>NC_141756.1:11685500-13023000 GCF_982258835.1 Parasteatoda tepidariorum | reverse complement strand
CAACCTTGAATAGAGTGCAGAATAAAATATATTTTTAAAGGTACCTCTTTACCTGCCTGCCTAACAAATTGGCATAGGATTCGAAAACGGTTATATAGTTTCTAATGTTTTGAATTCATTTAAATTCCCTATTATTTATTACACTTTCTTTTGCGTCAACACATTTGAATGTAAAAGACGAAAAAAAGAGCCTTGGAAGTAAATTAAATCAATTAGTAGCTCATACATGGATTCCTTAACTTTCCTTGGCGAAAACTATTTTAATGTATATGTTATCGTGATTGACCAAAACCAAGAGAATGCTGACTTTCACTGGTGAATGTCAACAATCACATAGTCGCTTTGGTGAATGTTCTCAATATTTGTCATATCCGATTTGATATGAATTTATTCGTTGATATTATTATATTTATTCAATGCTGGTTAAATGTATATTGGGCAGTGGCACTTGACCTTAAAAAAGCATCATTGTAGGGCATACTGGGCAAATGCATACTAGGCAGTTGAACTTAACTAGACCTAGTACATATTTTGGACATTTACCAAAAGCGACTACGTAATTGTCAACATTCACTGGTGGAAGTCAACAACCATCAATTTCGGTCATTCACAGTAACATAAACATTCTGGGTGGACAGAGGTGTCCTATGGGCCTTAAGCCCTGTAGCCGCACCTGTGGGGCCATTTTCAAAATTTATAATTTGATAATGTATATTTATATTAAAAATGAAGATTTCTCTTTACTTTGGAGCAATTTCTAAAATAAAACATTTTTATAATTTATCATAATTTGATTCTTCATTTCAGCAGTCTAATATATCATTGCTAGAACTCTGGAATAAAATAATGGTCCATCACCTCCTGCAATAAGCTCCAGTTTCTTTCCAGATGAACGTGCTTGAACTGAGTCTAAACAGGCAGATACAGTAACATTCGTAACATGTTGACATCCACTTATATCTAAGTGTTGCAAATAAGGTGATAAAAGGACTAGAGTCAAGAGACCTGAAGAAAAAAAGAAAACATATGAAATTTTAAGAACTCTTCAAACAAAAATCAGTTAAATTATTTTAGGAGCTCATAAATGAAAATAAGACTCTTTATTTTTAAAACTAATATGGAATTAATAAAACTATTAACAGTTTGGCTCTTCCAATGATTTAAATATATATTTGGGGCTGATGACTGCTAATTTCTTTTTTCAAAAAAAAGGAATAAGCTAATAATGTTACTTTACAAAACAATTTTAATATTTAAAAAAAAATTTGTTCTTTATCAATTTTCAATCTATCCTTGGCTGAATAAGTAAAACCAATCTTCAATTGAAAATGTAAAGTCAGTCTTCAACGAAAAATTTGCAATCAATCTTAACTGAAAATTTTCCTTCACTCTTCCACTGAAAATTTTCAGCTGAAATTTTTCATTGTTTAAAACTAAATACGTAACTTTATATGTACTTTTTGTTCCATTTATAGTTAATGAATAAGTGGATTTGAAGCAATAATTTTTGACCTAAATCAGAAAATAAAAGAACTCCTGACTTAAGAATTGGGCACTTTGTGATGAAAATTTCTATGAAACTAGCATGCATTTTTATGTCACGGATAGGAATATATACCATGGGTATATTGATAATAATGAAATAAGCTTGCAATTTTATGTCACGGATAGGAATATATACCACGGATATATTGATAGTAATGAAACTAGCTTGCATTTTAATGTCGCAGATAGGAATATATACAATGGGAATATTAATAAAAATGAAACTAGCTTGCATTTTTATGTCAAGGATAGGAATATATACCAGTATATTGTTAATAATGAGAGACCCATAATCAATCTACCACTACAAATAATTCAAGTAAGCACTATAGTCAGTGCAGGTCTCTATATAATATATAAATTAAAAATAATAGCTGGGGTTCAAACCAGAATTTAAAAGAGAAGAATTCCCTCTCTTTTGCCCTCTTAATCAGGGAATTGGGGTTTGTAATTTTGTTACTAATTTAGCGAAATTGCAAGACAAATCAATTTTTTTTTATAACAACAAAGTTACAAAAAAAAGGAATTCAAACCTAAAGATAGTTCCCTGAATGATTGACTGTTGAATAAACTCTTTTTTTTTCTTTAACAAAAGTAATTAGAAAATAATTTTAATAATATTTAAAAAAAAGCAATCACATTTCATGATGTGACTTAAAAATAAAACAATACATTTTGTATTTTGTTCAGCATTTCATAAAAAAGTGTTAAATTAAATTTGAGATTTGTAGCAATCCGTAAATCTCCTAAGAAAACAGAATTCATTTGAATATAATAAATAAATATATAATTTATAAGATTGAATTAATCTAAACAAACTTCAGCTTGCTGTTTAGAAATTTTAAAAAAAAACTTATAAAATTTAATTTTTTGAATCAAAAAATATGAAGCTATAAGAAGGTCACGCTTTTAAATAATGCATTTTTTTTTTTTTAAATGATTATTACCTTGGTCTCCAATATTAGGACAACCTCTCAACTGGATTTTTTCTAACATTCCTTGTTTAGCAATTGATGATAACCCCTCATCAGTAATCTAAGAAATAGAAATATAGGCATTTACTAAAATGTGAAACATTTTTAATCACGATTAGTCTTCCAACAAAGCAGAATTATAAACATATCAAGGAGAAGTCTGCATTTTTTTCGAACAAATTATTCAATTTAACTTAGCATGCTATTAGGGACAACAGGTATTTGAAACAATTGGTACCCAACTTTTTTCAAGATTCAAAAAATATTATTAAAAAGAAGGAAAAAAACAATACATTAATTTAATACATTATGCATCTAAATTTTTGTTAAAATATAAAAATTCCAAACCATATGAAACATGTAAAACATTAATAATGTTCTTAATGCATTTATAAGGAAACAATTTTTAAAATTTAATATTTAAACATCATTGTCTTTTTAAACATAACTTAAAAATAAAACATTAAAAATATTTTAGTCAAAAAAAGTATTACAATTGGAACAATGATTTTGCAATTATACTTAATAAATAAGTCATAAACTAAACATTCAATAATGTATTAAACAATTCTGAAGTTTAAAAAATAAGAAAAATAATTCACAAAAGTCACTAATAAGTTTTCTATATCTCTCTGTAAGAATTATTCCAAAAATTAAAAAAATTAACAAAATAATAAAATTAAAAAAATTCTATTTAAAAACTAGTATGGGCAAAACAATAATAAATATAGCAAAACCTCTAGGAAAGACTACATTTACGACCACTTTTGGAAAACACGCTATTTCTTCCATAGACTTTGTATACATGAAAACCTTTAAGAGAGAAAATCAAAACGTCTGCCAGCGATCGGGCAGACCTCTCCACCATATGAGGAAAAGGTCAAATAAGGAAACACGAAAAAATATCGAAACAAAAAATATTGACAAAACAAATTAATAGATTAAAATGTATGCAAAATATATGTGAGGCACTTATTTAGAGAGCTCTTTTTAAAGATCTCTGAAAAAGGTCTGCAAACTCATATTGCAGTCAGAGTGCTTTATTTTTAGAGTTGAAAATCAAATTAGAAAAAAAAGTTATGTAAAACAAAACTTCTTTTCATTTTTTAAAACTAACTGAATTTTCCTGATATAAAATTAAATGCAAACTTAAATTAAAAACATAATTGTTTATTAATTTAAAATTGCTCAATTATGCATAATTTCATTTTATAACCGTTGTTGAACAGCCGACCCAATTTCGGGTTCACGATTGCCAATGTTCAGATCCGCTGCCTTGTAATTATGGACCCAATCCAGAAGACAAGGGAACTCTGGCATCAGGTATTGGGGGAAATTTGCCTTCCAGGAGCACTTTTTGATTGAACCAACTTGCATTTGCGTTACATGGACAGGAAAACCACCGAAACCAACCACGGTTAGCTTAACAGCAGGGGGACTTCAACCGATGATCCGTTCTACCACTGACGATATTCTACATCAGCACTGTGTTCGGTGAGAGCCGGGTTCGGAATTCGAATCGACCAGCCTTTGCTGGGATTTGAACCCGATTCCCCACATTGGAAGGTGGACACTCTATCCCCGGAACCACCACGGCTCAAAAGGTATGCCAACGGCATGCAGTGTTCCCAGGTGGTCACCCTCCCAAGTACTGACTGTGCCCGATGATGCTCAAATTCGGTGCTTGGGCGACAACCGGTATTTTCATCAAATTTTTTTAAACAATGATATCAGTAGGGATGATTTTCGATGACGCGAAATTTTATTCACGAATCCGGTTTTAATGACACCAACGCAAGTGGCATTTTTGAAGCAAGAAAATGACACTGACTAAAATTAAAATCTTACACGAAAAGTCATGTACCTTCGATAACATTTGGAAGTAAATGGAGGTAAACCCCAAGAACGACCCACCTCCATTAACGACCATTTTACTGTGGAACAGAGAGTAATGGCTTTGGAGAGGTTTCACTGTATAAAATAAAACACTAAATTTAATGCATATTTATTAAAAAAATGCTGCCGAAACATCTACAACAAAAAGTTTTTAAATATATTACTTTAATTTTAACCTAGTTTTTCTTTTCCTCCCCCAATTCAATCAACATTTTAAAAACAATGGAATTAAATACCAAATTTTCTGCAACAAATTTAGCACATACCCGATCTAAATAACTCATGTAAAATGTTCTTAGACTATAACTTGATGATAGAGAACTCAAAGAATAATCACTTATTTCTGCACAACCTGAAATATCCAGGTACCTGAAAATGAAATAGGGTTAGTAATAAAAAAATAATAATGCAAAAATAAATATCAAAAATAATAGTGTGACATTACCTTAATTTTTTACAGCCTCTGCTAATTGCATAGATTACTTCATCATCTACGTTATGATTATGAGACAATGATAAGTTTTCCTATAAATAATTTGCATATTTAAAGAAACCACACAACAAATAATTGCTAACAAACTAAATGTTAAAATACTGAATTAAGCTTTAAAATAACAACACATCAAAGAAAGCTTTAGTACCTATGACAAGAATATATGAGAATTTTTACTCATGACTTCTCTGTAGATAAAATAATAAATCAGGTTTGCTTTTACAAAGTTTTACAAAGTTTTAGAGATAAATTAGCAACAATAGTGCAAGAAAAAACAAAAAAAAATTTTGTCAGAAAAAACGGCGTACAAGGTGCTTTAACTGCATTGCTACTTTAACGCTTCCCTATATAATTAATTGTTTTGAGAATCTATTCGGTCTGAATAAAATCAAATTTTAAAAAATTCAAACCTAATTAAACCCAGCGCTAACGTTGGAATGGGACAAAGAAAAAATCAGGGCAACATTTTGGAGGAAAAAAAAAAAAATGCGGGACATTTTTTATACAGTATGCATATACCAGACTACTTTTAAAAAAAAAGAACAAACCAAAAACTTAAAAAAACTAAAATTTCCTCTACTTAAATATAATAAAAGCAAATTTTGCAACAGAAAAATAAAATATATAATTTTTAATTTCTGAGTTATTTTGTTAAATCAGAAAGTTATAACAGTTTCATGAGCAATTTCAATGATGAAGCAATGTACAACTCTTATTAATTTGATATCAAAATATAAAAAGAATTTATAGTACTGTTTAATATAAAATTAAAACACTATGAATATGACATTACACTCTTTTGTACAAAAGTAATAAAGTGAATGATCTCTCAATTAACCATTTAATATAGGGGTGCACAACCTGCGGCCCGCAGGCCAAATGCGGCCCTTCAACTACTGAAGTGCGGCCCGCGAGAGCTTCTAAACACAATAATTTTTTTTTTAAATGGCAATTTTTAATCGCACTTTTAAGTCATCACGTTTTGACACAATCAATTTTAACAGATTCTTTAGTAAATGTACGTTTACCGCGCTTTCTTTAAGCTGATTTTATAGAAAATATAAATGATTTTTTTTAAACAGTTATTTCCGCTTTTCTATGTGATATCGAAAATACCGAATTTTTATTACGACGCGAGTTTCAGATCGCAAATTTAAATAATCACTTTTCGTGCACTTTATTTGTGACGATTTCATCTTAAAACTAAGTGATTTTTTATCTTTTTTTTTTTGCAATTCTTTCTTTTTTTTCAAAAATTTTTTTCGGCAGTTATTGCTATGCGTTCCCACGTATTATAAAAAATTCCAACTATTCTATTACGACATGCAAATTTTAAATCATGCATTTGACACACTTTATTCATGCTGAGTTCCAATTATTTCTATACTTTTCCACATGATTTTGACGATCCCGTTATTATGACACGTGATCGTTAATCGCGCAATTAAATAATCACTTTTTGATACGGTATTTCGGTACAGTTTTATCATAAATCCTAGTTATTTTTCCTTTGTTTTTATTTCCGCAACGAATATGATTTGGTCGAATGTGGTAATGAATTGTGATTTGGTCAAAAACAAAATATTCGGCAAAAAAAAAAAAGAAGAAGAAATCGACTGTACGCCGTACACTTGGGGCCAAATAGCAAAATCCTTTACTGCTACTAAACACTGAAACTAAAATTTTAATGCTCAGAATAATATTTCCTGGAAAAACGTATTCATAAATTAACTCTAAAAAGAACGTTTTTGTCAATCAAGACGAACGTCAGTCAAGAACGTTTTTGAAAACAATTTTTAAAGCTGAACATCTCAGTTTTTCAATTACCAGAAAAAGCCAAGAAAAAAGAATTAAGTCATCAGAAATGCTATTACAAATTACTGCGTTATAATGAAAATGTCTAAAAAAAATTTTTTTTTTATTTAAAGAAAATAAAAAAGATAGAAAAAACATTCTTAATTTTTAAAATGAAAAACTTATGCCGAAAATCTCAATTTAAATTTTTCTGATTGCCATAATTTTAGAAGAAAAAAAATTGCTATAAAATAAACTTTATTAGTAACTTTATTTTTAAAAAAAATGCTGAGTCATAATAAAAATGCCTAAAAAAAGAGAAACAGAAAAAACGAATTTTTCCTAGTTCCTGAAACAAAACTTTAATACTGAAAATCACACTTTTCTATGTTACTGGTTATTTATATTACAGTACAGGGAAAGAGTGATAATAAATTAATAGTATGAGACGTTCTGTTAAAATGCTGGGTTATAATAAAAGCAGCAAAAAATGGGAAATAATCCTTCTCAATTCTCAAAGTATTGAAAAAATGACAAAATTGACTTGTCTGATTATAATTTAGAAAAAAAAATAATATCTATAAAAATTCAAAAATAAAAAAAACTTAGAAAAATACATTTCTAAAAAATATTCTGCGGAATATTTGACTGATCATTCAACCAATTGAATTTTTCACAGAATGGCCAAATACTCGTTACATCCCTCCCTAATTTAAATGCAATGTTATTTCAACTTGAGAAATTCATAAAATAGCGGAAAACGTGAATTTTTAAACTGCTCACTGGTTGTAGTTTAGATTTCAATTTTTTGTTGCTTAAGTGATCTTTTTCGATAAAAAAAGGAAAATGTTTACGATATAAAAAAATCTAATAATTAATAAAATAAAATAATAAAGTACATTACAAAATAAGCATTGATTTTTATTTTGAACTATCACAGTTTTGTTTTTATTTTAGGCTTTTATTTAAAACCTATAAATTTTTTTCAATTGAAATATTTAATTTGAATTTATAATACGTAAATATGACTAGACTTTTTCCTACTTTCATTCTGTGGGCATTGCAGTTTTTTTTTAATTTATTAGAATTTAACTCTAAAATGAATTTTCGTATTGCATGATATGATAAAAAAAAAAACATTTCTTTTCTTCAATGTTTATTTATTTTGATAAATCTACAGTTCGTATGATAAAAATAGCAAGTTTTTTTTTTTTAAAAGAAAAAAGTATAAGTTTTTTTATTTTTGAATGAATTCTAATAATGGAACACTACTAAGTTATTGATATTGCTAAGTTAATTGATAAAAAAAAATGGAGCGCTAATGTTTAAATAAACATTGCTACATTTGTCATTAACATGTCTAAATACAGATGCGGCCCTTCGTTAGCCAACCTGCTGTGCAAGTGGCCCTTCACTCAAAAAGGTTGTGCACCCCTAATTTAATACAATATACAAGTAAGAATGTAAGTGAAATCCCCTAACACGCCTAAACAACATTTTTAATTAAAACGGACATAAAACTAAAACAAACATAAACATAAAACTAAACACTTACTAAAACTTCAAAAGTTAAAAAAAAATAGCATTTTTTTAGAGGAGAAAAAATTCCAGCAAAAAGGAATAAAAATACATATGAAATACAAAAAAAAAACCTAAAGCACATTTTAAATATTTTATCCTATTGAAACCAAAATGAAATTATGCATAGTCATTTTTTAACTATCTATTCTGAATTCAGTTAAACATACAATTTGCAGGCTTTCAATAACAAAAATACTAGTATCCTCTTCAGAATCCAATGGAGTAGAAAAGATTTTGAATGAAGGTTAAAAACAAGTTAATGAAATTCAAAACAATATGGAGTTTAAATTTTGTGAGACATTATTATTAATTATTATTGCTGGATATATAAATCTTATACATACAAGACTAGATAATCTTCCAATGTGATGCAAACCACTTGATGTTACTAAAAAGAAAAATGTAAAAAAGTTTTTTGAAAATTATATAATTCTAAATTAATTATATATTTTTTACATAAATTAATACTAAATTAATTATTCTAAATTATATATTTTTTACATTAAATAGAAACTAAGTTCTTCATAAATGTGTCAATTCAGGATCAATTTTACTTCTGTGTAACAAGAAAGTAATTCACATATATGGTTAAATGATACAATGCACCAGGAAATCATAGCAAACCAAGATTACAATAGATGTCATTGAGCATCAATGTATAGCTGAATTATTTGAATTCTTGATCTATTATTCCAAATCAGCTATTAGTGATTGCCTTGTATTCAAAAGGTGGTCACCCCAAGTTCAATATTTGAGAGAGCGGAAATTAAAGTACACGCCTCAATAGCTTTCTAAATTTTACACATAAAAAAATTCATATGTCAGCTAAATATATGCAAAAAGATCAATTATTTTTATCCCTTTATGAAAATAATAAATATATACATATATAAAATCATTCTAGCAAAATGTCAATGGAAAAAAGCGTTGTCTAAAAAATATATTTCCTTTCTGATAATATATTGAAAAAAAAAATGAAAAATATAGGCATGTAAAAAAAAATTACATGCCTATATTTTTAAAATTAGTGTTTTGTCAAAGAAAGGTTAATCCTTTTAGTTTCTGTAGTCAGAAAAAAAATGAGAACCACTGAATTAGAAAATAGAGAAAAAAATCATATCAATAAGTATTAACAAATGAAGACATGAATGTAGAATGTATAGAGGTAGAAGGTATTAAAATTAAACTAAATATGCATGTACACAATAAAAATATAGTTTTTTTTATTTCAGTAACACTTTAATTACATATAATTAACAAATTACACTAATGAGAATCTATATTCACCATGAATAAAATCACAATTTAAAAAAAACTTGTCACACTTACAATCAGGAAAAAGTCCGCCCACATACAATGTTTTCAAGTTTTTTAAGCTCTAAAAAATAATTTAAAAAAACAACATTAACAAAAATATCTTGATGATAAAAGATTAACAAGAATATTTTAAACTTAAGAGAGGTTCATTTAACATAATAAATATTAATTAATAAATTTGCTTTAAAAAAAATAGTATAATTATTCTGCAAGATTTTTAAGAATTTCAAAAAGAGAAATAATAAAAATAAAATTCATACCTGGCATAATAATTCCAGAGCTCTATCAGATAGGAGAAAACAATCATTCAGGTACAATGTTGTAAGGTTTCGGCATCTAGTTGCTAATTTTGTGAACCCAATGGGACTGAACTACAGAAAAATAAAAATACATTGCAGGTATAAAATGAAATGAAATCAGTATAATAATACTTTTTTTTAATAAAAATCAAATAAAAGTGAGTCAATTCTATTGTCAAAATAAAAAAACAAATACTTTAAATATAAACAAAAATTTATTATAATTTACATGTGTTTAAAAATAAAGTATGATTTTCATTTATTCCTTAGAACACTAAATAGGAATACAAATGACACAACGCTTTAAACATTGAAAAATATGAGATATTTACCCTTGAACACTTATTTAGCACACATGTAGAAAGGCAAGAACCAGCCATGTGAAAACACTAAAAATATGGAAGCAATTTCAATAAAAATAATTATATTATATTTAATAATATAATAAATATAATTATATTTAATAAGGTTAATGTTAAAAAATAATTATTTTGAAAACACTGAGTGGTTGCAGTAAATAGAAATAATTCTGGGTACACTTTTAGAGGCCTGCTCCAAAAGACTTTAAAACCTTTTAAAGTGCAGGTAATTCTTTTAAGTAAAATTGGAAATATATATTTTCACTGTAAGTTTCACTCAAATTGTGGATTTTGTATGGTTAGTCTATGCTGTGGAAACAAGAAACAGTGCATTTTAAAGAGGAGAACTATTCTTAATCCTGATTCCCTTTCTGTCTCAAACTGAAGCCAACACTGGCCTTAAATATCGACCGAACTCCCCTACTTGAAATAGTTATACCTCGTAACCATAGTCACCAAGACTGCTAAAGAAGAATGGCAAGGAAAGTTCTTTGAATAGTTTTTTTTTTAGTTAGAATTTTCTTTAGAGAAAGAGTTCATCACTAGTGATAATTGCAAAAAGCTATGATTTGAAGCATAAAAATAATACATTCTACATAATTAAAACTTTTCTGTCCATATGTTTCACAAAAGCATTTTCTTTATGGATTATCTCAATTAACAAAAAAATTATTAATTATTATAATGAAACTATAATATTTTTATTGTTCATATAAAACATATTTTCAAATGAATTTATCTAAATATCTGTGAAAACCAGCCCACAAGGGAGTTTAAGAGTGTGCAGTTGCACCCACCTGGAAATCCAATAAGTTAAAATTCATCTTGCATGTCACATTGAATCTATTTTTACATCAAACTTGATGCAAAAGTCTTAATTTTAAATTTAAAGCTAAAAGTAACTTTTTTCACCCACTGAAAAATATAACAAGAAAAACATTATTTAATAAAAAAAAATCACAAACACTTAAACTTACAGGGCTTTTCTGTACTTATAACACATTTCATGCAAAAAATTAAAATAAAGCATGATATTTATTAATTTTTCTATGTTTTAAAATTTAAATGTTATTAAATATTGTTAGTTTAGTAACATAAATTAAACTACTAAATTTGTGAAAATTTTTGACAACAAAATTACTTTAATAAAATAAGAAATTTTATCTGACTTTTGAACTGTTTTAATAAATATTTATTTTCTTGGTTTCACTCCCCAACAACCTATATTGATTCTTGGTTGAAACAATTTCTGTGGATGCCCTTGATTATTAGTTGGGTATCCATATTAACTTAACCATTATAACTTTTTTATGAACTATGTCTCAATTTTTGTCACATTTATTACTCTGTAATATCAATAGATTTTATAATAAACATGGCCTTTTCCACAGATAGTGTTTACACTCTAATTGCATACTTATTTGAGTTCAGTACTTTTTCTTTACTTTTTGGTGATATTAATATTAAAGTACCAAAAATATGTTAAACTAAACAGCAAGGCATACTTATTTAACATTCTTTAGCATGATTGCAGCTGAATATGATATTTGATGGAAATTATATAAATTACTGTGATAAATAATAAAACTATTATAATCTTACTTTTCTCATTATCAAAAGTTATTTACTGATTTTGAATAAGTAACAAGTTATTTTGGAAAAACTCAAAAAACATTTTAGTGTTTAAAAAGTTAAAATTTATAATATTAAATACTTTACTTCATAAGATAGAAAGATGGTTGTTGTTTTGCATACTAAGAAATAGTAAGAAACCTGAAAATCCTTAAACGATCTTAATTTTCAAGATGAAAGTTCATTTACAAATTTTGTTTAGCTAGGTAGATAATTTAGTATATCATTAAGTAAAGTAAACTATTTCAAATAATGATTTATAAGACTATTAAACACAAACATTTTAAACTCACAATGAGCTAAGATTTCGGAAAAAAAGGTTTTTTTTTTCATAAAAAGGTTCCTTATTAAATGTTATGTATTCACCAGTTGTATAATGTTTGATTTATTTGATGGTCTTGAAGGAAAAAAATTCACAAAAAAGAATCTTATTCTTTATGCCATTAGTGTGTCCTAACCATTTTAAAGCTGGAAACTATAATTTAGAGCACTAACAATTAAAATAGAAGGAAAAATTCTTAATAAATGATGTTATCAAAATGAACTTTACCTGGCCAGTTATTCTTGTATTACCCGTCAAATCTATGAATTCTAATTTTTTACATAAATGCAACAGCCACCAGATACTAGAAATTTTTTTATAAAATTAGTTTTAATGGTTTCAAAAAACAGCACAATTGTTTTTTAAATAAATTATTAGTATCTTACCCTTTCTCTCCTACTTCGAAACACCTTTGTAAAAGAACTTGCTAAAAAATAAACAAATATTTAGCAATGCAACATAAAGCTACGCAATCCACAAAATACAGGTACATTCAAAGTTGCAAGCCTTTCCTGACAAATTTCATATGTGTTACAAGATGTTAAAAGTCTGCACTACTTCATGCTTTATCATTTGAATCTTAATGTTACTTCCATAAATTATTACTTAATCATTATACAGTTGTGAACAATAATTAAACTTTTCAATTTTACTTTATTAAAGAATCATAATTTTTAGCAAAGTGATTGAAAGAGAAAGTAGCTTTTCTTCTTTAAATTTTTTTATAAAGAAATTTAAATTCTGCTAATTAAATAAAAAAAAATATTCAAACTAAAAGTTAAAACACAGAGAAGCTTAATAAAAATTTTACTATATTTTTACCTTTAATTTTGGACACTTTATTGCCAATTGTTGCAAAGAAACATTTGTGACTTTAACTCCTGATAAATTTATTTGCTCTAGGTTCGGGCAGCATTGAGCTACGGAAAAAAGAAAGTTTTATACATACATATATATATATATATATATATTGATATACATTTCAAAATTGCATAAATTCGTTTAACAAAGTAATAAACAAACCAACATGTTATATGTTTAACAGACAACCACTTCAAGTATTGATCAAACAGATTTTAATGAGCTGTATATTCACAACACACGTATGAAAATAAATTACACTCTGAATAAATTTTGTTTGAATAATTCAATTTATATGACTGAGATGATCTCACCAAAAGATCACTAAAACTATTTGATTTGCACAATAATTATCAGAAATAGAACTCATTTAACTCAAAACTAACTTTGCAAATTAACTAACTAAGCATGCAAATTATTCTCAAAAAGTGTGTATTTTTTTATTTTATAATTTGGCAACAATAAAAAAAATTTTAAATAAAAAACTTGAAAAATAAAAATGCCGATAAATTTCCCAAACTAAGATACAATTTCTTGATTGAATTGTATTAGATTTCAGTATGGAAAACCTAAATATTTGGGTCAAGTTTTCAAGCAAGTAATAATTTAAGTAAAACCAGATTTATTTTTTTACAAATTTTTTCCTTTTTTAGGAAATATTTCAAAATATACAAACACCACAATAACAGAGCAAGGTTAAAGTGGAAAAATTCAATAGAATTGGTTGCTAAGATAAGTTTATCAAGTTATCTTACAATATGTAAAAATCTAAAGATAGCATCATAGTTTTCCATTGATGTCAATACACTTTTATAGCATAAAATTGACGTTATTGTCTTCCTAAAAATATTTTTGCTTCCCTAATTTAAAGGATAAAATTACCTGTACTGTTATTATTACGTTTTTGATTTTATTTAATTTCTAAATTAAGAGTTTAGGGGATTGTTTTTATTATTATTAGAATAATGTAATTCTACATTACATTTTAAGATAAAGTTATTTAAATTGGTGTCTGATCTTACTAACCGTTTTACAATTATTATTTTTAGTCCAAATTACATTAATGTACTCTTATTAATCATGGTTAAAGAGATTCAGTAAATGATTTAAAACTTAACTTTCAGCTTCCAAAGTGATGAATGCAAAAATTGTATTTAAAATACATCCGTCCATTAGGTAAGCATAAATATTAAATTACAGTTGTGAATTCACTAAATTTGTTATAACTTTTAATTTTAAATGTTATTTCAAAAAATGATCACTTAGAAAAATTATTTATGTTCACTTATACACCTTAATAGTATTTGGACTTGGGAATTGAAGGCCCAAGTGTTCTTTTTAGAACATACATTTCAACTGTTTTATGTCAAGAAACAGCAATAATTGTGAAGCAATCATTGGGGTTGGTGAGCATCAGCAAACAGGGGCTTAGCCCCCTAGTAGTTTTATAATAATGAAAAGTGTTAAATATTGTTATGTCAGGGTTAAGATTTTATAATGCTATGTTGAACTAATATTTACAGGGTATCTTCTGCTACATTTTAGATTTTCAAATTCATGACTAATTCCAAGAACTTTTCATGACTTAACGAAGTTACTATTTTCTCCCGACAAAAACACAACAATAAATTTTAAAAAGCATTATAATAACATTAATTGAAATGATAGGTATAATCAAAACTGTTATACTCTGCATCTTCATTTTAATAGATTTTAAATTTAAAGAACAGAGTAAAGAAAGAGTTGAAGCAATAAAATAGCTGAAAAATAATAGCTGAGCAAAAAAAATTTTTTTCTGCAGAATTCTATTCTAAAAATACTTTTCTTGTTCATCGGAAAAGAAACAAATACTCCTGATTTTACTGTTCTCATTACGGAATAAACAGAATTTGCCAATGACTGGCTTGCTTCAGCTAGAATTAATTAATTGATAAAAGAAAAAATAATAAATAATAACAAAAATTCTGAAATCACATAAGTTTCATAAGATAATTTGCTCTAGAAATGCCATTATTTCTTTCATTTTTTGAAAGAACCTAATTTTTAAAGAACACGATAAGAACATTTTATATTTTAATAAAATATGACTGTGGGTATTTTGTTACAAATTCGGATATTCGGAACACCAGGAAATTGGGGGTGGGGGTAAATTCTATTTTAAAAATTAGACTTTTCAACAACTTAAATCCATGACTTTCCATAATTTTTTTTAATGAATAGTTAAAATCACGACGTTTCATGAAAAATTTTATTCAATACTGAATTTTGTGACTTTCCAGGAGTGTATTTGACATTGCAAAGTTATGAAAATATCAGCTTTTTAAACAAAATGTGGAAAGTTAACTCAAGTTAAAAAGTAATCAAGGTTGAAGAAGATCGTTACAGAAAGTTAACAAAGACAAAATAGCAAAGAAACTGCATGACCACCCATAAAAATGTAAAAGTTTGGTTAATTAGTCTTCTCATTATACCTATAATTTCCACAGCTTTGTAGTCCAGTGTGTGGGAGGCAGTGGAGAGATCTAGTTTCCTAAGACTTCCTGAACACTTTTTCAAAATTGATAAGAGAATGCTATTGGTTAATGCTAAAAGAAAAATGGAATAAATAAGAAGAATTGGAAAAAAATATATAAAAACTAAAAGTGTGCAATATTTTACATAATTTTGTTCCCTTAATTATTTTTGAACTCATATAATTGAAAAAAATTGAGAAAAATAACAAATGTATAAATAGCAAATGTGTAACTAGCAAATTTGTAACTTGTAACAAATGTGTAACAATATAGCAAATGTGTAACTTTCAAATAATTACAAACCATAGATAATTAATGTAAGAAACTTCAATTGATTAATATGAAAATATTCATGTTAAAATCAAAAAAATATTGTTTCACCAGATAGCTGCTTCAAAGATTTAAAATTTAAGAAACATATTAATTCCTTTTAAAGTCAAAATAAATCTATTTAATGTACAGCATAGGAAATATAAAAAAAGAACACCATAAATAACTTAAGATTCAATGAACAGACTTTCACAAACTAGGTTTTCAATCTTAACGATTAACGGGGGTGACCTTAAATATGATAATTAATAGTGCAGTTACAACTTTTAATATACCATTTATTAAAAAAAATTTAATTTTGTTTTTACCATATGAAACTAAATTCTTTAAAACGATACAAAAAATTTGTATACCATAGAGTTTAAAATTTTTCGACTATTAATAAATAAAATAATTAAATACATGAAATAATTATTAAAAAATTTCTTGATTGGAATTACCTTTAGATAAATAAGTCCCACTATGACATACAAAAAGTTTACGATCCATTTAAAAACTTTTCGAATTGAAGCGAAATATGGAAAAAGTTAAATCACTTTGACAATTCATTCATACTTTCGACTGCTTCACAAACTAAACTTTTGGGACCACAATTTTATTTATTGCAGCTACCCATATATTTTTGGGATCAGAAATCCCACTCTGTTGAAAAAAAAGGCATGTTTATTCAAAGAAAGTACATTTTTGCATCTGATTTTAATATATTGCTGGTACAAACTAATTAGCACATTTAAGAAGTCCTTGAAGATTGTATAGATTGGTTAGGATTGGATCTTATGGTTCAGGAAAAGGACAATCCGATCACTAGACAAAAGTTATTAAGGTTAGTCAGTTTTATACATTTAACAGCGAATTCTACAACTACAATACATAAAAAAAACATAAAAGCATGTGTATAAACTTTGTTGCATCATCAGAGATATCTGATTAAAAATCAGACATATGAAAAGATTTTAGAAGACCTCTATTATATCACACAAAGAACAAAATATTTATTAATTTACAATGTAAAACAAAACATAAATAATATACAATACAGATTATAAAATGAAAACAAGATTACTCACGCCTTCCTTCCCAAATACAGAATACATTTTGTAGGTTAATACAGGCCTGTCGTTTCCACAAAGATAATGATAAACCCCTCCATTTTTTGCATACTAGAAAAGAATCAATATGCAAGCATATAGGAACAATTTTTTTAAAAGGCTTTAAATATATCACAAAAAAACTTATGCAAAGAAAGCAGAAAGGAAGTTAAACCTGAAAAGACAACAAAAACTCAATAAAAATTATCGACACCAGAAACAATGTAACCTTGCCACGACGCCATAATAAACAAGATGGTATTCGATTTTGTTTTTATTGCTGCTGAAATTGCATTCAGCGTTAGGTTGTTAACTATCCATTAAACTAAAACTCACAATTTTTATGCTAATAGATGGCTAGAATGTGAATATATGTCTAATATAGAATAACTCTTATTATATTAAGTTTTTTTTAATATATATCAAAAATATGCATAATCAAAAGAGTCAGCAATGCTTGTTATGAATCGCAATAACACACAGCATTTCAATGATATAAAATTAAATGCAAACTTGAACAAAAAACAAAATTGTTTTTTGTTCAATTCCTTTATCATTCATAATTGGAAAATTTATTTTTACACATAATTATGTCAGTTAGAATAATTTTTATCGCCGCTAAATTTTATTCAATGATCCATCTTTTCATGACACCAACAGAAATTGCATTTTCGCACGAAGAAAATGACACTGACTAAAATTAATATTGCTGGTGAAAAATCATGTACCTTCGATAACAACTTCAAAAATCAATAGAGGTAACCTCTAAGAACGACAAACCACCATCAACGACCATTTTACTGAAGAACGAAGAGTGGTCGCTCCCTAGAGGTTTCACTGTATAAGACTTATGTTAATCAAATCTTTAATAGTGTATTATTCATTACGTATGTATGTAATTAATTACAAGTAAAATACTTCAGTGAATTTCAAACATAATATTCATAATAACTATGTTTATATTCTCAGCATTTACTTTCATAGTTTCTGTTTTATAGTCTTACACATTTGAAACACTGCAAAATATGTAAGTAAAAGATTATATGACAAGAATGCTGTGAGGTAGTTTCAAATCTCGTAAACTAGGAAAAGTTTGAGAGAGCCTTATACTAATGGTTAAGTATTTCATGGATTTATATATTGAATTATGCAGCTATTACAATATACTTTAGGTTACATAATTAAAATCATGTTGTTTCACGAAAGTCTTTTTTTAAAGTTACTAAATAAATGCCTAAGGAATTTCATTACCAAGCTCTAGTAAGATTAAGCCTAACTTTCAGGAGCAAAAAAATTTATAGGTTAAAACCTTTTTTTCAACACTGTATCTAAAAAGGCTAGTCCGGATCTTAAATTAAGAAAGATTTAAACAATAATAAGTAAGAGCAAAATTTAACTATTTGGATATAGCCTGAAAAACAATAAAAATTTAATTATATAACAAGATTAAATTTAATTAGAAATACCTAGGGATAAGAAGCTATGCTTTTGTAAAATACTTTAACAGATGATTCTGCGAAACAGGCTGAATGCAATTCACATATAACGATGCTTCAAATCAATTTTAAATTATTTAAAAAGTTAAACATCTTTAGACACTACACAGATAGTCATCTTATAATAAAGATTGGAACAGTAAATGCAAGGATATTTCCGTATCGTGATCTGTCCTGCCAACTACAATCGCCAAGGTGCCAAATAGATTTTAAAACTTGCAAATTTTCTTTTTTAAAAAAACATGTAGATGTTTGCCCTTATAGTGACGTTACTTTTTAGTTTCTCGTGGGCCGCTGCCGAGAAGTTACAAAGACTAGGCAATTACTCTGTCACGGATCATGATACAGAAATCTCCCTGTAAATGCCACCATGAGTAGTAAATTAAAATTATACACAATGGGATACTTTTATACCTATGCTTTTAAAATATTGCTACACTATTTTTTTAAAAACACAGGCCCTGAAGTTTTCTCTTAACTCTATTTTCTATAGAATTATAGTAAGTATATTTTAATATATTACAGATATAAGAGATTATTCAGAAGAAAAAAAAATCAATAATAGTTTTCTGACCAGCTTCTAATTTAGTTCTTTCTCTAATGTCCAAATAAGAAAATATCAACAACAACATATCATCAGACATTTCATTTATGTTCTGCAAACCATCAGTCTTTGGTGTTCTGCTAAAGAATTGTCGATCACCTTCTTCATCATAGGTGGGGGATAAATCACTCTCCACATTCTAATAAAGCAAAAATAAATAAATTATATGGAGTTTCAATATTTAAGTTTTAAATGTGTATGTTAAATAAAAACACAAAAGCAGCAATGAAGCAACCAAATTAGTTATTTTCTAAAAACAAATTTCTGTTTGATACCTAAGAATTTTAAAAAGTGACAGATAAAAATAGATAAACAGATTTTTTAAATAAAAAAAAAACATGGGAACAATATAGTTAGAAATATTCGAGGGAATGGTCTATAAATTTAGACTGATTTTAGGTCTGTTCAAAGACTAAAATTTTTGATCCAAAAAAAAAATTATTTAGAAAAAAGTTTATAAGAATGGACTCCTAAATAGACTCTATAAAAAAGACACTTCCCGAAAAAAATTACAAAATTATAAGTAATAAAAATTATAAAACGAACTAGCTTGATTTACAATTTAAATATTTATAAACATATGTTTCCCAAAATCTGGTTTTAAAGACATATAAAAACTCTTAAAAGCATAATCACTTACAAATAAAAATATTATGTGGCCAAGTCCTTGCTATACATAACAAATTTTTGCATTACATCCAAACATGCATTTTGTTTTCGTTTGCCACCAGCATGCTTACATTTTTTTTCTTTTCAAATCAATCAAAATTCTTTTTCCCCCTTCCTTCTCGTGCTTGTCAAAATGACAGGGTGATGTTTATCCCTCTATTTCCCCTGCAGTGATTTTTCGGGGCTGCAGTGTTCAATCGATTACTAATACCTGGAATTATGTTTATTTCTCAATCTATACACAAGAGAGCAATACTAGACTATTTGTAACGTGCTTAGAGAGAGTTATCTTAAACTATATATATAGTGCTAGATACCACTTTCCTTTTAATTATGCAAACATTAAGAGGTTAAATTTATATTGGAAACAGATAAAATTAACTCACTGTAAGAAAATTTTTTAGGTACTCATAAATTGTAAACGAAAATTGATTTTAATAAAGAAAATAATAACACATAATAAACAAACTTACATTTAAGTTATATTGCATTTAATGGGCAACAAATAATTAGAACAATGAATACATGATTTGTGTTTAGAGTTAATATAACTAAATTCATAATTCAAAAAAATACTTTACTTGTTGAAATAAAATTTCCCTGGCTTCTTTCTTATACTTTTCAGTTCTTTTCTGCTCGGCGGGGAAAACTCTAAGTGATCTAAAATAAAAAAAGAAAGAAACATGAGGATTTCTCAAATAAAGAACTATCAGATCAAATTAATAACATAAACAATTTAATGAGATAACAACTCACCGTCCATAAATTTCTAGATCTTCAGGAGAAGCATTCTTAGCCTCCTCTGCTTCTTGAGGATTAGAGAATATAATAAAGCCATAACTAAAAGAAAAAAAGTTTATTTAAGAATGATGTAAGGCAACTGGTCATTTTTTTTATTTATTAATCCATTAAAGCAAAACCTCTATATTTTGCATCAATGAAAAACTCCATCGCAGAATTGCCGCGACACGGGGACATTCTCACAGAACGTTACAGTGCTTAATTTACCAATAGTATCGTAAATCTATTAAATGTTTCGATTGTATTTTTGGCAGTTTTTGATTTTTGGGTGGATTTTAAATATCCCGATATATTTCAAACAATATGATGGAAAATTTGAATTGTGCAATTGAGTATTTACTATTTAAGGTAATAATTCTATCGAATTTTTGGCAGCTATTGCTATTGATTTCACCATAGTTTTTAAATCCGATATATTTTATACAATATTATTTATTACAATAACCTAATTTCAAAATGAAACACGCATTTGCGAAGTCAGATTCACGTGATTTCGTCATTGATCTTCTTTTCGGCAATTATTACTATGGATTTCATGATTTTTAATTATTTTTTTTATTGTGATGATAAATTAAAAAATGGGAAAAAGGAAATTATTTGAGCTTCCAACCCCCCCCCCCAACAAAATGACAGAATATCACCCATAATATTAGAATAAAAACAGACATATTATTAATTTTTTTAAAAAATCGCCGATTTGACAACATTTTTCCACCTAAAAGAAAAATTATCAAAATCACTGCTTTATTCTCAGTTTTTGCAAATTTTTATGAGCCCAAGTAATGCAGTATTGGTAAAGGTTTTAAATATTAAAAAATTAGACCACAAGCACTTTTCATTTTCATAAAACTGTGGCTTTTCTCCACATTGACGTTTTGCGTCGTTTTCAAAATAAGCGTAGACTTTAGACAGGTTAAACTTGACCTAACAGTTGCAAACTCGCAGCAGTTATAAAAATAACACATTATTCTCAAAAAAGTATCATTTCATATTACAATGAAGACTTCCAAAACAGCCTTAAAAGGCATTTATCAGTATATAATATAAATAAAATATATTGATGAAACTCTGAATTCCATGTACTTTTTTTTATTGATTCAACTTTCCTTTGATGTAAAACTGTTTGTAGTAGAAGTTTAAACTTAATAATGGTTACTGATAATCAAAAGTTCTAGATATTCCTTGTTAAGAGGCCTCTTCCCTCTTAAGTGAACGCATCTGTTGAAGCGGTGGAAATGAAGTAAATTTCTAAATAGGCTTTTAATCCTCTTTACTTAATTTTTACACTAAACAGATGGTGGATATTTATTCTAGTCAGCAATATCCTTCAAAACATGTAAAATACCTAATCAGAATTTGAGATATAGAACAAGCATTTTAAATTCTCTATTAATTTTTTCTGACAAAATTATACAAATAAATTTCTACAATAAGCATTTTTTGAAAGGTAGTTAAGTAATATACAATTGTCTGGTTTTAGATTTTTGATAAAGTTGTTTTTGTGCAATTTACATTGAAAGAATTTTCTAGCTCCATCCAAATTAGTTTTCGTTAGTTTAAACTGTTATAAAATTTAATTTTCAAAAAATCAAAAAACTGACAAACATGCAGTTTTATATGATTTATTCAAAGTCAAATTAATAAATGCTATTGCTTTAAAATTTCGAGAAAAATTGAATAGAAATTCTAAAACTTATCAAGCGCTATTTCTTCTAATTAAATAAAGTGACAATTTTACATTTCACTTTTTTTTTAAAAATATTGTGCTGTCGAATAATACAATATCATCAAAAGTCTATTAAACATAAAAATTAACTTAAATCAAAAACTTAACGTAGGACCAAGATGGCGAGGGTAGAGTAATCTTAATGAAGGATTCTATCACAAGATAATTTTTTCTGACTAATAAAATTGCACTGACAACTATGAGAAACAGTATTAGGCCTATTTATGTTTGATATGAAAACAGTACGATATAATGTAAAACAATTAACACATCCAATGGCATTTGACAAAAAGTAAATAAATAAACTAAAAAATTTAATTAAGCCTCACCCTCTAGATTTTCTTTTAATGTGATCTTGAACAATAACGCAATCAGTTACTCTTCCATACTTGCTGAAAAAGTCTTTTAACTCTCTTTTCGTAACCTAGTAAAAATTGGGTAAATTTAGATCTAAAGCATACATGGATGAACATACTAAAGGCTGTTTAAGTACAATTAAAAAAGAAAAGAAAAAAAAGAACTTTTTTATAAATGTTATTATCAGAAGTACACTTCACGTTTGCTTTTCTTTCTAACCTGAGTAATATACAATATTTTGAAGAAGTATTAATACCGAAAATAGTATAAAATAAAAATAGTATATGTAAATTAACTTACAGAAATTAATTAGAATTAAAATATATACCAATTTTTAAGAAAATTAAATAAATATTTGGATAACATAAATTATAAAAAGGTATTTTACAAACAGTAAAAATTAAGAATTTTATAATTTAGAAGTCAATTAGAGGTAATAGTACAATACAAAACAAATGAAATAAAACAAAAATACGACCACCGAAGCCGACGTCTTCAGGGGGTACCGGCCCCGGTAGCCATTAAAACCATTTCTATTTGAGGGAGAAGCAAAAGCTTAAAATATCTCCCTCAGTACCCCGATGGTTTTGTATAGAGGTCCAGGAAAAACAAGATACATTCAAAAGAATAAACAAATTACGAAAAGAAAATCAATAAAAATCATCAGAAAATTAAAAACTCACAGTCACAGGTCAAGAATCAACTTCAAAAGCGGAGGAAAAGAAAACACTAAAAACTGAAAAACAACGCCCCCTATAATAATGCGCAGTAAAAGTTTAAAAATGATATGAAAAGGTCAGGAGAAGGAGATACGTAGATAAATTAATAGAATGCTTAACTGGGGCTGCTCAGTTAAGACTAGAATTGCGCCCTGTTAAAAGAAAAAATATAAAAAAAACCTAAAAACCATCAATCATTTTTTTAATTAAAAAATTAACATTACAAAAATTAAAAGGAAAATCATTTTTACTCAAATTATTTAAAAAATTATCCACAGCTTCTCGAAAACTTTCAACATTATTACAAATTTTCTTGATCCTAACTAATTGCGAAAAAACAAGATTTTTGAATATTTTACTACACAAATTAGTTTTAAAGTTGCAGAAAAAAAATAACATTAAAATTAAAGGCTTTTCTTTTATCAAACACACCAATTTTAATAAAATTGTTAACAATATCAATTTTAAAATCTAAATATTCAATATTAAAGCAATTTTCATTAGTTTTTTTCAGGACCAAATCACCAGGATAAATTGTATAAATAAAATTAAAATCGTCACAATTAAACAAACACAATTATTTATACAATTTATCCTGGTGATTTGGTCCTGAAAAAAACTAATGAAAATTGCTTTAATATTGAATATTTAGATTTTAAAATTGATATTGTTAACAATTTTATTAAAATTGGTGTGTTTGATAAAAGAAAAGCCTTTAATTTTAATATTATTTTTTTCTGCAACTTTAAAACTAATTTGTGTAGTAAAATATTCAAAAATCTTGTTTTTTCGCAATTAGTTAGGATCAAGAAAATTTGTAATAATGTTGAAAGTTTTCGAGAAGCTGTGGATAATTTTTTAAATAATTTGAGTAAAAATGATTTTCCTTTTAATTTTTGTAATGTTAATTTTTTAATTAAAAAAATGATTGATGGTTTTTAGGTTTTTTTTATATTTTTTCTTTTAACAGGGCGCAATTCTAGTCTTAACTGAGCAGCCCCAGTTAAGCATTCTATTAATTTATCTACGTATCTCCTTCTCCTGACCTTTTCATATCATTTTTAAACTTTTACTGCGCATTATTATAGGGGGCGCTGTTTTTCAGTTTTTAGTGTTTTCTTTTCCTCCGCTTTTGAAGTTGATTCTTGACCTGTGACTGTGAGTTTTTAATTTTCTGATGATTTTTATTGATTTTCTTTTCGTAATTTGTTTATTCTTTTGAATGTATCTTGTTTTTCCTGGACCTCTATACAAAACCATCGGGGTACTGAGGGAGATATTTTAAGCTTTTGCTTCTCCCTCAAATAGAAATGGTTTTGGTTTTAATGGCTACCGGGGCCGGTACCCCCTGAAGACGTCGGCTTCGGTGGTCGTATTTTTGTTTTATTTCATTTGTTTTGTATTGATACTTCTTTCTGAAATTTCTGCTGCTTTTTAGCGCGTTTTTTTCAAAGAAGTTTTTTCCTTTTGATCTTAATTATTTGTGTTTTCTTTCAGTATTAGAGGTAATAGAAGTTACATTAGAATAAGAATTAATTTAATAATAGAATTTAAGTATGAAATTTAGATGAATATTTAGTTATTTCTTGAAAAAAAAGCAGTTAATACTATTCAGTAAGGTTAACAAGAAATCTGTACTATGAGCATAATTATTGGACTATACCTAAGTTTAAACTATCCAATTTTGTGATTTTTACTAGAAATAGAAATAAAAATTATAAGTTTTCAGATTGAATGTCCAAATCTTTTGAATCTGTAATTCTGTAAATCTATAATTCGATTTTTTTAAAATCTGCATTCACATTCGTAGAAAATAGGAAGTATTGAGCATGCACAAAAAACTAAAAATAAGGTCAAATACGGACAAAATATTTTTTATTAGGAAGAATATTAGGATAACTATGAACCCTGTAAAAAAAGACATTAATAAAAAGACGCAAAAATAATTAGAAAAAAAAATCACAAGAAAATTTGGCTCTTAAGTAGAACTAACATTATCTTAAAATAAATTTCTTGTGCATCTTTTAAAATAAATTTTAAAAACTAATTGCAATATTGCTTTTAGAAGAAATAGAATTTAAAAATAAAAATATGATCTCCTACTCCATGCCCTCTCTGTGTAATGTCCGTCCTATTTTATATTTTTAATTTAAATAAAACATTTATAATTTTCCTCCCTTTTCTTGTATGCATAATATTAAGCTATTAAAAAGCATCCTTTATAATTCTTAGAAAAAAAATTTTATGTTTACTAATAAAAATAAGAAAACCTATCAAAATGTAATACCAGTCACCATGGTATTGCACATACATATAATTTTTTTTTAATTGAATTATAGTTCAATAATTATGAGTCTAAGAAAAATTAGAATGATGCAGCATACTCGATCTGGAATGTTTCCCACAAAAATCCTTCGTCTGAGTTTGTTGGCAGGAGTTTCTTGTTCCTGCTCTAACCTCTCCAGACGACTTTGCAGGCTTGGTCTAGCAGGTGAAAAAGCGAGGGGAGCTTCTTCATCTATTTCATCATCAGGGGAGGACAGCTGAAGCCCAGAATTTAGGACGTTAAAACCGATGTCCGGCTCAGAAACCCTGGACTCGAACAGTCTGCACTTCCTTGGTGACGGAGTCCGGCATAGCCTCTCACGCAGGGCTTGCTCTGAAAACCGTCCATTCTCTCTGATTGGAGTGGAGACTGGTGTAGCTGGTAAACTGGAACGATAAAATGCTCCGGGTGGATTACCAGGCAGGCAGACAGCATTAAATCCCATAAAAGATTCAGTGTGCAGCTTATAGAGATAGCTGAAGCGAAATCCCAACATCTTGCTCTTTTAGTATCCAATCATCATCCTGTTTTACGAAAGTTTAATGTTAATAGAAATTCATGGGGAAAAAATTAATTCTTGCATCATATCTAATTTTTTTGCATAAAACAATGATTTTATTTTTATAATTAAATTGAGAAAATAAGGGCATATTCTAAATGTAAAGAGTTTTAAATTATGTTATTTTCTTTGAGGCCAACAATGCAAGAAATTTGATTCATCACTTTCAAAAGTTTCTAATTTATCAAATTTAACTTCAAAAAACAAAAAGTACAAATATTGATTAGTTAGAAGGCCATGGCCCATCCAACAATAACATCCTAGTTACGTCATTGAATTCTGCTACATTATAATTTTGATTAAACGTCACCCATGAATAACAATTTCTTACTTTTAAGGTCTTTTCAGCTTTGTTCCCTTTTATTTGCGTTATCAATAATGTAAACAAATACCAGCATTTTCTAACACTATTTCCTTAATATACTACTAAAAATTCCAAGTCATCTTATGCCCTACTGTTGTTACATTCTAATATCCAACAGAAATGCTTTAAATTTGAATATCATTTCCCAGGAAAAACGTTTCCAAAGACTGTATCATTAATGGTGTCAGAAAACAAAGTTTTATATTAGTTCCGACTAAAGAGAATACTAACACCATTTCAAAACAGAATTTCAAGCCTGGTTTTGACTTTATGGAGCATTCACAATGAGATAAAAATTTGATGACTTATGAATCAGAGGTAATTTCTGAAATTATGAAATCTTGTATTGATGAAGATGACTGTGAATCTTCAGATCCACAAGCATCATTTAATGAAGCAGCAGTTGCATTAGTTCCGACTACGGAGAATACAGACACCACTTAACTGCAATATTTTTTATATCGAAGATAGTTTTCCATAAAATTACTTCAGAAATACAAAAAAAATTTTAAACAATGCTAAACAAAATAATAGTTTTTATTATAAAATATCATTTGAATTCAATCATTTTTTTAGTGATAGTCAAGAAGAGATACGTAAAAGAAAGATTACCAACTATTAATTTAAATGCATTAAATAAATGTAGCAATTCCTAAATAAGTTTTACAATTCTATATAATTTTCTGCATAGTCAAAATATTTAGATTTTGCAGAAACAAAAAAAAAAAAATTTCCCACACAATTGGAAATTTTATACAAGTTTCATTCATTTTCAACCTAGATATGAAACTTTCCCTGTAGATTTTAAAGTTTATTAATTAACATAAACAAAAAACTCTATAGACTTATAGAGAATAATATGAACATCCAAACTACGATAGACACTAACAAATAATCATAAACATAATCAAACAGATATATATTTAAAGATAACAGATATATGTATAATCAAATTCTGATGTATAGTGTACAGATATATACACAAAGCTGAGATATAGGAAGATTTCCGTATCAGTAAATGCTCACCGGTATTAGTATATATAGATAATCAAAGTGTGATTTACATAATTAAAAAGTGATAAGTTTAGCCAATATCATGATTGAATTGTGTATAAGCATTCCCGTGGCAGAATCATGGCGACATTATCACAGTATGTTAAGAGTTGTTGCAGAAAATTTTTTCATTTGGGAAGTAAAAACTTTGGTTTTCTTTATTTCTACAGAATTTTTTGAAAGATTTTTAGCAATTTTCTGCAGAATTATATTCCAAAGATTCCTTTAGGGCGTATCAGAAGGGAAAGAAATACTCGTGATTTTTCTATTCTCATTTATGAAGAAAAAAAAACTAATAATTTAAACTAATCTGTTACTTTAAATTAGCAATTATTAATATTAAAAGTATCTCGCAGAAAAGATATTAGTGCTAGGAAAGTTTGTGGCAGAAAACCAGAAAAAATTCTGCCACAGGGATAAGCATAAACTGTGAGAATTAATTCACACAATGTTTCAAGTATGAAAATTCATAAAACATGCATATAATTAAGGAAGCATGCATTTTATGGAATAAGCTTAAAGTTATTAATTATAATATTGATTAATTGAAACAGCACATTAAGTGGTAGAAAGCAATGACGGTAAAAATTCGATTCTAACATTCAATTATTTATACCTTCAAAAAAATTTTATTTATAACAAAAGTGTGATCATTTTAATCAGGTAGTGTGAAATATATTTATATCTCTTCAGTTTCATTTTGTATCACAACAATTTCTAATGAAAAATAGCGTAATTTAGAAAAATAAGTAAATAAATGCGATTTTCTTCGAGCAGAACTTTTTTCGGAATCAACATCAATAATAGAATCGAAAAGTTGAGTTGTCTTGATTTGAGACACAAGAATTTAATATATTTTTTTAATCCCACTAAATAATTTCGAAGCCTAGATGGCGCTATAAGTTAGGGGTGTGGAAAAATAGACTCAATCTGTTTAAGCTTTTTCCAGGTATTGTTACGATTTTGAAGTCGAAGAATCTTTTCTACTTTCTTTAATTTTTTTTGACTTTAATTTTTTTTGACTGCCGAAAGCAGATGAAAGTTGATTACGTAGAGTTTCAACTTTCGTAGAGTTTACGTAGAGTTTAGAGATTACCTAGAGCCCCTAAAGAACCCCGACTTTATAATTAAATTTAATTAAGGTAATAGTGAACGCTATAACATATAAAAGACTGCTTTTTAACAATTTAATTAGAGGAACGAAGATTTTTTATCGTTTAATCATTAATAATCTTAAAATTAAGTCTTATGTCAAACAATTAAATTTGCAACCTTATTTCTAGTCTACTTAAGAATTTGCTTTTGATGTGTATACATTAGCTGAAAGTGAATAAAATAAGCCAAAATATGGTTTACTTCGAGATGAAAACTTAATAGAATTGCTATAAATGTTGAAAATAGTGAAAAGGGAAAGATATTTCTTTTTTAAGGAATTTAATTATTTTATTTTTATTTGAAAAGCGTGATAGGAAAGACTAATGCAATATTTTATAACCGCTTGCACTTTTCATAATTTCAACATATTGTTATTAGAAATATTATTTTTTCTTCTTAAAAAAAATACCATTTTTATCCCATTGACATATCATTTGAAATAATTTCATAAAGGCAACCAAAAGATTAACTTACTTATGAATTATAGGTTGTATCTAAAATATAATCAGAGGTTTCAAAACTCATCACTGGTTAGAAAAAGTAATAGTTCATGGAACCTCTTTTGCTCCTTCACGAAACTCAAAGGTTCCGCAGAACACCATTTGAATACCACTATCTTACCCCAGAGTCCATGTATGTTACAAAACAAAACATAGCTTTTAACGAATAATAAGAATTTCGTAAATGAGGTTTTATGTAAACTTATAGTTAAATATATTATTCTTTAAACATTGAATGTTTTGACATCACTGTTTAACTGGGCTACAACTTCCTAGAGACATAGAAGACATTTTATATATTTAGATCGTTCTCAGTTATGGATATATTCTCCCTAAAGTCTCATAAAAGCTCTCAAAAGCCTCAGTTTAATTCAGTTAAACTTCAAAATGAAGTACAATTATATAGTTATAGTATAATAGTTATTAGTATTTTATATTTATGAAGTTTAAGATATTTATTCTTTAACCCATTGGAGTTTTAGCAACTGAGCAGAATTGGAAAAATGTTTCTCACCAGTACTATCTTCTCTAATGTACTATGTTCTCCTAATAATAGGGAAAAGCAGGGTTTGCTATGCGGAGAAGACTGCATGTTAAAACACGACTTTTTACGTACAGTGGGTTAAAGAAAATAATATTTTTTCTTCCGTGCTTAATCAGCATTTCTCAATTTAGATTCTTTTTTTATTTACTATTATAGTAAAAACAATCTGCAAATCGTACTGTAACTTTTTTTTTTGTCTTTATAAATTAAAAGAAAAAAGATGCAAAAGGTGCTGCCGTTTGGGTGTTCAACTTAGCTTAACGTTTCATTTTGTTTAACTGCCCAAATACTAAAAGAAGAATAGAATGGGATAAAAAAATTACCATTACATAATTAGCTAGAGGATTATTTACTGTTAAACTTGTATACTGTTAACAAAAATAACGTTACTGCCGCTCTTCATGCTGCAGAGATGCTTCTTCTAAATTGAAATTTGGCACGGGCGGAAAGGGTTTCCTCCGAAATTGCAATTTGTTCGAAAAATACTGTAATATTAAGTACTTTTTTTTTTCGATTTTTTTTCTCCCTCTTTTTCTCTCTTTTTTTTTTTTTTTTTTTTTTTTTTTTTTTTTTTTTTGCTTTATTACATTTTGTTTTGTAGGACTTTAAATTATGAAGGTGTGTAGGTAAATGTAAAAGGAGTTAGATGGAGGAAAAAAAAGTCAAAATCTATAAAAAAAATAATAATAACCGATTATTATTCCAAGTATTATCAACTGTCTGTAATTTCAAGTATTATCGAACTTAAAGTAAAACAATACCATGCGGGTCGATCCACAGTCCACCGAAATGTAACTACATGCTGAAAGGGCCATTTCTTTATTTATAAACTTAAAGCGATTTTTTTTTTTTTTTAAAGTTTCAAATTTGTTCGAAAATTATTTCACATTTGTCTTCCTTTTCATGATTTTTTTTCTTTCAACTTTCGTTTTAAATAGGGAATAAATACTTATTGCAGCTGTAAAATTTATTATCTCTCGCGAGATCTTCATTTAATAAGATCGTGATTGACTTGATCTCAAAAGTAACAAAAATGTGAATATAGAAAATAAAAAAGTTAAGAGAAGGAGATTTGATAATTACCAGGTGTAAATCTTAACATTTATATCGATCTCTTTAAAAAAATATAAAAGATTCAAGGAAGATAAAACCGTTTCTAATTTGAACTCCATGATATAAAGTTGTCGTTTATATATAAATATATATTGTCTGCAATTAAATAGTTTTGCATTTTCCATAGTTTAAATATTAGGGGGACCGGACAGTAATGTTGTTTAGGCGCATTAAATATTCATTAGTCTTAAAAACCAATTCATTTTTTTTTTCGATCCGTTTCGATTAATTTCTGATCCGGCATTAAAAGGTTGTTGATAACGAGGGTGAATACATTATTGGTTAAAAATAAAATCTTGATAACAAATATCAAATGCTCCGAAACGACATTACTTTCTGGTCCCCCTAATATTTCTTTTTACAAGCACAGAGATGATTATTTACATATCCAGGAAAAAATCGTTCATTTCGTGACGATAGACATAGAAACAAAATTTTCTCAGATTAAATTATAATTGCTATATGTTTACTTAAAAAATGTTTTTTTTTTTTTTTTTTTTTTTTTTTTTTTGAAAAAAGGGTAAGATTTTAATGGAGAAAGAAAATTGATGAATGAGAAGCAGACACGGAGGTCTGTGAGCGAACCGAGCAGTGGTTGAACCTCCTAATGTTATAATTTTTTTTAAGATTAATATATTTGCTTAAATTTTGATACATCAGATAAATTTAAAAAAAACAACAAAATAAACTAGCACGTGTCAACTAAATTTAATCAATTGTTTACTATTTTTTTCAGAGATTGCAGATATTTCTGTTATATCCTGAGTTGCTCATGTTTTTTTCAATGAACTTTGTGCAAATTAATCAAGGTCAAAGGCATTACAATAAAAATTAGCATAGACGGTATAATTTTTCATTAAAGAATGACTCAATTTCTCTTTCTTATGAATGAAGGGACGATCCATGGTTACGCCTCCCAGTTCTCTCCCACGAAAACTACGTTCTTACTATGAATTGACAGAAACATTAATAACTATCCCTAAGGCCACACACCGCCATGGGAAAAAATGTCATTGACATAAATAAATTATAATCTTACCTAAGGAAAAAAAAACTAACATTTTCTTTAACACTCATTTGAGTTTTGAAATAGATATGTCAGAGTTTTAGTTAGCAATATAAATTATTAGTTATAACTGATTTTAGGCATAGAGGAAGGTACCATCATAAGCTTTTCAATAGTTTTATTCTATTCATTTACTAAAAGCTTATTTTGTTTAATGTAATGTGTTAAAATAACGAACTGAAATTAGAATTTTTGGGAAAGTTAATGGAACCAAATCTGATTTGTGACATTGCAGAACATACGAATTTCAAATTTCTATGACAATTTCGAGAAAATCATGTTTTTTATTCCACCCATTTCCCAGAAACTATTTATCCAATTTATGAGATTACAGACAATCAAATTCTTTGTAATATAAATGAAGGATTTTATTTTTTTTAAAGCAATTCTGCAGAAACACGAAATGAACCAATGAGCTCATGGAAGTTAAGGTTCTACAGTTTCACGACCAAGAGCATGATGATGGCAATGTGGTCAGTACTGCGCGCAAGCCACTTTTAATTCCCAAACAAGTTAGTACGCATCTATCCAATACTGGGTATGCTTCAAGCAGCCACTGGGTATAGAACCCAGTGGCTACTTGACATAGAATGACCAACTAGGTAGTGCCTTTACGTAAGCATCATCCCTGCTCGCATTTTGAGTAACTATTATTAGTTTGTTAAGATCTCTAGTTTCGGTCTTTTATAAGCTCGAAAATAAAGATAAACATTGGCATTTCTGAAGGTGAAATCATAAAGTACATTACATCTTATATGCTCTTAGTTACAAATAATGTGTCATCTTATAAACATGATTAACGTAAGTATAGGCAGAGTATCCAATAATCACCAACCATAATGTATATTTTCAGGACCCTTGTCAAAAATGAAATTAAAATGTGTACACATTAGGGTTAGTAAATTAATGTATTCATTAATGTACAAAAAATACTGTCGAAATCTGTCGTATCACTAATGAAAAAAGTGGGATGTTTGACATAAAGATCAGCTTGATTGTTTAGAGAAATTCGGGTATGCTTCTCAGAATCATTTTTCAATTCCAGTACTGTTTCATCAGGCAATCAAATGGGTTTTCATGCTTTAAGTCAAGTTTCCTTCAGTACTGATTCATTATATTTCAAAAGATTTTTGGTTTCTTCTTCGCTTAAATGTTAATTCAGAAACCACAAATGTACGTATTTATGACTTCACTTTTGGCAAGGATTCTTAAAATATGTCTTAAGGGTGGTCTTTACCGAACACCTTGTATATACAGTGAGCAGCATTAAGGAGTTTAAGGGGTCTAGATGGTTTTGATTTCATCAAGAAAAAATTTTTGTAGAATTTTTTTTTTTTTTACTCTCTGTAACTTATCTAAAATTTAACTCAGCATTTTGATTTTTTACTGGAGCTTAATATAAGTACAATCCTTATTTAAATGCAAAAAAATTTATTAAATAACCCAAAAAACAGAGACAGTTTAATTTTCTTTAAAGCTAACATTTTAAGAAGAAAAAAAGTGACACTATCATGTTTTGCACGCATAATAAATGTCATAAAAATCATGTTGATGACTTGACACAACAGACAATCAAATATGATATAACCATATTAGCTTTAAAAAAAATTAAAAAAATAAGAAGTATTTTTTAAATTAAAAAAAAACTTCATTTTTCGTATTTTTATTAAGAAAAATATTTATTTTCACAAAAACCAAATATAAAATATTTCCCAGTATTCAAATCCTAGTCAATTGCTCAGAGTAAAACGAATTATTATATATATTTGCTTCAACAAATCCGAAATTTTTATAGGAAAACACCTTTAACAAAGAGTTTCCCATTGTTGTCGGCGCATTTTTATTACATAACACCCATTAAGTGCGTTTTTACTACAAGCACTGAGTTTTCCCGCATTTTTTCCATATATTTTGGATTGTCATCGGCTAAAATTTAAAGACATTAAGATATCGTTTTAAATAAAATATTTTTGTATCCCTAATTTTAGGTGCATCTGTATTTATTTTTCTTATCCTACTCTGTTTTTGGTATTAATTTTTTTCTTAATTAAGAGTTTTAAAATTAAAAGAGTTGTGAATAGTGAGGAACTTAGGGTTTGTCTGAAGTAAGAACTCCCCTAGCCATTCGTCTGGACTCGTAGAGGTGACTATGGTAACGAGGCATAACTATTTCAAGCAGGGGTGTAGGATCACTGTTCAGGACAAGTTTTGGTTTCGGAATCCTTTTCTTCAGTCTATTGTGTTAGCCCAAGAGTGAAGAGAACTTACTCTTCCTGAAATGTGCTATTCTTGTTTCCATAGCAGCAGACGGACTCAGACTTTGTGGCGGGAGGAGTTCTTATCATCGACAAACTATAAAAGCGAGGCAATTAGTTTCCACATAAGGGAAGGCCAGGCGGCCCCCCCATTAGATCAGAACCCTCGCAACCAAGGGTGGTTAAGTCTTGGTACTGGGAGCTGAGAGACATCATCTAAGACAGCACAAATATCGCGAATGTAATTGTATTTTATTTTGAAGGCATGTTTTATGCAATTTAATTAAAATTATTAAGTCAAAACAATCTAAAATATAAACAATCAACGTCCCCCTCCCTCAGCGGGCAGCGTTAAAATTATCAAACGCTTACCGGTCAGCGGCGATAAAAATGTTGGGAAGCACTGCTTTAGAACATGGCATAAAAACCATGTCTTCGGTTACATTTAATTTTCAGTTATGGATTTGTCACTAAATGTGAGGAAATAAGAAATATAACTTTGAAAACCAGAATTTCCGGTAAACGGTTACCATATGAATAGAAAAATTACCAAATGAATGATTTAAATAACGATTCTTTTGGTTTTATTAACCTGAATTATGTTGTTTACCAGAAATGTTATTACCATACAGTATGGTAGTTTTACCTGATTTTTTTTCTGTGTAGTTATAGATAAGTGGTTATCTTTTAATACGAATTTCCAAAATTTTAGTAAAAAGTAATAACTTCATGTCTCAAAGAGAGTATTTAATCTAAATGTGAAGGGAAGCTCGTTGAAAGAAAGAAAAAATTTTCCCGAAAGTTTATAATGAAAAAATTAAGACTTGTAGATAACTTTATAAATGAATTTAATATAGCCCCAGTCACTGAAATTGCTTTTCATAAAATATGTCCATTAATTAATATGCCACCGAATTCCCTGTTCCTTTTATTAATTATTTTCTCTTTTAAGGTAATTGAAATTTCTGAAAGATTAAAAGTTTTAAAGATAAATGGAGTTGTAGTTTGAAGACTCGAACAAATTTCAAAAATTAGATGATTGATTAAGATTACTGTTATTTCGAATGTTTTTTTATTATAATTAACCTTTTCAATTATTGAAATTTAAGGTTTATATAAATTTTTTTTGAAATTGCTTGATTATAAAATGCATTATTTTAAATTTCTATGCTATTTAATCTTATCAATATTTAAGATTAATTATACTCAGATTCAACTGTTTTTCTCCTATAATTTCATTTCATTTTTTTAAAATAATTTTTCTGTCATAGATATCCAAATATTGCTCAGAAGTTCTTATCCTTTTAAAGCCACCTCATAAGCCGTCGCCACTATCTTCGGTACTCAACTTAACGCTACATTTTGTTTTGCTGCACAATAACTATAAAACTTGGAAACTTGAAATTACGAAGATGTGTAGAAAAATTAACAGAGTGTACGATGATGAAAAATTTTGCATGCGATAATTAGCTCGATAATCATTAGCTGTAAGACTTATAGCAAAAAATACCATACGGGCTGCTATGCAAGTCGCAGGAATGCAGCTACAGGGTTGAAATTTGGTAAGCCGAAAAGTCTAGAAGTTTTTTTTAGAAATTCTAATTCATTGCAATTTTAAGCGCTTTCTTTTGCATATTTTCTCATTTTTTAATTACGTTTTACTTTGTTTAGCTGCACATAATTTATAGCACTTAGAAACTTGGAATTATGAATGTTTGTAAAAAAAGTACGAGGAATACAACAGAACTTTTTAAAAAAATGTATAATTCGACATTTAATTTAAAAAGTTTTTACTTGCAGAGGGGGAAAACATATTAATTTCTTTATTTTATAAGTTCACGCTCGATATAATGACAATCAAAAGTAGCAAAGAGAGAGAGAGAGAGAAATTACATGCTCCCAGATATTAATCTTAACATTTATAGTGAAATATTTAAAAAAAAAAATTTATATAAAGAGCGAGAAGATCCACTTTCTATTTGAATTGTTATAAATCTCGTCAACGAAATAAATTACTTCTCATTTATTTATTTTTTCTTGAGTCGCGCAATTTGTATTTCGTAGGTTACATATTTTTATTTCAAATACTGATGATTATTTTTCGAACGTAGGTAATCGTCTATTTCCTTGCGATTAACACATTAACAAAGTGTTTTTGCATGAAGCTAAATTAATTGTATATTTTGAATAGAAAATATTCTGCGTTTCGTGGAAAATATTGATGTTCAAAGAAAGGGAAAAAAAAAAACAATGACGAATGAGAAGCAATTAAGGTAGTTGGCGAGCGGCGTGAGCAGGGGGTCTCCTAGTAAATTTTAAAAAAAATTTTTACAACAGCAACCGTTGCCACCGCCACTGCTTCTGAAAATTTTTGCTTCACACATTTTTCGAGGTACATCGTAGGAGTGGAATCTGATCTGAAAATATTATTGATGCGATCATAGAATTTTGAGTTATTTTATGTCAAAAATGAAGAGCTCTTTCACAATTTAATTTGACGAAAACTAAAGGCAGGAGAATTGAAACACTGCATTCAAATGGGGTGAAAAAACTAAATCAAAAACAAAACTATGTTATTTTCCTTTCAGTGTGCAAAAATATGAAGAAAAAAATTATGTTTATGGATCTACCATTAACATATTTTTCCCCCTTTAAATGTTTCGCACTGATAGTAGAGTTGGGTACTGATTCGATGATTCGAAACACTGAATTGATTCGGCGATTCGAATAACATATTTGCAATTGACTCAAATCAATTTAATCGAATCGCCAAAGTGAACTGATTCTATTGATTCGAATTACTTAGATGATTTCCTTTTTGCCCAACTCTAACTGATAGTGGAAAATAGTTTTCGTAACGTGTACGCAAGATGTTGATATGTGTACTGAAAATAGTTTACAAAATATATGTGCTATAAACAATGTCACTTGTTAGATTCAATATAATGTTTATCATCTGATCGATTCTAAACATAATTTTTTTCTCACATTTTCACGCCTATAAGAAACATTAAAAAACAGTTTTTTCTTTAGCTTTGTCAAACAATAGCAAACAGAACTGAATAAAATTTCGAACTGTGCATAAACCAGAGTTGGCCGTTGAATACAGTAATCGATTACAACTGTAATTGATTACAGATAATTACAGCTATGTAATCAATTACTTGTAATCACGATTACAAGTAATCAATTACTTGTAATCGTGATCACAACTTTCAAAACATTTTGATTACAGCTGTAATCATGATTACAATTTTGATTACAGTAATCAATTACTTGTAATCACGATTACAAGTAATCAATTATTTGTAATCGTGATTACAACTTTCAAAAAATTTTGATTACAGCTGTAATCATGATTACAATTTTGATTACAGTAATCAATTACTTGTAATCATGATTCCAAGTAATTGTGATTACAAGTAATCACAACAAAAACGATTACGAGTAATTATGATTACAAGTAATCAAAATATATGATTACTTGTAATCATGATTACATGTAATTTGATTACATGTAATTGTGATTACTTGTAATCAAACTATACGATTGCAAGCTATTACGATTGTATACTATAGTCAAATTTTTTATGTAAGTATTCATGTGTTTACATATATTTATGTACATAGAATGTACGCACGCACGAAAGTACAATTTGCGATTCCTATACATACAATGTATGCACAAACGTTGTTTGTACGTACAATATTCATAACTATATTGTAATATGCTTAATGCAATGTGCATATGCTTAGTACATATAATTATGCATTTATGATACATGTACGCATGTATGTTAGTTTGTACACAAAGGCAATGTTTTGTATCTTTGTATACATAGACAATGTATGTATGAACGTATATGAAAATAATGTTTATGCGTTTGCATGCTTTTATGTACTTAAGTACATATATTGTATAAATTTACGATAATAGCACGTATATACAATGTTCGTATGTATATAAAATTGTACGTATTAACGTACAATATGTACGTACGTACAATGTTATTTAAAGGTGCAATATATGCACCGTAGTTGCGTAAATAAAATGCGTACATCTATACATGCATATTTATATGTACATCGATACATGTACATCGATATATGTGCACGCGAAGTATTTACTTATGTACAACTTACGTATGTACTTGTATAACTACATACTTTGTTAATACTTATGCGCATGTAATGCATGGATGTACAAAAAAAATAGTTATATGCACAATGTACGCATGTGCAGTCGTCAAAAAAAAAAAGATATCACCCTGAATAATTTTCGTTCTAATGATCGGATTTTCACGAACTAAGTGTTAATCTTAATGGTTCCTGGGGGTGACCTCAAATATGCTAATTAATTAGTGCTAACTATTAATTAAGTTACGAAATCAGACACAAAAACGTACTTTCTCTGAATAAACATATATTTTTTCTTACATATTTGGATTCTTAACCTACAAAATATAGGGGGTAGCCGCAATCTGGGAAATATGGTCCCCATAGTTTGGTCAGGAGAGCGATTCAAAGTTCGTACCCCTTAATGTTAATTTCACTTTTTACGTTTTTAGTCATATTTTAAAAACTAATAAAGCAATTCGAAGAAAATTTCACCCAGTCATAAAACTCATTTACCCAAAGATAATTTCACAAAAAAAATAATTTTTAATAATTGTTAATTATTTTTTATTATTTAATTAAATTAAGGATGAAAAATTTTTGAATTATAAGGTATGAATTTTTTTATACCATATTAATCTACATATTTTTCAATTGAAAAATCTAAAGTTTCAACTGTTTTTATTTATTAGAAGCTGAAAAAAATTAAAATTAATTATTTTTAAAAAAATAATTTGGCGACAATGAAGAAATGATTAAATGGAGCGATTAATATTAAAATGTGATAAACTTGCGAGGAACTTGACTTCGCGCGCTTAGCATAAAATTTCATTCATATTTTTTTCGCTAATAATCGTTTGCTTATCTTTTCATTTTTATTTTTTTAAGCTATAAAATACGATGTTTCTTCTTTAGTCGTCTAAAATTCTATTTGCAATTTAGTAAAGAAATTTGAATAAAACATTTTATTGAATAAAATACATTTTATTCAGAGAATGTGGAGTTTTATAAAAGCATGCTTCTGATAGAATATGATTATACAACAGATTGTGCTTCTTTAATGTGATTTTTTTTATTTTTATTTTCTCAATAACTGATAAAATTTCAATAATATACATACGAATGAATAAATTTGGAATAAAATATTCATCAATTTCTTGAATATATATTTTATAAATAACAATAAAAATGCCTAGTCAACATTTTTAAGCATCTCTCACAACATCGCAAATTTCTCAAAATCTTATAGGGTAAACTAACCAGTGAAGGAATACTTAAGCTTAGCTTGTCTTTAAAAAAAAATCATAAAAATTTCAAAATTTGTAATTTTAGCTAAATGACGTATTTGTTATTAAATGCATGTCGACATATTTGTTATTAAATGCAAATTATGTAAAAAAAAAATTGATAACTTACATAATATTGTTTTAAGCTTTTGGTGGTTTAAATAATAAGTAGTAAGATAACCAAGTGAAGGAACAGTTCTTAAATTGAATAAACACTAAATTTTCCAGTGAATGAACAATTAATTTTGAGAATGTTGGATGCTCGTTAGGAATCCTTAGGCCACACAGATATCTGTCGCCCTGTAGATGCCTGAATTGACTGATGTTAACACAGGCGGGCATTAGGAAAAAAAAAATCTTTTAAGTTTTCGTGCCCCCATTTCAGTATCTTAAGGGCCTTACGAGCCCTGTTTAAAAAGAGAGTATCATATCAGATATATATATATATATATATATATATATATATATATATATATATATATATATATATATATATGTAACATAAAAAGCTTCAATTAATCTTTTTATGTTAGTTTCTTTGCTATAAAACTTCATCCTAATTAATTATTCTAAACGAAATACTTTCTCACACTTTTAAAAACCACATCCTGTTCTTAAATCTATTTTTGGCTCAAGTATGCATTTAATTAAGAGCAGGACATTTTTCCCTTTGCTCTTGTGTGGGAAACGTTCGATCTATTTCATAAACCAATAGCAACTACTAAGAGTTCCCTCTTTCCCTAAATTAAGACATATTACGGATTTTACTTTGCAAGATTTTCCCTAACATATAACCAAGGAGCGCAACTTTTCATGTGCACTTTCACTCATTCTCATGACTGCTCTTGTCTAATAATTAATAAATAAATTTTGTACCCTCCTTCCCGACCTATGACCTGTAATATATATATATATATATATATATATATATATATATATATATATATATATATATATATATATATATATATATATATATATATATATATATATATATATATATATATATATATATATATATATATATATATATATATATATATATATCTGATATATATATAACAAAAATAATCATAGTATCAGTATTTGGTGGTAAATGTAGCTTATCGTAATTGAAGAATATGCTGTGCGACATTTTATGGTGAATTTGCGTACGTAAGTTTCAGAATGTATCGAAACATGTGGATGCTATTTGCTAATCATCTTTATCCAAAGAAAACCATGTAACGTAAATATCTAGCAAAATGAAGCAATTTTTTGAACAATGAATCATACAATATGCAACATATTATTTCTATATCTTATTCTTAAACATAACATATTTCAATGTTTTTAAAATGCCACTAAACATTCAGCAATTCATTGAGTTATAGAAAAAAGAAATCGTAAATTACAGAAAACCTTGTGAATGTGCATTAGAATTACTATACAATCTACATTTTATTTTTCATGCACTTTTTTTCCCTTCAAACTTTCATGCCTAGAAGACTCGATTAAAGCTGTAAAAATCATTATCCCTAAAATTTTGTATATAGCTATTATAAGTTATGTTAATTTGATTTTAGTATGAAATCCTCGAATAAACATAGCAAAAATAGTATAATCTAAATAATATCAGATAAAAAGTTCATGTATTTAAATTCTGAAAACTGATTCAAATTTTCTTTTCAAAAGAGATTAAAATAATTTTTTATTTAATTTATTTATTTATTTTTTTTGCTTTTTGGACATAAATGAACTTAAAAATTGTCTATTGCCTAGAAACTTCGAGGTGTTTTCTATTAACTATTAATTAAACCTCTCAGAGCAATCAGAAAACATTATTTCAATTTTTTTACAGTCAGAAATTGGTTGCCTAGCAACCTAGTAAAATTAAGCGTTTCTCTTTTGAATCAGTCAAGGGTTATCTTAAAATATTTATTTGCGCAGGCGACTTTTTTTGGCGGTTTTCTGGACTATCGCCAAATATATAAACCTTTATTGCAACCCAATTTACGACCCAATTGTTTTAAAATTTTGTCTACCCCCCCTAATTTAAGTGTCTAGATTCCAAATATGTAAAAAAAATTATATGTTTATTCAGAGAAAGTACGTTTTTGTGTCTGATTTAGTAACTTAATTAATAGTTAGCACTAATTAATTAGCATATTTGAGGTCACCCCCAGGAACCATTAAGATTGACACTTAGTTCGTGAAAATCGGATCATTAGAACGAAAGTTATTCAGGGTGATATCTTTTTTTTTTGCGGACTGTACATACAACGTATACATGTACATAATTACAAGTAATGTACAAATACATGCGTACATTTAAATATATGTAATTACAATATACACATACATTGTGCATATATTAAAAAAATTTATATGAGTAAAGTTATTAAAATTTGTTTTAAAATTTATTCTAAGGCATATGAAACTCGATCTCATATTTTTTAGAAAGCAAACGATAATTTTATTTTGAATTCCTAAATATTAATTCCACACATAAAATTTACCGTTTTTCTTACCATTTAAAAAATTTCTATGAATCATGCATTATGTTATAAAAAAAATAAATCTGTATTGTCAAACATTTCATGAAAATACCTGAAAATAATTTTTTATTCAGAGAATTTCAAAATGATACAGAACAATTAAAACTGAAAACTAAATTTAAATATCGTTTGATTTTGTCATTTAACTTGCTTGAGTAATTAAAAGTTAACTTACATGCATTTTATTTATTGCATTGTACACATATTTAGACATAAATGTAATGTACATATGTATACGTGTAATGTATGTACGCATGTACATGTATGTACATACATTCATGTATTGTACGTGCTTATATAGTACATATGGATATGCATACATGTATTGTACATGTGTGGATACATTCATTGGAACTTATATACATTGCACCATATGCAAAGATAGGGATAGCATGCATGTACACATGTAAAATTTGTACGAAAGAATTATGCCCAATATATTTATGCACATATGTACTGTATATGTACACACATATGTACATTATATGAACATTATATGTTCATTTCATTATATGTACACTATATGAATATACATCTGCACACTATATGTATATACATCTGTACAATATATGCATCTCAAATGTGTGTATGTACGTACGTTATGCATGTCAAATGTATGTACGAATATATGTAAAATGTAAATACGCCCAATATACGTACAATCGTACACAAATGTATTATGCATATTTGGATACATACATTGAGCATGAACATATTATGTATATGTACATAAATACACTGGACATGCATATCATGCACATGTATACATACATATATTGTACATCCTACAGATATACCTATATTGTACATGCATACATATATTATACTGTTCATAAATAATTTGCACATGCATGCATGAGACATACATTGTACAGACAATGTACGTATGTTCGTAACAACACAAGTACTTGTATATACATGCGTACATGAACATAGATATACATTTTACATACGCAAATATTCGCACAAAATGCATATATTCATTGTGTATAAATGTACATGCCTACATTGTTTGCACATACATACGTAATTATTATCTATATACATACGTACATATATTTTATACCTACAATATAAGTGTATGTACATGTGTGTGAAACTAAAATGTCTGAACATATGCACTAGATAAAATCGTATGTACATACATTTTAGTTACATTCATTTGTACGTATACAAATACGTACAAAATGCAGTACATGTTAATACGTGCAAAATGTATCATTATAAAATACATTCTACTATCTACTGTAAAATATAATCATTTATAAGAATACAATAGTCTTGTAATCGTGTATTTAGATTACATGTAATCATAATTATATGTAATCAAATTACATGTAATCAAATTACATGTAATCATGATTACATGTAATCATATATTTTGATTACTTGTAATCATAATTACTCGTAATCGTTTTTGTTGTGATTACTTGTAATCGCAATTACTTGAAATCATGATTACAAGTAATTGATTACTGTAATCAAAATTGTAATCATGATTACAGCTGCAATCAAAATTTTTTGAAAGTTGTAATCATGATTACAAGTAATTGATTACTGTAATCGACTATGTAATCATGATTACAGCTGTAATCAAACTTTGTAATCATGATTACAAGTAATTGATTACTGTAATCAATATTGTAATCATGATTACAGCTGCAATCAAAATTTTTGAAAATTTTAATCATGATTACAAGTAATTGATTACTGTAATCAAAAAATGTAATCGATTACATTTTTGGCCAACTCTGGCATAAACGTTGTAATATATTATGTAATTATGTTACGTAATATATTATGTTCATAATCTCATTATAAACATAATTTTTCTTCAGATATTTTTCCATCGATCAAGGAAAAAAAAAATTAAAATGTCTGTGCTCCAGAGAATCAATTTTGATTTTTTGAGCCACGTACTCTTATGTCTGAAAATAAAGAAGATGCTTTGCTGGTATGTTTAAATGTTTATTCCCGTGTAAGTAAAATTTCAAATTGTACATCCAGATATTCATTAACTACAAAATTTTTAATAAATGTCCACCAAGCTTTTCAAATGAATACCAAATCAATAGGAAAGGAAAACAAAATCCCAAAGGTGTGATGAAATTGAAAGTGCTAAGAAATCATTATCATAAATTAATATCTTTCATACAAATTATTAATAATATGATTTTCATGTTGCTAAGTTTTATTAATCATACGAATTATTATTAATATAATATATTATTTTACTAAATATTATTAATATAATTTTTATTTTACTTTACTTCATTTCACTTTACTTACGTTTTTAACAATAATTTCTCGCAAAATTAATGCACATCACAGAGATGTCCAAGTCAGAGACTGAACTATATCGCTTGAGTGGAATGCATCCATCAATTGTCGTTTGTTCCATTCCTATTGGAGGATTCATATTCCCATCGCAATTGAAACGCATTTCCATTGGTTTTTACCTGTAATTGATTGATCATTGATGGATTTCCAGAGGATAGGTAAGTGAAGTGACGTCAGCTTAGACCATTTTTTATTCCATTTTTATTCGTTATATATTTATTTTTAGAGGAAAGTGGGATAAAAAATATTGAAAATAATTTCAAGTAATTATGAGCCGTGAACTAAAATGGAACTATTAATTTTACTAGTTTACATAGCATCTTTCCTTATCTTCCCTCTTTCTTTCTTAAATATAATTTGATTTTTTTTAAATTTATTCTTAACAGACTTAACTGAAATAAAGAAGTAACAGTTTAATGCTAGTTCATTTTAAGCAAAATTTGTTAAAGTAAATTTAACTTTCCGTAACATTTTCAATAGTTTCACATAGAAAGTCATAAACTGAAAACGATTCTAAATTGCTCATACAAATCGCGAATATTGTTAAGTAAATAGAAACTTCTTAACGTAAAGAAGTCAATTCTCGACAAGAAAAAGAAGGAAAAAAACTTCTTTAAAAAAGAGATGTTCTATTCGCAAAGTGCACTTGACACAGCATAAACTCTTCAACTCCGTTCTATTTCTTCCAAAAACGTTTTCCACTTAAATGTCATTCGATATGAAAAAGAAGCAGAAAAAAAGAACAACTCCCAGAAAACTTCTCCCGGATTCTTACGCGTAGATTAATCTCACATTTGTCGTCAACTCTTTTTTTTTTATCCCGTTTTTCTCCTGGATTAGAGGAATGCGCAGAGTGAGTATTCGAAATCGATGAAGGGCAGTCCCCCACACCTTTTTCCTTCGATGTAAACTTCTCCTTGAAACATCGTTCACATTTGCACGTGAGTGCGGTGCAGGATAAGAAGAGGGTGCCGGACATGCCCGGATACGGCTGTCGATTCCGTGTCGATCGGGGGGATCTGTTCTGTCCCATTTGCCGAATGCCGATGCGTGATCCTGTCAAGATTTCCACCTGTTACCACTCCTTCTGTGATTCGTGTCTACAGGAGTACCTCAAGTGAGTACTCGTTTTTATCAGTTTTGATTGAAAAACGGGATTATGTTGATATTGGAATCAGTTCGATATTAAATGTTGATCAAAATCTCTTTTTAATGTCTACTCTACATCTTCTCACATAAAATTTCTCTTCTGTGCGAAATTTTTCTCTGGTGTTTTTTTTTACTCACATTGAAGACTTCGATGTTTACACTTTTCTTTAGAAAGAACAAAAACGTAAAAGCTCTTCTTCTATGCTTCATAAACCACACCGAATTCTCACATTAAAAGTTTTCTTCGGTGCTTAAAAGAAAAACATCGAAGTTTTTATTCGTTGTTTATACTTTTTCTTTAATAGTCATATTGATGTTTTCGCTCTGTATTTATACTTTCTGCAATTATTAAAAAGTTTTCTTGGATGCTTATACTTTCCCTTCAGAGAAATCATGTTGAAGTTTTTCTTCTCCGCTTAATACACTGATTACTCACACATTAAAACTTTTATGCTTTTCAAGAAAACAAATTGATGTTTTTGTTTAATATTTATATTTTTTCTTTAATAGTCATCATGGTATTTTCCCCCGGTACTTCTAATTTTTTAATTATAACGGTGAAATTTTTCTTGAAAGCCTATACTTTTCCTTTTTAGAAAAATCACATTGAAATTTTTCTTCTGTGCTTCATAACTCACACTGAATACTCAAATTAAAAGTTTTCCTCAGTGCTTATGCTTTTAAAAAATTAAATTAACGGTTTTGTTCGTAGTTTACACTTTTTCCTTATATTGATATCATATTGATATTTTCCCTCTGTACTTATACATTTTTAATTATTACGGTAAAAGTTTTTTGGATGTTTATCTTTCCCTTTAGAGAAATCGTGTTGAAGTTTTTCTTCTGTGCTTAATAACTTACAATGATTGCTCACATTTAAACTTTTATTGTGTGCTTATATGCTTTTCGAAAAAAAAATTGATGCTTTTGTTTCATATTCATAATTTTTCTTTAATTGTCATAATGTTATTTTCCCTCGGTGCTTATGCTTTTCTAATTATAACGGTGAAATTTTTCTTAAAAGCCTATATTTTTTCTTTTTAGAAAAATCACACTAAAGTTTTTCTTCTATGTTTCATAACTCACACCAAATATTTAAATTAAAAGTTTTCCTCGGGGCTAATGCTTTTAAAAAAATTAAACTGACGGTTTTGTTTGCTGTTCATATTTTTTTCTTTAATAGTCATATTGATATTTTACCTCTGTACTTATACGTCTGCACTCAGTACTGTACATTGTACTTATACTTTATAAGAGTGTAAGTACTTTGTACTTATACTCTGTACTGTACATTTTTAATTATCACGGTAAAAGTTTTTTTTGGATGCTTATATTTTCCCTTTAGAGAAATCATGTTACAGTTTTTCTTCTGCGCTTGATAACTTACACTGATTATTCACATTAAAAGTTCTTGCTTTTCAAGAAATAAATTAACTTGATGCATAGGTTCATTATTTATACTTTTTCTTTAATTGTCATATTGATATTTTCCCTCTGTACTTATGCTTTTTTAATTATCATGGAAATTACTCTTCAATGAAATTATTTTTAATTATCATGGATTGAAATTTTTCTTTGGAGCTTATACTATCCCTTTAGAAAAATCATGTTTACGATTCTCTTCTGTGTTAATTCCTTCATAATAAAACTTTTTTTTCTCAGCTTATACTTTTCTAAATTTTTTTAAAGAAATTGAAACTGGAAATTTCTCAATAAAAATTCGTATATTTTCGGTTAATGAAGAATTAGGTAGTTAAATTCACTTGCGTCGGGGAAATATACTTCTTACTTTTATTCAACGTTGTTTAATTTCCTTTAAAATTTATTTAATTAAAAACATTCCAATCCAAACTTCGAAAAGAGAACACAACGGTTCCATGGTATTTGCAATGATTATGTATTAATATTGTTCCTAGATGAAAAGTAAGTTCTAAAATGTAAACTAAAATAATCTTATGAAATTATTTATTTAAAGTTCAGTTTAAGAGAAAACCATTTCGACATAATAAAAAAATATTCAAAATATTCATAAACTAAGAAATAAAGAAATTAGAGAATAGAAATTTCATAAATTCAGCGTGATAAACTGTGGGGAAGGTATTTGGGATAATTTAAGTTTGCACACAACATGTTTTTTTTTTCGCTTTTTTTCAGATTTATAAGAATGGTATTTTTAATTTTAAGAATTTATCAATGCAGTTTTTAACCACCTTTTTTTTAGTATGCAATGCAATAAAAAGTAATTCAATAAAATTCGCTTTACCTCATTCAAACATATATTTATTAAATCAAAGAAAGTAATGGGGGGGGATTAGAAATAATGATATTTTGATTTTTCTTAAAAATTCTTAACATAAATCAATAAAATTTATTTCATTTTTATTCTTTTTGATTTGTTTACCATTGGAAAGTTGAAGTTAAAGTCTGTAAGTTTAATGAATTTAGTCTTCGTCTAATGCTTGAATAAATGTTGTAATTTTTTCATACAAAATTAATCTTCTACTTGGTTTTCATTTCGCTCTCTGAACTATTATTACATTTTCTTTTTTTGTTATTTGTGACATCATACCGCTTTAATAATGACGTCATTTGACTCTGAACCGCTTTCTCGTGACTTGGAATTTCAATCTGTTTCGTGACTAATAACACTAAACTGCTAATCACTTTCAAACGATATTATTTTTTTTGAACGATTTTAACTAAGTAGCTCGTTATTCTTGCAAAAGAGCAAAACCTAACAAAAAAACCGTTATTCTGTGTTCAGTAATAGACACTGCTTCGTTAAGAAGTATTCAGGCAATAAGATAACAAGAAAAATAGAAGCATATTCATTAGCTTTTAATGGAATGGTAAAACAGAAGAATATATATACAAAAGATTAAATTCTAATTTACAGGGAAATGAGCCACACAAAGGTAGTTTCGGTTCATTTACTTTAATATCTCAACCCAGTTTTTTCCGTTGCGTTAAGGATGGTTCTTTTTAAGTTAAGAATGTCTGTTTTAATCACTGCATCATTTCTTTTTATAATTTGACTTAGTTTATTATATGATAGCTGTACATCAAATCTTAATTTTCATCTTAATGCGTTTTCGTGAATAAATGTCACGAATTATATAACACATTAGCATTTTATGCTGTTTGTGCATATTTAGGAATTAAATTTCGTTACAATATAAAGCAAATGAAAAAAGCTTCAGTAATTATTTTCCGTACCTTTAACTTACTTTTCTCAGTTTTAAATTTTTGGTTAAAATTTCGATTATTTCTCGATCAGTTAGAGAGAAAATAATTTCTCGACTAGGATATGAGCTTAAAGGGTTAATATATAGTGATTAAATATATTTTCACAGTTTTCTCCTTCAGTAAAAATTCAAAAGCATAACAAAAAGTTATTCTTAAGCAGCGCCGGCGCTAAAGAATTCAAATTATTAACCAGTAAATTAAGCAAATATGCAAAGTATTCGCTAATTTATGAAAGTCTTCGCCAAATGCAAATCTTAAAAATTTTTTATGTTTAAGTTTCTAGCATAGATTTATTTAACGGGGTAAAATTTGTATTTTACGGTAGTTTTTTTTCAGGCTGTTTTGGACCCAATTCTAATTGGTTATGTGGCGCATCTGCCGAAAATTACTGTAATCGAATAAAAAATACTGATTCGTTTCGACAAATTCATATAAATTATATGAAATATTATGATGGCTTATAATTATATTATAATTGATATATATTATAATTGATGTTCAATAAAAATTCAATAGATTTCTTATTGTAATTGTAAACAAACCGTGTAAACTTTAAGATATATATTATCATAAGTAACTCAAAAAAAATTAAATGAGCCAGGATTAAAAATCTAGTTACGTGATATATTAGTGAATCAAAATGAAATACAATTAGAAACAGGTAAATATTTATTTTTAACAAAACAAAAGGAAATACTTAAAAGTGAATATAAATCTTGGCGATTTTGAGATAAGTTTAGGGAATACTTATTCATCCAATTTCTTGCCTTTATTTACTTGGTTTTATTCATTTTATACCACACAAGCACTCAAAATTGTTAAATAATTATTAAATGTTGTTCAAAGTTCATATTTTAAATAAATATTTATTTAATAAAGGCATTTTTCAATGAAAAGTATTATATTTGATATATAGTTAGAACTGAAAAATTTAAGTAATCCTGAAAATTTATTTGCTTATTTATTTTTAAAGAAACAGGCAAAAACAAGCATTCAGAAACATATTCTAACAGCTAAAGGTCGTTCATATACTGCATATATAAGTAAATAAATTTGAAAAATTATAAATAAATGAGTATTTTCCTCACATAAGCGAGCTCCATTTCCTGACTGCCAGTCCTTCTGCAATTTATTATCCATTTCTTCTTTCTTTCAATATCTATTGAAATCTTAACATTACAAAGCCTTTTTTTTTAAACTGTTCGTCCAATTCATCGCTGCACAATTACCCATATCAATAATTTTAAGTATCTAAATGGCCTTCAGACTCTCACGTTAATGCTAACACAACGTAACTAGCGAACTTTTTTGCTCCATAATGGCGGGTAGTTCAGCTCCCACTACAGAGGATCCTTACGCAATGGGATAACTGCAAGTGACGTAGATTGGGTATCTCGATCTTGATTGGTCGTTGAAACGTGACACTTATTTACGTTAGCAACTGTTCTTTCCATTCTATTTCGAGTAAGCCAAGCCTGTCAAGTATCAGTTCTCTTAAGTGATACATTCTAATTTCTTTCACAAAGATTTCATTCATTTCACTGAATATTTCTAACTTAACACAAAGATAGGCACAAAGCCATGTAGAACATAAACAAACTAACTATGCATCGAAATTTCCAGGTACGCAAAACAAAAATATATCACGTTTGTAATGAAAAACATTAACAGATAATGAATCTAAGTAAAAGACGTAGGCGAGAAAGAATTGTATTTCAACAAATTCGATGCGTGATACGGCGCTGTATTTAATTCACTTTACGTTAATTAACATTATGTTATTTTACGCAAATAACTTTACGTTAATAAATATTACGTTAATTAACATTTTAATTTAGGTTAATTAATCAACTTTACGTTAATTAGCATTCTAACTCATGTGGAGAAACTTAACTCAACTTTAGCACACAATTTTGCTTATAAACGACCAGCTAGCCCTGACGTCATAGGTTATGTGTTTGGGTATCCGTCATCTTCTTCTACGTAAATGCAAGTACCCAGTTAAAAAATACATAAAACTTAGGGTTTAACAATTTTAACTGTGCACTTATCTCCTATTATCAATTATGCGAGACAATGAATTTCACTTGTTAGGTTTTCTTCTTTTTTCGACGAAATGGTACTGTTATAAATTTCTTTAAGTTAAAAAAAATAAACAAATCTAAAATAGAAAGCAATATATTTTAGAGCAAGAAATAAGCTTTAAAAAAATATTTTGGCTTATTTTTTTCTAACTGTATCGGTATTGTGCATAATTTTAACTTTCATGAAAATATCAGTGCGTAATTTTAAACGTTTTGAAATTGAAATGCTTTATCGACGAATAAGAATATGTCTGTTTAAAACTACTTCTGATGGTTAAATATAGCTAATTTTTGATAACTTTTGTTAGCCTGTAAATTTGTTTCTAGCACATGTTTTTACTTCAGAATTTAAACTATGATCTTAGCGAACTTTAATTAAGTATTTCAATTTTTTTCTAAAGATTAGTCGCTTTCAGCTGAGTGCTTGCACTTCTAGAAGAAGAAGAAGATCACAAATACCCACACATGTGACCTATGACGCCAGAACCAGTTAATCGCCTGTAAGCAAAACATCGTGTTAAAGTTAGGCTAAGTTTCTTTTCATAAGCCAGAATGCTAATTAACGTGAAGTGAATTAAATACAAAGCCGTAACGAACATCAAATTTGATGAAATATAATATTTTCTCATCTACGTCTCTTACTTAACTTAGATTTATTATTTGTTTATATCTTTTATTGTAACCGTGATATATTTTTAGTTTATTTATGCTTTACACTTCTTCGTACCTGCCTTTGGGTTAAGTAAGAAATATGTAGTGAAGGAATTGAAATCTTTGTGAAAGAATATAGAATGAGTCACTTAACCGAGTTGATAATTGACGGGTTTGGCTTACTCGAAATAGAATGGAGAGAACAGTTGCTTATGTAAACCAATGCCACTTTTCAACAACCAATCCGGATCAAGGTACCCACACTACGTCACTTGTGGGTATCCCATTTATTTCCAACATTGTGTTAGTATGCTGTTTCCGTAACAGCGCGACGTTGAAGCAATGAATGAACACTTTCTTATAATACTGCTTGTGAACAACTCAGCGTTGAATGAACAATGGAATTTCGTAATGCGTCCGAATTACACGACGCCTTAACCTTTTGCGGCGCCTGATAGCACCTGCTATTCTTGATCATCAGTTGTACCAGCTGTAAGAAAAAGGTTACAGTTGCAATTCCTTGCAAACCATCCCATAAAAATTTGCAAACTGTAGAAAAAAACACAATCCAAAATCGGTGAGCCCGTTCCCGAGTTATTGTGTACTATAATCATAAAACACTTTTGAAAAATTGTAGACTATTATTATAAAAACAACATGGGATATTGTGTTTAAGATGGTGGAAAATGTGAAAAAGCCTGATTTTGAGATAAACGCATTTGAATACTTAAAACCACTAGTCTATACCCTTGCATCAAAACTGTTATATCTTTGTAAATAAATGGAGTGCAAATGAAAAGTATTTTTAGAAAGCTGAGATTGCAGGAATTCTAAATTTATAATAAACCAATTTCGTAAATTTTATCCAAAGTCATGTTTTTTCACTAGACAAAGATACCTTAAAGCACTAATGTGCAATACCTCGTATAAAATAAAACCAGCTGCTAGTTGTAATTTAACTTTATTTAAACAGAAAAAGACATAAATCACATGATCTTTGATAAGTTCTATCGTAAGGAAGGGGTTGAGAGAAAACCCTTAGTTTTCCCCATTATCGTTCTCATGAGATATTATCACGACAGGCAGATGGAATATTAGTTCTGATGCTCTGAAAGAGAATATTTAATGTGTAAAAGTGATCATTGCATTTATGGGTGGATTAATGGATAGATTTGCGCCGTTTTCAAGCCATTTTATTGGTAAGGCAGTTATCAGGATATGTGATAACCATTATTAAATGTTCTTTTTTTTCCTTCCTTTTGTACTTTGACTAAAAATAATTTTCTTTCAGTATTTAATGGTATCTTTCAAGATTTATGTTTTCAATTTCGGAGTATATATTTGTTTTTTTTTTTTTTTTACTGATGCATTGAATCATTTTTTTCTTCCTTCAGCTTTAGTGATTGGTTTATGATAACTAAGGTCTGGATTTTTGTGTTTTGGGAATCTTTAACTCTTCTTCTAGAGCAGTTTTTAAATTTTAAGAGTATTTTTTGTGAACTAAAAATATTGTTTTTCATTTAAGGATGTTTTTGAAGTTTGGGAAACTTTTTTTAATTTTAGGACATTTTTTGAAATCTTCACATCTACTAGCTCATTTTAACAACTTGCAGACATTTTCACATAATTTTGCATAACGCTGATGAGCTACAGAAAGTAAATAATTCTACAATTTGACAGTTATTTAACAAATCGTTAAATTTTTTATAGCCAAATGGTACACAAAACGATGATAACTGATGTACTTGTATTACTTTTTAACTTTAATTGATAAAATCAATGGGGATTTCCATCATCAATTGTCAGAAAGGGGAAAAACCGAAGTGTGGAGAGATCTTCGACAGAACACCATTCCAGACTTGGCCGCGCCGCGAAGCGGTGGCTCAGTTTCGACTATTTACCGGACATGACTGCCTAGCCGCGCACCTGTTTCGTTTAGGGCTGGCACCTGATCCCTATTGTTCTCTGTGCATGAGCCAAGCTGTTTCGGATGGCAGCCGCATCCTGTGCTGCAGGGCCCTCCGCGGGTCGTCGTCTAACGAGCGATATTGGGAAGCAAGAGTGCTCCTGAGGAAATGACTTTTTACTTTCTTGTTTTGTTCCTGTGTTTTTGCTTTTTAACATGTCAATTCAGCTCTGCCATTTGAAATAAATAACTTTAATGGACTTAATCAAAATTTATTCCAATTACATTTCAATTTTTTTTTATCATGGTTTTAATACAATTATACGTTATTCGAAATTTTGTGGAAAAAATGATGTTTCGTCTTGAAATTCTTTCATAATCACAAGGAAATTGTTTTTATTTTAAAGTCGCTTTTTTTTCTGTTTTTATAGGCATATTCTGAGATTTATTAAGTCATCAAAATTCGGACTTCAGTTGCTAAAGAATATTCGAAGATCAAAATTAATATGGAAACTGTTTCATGTAACTAAAAGTAACTGAAAGAGACCAACTGGAAAATATAACTCGCAGCCATCCCCGGGCAAACATCTACATGTTTTTTGTTTTTTTTTCAATTTGCAGCGGTTGAAGTTGGTGCGACAGATCACGATAAGGAAATATCCCCCAACTCATAGCAGTCAGAAAATAGTCGAAATAACAATTCAAAATTTCGACTATTTTGTGATTAGCTGGAACATTCAGACCTCTTTTGAAATTTCATGCCTGATCAAAATGCGATTTTCGTTTTCTGATTCCCACAAACATAATTTACCGCTATTTTTTTATCGCCAAATAGAATTTATCATTAAACATAACTTAGACCACTTTCCCACTAGCTAGAATGTTTAAACTTGAACTGGCGCTTGGAACTGTATGACAGTTAAAATTTCTGTCGTTTCTTGACCGCTATAATATGAATTCATATCGCTATATTATACCCAAAGATAATTAATTTAACATGAATCGAAATTTTGACCACTTTCCCACTAGCTGGAAAATTCGAATTTCGATTAGAGCTGCATGAGTGATGTCAGAATAGGTTACAAATATTCTTTCCTAAATGATGATGTTAGCAAAATTTAATAAACAATTTTTCAAATTTCTTAAATTTAATTTTTTTCTAATTAAGCATGAAAAAAAATGTACTTAAATTAAAGTTATGGTAAACAAATAAGTAAACTTTTGCAACAACGCAATTTTAAGAATAAATAAAATTTCCATATTGGTATAATGATTTATAAGTTAGAACATTTAATGTATTGTATCGCCATTCATCTTAAGTAAGTCGTTAACATAGCTTATACTTCATTTAACGCTTCTTCAACTTGCTGATTTATTTTCCCTGATTAAGGCGTCAAAATATATTTCGCACAACTTGATCTTCATTAAGCAGTTTACGAAAATTTAGAAAAGAAACTTAAAAACATTTTTTTAGGAGGTTGACTTCGCTAATTGCTCTTGAACAGTCATTGTTTTTGGTCTTACAGTTCTGATTACTGGTGTCAGTTTTGTTGATTAGGTGGCTTGTTATTGAAATTAATGTTCTCTGAATCAATCGATTAGGAGAGGTTGTTCTTAAAACATAACTCGGACTTTAATTTTAGCGTCAAATGAAGGTTTGAATCAATAAGAATTGATTTCAGCAATGCATACCTTTTCTTAAAATCACTATAATCTTTACACAATTCTGTGAGTGATTAACCACTACTTCATTTCTAACTAGTAAGCCTGTTCGCTGAGCCCTTTGAAGATTACTATGCAATCTTATATTGTTTTCTTCAAGCTCTCTAGAATTAATTAATATTTTTGAACTAGGTAATATTTTTGATGAGCATAATCTTTTAAGACATACAAATACATAAGCATAAAAATTAAAATCTATTTTTTGCATGCTTTAGCAGTCGCGAACAGTTTTATAGACTCTTCAAAACCAGTTGTTTTTACGGTTTAATTTTAGATATACATTATTGTTGTAATATGCATTCAATATATCGTCATTTTGTTTTCGTTTTTGTTGTTGCCATAGGCCACTAAGGCAAGGAGTGAGATTCCTCTTGTTTTCTAGTAGCGCCATCTATGGCCAAAAATCGACTTCTGTCACACCCATACGTCACACTCGTTTATAGAGTGAACCGTATTTTTCTATACTCTGGTTTTTCTCAGTGTATTTATAAATAAAATTAGATGTAAACATATAAATGAATTATAGGTATATTCACGAAAGTGTAGTGATACGGCATTGACCATACATAATACATTTAGTTTGCAAATTTTCTTTTATTACTTATTTATGCAACTCAAAACGTCAGAAACCATGAAACCAGGAATGTATACTTTTTCTGTATGGCAAAAATTGCATTTGGAAAACATTTTTTCTTTTGTATATTCAGAGTTGCTTTCCCTTTTAAAACCCTTTTCTTTAAAGTGAATAAGCAATCCACATAAAAGCAACAAAGATCTATAATTAAAAATTATTTTTTTTTAAAGAAATATTGATAAATATAGTAAAGATAGATAAAAAAAATATTATCATTAAATTTATTCTTCTGCAAGGCCTTTGGATATTCATATTCAATTTCAAGTTAGATTTGTGAGGAAGTTAAAAAAGGATGTATTTAAGCTTTATTAAAAATTCAGTATTTTAAACAGAACTAGAATAGAATTCTATGGAAATGAACTTAAATTTCTAGTGAAAAGTAAAGTTTAAAATAAAATAAAATTCTAAATAACTAAATTAAGAACAAAATAAACGAAATACGAAGTCAATAAGAAGTACAATAAGGAAAACACAAAGTAAATAAAATGGTAAATGAATAAAATGAAAGATAAATAAAATATAAAGTGAATAAAATGCAAAATAAATAAAATAAAACGCAAATAAAATTATAAATAAGAAAATGCAAATTAAATGAAGTGTAAAATGACATAAAAAAGGTATTAAAATGCATGGAAATGAAACACGAGAAATTTGACTGCAATGATTGCATCAATTGCGCTATATTTGATCCACTATAGCAGCGGTTCCCAAATTTATTTGGCCATGGCACTCTAAATGATCGAACTGATTGCGGTGAAACCCACAAGACTTAATGAATAAATTTTATTAACAGATATAAACTAACCGTGATGGTTCAGGGGATAGAGTGTTCGCGTCCATAAAGCGTCCATTGAGGTGAACCGCGTTCAAATCCCAGCGATGGCTAGTTGATACGAATTCTGCATCCGGCTTGCACCGACCACAGTGCTGATGTAAAATATTCTCAGTGATAGACAGATCTTGGATTAGAATCCCCTTGCTGTTAGGCTAACCGTGGGAGTTTTTCGCGGTTTTTCTCTCCATGTAACGCAAATGAGAATTAGTTCTCTCTCTCTCTCGTGTTTCTCAAATTACTAAGACAAGACACTAGCGCGAAGTGGCTTTATTTTAGTGGGATGCACTTTATTTTTCAGAAATAACTGATGCACCAGTTTTATTTGATGAATCACAGTCCTTGAAGATTAAAGTTAATCCAAAGTCTTTAAAGACCGCAGTAAAGATTAAGGTTACTCATGAAAACATGAAGAAAACTACTATTGGAGCCTTTTTATCTTCGCAATAATCGCAACTAAAGAATAATTTATTTTTCTGCTAAGCGAAATTGAGGTTTAAAAAATATTTTCATTTATTTTCAAATTTGATTCTTTTTCAAATGCAGTCTTTTATAACCATCATCCAATCTAGTAAAAATTCATCAATCTTTAAATTCCAGAAACTCATCTTTATGGAACTTTTTCAAAAAACTTCGCTGTTACTGAAATATAGTTAAAAAAAATAACTAAATTTTTTCAGAAAAAGATTTTTTTTGTACTTTCCCTTTTTTTCCAGCAATCACTATTCTTTCTTCTTCTTTTTTTTTCATTTTCTATGCAGACTTGAAATTAATTTATATCATTTTAAACCTCAAACTTACTTCCCGAAAAGTAAAATCTAAATGGAAAGAAATTTAAATTAAGTGCTCAAAAGACATACTTTCATCTCCATTAATAAATCTGACAGTAGAATAATTAAAAAATCGATTTTTTAATCCCTTTCTACTCAGGTGATTACAATTAATTATTTCTAAACAGTAATTATTTTTTACTTTTTCATTTCTGCCTGCGTCGTTAATAAAATTATTTAGTGAATTTTCGAAATATCATTTTATTAGTCATTTAAAAGCATCTAGAAATAATCAAGTTAATCATTTGTCAGGAGTAATTAGCACGTGGAAATTTATGAACTAATTATAGCAAACATGAAAACGGTAAGTAAAGTTCTGAATTTAAAATAATTAAAAATAATGGAATAATTATATGGTTTTTATAATAATTTCTATGGATTCACCTGTCAGTGTTTAGATCTGAGGTTTCCAAATGGTGTTTTCTGGAACCCTAGGGTTCCACGAAAGAGTTAAAGGGATTCCGCGATTTAGTATTTATCATAGCCAATGAGGAATTGTTCAATCTCTGATAATATTTAAGTAAAACTTATAACTCATAGTTTATTTAATCTTTAGGTTACATACATGAAATTATTTCCAGGAAATATCCATGAACTGCAAATGGCTTTTTTTTTTTTTTTTTTTAAAAATATTTATAATAACAGTATATTGATTAAATTATGAAAAGAGTAAGCATATATATACAAAATAGTGCATTAGTATTCCCCATCATGCTTTTCAAATAAAAATAAAATAATTAAAATTTTTTTAATAAAGAAATATATTTCCTTTAATAATCATTCTCAACTTTATAGCAAGTTCTCTTAAGTTTTCATCTCGAAATAAACCATATTTCGGCTTAGTTTAATCATTTTCAGCTTATGTATAATATGTTACTGTGAATGGCAGAAATGAGTGGTTGTGGACTTCCGGTGAATGTTGACAATCACATAGTCGCTTAGGTAAATGTCCGAAATATATACTATGTCAATGGTTTTCGGGTTCAGTGCTACTGCCCAGTATGCTTTTAACCGGTACTCTGAACACTGATGTTTCTCCTAATCTATCCTAAACAGATATTAAAATATCGAGCAAATATAATAATATCAACGAATAATTTAATATCAGATCGAATATAACAAATATTTCGGACATTCACCAAAGCGACTATGTGATTCACAGGTGAAAGTCGATTTCGAACATTCACTTTAACATATGTACACCAGAAACGAATTGACAACTAGACTAGATAAAGCAAAAGGAATTTAACTGTTGCACAAAAAACCTAATTTAAGATTATTTATGATAAACCAATGAAAAATCTTCAGTTCCCTCATTAAATATTTTTAAAATAGTCTTTCATATAAGTTATGATTTTCACTATTACCTTCATAAACTTTATTTATAAAATGGAGGTTTCGCCAAAAAAGGGTTGATATTTTTTAGAGTTTCGTACCCATTCATATACAATTCTGAATAGAATATAGGCTACGATTCTAAATATTCCGTAATCGATGCTTCTTAGCAGTGGTCGGAAGTAGCGCACTATAAATAGTAAAACTACTGTAGTCGCTACTTTTTTAGGTAGTTTGAAGTATCGAGTGCTATTTTCTTAAAAAAGTAGTGTAGCGAGCGGTGCGATACAAAAAATCAGTAGTTCGTAGCGATTCCTGTTAACTACTTTTATAGCTCTAATGCAACTAATTTTTCAAATTCAATGGGTATAACGTAAAATATCCTCAGTGATAGACAGATCATGGGTTAGAGTCCCCCTGCCGTCAGGCTAACCGTGGGATGTTCTCGTGGTCTTCCTCTCTATGCAATGCAAATGCGGGCTAGCTCCATCAGAAAGTCCTCCACGAAAGCAAAATTTCTCCCAATACTCGATCCAGGAATCCCCTTGTCTTCTGGATTGGGTTCAAAAGGACAATGATACGGAGTTGAACATTAGTAGCCGTAAACCCACAAAATTGGGTCGGCTGTTCAACGACGGTTATAAAATAAAATAAAATTCGATGAGTATACAAATCTTCACGGATCTGTTTATGGATGCAATGAAATGACCCTATGACTGCAGTTTAACGTTAACAGAAATTACTTATTTAAAATCACGTATAACTAATATATTAACTTTCACAAGCTAATACAGACTATGGAACTTTCTTGCATCGTTCCATAGTCTGTATTCGAAAGTCTGTATGTAAGAAAACAAAAATGGTCAGTGATCAATAGTATCATTTTTAATGGCGGAGTTATATTATTACATCCATCTTTATTTTGGGGAGTTGAATTTCTAATTACGTATTTTGTTAAATATTATAACGCAAATTCACCATTAAGGGCAACATATAGGAATGAAAAAAATTCAATTGTCAATTGCATTGATACGTACCTTTCAGTTTCGTAAATAACTAAGCAGCGTTAATGAATGGCTTTCAATATCTTTACAATTTTCTCTACCCCGTTCAAAGAGCGGTTATTCATTATTTTTTAACTATTTAAATAAGACATTAATTACAATAATTTGATAAAGGCCGGGATAGCCTGGTTGGTAGGGAACTGGGAACATGTCCAAGAGGTCGTGGGTTCGATCACCGCCGGCCAAAGACTCCCTGTGAAGTAAATGGTGAATGATGCGCGTTAAATCTGTCGAGTCAAAAAGTCCTCCATGTTCCCATAACAAATCATACATCTGGTTGGTCCTTGTCGATTGGTTCAAAATTACAGGGCTACGGAGTTGAACATAAGTAGTCGTAAACCCATGAAATTGGGTCGGCTGTTCAACGACGGTTATAAAAGAAAATAATTTCATGAGTCAGTTTAAATACACCTCGAAATGAATAATTTTATCATTTGTCAGAAGTAATTAAGGCTATAAATTTTTATAGTACATTTAAGAAACAAAATAAATCACGATAAAAATGTGAAAAAAGTTCTTAACTTAAAAAAAAATTAAAAAATAAACTAAATAAGTGATTAATAAAATTTTCTTCAACGTCTTTCGCGGCATTCATTGTCCCATTCACTTAACTCTTCCGATTCCAATATATAATAATTAATCTAAAATACTCTATAAATGATTCTTAAATTAATTATTCTTCTTATCTTAGCTTTAAACTCAATTAGTTTCTTGTTTCAAAAGTAGGAATAAAATTTGTATTAGCTGACTTTTGACTCGAATAAATACTTGAAGGATTCAATCAAATACAAAGTTAAATATTTTATAAAGGAAAGAAGGTTTATTCGGAAAGGAACTGATTGTTGCTTAGAATGTCTGCTACCTTCTTCATGCATTCTTAATTCTTTCATTTGGTGTTGGTTACACTTTTATTCCGTGACGTCATAAAAACTGCAGATAGAGTGATTTAATTAATATTCAATTAGCATTATTTGATAAAACAAAAATATGAGTGAATGTTACTCACAATTAACTTTTGATATACATTTATTTAAAACCGATGATTATAACCTGATCATAAATTTTATCATCTACTTCTATTTCGTGACTACAGATTGATTGATTTTATAAATTTTTTAATTAACATTATTTGTTAAAGCACTGCCATGAGTTTATGTCGCACGCAATCAACTTTAAATATAAATTTATTGATAAATATAAACCAATCATAAATTTCATGACCTACTTTTATTTCGTGATTTCATAAAAACGACAGGCTGATTTATTTAATTAATTTTTTATTAATATTATTTGATAAAACATAGCTATAAGTTTAAATCGTACGCAATTGACTTTTCACATTGATTTATTAAAAATAGATCATTATAAACAAATCATAACTTTCATCATTTTATTGTATTTTGGGACGTTTTAAAAACTGCAGATTGAGTGTCATAATTAACTTTTAACTAACAAAGTTTGATAAAACCAAGAGTTGAGTTTATGCTGCACATAATTTCATTTTGCTATAAAGTTATTGTAAATAGATTTGTTTACAAACTTATCATAAATTTCATCATCTAAGCTAATATCTAGAACTCGCAGAAAAAGAAATTTCTCCAAATTTTCCTATTGAAATATTTTGAAGGAAGAACAAACCGAAAATAATAGTTAAGTTAAAATATTGGTTTTTACATAAATTTATGATCTAAAATCTATTGAAAATGTGAAGGAATAACGCAATTTAGTTCAATTGATAGAAAATTAAATTATTCATTTCAACCTAAATTTACCAATTGAAACAGTTTGAGAAGTGGGAAAGAATAACAATCCAAAATTAATGACCAAATTAAATTAATGTTTTTTTTTAAAAATTTACCTTATGAGAAATTGTTATAGCAGACATGTAAGACACCAAAATCAATGGAAAAATTGATTAACTAGTTTTCTCTAATGAAATGATTAAGGTAGGAGATATGTAGGAATAACAGAGACGAAACCAATGGAAAAACTAAATAATTAGTTTTCCTTTAATAAAATTATTAAGATAGGAGATATGTAAGAATAACATACAAAAATTAATGGAAGAGCTGAATAATTAGATTTTTTCTAGTGAAATAATTAAGATAGGAGATATGTGGGAATAACACACCCAAAATCAAAGGAAAAACTAAATAGTTAGTTTTTTTTAAATGAAATGACTAAAATAAGAGATATGTAGGAATAACACACAAAATTAATGGAAGAACTAAATAATTAGTTTTCTTCAAATGAAATGATTAAGATAGGAGATATGTAGGAATAACACACTCAAAATAAATGGAAAAACTAAATAGTTAGCTTTTCTGTAGTGAAACGATTAGGATATGAGATTTGTAGGAACAGCAAACAGAAATTTATGGAGAAATTAAATTACAGGTTTTTTACTAAATGTAACCTTTCAAAAGATTTATAAAAGATTTATATGAAGCAATAAAAAAAAGTCAGATTAAAAATTATATATATATTTTTTTAGTAAAACGATTAGGAGAAGATGCGTAAAAATAGCAAACCAAAATTTATGAAGAAATAAAATTATTGGTATCTTCCTCAATTGGTCACCTAAAAAAACAGTTTTTGAAGATATGATGCAATAACACACTAAATTCAGTGTAAATATATAATATAATATAATATAATATAATATAATATAATATAATATAATATAATATAATATAATATAATATAATATAATATAATATAATATAATATAATATAATATAATATAATATAATATAATATAATATAATATAATATAATATAATATAAAAATTGAATTTTGAAAAAGTCGCATTTTTGAAATTCAATTTTTCAGGAACTATTTGACCGATTTCGCACAAGTTTCGTATTCAAAATTTCAATCTTTAAAATAATGTAAAAATTTTCAAACCTTAAAATTCAAACTTTTTTCGACAATTATTAAATATTTACTAAAAAGGATTTTTTGCCTGGGGTTATCTTCTGATAAACGAGTTTTATAATTGTAAGCGAAAACTTTTCAATTCGTTTAAAAAGTTCTCGAGATATGAGAAAATACACAAAAACTAAAATGAACATTAAGGAGTCCAAACTTTGGACCGCTTTTCTGACCAAACTATTGGTTTCCATATTTTCCAAATTGCGGCTACTCCCTATATTTTGGACATTAAAAAAACCGAATCCTTAGAAAAATGGTACGTTTATTTGGAAAAAGTACGTTTTTGTATCTGATTTCGTAACTTAAAATATCGTCTGCACTAATTAATGAGCATATTTGAGTTCACCCCCTTGAGCCATTAAGATATAGTCCTAAAACGTGAAGATCCGAGCATTAGATCAAAAATTATTCAGGGTGGTCCGTTTTTTTTTTGTTTTGCGCTCTGTATGTTAGATTAAGCTGAATGTATTGAGCAAATGATCTATCTCTGTTTGACTACGTTGAGATCGCAGACAAATTTGGATCTATAAAAATAGTAGATTTACTCTGTAAATTCGGATGCTGGAGTACCGGCTAATGTAATCTAAACCTGATGCAAAACCTGATGCAAGCCCTGGATATATATAAATTTAATAAAGATATATGTTACCATGACTGATAGAAATCAAGAGAATATCGACTTCCACCAGTGAATGTCACCAATCACATAGTCGCTATGTGAATGTCCGAAATATTTGTTATATCTGATTTGATATTAATTTATTCGTTGATATTATTATATTTATTCGATATTTTAACATCTTCTGAGGATAGATTAGGAGAAACATCAGTGTTCGGAGTACCGGTTAAATGCATACTAGATAGTGGCATTAAACCTTAAAAAAACATTGAAGTAAGCCATACCGGGCAGTGGCACTTAACTAGACCTAGTATATGTTTCGGACATTTACCTAAGCGACTATATGATTGTCAACATTCACCGGCGGATGTCAAAAACCACCGATCATTCACAGTATCTCATTTACCTAATAGAAATACACATTCGAATTCCTTATTAATCACTGCTAGCAAAAATCCCTTAAATGAAAAGTATAAATTGCATAAAAATAAATTTATTTCTCCAAATGGCATAGCAATAATACATTTTCCGACGCACAAGCATAAAACAAATTGTAATACATTATAATAAAAATGTGTAAGAAATATAATGAAACAACAATTGGAATTCAGTTTTGTAAGAAAAATATTTCTTATTGTTTTCCCGGTGACTTTCCTGGTTGCTATCACAGAAAAGGGAAACTAAATTTCCGATAAGACTTTTGGGAGTGCTTACTTCTCGCCTAGGCTTTACATTTTTAGTTTCCTTGCATTTATTATCGTAAATCGAATTCTCAGAGTGTGTTGTTTTGGATGTTTTCATTGGAAGGAAAGCGGGAATCTGTTCTCCGATGAAAACAATCGCCAAATGGCGTTTCTATTCCTATAAATTGAATAAGTTTCTGTTTCCCGCAGATGTAATGTAACGGAAAAATCACATATTGGAAATGTACATTATCGTTATTTATCAAAGATGTCACTTGGGGAATTTTCAGTCTCCATGGAACACAAGTAATTATTTACAAATCTTTATAAAATTAGATTTTTAGAAAATTGCTTAGATATACACGAAGGCTTATACAAAAAATAAAGCAAATATAAAAAGAATAGTTCTTTTATGTAACAACACCCAAATGTGTTCTTTTTCAAACAATACATAAATTATGCATTTTAGTTTGCTTAAAACTGCTGTTCCTTAATATTTAAGTACGAAACAGCCTGTCATTCTGACAATCTTTAAGAAATTTCTTAAATTCGTGTTCACATTTTGTAAAACAGAGAGCACTGCTAAAAATTATTGTAATCTAAAAAAAAATATATTTTTTCAGCTCTATCCATATAATATTCAAGAATACTAATTACGTTTCATTTCAAAACAATTTTTTTTTAACCAAACGAGTTTTTAACGGACGTTTTGTTTTTGAATGCCAAAGATATTCTTTGAAATAGAATAATGCTTTGAAGACAATTTTTGATTAATAAATTATTCTACATCAATAAATTGTGAAAAATGCAAACAGTAAAAAAATATTTGCATTGGAAATTTTAGCATATTTCTTGAGGAACTTTTTTTAGGGAGTCGCATTTGTCCATTTTTTGGCTAACAAATTATTTTACATCAATAAATTATGCTATCTGTAAAAGGATATTTGCTTTAGAAATTTTAACTTATTTCTTAAAAAACCTTTTTTCGGGAGCAGCAACCGCAACAAATAAGTAGTTATGGCCTATTAATAATATTGTATTAATATTTTTCACCAAAAATTGTAAAAAATTAGTCTTCCAATTTTATACAAATTGCTGTAAAATAGTTCATCATTTTCATGAAATTAGTCTTCCAATTTGATACCAACTGCACAATATTGCTGCAAAATAATTTAGTTTTTCCAAGAAATTAGTCTTCCAATTTTATACAAACTGCACAATATTGCTACAAAATAATGAACTATTTTCAAGAAATTAGCCTTCCAATTTTATACAAACTGCTGCAAAGTAATTAATTTAAGCATTGTTCATGAATTATTAAGAAAAAAATAAGTTTTACAGAGGGGAAAACAAAACAGGTTTTTTAGCTAACGATTCTACCCACATTCCGCAATTTAGGAAAATAATATTTTTCAAATTAAAGTAGATGTTTCTTTCTTTTTTTTTTTAAACTGACATTATAATTTTGAAAGTCAAAGCTATATTTTGGAATGAAACAATTCTCTGAAGACATCCTTATTACTAATTATTTTGCATCAGTATATTGAAAGTTAAACTAGTTTTAACGCATTTCTTTTTATTCAGGTAACAAAACCGTGTAACTTTTAATTAATTATAATGCCAACTTTTAATTAATTTTTTTCACCTGAAATTATTAAAATTTGATTTAAATTGTGTATAACTTCCACAATGTTGCTACAAATTAATTTATATTACATACTAAGGATCTTTATATGTTTTTATGCATTATTTATCTTTATTTTCTTAGTTTAATTTTTTATTATTATTTAAAGCAACGCTTTTAAGAGAGGAAGAAAAAACAGATTTGATTTTTTTATGGATTTAGGATCTACAAATAATTAAGGAATCGTTTTGTAATTCAAAATTTTACATTTCCATCTATTCAATCAGGTATAACGCATCTTGTATTTATTTTTAACGAAATTAAACAATAATTAATAAATTATGTAAAATTTTGAAAAGTAATTTACCCCGTGTTTTTTTCCCCTTTTTAATTTACTCTTTTTGAAAAAATGTGTGATGGAGTATGTCATTACTTAAAAATAAATCTTCGACGCTTTTGTACATACAAGCAAATAATAATATGTATATGTTTGGTACACAATTACGTAAATAAAGAAGTTAAGTATTATTTTATGGCCTCGAAAGTAAGTTAAACCTAACATTTAATTGACCTTGATTCGCGATTTAATTAAAAACGATGTAAGAATGGCTTCGCTTTTTTAATACAACAAGCGAATAAAAATATATGTATTATGTCTACATTGAAGGATTTGTAATTTATCATGCTTCATGAGAAAATATCCATTGTTTCTACATAAAAAGTTCTTGAAACTGATGCAACAAAAGCGTTTTTCAGCTCACAAAGCTTCAATGTAACAATGTTTTTTTTAATTTGCCCCATTTTGTTTTCAATCAATTTCCTAATAAACTTTCTCAATTGAAATAGTTGATAAAATAAAAAAAAGATTCGCAAGCTTATTGGATAAAAAAAAAACATTCTGAACTTCATTTTAAACATGAGCTGTGTTTAATTGATCGTTGTCGCTCTTAACAAAGGTTAATGGCTCGAATAAGAACTTTTTTATGTGCCAATGCTAGCCAATTATCAGTTATTGGCGCCCTTTTTTTGTGAGTGGTTAAGAAACAATAGAGAGAAGGGAATCACCGTGTAAATGCTTTTTTATTTCTTTCTAACAGTTCCTTTTTTTCTTTCAATTTCTCTTTCTAACATTTCAGCGGTCTTGTAACGAAAAAATTTTCTCGCTGTTTCAATTTTTATTTTCCTTTTTATTGAAAGTGATTATCTTAGGAAAGAATCTTTTTGTTCTCAATTTAATCTCAATAGTGATTGACAACGGGCTATTACTCATTTTTTTTTCTTTGATCTTCGAGTTAATTCAGTGTGAGTATTTTCAAAATTTCTTTTCAAGACTCTTTCTAAATTGAAAAGCATACTACTCAAATTTCAAAGATTAAACTCAAAATGTCAGATCTATTACTTTCCAATGGACGTTAAGAACTTTCTCTTAAAACATTAGATACATATTTTGATAAAATAATCTCGGAAATAATTAAAAGAGACTCTGTTGAAAATTCTTACAAAGTTGAGTGGTTGTTAATTTTTTTTTTTTTTTTTTTTTTTTTTTTTTTTATACAGGAAAATAAAAATAGTTTTAATTCAACATAACCTTTTGGATGCAGCTGAGCTTTAACAGAGATTACATATTTAAAATCGCGTGTCACTAAAATTTAAACTAGCTATTACGTAAAATAGATAATTGATTATTTTGATCCCACTTTCACGTGCGACTGCATGATGTTATTTCAAAGAAACTTGATGTTTTTATTGATGTTATGATGTTATTTATTTAATTTCTAAGAGGAAATAAAAGAGCATTAAACAATTGAAAAGAGGCAATCATTTGATAATTTCACAATTCTCAAATTAAATATATTCGCTGTCGAAAAATATATAAAAAGTTGAAGGTTGAAATGAACAAATTCGAAAAAAATATTTTGGAAAAACGAATTTGCATGAATAAATATTTCTTAAATATTCCCTTACATTTAATGTACTCCAATTTCTTTTTCAAAACCATTTTGAACAAGGGTGTAAACTAAGTTCTCGAGCAAGTTTGTTTCCTTCAAATAATGAAGTAATCACTACAATTTCAAAGTGCTTTGTAGTCACGACTTTTTTTTTAAAAAAAGTAGTTTTAGTTAACTACATTTGTAATAAAGTAGTTGTAGTTGTATTAAACTACAAAAATAATGTAGTTTTTCTGACTACTGGTCGTGACTGGGCATCAGATTATAAAATTAAAATACCAAGAAAAGAGAGTTTAAAAATCTCGCGTTTCTATGTATAAATTGATTTTCTTCTTTCCAAATTCTGAAATGAAATGTATATTCTCAATAAATTCGTAATTAGGCTACAAATAGACTGTTTATTATAATAGACAGTAATATATGCAATGACAATAGACTTAAATAGACAATAATATATGCTAAGGCATGAGACAAAAGGATCAAGCCAAGCTGCTGAAATCATTTAGGTTGACTTATTAAAGAAAAAATAAACGCTTTACAACTCCTAATACCTATTGTGTATAACATTCAAAATATCTACTAATTGGCTTTTCAAAAAACATAATAGAATTATAAAAATAGTGCCTATATTGTACAGTAAATTTATCTTCATAAATTGGATTAAAAGTTATTAAAAAGAATATTTTATTGCTTTTAAAATAATAATGATCTTTAATTAAGTTTAATTTTGTTAAACCGTTTTAAGTTTTTTTTTTAACTTCAAGAACAAAAAGAAGATAAAGAGATAAAAGCTATTTTTAATTTGTTCCATTGATAATTTTTTTAACTTGGAAATAGTCGTTCAATCATGTCTTAGATTAACATTTTTTAGATCCCCAGTCGCAACTTGGCACCGAATTACGGAGCTAAAATACCGGTATAAAACTTTAAAAACCTCGTTTTGACAAATCTTCTTTTCCTTCTCCCATATTCTGAAATGAAATGTGAATTCTTTGTTAATTAAACTTAAAATCAATAAATTCTTAAATAATGATCAATAAATTTTTAATTAAAGTTGCATCAGTTATACATGCAAAGACATACGATTCTACGGAAACTTTTCAGCTCATTCATTTGAAAAAATTTCTGATAATCTATTGTATGCAGCATTCAAAATGTCTACTAATTTATGTTAAACACCAATAACTTTACACAATAACAACGTAGTGATGAAAATACTTTGTTTGCAAATGTAAATTCTTTATAAAGTATCGGATATGATTGTTTACAACGCCACCTTCTTCAAAAAGTCGAGTTTTCTCAAAAATTTGACTTCTTCGCTTTCTGAGTTTGGTAAAAAATTACCGGTAAACAGGTATAAACGGTATTATTTAAAGCTCATTATTTAAATAATCTGTTTATTAATGGCAATAAGAATGTTCTATGAAACTCATTTAAAGCATTGCATTTAAAATGTTTAAAAGAGTTTCGGTTATTGTTCGAGAAAAATAAATTTTAGAACAAACAAAAAATAGAATGTAAATAAATATATAAATAAAAAATAAAAGTTCGTTAAAAAAACTGCGAAGAGATCTTTTTCAATGAAAGGATATTATTATTATATATTTTTTAATGAGCTTAAAGTGTGAAAATATATTTAACAAAGCAACAAAATCATTATTATTTTTGAAATACTTTGAAATACTATTAGATAATAAAGGTTATACAGAGTGTTATCTTTTATTTTACTTCTTACCTGAATGCAATATTTTTTTTAAAGTACATTTTAATAAAATAACATAGAAGTGATTTAAGTAATTTTTATTTTTGTATAATTTTGCTTTGATAAAAATAAATATGCATACAGAGAGAGTTCAAGAGGAAAATAAACAAAACAAAAACCATCGCCACATTGACAGATTTGGTATATTTCTGTCAATAGCATCAGACCTAAAAGAAACCGCTTTCTTTAAAATTTCTCTGATGTATGTGATATGAAATATTCATATCATATACTTGGTGATATGTCTTGAAAGGAATTCTATATTATTTATATGCGTAGATATTTTTCACGATTTCGCCAAATGTTGGAAATTCTTTTTATACTTGATCGCGCGATATATTTGGTACATTTGCTTTACATAGGATCCTTTTCAAAATCCTCCATGTCATATTTAATAATAATATACCGATGAACTGAAATGCTCTATTTTAAAGCATTCTAAATTTATCTGCATTTCAAAGCATTTTTTGTAACGGGTTAGGTCGATGGAGCTGTGAAAAAAATAAGCATATTTTGAGATTTTTTTTAGAGCAACAATGGAATAAATCAAAGTTCTGAGAAACACCCTTTATTATTATACAAATAAAGAATAAAAATTGATTTTTTCAAAATGATACAAAACAAAATGATTTCTTTTATTCATTTCTTTTTCTTTATTCTGCCTAATTATTCTGCCTATAATTTTTTTCTGCCTAATCATCAGTACCAGCACTTTTTAAATTAGAATTGAAAATACAATTATTATAGACTATAAATGAAAATAGATACAGGAATACGCTGAAGAGTTTTAAATTTATATATGTTTTTTGATTTACAAAATTTGATATACAAAATTTGATATTCTGATTTGATATGCCTTTGCCTATTTTTTGATAGACATAATTTGATGTTCTGGTTTGGTATGCTGTTAGCAAGATATACAGATTATGTTTCTTGTTACTTAGAATTTGATAATCTGATTTGATATGCTTTTGCCTATTTTTCGATAGACAGAATATTATATTCTGGTTTTGTATGCTATAGCAAGATGTATGTATTATATTTTATGGTACACAGAATTTGATATCCTAATTTCGCATATTTTGATTTGATATGCTTTCGTCTATTTTTTGATAGACAGAATTTGATATGATATTATGGTTTGATATATTTCGATTTGATAAACTTCTGTCTATTTTTCGGCAGACAGAATTTGATAATCTGTTTTTGGTATGCAAGATGTACAGATCATATTTTATGATACATCGAATTTGATAATATGATTTGATATGCTTTTGCCTATTTTTCGATAAACAGAATTTGATATGATATTCTGGTTTGATATATTTCGATTCGATAAACTTCTGTCTATTTTTCGGCGGACAGAATTTGACATTATGGTATGATATGATTTGGTATGATATTTGGTATTTGGTAAGATATACAGATTATGCTTTTTATATGTAGAAGTTGATATTCTGATTTGATAGGCTTTTGCAAATCACACTGAATATGTTTTTTGATGTACATAATTTGATATTTTCTTTGATATGCTTTTGCAAGACATACGGAATATGCTTTTTGATACATAGAATTTGATGCTCTCATATTTGATATTGCTTTTTCAAGATTGAGGCGTATTTTTAATTCTAAATTTTACCCAAAGAAACTATACAAAAAATCTATGATCGTTTATCTATATATAAAAAAAACGAATGTCTGTGTGTGTGCTCTTTATAGACTCCTAAACCATCCGACCGAAAGCTATGAAATTCGGTATACAGATAGTTTAAAGCACGAGTAATCGACATTAGAACATTCTACGAGAAAAGTTTAAGCGGGATGAGCAAAACACGAAATTGAATTTTCTATTTTGTTAAGCATTAGCCACTGTTTTAAATTTAACGATTCAATTTTTCACATATTTTAAGAGTAATATCAGTGATAATTTCTAGCTTATAGCTCTATTTCATAAAAAATAGTTTATAAATATTGAATTATTTTATAATCGGTATGTTAGATAAATTCAATGAAAAACATTATGTGGTAACACGCAAAGGCTACGTCTCCAAATTTATACTTTTAAAGTTGTCTCATACCACGAACTTTTTTCTTATTTATATTCCTTTTAAAATGTTTTTTAAAAAACAATTTATTTAAAATCAATGGTAATTAAATAGAAAAAAATATTCCTGTATTTAAAGGCAAAATTAATGGGAATGTTGTATTTATTTGTTTAGGTGAAACATGAAAAATCGCAACATTATTATTGATGCCAATGATCTGGTAATATGTTAATTGACATAAAAAACAGATCAAAAATATAGCAAAAATATTGGAGAAAAAAGATACTTATTCATTTTGAATCGACATATTTTAACAGACAGTAATGCTTTTTTAATATGGATAATATGCATTGATTGAAATAAAATAAACTAAGTTATGAACTAAAAGGCAAAATTAAGGGAGAAAAGGTTAATAAGAAATCTGTTTAGGAAATCGATAGAAAATCGCTATTCACAGATGACGCTTAATTATTGTGTACTATTGACGGTAATATGTACTACTGGTATTATAGTAATTGGTGTAGTTTTGATAAGAATTCTACAACTGGTTTTCCGTAGTTTCAGAAAATCTTTTTCCAGTGGTAGCAAAGATAGTTCATTACTATTTTAATGAATGAGAGTTAAAAGAAATTTGTTCTTCCACTACTAAATATTTTAATAGTAAATTAAAGGTTAGACAGAGAAATGGCCATGCTCCAAAATCCTTATCAAATTGATACAAGTACCAAATATGCTAATATAGGTATAAAATATTATAATGATATATTTTTTGATGATTAAAAAAGAACCAATACTAAGCAGTTTAAATACCGATACTTTAGAAAGAAGTGTTTTACGGCCCCTCGAAAGGGATCTGTACCGGACAAAATTATTTGATAGTGTTAAATTTTGACTACAGTGGTCTGGCCGCGAGTAATAGCATCATGCAAGTAATACGCTAAATACATTTAATCTTTATTCCAATGGGATAAGCTACAAAAAACAAGTTTTACTTACATCAAGAACGTAAAGTCACAGAAAAAGGCAACAAATAATATTAAATAAAATAAAAGAAATTATTTTAGCTACATTAATTGAAAAACTTAGTGGAAGAAGCAGGTAACTGATATTTTCAGAATGAAAAAAAAGTTGTATTCGAACTATATTATTACCAATTCAGTAGAAGGCAGGACGAATAATTCTTTGCTTAATTCAAAATTGAAAGCATTAATCAGCTATTCATTTTTTTTTAAATTTAAATATATTTTTTATATTCATAAAAAATTCACCTCATAAGATAAGTTTGTTTTATTATTCATTTTTATTCAAATTTGCAAAAACTAGCAATATTTTTCTCAATAAAAATTCAATAATTTGACCATCCATCCATTTGACGGACCCGCGAAGAATTGTACCCATCGAATTTGAAAAATTAAATGCCATAGAGCCGTACTTCTTTTCTCAACTAACGTTTAACTTTGATGGCATGTCTTCGGATCATTCTCGGGGATGTTTCCCAGACCGTCGCCAATAGCCCATAGTGCAGCTTCAGTGCGACGTAAATGAACAGCAACTCAACTAACGCTTAAGCGAAGTTGCCAGGAACAGCTACAAACTACTGTTCTTTTTTTTCTTTCTTTTTTTTTTTTTTTGTATCGCACTATTCACTACACTGCTTTTTCAAAAAAAGTAGCACACTACACTACAAGCTACGAAAAAAAGTAGCGACTACAGTAGTTTCACTACGTGTAGTGCTCTGCTCCTGATCACTGATCATGACTAAGGATCTGTAAAGTATTGATCTACATCAGAATTTTTAAACTATCTCGAAATTCAGAAAGAACTAATTAATTAAAAATAATTTCTATCACTTTTTATACCTTTATAAAAAATGTACATAAAGTTTACAAAAAATCAAAATTAAACTAAGTTTCACTTTTATTTTGAAAGTAAATTAAGACATATTTTTTTAAAAAACAACGGACATCATTCCAAAAAAAAAAGAAATAATAATAATTGTACAAATCTGAAATAAATTGAATAAGCACAAATGAAATTTATTTGGACAAACGATTTCGAACAAACGTGAATATAAAAAAAAAATTTCGAATTCAGCTAGACGAGGAGAAATAATTCAGATATATTCTCTGATGATATGAAAAAAAATGTACCATGCCACCTCGTTTATATGCAAATAATTTGGCGACAAACGGAAGAAACTCAATCCCATGTAAAAGACATTAAAAAATTCATTAACATTTCAAGCTTACAATATTTCCATTAATGGTTTTTATAATTAAATTTCTGAACCGCGAAAGAGGAACAACACTCCATTTAAAACAAAAGATTCTGAAAAAGAGAATAGCTCTGTGCAACATTAAAAATATATTTCGCTTTTCTTATCGTTGTAGAGCAATACCTTTTTTTGTTCTTTCGCTATTGTCTAGGAAGAAAATGTACCGAATAAAATTTTTAAGCCTTTCTTGAAAAATGGAGAAAAGATGGACTCGTCTCTTTTTCTCCAGAGAGGAAATAAAAACATCTTGTTTTAAATTTAGTGAAAACCGGTTTTTAAAAATTTAAAGAAAGCATGAAACAGAAAAGAGGAAGATTAAATAGACGGAAGGATTATGAAGATTAGTGAGGTTTAGTATTTTTTATAAGAAAAACCTTCACTAATGCTCTTTTAGAAATATGCTATCTTCTTCGCAAAATGGATTACCGTTAAGTTTTGTGGTTTTCGCATGAATACCTTATAAGAAGTTTTTCTCGTCGAAACTGATTTTTATTGTTTTGTCGAGCTAGGCGAATTTTTTTGTCATTTTAAAGTTAAAATATTGGAGGAAAAAAATTCTTATAGATCATGAAAAGTTCACATATTGAAGAGCTATGTGGAAGAACCGGCTAGTGACATTATAAAAAAAAAATTGACATTTCAGGGGGAAAGTTCTTAGTTTAGCTTTATTTAAATATATAACATTCACTTATATTGATTCATTCCGAAGATATTTAGTGGAAGAACCTGCTAAGTGACATTATTTGAGTATTCATTGAATTGAAGAAACGGCTAAGTGGCTTGGCGACAAATAGTCAATAAACAATCCCAAAAATTCTCTTGCTTGGCATAGGAATCAATAATTAATCGAATCAATATTTTACGAATCAATAATTAAGAAAGACAGAATCCGTGGTGGCTCAGGGAATAGAGGGTTCTCCTTCAAATAACATGAACCGGGTTCGAATCCCAGCATTGGCCGGTTGATACAAATTCCGCACTCGGCTCGCACCGACCACAGTGCTGACTTAAAATATCATCAGTGGTAGACGGATCATGGTTTAGAGTCCCTTTGCCGTCAGGCTGATTGTGGGAGGTTTCTGTGGTTTTCCTCTCCATGTAAAGCAAATGCAGGTTAGTTTCATCAAAAAGCCCTCCGCGAAGGCAAATTTCTCCCTATACTTGATCCAGATGTTCCCTTGTCTTCTAGATTGGGTTCGCAACTACAAGGCTACAGAGTTGAACATTAGTAGTCGTACACCCACATTGGGTCGGCTGATGAAATAAGATAAAATTAAAAAAAGACAAGAATAAATAACTCTTAAATAGCTTCAACATACAATTTTTATATTCCTGGTTCGCATTAGTTTGTGTTTCAGAAACACTGCGCTTGTAAAAAGGGCTAAATAAAATTTTATGCCAGTTTCCTTTAAATTAAGGGTGCTAAAATTTTATTCCATGAATATAAGCCTAAATATAAGCCTAAATATATGTATATTTATTTTATCTTTTCAAACGAAATTATACTCAAAGAAAAACATTAAAAATTGTTCTTGAAAACCAGCAAATTCTAAGCACAAAAATCATTTAAATCTCCCTTTATTAAGGAGTTAGTACCACAAATAAATTGACCCCCAAAACTTTTGTGAGTTATGCCTTCACAAACATACTGAGAACGTAAACCTGAACGCAAAAACAAAAAGGAGAAACTTAAAACTTTAACACTCATTTACACAAATTCACTTAAGTGTCACTTATCAGGTTCTTCCACTAAGCTCTTCCTAGAAGTTCAAATAAACAGAACTTGCGGTTTAAAAATAAATTCGAGAAAAGTAATTAAAGTAAATATAATTTTTTCTTCATCATCTAAATTTCCGAATTTTTATTAGAATTTGGCTGGTACAATATATGTAAAACTGATAGTAAAAACCTTCTATCACAGCAGCGGGTGCTGCTGTTTATTTCTGATCAATTTTTCTTTTTAAAAAGCAAACAAAAAAAATGAGAGGAGCTTACTGACACTCGTTTTAAAAATAAAAATTCTAAACTTGTTCCTAACAAAGCTTAAAAAGCTGAATTGAAAGAACATAGCAAAGAACTAAAAATTAAAAGAATTTTCTCTGTTATTTGATTACAGGCGGCCACGGAACAGGGAGATCCCGTGTTTGATTCCCACTTCGGGCATGTGTGTAATTACCAGTGTATGACTCTCACGATAAAATTATTAGTAAAAAAGCTAGCCACTACGATTTTTTTTTCTTTTTTGGAAAAAATGGAATAACGAAATATTTTTTTAATTTTGTCCAAATTCGTTTCCTCCAAGTGACGATAGCTGTTTCGCCACATTGACGAAATTTTTGGTGGAAGCATATACCAGGAAACGGTTTTGTCAAAAATGAAGAAAGTTTCGTAAAATTTGTGTATTCATTTTTTACAGTGAATTTGTACAATATACAGGATATTCCGTAACCCTCACCTTCAATCGAATGAATCCTAAATCAAAAATGAAGGAAAAAAACAGCGCGCATTGATGTATCGTTGATGTATAAAGCAAAATAGTTATCAAAGCCAAACATTTGACTAGTTTGGAGAAGTTTAAAATATGTAAAACTTGTTTGATTGTCCGGGGAAACTGAAAGGAAGTAAAAGAAGACTATTAGAAATATTTTCAAGTGTCATGGGGTGGGGCAATCAAGTGTTTATTTTTATGCTTTTAACCCCTTCCTTCTCGCTCCCGTGAAAATGCCCTCTATTTCTCGTTCCCGTGATATTTCCAGCCTGGAGTGTTCAGTAGTAACGCGCCAATAAGAATAAAACTAATTCATTTCTTTTGCCTGGAAAACATTTTATTTCTCATTTTACGCACCAGATGGCAGTACCAGGATATTTTTAAGGTAATTGTAGATAACCATCAAACAGAATGCAAAGTTTGTTGCTTCAGAAGAGATGAAAACAATAAGAGATGTAGGAAGGAAACTCGGTACTACTGTCCAGATTGTGACGTTGGCCTCTGTATCTCATGTTTTGAAATTTATCACGCAAGAAAAAATTACTAATCTTTATTTATATTATACGTAAGTTTAATAAAATTCTTTTTTAATGTCTAAAACACGCATTTTTTAAATTTTCCTAGCTTGCTGGAAAACAAACATTAAGTCATAGTAACCCTGAACGATGGCCAATAAGTGTTTTTATGGTCTAAGAAAATATCTTAAGTCAAGCCTAATAAAAAGAAAAACAAAAGTGTTTCTCTATAAATGTCTTATATACGATCAGTGCTTACATACGCATGTGAGCATTTTTGGTGGAATAAGTAAAAACGATACCTGGTTTAGAAGATCAAACACGGAACTTCACAAAGCATATAAAGAACCTAATGTTATAAAATTTATCAAAATTCCAAGGATTAAATGGGTAGGTCACATTATAAGAATGGAGGATAGCAGGACAACCAAAAAAGTTTTCTGTGCCAGGCTAACAGGTACAAGAAAAAGAGGACAATCAAACCTAAGATTTTTAGACTGCCTTGAAAAGGACCTACAAGTTTTAAAGATAATAAACTGGAGAACTTTGGCTAAGGGAAGAATGTCTTGGCATAGGCTTGTTGAGAAGGCCAAGGCTCATCCTGGGCTGTCGTGTCAATGAGAAGAAGAAGAACCCTGAATGTTAGCTTTTCCTAAACATTTAATTTTTTTAAATTTCAAGCTAAAAACAAATTAAAAATGAATATAAATATTGTTCATACACATATTTTTATACAATTTTCAGGGATAAAAAAATAGACACTTTTATGACAGTTTTCTTGAAAATTAACCGATAGTTAAGGGTTTAATATACACTTTTGAGACTACGATTCGTTATATTCTTGGTTTGAATATTTAGTTTGCATTCCATAATGCAGCTATTTTTTTACTACATATTTGACAAGAATGTTTTTGAACGTTTACATTAAAGGCTGTTAATATCTTGAATAATTTTTGTCATAAATGTTACATAATTTCAGTTTTGATACAAAATAAATAATTAAATCCATTCGTAAATCCTTCGATCATACATTTTTAATTAATATTAAAGCAAATACCGCTTTCAAGCAAGACTTTATTTTTATATTTCAGTCAAATCAAAGGGAAATATTCCTCAAAAAATGTTAAAAGGTATGTATCACTTTTAAAAGATAAGTCTTAAAATACTTTTAACATTTCCATGTAACAATAAAAATAATGCACATAACTTTTTTTTTCGTTAACGAAATTGTAAACAATAAATTAAAATAAAACGTTTTTATTTTTAATAAATACAAAAGCGTACTGTACTTTTGAGTGAACAGTTAACGTGGGCAATGTTTTCTAACTTGGAATAAAATTTTAATTTCTAAAGGGCAAAAAGAGTATAAAATTCATCCCTTACACATATCGATAAATGTACAAACACATTTTAATTCTAATACACCGAATATTTGAGAATAGAAAATTCAAGAAATGGAACAAAAGATGGCGGGTGGAACAAATGAATATCAGAATTTACTTTCTTAACAAAGAGAGAAATCTTCATTATTGAGTCAATTCACGATATTCAGTTTTAGAACTTTAATTCAGTTTTTAAATCTTTATTCATATCCATTTATACGAAAACAAATTGTTTAGAGAAATACTATTTCTCCTTTAAGGAAAGAAATTGGATAGCATTTCCTAGACGTAGGTAGCCATTTTGATAAGGTTAACACCCAAACAACCTTTTATAAAAAAAAAGTTTTTTTGAAACCGATGCCTTCTTTTTCCTGAACGGATCTGGCAACAATCCAGGAGGGTGTGCTGAATGTCCCACGGGATGCCCTCTCGTGACTTACTGGCCCCCACCCTTTACGCAGAACACACTTTTAGACTTTCTAAGAATTCTTTAAAGAAGTCTTGAGTTACATTTTAACGGATTCTGTTTGAAATTTGAAACTGATTGTATTTATTTTACGTGATGTTTACGTTACGGTTAAAGTTATCCGGTTATCATTAATACTAGCCGGTCAATATTAATAATAGCCGCTCCTTTTGGTCAAAGTGAGAAATATAGCAAATTATTCACCCTTTAACCGGTTATTATTATTAATAACCAATAATGTTGGGTCAATGTGATTAAACGGTTTATATAGCATTGGGACATGGGGTGCCTCTTTGAACATGTGTAACGGTTACAGTGATAGATCAGGTTATTATTAATACTAACCAGTTAAAAATTAATAAAAAACCGCTTCTTTTGGTCAAAGTGAGAAATATCCCAGATGATTTACTTTAACCGGTTATTATAACCAATGAAGTTTGGTCAATGTGATTAAGCGGTTTAACCGGTCAAAATTAATAATTACCGCTTCTTTTGGTTAAAACGAGAAATAAAAATGCGAAGAAATGGCATTGATGGAACTCAATTGGTTATTATTAAAAATAAACGGTTTATGTGATATATTCACTCACTTTCACTGTTACTATTAATATTGACCGGTTAGTATTAGTAATAACCGACTATTCACATTAAACGTAATATTTATATTACGTGTAGTTCGTATTTTAAACTGGATTTTTTTTTCGTAAGAAGCATTTTAGACTTCATATTAATAACAAGCATTGGTTTTTAACCAGCAATATTACTTAACAATACAAGCAAGATTTTTCATTCAAATAAAAGTTGCGTTGCAAATAATTACTTGAAAGTGCCTAGCATGCGACGACACCTGAGATTCAACAAGGTTTTCGAAGCTTTTTCGCCAAGGAAAATAAAGAAGGCCCAGTTTAACTGCCTCACACTTAAAGCTAAGCTATAATTTTACGCTACATATGCTATCGTGCAGTGAAGAACTATCAGGGCTTAACTATTTTAAGAGTTATTAAATTTTTTCAAACATCGCCAGTTTGGAGACATTTTTCCACCTAGTGGAAAATTATCAAATTCAATGCCTTATTCCTATTCTAATCTTTTGAGAACAGATATACAGCATTGAAGTAAGTTTTTAAATATTTAAAAGGTAGACCATATTATATAACTGTGATCATATAATATTATAGTTTTTCTGCACTTTGACGATTTGCGCCATTTTCAGAGTAAATATAGAGGGCGCTGGCAAAAGATAGGCTAAACTTGACCTAGGTTGGTTAGTTGGTTCTAATGCCACTTGCCACACGGACAAGCCAGATTGGTGAAACCGAGCAAATTTAAGGCAGAGTGTGCGATTCTTGTTTTTCAGTGGCGAGAATCAATGGCCAAGAATTCGACTTCTGCCACATCAAACGTCACACCTGTTTATAAGGCGGACCCATTCATACATCCATTCATTCATCCACAGATCGTAATTTTTGACCTGAATCAGAGAGCGATCGATCTCCACCCCAGTACCCCCAGAGGTATTGATTTGTTATGGAAACATGGAGGACTTTGTGACTCAGCAGAATTTTAACGTGCATCAGTCACCAACTACACGGGGTGTCTTCGGCCGGCGGGGTTCGAACCCACAAACTCTCGGACATGGACCCAGCGGCCTACCAACCAAGCTATTCCGGCCTTCAAACTTGACCTAAGAGTAATGAGTTACTGTTACAAACTTACAGCAATTAGGAAAATAGTATGTTATTCGCAAAAAAGCAACAATTTATATGACAATGGAGCCTTTGAAAAACAGCCTTAACAGCGTTTAACAAAGGTCTTTCGCCAAGTCACAGTTTGAGTGCCTTACATAGGAGGAAAAGCTGTCATTTTACACCATATGTACTTACTATCTGGCCGTAAAGAATTAATATATCTTGGCTTTTTAACAGTTAAATTAAATTTTTTTAAAGTTATTAAACTTTAAATGAAATCTCTGATTTGGTGAGATTTTCATAAGCTCACACAATACAGAGTTGGTGTCACTTTTTTTAATTTTCAAATTTGGATAATAAGCGTTTTTCAATTTGACAAAACGGTGGTTTTTCTTCATATTGACGTCATTTTCAGAGTTACAAAGAGCTGACTAAAGATAGGCTAAACGTGGCATAAAAATCATAAATAAGTGCTGAATTGTTTTTTTTTGCTTAGAATAAATAACTACACACAAGATTAAACTACACACAATTATAGTCTAACATACCTTTTATCTAAATTTTTAAACAATCGATAAAAAAGGGAAGGTATGAAAATCAATCAAAATATAAATTATGATTTTTAAAAATTAACTTTCATAGAAATTGAAAAAGGAAAATGTTTAGTTTAATTACCATCATAAAAATTCTTCAACTGCCATACACATGACAACAGCAACGATTAATTGGGTACTTGCTGTTCAAGAATAAGAAGATCACGGGTACCCACACATGTGACCTATGACGTCAGCGTCAGCTGATCGGTTATAAGCAAAAAAGGCGTGTTAAAATTGAGCTAAGTTTCTCCGTATAAGTTAGAATGTTAATTAACGTAACGTAGATTAATTAACCTAAATTAGAATGTTAATTAACGTAATGTTTATTATCGTAAAGTTAGTTGCGCAAAATAACATAATGTTAATTAACGTAAAGTGAATTAAATACAGCTCCGTATCGCACATCGAATTTGTTGAAATACGATTCCTTCTCGTCTACATCTTTTACTAAACTTAGATTTATTATTTGTTTATGTATTTTATTGTAAACATGATACATTTTTGCTTTGTGTACCTGGCAACTTCGATGCATAATTAGGCTATTTATGTTCAACATGGCTTCGTGGCTGTGTTTATGGTAAGTAAGAAATATATAGTGAAAAAAAAATTGAAATCTTTGCGAAGGAATATAGAATGTGTCATTTAAGAGAATTTATACTTTATTTATACTTATATTTTTTTCTTTATGTATCAGGCAGCTTCGATGCATATTAATTAGCTTGTTTATGTTCTACATGGCTTCGTGGCTATCTTTGTGTTAAGTAAGAAATATATAGTGAAAGGATTGAAATCTTTATGAAATATTTTTTGTGAAGAGATATAGAATGTGTCACTTAAGAGAATTAGTACTTGACGAACATGGATTACTCGAAATGAAATGGAAAAAACAGTAGCTAACATAAACAAATGCCACGTTTCAACAACCAATCAGCATGGAAATACCTACACTGCGTCACTTGCAGAGATGCCATTTGTGGGGAGAGTAGTTATCGACAATGTCAATCTTCATCTATGAAAAGGTACCCCAGCATAGAATCAAGTTAACATGTCTTACATACTAGGGAATTGGAATTGGAATTTTGTAGTGGTAGACACACTACAGTACTCCCCCATCAGAATTTTATCTGTGATAGAATTCGATGAACAGATACCACTAGTTGATTCATTGCTGTTTTTGTGAGAACCCGGGAGAGCTGTATTAAGTTCTTTTTCGTGGTCGCTCCTGTGTTGCCTTTAGTAGTCGAGTGCAGACGTTGAGTGTGATCGAGACTGAGAAGCATCAGGGTGAGGAGGACAATGTCGCAGTCACAAGTAGCAAGTGAACTGTTCAATGTGGACCATCCATCGCAGTAGGAGTGTTCAAATCCAAGCGGGCGTTACTGTTAAGATAGGCATGTTCACATCACTGCCGAAGGCCTCCAATGTGGGGAGAGTAGTTATCAACAATGTCAACCTTCATCTATGAAAAGGTACCCCAACATAGAATCAAGTTAACATGTCTTACATACTAGGGAATTGTAATTGTAATTTTGTAGTGGTAGACACACTACACCTTTGATATATTTATTGTTTCAGTTCAGAAATTCGATGAGTGAAGTTATTTAAATACTTATCGAACAATTTTAAGAATTTAAATGCATAAAGAGAAGAATTGTAAATTTAAGAATTTATGGTTTAAATTGTAATATGCATTGAAATATTAAAAACGTACTTCTTTAAGCTGTTGAAAATGATATCATATTTTATATATATATTTGTAAATATTTATTTACAGTTTCACTCTTATAGTTTTTGTAATGTAACGTAAATGTCTTCTTAGTTTATTCAAAGATAAAACAAAAATGTTATAAAATAATCAATCAGAAACGCATAACGGTTAGAATCACGTACCTAGCAAAGCTTTTTATATCAACATAGTACAGAAAAAAACATTTACGTTGAAGGAAAAAAAAGATTTACGATTGAAGGTGAATACGTGACGTCACGATAAACATAGCAGTCTCATCTAAAACAATATTCTTAAGTGAAAAATCAAAAAGTTCAGTTTTTACGGTTATACATTATGTAGTATCTCAACATCAAAGATTCGAAGTATCCAACGGAATATTCCTTAAAAAAACGTTGCATTGCAATTTATTTCTTCGTCGTTAGAAAATTCAAGCGATAATTATGAAAACGTGACATCGTAAGAAATGAATTCGGTTGCCAGATCCGAAACAATATTCTTGAGGAAAAAAAACATTGCATAAAGTAACTTTATGATTATGATGCGCTTTACATATTATGTCACACTAAAGCTTGACGAAGATGATCAATTGTTTTTTTTTTGTAAAGAATATTGAGAAACTATCCCGCTTTGCTATCGCTTGGGGGGAAAAATCAAACGATAATGCAGAAAAAGTTTATATCCGACAAACGATCGGTTTTTTGGGTATTTTTATGTAATACCGTTGAGGGAAAATCGGATCATAAAATGAAATAGTTATGTATTCATGGTTATGCTTTAGTGATTATCATATAAAATTACTATTATAAGAAACAAATGCCGGGAGTAAGTGACAAGGGTGAGATAGGAAATACATTCTTCATCATATAATTCAACTATAAACAGTATAATGGCCTAAATGAGCATTCAAAAAAGAACATGAGAATTATAATATTACGCCGAGATGGAAAATGTGGAACCTAATGAACTTATATTCAATCAATTTTATGGTAACTGTAATGATTGTTTTTATCACGAGCTTCATATCCATCTTAGAAAGGAAGATATAATCTTTTATCAAAATGATTTTTTTTTATCATGTCTAAACATAATGCAGTTATGTCTCGATCAAAAAAAAAGATATCATTCATGGCTATTAATTTTTTTCTCTATATTTATGTCGATATTTTTTTTAATTATGAATAGATAATTTGAAAACTATTACCATAAAACGTTTTTAATAAAATAAGTATTTTTATGTACCTTGTTTTTGTCCGAATAAGGAACAGCTTATGAAATTGATTACGTTTCTGATTTTGTTTGTTTTCTGAATTAAGAGTTTAAGAGGATTGTTTTTATTATTATTGTTTTTGGAATAACGTAATTCTACGTTACATTTAAATATAAAATTATTTGAATCGATGTCTGATCTTATTAACAGTTTTACAATTATTATTCTTCAGTGCAAATTACTTTCATTCAGAGATGATTTTAATCCGGAAAAAATCCGGATTTTTGGAAATCCATGGTCCAAAAGTTTTAAGAAATCACTGATGACATTAATGTATAAAAATTCTTGTATATTTTATTTGAAAATATTAGAACTAGAATTTATGCTTGGCATCTCTTTCATTTGTAAATATTTTTTCTGGTAGAATAAGAAATATGATTAGAGATAAAAGTAAACTTATACATAATTATTCATTTAAATTTTGCTGGAAAATATCAATTATTTTAATTTATTTATAAAGACATTTATTTGTTAATGTGCGTCGTTAATGATTTTACTCAAGAAATTTTCAGGATTTTTGAGTTAGGCTCACAATCACCCCTGGTTAATATACTATTATAAATTATGGTTAAAGAGATTCGTTAAATGATTTAGAACTTAATTTTCAGCTTCATGCACAAAGTGATGAATGCAAAATTTACATTTTAAATATGCATCCGTCTGTTTGGTAAGCAAACAGTTATGTTATAACAATATACTTTTAATTTTAAATGTTATTTCAAAAAATGATTACTTCGAAAAATGATTTTTGTTCACTAACAGATCTAAATGGTGTCAGAAGAGGGGGGGGGATATTTGCACGTGGGAAGTGAAGGTCCAAGTGTTCTTTTTAGAACATATATTTTTACTTGAATAATTTCAACTGTTTCATGCCAGGAAACAGCAATTATTGTGAAGCAATTATTGTGAACATCAGCGAACAGGGGACAATTTTATAAGAATTTTATTAAATAATTGCACAAATTTTTCAAAAAATTGTATTGAATATACTAAATTTTTGAAAAAAAAATCATTTCACATCTTAGACCATTTTAGTTGTTTCAATTTTATATTTTTTTCTTTGTTTATTTATTTATTTTTTTTACTTAATTTTACATTAATTTTTACATTACATTAATTGGCCGACCAGGTGGCCGAGTGGTTAGCGTGCCTGACTGCGGAGCCGATGGTTGCGGGTTCGAATCCTGCTCAGGGCATGGATGTTTCTTTCTCTCTCTTTGTGTTCTATGTCCTTTCTCCTTTGTGTGTGATTGTGTGAATGTGACCCGCCCTATAAACAGTTTTGTGATTGTGTGACGTGGGCGACGCTGCTCCACCGTTGTGGCTTCGCCACAGGTGCCCACTGGGTAATGAGATGAGAGTAGCAGTTCAGGCATTAAAGGACAATGAGATAATACATCCCAAGTGCCCGCCATTAAAAAAAAACATTACATTAATTTGCGTTACAATATTTTTTTTTACATTACATTAATCTTTAAATTATTTTTTCTTAATATTAGTTTTTTTTTTAAATCTAGTCACTCTTTTATTTATTTTTGAATTGGAAGTAAAATTCCTCATAAATACCAGAAACATGATACATCAATTTGTAAACAATAAACGCAACTAATAAATTCTGCAATGAATATTTCATGAAATTATTTTAAAAGTGCAAACGCTCAGAAATAGTAATGGAATTTAAATAATCTCTTGTTTGGACGGAAACACCATTTTAATTTAATTTCCGTAACACTTAGAAACCGGCATCCTGCAAAGAGACGTTCGTAAAGTAAATATTTTCTCCGAAAATCATTTACATAATTTCATCTCTTTTCATTCTAATTTCCGGTGAAACACAATCGCAGCTGTATTTAAAATAGTTTATTATCAAGTGTATGCGTTCCCTTTTATGATGATAGGAAAAATAACACTCAATTACACAAGAACTAATTATAATAACATCTGCATACTCTTGATACCCCCTCCAGCAATAATTGTTCAATAATGCAATTTTTCGAATTTCGAAAATGAAGAAGAAAAAGTAAATATTCTGGAATATATTACCAATAGAAAAGTCCCTTTTTAGGTTAGTTCAAAAAAAGGTTTCTTTTTACGTTTTTATTAATTTCTGCCATAGATATTCACGTTATTTGCATAACAAAATGGTATGTCTTAATTGCGAATGAAGACAAATTAAAAAAACAACTTCATTTCCACATTGTTTGCCGAAAAAGATGAAGTCGAGAGTTTAATTTTGACTATTACATTCTAAATGTACTTTCTTAACTTAATAGTGAGTTTTGGTTTGATTATTCAATACACACTGACATATTAAATATTTGACATCTCCTTAAATATATTGGGGGGGAAAAAGATCATTTGATTTATTTTTAAACCTGAGTGATTTATGCCTCTACCGAAAAGTAATGAGTCAATTTGAACTCAAACTATGCTTATGATAGTAAACTTGCATTTTGAGAGTTAGAATACAATTTTGAGCGCAATCTAGTTGCTTTTTTTCTTTTTTTTCTTCTTGTTTTTCTTTTTTTTTTTTTTTTTTTTTTTTGCAAACTACGATTATTGGTCATATTTCATTTGCACTCCATTTACACTTAATGGGGTATCATCTTTACACTCTCAAAAATAATGATTTTGCTTTGAACCATAATATTATAACCTTATTAAACTGCAAATTTTCTGCAATCTTAATAAAGGATTAAATTGAATCATGTTTTAGTTAATGTATCATGCTTAGTTAAGGTTCCCAGTAGATCACCGAAGTCAAGTATCACTGACTGCGGTCAGTGAGCAGATGAGTGACCACTTTGATCAGTCTGCGAAGGGACCAAGGGTGAGTGCGTGGTATCTGTCGTCGTTAAACCGTTGTACCATAAAGTGCTTGTCTTCGCTTGCAGGTCATCGGTCTACCGGAAGACCAAAGTTGTGATGGCATGTCTTCGAATCCTCCTCAAGGATCTATCCCAGACCGTCGCCAATAGCCCATTGTGCAGCTGTACTGAGACGTAAATAAAGTACTCTTCCTACTACTAGTACATGAAAGTTTGAATTTCAAGACAGTTGTATCATCCATGTTTGTATCAATTTGTTTGACGGAGCAATTGAATGGCAATCGCTTTCTCGAACTTAGCGCCCTAGTCATTTTGCCCTTGTTACCCACTCTAGATCCGTGTTTCAAAATGGTAAGGAGAGTTGTTTTCAGAGATAAGAAACAAAAAAATAATTATAGCACCTTTCTGTGTAACCTCCGTTAAGAGCAAAAGTTTCTTTACCAAAACCACCGGAAATCATCCTCAGACTCTAATTCATTAAACATGCCATAAGATGATGTTAGACCTAATTGTTCTCTGACTATCTTAAATCTAGAATAGAGAGAGATATCGAGCAAAAATGGTTGGCCGATTCAAACGTAAGCGTCCAACCGTTTCTATAATCTACCATCTCATAATCCATCTTGGCGATCTGCAATATCATGGGCCAACTGTTTTTAAAATACACCAAACAATGAGGCGTCAGCTCCCTAAGATTCTAACCCTTAGGCGACATTTTCTCAAACTTTCCCATGACCTTGAGCTACAAGAAGGTAGAGAGAGAGATCTAAGAAAACAAAACCAACAACTCTATGAGTCGAGATCGATAAACGCCAAAAAGAGGGTTCGCGTGATATCGCCAAGTTCGACAAGAGATTCGATAGATGCGCCGGACAGATAATAGATTTTCTGGACTGTTTGGTTTGTCCCTCGATAATGGCTGAAACACCTCGAGGCTTCAATTAATGCAGACGGAGGTGGTTATTCCAGAAGCAAGGTCAGGGGAGGTTCAATTAGTTTAGGTATTGAAATAATAATAGTTTGGGTGTTACCTATTATTTTCGAATGAAATCGAAAACCTTTGTACTCTACCGCAATTCATGAAAACAGCGTCGAATTTGTAAAAAAATATTATTTAAAATTGTCGGTTTTGTTCAAAATTTAATAATAAACTGTAAACATAGCTTAAACTTTTCTCACGATTCAGTTCAAATTATAACTTGCGAACTACTAATGTAACCTGCAACGAGATATTATAACCTATAATTACTATTTCTGGGGAGAGATTTTAATAATTATTTACGAAAATTGTTTACACGTCGTAATACAGATAAAAAATTTATACTTCTTTTTTTATTATGTTTATGAATCATAAAAATAAGAAGTATATTGACCTTTGAATAAATTCACTCATTTTAACTGAACGTTCAACTAATTAAAATTAGATGAGGAAAACAAATTTTTTTATTAAAAATTACTACTTTTTACTACTTTATTTTAAATGACTCGGCTCAAGAGCATTGACTTTTTCATACTACCTTTTTCATTTTGAATATTTCTAAATAACATACAAGATTTAAGTTGTTTTAAAAATGCGGAAGTAGATTTTAAAAAAAATTATTAATTTTTTAATAGCAAGTTTTAAAATAGTAGTTTACTCGTTAGATTTCTAAGAATTCGATTATTTAAAGATAATTCCTTGCAAAAAAAAAAGACTTTTAGTAAGCAGTTATTACTTTTTATTATTTAATCTAAAAATATTCAAAAATTTCTAATTTTAAGATATGGAATTTTTTGAAACATTTTAAAGAATGCTATTTTAAATGGCAAAATAGAAAATTGGAGTTTAATCGGTCGAATAGTTTCTGAGAAATCAAATTATGAAAAAGCCATATTTTAGGAAGTTACATTGTAATTACGTATTACATTGTAAGTATATATACCTGTACATTGTAAGTATATATACCTGTACATTGTAAGTATATATATTCCTGTACATTGTAAGTATATATACCTGTAATAATTCATATCAAATTTGCTTGTTAACTAGTATATTTGAAGTCACCTCGAATCATTAAGATTGAGTCCTAGAACGTGAAAATCCGATCATTAGATCATAAGTTATTCAGGATAGTGTTTTAAAATGAACCTTTTTAAAACAGTGACTAAACTTAATGACTATTTAATAATTACTATTTTTTGATGCGAATTTCATTAATATAGTGCTGTAAATTGCAGTTAAAGATATTCATTAAGTGACTAAGAACTTAACAATCAACTTTATCCACAATGTGATGCATGCACAAATTACATTTTATATAACAGTTTGTTTGGTAAGAGAAAATATTAAATGACGGTTGTAAACTTAACAAATTCATTAGGATAATATAATCATTAATTTTAAATGTTATTTTACAAATTGATTACTGAGCAAAAATATTTACGTTTAATAATAGATCTTAATAGAATCATAAGGAAATATTTGGACGTAGAAGTAGGGGTACAAGCGTCAGCAAGCGGAATTGTTTTTAGTACGCATATTTTAAGTGAATAATTTCAACTTTCGTAGAAAAGGTTGTATTCAAGAAAAAAAAAACATGATTGCGAAGTAACTTAATTATCGTAGTTGGTGAACAAGGGATTAACTCCCCTAGTAAGAAATTAGACTATTAAGTAGTAATCTAATAAGTAATAGTAGTAGTCTAATAATGTACTTCCCTAATATAAATTTATGGGGAGTAAATCCCCTAGTTCAAGGGATTTACTCCCCATAAAAAAGTCAAAATTTTAAAATTTATGGTAAATACGTACGATATTTATAATTATGGTTATTTCAATGAAAATCAAAACAGCAAACACATTCACAAAATTTAAAAAGAACAAACCAATATAACTACGCATTTTGTCAACAATTTAGAAACTATTTGTCTTTGGAAGTTGTAGTAAATACTTATACATAAACTATCTTAACAAATCTGAAACATTTTTTTAAAAAAAAAAGCATTACATTTTGATTAAAGTAAAATAATATATCCCATTATTATAATACTATTCTTAAAATATACATAAGATTTGAGTAATAACAAAACGAATGAAACAAACACTCTATAGCAAACTGCTTTTTTTTTTTTAATTGCTCTGACTCTGTAATACAGTAATAACACAGTTCTTCGAAAAAAAATCAAAAAATTGTAGCCTAAATCTTAAGATGTTATCTTTAAATGTAATAAGACATCTTTTTTTTAAACACAGCAATTGTAAGACAATAACTTTTTTCTTCTTTTTTTTACTTCAAATGATATGTTCTCCATTGCCTTATTTTTTTATGAGTATGTGTGTAGATTCGTAATCGTTCGCAATTTCTACAGACAATACAAAATGAAAGTTTTCATCTGAAAGATAATTAGGCAGTTTATTTTAGTTCCGTTCATAAAATGATATCTTTTGTTAAGTTTCAAATGAGCAATTTATGAATAAAATGATGCTTAGTTTGAATTGGATTTGTTTAGTGTTTGTTTGGCAGTCAAATGATATTTTGTTCTTTCAAAATTTAGAAAAAAAAATAATGATAAATGATTTCGAAATAGAATGTATTCAATGAACAAGAAACGATATTGATTGTTGAGAATTATTAATTCTAGTGTACAAACTTATTTTTTAACTCATTCATAACTGCAATGATAATGAAAAGTATAATTATTTTCTTGAAACTACAATTTTTTCGAGAAATTATGTTTGCGATTTATCTTTAATGCGATCTAGCTTTAAATCCTTTTAGATGTTGAAAATTCTTATATTTTTCAAAATTGTTTATTAAATCAAAAGAATATTTTGAATTTGATTTTATGCTTTTTGTCAATCGAATTTTTTTTTTTAAATAAGTTGTTAATGGTTGCTAAATCTAAACTACTACTTTTTGCTTCTTTAAAAAAAAAACACCATATCCGAAATGTTTTTCTTTTTCTTTAAATTTTCTTTTGCTCTTTTAAAATAATAAAGAAAAAAAAATTTATTTGCCTGAACTAAGAAAGTTTTCTCCATGCAGGCATACTTTTTTGTTCGTTAGAAAAAACTGCAAAAATTGTTTAGTTTGAAATGTTTTTTAAATCGTTTTCTATTTTGTTCTTCTTAACTAAAATATATATAGAAATAAAAAAAACTTTTTTTGAGAAAAACTAATGCAATAATTATACAAAACAAACTTTATTAACTAGTAGATACATTTTTCTCTCCTTTGTTTTGTGTCTAAACGTACTATAGAAATATATATTACTTTTACGTCTCATTAAACAATTAAACGATGATCTCAAAAAACATTATCGTTATCTTAATCGTTTTCATAATTGGAAAGAAGCATCATTTTTTGTTTTATCTCCCACTGGAAGTTTCGTTGATGGTTTTGGCAATCCCAAAGCTGCCATTAGCTATCGAGCTGTTTACAGAAAAACAGATTTTCAGAATGGATTTATTTTTTCACGTTTTCTTCATGTTCAGTCTCAATTGAGAAAAAGTAAAACTAGTTTGTTAGATCGAAAAAATATTTTGTGCTAGCTCGTGATTACACGTATCTTACAATTCTTGAAAAATATTGCACCCATTCTTTATTATTGTTTTTCATTATATAACTCTAATTCTAGATTTTGTACTAATGTTAATGTGAATGTCCGAAATCAAGAGAATGTCGACTTTCACCGGTGAATGTCAACAATCACATAGTCGCTTTGGTGAATGACCGAAATATTTGTTACATTCAATTTGATATTAATTAATTCGTCGATATTATTTCGATACTTTGATATCAAAATTTCAATTTCGATATTTTAATATCAATATTTTAATATCGATAGTGTAATATTTAGTATTCTATATTTTAATATCGATATCTTTATATCAATATTTTAATATCGATAGTTTAATATTTAGTATTCTATATTTTAATATCGATACTTTAATATCAATATTTTAATATCAATATTTTAATATTGATACTTTAATATTGATATTTTAATATCAATATTTTAATATCGATGTTTTAATATCGATAATTTAATATTTAGTATTCAATATTTTAATATCAGCTGAGGATAGATTAGGAGAAACATCAGTGTTCGGAAATACCGGTTAAATGAATACTGGGCAGTGGCACCTGACTTTAAAAAAATTGATGTAGGGCATACCGGGCAAATGTATACCCTGCAATGGCACTTAACTAGATTTGGTGTATATTTCATTTACCAAAGCGACTATGTGATTGTCAACATTCACCAGTGGAAATCAACAACCATCTATTTCGGCCATTTACAGTAAAACTAACTTTTGTCAGTTCCTGTTCTCTATTATACTGGCACCATGATCTTTATTTGTTGTTCGAAAAATTATCGCGTTCTTTTCTCAAAGAAATAAATAACGATCCACGAATAGTTATGCAAACGCGACATGCGGGTCTTATGATGAGTACATTTCGAGCGAGATTGCCATAATAAAATCACACCAGTCACAAGGCGTTATACTGGTTATAGGTGTTACAGATTTAAACTACGATTTAAATAGTCCCGAAAGTTTTGACGTGACAATGGGAAAGTCTCATAAAAGTCACATTGAATATTGATCGCTTATATATTAGTAAGGCCCGGATTTTGATGACATTTGCATTTTTTTGCATTTTTGGACATTTTTTGTCCTTTAGAGCATTTTTTTAGATTTATAGGGCATTTTTCTTTAAATTTTGGGGTGTATTTTGCATTTTAATGTATTTTTTAAAGTTTTTTTTAAATTTTTTCCAATTTTTATTATTTTTTTAATCAATTTTCATTATTACACTGGCTTCCAAACAATGAAGAAAATCTATAGGATATTAACAGGTGAAGCAAAATCTTTTCAAATTGAAGAAGAATTGTCAGTAAGTGAGACCGTCCTTTTCAAGTACGCACCTATAACATCAGTAGACGTTGAAAGAAGCTTCTGCAGGAATGAAAATTTACTTTCAGACAAGAGACGCTCGTTTACATTTCAAATTATCAAAAAACATTTAATAATCCAATGTAATTCTGATATTTAGTAATATTATGAGATGGAAGTTGTTATATCCATTAAAGTTTCTATACAAAATAAAAATATTTTGGTGTCAATATATTTTCCTATTTTTGTTATTTTAGGATATAAAACATATTTTTCAAACTTTAATGAATGAGTATTGCAAGTATGAGAACAAGTATTGCATTGCTTTATATTATAATAATTTTAATAATTAATATTATAATAATTTTATGTAATAATTTTAATCTCATAATAATTTTAAAGAGCAAAACATTTTTTTAATTCAATATTTTTACTTTATTTAAGGCATTTTTTGCGCAATTTTTGAATTTTTAAGGGCATTTTTTGCCCTTCTTAAGGGCATTTTTTGCACTTTTTAAGGGCATTAGTTGAGAATTTTTAGGTCATCAAAATCCGGGCTCTATATATTAGTTTTAAAGTTTAATCTACAAGTCTCCTTAGGCACAAAGTTTCACTAAGGTCACAAGTGGCTATAATTTAAACCTTTTTTTAGAAGTTATATTGACGTCACATAGATATCACGTGACTTCACAATCCCGTCCGTCGTGTTAGTTTGGTTTATGCAAAAAATTCTATTTGTGCCATTAGTTTTGAAAGTAAATTAAATTCACTTGAAATGTAGCATAAATCCGTGGCTTTTAAGGGTTACTGTTAGAATGATTTAAAAATATTAGCAATTGTTAATCAGTTATGGGGATTTTTTTAACACTATAATTTGATGAAACATCAAAATGCAGTAATGTTTCATAAAATCATAAAAAATAATAATAATAAATAAATAAGCGACTTCTTAAGGCTTGTTTGCACGGTCCAAGTTCTTGAATCCGAGAAATTGGAAGGATTCTTTTGTCCAAGAAATTGGATGATTCGTCGACACTGTCCAAGTTCTTGAATGTCACTGATTGGTCGAAAGAAAAACTTGCGCGTGCGCGTTGCTCATATTCAACATTATAAAATAATACTTACATAAGTTTAAGATTACTAAATAAATTCAAATAAAATCATAATAACATAAATAAACAGTAACAGATCAATTTATTTGGACTAAAATATATGAAAACAGACAACAAAATGACATAATCTGAAGCCTGTTTGTTGACGTCACAAAACCTAAGACGCTGATTGGTTAAGGGAGAAAAAACTTGGATGGAAAGTAGAACATGCTCTACTATCGTCCAAGGACTTGGACCAAGTACTTGGATGATCGTTTACACGATCCAAGCTCAAAGCAGAACAAGCTTCCATCAATATCAATCAATCTTCGTCCAAGAACTTGGACCAAGTACTTGGATGATCGTTTACACGATCCAAGCTCAAAGCAGAACAAGTTTCCATCAATATCAATCAATCTTCGTCCAAGAACTTGGACCAAGTACTTGGATGATCGTTTACACGATCCAAGCTCAAAGCAGAACAAGTTTCCATCAATATCAATCAATCTTCGTCCAAGAACTTGGATCGTCTAAACAGGCCTTTAGACCCAAATGAGCTTATTCCACTTTTAAAAATAAAAGCTCACATTACATCTTAAACTCTAAAATAACAAATTTTGTTTTGTATACTGAATTTAAGAACAATTTTTTTGGAAATTTAACTTAATTGTCAGGCTTTTTGAACCTGATTACACGAAACGATGGTTTTTATTTGTAAGGAAGCTTGGTTCCACTTAAAATATTGCAGCATATGTACGGTAGTATTGTGCGAGGTACCGCTATTTATAGTTCAATGTTGAACCTTTTTCTGAGAGTGTAATACAGAATGTAAACACATCCTCATTTCGTTTCTGGTCATATCAATGGTTATATTGATGCTTTTATTTGGATGCTATTTAATATTCTGTTTATCCCATGTTAGGCTTCCCGATATAAATATTAATGTGACAGCAGATATATATTATATATATACGTATATAATGTTTTAATGATTATATATAGGGACTGTATAATATTCAGTTTTCTCATGTTAGATTTTCCTATATAGTATATTTCATGTGACTGCAGATATTAATGGTTATATTTGGGTGCTGTTTAATATCCGGTTTTCCCATGTTAGGTTTTCCAATATACACCGAAGAGCCATTACATTATGACCAGCTCCATCTATAACAATGGGCTCGCCCAGGTTTTCATGGTTTCTCGCCCAGGAACAATGTTTTCATGGGGCACATTAGGACCCATAATCCTCATAGAACAATCCCTGACGTCTGTAAGCTACTTGAACATAGTTGCAGACCAGGTTCACCCATTCATGGCAACAGTTTTTCCTGCGGGAGATGGTGTTTACCAACAGGATAATGCACCACGTCATAGGAGTCGAATCGTCATGGATTGGTGCGAGGAACATTCCAGTGACTTTCAAGTCACGTCTTGGCCCTCAAATTCATCTGACCTTAATCCAATAGACCATTTGTGGTCCTACTTGGAAAAACAAATTCGTGCTGCCACGCTACCCCCTCGCAATGTGAGGGAATTGCAGGACCAGTTGGTGAGCGCTTGGTACCAGATACCTCAGACTACCTATCAGCACCTTGTGGAATCAATGCCACGGCGGGTGCTAGCAGTTTTGAGGGCTAAAGGTGGTCCTACATGTTATTATCAGGGGATCATAATGTAATGGCTCTTCGGTGTATATATCGTGCGATTGCAGATACACAGGTTATATTAATAATTGTAATTGGGTGCTGTTTAAGGTTCTGTTTTCCCATGATAGGTTTTCCGATATATATTTTTATGTGACAGCAGATGTATTAATGGTTATTATGGATATATTAATAGCAGGTTATATTAATGGCTATATTTGGGAGCTGTTTAAATTTTAAAAAAAATATATTAAAATTAGCATCTTAAGTTTCGAACTCTACACTCCAAGTTTCCTATTCCATTTAATCAAGTTGTTCAATTTTTAATTTGTATGGGACGTGAGAATACCAACTCACTTCCCCTGGCTCAATTAAACTAACAAATTAGAAATCGAATCTGAAAATCATTTTCCTTTTTCTTTTTTTATTTAATTTGGTCACAGGAATTATTCCATTACCGAACTCATAGATTTCCTTAGGGCCATTGCTTATTTGTTATGGCTTTTGTATTGAGAGAAGAATTAAAATGAAAAATGTCCTCGCCAAACTATCAAGCCGGAACTCATTTTCAACTCCTTGGTGATTTTCTTTGCTCGCCTCGATAATAGTTTTCTAATGACGAATGTGTCGAATTAAGGCTGGAAGCGCGCTTTGTTCGAATAAAAGCTTTGTCTCGAATGATACCTACCGAAGAACAAAACCAGAAACGCCTCCGAGCGATTATTTCAAGTTTACTCACGTTCGCGAATTCGTTTTCTTGGCGACAAAAAAGACTTTCTCAAAATGCACTGACTTTATATTCAATTTAATGAAAGGGAGCTGGATCAATGGGGAGTTAGTAATGAGGCTTGGTATAGTGGGATTTCAACAAAGAAGTATCGAAGTTAGTTATTATTGGATGGCATCGTACATTGTCCTGTATTATCATATTTTGAATAAGATAACAAAACGTTTACAGAGAGAAAAGATTTTGAAATATGGCTTCGTTTGCCTGAACTCGATATTTTAATAATGCATTGTGGGAAAAAATTCTATTCATTGAATTGGGAAGAAAAAAAATCTTTTTATGATTTATAGGTTCAAAGGGTAACTAAAATATATATTGTCTTTTTTCACTCGTTATTTATTTTTTCGTTCGTTAATTTTGAAAGTGAATGCATTTTATTGACTCACTAGTTTTTTTTGTATCAAATTATTCTGCACTAAGAAAATAAGTATGGTCAAATGTCAAAACTACCAGATTATGGTAAAAATTACTGTGTTTCTGAATATATGGGAACATCAATAAGCTCTGTGGTTTTTACCGAATTTGGTAATGATTTTGGTAAAATTAACAATATAATTTTATAACATGTGATGAAATTTGGTAAATGTGGCATGTAATGTTAAGCACAATTTGGTAAATGTGTTATGTTAAGCGAAACATATTTTGTAATTTTATCATGATACCTTAGAGTATGGCATAAAAACCATCTACTCGGTTCAATTTACGTTTCAGTTTTGTATTTTGTATTAAATGGGTGGTAATAAGAACTGTAATTTTGAAAGGCAGAATTTCCGGAAAACCGTTACCATATAAACGGAAAAAATACCAAATAAATGATTTAAATACCATATATTTTAATTTTATAAACCAAAAGATAATTAAAAAGAACAGAAATGTTATTATTTTACAATACAAATATTTTAAAGAGAAAATAAATCTGTTTTCAAAATTTTTAAAACGACATAGTGGGTATTACTTTCGTAAGAAACTTCCATCACCCACTAAAATTCCCCCCACGTCTTTTGAAAGTGATGCGCCCTTCATTATTCCTTTAAGGACTGGAAGAAAAAAATTATATTATCTTTTTTTAAAACGTTTGAAAAACATAGTTTTTATTTAATTTTATTATTTCGAATCTTTGTATAAAATTATGTGTGACAAATATTATTAACGTGCAATAAGCGTGTCACAAATTAATATTGAAACTCTAAAAACAAATATAAACGTTATTAAAACCTGACGAATTATTACGAAAGCGAGTTACAAACATCAAAACACGTTTGATTGTGGGGAAAACTGAGAATATTCTAGAAACATTGTCTTTTTCATTGCATCCATTGACGACCCGCGAAGATTTGTACCCTTCAAATTCGAAAAATTAGTTACATTAGTACCCTGTTACTTTTCTAAACTGACGTTAAAAAGTAGTTTCCAGAAATCGTTACATACAACTTTTTCTTTTTTTTGTATCGCACTACTCAGTAATCTACAATATTAAAAAAGTAGCACACTACACTATAGTGCGGTTTTGAGGAGAACTCCTCCAGACTGAAAGTCTGTAGCTATGGTAGCAAGCGAGAGCACATTTCTAATGGGGGTGAAATGGAGGAAAGAAGGGGTCGATTGGTTTGCCCACGACGACCTACGCTAAGATTAAGACAAGACTATTCACCCCACGTCCCTACTCGAAGTGACCTTTTCTGGTAACCACAGTACCCGCCACGATGCGAGACGGGTGTCTGGAGGAATTCTCCTGTAAGCCACACTATACAAACTACGTAAAAAAGTAGAGACTATAGTTTGCCTAAAGAACTGCCCTAGCCATTGGCCTGAACCTGTGGCGGTGACTATGACAACAAGGTATAACTATTTAAGGTAGGGGTGGGTGTCACTGTTTAGGACAGGTTTTGGCTCGGATCGGCGAGAGATGGGGAATCTTTTTCTTCGGTCTATTGTGGCAGCTCAAGAGTGAAGAGAAGCTATACCCTCCCTCAAATGTGCTATTCTTGTTTCCATAGTTGCGACGGACTTGGACTTTGTGGTGGGGGGAGTTCTTACCGTAGACAAACTATACAGTAGTTTCCCTATCTGTAGTGCACTATTTCCGATCACTGCTCTTGTCCATAGAAAGTCGCACAAACGTGAGACAAATACACTCAGTGAATAAAGCGGAAGTAATTCAATGTTCCTTTGGCGGCCCGGTACCATTCGATCTACGGACCGGTGACGGTTCACAGTTCAGGGGATTCGTTAGAGTTCTCTTAAGATCAGTCTAACCGGAATGATGTTTTCGTGGTTTTCACCTGCGTTAAACGCCAAATGTTGTCCTTCATGAAAGCGAGCTTTTTTTAATGCTTAATCCAAAAGTTGTCCTGCCAGTTATAAAATAATTTTAAAAAAAACTTTATTAAATTTTTTATGCCACTTCATATTGTTTTTAATAATGAAGTACAGAACACATCAATTCTAATTTATTGTTGGAGTGAAACAAAGAATAAATACTACAAATTTCTTGAAAATCAATATCAAAATTATTTGTGTTTAAGTCTCTTTTTTTTAACAAGATTTTTTTTTTTAATCCTAACCCATGTTTTAAATTCCTAAGATACATTTTTGTCAAAAATATGTTTCTGGCCGATTCCATGTGTGCAACTCTGATTTGCTAATGGATAAGTAATGACTGTTTACTTGGGATCCCCAGATGACGTCTTCATCTTATTTTTTAATCCTATACATTTATTGTAAATTGTTCCAGTAGAGGGCGTTGACAACAACGGTTTTGAGAAATCATGAAAACTTCCTTATATTTTTGGATGAGTCCCAGCCTACTCGATAGTTTCAAGTTCTAAAATAAAATTGAACTAAGAGACTAAAGGTTTAATTTCGTTTTACTATATTTTTTTATTGAAGTAATGCGTGCAATATCAGAAAAAAAACTTTTTGATTTTGATATATAGTATTTACTTTTTCGAAATACGTCCCGTTAATTTTTTTTCAAGCCTTCATTTAAAGAATATTTTATCACTTTTCATGTATAAAATAAAATGTATTTTGATTTTTAAAAAATTTTTTAAAAAAAACATAATCATTTCAATTAATTACAATATCATATAAATCAACTAAAAATTTTGCAGGTAATATTTAGTAGTATTGAGTATGGAATTTTACATATTCCTTTTATTATGAGAACAAAAATATTGTGCTACAATTTTAATTTACATTATTTTATGGTGTAAGCGGAATTGTTTAAAAAATCTATACTCTGATGTCATTTTGTTCAAAATTTCAGCTCCCTTTTGGGAGTGGCACTTTGAGCTCTCATATCTATGCGCAAAATTCAGTTTGATACGTACTGTCTGTCCTTATTATATATTCTTAGAATCTTTTTTAAAAATAAATTATTGAAGACATTATGGGCCGTAAACTCTCCTTTCAGTAGGAAAAATAAAGACAATATCAAAATCTGAAACATTAGTTTTAAAGGAAGCAGTTATTAAAAACATTCTAATCAGTTTCATTAGTGAATAAAACTTGTATGCATTTCTAATAACACCTTTCAAATTACTATTCTCAGTTTTTCCCAGCAATCAAGCGTGTTTTGATGTTTGTAACTCGCTTTCTTATAATTCGTCAGGTTTTGATAACATTTATAATTGTTTTTATGGTTTGAATATTAATTTGCGACACATTGTGCAATAACACGTTAATAATATTTGTCACGTATAATTCTAGACGAATATTTTAAATTATAAAATAAAATAAGAACTATGTTTTTTAAATGCAATAAAAAAAAAAATATTTTTTTTTTCCTATCCACAAACGAATAATGAAGGGCGCATCACTTTCAAAAGACGCGGGGGGAATTTTAGGGGATGATAGAAGTTTATAGGATAATAGAAGTTGATAGGGTGATGGAAGTTTATAGGGTGATGGAAGTTTATAGGGTAATAGAAGTTTATAGGGTGATGGAAGTTTATAGGGTAATAGAAATTTATAGGGTGATGGAAGTTTATAGGGTGATGGAAGTTTATAGGGTGATAGAAGTTTATAGGGTGATAGATGTGAAGGGGTGATAGAAGTTAGGGGTGAAGTATGTCTCCCACTATGTCTTTTAAAAATGTTAGAAATAGATTTATTTTCACCTTTTTTTGAAAAAAATCTGTTTGAGAAACGTAGCTTTTAAAACTTTGATTTTATGGGGTGCGTGGTCAAATTATTGAACAAAAAATAAGCACGCTCAGAAAATATTTTTAAGCACTTTAAAAATAATATATCTTAATTTGGCAGAGTTGGAAAGCTTTTGACAATTGACGGTTTTATCTTTTTTTAACCGTCATGCCAAAAAAAAAAAAAAAAAAACCTTTTGCCATTGTGTTTGACAATTGTCAAAAACCATAAAATTTTGAATCATGCAAAACGAATGGCGTTTTCATACGCTACGGACTGACAATACGCCGAAATACATAGATTGGGGTTGAGAGAATTGTGAAAACGTTGAATAGAACAATGTGAACTGTGTCTTTTTGCATAATTCGAAGCGAAAATCAACATGGTAAAGAAAAAATCTCCTTTTGAAAGAGGGAATATCAAGCGCTTTTTAAAAACAACCAATGAAAGAAGCACCTTTAAGGGCTTTTAAAAAACGAAAATAGAAAATAAGCACTTTTTAAAAAAGATACGCACCCTGTTTTATTACATAATTTTTTTTTTAGTTTTGTGACTGTTTGTTTGTTAAAAATGGCCAATGTTTCCTTTGGCGATAAAATTAATATAATTTTTGCGTACAACTTTTACTAAACTATGGTAATTTGTATCGTCGTTGATGCAGAGATGAAAAAAATTCGAACGATCTAGTTTGTAAGAAAGTATTCGAAATGTCGACCACTCACTCATCAATGTATATAGATGGCTTGCATGAATTAGAGAACAAGAAATTTGTTTATATGTTTTTAACATTTATTTATATAAATACATTAACTATTCACAACAAAGCCGATTTTCTGACAACCAGTTCGAATCGTTTTATTCTGATAACTGTCAAATTATGATTTTTATATCACCTGATTCAAAACGAAATAATAAAGCTACTGACTCAGCAAACAAACTAAAAAAAAATTTATTTAAAAAAGTAACTGACTTCGTATAGATGGCGCATTACTTTATATATTTATTAAGACATACGGAAAAAATTGTTAAGTTTTTTCTATTCCGTTTTTTGTTTAAGGAGTTGAAGGCTCATTTTATCGCTTTGAATCGCTTTTTTTTCCCTCCAACTAACCTCATACCTAATTGATTTCGGAAGAAAATTATCATTTTAACATAGCGTTTGAAACATTCTATACGCTTTTGAGAAAAAATAGAGTACCTCACATTTCAAGCCTTCTTCAATAATTATTGGCTCTAGTGTAGAATCGGGGAACCCTTGGTTTGGCCATATGTTTCGTTCAGTTTTGTTATAATCCCATTTCTAGTTGCTATGATATACTTAGCAATCTTTGTGTTCAATGACGTCACCTTCGGGATACTGCAACTTCTGTTTACCTTTATGTCTTTGGTTCTCGGTTTATTTACATATATATTCATTTATTAGCAAATCGCCAAAATTCGAGGGACCCCGATAGTAAACTATAACCTTATTACTTATTTTTAACAAGCTCATGAATTAAACAATTAAATCAACGAAGTTTTTGTTTAAATCCCATGACGTCTTGGCGTCATTAAATATTATTTCCAAAACAATTTGTTAGGAAAAAATTTTTACAAAATACACTATATATATATTTTTTAATGCAGCTAATTTTGAAATCATAAGAAAAGAAGAGCAAACAAGTAATTCTTACCTACCCATATGTATATAGTAAATACCAGTTAGTTTATCTGATCTTATCTGAGCAGGCTGTCTTTCATACTATTTTACACGTTGCCTAGGAATTGTATGGTTAACTTGTTAAAAACAATAAACTTCCGCTTAGTATCGGTAAAACTGATTTTTTTTTTCTACTAAGTTTGCTTAACCAATTCAATTTAGAATAGACTGAGGTTAAATGACAGTTCTAGACCTTGGTGATAGAAGGAAAACAATAGGAGAAAAGTGAAACTTTTTTCTGCAGAATTTTAATCATTTTCGACAAGTTGAAAAATCTAAACAAGTAAACCGTAAATAAAGGCAACTTTTAATAAAAAAAATTAACAGGAATTCAACTTTTTTCCAGACATAGTTCTTTAGTGGTATAATTTGAATTCCCCCCTTCTACATATAATTGATTGTGAACTAATGATGTCTTTTTTTCCTTGTTGCATTTTAAAACATTTATTAATTTTAATGTTACTCTAAATAGTATAACTATACTCAAAAACTGTTTTTTTTTTAATTAAAACAAAAATTTAAAATGGCTTACCTTTTCATGTTTTCATGCTTACCTTTTATAAAGAGCAACACATTTTTTTTATGCAGAGTGGGCAAAAACAACACACCTTGAGTAATTTTTTATCTAATGATCAAATTGTCACGTACTAAGACCTCAATATTAATGGTTTGAAAGTATGACCACAGATAAGCAGTCGAAATCATGCACAAATTTCTGTGAATTAAAATTTCTTTTTTCCGAAGGATTATGATTCCCCAAATTTTGGGGAGCCACAAACTGGACAATAGGGTCCCAATAGTTAGTTCAGGGGAGCGGTCAAAATATTGGACAACATATTAATAATTTGCCGACCGGCCTGTGTAGGGGGTAGGGAACTGTCCTTGCATCAGAAAGGTTCTGGGTTCGGATCCCGGGCAAGGCATGGATGTTTCTTTCTCTCTATCTGTGTTCTATGTCATTTCTCCTTTGTGTGTGAATGTGACCCGCCCTATAAACGGGTTGTGGTAGTGTGATGTGGGCGACGCTGCTCCACCACCGTGGCTTCACCACAGGTGCACACTGGGTAACGTAAAGAGAGTTAGCAGTTCTGGCCCTTTCTGTGGCCAATGGACAATAGTTCCAAGTGCCCGCCATTAAAAAAAGAATAAGTAAAAAAAAATATTTATAATTTTATTTTTGTCGAACTTTACCATATTTCGAAACTTTTTTATGCAAGAGAGCTTTTTTATGCGAAATGAAATTTTTTTACACAATTCGAAAATTTTTGTATGAAAGCAATAATTCCATAGAAAAAAATATTATTAATAATATTTTATAATTTTTATTATTTTATTTAATAATGGTTGAAAAATTGAATTATAAGGTCTATAAATTTTTAAATCATTTTAAGGAATGTTATTTTTTCGGCAAAATACAAAATTTGAACAAAATTGGTCAAATAATTCCTTGGAAATCGAATTTTAAATATTTGATAACTCCTTTTATTTTGGGGGTCAGGAATCATAATCTGTCGAAAAAAAAGGTATTTTCAGACACGGAAAGTACGTTTTTGTGTATGATTTCGTAACTTAAAATCTGCTTTAGTTAATACGTATATCTGAGGTCATCCCCTCGAACCCTTAAGATTGAACCCTTCTCGTACGTGAAAATCCGATCATTAGATCAAAAGTTATTTGGACTGTTTCGTTTATTTTTTTTTTTTTTGTGCACATTTTACTAAAGTTTGAGTTGATGCCTGAGAAGAAAACAGCTTATACCTGTTAAAAGCGCCAAAAAATAAATAAGTCAATACTACTTCTTGTTAACCGAAAAGAAAAGTTGAGTAATACACTCTCTGAAAAATCGGATAAACGAACCATGATATCCACAACTTGTACTATAATATATTACAGTAGCATAATATATTACAGTGTGTATATAGCAATAGCAAAGTCTTATTTAACTATTAAAGTAGGGGACAACACCTTAAATCGAAAATCTTCGCAAGCTTATAAGGACACCTTCTTTTTCCAACAATTATAATAAAAAGTAAATAAATATTATTATTTATGCTTGCTTTCCTAAATGACGTAAAATATGTTGTTTCACCTGCTCTGTCATATCCTGTAGTAAAAGAATCCCCTTTTGTCCGAAAGGAATCCTTACAAATACTTATCCATCAATGATATCCTTTTTACCCAGAATTAACATTAATAAGTATTAAATGATGTCGCCCCCTTTTATTTATTTCATTGAGGGCATTCTATAGAATAGAGTTCCAACAGCTGCTTTAAACCATTTTATGGAGCCGCATTTTATTCACCTGCAACAGTAGGGACAAAATATTTCTCTTCTTTTTACCTTCGTTTTGCAGATGCTTCCATACTGGAAAAGGTCAATCCATTATGAAAGTGAAAGGGTCTGTCTGGTGTTGAGGTAATTAATGTTGCCACACACATACATATTTAGTTTTTAATCTAATATATAAATAGAATAAAAGTATTCTCATGATGTAAAATTAAAGTACATTAAAAAAAAGAAGAAAGATTTAGAATGTTTTTCTGAAAACAAATTTTTCAACTGATGGATATCGCAACAGAGGGAATTTTAAAATTGTTTTTATTGAATCTTAACATCGCCATCGTTTGCTTTTTTTTCTTCTTCTTTTCGTGAAAATAAATTATTTGTAAAAAAAAAAATTTAATACTTTCAACTCTCTTTTAAGAACTTATAACTAATCAGCAAATTGGGAAAATTGTTTGCAATTTACTGAATAAAATACTATAAATACTTAAAATAACCTGGAAAGATACCTGAAAATGTTTTATTTTGTTTGGAATGGTAAAAAAATTAGTAAAATTTAGAAAACTTTTAAAACTTTAAAATTAAACGAGATTTCAAGAAAGAAAATATATATTCTTTGCAAATAAACTTGATTCAATTTTATGCCCGTTTAATGTCGGTTTAAAATGATCTTTCATATATGCCATCGTAAAAACTCGAAGCATAATAACGTATATATTTTCTGATAATCTTAACTAAGTGTTATATTGAACTGCGTTTCCTTACCGGTTAAACATCAATATTGCGGAATCAAGTACGAAAAGAAAGAATTTGTTAGATGATATCGATCAGCCTGGTGTCGATTTACGAATACAACAAATCTAGACGATTTCTGTACGCCAGTCAAACCATCAATTTATTCCGCCTGAACGAAATTTCGCTTCGATCATTAAAAATTACTTCTTTGAGATATTATACTATGTTGCAAGTTAAGAAAAAACCATTATTCTATGAAGAGAGCCAGTTTGTATCTAAGTGCACGCCAAATGGATGCCAAGCTTCAAGCGTGAATGAATTTCAGCATTACCAACTCTTGAAATGACGTAGCACAGCTTTCTCGTTGCTTGTAAAAAATAGTACCAATTAAATTTCGGTCCGACGAGTTTAACTTTTTAAAACTTTTATATTGTTTTGAAAGCATAATTATATAATTTGATAGCTAAATAAAATGGAACTATATTCAGTCGCGGATGATTATTTAAATCCTATACCGCAGTTGTCTTTTCTTAACTTGGAACGGAGTATAGAAAAACGACTTACATTTTCAATAGTTGATCGATATTTTTAACATAACGACTTATTATCTTCAATACATTAGAGATATTTTTCAACAAATTATAAAATAAACTGGCCTTATTCTGGCAATTCACATTAATGTTACCTCTTTGTGAAAGTCTAAAAAAATAAATACACATAAAATAAAGCTGCGATTCAGCTCAAAAATTATTAATCGTGTTACACCCACTTCTGAAATAAATAAAACATACAATTTCAAATGAAACAATCGAAACAGGATGTGACCAACCTAATTGTGGTCCCATTAAATTCTTCATCAGCCACATTCTTTCACATTAATATTATCCAAAAAGCGCCTACACTCGCAGAAATATCAAAATATTAAACACAGAAAACATTTTCTCAAATAAATCAGTTACATGAAATGGTGACTCCTCAAGCGAATCTTCAGATGGAGTCCACTTTGAGGGTAGTGTGGAGTCACCTTTGACTCGTCGGGTCATTGGTGCAGAAGAAAAGACCATTGTTTTTTTTATACAGTTAAAAGTGTTGAAGGGCGTGGCAGCAACTTATATTTTCAAGTCATAGAGAAAAATTATAAAGTTGCTCCATGCTTTAATTTTTGTGCGATTTGAACTTTGATCTTAAGTTTTTGGTGCTGAGTAAAAACGCCCACTTTCACTGAATTTTTAACATTGAGTTCGCCCACAGATCTGAAATAAATGGTATCATTTAGAAGAAAGTAATTCAGATAAGGGTAATTAAAGTATAGTTTTTTTTAATGGAAAATTACAATTCGTATACTAAGTAATGGATGGTGAACAATGAAATGTAGCTTTTAACCATAAGTCATTTAAAAAGTTAAACTATCTGAGTTCATAGTTGAATCTCTCCTGATCAATATGTCATAACAGAGTTTTGAATAATGACTAAAAGTGACGCTAGCACAAAATACTTTTTATGTAACTATTGATTAGTTACAAAAAGTGTTTAGTTACATAGTGTTGCAGAACCCTTGACATACCTTAAGCCGCACTCAAGAAGAAAGACCTCTATTGACATTTCATGGAATTTGCATCCATGGTACAGAAGGGAAGATTCGGTTAATGCCTTAAAATTTGAGGAGAGCAGGAAAGACCAAACGGATTTAACGCTGTTTGTCGAAGCTGTGTCAACCAAGAGGGGAAAAAAGCCACAGTTTAAGTGCCTTTCACCTGACGCAATGCGATGATTTCATATTAATCTTGCCTTGAAGAATTATCTGAACGTCAATAGCAAATAGTTTGAATATTTTAAAAGTTATTAGACTTCTTTAAAGACATTTTCCCACCTAGATGAAAAATTATCAAAATCACTGCCTTATTCTCAGTTTTTGAAAATTTTTATGAGCCCAGGCAATGCAGCAATAGAGTAAGTTTTGAAATATTAAAAAATTAGGCAACAAACGCTCTTCATTTTCACAAAACTGAGGCTTTTCTCTATTTTGACGTTCTGCACCATTTTTAAAATAAGCGTAGATTTTAGACAGAATAAACTTGGCCTAACAGTCATGAGTAACAGTTGCAAACTCACAGCAGTTATAAAAATAGCATATTATTCACAAAAAAGCATCCTTTCATATTACGAGGGTGGCTTGTTTGATATTTGAACAGAATGCATTACAAATGAAGCTACTCCACAACACCTGCTGCGTTTTGTGGTGCGAGATGACCTTTTAAAGAAATAGTACTGGGAGTGATAAGGGCGAACAAAATCATGATCTAATCTAATTCAGATTAGAAGGATAACAAAGGAGAAAGATTTTTTTATGCTTAAAGGACTAACTCATACCCGGCTATAGCTTTAGTAGAACTTTCTGAAATTTAGATTCTAATATATATATATTCTCAAATTTACCGGAATGAATTTTGGAAAAAAAATGTGACAATAGAAGTCATCATTTTGATTACACCAGGACAAAACCATTTTATTTTATTTTATAACCGTGGTTGAACAGCCTACCCAATTATTAGTTTACGACTACCAATGTTCAACGCCGTAGTCTTGTAATTTTGGAACCCGGTCCAGAAGACAAGGAAACTTTTGGACCAAATATTGGGAGAACTTTGACTTCGTGGAAAACTTTTTGATGGAGTTAACCCGCATTTGCGTTATATGGAGAGGAAAACCCCGAAAACCACCCACGGTTAACATGACGTTAAGGGGACTCTAACCCATGATCCATCTATCAATGAAGATATTTTACGTCAGCGGGTGTGGAATTCGTATCGATCCATCATGACTGGGATTCGAACCCAATGGGAGGCGAGCTCTCTATTCCCAGAGTCACATACAAAACCAATGCAACACATCACTCACGAAAAAAAACCAACCATGTTTAAGTTAAGAAGGCATATATATTCAAAGTTTCATATCTGTATAGTGCCCTCATAACAGTGTGTCAATTATTAGATAAAATAATTTTAAAATATATTTAAAGACAAACACTTTTCTATGGTTCTGAAAGAAAAAGTAAGAAATAAAATAGTAAGCGTAACTTATAAAAATCGAGTTGATATAGACTAAGTTAATTTTACATACATTGCGTTTAATTTATAAAAATTCCATCGCCAAACATAATGCTAAAATTGTTTATAAAATTTTCGAAGTAAACAGAGGAAAAGTCGCCGTTTCATTCGATGTTATAATTATTCGAAAACCACCGACACCGCGGACTAAGAAAAATATTGAGTAAGTATAAAAATAAAAAAAAAACTAGGAAATTTCAGTAAAAATTAGTTACAACAAAATTATTTTGAAAAATAAATAGCAAGGATTCTTTCGCTTTTAACCATTTGTGTAACTTGATATTAACTATTTTTCATTGGCTGACAATCTTTCCACTTTAAAAAAAAATTTATACATCGTCATTTGCATTTAATAAACACTTTAAGCCTTTAGTTATTCTCAAGTTTCAATTATTCCAAAGTTCGAAAAGCCCATTTAAAATCCTCGTTAAATAGATTTAAAGATAACCCAGCTTTCAAGAAATATTCATTCTTTCACCTAAGAGTGCCCTCACGGGTGACAGCTAACTCTCATTCTCTCCTAAACTCTGACACAGGAATTTAGTTACGGTCCCAGTTTAATTAAACCAATTTTCATTCCACGGGGTTACAAACACTCCAGAAATATGTAAATTAACGTTCACTTTCGCTATAAATATATACTCAGAAGAAGAAGAAAAACATCTCTTTGCCTCCAAATTGTTGCATTTCACTTACAGGCTTTGAGTAATGCGCGCATAAACGCATTCTAAAAGTGCGATAATGCTGACAAAGTGTTCCATGGAATGGAATCTGTTCGAAAAGAGAGCACAGCATCCTGTCGTTGTTATCGGAAAAGGCAGCTGTCTTCATGCAAAATAATCCCGTATTGTTCCTGTCATCTCCATTTCCATAATCGGAACAGATGGCCTCTCTCGAGAAAATCAATTTTATTGTCTTTTCAGAGTCCCTCTTGTGTGTGCAAGTGGATATACAGTATCACAACTCGTTCGGAAACTGAAAGAGACAAATGTGATGCATTAATATGTATTTAACTTTAAATTTTAAGAAAAAAAATTCCCTTTCGTAAAATATATCGTTTAAGAGTTAGCTAACAATGAACTAACTTATCGTTAGACTTTGTGTCGAGGAACAAAGGATTGCTTGTGAATCAGGTGAGTCGATAGCATAGTTAATGCATTGCTTTCAGTATTTAATATTTAAAAGGAGAATTTCGAGCCCGTAATACTTTACAAAAATGCTTTTAAAATTTTCCAACTTACATTTGAGAATGGAAATATGCATTTAAGAACAGTCTCGCATTGGACTGATCATGAAGACACGGTTCCCAGTGGAACACCGAAGTCAAGCATCACTGTCTGCTGTCAGTAAGCGGGTGAGTGACCAATTTGGTCACCCTACATAGGGGCCGAGGGTGCACGGTATGCGCCCTTGTTAAACTGTTCTACTGTAAAGTGCTCGACTTCGCCCAAAGGTCGTCGCGCTAGGAAGAGTTATCCCCTCTGCAGAGGATCAAAATTGTGATGACATGTCTTCGGATCATCCTCGGGGATGTTTTCCTGACCGCCGCCAATAGCCCATTGTGCAGCTCTAGCGCGACGTTAATAAAATACTTACCTACCTACATTTAAGAACCGAAATATTTTTTTACGTATTATTTGCAAAAGTCCTCCGAAACGCAAGGTTTAGCTTAATCCAGGAAGCCCATGCGAAGACTCTCCGCTGCAGCACCAGAAGAATTGGAAAAAGTTGGACTCATCGGCACAAGGTTCCGAGTCATGCACGCATTGAAAAACATTCTCACTGAATGCGGTTACCGCACCTCTGATTGCCGTTGAGAAAAAGAGAGAACCTGTCATTAGTGAGTTTTTTTGTGGTAAAACATATTTCACCAATCTGGCTCTCATATTTCCTCGATGGTAATCGGAAGCATTCAATGAGAGTAAGGTGGAGAGAGGATGCCACCGAGCGAGCTGGAAGTTTGCTTGGTGTCCAAATCCACAGGCCTAATCCACTCATCCCGAGCCACGGGACCAACCTCCGACTGGAAGACAAGTGATGATCTTTATTTATATTTTTCAGAAGCATAGAAAATTATATCAATTTTATGAATAAGCCATCTGGGGTGAAAACCGGCTCAATGTCTTGACCCTCCCCCTTCCCTCTCCTCCTCCTCTCAGTTTGATATTTCCCATTTCTTATTATTTTTCGTGTTTACCTGTCAAAAATATTTTTTTTAAATTTCCACGACGTTTTCTTTTAGAATTATGTTCAATCTAGTTTCCTAACTTAAAAGATTTCAATCCATTTGAAAATCAAGACAGAAACTAGCGTACTTCCTTATTCTATGACTCTCCACACGCCAGTGATGAAAGCATGCGAAGTGTTGCCATAGGTAGAGAGTTCTTCTCTACGCCACCTATAACCCATTTCTATCGCCATATATCTATACATGTAGAAGGCGAAAAACGTTTCTGAAAGTCCCAGTGGCATTTTGATTTATTTACCTGAGACAAAACAGTGTCATTTTCTTGTAACCTCAAAAGTTGAATAAACATTTAAAATATGTTTTATTTAGTTCATAACCCTCAAACTGCATGAAAAATAATTTTTACATTTTGCTTCACCCAACAAAATATAGCTCATAACTCCCTGAAAAATGACTTTCATTTTATTGCCCTTTCTACGAGACACATTCTGCACATATGTTCAAATCTTGACCCTTACAAAAGAACCGCTGTCTTATAACCCAGTGTATCCCAAACTTTTGACTTTTGTGTACCACCTTGCACCAACTTTTGACTTTTGTGTTCGTAACGCTGGGTATCACCAATAAAAAATGAATGTCTTTTTTACAATAAAAAATTGCACAAAAGTTTAAAATCACAACTGGCTGTTGACACCACTAATTATTAACTATTATCTCTGCAAACAATAGCCAATCGAAAAATACGTAATCGTAAATTTTCATGGCTAGCTTTGTTTTTTCATAAAATTTTTTGAAATTTTCGTTTGCTGCAAGATATTTCGCATAAAAACGTGTACCCCCGCTAAACTGTCCCCGTACCCCTGGGGGTACGCGTACAACACTTTGGGAAACACTGTATATAACCTAAGGTAACATCATATGCAGGCGTTTAAGACAGTATCAAAATAAGTAGCGAGACATTTTTGAAAAGATAACGATATTTTTTTTTTAAAAAATTACAGAGTTGGTAACCATGCATTTCTATCTTCTTCTATTTTGCTTTAATTGTTTTTCTATTAATAGTATTGAATAAATCTAGCATCGAATTCGATTTTATTCATTTGAAAAAGAACTAATACTTTTCCTCTAAGAAGCGAATTAAAGTGAAAAATAGGTAACGATATATTAATGCCAAACACAGATGAAAAAAAATATTCAAATCTTAAGAAATGCGTTATAATAAAACCATTCAACATTTTAGACACCTTAATTTAAGCCACCCATGAGAAGCTAGAGAATTTTTTTATTTCTATTATTTTGCATACAACTCAACACAACTCAACTTTTTTACAACTCAAGATTTTAGGTAAAAAAAAGTTAATCAAACCCTACCTAAAAAAGAGGAACAATAAGTGGGGGGGTAACGTCTACTAAAATTTTAGAAATTCAAATTCTTAATGTTTTAGAAAAGAGGAGAAGGGAAAAAGAAGTTTTTGAAAAAAGAGAGGAAGAAAACTATTTTCGCAAAACATATTTTACATCTGACGTAGATAAATGCAATTGCGGAACTTATATGTTCCATCCGAATGTGTAGGAAGGAAAATTTTTTTTAGGGATAAAAAAAATAAAGGAAGAAGGTTTTGAAAGATTACCTTCTAAAATATGATGCATTTATCTTCTGTGTGATTTATTCAAAAACTTTATTCGAAAGGGTGGATTTATTTCCTACTCAGTTATTTCGTAGAAAGGTTTAAGAATTTGAGGAACTAAATTTATCACTTCTTTTTAACTTTATAAAGTTGATTAAAATTAAATTTGACAAATGATGACTAAATTTTCAAGAATTTCTTACATTTGTTGTATTTCAAATCGATAAGTTTGGTAACTAAAAGAATTCAGTAGCTTTTTCTTTTCAGGAAGTAAATTGTGTTAATTTTAATATTTTATATTGTTTCATATGCAGTCACTTTTTTACTCGTTTTGTGATGTAATAGTGAAACTCAGCCAAATGTCAATCAGATAAAAATCAAGCCTTTAATATGAAAATTAACAGGATGCATGCTTATATATATTAAAAATTAACTTTACTCGCCAAATCCTAAATTAATTTTTAACCTCTTTGCGTCATTTTAGTCAAAAATAGTTTTTTCCTTCCCGTTGAAAATCGATTTTAAATTTAAAGTTTTTTGTTAATGACATAGAATCGAAAGTAAGTATCGATACTTAGCGACAAAAAATTATCAAAATAAAAATATTGATTTCATAATTGCTATCTAAATACGATGAATCGATACTACTCGATATTTTTGTGCCGTAAATCAAATTCAAGGATATGATAAAGAGGATAATAATTATTATAAAAATTATTATTAATTAATTTTAATTGTGGATGTCATAAATGAAGTATTCCATATTTGAAGTGTCATTAATAGCCTAGAAAGTGGGAAGAGTTCAAACATTTATGTTTGTGTAATATTTGTGATATACATATTTCTACAGAATTACAACATTTTTGAGTCATAAAAAATAGGCCGTTGATTCCTGCCAAAAAAAGGGAAGAACGGTATTATTCTAATGACTTGTAGAAATCATAAAGGAATGGTCCGTGTTAGTAAACATTCCTGTGGCCGGTACATCGACGTTGGAAGAGCAGTAACCATGGAATCCTTACTACTTATTAAAAACTGGAAAATAGTACAACCTGAATTCAATAATGGGGAGTCGGAGAGCCCATAAATTTCGCCAATCCGCAATTAAAACGATTTAAGTACACACCAAAAAAAAAGAGAGAGAATTGGAAAAGGGAAATTAAATGCTTATACAAACATGTTAAAACCATTATAAATTAAATTTACTGCTCTAAGCAAAGTGTGAGAGAGAAAAAAATGACATGGATGTTTTTAGCTACCTGATTTTTGTCTCATTGTGGATGAGTTTCTTTCAAGGTAAACAACCCTACACCTACCTTCTTGTGCTTTATTATTTTTTATATATATATATTAGAGCAATAGTGCCGCAACATCCTCTTATTAATAAGGACAGATGCGTAATTCACCTTCCCCCCCTCACAGAATAAAGAGGGTTCTACCTGAGTGAACCCATTCCCCGCATCTTTTTCTTTACCCCGAATAAAAGAAGGTGAAAGACGGAAATCTGCCCCGGCTATTATAAAAGATCAGGGCACGCGTGCCGTCACAGCGCGTGCCAGCTTTCATGGCTTACGTCTGTCACGTGCTCGGTTTACCATCTGTCGCAGACGATTTCTTATATTAAATAGGTCCAGGTTTAGAGGGATGAAAAGACCAGATGAACGAGAGGTACGTGAAAGGAGAAAAAATTAAACCTATTAAAAAAAGGAAAAATTATGAGATTTTTTTTACTTTTATCCTCGTAGAAAAAAGAAACCATACACACTACTACTTAAGAAAATAATTTTTCGGTATTTTTTAACAACTATTTAATGTTTTTAAAAAGCATTTAAATTTTAGAGATTTGAATCCTTATGAAAAAAAAAAATTATATAAAAAAATTTGTACATTAGGACAGCGGTTCCTAATTTTCTTCCGGCTGTGGAACACTAAATGAAGGAACTTATTTTGGTGAAACCCCGAGAATTCGTGAAGGAATTTCTTTAGCGATTATTAGCATATTAATTAACGAAAGAATATTAATTGTCTACTGAAAAAAAGGAAAAATTTGTTTTACTTTTACCTTCGTAGAAAAAATGAACCATACACGCCACTATTTGAGGAATTAATTTTTCCGTATTTTTAAACAATTATTAAACATTTTAAAAAAATATTCAAATTTTAGAGATTTTAATCCTTATGAAAAAAAAGTTAAATAAACAATATGTACATTAGGACAGCAGTTCGTAATTTTTTTCGTCTGTGGAACACTAAATGATGGAACTTATTTTGGCCGAACCCCGAGACTTCATGAATGAATTTCTTTAGCGATTATTAACATATTAATTAACGAAAGAATATGAATTGTTTTAAAAATATGTAATGATCTAAATCTTATTTATTATTTCGCTAATCTATAGTGAATGAATAGAGAATTAATGTATCGTTTTATCACGATTAGTCTTAAAATTGGATTTTACAGTTGAATTTACAGGTCTAGAGTGTTATCTAAACTGAAAATAAATTAGCTGAAATATAGTTTCAGTTAAAATAAAAACGAAAAAGGGACGAAAATAAATGTAGAAAATGTTTACCAAAGAATAATATTTCATTTTTGAGTTAGGTTGTTTTTATTCAATGCGAAATACTGACGTAATTTTTCATAAATGCATATCCTACTCATAATTCAATTTTAATGATGTGATTAGAATTTTTTTTTTTTTAATTTTCTTTCCTCATAAGCATTTTAATCAAACATAACTTCCTGAAAATAACGGAAATATTAAATAAATAATGGATTACTGATTCGATACAAATTTAGTTACAGGTTTAAAAAAAAAAAAGTCCCAACTCTCGGAATCTCAGTGACCTTTCTGAATCTAAGGTGAATCACGGAACCCTAAGGTTCCGTGGAACACCCATTGAAAAACGGTCGCATTAGGAGTCACAAATTAATATTTAAGCAAAGAAGTATCAAAAGTGATATCGAAAAGGCAATCGAATTACGTGTGAAGAAAGGAAAATCTTGATCGAAAACCTCCCAAGGTTAGCCTGACAGCAGGATGACTCTTAACCCTTGAACCGTCTACGACTAAGGATATTTTATGTCATAACTGCTGTCGGTGCGAGCCACTTGCGGAACTCGTATAAACCAGTCATCGCTGGTATTCGAATCCGGGTTATCTCATCGGAAGGCTAACGATCTATCTCCTGCTGATACATCGGCTCATAATTTATACTTCTGTAAAAGTAAAGTAAAGCCGCATCAGCCATGAAGTCATGACCAAGTCACAAAAGCCTCCTTAACTTCCCGGGCAAAATTGAACCCATCAACACTGTAAAAAAGGACGAATCAAATTATGGTAAAAAGTACAGACACCCTGAGTGTGACATCTGTAAAATCCCTTTTTACCGTAAAATTTTATACATTAACTTTTAGAGTAATAATTATTTAATTACAGTGATTCAGTGATTTTACAGTAAATATCACTGTAAAAAATGCGTTTTGTCAGATTTTTTGTCCCGTTAAAATGTTACGGTAAAAATAAATGTTTCAGTAAAAAGCACTGGAACCATGATCACCGGTACTTTTATCGTAATTTGATCCCGACTTTTTTGATCGTGTTTCTGAAACATGATGCTCTTTAGGTTCCTAATCAGGAATGAACTACTGAAGGACAGCTCAGTGCCTTTACCCACTGCGCTACCAGGGCTCGATATGCTATTGTTACTTAATACTGATATGAATTAAATGTTTTTAATCAATCTGGTTAATAGTGTTTCAAGTAAGCTCATTTTATCATGTGTGTGTGTGTCAAAACCTCGTTGAAAAATCGTAGTGTAACTACTGTAGTCGCTACTTGTTTTCGTAGTTTGTTGTGTAGTGTGATACATTTAAAAAAGAAAAAAAAGAAGTATAGTAAGTAGGGCGATGCAAAAAAACAAACAGTAGTTTGCCAACCTTCATCTATCAAAAGGTACCCCCAGTTAGAATCGAGTCAAGATGCCTTATATACTAGTGATTTGGTATTTAATAGTTGTAGTGGTAGTTACGTCACATAACTCCCCTTCCAGAATTTTATCTGTGATAGAATTTGATGAACGCATACCACTAGTTGAATCACGCTGTTTATTTATTTTTATCATTTTTGCTCATTATATTTCTTCTTCATTTTTTTTTATTTATTTTTTTTTATTTATTTTTTTTTATAGCATTTTGCTTATTTTTTTCCCCTTTCATTTTTTTTCCTGTTTATTGACCGGGAGACTTTATTTACTTCACCGGTTTTTTGTTTCTTTGAGCATTATATTTTTAAGCAAATCAACTGTGTAATGTAGACCATCCCTCATGTTGGCGAGTTCATATCACGTCCGGGTCACCAATGAGGGGGGAGGAGTTATCGATCAGGAGATACTCTGTAGTATTATTCTTAATCGATAATGAATCGATTAAGCAAGATTATTATAAATCATTTCTTGTATGTTGGTTGGCAACAGTCTGGATGAAAAATAGAACAGCTATGGTGAATAAATATTTGCTAACCTTCTGAATAAGTTTATCTTGTATTAAAGCGATAAAACAACACTTCAGTGCAATTAATTAGAGCAATAATAGCTAGTTAATTAGTATAATGAATTTAGTTAATTTAGTATAGCTAGTTTATCAAATTTGATGGGTACAAATCTTCGCGGTTCTGTCAAAGGACGCAATTTTAATTGTCCCTGTGACCGTGAGTTAAAAGAATTGCTTATTTAGAGTAAAGTATAATTATTATTTAAGCTAGTCATTGTGAATAATGTACCTCTTTGGTCCCACTTCCACATGCTAATGTAAGCTCGTAAAACATTGATGATATTTCAAAAGAAGGAAATATATTTTCAATGTAACTTTGTTTCCTAAAGGAAATATAAGAGTATTAAGCACTTAACGAAATTAAAGGTATTTAATAATTTCCTAGTATCTCTTTTATTAAATATTCGCTGTCAAGAAAGACATGAAAAGTTGAAGACTAAATGTACAAATTCGAAAGAAATGTTTTAGAATAACAAACGGGCTTATTTAAACATGAAAAAATATTTCTAAATAATTCTGCATGCTTAATATGAGACAATTTTTTATTCAAAGCTATTTTGAACATAATGTGTAAATTAATTTTCCTAGCAAAGTTCGGTTCCTTAAAGAAGTAAAGTAGTTACTACAATTCCAAAGTAGTTTGTAGTCACTACATTTTAAAAAAAGTAGTTGCAGTTAACTACATTTGTAACAAAGTAATTGCAATAAACTACAAAAATACTGTAGTTTTTCATACCACTGAGCGAATTATTGAAGAAGATTTTTATTGCTATCGAATAAACTAAAATATTATTATCATTTTGCATAAATATAAACTAAATACCACACTGTTAAACTTCCCTTGCCTAGTAGGTATTCAGGTAACGAGACAAGGTAATACAGTAGAGAACCGATTATCCGGAAAGATCGGGTATCGCTATTCCGGATAACTGATTTTTCCGGTTTTCTGAATCGCAACAAAAAGCCGTTTTTTTAGTGTTAAACCCAACTAAAAAAAAAATTTTGGAAATAATCTTGAAAATGAGAAAAAGCGATGAGGTAAGAGGTAATACACCAATGATCATTTCTGAAATGATGGTAAGGTAAACATCTTTCAAAAAAGAAAGAAAAATCCTAAAATCTTATGAGGAAAAAAAAAAATTTTTAAATTTCGGGAAAATGTATCGAATTTCGTTCCGGTTTTTTGGTTTTCTGTTTTCCGGATAATGGGTTCCGTACTGTAATTGAAGATAATAAGCCAAGCTGGTGATTTTTTCTCCAATCCCTCTGCCTTTGTAATAATGTAAAAATAATCATCAGCAAGAAAGTAGCTATATTTAGCATGAAAATAATAGATAATAAATGTTTACATTTATAGATAGATAAGAGAGATATGTATTAACTTTGGGAACTCAAATTAAAGCAATGTATACAAAACAACTATCAAAACATAAAGCAGAAATTGTTCAATTTACAAACAGAGAGCAGTTGGGATTCGGCTATCGATTACCTCTTATCTAATATTTTGTGAGACACCGATGTAAGGAGTCATAAAACTTGTGTAAACAGATATCGTTGCCTTTTCTATGAGTATTTTGAACCACCGGAGATAAATTCATCAAAAGATAAGCTTTATGTTCGATGATAATAAAACTAAAATGTTGTTTTATTAACACTCTCTCCGTGTATTTCATGAACTTAGAGTTGCTTATTTGCGGGAATAACTGTGTATTTTTGTGACTTATACCCTTAGAACTCAATTTGATTTAAGGTAAGCATTTGGATTTTGAATTATTTATTTTCATTTGGTTGTATCAAGTTTTATACCCAAACATTTCAGTTAATGCCTTTTCCTAGGAAAATCTACTTGTAATCTTTATTTAATGTAAAACACAATTACAATATTTTTCTTGGTTCGTAAATGAAGGTTCATTTCGTGGAACTTAATACCGATTTACTATGAACGTCGTAGATTAATTGAAAAATCTGGCACTTAGCGAATAGCCACCGCAATTTGGAAAAAAAAGTATTTGGAAATGGCTTTGGTATTTTCGAATCAGACTGACACTTTTTTTAGGCTTATTGCAGAGAGCCTACGAACTTATTAAAAGTTTACTGCAATGATCCTATACAAATTAAGTCCGATTGAGAAATCCTCGTACAATTCTTAGTTTACTAAAAGACATGTAAACTGATAGTATTAAGCCTAAAAATCAGGCAGTTTAAAAAAAACTGATGACTTTCATAATTAGTCTAGCGTAATTTAAATTTTCGGAGACACTTACAAAGCTTCTAGTATTTTCTTATCAGTCTGTCACTTTTTTAGGCTTATTGCAGTAATCCCACATACCTTTGGGTATAATTAACTACACGTTAATTAATATTCTAACTCGTGTGAAGAAACATTGATCAACTTAACTCGCCATTTTGCTGATATACGATCAGCTGGCACTGACGTCATAGGTCACATGTTTGGGTATCCGTGATTTTCTTCTAATTGTGCAAGTACCAAATTACAGCATAATTATTCTTACTGATTTAAATTGCTAAATAGAATTATTTCAAGTATTATTTAAAATTAATTGAATTGTTTAAAAACTTACTAAAATAATTGCTTATTATCTAAATGTTCTAAAATAAAAAAAAATTCGCAAAGAAAATGAATAATTAAATACACTTAAATGTCTTAAACTACCACATTTTTTTCAATTGCATAAATAACTAAAGTACAAGCTTGATTTTTAACTGCATTTAAGTGATTTAATTTACTAATTAAGTTTAAATTATTTGGATTTAAAGAGGAGAATAACAAAAAAAAAACATAACTTTTAATTGCTGTGAACTTTAATAATATATAGTTTTCTATGAACAAAATGTTGTCAATTTAACTCACTTAGTCGTTTGCTTTGAAATTTGAGACATCGATTAGATAAATAAAAAGGCGTTTAACTTAATAGAATTAAACAATTTTTAGATGAACGAGCATCGCCTGAGCAACAGTTCAGTGGAATAAAAATTTCCAATCGAAAAAAAAAAACACTTCACATGCTTATATCTCCAAGAAAAAAACTAGCTTTAAAAGTATGTTTAGAACAAAAGGTTTTTGTAAACAATAAAACTTTTCCCAATCATCCTAACATAGATTCATTATAATTATTTTTATGAAACAGCTTGCTATTTTCTCGCTAATGAGTTATATAAAACAAGTTTTTGTATTTTACCAAATAAATAAGCAAGATCAAACAACTTCAGACAGGATGGTTTATTTATTACTAATAACAAAATAAATAATTTATATTTTTATTGCAAATCATCAATCGCCTACAAAACACTTTTTTTTTCACCGTTCGGTAATAATCCTCAAATGAAAGCAACATCTGTTTCGATATGGTTCGTTTGTTAAATCCCACTTTTTCAACTAATCCCACTTTTTCAACTGTTGTTGCAGGCGTTAATGGAATTATAAACTAACAGCTGTTTCTACGACTTAGAATTTTATGACCCAAACTTTTGAAGCAAAAAAGTCCAAAATCGAAACTACCTCTGGTTAATCGTTTTTTAAACAGATCTCTCCTTGAAATTGAAAGAAATTTAATCTCTTTTTATTCTGTTTTTTTATCGGCACAACTCATAAAAATTCTATTTTTCACAATTAAATGTCCGAAATGTCTCAATAATAAAAACTGCCTTGATGGCGTTGGAAACAATGAGAAAGATTTCTTCATAAATGATTTTTTTTTCTTCCTGAGGACTTCAATGACTCTGGTATTCGTCACATTTACGTTCTGATTGTTGGCAACAATAAAAAAGCAGCTGATCTTTATCTTCGATCGTTTGCTCGTCAAACAAGGACAATCTTATAGATTTCGCTTGAATAACTCAAGGTTAAAGAAAACAGTAATGTTCCGTTATCAACGCTTTATGTTACTTTTTTCCTCATTCTTAAATTTTTTATTAAAATCTATGGCTTCCCATCCTTCCTCTTAAAAACTATTATCATCTGTCTTTGGCCTCATTTGTCAATTTTTAATGGACATTTTAACCCGGAAGAATGAATAAGAATTTATTGCTTGACTAATATTTTGAAAATCATTCCATTGATCGTCCTTTTGCTTCTACGTTTTTCAATTTAGTTAAAAATGACATTTTGCATTCGTAACTGTCAAATTTTGAGTTCATAATTACAAAATAATGCGCCGATGATTATAAAATCTTACATTAATTATTAATAAGTATTAAATGAATGATTATGAACTTCGTTTGATTATTCTTGATTTTCAATTAATTTAAAATGGAATTCTGCACTTATGATTATCAAATATAGTCATTTATGATTACGAAATAATAAGTCTATAATTATGAATTCTTACATGTATGATTAATAAGCTGTAGATAAACTTCATAACGTATGAACTTCTTTTTCAAATTTTATTTTATAACCTGCATTGAAGAGCCGATCTGACTCTGAGTTTACAACTATCATTGTTTAACTACGTAACCTTGTAATTTTGAATCCAACCCAGAAGTCAAGGGAACTCCTGGATCAAGTATTGGGACAAACTAGTCTTCGTGGAGGACTTTTTGGTGGAACTAACCCGCATTTGCGCTACACGGAGAGGTAAACCTCCCACGGTTAGCCTGACGGCAAGGGGACTTTAGTCCATGATCCGTCTACCACTGAGAAAATTTTACGTCAACACTCTGGTCCATGCGAGCCGATCGGGGAATTCGTATCGACCATCCATCGCTGAGATTCGAACCCCGGGCACAACATTGAGGTCGACCACTCTATCCTCAGAGCTACCCCCATGAAGTTCTTATGATATTTTTTCGTTTTCAATTAATTTAAGTCGACATTTTGCCTTTATGTTTATCTAATAATACATTAGAGGTTTTAAAAGAATTAGCCCATGATTATAAAATCTTGCATTTATCATTAATGAACAGTAAACGAACTTCATAATTTATGAACTTCTAATTATGTTTCTTCGTTTTCAATTTACTTAAAACGAAGTTTTGCATTTATAATTATTAAAAATTATATTTCTGTTTATATCAAAAATTTTATTCAATTCCTATGATTATGAAACCTTACCTCTGCCTTTTTTAAAATAAGTATCATTTCAAGTTAAGTTTCGAGATTCATTGCTTTATCAATATGGGAATAATCAGCTGACCGGCCTGTGTAGGGGGCGGGGAACTGTCCTAGCATCAGAAAGGTTCTGGGTTCGAATCCCGGGAATGGCATGGGTGTTCTTTCCTTCTCTGTACTATTTGTCCTCACTATGGGAGCGACGCTGGCCCACCTAATATGGTGTCTCTGAAGGAGAGGCCAGCAAAATCGCCCTGTAAATGCCTGAATTGACGGATGTTAACACAGGTGGGCATTGGAAGAAAAAATAGATATATAGGAATAATCATTACAATTATAATTATAAAATAATAATTATACTAATTATTACTTTTGTATGATAAAAAACATTAAATCTTAATCTCTTATTAAAAACTACTAGACATTCGTATAGGAAAAATTATTTATATAAAAGGTTTGAATAAATAAATTTGCCTACAAACTATACAGATTTGAATTTATTTAAACTAGACTGAAAAAAAAGCACACTATAGTTTTATCTATCTCAATTCCCAAATTATTCTCCGTCATGGCTATCGATTAGAATAAAATCCATTACCTCCTATTGATTGCTATCTCAAAGGTAAATAAATGTTCCATCGGGTTTACGGCATGGCGTGTCGATATTGCACCCGAAAAAGAATGGCATTGACCACCTGGAGATGCTTATCGGACTTCAAAGTCGCGTCCTTTAACCGATTGGCCGATAAGATCGAGATGACGGACACATACCAATCTCCTTAAAAGCCATTTTGATGACCTCTTTGATTGCACAAAAGCATTTCATCTTCCGCTCAATCAAAGAACAATTTCCGTCCACACTTCTGAATGCAATTCATCAAGATGGTTCAATACACTTATCGTAATATTTTTGATTGCTTCTTGATCTAAGTAGATTTTAATTCTGGATTCATTTCGGAATGTCTATTTTAACAAACATTTGATGGAAAAGATGTTTACTCCAAGTTAGGCACGTAGCTTCGTAGCTATCATAAAGTGCATGGTCAGTCGAGGTATAAGTGAGACAAAAATGACTGTTATTTTCAAGATTTTGGTAGACTTCATTTTTGATGTAGATTGATTTCGGAATGTATATTTCGAAACATGTGGTGGTATAATTGTTTGCTCCGAAGCTACTGCTACTTAATTATGATTAAAAGTCGAATCAATCGAGGCAAATATGAGATTGAAATCTTTACATCCGTTGTTATTTTTAGGCATTCAGTAGATTTTATTTTGTATGTAGATTATTTCTGCATGTCCATTTTAGATGGAATAGATGTTCTCTCCTAGTTAAGCAAGTAACTACTAAACTATTACTAAAAGTATGTAGAGAATCACGTGAAATATGAGACTAGAATCATAACCGTACTGTTATTTGCAAGCTATAAGCAGTTTTAAAATATGATGCTGATTAATTTTGGAATGTCTATTTCGAAACATGGGATGGAGTTGATGTTTTCTCCAAGTTATTAAGGGTCCTTTATAGACAGAAAAAAAGATTATATCTATTCCATGTTAACCTACGGAGAAATATCTGTTAAAAATAACCTTATTTTAGCAAATAAATTATATTTTAGAATGTTTAGAACGTATTCTATGGATTGAAGCAAGTTTTAATTCCTTATTTTTTCAATAAATAATTGATATTTTCGAATATCTTTTGTTTCATTTTACTCATCGAAATGTGTTCCCCAGTGAACAAATTTTAATATTGTAAATATTTTAAGAAGATGTTACAAAGGTTTTAAAGGACTTTTTGAACTCTGTGTTTATTTTTTTACACTACTGAAATTTTTTTTATAAGGTTCTGTAGATTATTTGACTTTTTTTAGAAAAATTTAAGGCTAATATTTTTGGTCTAGGCTAATTCCATTTCATAAAAACTTGGAAAAACTTAGAAAACATTAAAAGTGTTAATTGAAACAAATATGAGACAAAAATTCGTAATTTTCAATGTTATTTTTATACTGAAATAATGTTTGTTACGGCTCCACAATTTCAAAACCGCTGGCTTGTGTGGTCAGTATTGTGAACCAGCCGCCTTTATTTTTTATACATGCTGGTACTTATCTGAAGGCTTTAGGCCTACTTGGAATTTGAATCTGGTCATGATCGTTGTAGGTGTCCAATTTTTGAGGGGAACAAAATTAAAATACACAACCATAATAGCTCTCTAAATTTCACACACAAGAAAAAATTTCTTAATTCAGATGCAAAAAGATTAATTATTTACTAACTTTCTCTCTTTATTGTTTCTAACATTAGTGAATTTATAATCGATGATGATTCATGAAAATTTTCTTTTTATTTTATTTTATAACCGCTGTTAAAACGGCGACCCAATTATGAGCTTACAACTACTCATGTTCATTTCCGTTGAATTGTAATTTTGAACCCAATCCAGAAGACAAGGAAACTCCTGGATCAAGTATTGGAAAAAATTTGCCTTCGTGGAGTACCTTATTGAACGAACTAACCCGAATTTGCATTACGACAGGCATGGGAAGGAAAACCACAAAAACCTCCCACAGTTAGCCTGACGGCAAGGGGACACTAACCAATGATCCGTCTGCCACTGAGGATATTTCACGTCATTGTCTGAATTAACGAATCTTTTATTATGTAATTTATATATTATTGCTATTAATGAATCTGAATTATGTCTTTTTGTCTGAATTAATGAGGGGGACTTTTAGGGATTTCTAATTATTGATGGGGATTATCATCTATCACCATATACCCACAGCCTTCCCCCCCCCCGCGATGCCCATGGCGGCCCCATAATTTCCCCTAGTTTTTTTAATTGTATCATTCTAAATTTTAAAATAAAAATATATTCGTTTGTTCAAGGAAGACATATCTAAAGAAACGTTTTGAATTTTATTGTCACAACTGATTCAGTCAATGGGGCTGCAAATCTATACTGAGTCAACGGTTTTTAAAACGATCCAAAATAGTCAACTTTCCAAAAATATTTTTCAGTCATTTAAATTAACAACAATAGTATTTAATGAGAAATAACTGTAAAATATTTGGCTTATATTTTAATGTATTGAATTTTGAGTTATTAATATTTTTAATTTCTTCGAATTTGCATATTTGTAAGGATAAAAAAGGAAAAAATTGTACATGCCCTTCCGAATTTGTACAGCGTCAACACCTAACTATTTCCTACTAGTATTTCTTCTTTTTTTCTCTCTCTCTCCTTTTCAACAATTTCGTTTAACAATTCTAATTCTTCGTTTCTGGAAGAGAATCCGTCAACAGAGTGATGTATATCTTTCACTTTTACGAACTGCAACTGAATGATGATGGAGTCTTCCGGCACAATTAGGGCTCATTGTGATAAAAAATCGTAAAATTAGTCATTTGGAAGATGAAGTATGAACTGTTCGGCTCTTGTTTTCATCCCCAGGCGTCGAACCAAACTAGGCGGTAATTGTTGGTAATTATATAACCGAGTGTAGGAGAAAATTGTTAAATAATTTCCTTCCTTTAGTCTATTTTTTTCCAGCAACTCATTCGAGTTTCTTTGAACTTGATTTATTTCGTTGAGGTGATCATCTTTAGATGGCATATTCATGATAAAAGACATTGAAATCCAAGAATCTTGTCCACTTATTCAAGCAAGACAGAGTTCAATGCCGGAATTACAAAATAAGCATTTTTATTCTTAGAACATGTCTTAATGTGAAAAGATATGGATTATAAGAATTTAAGGAAGCATTCAGGAACTGAAAAAAATTATCCACTATTACTTTTAAATGTAATATAGTAAGAAAAATCTATTCAAGTTATTCTTCAATTTCTTTAACAATAATAGAATATTACTAAAAGAAATATTTTCATACAATTTTTCTAATAATTAACTAATTGTTACTAAAATAAATTAGGAATCAATATGAATAAAAATAATTTTAAAAGGATGACCGATCCGTTCCTCTCATTGGCTAAATTAATCACGTGGTATGGTATATTCCAGTTTTTCCCCATGAATTTTCAGATTTCTCTTGCTGTCATCAGCGTGATATTAATAATGGTTGCAAAGATATTGCTTGTCTGTAATTTTTTTTATCTTTTATTCCTCAATATTTTTGTTTTGCTCTATTACATTTTGATTGTAGATATAATACAGGGTCCGTGCTAAGGATTTCAAATTATTAGACAGTAGATTAGCCAAATATCAAAAGTATTCGCCAAATGCAAATCTTAAAAAATAAAATTTATTTTTTTTCCCCATAGAAAACTATTTTACGGTAGTTTGTTTCAGGCTTGTATTATTTGGACCCAATTCTAATTGGTTATGCGGCGCATTTACCGAAAATTACTGTAATCGAATTAAAAATACTGTTTTGGTTAGAAAAATTCATTTTGACGTAATTTTGAGGATCGAGTTAAAGATTTATTTTTCTTTCCAGTGGAAAAAAATCATTCGCCAAAGCACAACGTTATTCGCCAAATTTAAGATTTTATCACATTAGGCGAGGTGGACAAATACTCAGCGCGGCCCCTGTATAATATATTTAACTTTATATAATATATTAACTTTGTATAATATATTTAACATAGAAAATTGTTGTTCATTTATTATAACTAGAAGTTATCGCGAAGTTATCTAGTTATTATAACTAGAAGTTATCGCGAAGTTATCTAGTTATTATAACTAGAAGTTATCGCGAAGTTATCTAGTTATTATAACTAGAAGTTATCGAAGCAATCTTACCTTACAATGCAACTTTTTATAACAAAGATATTTAGTCATCGTTTTACTTGAAGCAAAATTAATGGATATTAATTCAAGATTCAAAAATTGTACGACTGATGAAAATGATTTTTCCTAGAGTCTTCCATAATTTCGCTCATTTTTTTTTTTTTTTTTTTTTCAAATTATAAGGTGCCAAGTTTGGCCATATTGTCATACAAGCTCTGACTTTTTGCATTATATTACAGGATTCAATGGTTACAATAACGATAAATAGTTCAACCTAGTAAAACATAGTTCAACCTAGCACGGCATTAAAATGGTTTTTTGCTTTAATGATTTAAACTGCACAATTTTATGTGCTAATACTATAGTTCAACATTGAACGAAGATTTCTGAATGTATATCATAACACTGTTCAAATTCAAAAAAGTTCAAACCTTAATAGGATGTCAAATCGAACCACTTTACCATTCAGCTTCTTTTTTTTTCTTCACATATTTCACATATTTTCTGCACATATTTTCTGCTTCTTTTCTCATGCATTCTTTTTCATATATTTTCTGCAAACTACAAATATTTCTAAATACTAAAGTACACTGTTAGAAATTTCTCGGAAAAAACGGTTAAAAACAATTTATACACTTAAACAACCAGAATTGTATCGCACCAAGTCCACCTAATGAAGCCACTTAGTTTTAACTTCTACTGCGTGCATGTCATAGCCGAGAGGGCTAATCTGTCAGTCTCATGACAGACAGAATTGGGGTTCTAGTCCCAGCGTTGACAACATTATGTTTTCTCCATTCCCTTCAACAATTGAAGCGTTTCCAGTGACCTGCACTCTCCAATGCTCATTACCTAACAAACGCCCGCTCCTATATCCAGGTAAATTTTTTTCCTACAGTTTTGAAACCATGCAAGTTGCAAATGGTTAAAAAAACGTATAGTTTTGTATTCGTGATTTTATAGCCATACTAGTTGTAAACGGTTTCAAAACCATAAAGGCAAAAATTGTTCTTAACCGTAAACTTTACAGTTAATCGGATGGACAGGCTTTTACCGGTTATTTTACCATAATTTTAGAATGAAACTTTTAACAGTGTGTAGGTTAATTGAAAAAATCAGGCCATTAGCCATTGACGCAATCATTTACCGAAGCAACAGGCTGATCGAAAATATCTCCAGTATTTACTATTTAACCTGAAATTTTTAGGTTTTTCGCAATCAGCCCATGTGATTTTGGGCTTATTAAAAAAAGGAGTGAAAAATTAACTTAATAAGCATAACTTTGCTTAGACTGATTGTTATACACGTTGAGAATGAAGCTTCTAACAGGGCAATATGCAGTAAGTACTTAAATAAAGTACTATACAACTACACCTTCTAAGGACTTTTTTTTTAACAGAGAGCCATTTTATTATTTCCATTTATTTCAACATTTTAAATAAAATAAATTAATCAAATGAAATTCTTCTTTCATTTATGAAGTTGACTTCATGTTCGATAAAATAACATACGCGGAGAAAAATTTTGATAAAATTAGCGTGCCATATAATAATAGTTTTTTTGGTAAGAAAAAGTCATATTTCTGGTATTAAAATCAAAAATATATACAGTGTTTAAAGTTTTACCGGAAATTCTGATTTTCAAAATTACACATTTTGTAAAAGATGCGAAACGGAAAAGTAAATTTGACCGAATAAATGTTTTTTACGCCCTGTTCTAAGGCATCATGATGAAATTACCAAATTTTATCACATTTACCATATTTTACCACACGTTATGAAATTATATTTCATTGTTAATTTTCCTAAAATAATTCCCAAAACGCTTCAAGTTTTTTGGTATTCCCATAGATCCAGAAATACAGTAAATTTTGCCATATTCTGGTAGTTTTGACCATACTTTTTTTCCCAGAGTAGGAAGAAAATAAAAGCAGGATGAAATATTTCATCCATCAGTTGAGTTAATGTTTGTTCAGGTTTTGAGAACTTTCGTTTATTTATAAACTCAATATGTGATGATGAATCAGATTAACTTCATAATGGCTGTAAGTATTAATAGGTGATATACAGAATATTTCGTATGTTTATTCAGGACGTTTTTCATAAACACGTTTCATAAAAAGCTGATGTCCTTGCCTTTAGACACTTTGCTTATTCAACTGCTTTTTGCCGTAATTTTTGTATTTAAACGTTTTATTACCTCATAATAATGTTCTTTTATTCTTTTGCGTTAAAATTGTCCCGCAATTTACGTCCGGATTATGTTATTATTGTCGATTAAGGCCCTTATAGTTTTTCGCATCGAAAAAAATTGTGTACTGAGAAATATATTGCTGTAATAAAAACTGAAAACCGTTCGATTGCACACATATATCTTAAAGTAAATTATTTGTATACAAAATCAGAATTTAGTTCGTTGAACCATATTATCATATAAATTTACGAATCGTAAATGTTGGAAACGAGCTCATTTTTTAAGCTCCGCTGTTCATTCAACAGAAAATCTTTGTTTCTTCAGAATTTTAAAATTTTTTAAAGCTATGAATGGCAGCACAGAGTTAGAGGTGAGCTATAAATATATTTTAACTTCAAGCTAAAGTTAATGGTATTTCCAGAAAAAGATAACTTAAAAACTATATATCCGAAGGCCGTTGTTAATTATTACGTTTAATTAACGTTGTTGACGGATGCAAATGATCATAGCATTCAGTAATAAACAGAAAATTACTTTTTATATTTGAAATTATAAAGAATATTAAATACAACACTTTTCGTAAATAAACAGAGCTTATTTAAATGTTATTAATTCGTTTAATTATTGCAGTTATTAGTTATTATAATCCGCATAACATAGCTTTTTTTTATTGGTTTTTAATACTTAAATACCAAAATAAGACACATAGCTCTCGAAATTAAGAAATTAATAAAGAAAAGAAATAAATGTATTTAGTTTTAAACTGGTAAAACTTAAATTTTCTTACCGTTGACTGCCACCTACTTCTTTCCAGTATCCTTATTGACTGAATGAGGGAAATCACGTGACTTTTCTTCAAAAAATGTTTAACACGAAATTAGTATTTTTAAAGTGATACTGCTTATAACGATCACAACATTCGTTTATGTTGTAGCTATAACATTCTGAACTGTTAAAGTATCTGGATTATTGATTTATAAATATGGATAAAATAAAATAAGAGCCATTTATAATACAGATAATAAATATGTTATTAATGTGTGGTAAATGTATGATGTAAATATGTTATAAATGGTGTCATAAATCTAACATCATTTATAACACATATAATAAGTAAATAACATAACTACTTTAAATATGTAATTTAAGCATGCTTAAAACCACATAATGTAATAATAATTATTTAGCTTTTGTTTAACCATCAAAACTAGTGAATTATTTCTATTAAACCATAAAGGCGAATGCACCGGAAATACCAAGATCATAAATTGATGAACCTCACGCCATTTGAAAACATCATTTCAACACTATCCACTGGTCATTTGGCAATGTCAGGTAACACAAATGTCACATAGGGGTCCTGACTGTTAACCCTTTTTTTCCTCCGGGTCCCATTTTCGCAGTCACACACGCGTGTCCAATGGCCAGAGGATATGTGCATTATTGCGCCGCGATTCCTGCTGACTTTTCTTGCATCTTCAAAACTCTCTGACGATTGATGGTGATCACCACTTCCGAATGTTCCCTTCCTCCGTAATTGTTCGACTGGATACATGAGGTGAAAGGTCATAATGTTCGAAAGTCTTCATTTTGTGATTTAAGTACTGGTCAGTCTGATAATTGGATGTAAAATTTTTGAGCGTGCAAACTGATAAAGATCTTTACTTTGATTTAATGTGGTGTTAAAAACCTATGTCAGGTGAAAGAAATGATAGTGCAGCTGCTGCATTCTACACTTCCAAATTGTGACTATTGTCGCAATAATCAGCAGTAAGAACTGACAGAAAAGTTTGTGCGTCTAAGAATCAGAAGTGTCTCATAAGGAAGTGTCCATATCCAATTTATCGCTATTTTTGTTAATTATATATATGTACAGAAAGAAAACATGTAAAAAAGTATAATAATATATAATAAGTATATAACTTTCATGTAAAGGGAAGATGAAAAATTATAAAAATAAAATATTTTTAAAAATATTTAAGAACATTTTTTAAGAGAAAATAAATTTAAAAGAAATTAAAATTTAGAAAGTTGGAAAACAAAATAATGATAAGCTATAATCTCGTCATCAGCTCGCACGATTATATCCTCAAAAAAACTGTGCTTTCTAATATTGTATTAATATAGCCAAAGCAAAATATGTTAATACAATAGTGTGAGGAGCACCCCAAAAAAAATTTTAACGAAAATAGAACATATTAAGTAAAAAATATAAAATAAAACATATCGAGCAAAAAATAGAAAATAAAAAGCAAAAGAAAATATTATTTTTCTTAATTTTCTTCGTTAGTCTCTCTTGTCTTTTTTCCTTTTTATCTTTATTATGTTCAAAATTATATGAAATGAACTAAAACGGAAATATTTTCCTGTGCTAAGTTACACATTATATTTGAAATCAACCCTATAATTAAGTAAAAATCAAAGGGAGTAGATATGGCATCCAACGTAAGAATGTAAGGGAATCTGTGACTTGTTTATATTTTCTGATAATGGGTAGGGGGGAAATTCCAGAATTGATAAAAAATATGCTTGCGTAATATTTGAGCGGCTTTCTTTACTTAATTCTGTATTCAAAAGCAACAATTGTTTCAAAATTTTTTAATAATTGTTTCTGACGCAAAATAGCTAATCTTCTAATTTAGCATAATCATGTTTTCTGATCAATCGCAGCAACTCTTTCTACACTATTCAGTAATGATATTTTTTGTCACATAAACAGCCAACGGACGTTGACGCCCATAAACAAAATGCTAAGTGGATGTTAATTGGATTCTTGCACTTCAAGAGGAAGAAGAAGATCACAGATACCCACATGTGACTTATAACGTCAATCCCAGATGATCGTGTATAAGCAAAATTGCGAGTTAAAGTGGAACTAAGTTTCTCCACATAAATTAGAATTTCGATTAACGTGAAGTTTATTAAAAACAGCTCCGTATCACACATGGAATTTTTTTGAAATATAATTCTTTCTCGTATACGACTTTCATTAAACTTAGACTTATTATTTGTTTATGCATTTTATTGTTATCTTGATATATTTTTTGTTTGTGTACGTGGCAACTTCGATGCATAATTAGTTTGTTTATGTTCTGCATAACCTCGTGTCTGTCTTTGTGTTAAGTAAGATATAGCGAAAGACTTGAAATCTTTAAGAAAGAATCTTCGCGAAAAAATAGAAAATGTGTCACCTAAGAGAATTGATACTTGAAGAGCTTGGCTTACTCGAAACAGAATGGAAACTCAAAAATAGAAGGAATTTATTAAAATATGATTGAAACTTTAAGAAGTCGAAAAAGTTTGCACTATTCAGTAATTATTTTTTGCCACGTTAACAGCCAACGGACGTTGACGCCTTTAAACAAAATGTTAAGTGAATGTTAATTGATGATGGTGATAAAAAAACTGCTCTTCATCTCTTAAAACTTCTTAAAATTCTTAAAGCTTACAATGCATTTAAATAAACATTTAAAGTACTTTAAAAACCGAAAGAAAAAAAAAAGTTTGAAAAAAAAAACAACTCTGAGAAACTTAAACACAAAGAAATGATAATATAGAAATTAAACTTATCGATGTTGAATTAAAATCAAATAAAAAAGTATAAAAACGTTTTTTTTTAATCGTAAGAAAAATCCATTAATGTTTTTCGAACTCGAAAATAGAAGGAATTTATTAAAATATGATTGAAACTTTTAAGAAGTGGAAAAAGTTTTTGATCAGGTTACAGCTGTTGTCCATAACACAACTGCATATTTTAAATTCTTTCAGAATAAATTTAATGGCTGGAAACTGCATCGAATTGTTAAAGATCGATAATTTCTTCACATTATAGCTCGATCTGTTTTTTTTCCCTTCTTCTTTTGAAGAAATTAAAAACTTATACTTTTGCATGAGTTTACTTCAATTGATTCATCAGATTTACAATTAGCCATTATGAAATAGAGTTTCTTTTTCTTTGCTTCTTTCTTTCTTTCTTTCCTTTTTTTTTTCTGTGCAAGCAGTAAAATGTGATATCGTTAACTATTATTACGGTAGTAGTGATTTTTTTCCGAACTGATTATTTTTTAGAACTATCAAGGCAACAAAAAAAAAAATAAAAATAGAAGGAAACGTGATTGTTGTGCTGGATAATACTTCGAAGACTTTAAAAATAGCACATATCTTCTAAGCTTTAAATTACGGTATGCATTAGCCGTTAAATTATCAAGGAAATTTTTTAAAGATGCATAATTCTTTAATGCGCTAAAAAAATAAATCACTCTGAATAATTTTGAATTTAATAATTGGATTTAGATTTCTTTCCCTAAAAATAAAAGGAGTAGTTGAAATCTGGAAAATATGGTTCCAATTGTTTAATTTATGTATTTCACAGCATATAGAGATTTTTTTAAGCTACACGCAATTGTAAAATTAGTCTATCCCACTATAATTCCACACAAAATTTAATTTTTTATAATTATTTATTATTTTTTATTGCTTAATTTAATAAATGTCCAAAAAACTTCAATTGCAATAATCTATACAATGTTTTACATCATTTTAAAGAATGCATATATTCATATGGCGAAATACAAATTTTGAATGAAATCGGTCGAATAGCTCCTGAAAAATTAGATTTTCTGAAATTCGATTTTTCGGGAACTATTCGACCATTTCTTTTAATTTTTTTGTCTCGTCATATAAAATAATATTCTTTAAAGTGATAGAAAAAATTTATACTTTACACTTCAAAATCTCTTCAACTTTTAATCAAACATTTTTGTGTCTGATTTCGTAATTTAAAATAATGTCTGCACGAAATAATTAGCATATTTGAGGTTGCCTACATGAACCATTAAGATAGAATCCTAGTGCATGAAAATCCAATTATTAAATTAAAAGTTATTTGGTTTCTTCTTTTTTTTCCCGCTCATTGTATATCACTATTACTGTTTGACATCTGAATATTATAAATCTTCAATGAAAAATTCGTTCAAAATAAATTACATCTTTTTATTTGCATACACTAATCGCAATTTAGAATCTACTAAATACCATAAGTACTAATGATTTAGGAATATTCGGGCTAAAATACTATAACAATTAGCTTCGCCCCCCCCCCACATTGCTTTTTACGATAAAATTGAAACCTCTCCTCTAAAGTTAGTTTAAAATAGTGTGTTAAATTTGTCAATATTCCCCACAATCGTTAAAACTAGGATCAATAAAAAATAGTTTTTTTTTTCTCTAAGTGTGTTGGTTGTGAAGATTCCATTCTGGTAATTCATTTCACGAGCATTTTTTTTCTGTAGCTGAAAAGTTTTACTCTTTTTTTAAAAAATAAATTCCCTGCAAAAAGAGAAGAAAAAAAAATTTAAGATCAATTTGAATCAATCAATCAAGACATGGGACAATGTAAATATGGACACACATCTCTGTTAAAAGAAAAACAAATCCCTACACTGAAGCTGAAAAAAATATAACGATAGTTTTGGAAAAATTTGTTTTTATGCACACAAAAAAAAAAAAAACAATTTAAGTTACAGCTTGTTTTGCCGATTTACCCACATATATGTATGTGTAGGCTAGTATAGGCCACTCTAGTATAGGCTAATTGGAAAAATCAGGCGATTAGCCAACGAAGCCATCACTTAACGAAACAACAGGCTGATCGAGAATGTCTCCAGTATTTATTATTTAACCTGGTGTTTTTAGGTTTCCTGCAATCAGCCCATATGATTTTGGGCTTATTAAAAAATGAATGAAAAAATAACTTAATCAGTCTAACTTTGCTTAGACTGATTGTTATACTCATTGAAAACGGCATTAAATAAAGCAGGCTAGTTAGGAAATAAATATGATATGCTTAAATATAAACGGGCGCATTATAATAAGCCTAAAAACTACCTGGTTTAGTTAATACTGGAGACTTGGTGCATTGCAGAATAACGTCTGTGATTTGTTTTAAGTATAATTTTTCAATTAACTCCCAACAAATACGTTATAAAATCATTCCGTTGAAAAAGTGGATTTACATTCTTCAGAAACTGTTAAAAATATAAAAAGTGGCAACAGCGACTGTACAGACACTGAGTCAAAGAATATAGAGAAGGAAAGCTCTCATAGACCTAATGTTAAACCAGTTCCCTCTGCTGTGGGATGTTCGAGCACTGCAGGAAAAGCAACCTTAAGGAGCAAATGGGAACAGAACTTGTTTCAGGGTGATAAGAACTTGTTTCGAGGGGAGTAGAGCAATCTGCTTGCTGTTAGCGAATGTTTATATTTGTTTAAAATGTGTTCTAAAAATTTTTTCTTATACAGTTTTTTTAAATTCTCAGTATTATGTGTTTTTAATATGGACAATACTACAAATTTCATTAATTTTTTTTTTAAATGCTTTTTTGAGTAGCTAGTACAAATTTCGCGGTTTTCGCAGTTTACATTTTATTATAAATAAATGTGGGCAATAACACATTTATTTATAATATGTAACAAGTTATTATTTAATTAAAATTTTTCGTTTGAAATAAAGATTTATTTTTTATCACGAAATAAGAATAGTTGTTAATATGAATTAATTTTGAAGCATTTCAATGAAAACAAATTTTATAGCCCAAAAGTTTATTTACAACAAGCAGTACGTACATAATATATATTCAATAAACATTTTTTTCTATATTAAAAATTTCTCATGAGCATTCAATAGTATTTAATAGATTTCATATAATATATATATATAGTAAGTCACTATTTTAAAAATAATATTTTTACATGGAACTGTGATATCAATTGAAAACAGAATATTAATAAAATATAAATGGGAAACCATTCAGGATCACAAATTTATGATTTTTTTTAATAAATAAAAATTATAATTGGTCTAAGTTAAACAAAAGTTACTCGTCCATTACAAATTAAACAAGAAAGTGAAATTTCATTTTCATTCGCAATATTGATGCATACAAATTATAAAAAAAAAATAATAATAATAATAAAATTTATTATTTTTTGCTATTTTCTTAAAATTTATAGGAAGGCAACGAGCCAGTAACAACTAATAACAGTCTGTTTAAACTTCATCATATTTAGAAATTCTTAAACACAAAGATGGCTCTGCTTTGTAAATATACTTTAGCTTTCCCTATTGTGAAAAAAAATGATAAATAACCTTTTATTTTATTTGAGTGGAAATTTAAAACACTGGCTGAAATTTCTCCGAAGAACAGCTGCAATGACAAATAGATAGTGTTAACCCCTCTCTACCCCCTCCAACACTTACTTTATAAAGCTGTTCTAAACAGCTGCTCTTCTGGTATGCCCTCTTTTCAGATGCTTTGAGGTGGAAGAGCAGCTGATAGCATTTCTCCTGTTTATTTATCCTATTAAACCCAAAAGCATTGTAAACTTATTTTATTCCCGGGGTTTTTTGTTCCTTTAACTACCACAAATACAATACTTCCAGGAAAAAATTGGGTGCTTTCCTTTTTGTATTTAAGAGTGTGTATTTATCTACAAACGTTTTCATCTTTTTATTCGAAATAATGAAGAATTCTTACAACCTGTTGAGGAAAAAAGGAGTTTTGCTTGTAAATTCAGAGAGCAAGATGCTGATATTGCTTTATGCTTGCATTTATGGCCTGTCTGAAAATGTTGAATGTCATGAATAAAAAATAAGATAAAATTGGCTTGTCTTATTTGCATTATTTATGTTTCTGTATAAAAAATAAGATGAGCTAATTTTATCTGAAATTAATATTTTGTGAGAATTGTTTAAAAACGTTAAACAATTCTTGTTCATCAATTTATAACTTAAAATGAGTTATTCTTATTTATAAGCAAAAATGAGTCTAAATAATTAACAAAATACTGTTGTCAGCAATTTATAATTCAAAATGAGTCTAAATAGTCAATAAAATATTGTTGTTCAACAATAAAATTTTAAAAATGGGCCATTCGCCAAAGAAACTTTTAATAGTCAATAAAATATTGTTGTTTAACAATTTATAATCAAAAATGAAGTAGCCATTCTAATTTATAAAACAAAAAGGTTTCAAATAATTCATAAGATATTTTTGTGCAAAAATTCATAATACAAAAGGAAAATATTCTGCGAAAAAAAAAATCAAAAGGAATAATTTATGAAATATTGTTGTTCAGCAATTCATAACCAACGATGAGTCATTCTCCAAATGACTCTAAACAGTTCATAAAGCATTTAATGTTCAACAATATAAAGTTGAAAAGGTATTCCCTATGCTCATTCACAATCCAAAAAGAATTTAAAGAGTTCACAAAATATTGTTGAGCAATAATTTATAATTCAAAATGAAGAAGAGAATCTGCAAAAAGGGATCAAAGAGTGTGTAAAAAAATCTTTAAATAGGAAATATTTTGATTTATGTTAGGCCAAGTTTACGTTTGCCAAGTTTTCTGTTTCAATTTACTTTTCAAAAATTTTGAACTTTTTATTTACTTTTCAAAAATTTTGAACTTTTTATTTACTTTTCGTGAATTTCAAATTTATTTTAAAATGCTAAAGCGCTAAATGGTCGTATTTTATTTCTAAACATTTAAATAGCTCTGAATTTACGGTAAAAACCACATTAACTTATTAAAGTGTTCGATATCTTAAATATAAGAAGAAAAAAATTTCATTAATTTAGTTTTTGTAAATAAATTTAGTTTCTCTTAAGAGCTGCAAAATAAACTCAACTTATGTATTCAGTTTTTTTCATAATATTTCTTCAAAAAATTAGTAATTTTTATTTTATTTTTTAATAATAGAAATCAAAACTAAGGGCATAAATAATATTTAATGAGGATTTTAAGCATCATTTTAATGGTTTTTTGTTTGAGCTATAAACATCTACCCATAAAAATATATTAGATATATATCAATTGAGATTAATACCTAAAAGGCTTAATAATTCATTCGCTTCCTACATAATAAAAGTGGAAAATGTCAACGAGTTTCGAGCACTCAAAAACAAAAATTGAGAATGGGTGTCCATTTTTAAACGCTCGAAACATATGTCATCTATTTCCAACTTTATAATTTATAAAGAAAACAGATAGTTAACATTTTCAAATATATCTTTTCTCTTCAATTTCATTTCATTACTGGTACTAATCGTGAGAAGTAAAAATATAACTTCAATAATATCAATAAATTGAAGTTTTGTTAGAACCTTAAGCAAGTCAACGGCAAGCAAGTTAAACAGTTTCATATTTTGATTTTAAAAAACTGAAAAACAAACCAGTTTTGCAAATGCATTTTATTATAATTAGATGTTGCAGCAAGCCTAGAATTCTAAAACTTATATGAATTTATCATAATATTAAAAAAAAATTTCAAATGAATGAACAAACTTTCTATTGCTTTTTATTGTCTAGTATGCAACAAACATAAATGCGTGATAAAAAATTCAACCAATTTCGAAAATTTGTGCGGTTTTTACTGCAATATTATCATTGTTATTATTATTTTAGAAAAAAAATGATTCGTGCAGCATTATTAGCGAAAGTTATATTAGCAAATCAAAATTATTTTATAATTATATAACTCTCAAAGTCATTTAACATTCATTTGTGTTTTTTATTCTTTTAATTTAATAAATATCGAAAACATTTACGTTTTTATAGACGAATAAAACGTACACATATCGTGTTAGATTACAAATTATACGAAATAAAAACTCAAAACCGAATAGTTCCACAAAAAAATTACAATTAAAAAAAACTATTATTTCTTACGTTTACTGGATGTTATAAAATCACTGCCCTTAATATATATTTATTTTCAGAATCCTTGTTAAAAATTAAATAATTAAAATGCTCACAATAAGCCATTGCAAATAATAAACTAAGCAAGGAATAAAGAGTATGTCATATCAATTCCTCTCTGTTTTCTCCTACAACAAAACATGTTTTGATGTTTCCGTCCCACCTGTCACGGTAGTGATTTATTATTTCTCAAAATGTTTTTCTTCTCTTATTTAATATTAGTTTTCCACTGATGTGTTTACTTTTTTCATTACATTTTATTTTAGGAAGGATTTTACAGCTAAGGGAGAAATCTATGTTTAAATTTTTATTTCTGTGGAGGTATTCGGCAGATATAAATATGTAGAAAGATATAAATCTTTTAAACTTTGCGTTTAATAATTTAACAATTTATTAAATTTTAGATGCAAAAATTCGTGAAAATATTTATTTTAAAAATTAAAATCTAACAGTGAAAAACTTTTATTCGATAGCTAGGAATTATTCGATTGATTTATATCTCTGAAAGTTTGTATTTAATAATTTAACAATTTTATTAAATTTTAGATGTAAAAATTTGTTAAAATATTTATTTTAAGTATTAAAATCTAGCGATGAAAAACTTTTATTCGATAGATAGGAATTATTCGATTTATTTATATCTCCTAAACTTTGCATTTAATAATTTAACAATTTTATTAAATTTCAGATGTAAAAATTTCTGAAAATATTTATTTTAAATATTAAAATCTGACGATGAAAAACTTTCATTCGATAGATAGGAATTATTCGATTTATTTATATCTCCTAAACTTTGCATTTAATAATTTAAAAATTTTATTAAATTTCAGATGTAAAAATTTCTGAAAATATTTATTTTAAATATTAAAATCTGACGATGAAAAACTTTTATTAAATAGATAGGAATTATTCGATTTATTTATATCTCCTAAACTTTGCATTTAATAATTTAAAAATTTTATTAAATTTCAGATGTAAAAATTTCTGAAAATATTTATTTTAAATATTAAAATCTGACGATGAAAAACTTTTATTCGATAGATAGGAATTATTCGATTTATTTATACCTCCTAAACTTTGCGTTTAATAATTTAACAATTTTATTAAATTTCAGATGTAAAAATTTCTGAAATTATTTATTTTAAATATTAAAATCTGACGATGAAAAACTTTTATTCGATAGCTAGGAATTATTCGATTGATTCATATCTCTGAAAGGTGGCATTTAATAATTTGACAATTTTATTAAATTTCAGATGTAAAAATTTCTGAAAATATTTGTTTTAAATATTAAAATCTAACTATCATCTCATTAATTAGTATTTAGAGCATGACATATGTATGTGTTAGAAAACAAAATAGGTCGAAAACTCCAATTTACTAAGACAATTCTATAATTTGCTTTAAAAGAATGCGAAACTGAACCATCTTCTTTCGCAATTTAAGTGTTTCATTTCCAGAAATTCTCTTTCTTTCTTTTTTTAAAATCATAATTAGATATTCTTGCAATTTTAGATTTCTAAAACTCACTTCATTTCGTTTCAGTTATTAACTAACATATCTCAAAAAGCAACATAGTTTATGCCGAAAGTTTTCCATTGTTTTCTTTTGTTAAGGGGTTCAACAAGCGTAAATAAGCAGTAGAAAAATCAAAACAATTTCGAAAGTGTGCATCGTTTTTATTGCATTATTATTCTTTGAGGTTAGAAAGAAATACGAAAATTATGCCCCATTATTGGCTTAAATTTTATCGTTACAAAAGCTTCATTAGCATTCTGCGCACGCGTCTTTTTATAAATAAGGAAAATATTTCGTGAAAAGTTCGAACAAAAGGAAAAGAAAATTCTCTAATATCTATCAAACTGCACATTGTTACATAAAACTGAAAAAGATTATTTCTAAACTGTGTAAAAAATCGCCTTAAAATGAAGTCATTGTAAAAGATATAGAGGTACAGCAGAAAAAAAAATTCTTCTCCGGGAAGTTATGGAATTTCTATTGTCTTGGCAATTTTTTCGTCTCAAAATTTATACGTTTTTAAAGACAAAACGTTTTGAGTTACCCATATGACTTTAGAAAATCGATTCTACTGGCCCTTATTTTTATTTATTATTCATTTTTTATAGTTTCTAGGAAAAATAAAGTTCACTCAACCTCAGAATAATACCAGGAATCTGTAACAAAAATGTTAAATCATAATTTTAAATACCTTTTACAAATGCAAATATAATAGCTTTTTCACAGTTTTTTTTCCTCCTGCAGTGTTTGGATTTACGGCATTGAACAGAGTTTTTAAAATATTTTAAAAGTCATTGCTTTCCAATAAAGTTAATGTTTCTAGAAAATATAACTAAAACGTAATTCAAAAAGTATTGCACAGTTTCTTGTTATTGCCTTTCAATGGTGTTTTTAATAAAGCAAAACAAGTTAAAACTCTTTTTGACTAATATCATGCAACAATATTCCGTAAAATGTATCTCAAAAAAAGTTAAAAACAAGAAAATGAATCGAACTTTCAAAATCGTTTGCTCAAAACACTTTTTTCCTTTTTCTCGACATAAAATTTGTTTCAAATACATTAAATCATCTCAATGTTTATTTTGAGTGGTAAATTTTTATACAGTAGAATTATGTAAATCGTTAAAATATTTAAAGAATATTTTAAAAATTGGAGAGCTACTTCGATTAACGCATTTTGAAAAATCGCTTGCACAGGAAACCTATTTTCTTTTTCTCGCTTTAAAGTATTGTTTTTTCAATAAAGGGAAACATATCAAGACTCCGTTTGAGTAAATACCTAAATTCGAAAATACTATGCACATTATAAAAACGTAAAAATAATTTTATATATTTCCTGGCGATAGAAAAATGAATGCTAAGTTAACCTTAAGATAAAGATATTAGTTTTATCTTAAGAAAATTCTACCTATTTTTTATTATATAATATATTCATGTAAACTTTCTATAGTTTCTATTGGCTTTAACATTTTTCACAACTATAAGTTAAAGCTTTTGAATAACTTAAGAGCAAAAAAAAATTTTATCTGATTCTATAGAACGATTATTTAAAAGAGAGAAAAAGAAAATAAATTTGTTTCTATAGGAATAGTTATTTAAATTAGTTAAAAAGATTTACACGACAAATCTACATGTGTTGACTTGAGAAATAAATTACGTTTTTTATGGAATCATTTTTCTAAATGTGTTGCTTTTTTTTTTAATTAAATAATATGTAAATACTAGATACGCTTATTTGGTTGTAAATTGGTTTCACAATGAACATACAGTAATAGCTTGTAAGTTGTTCAAAATTTGAAAACTTATTTTACATTAATTCTTGGACAAAATTCAAAACTTCCTTTAAGACATTTATTTATCTAACATTTGAGTGTTGTGGAGTTACAATTATATCCTTGACACCCTTAAGAATTTCCCTGAAAATTATTTTCGTTGATATTTAATGTTACTACATAACTTTCGCCACAAAATTTTAATTAACTGTTAATTAATTTGTAATACGACTAGAAATTTAACGTTTATCAATCATATTTAACAAGAATGCTTTTGTAAGAATTTTATGTTTTCTATAATTTAATTCTCAAATCTTCCCAATAAGAAACATTATATCGTTTTGTAAGTACGTTTTCTTCAAAAAACGAAAATAAAACCTACGCATGTTTGACAAATTGCATTTTCAGATTATAAAAAATTAAAAAGGAAAAACATACTTTTCGAAACAAATGAAAAAGCATATTTTTGCAGCTACTTAACCCCAACTATTCAACAGTATTGCGTTATTTTTTTAACAGTCATAACATAATTCTTATTACCAGAAATTAAATTCAGTTTATTTTAGCAACAGTTCTGAAAAAGTAACTGCAATTTAACTTATTCCTACACCAGTTTAAAAATTATATCTGTTATTTTCCGAATAGCCCCAAATTGAGATTTTTCGCAAAACAGCTTGGAAATTTATAACTCCCATATAAAGTAAAAATCCTTCTCAGTCATTGACCGATAAAGGCACCATTTGTTTACAGTAAAGTTCGACATTTTGAATTTTAACAGGAACTTATATCTGCGTGTGGAAAATGATTAATATGTCAACTTACACACTCTCTGACGAATTCCGTGTTCTCCTATCTTATCTTTGTTGGACTCTCCAAGTGAGGGCTCTTTGTTTTGGTTCAATTTTGAGAGCTGATAACAGAAAATAATGAATTCTCGCCTGAATTTTGTCAATAGCAGGACATAGTTGAACTGAAGAAAAGTTTTGTAGGAGTTCGGAGTTAGGAAATTTTGCTGGACTACGATTTTATTTTATTTTATAACCGTCGTTAAACAACCGACCCGGTTTTTCGGATTTATGGTTACTAATATTCTACTCCGTAGCCTGTTAATTTTGAACCCAATCCAGAAGACAAGAGAACTTCTGGATTAAGTATTGGGAGAAATTTTGCCTTCGTGGAGGACTTTTTAATGGAATTAACTAGCATTTGCGTTACATGGGGAAGAAACCACCAACGGTTAGCCTGACGCAAGGGGGCTCTAACCCATGATCCATCTACCACTGAGGATATTTTACATCAGCACTGTGGTCGGTGCGAGTCGGGATTCCGGATTCGTATCTCTGGGATTCAAATCCGATTCACCTCATTGGAAGGCGAAAGCTCTATCCCCTGAGTCACTACGGTAAAAACTTAGCCCTGAGAAAAACTGTTACTCAAATGAATAGTGTAGCAATTATTTGAACTGTTATGGTATAACATTTATTTATTTATCAATAAAAAGCCCATAATGTAGAAAAAATATCCATTTACAATTTTCGATGGAACAAAAAAAAGTCAAAAGACAATTGAAATAAGCTAATCAAACCGTTGATCATTTTTTGTACCTTTTTGAAACATCATTAAAACTATTCGGATTAACGGAAAAACCATTAAAAACATCGTAAAATCTGTATAAGAAAAAACTCGTGATGTAATTGAACCTATTTTAACAAACAAGTTCCTTTTTTCCTTGAGTCATGACCTTTAAATCATGTTTAATACTTCGGTATAATAATAAAAAATCAATTAAAATTTTACATAAAAATAAATAAATAAAATAGCATCGGTTAAGACAAATCATGACGATCCTATAGGATATGTGTCACCAAGCATATTATATAATGTAGAAATATCCTAAATGCAGTAACTAATTTTGGTGTTGTAGTTACTAGTTCCTGAAATGGTCTTAAAATTAAAATTACGAACGCATTAAAATTACATTACATCTACAAATCCAAGAAGTTCTAAAAGAGAAGAGCTTCTAAAAAAATCTCGTCTAAGAAAAAAATCTAGACATTTTAAAATATGTCAAAATATACAACGGCGGAAAATCAAAAATAAATTTTGTATTTTTTCAAATCACCTTCGTTTTATTTTTGTAAAAAGGATTCCAGATGATAGTTAAGATTTGACAGAATAATTGTAAAATAAATAAGTTCCAGCTCATCCTTAGTTCTGCATTTAAAAAAAAAAAAAAAATAATAATAATTTTCTGAATGCCTTTAAGAAATTTAAGTATCAGTAAAAATGATTATGTAATTATATCTCATTAAAATGCATTTATTTTAATACTCGAGTCTCGTTGTTAATATGCGAATAAATAGAAAGCTGCGATGATTGAAAGTAATTGCAGCACATTTCTTGAGATTTAAGCGGTAAGTAAACAACGCTGATTTTATACACTTGAATATAAATTATTTTTTTCAGCGCTTTAATAAACCATAATTGTATTTTAGGTACTTAAAAAAATTTTTTTTATTAAAGTCTTCTGCTGTTATTTAAATAACCATGCAACTAAATTTATTGATATTGTTTCGCTCTATCCTTTATCCACATATAAACGAAGGCATTAAAGCCCACATTGTTCTCGGAAACACAGGTAATTTAAATGGCGCAGGTGGCGTTAAAATATGAAATCGCCAATTACCAGCATTTGTTCTAACTGCAGTTATGAATTGGCGGCCATAAAAGGTCGCCTCTCTTCTAACCCTTTCCTTTCTATAACTTAATTGCTTAAATAACCGGAGCATTCACGGGAGAATATGGACACCTGCTGCTTTTTAGATTCGTAATCGATACATGCGGAATATACACATAAGAATACTGCGGGTGTAGCATCTGTTCTCTCCCACAGATTCGTCTGCTTAATAGTGTGGTTAGAACAAACTGTTGAACGATGCCGTCGCTGCCCCTTTCATCGAGGCTATTTTTGATTAATTGGAGTTCTTGAAGGTGAGCGACATTGAAATCAGCTTTATTTTAACCAACCACTTTTATTACTTTCAATTTCAAAACAGTCTCTAACTTCGTGTAGTTAACCGGGCTCCGTAAACCTAATTTTCTTTTGAAGAGTTTTTTTAATTTAACGTATGGAATTCTGATTTTATTGAATCATTTAACATTGGACAGCAGAATAAAGAACAGGTTTCGTAATAAACTTTTATAGGACATTTTTAACATGTGACTTTTCTCAGAAACTATTCGACTGATTCCGCTTAAATTTCATATTCTGTCATGTAAAAATTACATTATTTAGAATGTAAAAATTGTGTACCTTATTATTGAATATCTTTCCACTATTATTAAATAAAATAATAAAAAATAATAAATATTTAATAAAAGTTATTTTTTATACGAAATATTTTTTTAGAAAAACTAATAATTGATAGTTGAGTGACTTTAATAATTGAGTAATTAAGCGAATTTTTCAATTCGCTTAAAAATTCTACTTGGATCATATTACTTGGGATCATATTTCGCAGATGGAGGCTATCCCTTATATTTTTGGGGTCAGATATCCGAATTCGTCGAAAAAAGGGTATGTTTATCCAGAGAAAGAGCGTTTTTGTGTCTGATTTCAAAACCTAAAATCTCGTCTGCACTTATTAATTAGCACATTTGTGGTGACCCTCTCAACGCATTAAGATTGGGACCTAGAACGTGAAGATTTGATCATAGGATCAAAATGTTTTTCGTTCTTTTTCGCATTGCACAATGTGCAAAAAAAATTTTAAAAAAAGTGAACTACCCTGAATAACTTTTGATTTAATGATCGGATTTGCACGTTCTGGGACTCGATCGTAATGGCTCGAGGGGGTGACCTTAAATATGCTAATTAAAAAGATAAACATTCCTTTTTTTTTCTTTTTTTTTAAACGGATTCGAATTTCTGACCCACAAAATAGAGAGGGCAGTCGCTATCTGGGAAATATGGTCCCAATTATTGGGTCAAGAGAGAACTCCAAAGTTTGCACCCCTTAATGTTAGTTTTACTTTTTGCATATTCCACTATATCTCGAGAACTTTTTACCCAAATTGAAAAAATTTTAAACACAATTAAAAAATTTGTTTATCCAAAGATAATTCTATGCAAAAAGTAACTTTTAATGGTCGAAAAATTTCGAATTTTAAGGTATAACATTTTTTGCATCATTTTAAAAAATGTAATTTCATATGGCAAAATGCAAAATTTGAACAAACTTAATCAAATAGTTTGTCGAGTTTGTTTGCCTGAGAAATCGATTTAAGTATATGATTTTTTTGAAAATCAATTTCTCAGGAACTATTCGATTGATTTCGCTCAAATTTTGTATTTTGCCTTTTAAATTCGCTTTCTTTAAAATGATGCAAAGAATTGTATACCTTGCAATTAAATTGTTTTCAACCATTCTTAAATAAAATAATAAAAACTAATAAATATTTACAAAGAGTTATTTTTTGCGTTGAATTATCTTTGGATAAACAAGTTTTATAATTGTGCGGAAAAATTTTCTCAATTCTTTTGAAAAGTTCTCAAGATATAGTGAACTATGCAAAAAGTGAAATTAACAATAAGGGGATCTAACCATGGGGACCATATTTACCAGATTGCGCCTACCCTCTATATTTTAGGGGTCGCATATCCAAATCCGTTGAAAAAAGGGTATGTTTGTTCGGATAAAGTACGTTTTTTGTGTCTGATTTCGTAACTTAAAATATCGTCTGTACTAAATTATTACCATATTTAAGACTACCCCTTTGAATCATTAAGATTAAATCCTAGAGCGTGAATATCCGATCATTAGCTCAAAAGTTATGCAAGGTGGTTCATTTTTTTTATTTAGCGCACTGTACACATCTGACTTTAATAAAATTAAATTTATAATAAAATATCTAAATTTTTTAAAACTTGATTTCTCAGAAACTATTGGACCGATTTCGTCTAAATTTTGTATTTAACCATGTAAAATTACATTCTTTAAATTATATAAAATTTGCATACCTTATAATTCAAAAATTTTCGTCCATTTTAAAATAAAATATTAAAAAATAATAAATAGTTATTAAAAATTATTTTTTAACCTGGAACTATCTTTGGATAATTGTGTATAAAAATTCATAAATTCGCTCAAAAATTTTTTGGAATGCTGTATCAAAATACGCTAAAAGTAAAATTTACAAAAAGGGTCAAAACTATCTGCCCCTCTCCGGACAAAACTATTGAGATTCTGTTACCCAGATTCCTACAACCCCCTATATTTGGTAGACGGAAAAAAAGGTACGGAAAAAAGGGTCCCTGGTAAAAAAGGTCCCGGTAAAATAGGTACCTCCATAAGGAAAATCTGTAGGGATATTTCCCCTCTCGCTTTCTGGGCAGCATGAATGCTTCTCGCTGTTTCAATGAATATTCTTTTTATCTGTAATAATTCAGATTAGATCATTGAGGTAAGGAGAAGGGTAAGGGGACTTATGGGCTGGTTGTATTACGCTTTTTTTTTTTTTTTTTTTAATTTTATTTCATTTATTTATTCCTCTTTGATTATATTTTATTATTTTGATTATTTTGATCACTTTGAAAACGCGCGACACGAAAAAAAAAAAAAAAAAAAAAAAAAAACCATGCACGGAACAGCAAAAAGCGCTTCAATCTAATCTTCTCATTTCAAATATTTTCCCCTACAGAATTTTCCCTACACAGGTACCTTTTTTACCGGAACCTTTTTTTCCATGTACCTTTTTTTCCGGTACCTATTTTTCCTAGAATCCTATAAATTGGGTGTAAGAAATCGTTTACCCGTCGGAAAAAGGTATGTTTATTTAGAAAAAATACATTTTTGAGTCTGATTTCGTAACTTAAAATATTGTCTTCACTAACTAATTAGCACACTTGATGTCACACTCTGGAACCATTAAGATTGAGTTCCAGTACATGAAAACATTAGATCAAAAGTTATTCAGAATGCATGGTAATTCCTTTTTTTTATTATTATTATTATTTCCTTTCTCGTACTGTACGTTGAATGCGTTAAAGAGCACTAATAACGGAGCGGAGATCTTTGTTGTTGTTGTTGCCCTTTAAGACAAGTGATGTGATTGTTCTTGTTTTCCACTGGAGCGCCATCTATGGCCAAGAATTTAACTTCTGCCACACGCATGCGACACACCCGTTTATAGGGCAGACCCACTCATACATCCATTCATTCATTCATCCATAGATCGTAATTTTGACCTGAACCGGAAAACGATCAATCCCCAATTCAGTACTCCCACAGATATAATTTTTTTTTTTTTTTTTGTAAAACAAGGAGAACTTTGTGACCCGACAGATTTAACGTGCACCAGTCATAATTTACTTCACGGGGAGTCTTTGACCGGCTGGCTCACGGACAAGAGTCCAGCACCCTGCCAACCAGGCTATCCTGGCCGGAGATCTTGGCATTAATGCAATTTAAGTTACATTTATGATTTCTTCATCCATCTGAATTAATATTGCATAAACTGAACATGATTATTTTAATGACATTACCCAATAATATAAACGAAACTTAATCTTCATTATGATTTTAAGCGGGTGGCTTACAACCTAAAGCAAAAAAAAAAAAAAAAAAAAATTTCTAACTATGAAACATGCTTTCGAAGCCCAACTAACTACAAATTTTGTTTATAGAAGTGTTTAAAATGAAAATATTGATGTCTTCACGGGCTATAAACCACAAAACTTAGAATCGTTCGCAAAATGCTATAAGAAAAAATTTTTATGATTTTTTCCCCCTGTCTAAAAATATACATTCTTACGATCTTACACCCATTTGCTTGACTCGCATCAGTGGTAATTTACATTGAATATCTTCATCTTCGTTCAATTTTTGACTTCAGTTTCATTTCTAAAGTTCAATTTGTTTCACTCAAATAGTTCAAGTTGATTTTTAGAACAGGATAAGGGATAACGCTTCTTATGACCTTACTAGAGAAACAAACGATGCGTAAGTTCGGAATCAGACAAATTATTGAGAAAAATTTTTATTTAAAATTTAACAAAAGTAACAGAATTTTTGTCTATTTCGATGGTTGTTTCCGATTTTTCAATAAATCTTATTCGCTTAAATGGTTATTAACACAAACCACTGCAAACATATCAAAGTTTTTTCCACTCAGTGCCCTAGCTAGGAATTTCAAATTATTTGCCAGCAAATTAGTCAAACATCAAAAGTATTCGCCAATTTTCGAAAGACTTTGCCAAATGCAAATCTTAACAATTTTTTATGATTAATTTTTTTCCCATAGAAAACTATTTTACGGTAGTTTGTTTTAGGCTTATATTATTTGGACCCAATTCTAATTGGTTATGCTGCGCATTTACCGAAAATTACTGTAATCAAATAAACGTTTAGAAAAATTCATTTTGACGTAATTTTAATTTCTTTCCAGTGGAAAAATCATTCGCCAATACTATCGCATGAACACAATTTTATTCTCCAAATTTACGATTTTATCACATTTTGCGAAGTGGCGAATGCTTAGCGCTAGCCTTGCTTGACTTCGAAGCATAACCACATTTTATCTCACAAAAAGGAACTAAATATTTAACTCGCACATTCAAACATTTTTTTCTAATTGTATTTAAGTGATAAAACAAGCTTTGATATATCTTATTAAAAAAATAATAATAATTAGTACTTAAAATCAACAGTAAGAGAATAAATAAATGTTAGTTTTCATCAGCAAATGTTATTTATAAACATTTAAAAAATTTTAGTTTAATCACAAAAAAGTTTATTTGAATCCTTTATCATTTCTAATGCGTATTCATAACGTTCTTTTCTTTCGTCTCTTTTCTTTATTATTTACTATGTTTGGAACAGCGTAATAAATTCGCAATTGAAAGAAGAAGAAAAATCTTTTTATATTCTCTCGAAATATGTTTTAAAGAATTACAAAAAAAAAAGTTTGAGTTGACATTTCAAGAAACAAAAATTAAGCATTTTATTCTAATCTCAAACTTTTCACTCTACCTGAAAAAACATTTTGAAGTATTTAAAAATTAATAATGTAGATAGTAATGCTTTGTAATTTAATAATCGACTCTATTTAAAACCGCAATATTATATATATTACATTTTATTTTTAGTTTGTTTTCTTTTTTTCATTTTCATTCATTAACAAATGCCAGGAGGCATTTACTGGGGATAAAAATTATTTTTATTTACTCCCAGTTGAGGAAGTAATGAAACCAATTCTCCAAGAAATATCCAAATATTGTCACAGTCAGTCTCGTTCAACTAACAAACTTTCCCTTAAAAAAAAATGCTTCCTTACGAATTCAAACACGATGCCATGCAATTAATTCCATTTGTTAGGAAACTTCATTCAGTATCGTCTGCGAGTACACACGACAACAAAACTTTTCATTCAGACAATCTAATTTCACGGTGCACTCACACTGAAAAGAAGACACAATCTGCATAACAGTTGTAGCAAATAATCATCCGTTTCAAGGTTTATTCATAGAAAGCAGCAGCTTTTTTTAATCTTCGGACGCTCCTCCAAGACAATGAAAGCCATTGAATGAAGCAAGGTCGTATGGAAGAAGATTAAGAAGAGTTACTAAAAGATAAATGGCATCAAGAAGTGATGGTTGTCTTGACTTTCAATCTCCTCGGGGAATTGAGGAGTGATTTACAGGAAGACAAAAATGTCTTTCTTAGTTGAATTCGGATAAAGTAAAGAGGGTAAAGAAAGAGAGATGGTGTGTGTATGGAGAAAAAAACTAGGGAATTTAAGATGCTGTGACGCTTGTTAGAGTTTAAATTGAATTCTTGTTTTATTTATACAGTTTTTTTTAACGAAAGAATTTTTTCAATTATTTTGAAAGGAAACAAATAAATATTTGTTTGATAAATCTTTAAATAGAATAGCTCGGTGATATACTAAAGTTTTACAATTATTGTTCCTAACTCTTAAAAATAAAATTTTCTGATAATATTATTGTTAAAAAATTGGATATTCTGTTAAAACTAACTTAAAGTTTAAAAAAAATCAAAACTTATTTAAGTAGTTGCAAATAGTTTAGAAGTGAAAAGATGTTAAAGAATCCTAATACCGCAGCAACTTGATTTTATGGGAAAAAATACTTTGTTATTAGTCTAATCTGATAAAAACAATGAATATTAGTTATTAACACTTTGAAAACAAAACCGTTTTAGAAGAAATAACTTAAGAACATAAACATTATAATTTTATTGCTTGGAAAATTTCTCAACCAAACTTTTAAATGAACTTGAAAACATTATTACCTGTATTATCTTTACAAATTTTCAAAGTAATCATTTTTTGACTCAAAATACAGAGTTATAATCGTGTCCCAAAATTTTATACTGGGAGCCACAACTCATATTTTGTCCCATTTCTTCTGCAAGGAACTTTCGGGTATGCCAAAGTCTGACGAGATTTAGAACTAACTCATGTCAAACTCAAACCCATATCTCGAAGAGGCAGTAAATGGTCAAATTCGTCAGATTCAAATCTGGAGAATAGAGAGACCATTCTTGTTTTGTGAGAAAGCAACAAAAATGTGCCTTGTATTATTTTTGAGTTCCTTTACAGAATAGAATGTTGTTGGAAAATCCATTTTAGATTTCCACAGACGTTTTGTAACCGATGAGGCATAACAAATTCCAAAATAAGTTGATGTGTTGCATTAAAAGTATTTGGTTTTGAACTTTGTCCAAGTTATTCCTTGTCCCCCTTTAGTTAAGATTTGTACTGTTTCATCCGCTTTTTGAGAAAAAATGGGGATTTCGTGAAATGCTTTACTTACGAGATTATTATTATTTATTTTTTTTGAGTTTATCGTTACTATTATTAGTGTTTTTGCTTTCATAAATAAAAACACTAAAAATTCATTTTCAATTGTAGACTGTTTGGATAGATGAAATATTATCTAAAATTGTATTTTTTTTTTTTAATGCACTTCGATTTTAAGGTAAAAGTTAGTTTATTATATCTCGCGGTCTATGCAAAGTTATGAATTTTACACGCAATTACCGTTATCAGAATAGAAACAAATGTCTTAAAATTGCACTTCACTACAAACATTCAATCAATAAAATAAGAAATTCTTAATTTAAGTATTATATTACCGAGACTTTTTACCAAATCTTTTTCTACGAATTTAACTAAAAATAATAAAACGGTTGAAGCTCATCCTCAGCTCATAAAATCATAAGAGATCGAAGGGTATTAAGGTGATTATATTTGAAAGATCTTTTCTGTCTTCGCTTAATGGTTTTAAGGGATCTTATCATCGCTGTTTTATCTAAGAATGCCTAATAGTTTGATGGAAAATACTGGTCTAAAATGCCAGTTATAAAAAAATAACATATAATATAGTTATAAAAATAACATAATATCAGTTATGAAAATAACAATGAAAAAGCATCATTTCATGCCACCAGAAAGCCTTAAAACTAAAATTATGATTTCCTTATAACTGATGTGAGTTTGAAATAGTTACTCATGACCGTTAGATCAAGTTTAGCCCATTTTTAGCCAGCGCCCTCTATGTTTGTTCTGAAAATGGCGCAAAACGTCAATGTAGGGAAAAGCTTTGAGAAAATGATCAGCGTTTGTGGTCTAATTTTTTAATATTTTAAAATGATAATAAGGCATTGATTTTGATAGTTTTCATTTAGGTGGAAAAATGTCACGAAGTTGGCGATTTTTTTTTTTTTAAAGTTAATAACTTTTAAAATATTTTAGTTATTAGTCCATTCATTCTAAAGCCTAGATAATTCTTTATAGCAAGATGGCATATACAGTTTAAAATTATAGCTTTGCTTCATGTGTAAGGCACTTAAACTGCGTTTTTTTTTAATCTTCCTTGGCGAAACAGCTTCGAAAAACCTTGTTAAGAGAATGGATGGTAATGAGTGCTGCACTGAAAACTTGCCAATACTTGTTCGAAGTTTCTCGATAAAAATGGTTAAATAGCAATTTATTTTATTGTTATTTTTACCATATTCAACCAGTCAAATAACCATAAAAAAGATGATATTCAAACTGTTAAGTGTGAGAAAAAATGTCGATTGATTGTTTTTACCTAATACGGTTAACAACCAGAATTCTATTTGCTCCAACTTTTTCCACCTTATGAAACCATTTTGTTCCGTCCGGTAGAGTACATACTGTACCTGAGAGCGTTAATCTGGCAATCTCATGACCGGCTAAACAGGAGTTCGAATCCCAGCGGGAATACCACAATATTTCTTCCATTCCTTCCATACACAAAGTGTTTCTAATGTCCTGCACTCTTTAATTGGTGACCCTAGACTATTAGAATACGCAACCATCATTCACGTATAAATCACGCATATTACATTCACGCAGCACCCATAAAGCTCCAATATCTGTTTAAGTTTCATTTTAATGGTTTAGTAACTATGTTAGTTGTAAATGGTTACAAAATCGTATACTTTAGTATTCATGTTTTTTTTTTTTTACAGTACCAGCTGTAAACGGTTTCAAATCTGTAAAGGTAAAAATTTGTTCCTGACCATAAACTTAATGGTTAATCGCATGGACAGACTGCTGACGGTTATTTTACCGTAATTTTAGTATGGAACGGTTATTTTACCGTAATTTTACCCCTCCTCGAAAAAAAAAATTAAGTGTTGGTTAGCGAGATTAAATAATTTTCTTCTTATTGGTCTAAACTTGGAATGAAAAAATTGGATTTTATAAATATATTTTAAAAAAAATTGTGCTCATATATGTGTGCAATGATAAATGTTCAATGATTTTACAATTAAACAAATTGATAAAGTTGAGACTTGGAATTGGATGTTTAAATTTTAGCTTCATTAAACGAATATAATTCTCAGAAAACTAATTCAACAAGAATAATTCTGAATAATGAATATAATTCAGAATTCAAGTGCAATTATTTCGAACAAACAAGAAAATATTCACCATTTCTCGAAAGTACTCTACTTCTTCTCCTTCAACGGTTATAATCCTTTTAAATAGGTATGATTAATTATATCTCTTTACTTTTATTTGAAAAACAACACTTTTCTTAATTGTCTAAATGCCAAATTAGAATATTAAGAAACATTTCATACTTAAGAATCATATCACGCCAGAGAATTTATTTCGAGATTAAATCTCTTGCATATCATTAGAACAGCTTCATTAGAACTTCCAAAAGTGAACGCTGTTTCACCTGCGTTTCCTTAATTGTATTTCATTCAGTAAAACATTTGCATTAAAATGTCGCCTTAAAATTCCGAGAGACAATACCTTGAACTTCAATTATTCGAAGTCATCTCGAAATGTTTGTAATTTAAAAGAACATGTTGGGAAATGCACAAATGAATTGTTGTTGCAACGTTATTCAAATTCAGAAAATGAACTTATTGGAAGCCTTAAGAGATAAGTTTATCACTAATGATGTAGAAATTAATATAGCTCCTTCAAAATGGCGTAGTAATATTGATTGAAAAGAACAGCATAGAAATCGTTTTCATCAACGTTCGTTAAAAACTCGGCTCCCGATAATTAATTGTTTTAATTTATAAATATCGTCCGATATCATTAACAAACCAGTTATTGCATTTATGTAAATGGTTATTTTAAAACAAAGACTCAATTTTATAAAATTAATTGTGTTATAACACAACTACGGTAGAAAACCAACATGCGAAATGAAAATTAATTGTATTGTTTTTACTCAAAACAGCAAAAATAATTCCAAAAATATAAAAACTAAACTTTCCTAACTGTATTTTGAAAAAAAAAATTCTGAAAAAGTGTCCTAAAAATTCATTGTATTCTCTAAATTGACAAAATGTCAGTTTTTATGCAAATTAAAAGTTAATACGTTGATTGTACATTTCTGGCATGCATTATTACAACCTTACTTTACATTACTTGTTGATAAGTATTATAAAAACCTTACAGAAACGTTACACATTATTACACTGTAAAATATTTCTGAAATGCTTCTGAAACTTAAACACTTTACATAATCATTTAATTATCACAGTGATTGAGAGATGAAAATCTAACCTTTTCATTGGTAATTGTTTTGTAGCAGACATAATAGAAATTTAAAATAATAGATACGCTTGTGCGATTATTGAAAAATTTTTGTTTTAAAGAAATGTTTAATAAGAAGATCATACATAAGAAAGAAAGATTTCTTTTACATTTTTCAAATCGGTTGTGAAGGTTTAAAATAAAAATAAAAATATTTTATTTTAATTGGCTTAAGAAAGTTTAACTTCTTATTCCTTGAAAAGTTACTCATTCGAAGTGTCAAAATTGAATAATTTAATTGCGATTAAAATATATTGGTATTATTCAATAGGTTAAAAAACTATTTATTGAATCTTTAAAGGCGAAGAATTAGTTTGTGAAAAAAAACTTAGACTAAATTAATTTACAAGTTTAGTATCTTAAAATAAAAGCGAACGTAATTTCTTTAAATATTTCAAACAAAAACAATTTACAAATAAAAAATAAATTCAACTGTAGCATAAACTTTACAATCACTCTTAAGGAAAATAACACAAAATAAACTTGTATAGCATCAAATAGTTCCATTTTTTACCTTCTGATGTCGCTTTCTTTCTTGTTAGTAAAGAATGTCGTCATCAAAAGACTTCTAAAAAGTCTTTTTCAATCAGAAATTCTACTCCCTGTTTTCGGTGGCAACATATTAAAAAAAATAGCTGTAAGTAAAGTTTCCGAGTAGAATTTCTTTGTTTGCTACTCCCGGTAGTAATTGGACTCCAATTCATTGAAAATCTCAAACTCATGAAGCTTCCTTTTTTATTTTTTGTTCAGTTTTTCTTACTCAATTTTCGTTCTTAACTTCTCAAATAACTCTAAAAGCATAAGATTCTTTTTTATTATTATTGTTATTGTGTATCCATGTAACGTGGGCTTATTTTAAATGGACAATTCTACTGATTCCTTAAAGAGAACATTTTAAAAGATGAAGTGAAAAAAGTTAAGCTGCATTTTGAACAATCCGAAATTTTTTAGTATTGTTGTTTTTCTTTCGAGGAAACAAAAATCGAACAGAAAAATGCATTGAAATTAGTTTTACAACAATTTTAATCAACTGAGTCTCGTTGAATTAATTTTTTTATCAAAACTAATGAGCTTTACTGATGAATCGAAGGAACTAATTTGTAAAGTCATTCTAACTTTGTGAATGTCCCAATTGTTGTACTACATTAATATCTGAAACTGAACTTAAATTTGTTATTTTTAAAGGAATGTAACAAATTCAAACATTTAAGTGCTGCTTTTTTTCATTATTTGTATCGAAATGTAACATTTTCAAGTCAAATAAAGCAATATTAATATCACTGTATTGATCTGTGAATTGATGTGGTTGAGAGCACTGAGCACTGGAATCGATATTGCAATTTTTATTCAATTCTTAAACTTCAATAGAATATTGAATATAGAATATTTCAATAGAATATTGAATATAGAATATTTCAATAGAATATTGAATATAGAATATTTCAATAGAATATTGAATATAGAATATTTCAATAGAATATTGAATATAGAATATTTCAATAGAATATTGAATATAGAATTTTTTTTTTTTAACGTTATAGCTAAAAATAGGTTTTTTAATTTTTGATTGTTAAAAAATTCCTTGCTAACGAGTTCAAATTATTTTCGAGAATTTTTACCTCAATACAATAATTATACGTGTGTTAATAGAATCAAGTGGTATTGATAAACATACAAAGACATTACGGTTTTAGTAGTTAAATCTTGATTTAGTCACAAAAATTGCACTCACTTTAAAGATAGTTATTCGAAGATTTAGAAATTATAATTTAATTTCTAAAAAGAGGTATTGGTATTAAGAAAAACCTATACACTTAAACAAGACACATCAAAGATTATCTTAGAAAAGCTTCATAACAATAAAGTGAAAATTTAAGACCAAGGAACTTATTGAAATTACGAGAACATAAGGAAATTCTATTATGAGAAAAATACTTTTACAACGATAATTAATAGATGTTACTGTGAATGACGGAAATAGGTGGTTGCTGACTTCCACCGGTGAATGTTGACAATCACATAGTCGCTTTGGTAAATGTCTAAAATATATACTAGGTCTAGTTAAGTGCCACTGCCCGGTATGCCCTACATCAATGCTTTTTTAAGGTTAAGTGCCACTGCCCGGTCTGCATTTAACCGGTACTCAGAACACTGATGTTTCTCCTAATTTATCCTCAACAGATTTTAAAATATCGAATAAATATAATAATATCGACGAATAAATTAATATCAAATCGGATGCAACAAGTATTTCGGACATTCACCAAAACGACTATGTGATTGTTGACATTCATCGGTGAAAGTCGACATTCTTTTGATTTCGCTCATACACGGTAACATATATAAATGACTAATATATTATGTCAACAGATTTGTGTGGGTCTAAAGCTGAGAGTTGCATTTAATATCTATTCCGAGAGATTTGAGAAATAGATTATACGGTTGTTAAGTGCGTTGAATAATAAATTATATTATTTAACGTTGAGTTTTGTGCATCCTTTTTAAAAGACAATGACGATGGATTTCGTGAACAAGTTCCTCAATTTGTATTTCCTATTCAAGAGTACTGGTTTTGAGTTGGACGTAAAAAAAAATTATTGAAGCCCCTCCTATTTCCTGTAGCCCAAGGGATTCTCCATTCCCGCTCAATTCTGATCAGAGGATATGTTCTTTCTCTTTTTTTTCATGTTTCCTAATCGGTGGCTACTTATTCCATTTTCCTTTCTTTATTCGCCTAAAATAGAAAAGTCTTCACACCTTGCATTGAATGGAATTATTTATTAAAAAATAGTTTTGTTAAAGAATGCTACCCTTCTCGAAAGTCGGATTTGTAGAATTTTAAAGGCTTATATCTAAGTTAAAAAATGTCGAGAATTTCTATTCATTTTTGTGTAAATAAATCTTGGTGTCATTTACATTACATTACTGTTTGGAAATTTTTATAAATTTAAACTTTTTTGAATTTTAAAAACTACTATTTTAAATATGAAAAACTAGCTGTGTAAAACGCACTAGTTTTAAAATAATTTTAGAAGTTTTTCAATCTAGTGAAATTTATTAAACATTTGAGTAAGAGTAAATGACATCATTATTTATTTTAACAAAAATCATTCGAACTACTTTATAAATTTTTTTCTGAGTTATGGACCTTGACTTTTAAAGTCTATAAAAATGATCTTACTAAATGATGGAATTGCCCAATTTTCAATTACACTTTAACGTTAATAGAAGCAAATAATGAACTTTTAATATTTGCCATGACATTTTAATTTATTTACTTATTTATTTTTCTATTTAGAATCGCTCACAAACTCTCACAATTTCTTCATAATCATTTTTGAGTTGGCGCAGAACAGATAGTTGCTTTAAAACTATAAAAAAAAAATCGATTCAAAGGTGCCATTTTCTTTTTATTGTATAATTTGAATATTTCAAAAAAAAGTTATTAAACTTTTCTAAAAATTTAAAATTTGCCTTAACTTTTTCCATTAAGATTACAAAAAAATTTCGAATCAATTTATAATTCTCAAATAGTACTTAGCAAATATTTATGATCCCAGAGCCTGCAACGATATTTTTACTTTTGAAAGTACATAAAAATTAGATAATGATGCTTTTCATTTTTACAAAAAGAAATTGCTTCTCTTCATATTGACGTTTAGAGTCATTTTTATATTTAACTTAGAATACTCTGACTAACGACAAGTAAATCTTAACATAACACTGATGAATAACTGTTACAAACCCAGAACAGTTATAAAAATAACTTATTTATTCATTTAAAAGGGCTCATTTGTATGACTAAAGCCTTTCTTTAAAACTTACTTAATGATAAATTTTTAAAAACAGATCATCCCTGCAAAGTGTTAAAAAAAAATATTCCATTCAAAAAGTTATAAATAAAATAAATAATTTAATCACAACATTATTATAACTATACATTATATTGTAACTATTAAATAACTATAAATCATTAAACACGAAATACTGTTTCAAACTGTAAACAAGTTTTTTATTTTACTCCTTATTTGATAAAAGAATGAATGCAATAAACAATATTTCTCTATAAACTTTTGTTATTTATCACGCGATTACCTCATTTTAATCTTCACGATATGAAAAATATTATAATCATGAACCATACACTTATGTTTCTTTAAAATGTCTTTTCATATGTATTCTTTATCACTTTTGCGATCAATTCAAAAGTCATTTTCCTTACTTCTTTCGTATTCCAATACTCTTAAACATTATTTTTCCATCCTCTGCTGTTTCTATTGGTAAATTTATCTTTTACACAACGTTTAAAATCGTAGAATTGTCTCTTTTTTTTCTTCTTTTGTATCCAATAGTATTATTTCTATATGTAAAAAGTAAATAGTCATTTTTATCTTGATAATGTGTGTATCGCGTGTGCGCACGAATGCCCTACGCGTGTTCCCTACCATGAGCTCCATGGAATGAAATTCCATCTGGGAATGACGTCACGTTCCAACGGGAATTATTTTTCCCCACCACGAACACCTTGGAAAGAGTTTCTTGGCTGGAATTGGAATCGGTTTCATTCCAACCAGTCTCCGGCACCTGGAATCGTCGTTCCAAGGAGGGAATGATGAATTTTTAAGGACTAAATACGATATTTCGTCGATGAATGTCTTAATTTTTTTTCTATTTCATAAGAGAAGATAACAAAATTTCTAAAAGATAAACGTGCCCGAGTCATTTTCAAGACGATAATTAAAAGAGAAATGTTTTGTTTCATTAGTATGTGTGAACGAAAAGATACTTTCAGAGTTAACTAAGAAATTACGGCAAACTAAAAATAATTATGCTCTCATTATATAATAATTGTAACTATTTCTATGTTATTATTACGGGATGTATTACTTGGCCAATACCCTTTTCTGAAGTTCCAATCATTTCTTTTTTTAATTTTCTTTCGACGAACTTTTAATTCAACAATATTTAACTTCCTTTCGAACGATAGTTCTTTATACTATAGACCAATGGCAGCACATTTAAAAGAATTTTTTACAGGCATGATGTATAATAAAGTAAACAATTTATTTATAATAAGAAATACAAAAAAGTTTCAAAAAATATTTATGAAATTTGTATTTATTTCTTCTCTTACTCATTTTAAAAATTTTTATTCTCATTCTTCCATTAAAATATATACTATAAAAGCTGCGGAAGTAGTTCCCTGAACTATAATTTTTAAGCATTTCATACGTAAAATGATTTTACAAATCACGGAAAAAATTTTACGCAGATCTAGAAATTAATTTCCTGTGAACATATTTATTTAACTATCAGTAAAAACAGTCATTTTTATAATGTAACAAATAAACCAAAGTAATAAGCAAAGTAGTAACTTTATAGTCATTCATATTGTTACAATTTTAATTGAAAACTAATGAACTTTTCTGAAATTAAATTAATTTCAAAGAGATCAAGGTAGGCGTTAATTGTTTTGTCTGATAAAATTTGAATTCTTTCTGAAAATTAGTTTAGATTTAAAAACTAGTATAATTAGTAATCTATCTACTTGCAGTTCTCAGGCACGAAATTTTGAACCTTAATTCATTAAAATATGATCATTATTTTAAGAGTTGTACTTTTTAAAAAATATTTAAAATTAATAATGAAACGTATTAAGGGATATATCAGAAATATTTATTATGAAAAAAGGATTTTATTTTATGAATTATACATGATAAATATGACAGTTTTTAATTATTAAAACTATATGTATAATAAATTGAAGAATATTTCAAAGTATTCGCAGTTCATGTTTCTTTAGTCTAATGAAAACAAAAAACATTATAAAAATAAAACAATAATTAGTCAAAAATATTATTTAAATAGCAGAAGCTCGTTTCGTTTTACTCATGCTAATGCTGCCAAACTCAAAATGAAAATCTAAAGTAAATTGTGTGATTGGTTAAATTTTAGCCACGCCCTGAGAGCGAGTTATCGTGGAATGTCTGATTCCAAGGGAGTGTTCATGGTACGGTATTGAGCATTCATGGAACCAAACTTTCCCAGTTTCACTTTCCAGCCGGGAATCTTCATTCCATTCCCGGTAGTTCATGGTAGGGCCCCAGGGTATAGAAGAGATTCGTAAATGCGTTTAACTACTTCCTGCAAATGCCCTTTAATCATTGACCTACCTCTAATGCTCTTTTATTCTTTCGAATAAAAAGATCAGGTAAAATGAAATGGCTTGAATCGTTTATACTGGCTTGTTCTTACATTTAATTTTATCGCTACAATCCGCAATTGTTTGTATTCAAATTTATGTAACGTATATTGATTGACATATCGAAGAATTCATGAGCGCGACACAGAACTTTCTGTAGTATATTTTCAATACATAATTTTTTCTTTTTAACATTTATGTTTTTAAAATGTATTACTTATACTGAGTGAGTTGATGTACAATTTAAACAATTGAGAAAGGGTTCATATATATTTAATATTTATTTCCCATACATTTTTTTTCTCTTCAACATTTGTACAGTTAAAATATAATGTACTCACTTACAAGTCAAACAATTCAGAAATGATACATAACTATTTATTGTTTATTTTCAATGTGTAGTTGCTCTTTTTCAACATTCATACAATTAAAATGTAGTAAAGTACTTACTTACAAGCAAAAATAGTATATTGCTATCAATTGTTTATTTTCAGTGTTTCAATGTGTAGTTGTGCTTTTTTAACAATTATGTTGTTAAAATGCATTGCGTATACTGACTCTAAATTCAAAGAATTCAGAAACAGTAAATAACTATTTGTTGTTTATTTTCTATTTGTAGTTGTCTTTTTTCAACATTTGAACAGTTAAAATGTATTAATGTATTACACTTACAAATCAAACAATAAAAAAACTTCCTATTGTTTATTTTCAATGTGTAGTTATTTTCCTCATTTATACAATGAAAATGTATTTACCGAACGAAAGAAGGGCATACGGGAAATACGTTTTTGCCGAATAAATTGCTAACTTTTCAGCAGAAATAATAATATTAATTAAATAAATAAAATTACTGACTATTTCAATTCTCTTCCTTGTTATTTACAAGGTATAATCCAAAAATTTAATTTAATGTAGTGCTTTAAATTTCATTCAAAAAAAGTTTGATATATTTGTTATAAACTTTTAATGCTACCAAAGAAAATAATATAAAGCTGCATAACAAAACATCCAAATCACTTATCTCAATGGCATAATGATGAATAATCCAACTTAAATTTTTCATTATTATTGTGATTAAGTTAACAAAAAAAATAGAAATACATGCTTGTCAAAAATCATACGTTTATATCTAAATTACAAAAACAAGAGTTCAATATACTTTAAAAACAGAAAATAAAAACTTATGAAAACGAAAATAGAAAATATTTATTATCAATAAATTTCACTTTTGTTTAGTTGAAATTCAACTGTTTTTTTGCGCTTCAGGGTTATAAGAGAAACAATTTCGAAAAGAAATCAAATTTTGTTTTCCTCCAAAACATGTATTTAAGAGTCCTTTTCTCTCTAGATCTTTTCCACTGGATTTTTTCTCTTGCCCCCAGGGTGTTTTAAACTTGGAAAAGTATTTGAAGTAGATTTCGTTGCCTAATGCTGGCAATTTGAGATCTTATTTCACATGGATGATTCATTCCTTTTCAGATAATTGTCTTCATCAATTCTTTATCATATTGTATTGGAATATTGTATTCACTTTCCTTTTTTCTAACCTGTAAAAAAAATTATTACAAAACACAATACTAATTACTATTTTAGAGTATTACATTTACTAGCTTTCTTAGATAACCTAAAATGAAACAAAGCAACTCATGTTGAATATTTAACATATTGCTATTGTAAGCAAGTATTTAAATTCTATTTAATCTATCTATTTTTTATTTAATTAGTAAATATTTAATCAATATCTAAATATTTATCATTTGCGTTTTAATATTTAATTTTTTTCCCTCGACTTCTAAAAAAATAGAATGCAATAAAAATTTTATTTTTTGCTTTGTGCTACGCTACATTGTAGTAATTTACATTCTCATCCTTTGCGCCTCCAAAGAATTAAAGAGGACAAAATATTGTTTATTCTTTTTGCATATTATTGAATACATATTATTTTTACATATTATTATCCTATTCTATAGAATAGAAAGATTCCAAATATTAGAAATAATGATGAGTTTCTTGAAAGTAAATGCGGACATAGTTTAAAAATTTTATATCGGCACCTTTACTGCGAAATATTTCGGATCAAATTATAGTAAAAAGTTCATTTTTACCGTAACATATTACGGAACAACCAATCTGATTTATCGTAATTTTTAGAGTAATAATTACCGTAAAATCACTGAATCACTCAAATTAAACAGATATATTACTGTAAAAATTACCGTAATATTTAATGGTAAACATGGATTTTACGGTAAAATGCATTTCAAGGATGATGCACCCAAAGTGCCGGTACTTTACTTTGTACCATACTTTGATCCGGAATTTTTGACGCTATTGAGCAACCTTAATACCGTGCGAATATTCTGTAACCTTAATAAAGTGTTAAATCAAACCATATTTCTGTTCAAAATTATCCAGAGTAACCATACTCAAGAAGGATTAATTTGCTCGGTAATATGGTTTAAACTCAGTATCGTATTAAGGCTGCAGCTGAATTTGAAACGATTTATGGTCCGAAGTTAAATGCGAAGAAATGTGTTGAGAAATAAACATTTTGATATTAAGTGGTTAAACGCATAACATTCATGGATCTAATTGTAGGCACTGGAACATGTGGCATTTAGTCGCAGCAATAACAAGCCACATTTGCAATTTTTTTTTCCCCTTCCAAAAAAGCGTTTTAGGGTTAAAAAAACTATTATTTCAAAAATAGGCAGTTAGATGTTTCTATGTATTATTGCGGTGATCTAGATTTAAAATGCTTACCTGAAAACAATAATTAGGGAGGAGTTCGATGTTAACTTTAAGTGAGTTTTATCAGCGTAGATCACAAGTCTCGCCCCCCCCCCCTCGATGGTTTTTGTAAGTCAATCAATGATGAACCTCGTCGCTGAGTTTTTAAATCTGTACCAAGCTTTTTTAGGAAAATGGATGCAGCTCAAAATGCGTGTTTAAAAAAATGGACACAGCATTTAATTTCGTTTTTCAAGCTTCTTTTACGAGTATTTTTTTTTAGAACAAATTAATAAATTCCAAATAAATTCGGTATGTGACACTTTCATTTGTTTAAATCACCTGATACATTTTACTAAATTGCTCTTTTTTCTTTTCTTTTTTTGAAAAAAATTCGAAAGACAACAGTTGTTTTCTCAAGATTGCCTCGTGTGCTATAAATTTCCAATCGTGGTAGTAAATTTATGTTGTAGGAATTAAGAGTTTTAAAACTAAGAAGAGATACCAGAAAAGTTAAATCTGTATTATATCTGATCTCGAAGTCGAGTACTTTGCCTCGGGATAATTTTGTTTTATTTTATAACCGTCGTAGAACAGCCGACCGAATTTATTGGGTTTATGACTACTGTATAGTTGTAAATTGTAAAACGACGGACCAGGTAAAATTAATTACCAAAATAAAAAAAGAGAAAGAAAAAATATATATATTGTAAAATTTAAACCCTGACAAATTAAGAATCTTAAGAACATTTTATTCTGCAAATAATATATTGAACAATTAACGATACTGGATATTAATTGATTTCACAAAATATAAACTTGAATTGAAATTTTTAACAGTAAACAAGTTGAAAATAAGATAGCAGCAAATTATTTAATTAATTAAACATGAAACGATTTCAGACAGTTCAGCACAACTAATGACAACAAAACATAAAAACGACTCACCTTGTAAATTAATATAGCTAATAGCTATCGATAAATAACAATTTTGAATGTATCATCGTAATATCTTTGGGAGCTGGTCCCGAAAAGAAAATTATAACCATCTACAACACATCGAATTCGTATATACATATGCTCCGTGGCGAAAAACAAAGTAAAAGTAAAGGTTCGAAAATGAAACTTACTACTGCGCAGACTCAAACAAAAATTGTGCTGACATCTCTGAATTTGAATTAAACAAAAAAAATGATATTTAATGAATTGATGCTGCTAGCGTTTAAAGTTACAATTAAGAAATAAAATATACTATATTCAGATTGAAAATTAAATAGCAATGAATAATAAATTTTTTAAAAACTAAACAACTACTTATGTTCAATTCCATAGCCTTGTAATTTTGAACCCAGTCCGGAAGACAAGGGAACATCTAGATCAAGTATTGGGAGAAATTCTGCCTTCGTGGAGGACTTTTTGATGGAACTAACCCGCATTTGCGAGAGAAAAACCACGAAAACCTCCCACGGTTGGCCTGACGGAAAGGGGAATCTAAACTATGATCAGTCTACCACTGAGGATATTTTACGTCAGCACTGTGGTCAGTACGAGTCGGGTGCGGAATTCGTATCAACCAGCCATCGCTGGGATTCGAACCCGGTTCACCTCACTGGAAAGCGAAAACTCTATTGCCTGAGCTACCACGGCTCCCTCGTGATGATTATGCATTGTATTTAAATAAGTAAGGTGAATAAATTAGTCATGAGTGTGAATAAATTATTCAAACAATTTCTATGAAAACTATTTTCTTTATGTACGTGATACATAGCTTATTTTTTCCTTACATGACAGCTAAGCGATACTTATCAGCGATTTCAGACTTATCCATTCAAAAACATCGTAAAAAAACAAAGTCGTAATTTTTTTTTCAAACTTGTAATTTAAAAGTAAGCTTCATTGAAATAAATCAATTTACTTTTAGTTCAATAAATCTTTATTCGCCACAGTGATAATACTTTCTCATTTCATTCACTCACGAATTCTAATTATTTTTTCCGGTGAATAAATTCTTAGTACGAAATATTCACAAAGAATATCTTTGTATGTATTTCTGTTTCTTTTCTATCATTGATCTAACTTTTTCATTTCTAATTCATCGTTTAAAGAGATTTTTATCCTTTCAAATAACAAACTTTTTTAAAGAAATAATTGAATCCATTTCCATAATTAAAGATCAAAAGAACTAGTTTCATAAATTGAAATAACATAAAGTAAAATTTGTTCGATCTTATTCAGTAAACTTCTACCATTTTGCTATTATAATGAAGAAGAAAAAAAGAAATTGTGAATTGGAATTGTCAACGAATTAAAACTATTACATCAATGACACTATACGCAGCAAAAAATGGATTCTCAAATTTCACGAAACTTTACTTCGTTTTTGTCGAAGCCATTTCCTGGTATATGCTCAGAACAAGGAAATAACTATAGCCACTTCTTCAAGGAAATTAATTTCGTCAGACGTAAATAAATATTTCGTCATTCTATTTAATTTTTTAGAAACAAATAAATAAACAGGTAAATACCATTCATGATATCTAACTGGTGGCTAACTTGTTTTTCTCTTTTTCGTGAGCATTATATAGGTAGATCAACTTCACCTTAAACACTGGTCGAACAGAGAGATAAATTATATCCATGCCCGAGCGGTGATTTAAACACTGTCTCGCCCCCTTGAAACTTCGCGGAAAAAATGGTTAACAATTTATTTGCTATTTTGTCCTATTCAAACAAAACAATCAAATACCAACAAATAAAATGCTGTTAAAACTGTGAGAAAAACCATTTATTATCTGCTTCCACCTAATATAGTTAAACAACCAGAATTTTATCGCACCAACTAGGCCCACACAATGAAGCCACTTAGCTCTTTGCAGCTGGATACGAGAGGGCTGGTCTGTCAATCTCATGACCAAGAGTAACAGCGTTGACACACACCACAACATTTCTTTCAAATTTTCAGTGTCCAGCACTTCCCAATTTGTGTCTTCGGACTATTAGAATACGATGCCTTAATGCTGCTAAACTGTTTCCAATATCCAGATTTTCTTTTTCACAGGTTTGAAATCATATTTGTAAAGGGCTAAATAACTGTATAGTTTTGTATTCATAGTTTTTTATCCAAACTAGTTGCAAACAGTTTCAAAATACTTAAAGGTAAGAACTGTTCCATACCGTAAACTTTACAGTTAACTGGATAGACAGACTGCTTCCTGTTATTTAACCGTAATTTTAGAATAAAAAATCGAGCCATGTAAGAATCAAAAATTATTGTAAAGCAATCACTAGGTTTGGAGAGCGGTTGCGAATCTGGGTTTTACCTCATAAATTTATAATTTCTTCGTTCTCGTGGTAGTGCCTTAACGAGGACTGAAAATAGATACTTCTTTATTTGTTTATTCGTGAGAAAGAGAGTGGTAAATGAGTTAGGTTAGACTCGACTTCCCAGATGTCAGCGTTTTAATTAAGGGTAAGGCATCCAAAGAATTCTTACGGTCGACTGGACAGAAACAATCTGCTGTGTGAAGGGTTAATATAATAAACAAAAGATACAACTGACATCTTCTTTTCAATAAAGTCTGACTAACTTCTTTTTACGTGTTGCTGTTTAACACGTCGATTTCTTTCTCCTGTTAGTGCTGGAAGAAATAAATAAAATGAAAAGAAAGGTAGCTGGTTGTGTTTATTAGTTAAATGTATTACTATTTTAATTTTTATTTTATATTATTTTATAAGCGTCGTTGAACGGCAGACCCAATTTTGAGTTTACGACTACAAATGTTCAATTCCGTTTCCTCGTAACTTTGAACACAATTCAAAAGAAAAAGGAACTCCTACTGGTGGTCACGTTTTTGCTTTCGTGGAGGACTTAATTGATGGAACTGTAGTATTACTTCCACTACAAAAATACAAGTAGTGGGAGAAGTTTTTGCTTTCGTGGAGAACTTTTTTGATGGAACTGTAGTATATCTACCACTACAAAAATGCAACCCCGATTCACTAGTGTATAAGACGCGTTAACTCGATTTTATGTTGGGGTACCATTTCATAGATGAATGTTGATAGGGTCGATGTGAGTAAACCTACATTGGTGACCCGGACGTGATGTGAACATGCCTACCTTGACAGAAACTCCCACTTCTATATGAACATGCCTAACTTGACAATAACGCCCCCTTCGATCTGAACACGCCTACTTCGATGGATGAATTGAACAGTTGACTTGCTACTTGTGACTGCGACATTATCCATCCCTCCTGCTGTTGCTACTCAGTTTCAATCACGCGCAACGTACAACATAGTCACTCGACTGCTAATAGCAACACAGCAGCGACCACGATCGTGAACTTATTACAGCACTCAAAAGCACTGTGATCTTAATATAGCTCACTCGGTTTCTCACAAGACAACAATGATACAACTAGTGGTATCCGTTCATCGAATTCTATCGCAGCTATAATTCTAGTAGGGGAATACTGTAGTGCATTAATGTTGGGGTACCTTTACATAGTCGAAGGTTGACATTGTGGATAACAACTCACCCCCCACAGGTCGGAAAAGCCAAATTATTTTTAGAGTTTACTACAATTACTTTGTTACAAATGTAGTTAATTACAACTACTTTAAAAACAAACAAAAAACAATAGCGACTACAACTACTTTGGAATTGTAGTAACTGCTTCACTACTTTAAAGAGACAAACTTTACTGGAGAACTTAATTCACACCTAATGGTTTTGAATAAGAAATTAGCTTACTTTAAATATGAGGGAATAATTAAGAAACGTTTATTCATGTTTAAAAGAGCGAGTTTGTTTTCCAAAACATTTTTTTTTTTTAGAATTAGTTCATTTAATCTTCAGCTTTTTGTGCCTTTTTCGACGGCGAATATCCAATTTAAGAAATTATCAAATGATTGCAACTTTTTAATTGTTTAATGCTCTTTTATTTCCTGTAAGAAATTAAGTACATCGAAAATACTTTCCGTTTCTTTAAAATAATAGCATTGTTTCACGATGTGTGATCAAAGTGATTAATTATCCATTTTTCGTAATGGCTAGTTTAACTTTGAGTCATTCGTGATTTTACATACCTAATCTAGTTTAGAGCTTCAGCCACAGGGTCATTTTCATTGCATCCATTGACGAACTCGCGAAGATTTGTTCCTGTCTTATCCGGAAAAACTAAATGTGGTTAGAACCGTATATCTTTTCTAAACTAACGTTAAGTAGTTGCCAGAAATCGCTACAAAGTACTGTTTTTTTTCTTCTTTTTTTAAATTGCTACACTACTTTCCTAAAAAAAAATAGCTCACTACACTACAAACTACGATAAAAGTAGCGACTACACTAGTCTCACTTCTTGTAGGGCTCTTCTTCCGACCACTGGAACTAACCTCCATTTGTGTTACATGGAGACGAAAATCTCTCATGGTAAGCCTGACGGCAAGGACTATCCCATGATCCGTCTAACACAGAAGGTATTTTACGTCAGCACTGTGGTCCTTGAGAGCCTGGTGCGGATTTCGTACCGACCAGCCATCGCTGGGATTCGAACACGGGTCACCTTTTTGGTAGGCGAGTGCTCTATCCCCTGAGCCACCACGGCTTAACTATTTTAATTGCTTAATAAAAAACTAAAACTGTTTTCGATGTTTTTAGTTCCGGCTTCTTCGCTGGTAATTTGCCAGATTCCTTACTTAAATATTAATCTGAGTCTATTAAGTCAATTTTAATTGACTTAAACATTAATTTCAGTTAAATATTAATTGAATTGTACAAGCAAATTTATTTTTACTTCGTTTTTAACAAGGATTCTAAAAATGTGTATGAAGGGTTGTAAACGGCCTGTATGACTGTACTACACTGTTATAAATTCCTCGGTTTAAAGGGTTATAGTGTTATTTTACCCTATTCAACAAAAACAGTCAATTTACCAAAAGAAAGATGATATTCAAATTGTTAAGTGTGAGAAAAAACGTTTGTAGATAGTTTTTCTCCCAACATGGTTAAGCAACCAGAATTCTATCCGCGCCAACTAGGCCATCTAATAAAACCTTTTTGTTCCGTGCAGTTAGGTACATACTGCAGCTGAGATGGTTAATGGGTTAATCTCATGATCGGAGGAACAGTGGTTCGAATCCCAGCGTTGGCACTGCAATATTTCTTTCAATACATGAAGAGTTTCCAGTATCTTGCACTTTTCAATCGGCGATCCTGGACTATTAGAATATGTAAATATTATTCACACATAAATGGCGCAGCACCAAGAGAGCTACAATGTCCATTTAAGTTTCATTTTAGAAACTAAACTAGATGAATATGCTTACAAAACCGTATAGTTTTCGGGGGTCTGTTTAGAAGAAATTTGGGTCCGTTAACGGACCCTTTGCAAAATATCTTTTCACAAAAACTGACCCTTCACAAAAATATTTTAACTTAAGAACGGACCCTTCACAAAATGATTTTTCTTTTAATCGGACCCTTCACAAATTTGTTTATCTTCATTATGGTTTTGCTAATCAAATATATCCTTCCCAGGAAGGGGGGGGGCTTAGAAAGACAAATGCAAACGAACTAAGTTTTGTCTTCGGCAGAAGCTCCTTCCATTATTCGTCCGAAATGAATATTCTGCGTTCAGCAGTATAGGCTAAATACCAAATATTTGTGTGTTGCATCTCTAAAATAGTAACAGCAATTGCTGTTTATTTTTCAAAATTTAATTTTTTTAATTATAATTTTACAGTGTTGAGCATAATTTTGTATGTCTTTACAATTTAAAAACTCCTTGAAAAAGTCTTTTTGCAATAACGGACCCTATTTGCACAAATTCACAAAACCGGACCCTGGTTGAAAGAATGTGACTTAACATTTATTTTATATTCACAAATTACGAGTAATTTTTTCACAAATGTAGAAAAACGGACCTTTCACAAAATGTCTGGACGGACCCCTGGTTTTATAATCACGGTTTTTTAACTATACCATCTATAAGTGGTTCCAAAACCGTAAAGATAGAAAAATGTTCCGAACCATAAGCTTTAGCGCGTTAATCGAATTTGAGACTGATGCCGGTTAATTTTGCCAAAATTTTAGAATAACAATTTTAACAGTGAAAAATGCTCGCAAATGTGAAAGAAAATAATTTTTGAAAGAAGCTGAATATTCGTTTTCAATCTCGCAAGAAGTGTGTTCCGTACCTAAACACAATCGCAGCCCCGTAATGTTTGTTTACTACGGACAATGCAACATTAATATGTAATGCAATAAAATTTGTGCATTTACATGACATTTCCTACTATACAAGTTTTATTTTTCTTCAAACGTACTCACTTTTTTTTATACAGAAATTATTGAAACTTTTTTTTGTTCTATCCATGAAAACACATTCCAAACCCTCACATTCACCTGTCTCGCATTTTAATTTCGTCTCGCGATACAGAAAGATTTATGAGCGTTTTGTAAAATTTTATTCATTTATTTTTGCTCTTGTTTTGTCCTTGAGAGTTTGTATTACTTGATATATGAAGACAAATCAATCATTTCCATTTCACAAAAAAATTGAAATTTGCTTGCGGATTTTAAATGGATTGTAAAGTGGGTTTTAAATAATACTGATATTTATAAATATCATTCTATTTTTTCATTAACAAAAAGTTCCTTAAAACCATTATATAGTTGAAGCCAACGCTTGTTTATTCAAAAAGTATGCTTTGCCAGTTGAAGAAGTAAAGATACCCATATATGTTCATAAAAAGAGATTATTTGTTGAAAGTTTGTTATTTTTTTCCAACTGAAAAAGTAATTTATCTCCCCCTGCTTTTTGCGAATTCAATTATTGATATAATTTTGAATATAAATAAAAAAAATAAACTTCCTTTTTACATTTTAGTATTAATACAATTCAGATAATCTAATAGATTTTTCTAACAACTCAAAAATTAAACTATTTTTTTAGATTTTAGTATTAATACAATTCCGATAATCTAATAGAGTTTACTATCAACTATTAGACTGTTTTTTACAAGTAAAAATACCAAAATTTATTTTTGCTTGTAATTATAGCTTACAAGCAAATGCACACAGGAAATATATAAATTTACAAGGAAAAATATATTAAAAAGGGACAACGTTGTTCCATTTGCGTCAAAGGTAAAGAGTTTCTAGAGCTATATTAAAATTTTAATTTCAGTGTGAATTAATTGCATACGACATACATATTAATAAGTAATTGGAATGGACACTTTCTTAAGTTTTGACCAGTTTTTTTCAGTGCCTAGGAAGCAATAGGTTTCTTTCAAATAAAATGCCAACCCTGATTTAACTAATTCTGATGTTATTAATATTACAGCTAGTTCGCCTTGTTCATATATACGGACTTATATTCCGTTTTATATTCTTACCAACCAAACTGTAATCTGTTATTAGAAGTACAAATTGCAGGGGCGTACACAACTGCGCCATCAAACACATGAGGCGAGACCTGGATAACTGCAAAATGCGCCAAAAAAATATTAAATCCCATGGGTGGCTCTATTGTTTCCAAATGGTGTTTTCAACCAGAGGTACGTTATGGGCTACTAATGACACAGAGAAGTAAACCTAAGAAAGGGAAATTCGAAAAAAGAAGATGCTCCGTTGATCATCTTACTTCCCTCTTTGATGGCACGCTTGGCTACATTCGACAGGTTGGTGATACCGATATTGCGAGATGTAATTGTCGCCGAAAAAAAAAATTGCTGCTCGAATGATCTCCTAATCGCCATTTCATTCATTGGCGAGTTCCAGATAATGAATAAGACAGTGTTCGATGAATTTGCAATCGATGGACCGTTATGGCGTGGTTAAATCGCTGAACCAAGAAGTTAACAAACTATGAAGCGTTGATATCTTGTTAATTAGAGAAATTATGTCTTTCTCAATGAATAAACAAGATAATATGGGAAGAAGTCAACTGATCAGAAATTCGCAATATCGGTCAAATATCCAATATTGTGGTAAAATCTACCATTACTATTTGGACATCCATGCATATCGGTGTAGGTAAAATTGTGGTTTAGAGTGTTTCTTCTGGTACAGGTCGGGACACTTGATCCAAGCGTATAGTACGCTCACACCAACTGTATTTTAACGTGGATAACAATCGGCTTCCTACGTTGCGGTTATTTTAAGGTTTGAACCCGTGTTATTGACAGGACGACACTGTATTAATAAGGTGACTGAATGGACTGACTTATCCAGAGCCCATACCTGAAACCCATTGAGACGCAGAGACGCAGAATTAAGGGTGAATCCTCAGTACATATATCCGAAATAAATAAACTAACTGTTGATCGACTTGCCGGTTCCGTTGCCAAGAATTTTTATCGTATTGATATCTCTATTCGAAATTTCAGCTGTATTAAATAATAAAATTTTAAAAAAATCGAACGGCGTGAGGTGAAAACGATCCGTTGCGCGTTTTTCGTTTTATGTTAAACAAAAACAAAATTATTTTCTTTTTTGCTACACTTGAAAAACGTAGTTTTTAAAAATTTTATTTCATTTCGATTGGCGATAAAATTTGCTTTCAACTTTAGAAGACATTTGGGTACTTGCAATTCAGGAAGAAGCAAAGCGATTATGCCTAACTATGTGATTTAAATCAGATTTAATTGGATGATTTTGTAGAGGATTCTTTGATGAAACTAACTCGCGTTTGCGTTACACGGAGAGGAAAACCACGAAAACCTACCACTGTTAGTCTGACTGCTAGAGGACTCAAACCCGTGATCCGTCAACCGCTGAGGATATTTTACGTCAGCACTGTGGTCGGTGCGAGCCGGGTGCGGAATTCGTATCGACCTTATTGGGAAGCGAGCACTCTGTCCTCTGAGTCACCATGGCTCTCATTCTTCGTATTATAATTCTTCATTTTAAATCACTCTAACAACTTTTCTTTAAAAAATAAATCCAATAAAAATACCTAAACGGACCGATGAAATTTTGAACCGATTAATAATATCTTTTAGTTACTATAGTTCTTCGGAACAGTGACTAAATTTTTCTTGATTTCTACCTTTCGCATGGATAAAAGGAGGATTAAAACAAGCCTAATTTGCTCAACAAAACGCGAAATTTAAAATAAAATGAATCCTTATCTCTGAATATTCATTTGAATTTTAAATAGGAAATATTCAACGTTTTACTACCAATTAGAATATTTAAATAAATGAAACTAAGAATTGGATACATTTTTAAAAAGCTGCTCCATTATGTACCCACCAGGATCCTATTTCAGTTAGTAAAATATAGGCTAACTTTGCTTTCAGAAGTGTGTTACAACAAAATGTTCTCTGCCTCTCAGAGAGAAAAAAAAAACCCTACAGTACTTTACATATTTATTGCTTTTCTCCTTTTCCGCACAGGAGACATTTTTTTGAAAAGAACTCGCAGGTCTTTCTCAAGCAAAGTAGAGAAATTATAAAATGAAAAAGACATTTTTAGAACGAAAGTGCTACCGGCCGAACATTCTCATAAGTAGAAAGACAAGAATGAGAAAGGATGTGGAGACCGGGGATTGGACGGGTACATTATGTCATGCTTGGGTTCACATTTCCGTAATCATCTAGTGGAGAGCATCTTCAGAAGTTCATACCCAGCTTGGATTCTCCCCCCCCCCCCATGTCCCTTTCTAGATCTTACAAATCGTCCAGAATGCTCCCCCTTCCACCCCTACTCATTTTAGGTTCGAATAATTTTTATCGTAACATTTCTCGAGGAAAGTAATTTACGCTAGCAAACGATGTCTTTGTCTACTTCTGCATCTCCTGTCTCTACGTGAGAAAAACTTTTTTAGGAAGAAAAAAAAAAAAAAACGACAGGATAAGAGAAAGGAGGAGAACAATTTTATTCCATTCGAAACCTGAACTTCTTTTTTGCACCTTTTAAGTTTTCTATTCAAGATGAGAAAATGTAAAAAAGGTGAGATTTAATTGAAATATCAAGATAAAGCAAAGAAAAAACATCGAAGTAAAGAAAGAACGAGTCTTATATTTTAATCCAGACGATTTTCGATTACAGCGACGGGGGAGGGGAGGAACATGTTTTTAAAATTGCGTCCATTGAACTATTATGTTTTATTATTTTATTGCTCGCAAAAAAAAAATAATAAGTTTAGTTGCATTCACCGATTTAATTAACTTTTTTATTTTTTAGAAATTATTTGCCTTTTTTTTTCTCCCGAACTCTTCCATTTTCATAAACACAAAGAGAGATGTTAAAATGTACTATATTGTAACAACTGATTTTAAACAACAACAAAAAATTACTGAAGATAATAATTTACCACATTTTACACAGATTACCACATTTTTTATTCGCATATGCGTTGCATACAATTTTGAAAATTTCAGACATAGATTTGAACCTTATATTCTCAACAACCTTAATACAGTGCAAGGTTGAGCTACATTATCAAGCAAATTAAATAATTTTAAACTTGATTACAAGATATAATGGTACAACCAAGAAGAAAACGCGGTTCAATTAAACACGTTATTTAGCAAATTTGCACGTAATTTCGTTTCAAGGTACTGATATTATGGTTCAACGTCGAATCAATGTTGATTAGACATTGAATGAACGATTTGAGTGAATGATTTTGATTAGAGCGCTGAATCGATTTTGATTTGATTAGAATAAACGAGCAATCACGAGTTGAAGTGTTGAAGTTGCGACTAGGTTTCTGCGGAGTCGCCAAAAGATTAAAGAAAAACTTCGAAATATCCGACAATTGATGAGGTTTTTTTTCCTTCGTTTAAAATAATTTGATAAACGATTTTGATAACTTATCAATTTAACAAACATCTTTCATATTTGAATGACGAAATGTTAGATTTTATAAAAAAAATTCTATATATTAAATGAACCAGAGAACCCTAAATCATAACCATGTTAATACATGGTATTAATATTATTGAGATGACGTAATGATATAATTATTGAGATGGCCTACTGCAACCCATATGCTACAAGAAATAAAAACGTTCTAGTTTTTTTTTTTTTTATGGTATTTAAATTCGGCAATAATTCTTTTGCGTTTTTATAATTTTATTTAATAAAATTTTAAAAATTAAACTCACCAGCGTCCTTCTAAGACTAAATAAAAATTGCCAAGCAGAAAATAAAAATTGCGTAAATAATTAACCACTATGCATAAACAATTAAAATTAAATAGAATTTTAAGATATGTGCTGTATCGCTTGATGTTTGTATACTTTATTTTGCATGATTTTCTTTTACCTCATCATATTCAATCAATAACTAACTGGATTAATGCTAACGATTCTAGTAATGAACGAGATATTGATTTGGAAGCCAAAACAATGACTTGTCCAAAATTGCTTTTAGCATTCGAATTTGATCTAACTTTTCTAACGATTGGCGAGATATTTGAAACAAAGAATCAATTAATCACGGAGATTTAGGACTTTTCCCCTATATTTTTATAGGGATCATTGTGAAAATTTAAAATTATAATAAAATATACTTTTTCCTATAAACTTATTTCTTAAGATGTAACGAAGGTATTTAAATGGCGACTGGTGCACGTTGAATCTGTCGGGGTCACAAAGTCCTCGAGATTCCCATAGCAAATCAATACCTCTTTAGGTACTGATCCAGGAAGGCATGGGGTCAAAATTGCCTCTGGATTGGGGTCAAAATTACAAGGGCACGGAGTTGAACATTGGATGGTCGAAAACCCAGAATTGGCTCGACAGTTCAAAGACGGTTATGAAATAAAATAAAATACATGTGGTGTTAGTGTTAGATTCATACCAGATATTTTAAATCCGTTACCTTTCGCAACGATTTAAAATAATGAATTCAGATTAAATCAATCTCACCAACAGCAACAACAAAAAAAAAAACGGATTTAACTTAAAAGTTGCAGAAGATTTGATCCAAACTGCTCTAACTACTTATGTGACTTAGAAATAAGTCTCTAGAAGAAAAACGAAAAACAATTAAAATTATTTAATTAGTATTATCAGTTTTTATTCGGACTAATTTGTTTTAGGCGTGTCCAGTCTAAGCTTCCTCTCTTTAACCTTATATCTTCATTTTCTAACCATCGATTTCTCTAGATCAGTAGAACTGATTTATAAGTTTCCGAACAAACATTTGCATTTCGATCCATATCCGCAATCCTTAAGGAAATAAATCAACTATTAAAACTATGGTTACGTAGAAATCTTGGAATCGAACTCAAAGCTGTAAATTTATTTACTCATTACAACCCAAAAATTTCAAAGATAGCTCTGAAATCAATTTAGACAAGACACCTTCTTTATACAGACAACAAGTGATTTTATAGCAGGTTCTCTCGACCTTATCGCGTGCTAAGTACTTGACTCCAAAAACATCAACCTAATCAACAAATTCGATACATCCGCCTATTCTTTCCTCTCCCTGGTGGAATCGTCTGCTCTTGAGCTCATCTTCATCCATAAATCCAGATGGGGTAATTTTCTTCTCCACTCGTTCAGAAGTTTTCTTACGTCACATGGAAGACCCACCTTTATACAACGGGGTCCGGTTATTTTTTTTTTCTTTCTTACAACTGCTGTCCCATCAGCAGACGACCCGTGACGGCCGCTTACACACACACCTGGAACAGCAACATTCAGGTAGGCGATTCGAGTGAAGTTCAGTTGTAATTCAGCAGGCACTCTCATCGGGATTAATTTGTTTTGCTCTACAGTATCGGCCTCCGGATCATAATCGTCTGCGTGCTCAACCGGTGTGTCGGCTGCTGCCATGCCTTATGAACGGTATGTTATCGTTTGATTCTTTTTTTTATAAAACAATAGTAACAAAAGCTGCTGTTTTTCCTTTCGGAAAGTCGTTTTCTTATTGTTCTTCAATTGGACGATTTTTCTTTCTCGTCTGTTTGTAATTAAAGTTATCAGCTATTCTGGTCAACGTAAATCCGTTATTTTAAAATTGCCTCTGTGTTTTGTGAAGAATTTCCACTAATTCTTCTCAGTTACAAATAGTCATTTTTTTTCCTTCCCTGACAAATGAGTTTGTCCGCCAGAAATAGAATAAAATTGTTCTTGGGATTGTTAAAAAGAATTATTTTAACATATTCGAATAAACAATTCATATTTTGTTTTGAAAAGAGGAAAAAAGTTCGCCTTATTTTTAGAATGCATTTTAAGCATGATCCAAATATGTTGTCATGATACGTTATATTTTTTGCTAGAGCACGAGGTTAGGAAAAAAAACCACAGTACCAACCATAATGTGGGTTGATACCGTATTCTATGAATTTCTATTATATAATATACTAGTCTAATTATAACTGATCAATTAACTAATTTTATTATTTTTATGATACAATTAATAACTGATTGAAGTTTATTTAGTTGTTTTTTTTTTTAATTTTCTTTTCTTAGCTTTGCGATTATTATTTTATGTAACCAATTACTGTGTGTGCTACTATTTGAGTGGGTGTCGGTTTAAAGCTAATTTAACTTAATTATTTTTCTAGTTTTGCTATAATAAACGTAATTTTTTATTAAAAAAAACATTTACATTATGATATTCAGTTTTAAAATGCCCCCATTTTAATAAAAATATACAGATTTAATGTTTCGGAAAGATTGCCGAAGTTTAATTAAATTAAACTAAGTTTTAATTTAACAGTAGCCAAAAGTTACTATTTATTTTCAGTAACATTTGTAATTTTATAATGAATTGTTCTTCCTTTTTTTTTTCTTTTTTTCTTTGGTAGATAGATGTGCCAACATTCATATCTGCTATTCTTTCTCCCTGTATTTGCAATTTACAACCTGTATATTATTTTTCATTTACCGTGAAAAGTTTATTAAGAAATCAGAACATAGCTTGAAATTAGACCATAGCCATTTTTATAAGAAAGCAAAAAGATCTAATTTTGTGTCATATTTTAATAAACATTCAAAAGTTGTGGTTTTTCTATGAAGAATAAGAAAAAACGAAAGAAAGGTTAGAAACGTTTGTCAAATCCAGGAATACTTTTCGTATTTCTTATACTCATCAATCAATATCCTCTTCTAGTCTCTGGAATATTCCAGATGAATGAAAATTAAGTACTATACTAATTAAAGCCATAAGACGTGGAAAGGACATTTGAAGTGCCAGTCAATAACGATATGGAAATACTCAATTAGGACATTCTGCCCCATAACTGTATTCTCCGGATCTTGCTCCTTCCATGGACGACTGTTTAAATTAATGACTCGTGGCTTGTATGAGCTGCTTCTTGTGAGAAATGCCCAAATGATTAAATCTTTTGATTGTCTTATAAGACAAGACCAGTTTTTGTTTTTCTTTCAACACGGAATTCGTGTACACGGAATCCGCCGCACAATAATTTCAGTTGCCAGTTCGTTACCAGTTTCAAACAATAAAGCCTTTTTTTTTCCAAAAAAATTCTTTGAAAACATGCTTTTATCTTCTTGAAAATTTCACTTTAAAGAGTGCTTCGTTAAAAAAAACATGGAATTTTAATAAATTTGATTGATATGTCAGTAACTTTTGGTTATGTATGTATTTATTTATGTTTTCCGTTAGTATAAATTTATTGATAAACACTTCAATATTTACTTTTTGCATTCCGAAATAATTGTGGCGCAAATTCCATTCTTAAAGAAATAGTTATTCCAGTGGGCGTAACACTTGCTCTGTAAGAAAATAGTTATTCCATTACTCTCAGAATCGCAATCTTGAAGGGGGGGAAAGTTCGTCTGCGGTCTTTTGCTAAATCAGATCAGGCGCGGAGAATTATTCTCGAAACTATTCTTAATATTCAAAATAAATAAATTTTGAAAACGATTTGACATAGGAAAATACTGTGGTTACGTTACACCTTATCATACATTAATAATACTTTTAGGAATCCCACTACTTTCAACAACTTTTTTTTTAAAATATTAGCTGAAAATTTTGAAAAACTAGTCTTTTTGTTTCACTATGTGCGAAAACACATAAAACTGGCAACAAGAAAAAATATATGTTAAGAGTTTTTCTCAATTGCCTAAGAAAATTTAAAAAAATAAAAGGATTTCTTTGAAGTGGAAGTTTATTTTTATTTTAAACTATATATATTATCTCGCTGGAAAGAAAAAACTGACTAGAATTCAAAGCGGACAAATATTTTAAAAATTTATAAAAACAATTTTTTTTTTTTTTTATAAAAATGTCCCCAAGTTTGGAATATTTCTCTCACGAAACAATATTTCTGTTAAAATATTCCTGATGAAAGTAATTGAATATTTGCATACTTTTGTATAGTTTTAAGATTGTAGTGTTCTGGAAACTTTACAAAAATTAAAAAAATATATATAACGAAGGAATAAAGTATTAAAGAAGTAAATTAAATACTGGCATTTTGCGCCATTTTTAGCACAATGGGATCTGGCTATGGAGGAATAAAATTTGACCTAAACAGCCATGAATGAATGAACAGCAGTTATAAAAAATCATATCATTCGCTAAATTGAATTATTTCATATGACGAATGAAATTCCCGAAAAACAGCTTTAAAATAAATAAACAAATAAAACATTTTATTACTCTCTTCAAATTCATTTCATTATTCGATCTATACATTTTCATTATAGAAATACTAAGATTTATTGCAATAAACTTTTCATTTAATCTGCATTGAAAAGAACATTTCTAACAGTAATTATTCCCCATTTGGTTCGGTGTCACAAAGGAACAATTAAATTTTTAAGAAGAACGAGTTGATCATATATTCGAACTCGTCTGGAACAAAATGTCAACTATGTTTCCTTCAGTGAATTTACTCAACATTTTCTCATGATAATATATATGTATATCACTCATTTAAAAGATGGGTTGTTGTAAAAATGTTTTGGTTGAAAGAAATAACGTTAGTTTTATTTTAGTTTCAGTATTAATCCCCGGAAGAAAATGGCGCAATTTAAGAGAAAATGTTGAAAATTCGCATCTTACAACTTTGAATGCATATAATCGAATAATAATAACAATAAAAAAAACACGCATAAAAGTTGAATATAAGTAATTTTTCAAATCTATTTCTTGCTTTTTGTTTAATTTAATTATTTTTTATATACCTGATATTATTGACTAAGTTTCATAAAAAAAATCGGAATTATTTATTAACCGAAGTGTCATTTGTCGGATATTTCTAAATATTAGATTTTATGAATTAGAATTTTTCAAATGAATATTAAAACTAACCAATAATCATCACACTATTAAAATTAAGTTGGATAATAACTGTTTTGAGGAAAATAAAAAAAAAACATTAATTAGAAGTTTCATAAAATAAAGTTTCTAAAAAACTTTTAAAAGACTTCTTAGCTTGATATTTATTCAGAATTTATTTGCCGATATAAAAATTATCGAATTTGCATCTATCAATTTTTTTAAAACAACTTCCAATCTTACAAATTTTATGTTTTTTTTTCTTTTTTTTTTTTACCTTTTATTGAATAATTTTATGTTTCTATAAACACTTTCCATTACATCTGCACACTTTATCCGTTACATCTGCTGCTGTTAATTAGCTATTAAGATTCCAAAAATTATTTTGCCGCCCCAATCGCTGTTCACCTGTATCCTTTAACGAAACAAATGATGCAGTAATAGACAATGAAAAAAAAAATGATGAGTCATTTAAAAAGATGAAGCAAGTTTATTTAAAATGATTTATGCATACCACTAAGTAAAGAAAGAAAAAAAGATGTCTTTCCTTTGCCTCAGTCCGAAAAGTCCTTGTTTATAGTCTTCTTCGATTGTTTGTTATTCATCCGCCAAGTTGCGGTTACAATTGCGTAGGTGCTCCCAGATACTTTTTTTATTATTATTCTTTAATTGTTATTATGCGCTAAGGGCGTGACATACAGCGTGGATAGGGTTCTAGTAGAGAATAAAGGGGATACCGAATCTTGGAAGTCTAGTAGAGAAAAGTTCGATGTCCTATGAAGTATTGGTTAATAAGCAGTTAACTATCTGCATTTTGAAGTCAAAGCGCGCTAGTGTAATATTAATTTTCTTTTGTTGTTGTTATATTTAAATATTCCATTTGTCACTCTGTGATTACACGCTGCTATTGTAGAACCATAATATCGTTCAGATTTGCCGAAACCTTAATATGATGTTAACTTTAAGTATAGCATTATGCTTCTTGAGTTCAACTTGGGGGGTTTCATGGTTTAATTTACCTCCTTATAAGCGTTCCACAAAATTTACATCATATTGTGGTTCATAATACCTGTGTTATGGTTTAAAGTTGAATCGATTTTCTTGGGAGGGGCCGTCTACAAATGATATCACGTATAGCGGGGAGGGAGGGATTTGATGAAACTATGACAGTTTGTGAAAGGCTATAGTAAAGGATTTATTTGAAAGCAATAGATTAAATGTTTTTGCTTTTTTTCATCAAAATAAGTTACATATAATCATTATAATTCCGCTTACAAATGGTATTAAAACACACAAATAAAAGTTTAAAAAAGAAAATTTGAATTATGATCTATAAGATGTGTTTTGTTTCTGAATAGGTAGAATAAATATATACGATACAGCGTGACATGAAACAAAGGGGGTATAGTAAAGTGTGACACTTTGTGACAAAGGGAAGAAAGGTGGGGAAAAAGGAAGCCATCACTGATGAACAGCCCCTGAAGGTATGAAAGAAATCGATGTACCCTATAAAAAAAAACACTAATTGTTTGAGCCAACTGCAGATGAATGAAGGGATTATTCTGTATCGAGAATCGATACATTATTTAAGTTTAGATCTGATAGCTCTACGAATTTTTTTAATTAATAATGATATTTATAGTAACATTTTTAATAAATAACATGTTTTCGAATTGTTAATGTCTGTTTTTCAACCCATAACAAACTGTAATTGCAGAAACACACTATTTTGTAGTGAGGTAAAAATTACCTTTAGAAACAAAGTGATAGGACATTTATGCATTGAGAATTTCGGAATTTTCTAATTTTGGCTATTACTTCACTTTAAAAATATCGCAATTACATTACACAATTTCATGTAAGAAATTAGATTTATGTTGTTTAGATATTAGGATAAACACCAGCGTTCTTTTTTTTTGTCCTAAGATAATTTTAAAGAATTGAATAATTAACAGTCTTTATCTTTTAAAAAAAAAGTACACGGGAGTGTTTGTTCTCAATAGATTAAATGTATAGCAATTTAAAATTGACTTAGAGATAACACTGAATGGTATTCCATGCAGAGGATTGGGTACTTTCAACTCGAGAAGTAATTTACGTAATTAGATTACTTGGTTGAGCCTAATCACGTGGTTGTGCTTGGCGAGTTAACGCTTTATAACATTTTATAAATATCGTTTAACAGCCGACCCAATTTTTTGGGTTTACCACTACTAATGTTCTACTCCGAAGCCTTGTAACTGTGAACTCAATCCAGAAGACAAGGGTACTCCTAGATCAAGTATAGGGAGAAATTTTGCCTCGTTTTTGATGGAACTAACCCGCATTTGCGTTATATAGAGAGGAAAACCTCCCACGGTTTGCCTGACAGCAAGGGGATTCTAACCCATGATCCGTCTACTACTAAGGATATTTTATGTCAGCACTTTGGCTGGTGCAAGCGAAATTTGTATCGACTAGCCATTGTGGGATTCGAACCCGGTTCACCTCATTAAAAGGCGAACGCTCTATCGGGGGTTAACGTTACAACAATAAGACTTGGTTTAATTATCATGGTGAGAAAATTTTAGAATCAGATTTAATTGGACACCTGGAAGTGAAACAGAATTCGCCTTGAAAAATTTCTCCCGAGGTTTAGTTTTCTCTTTAGGTCTTCGGCAAAGATCTGGTCCAGTCACCTTAATTTTGGTCTAGCTTTACTTGTGTTGCCAAGTTTTCTTTCTATGATTTTATTTTGTATACATGTTTCTTTCATTCTTTCTATTATAATGATTTCATGATTATATGTTTTCCTCTTACAAGCTAATTACCTCCATAAGAGTTATAGATTTTTTTGATAATTCTGAATTCAAAATTTGGAGGTTAATTTTTTGGCCACCCACCCGGTTCAAACGTCTTTTTCCTGTGTTATGACTTTTAAAAAAAGGCCCTTTTAAGGGCCAACAAATACTTATTCAAAATACTACATTCAAAATTTCTCAACATATTTTGATATAATAACACTTATGTGTTGCAAATTTGAATTTATTTTGCTTTAAAAAGATAACAAAATAATTTTTAATTACTAAAATAGTAATTCGAAAAAATATTAAAATTTCATTCCTATATTTCTAGTTTAAACAGGTTTTTTAAATCCTTATTACCCATTGTATAAATGATGACTTCATATATAATCCCCCTAGTAGTTTAATTCACGCATCATTGTTCTCATTGATTCTTTTATCTTTAAACAATGATAAAAAAAATATAAAAAAAATCATTATCATTAATAATTATTCAAAACTCTTGGATTTTTATGAATAAGAAAAAAAAATTTAAAAAATAATTATAAAAATGAATTTTAGAATATATTTTTTAATATTCTTTAAAAATAGCTAAACATAAAAGAATTAAAAATTATGAAAAAGAGAAACAATAGAACGGAAATTCTCATAAACGTCATTTAACAAAGAAATATTTTATTATTATTTGATTTCTTAAGTTTTTAATTTTTTCAGTTCTGGCTGAGTTGGAGGGTACGAATAATATAATGATGCATGCTATAGATAGATGCAGTTTTTCCGTCATTATTGTTCTGACAACGGAATTACGGAAAGCTTTTAAAAATTACGTTGAAGTTTTTTTTTATCACTTTCTTCTTCTACTTCTTATTCAATTTCTTCTATTTATTATTCGATATCTTTTACTTCTTTTTCTTCTTACTATTATTAACAATAACCCATTACTTTATGATATTTTTTTTTATTTGTGTACAGCCCCTTATTTTAAAAAACTTTTAGTGCAAAATATTTCTTTTCGTGTGCGTAAAACTTTTTTTTTTGGAAAACAAATTCAAACCAATAATTTTAGATACATTTATAAACTATGATTGTTAATCTTTTCGCAGTTAAATGTAGTGAAAAATTACATGAAAATGCCTATAGGTATAAAATTTTTTATAAAATTATTTCATTATTATATCGTTTTTTATTTGTATACAGCCCCTTATTTTAAAAAGCATTTTAGTGCAAAATATTTCTTTTCATGTGTGTAGATTAACTTCCCTTTTTTTTAACAAAATTAATTGAAACCAATCCAATAATCTAAATACATTTATAAACTCTGATTGTTAATCATTTACTTAATTAAATGTAATAAAAATTCCATCTAAAATTTCAAAAAAATATTTTATTTCCCATTTCAATATTACGACTCAATGAACTACGAATATTTATATCCATTATGAACGGTATAGGAAACTACGAAAAAATGCGATACTGCAAAAAAGCATCACTAAGGTTATGATCATGGAAGAGTTACATTACTGATACAGAGGGGAGATAAATCCCTGAGAGACACGGAAGTTATAAACTCACTTTAAAACAAGTATGATTTTTATTTTTCTGTGACGTGTGTAGTCGCCAAGCATGATTACAATTTACCAATTATTAGGTTCGGTTCTAGCTTGATCAAAAGATTGCTTCATTAAAACAATTCTTCATCAATTAATGGTAAATTAACAGCTTTAAATAATGGTTTATGTCTGTCCATTCACTTTGGTCACTCTCCTTAACTAAATGTTATAAAGAATCAACAGCCCTGAGTATCACAACTGATTTTATTTTGTATGCAAATTTAAATTTCTTGAATTTTGTTTTCAAACTCAAGAAGGGTGGTCCACCCTGTCTGCCCTTTCACAGTGATCAATGCACCCTTCTTGCCCTTTAAGTAAAAATAGTGTCCCTTTTGTATTTGAAAAAAAAATTCCTTCTATTATTTTAAGATAAGAAATAGCAGTAGCAGAAACAAAGAACTTCAGATTGCCGTTAGTAATGCAAATTATTTTAGGCTAAGTTAATATTGAATATCAATTAATATTGAATTGTTTCTCATATTTATTTAAGAATTTTTAATTCCGTTTAGGAGGGCACTAAATACAATTAATATATTTAGTTAGATTATTAAAGAGCCTTTAAAAATTGAAGGTGCCCTTGTTTATGAAAAACACCCTGCCCCCTTTTAATTTCTAGGAAAAGCACTGCAAAATAAATATAAAAATTCGCACATTATAAGTTCAAATTATTGTTAATTCATCTTATCTGCGATGCAACCAAATTGCGAAATTTCGAACTACATAAAGGTGAATACATAAGGAGAATCGTCATTGTTAATCGTCTCCCGATTGAGTAATTTCTTCAAATTAAATTAAAGAGCCACGATGGCTCAGGGGTTCGTCTTCCAATGAGGTGAACCGGGGTGGCTATGGCTTGGACCGACCACAGTGCTGACGTGAAATATCCTCAGCGGTAGACGGATCATGGATTAGAGTCCCCTTGCTGTCAGGCTAACCGTGGGAGGTTCTAGCGATCTTCCTCTCCCTGTAACGCAAATGCGGGTTAGTTCCATGAAAAATTCCTCCACGAAGGCAAATTTCTCCCAATACTTGATCCAGGAGTTCCCTTGTCTTCTGGATTTCCTTCAAAATTACAAGACTACGGAGTTGAACACTAGTAGTTGTAAATCCAAAAATTGGGTCGGCTGTTCAACGACGGTTATTAAAAAAAATTAAATTAAAGAAGCGGTAAAAATAGTTCTTCACTCTCATATTTTTTTCCTCTTTGCATATTAAAAAGAAGAAAAAAATCACAAGTTACAATCAGTAAGCCATTTTTTTTCCTTCTAATTGTGTAGATAGGTTGTGAATGACATAGAAAACAACTAAAACAGAAAACAACGTTGTTAGAGAAAATACACAATTTTCATTTTTTTCTTCTTTTTTTGCTTTAATTAAAAAACAATTTAAAATTACTGAAAGATTTTAACTAATTCACCTAGGATAGTCAAGGATAAGATATTAAAAGGTTTCTTAGAGTTAAAAAAAAGAGGTGAAACTTCTTAAGAAAAAGGTTATTTGGTAAATGAAATCATTTAATGGAAGAATAAAAATCATACGGATATTCGGTGATTCATATGCGGATAATTGGATACCTTCAAGTGACGACATCGTGGGTATCGAACCTGATTGGATGTTGAAATGTAGCACTTATTCATGTTAGCAATTGTTCTTTCCATTCAATTTCGAGTAGACCTAACCTGTTTGATATAAATTCGGCATGCGATCTCGTAATCGATTGTCGTATCGTGCGATAACCTCGTAACTAATGAATTCTTGCAAATTAATGAAATATGTAATTAATAGTTAGCAAAACAAAAGAAATAAGCTATTAATTTTCTTTCATTAATGAAAAAAATCGGACGATAAAACAAACCTAACAGCTGCATTGTTTACACGCCATCTTGTTTATAAACAACCATCTGCCGCTAAGGTTATAGGTCAGGTGGTTGCATATCAGAGGTCTTCTTCTTCTCGAGTTAGAGTATCCCATTGTAAATTGTGCGGTTTTCCGCATTTCCCACATCTTTACACAATATGCAGTGCCATACGCATAGATATATATTTGCTTTAAGAACAAAATAAATTTTTAAAAAATTGCATAAATAGAAAACTATTTCCAAAAACTGGAGAAGGCAAAATGATGTTTTTTAATCTATAATAATGGAAAGAGGGTGTTTGTAGAAAAAAATATATAAATAAATAAAATGAAACTAACTGTATTTTCTCCTTGTGATACAAATTTAGTACAAAACGCTTCTAGCTTCTAATGCAATTAATTTTTTCCTTTAAATTATCTAAGACAACCATTAAAAAAAAAAACGAATGTCATTTTACTTAAATATTTAAAAATGTAATTAGTTTTCAACGTGAGTTTTTCAACGATATTTAATCTCTGTATCGAAATGTATAGGACATTTTTTTAAGGAATATGTAAATAAAAAAAAAAACGATTAATTGATGTTGAACGTTCGTAAACATTGTTTTAATTTTTGTTACTGACTCTCGGCCATTTATTTTATTAGCAGTTTAAAAGCTTTTTTACGTGGTTCGATGGACTTTCAAACCCACTCACCTGCCTTTTGTCTTTTTAATAGCGAATTATAAATTCGCTTATCGTCACAAAACACGTGACCACTTAAGTTATCGTCTGCTTATTTCAGCCATCTTGTATTGCTACATTCCATGACATATCTTTCAAATAAAAGTTATTGAAAATTAGAAAAGTAGTAGGCGTGCTTAAAGGAAAAGGCTACTTGTTTTTTTTAAAAATGTCCTATAATAATACCGCAGAACGATAAAGAATAGAATCTTTTGAAATTATGGTATTTTTATTATTTCCATTTGATGATCTATTTTAAATTCGGTAAAAACATAAACTTTAAAATAAAGACTTTCATTTAATGATGTATATTAAATAAAATATATAACTATGGTATTTTCATGATCTACCTTTGAAAACAATAAGCTCTTAGAATAACTTTTGTTCTAATGAAAGGTTTTAAACGTTTTTAGACTCAAGGTTAATGGTAAGATGACCTGATCTTAAATAGCTAATTAATTCACGCTGACGATATTCTAAGTTAATCGACACTAAAACGTACATTCTCGGAACAAACATAATATTTTTTGTTGATTCTGTGTTAAATGTTGAAAATTTTTGATAAAATATGGGGAAAAAAGAAAGAAACTTGGAATCGTAAAGGTGTACGAATTTTTACATTCATTGTTTTTAAAAAATTTTATATTTAAAGAATTTTTAACTAAATCGGTTAAATAGTTTTTCAGATATTTAGACAGAAATGTTTAAAAATGCATGACAATATCGATGTAAATAAGCTGAAATGTTAGGTTTACTAATTAAATTTTGCAGTATCATAGTTATTGATCAGTATTTTAGGTACGAATATACCAAAGAAAAATTCGTTTTAGAATTAATATATTTGACGTTTTCTGTAAATAAACAAAATATCAGAAATGAAATGAAATTTCTTTTTAAATAAGTATTCCTCGTTTACTTTACTCCAGAAGAAGACCACAGTCTTTATCTGCTCCAAAAAAAGAAAAAAAGAAATGATTTTCTTTCATCAAGAGTTGTTAAGAGCACTGATCGATGCTCACGGATTGATGCATTCCGTCGACTAGATTTATTTTATTTTGTTAACGGTAGTTTAGTTCTTTAATTTAGCTTTTTGTAACCTTAACTCAGTCTTTTGTTAAATATTCGAGAGTAAAAAGATTGCTTAGAGATTAATTTTGTTATACAATTAATAATTTCAATATAATAAAAATTAAATATTACTTTCAATAAAGAACGCAAAAGTTCACTTTTAAAGTTTTAATTTTTCCATACGTCATTATTACTAAGAAAAAAAAAATTTCTTTTTTCTTTAAAAAAAAAGTTGGGTATCCGTTTTATAAATTTCATTTTAATTTGCTTTATTAGCTACAAGAACCCAATCTTTAAGGTAAGAAATCGAAAAAATTAATTAATAATTTTTTTAGTTCCAACAATTAATTTATTGTTTGTTACCAACAATTAATTTATTGTTTTCTTTCATAAGAGATAACTTTATAATGGCTTCTCAAAAGTGGGGGACGAATGGTTGAAAATTATTTTACCTTCACTACTTTCAGAAAGAGAATAGAGGAACTTCACCTTTTGTTTACGTCAAAAAAAATCATAATCAATCGTGGAATTATTCATAGTATTTTTTATAAAAAATTAAAAATTGCTCCCTATTTTTTAAAAATTTGATGCTTACTTTCTATAGTAGATGGTTAGATGACCAAATGTGAAAATTTTGGTTAGAAAAGTGGAGGAAAAAAAATTTTTCGAAAATTACTGAGCCAAAAATAGAAATTTTATATTTAAGTTTATTTTTTAAATAAAAGTAACTTCAATAAATAAATAAAATTCAAAACAAAAAAGCGATAAAATATATTAAAGTGATATAAAATAATAATATAAAAAAGTGATAAATGCAATAACCAATATACATTTGAGCAAATACTTTAAAATTCACCATATTTTATGTTTACCAAACTGATCTACTTGTATGTGAATTCCTTAAATTTTCATTTCTTTCAGCGAATATAGAAACATAAATAACATACATAAGAAAGCCAGTAATTGATTTCTTTCCAAAACTTAAAGCCCACGAATTCTTATCGCTACATTCTAATCCTACACTGACACATAAAATCTTTAACCGGTTTAATTTTTATCTATCAAGAACCTTTTAATAAAAATTTAGCGACTGACAAAGATTATTAATTTGGTTATCTTTCTTTGAACTAGTAGACAGGGAAAAAAATACAATAATAAATTGTAATATCCCCTCATTACTTTAAGTGGAAACCCACGAAACTTCCAAACAGTCGAAGAAAGCCATCTCATTGAGTTGAGTTGAGGTGAGTTATCAACAGCCAGAATCAAGGGAAAAAAATCGTTTTATTTTTTGGTTTATTGTTATTTATATTCTAGGGAGATGCAAGCGCCAAAATGGAATATAAAAAAAGACAAAAGTTGTCGCCAAAGTGAATGGCGGAAGGTTCTGTCATTGACCTTTTGGCACTTATTTTTCTGACACTTCTTGCGGTCGAAGGAGAGAGCCGCATTTTAATATTTATTGGCGAATTTTTTGAAAGAAAGATAAGTTTTCTTTTTTTCTTTGAAAGGTGACAAGACAAATATCCTGGAAGCTTTAACTTAAAATTCTAGTTCTTTTTTTATGAAGGACAAAAAATAGAAAAATAACGGAAATGCTTTTATGGTTATCTTCAAAAACTGTTATTTTAAAGAAAACGATTTATGAATTTAAAAGAAAGAAAAAAACGATGTGTGTGTAAAATGTGTTTGCTTTTTTAAAAAAATTAAGTTGTTAATAGTAATAATAATATTAATACGCTATTAATATCGAAATAAATCTAATAGCAACATGCCATTAATGATATACAAACACGATAAGAATAGTTATGTTCTTTTCACCAAAGTAAAATATTTTGTTTTCTATAACTTATGATGATTTTTCTCTCACTAGATTAAAAATTAATTATTTTAAAGAATTTAAATTTTACTGTGCAATTCTAATAAAATTAAATATTATTTTTGATGTATTATATAATATATATTTTGATGCACTGTATGACAAATATTTTTAAAACTACTAATTTTAAATAGTCTTTTTTTAGACAAAAACTGTTTCTGACAAGCTTTTTAATGAAAGGTGTTTTTCGAATCTCTGTCTCTAACGAGGAAAAAACTATAGTTTAGGTATTTTGAAATCTAAGAAAAGCTTTAATTTTATAGTACGTTTACAATATTACCGTAACGAATTATTGGCGCTTTACAACGGAAAAATAGTTTAAATATTTAAAAAATTTCATAAATTTTTTTTAGAAGTTGCTAATTTGGCTATATTTTTGTACCTAAATCATAGTTTTCCAATTTTTTTACTTCAACTACTACTATGTGAGACAGAAAAAGTTTCAATTTCCGAGAGAAAAAAAAAAATTTTTTTAGCATTTATGATTAATTTCCCTTTTTTTTTTGAGTGGGTGTTAACGCTGACCCAATTAACATCATGAATGTCCAAAATCTTCCTTTTATTTTGGAAAAAAATAATTTATTAAGGTAGTTATCGGATATTTTAACGTAACGGAGCGGAAAATGGTTGCTCCAGAGAGGTTTCATGGAGGGTCCAATCTACCTTAATAAGTAATTAATTATCCATAGGTAACAATTAATATAATTGAAGAAAAGGGGATATTTCCTTATCGTGATGTCTCGCCAACTATAATCGCCAAGGTGCTAAATAGATTTGAAACTTGCAATTTTTAAAAAAAAAAAAAATTACATGTAGATGTTTGTCCTGGGGTGGCTACGAGTTTTACCCTTCGAGTTGGTCCCTTTCAGTGACGTTTTTTTTTAGTTTCTCGCGGGCCACTGCCCGGAAGTTTCCAAGGTTTAGCGATTATTCTGCCACTGATCACGATACGGAAATCTCCCCTAAAATAGGGTTCCAATTAACCATAAAACATTATTTAATAATAGGATCCATAATTTAAGTTAATAAACGAATAACGATGGGCAAGACAGCAAAGAGAAAAGTGAGCGGGAAATGGGGTTGGCGATACCAGTGAATCGCAAACGGCGCCAACTCAATTTATAATTCTTTTTTTTAAATTCAATAATAAAAGTTATGCTCACAAGTAACTTATTATAAACGCATTCTTCAGTGCCTCGAGTTGCTCGTATCACATCGAGTCTAGAGGAGAACAACTGGGTGATAGCGGCTCTTTTTCTTATTTTTTATCTATACTTTTTTTCCCCTCAATATTCTTATAAACTGTCAGGGAAAAAAAATTGTTCAAAGCCGTTTCTTTTTAGACATAATATATATTATTAAAAAAAATCAAGAACTATATAATTTGCTGACTCCTGTTCATGAAGCGCTTTCTGAAGAAGCTCATCTTTGTCTTAAAGCTCCATTACCCGCAAAGAAAATTTCTGGAAAGTGTCAAGTCAATGACAGTTATCTACTTCACTTTTTCCCTCCACCAAAACAGAGTCCTAGTCAGTGGTCGGAAAAAATACATTTTCTTTGTAGTTAACTACAACTACAATTACTTTATTACAATTGTAGTTAACTACAACAACTACTTTTTTTTAATGTAGCGACTACAAACTACTTTCGAAATGTAGTCACTACTTTTAGAAGACGAACTTAACTGGAGAACTTCACCAATATTCAAAATGATTTTGAATAAAAAAAAATTGGCTAGGTTAAATATGGGGAGATATTAAGAAGTTTTAATTCATGTTTACATGAAATAGTTTTTTTCATTTATTCTAAAGCACTTTTTACTAATTTGTTCTTTAAACTTTCAAACTCTATGCTCTTTATGAAATGCTAGGAAATTATGAAATATGTGTGATTTAAGTGATGAGTGCTTTTTTTTTAAGTGCAGAGCAAAAACTGACCACCCTGAATAACTTTTGATCTAATGATCGGAACTTCGCGTTCTAGGACTCAATCTTAATGGTTTGAGGCGGTGATCGCAAATATGCTAATTAATTAATGCAGACGATATTTTAAGTTACGAAATCAGACACAAAAATGTACTTTATCGTTACTGTGAAATAGAATTTTAAAAAAGTCCGATATTTAAAATTCGATTTCTGAGGAATAACTCGACCGATTTTCGCATCGTTTTTTTTCGAGCATCAGACCTAGATCTTATTAACGTTCGGTCACAGAGGTATTCTTATTGCGTACGTTGACGGGCGCTCGAAAGAGTTGCATCCATCAGATTCAAATTTTTTTTTGCCTTTGAACTTGGTTTCATACATTTAATTAACGTTAAAAGTAGGCGTCAGGAATCGCTACAAACTACTGTTTTTTTTTTTTTTTGTATAGTAGCGACTACAACTAGCGACTACAGTACTACTAGCGACAAAAGTAGTTTTACTATTTCCGACCACTGGTCCTAGTTCAATGAACATCAAGATATCATCAAAAATTCACTGTAAACTGGGGATTATTACTGAGATATGTGAAGCAATGTTGAGGTTTTAAATAATTTCGGGTCTGTGTTGAACCATAATATCGTAAAAAAATTTTGTGATCTTTTTATGGTACAAAGTTGAACCATATTATCAGAAATTTGATTACATGATTCTATGGTTCAACTTGAACTGCAAAATAGCTCATTTGCAAAAATGAATAATTTTTTAATAAAATCTAAAGAATTGTATAAAGATTATTTTAAATAATCAATCAATTTTAACTCAATGACAAACATCCCGTTTTTTAGTCTTAAAGTATGCTTGTTCCAGTTTACAGATTTAAACATTAAGATTAAACATTTAGTCTTAAAAACTAAAGATGGTCAAATTAATTGAATTTAAAAACTGCATAAAACCTAAGCAAATTGAGTTAAAATTAACAGTAGTTGAAAATAAAAGTTGCTTAAAATGAGATGGGGTACACATTTTTTAAATTAAAACATCCGTTTTTTATTAATTTTTAAAATATTTAATATCATCCATCAAGATTCAATTTAAAATGGAGAATTAATAATTTTCTCAAAAAGTTTTGACTATGCTGTTATAATAATTAGTTTTTTCTCCTAGTAAAAAAAATATATTTAAACTAGTAAAATAGTAGTTTTCTAAGGAAAACTAATAGATCTCTTCTAGTAAATCGTTTGCTTTTCATATGATGCCAGTTTTAAATTTTTTTCATTAATTCGTTTTAAAATTCTTACTAATTTTATTTCTGCAAAACTATTAAACTATTATAATGTACTTAAAAAAAAGAAGGAAGAATCTTGTTACTTTTTTCTGCAGAAAAATGTTCGAGAAAAATTATATTTTCTTAAGACCGATATTTTTAAATTTAATTATCGTCTCGCAAATAGTATTTCTTCATAAATTTTCCTTTTCTTTTTTAAAGAATAACTTTGATTTTAGAACTATTTTTATATTTGAGTGCTAAAAAATGTAATAAGTTTCGATGATTTTTATTTATTTAAAAAAAAAGAAATGTACGGAAAAAAATGACATCTTTTTTTCAAACGGTGGAGCACTTAAGCCACCTAGAGCCCTATAGTCTAGGAGGCTTTAAAAGTATTTTTTAATTTTCTTGCGCTGTAAAGTATAACATTTTATAGAAAAAACTTTTCCTACTGGTTCAAATGGAAATTAATGACGGCACGTCGTCTTGATAATAAACTCTATGGCGCCGTTGAAATCTTTGAAAAACCGTGAAATTGATTTGTTTCACTATAAAAAATAGATTTTTTTTTCTCTGTAAGGCAAGAATCACATTTTCACTTAAAAATACAAATGTGATTTTAACTTGTGGTATCATTTTTTTGTCCTTTCCTGTGTTTTATTTTTTTAATTTATATATATTATTTAACGAATTGTAGAAATATAAATATTTACAGGATCTGCTAAAATACTTTTAAATTCGAGCTCAAAAAATTCTTTCGTACAGAAAAAAAAAGATAATTTTGAAGCTTCTGAAAATTCAGAAATAGATTGTTAAAAACCTGCCATATTTTAGAAAGTTTGCTTATCTATTTCCTAATTTAAAATATAAAAACAATTTTTTAAAAAAAAACAATATGGTTTTCGTTCAATGGTTTTTAAAAATCAATAAAATAAGATGGGAAAGTATGATTTCCGAGAAAACGAAATTTAAATTTGAAGCTTCGTAGTGAGGCGTGCTTTGTTTCCTTAAAAAATACAAGTTTCATAAAATCATTATTTTACCCTCGGTGAAGTTCAAGGAACAAAAAGAACATTTTTATTCCTGGTAAAACTCTGGTTGATTTCTCTTTTAAGGAGACCTTCATACTAAATATATATTTAGATGTGTACACAGGATTACAAAAAAAGGAGAAAAAAAGCTTAGACACACTTAAAAATTAAATATATATATATATATATATATATTTTTATCAGAACATAACGCAATTTCTAACTTACAGAGATGCCAATTTGCTCCGGACAGCAAATATATATTTTAAAGTGGTTTTAGTGTTACACTAAAAAAAATACCATGTGGATCAATCTGTAGTCCGTTGAGATTCAGAAGACGGAGTTCCAAATTATTGAAAATATAATAATAACTATTGTTATCAAGAAAGTTTTGTTTTGGATTTTTTTTAAAATATTTATTACACCTGTTACCTGTATAATAAACAAAAACATTCAATGATAATTGCTGTATTTTGTTTCATAAACAGCCCATCGTCTTTGAATAATGTTGCTTTTTTTTCAATTTCTGATTCACATCCGGATTGTAATTAAATAATCGCTGAGAGTGCAATAATTTTCTTTCTAAGTGCAACAATTTAAGTCAACTTTTGATGACCAAAATGAGATGCTGGAGTGCATGTGGCGCGTGTCTCGAGGGGGGGGGGTTGATGCAGGCACCGTCCATTTCCAGAAGCCTCACATTTCCGGTTGATTTTATTTGCAGGAACGGAAATCGTCACGGTTTTTAATGATACACGTCGCCCACCAGTCCAGTCAAGAATATCCTCAACTCTTCATTCTTTGTCAAGAAAAAAAAAATATATATATAAATAAATCGAAGTTGAAATTAATAATGTAGATCTAGTGTAGAATATACTATGGATGCCGTTCTGAAATATTGACAAACTTTTTTTTTTCATTATTTGTTATCATTATTCTCCTCATCTCCATTGTTACATATCACATTACCCTAGATATGAGTTCGAGTTCGTTTTGGAGGTCTGAGTCAGAAGAATTTTAATCAGAGCCCGAGATACATCGAATTACTTAGAGCCAAAGCGAGCCCGCGTTGACACATACGTTATATAACGTTAGACATACATTAGGTAAGACAGTACGTTAGATAACGTTGGACATACATTAGGAAAGACAGTACGTTAGATAACATACGTTAGACATACATTAGGTAAGACAGTACGTTTAAAGATACGTTAGATAACGTTAGACATACATTAGGTAAGACAGTACGTTAGATAACGTTAGACATACATTAGGTAAGACAGTACGTTAGATAACGTTAGACGTACATTAGGTAAGACAGTACGTTAGGTAAGATACGTTATATAACGTTAGACATACATTAGGTAAGACAGTACGTTAGATAAGATACGTTAGATAACGTTCGACATACGTTAGATAAAAGCTAAATTTTACGGTCCCGCCTCTCGGTATTTGATGTTTAAACAAGGAAATTAAGCATTAAAACCTTTCTCATACTATTCTGTAACACAGCCGTGGTGGCTCAGGGTATAGAGCGCTCGCCTCCGCGGATTTGAATTCCATCGATGGCTGGTCTATACGAATACCGCAGCCTGTTTGCACCGACCACAGTGCTAACGTAAAATATTCTCAGCTGTTGTCTGATGATGGGTTAGAGTCCCCTTGCTGTCAGGCTAACCGCGAGAGAATTTTCATGGTTTTTCTCTCGATGTAACGCAAGTGTGGGTTAGTTCCATCGGAAAGTCCTCCACGAAGGCAGATTTCTCCCTATACTTGATCCAAGAGTTCCCTTGTCCTCTGAATTGGGTTCAAAATTACAGGACTAAGGAGTTGAACATGGGAAGTCGTAAATTCAAAATTGGGTCGTCTGATCAACAACGGTTATATGGGTGATTCTCACGAAACATGACAATTCGGACCAAAAAATTTCTTCAAATTTAAAGTCTTCAAAATAATCTAAAATTTTTTTTGTATACTTCTTTAGCTACACTTATTAATATCTTATAGACAGCAGTGTAGTTTATTGACATTTGCTCGAGGAAAAAAAAAAAAAAAAATAGAAATTCACCAAATCTTGAATGCCAGGAAAATGACATATTACCTTAGAAGTTTAAAAAACAGTCATTTTAAGTTAATAGTAAGTAATTCAACTTAAGCTTTTATGTTAGATGAACCATAAATTGCTTAAATTAATTCTTTTTATCCACTGTAGAAAGAAACACAAATTTTTTTGTTGCTGATATGTACAGAATAAAATTGTGTATAATAATCAATCATTAAATAAATAAATAACTTTGTTTTCATCCAAGCATATTACAATCATACATGAACTTGGTATTAGGTTAATATTTGCTTTCCCTCTTTACAGTATTAGCAGTTGAATAGAATTTCTGGTAACACTTCAATGTCCTGGCATTCATAAGCCAGGAAAATGACAGCCAGGATGATGACAAATTCGCCATTTTATAGCATATAACTTTACTTTAATTTAATATTTTGGCCGAAGACGTTTATATTCTGCAGAAAACAACAGTATTTCTTAAAATAACTCAGATAAATCTATGTAGTTTTTGTTATTAAAGATTTCAAGAAGCCAGGAAAATGACAGCATAAAAACCTACTCACCTTGAAAAAATTTTTGAAATAAATTTTGAGCCAGAAAATTGGTTCTCTATTCATGCAACAAGACATGTTCAGATAGGAGGGTATCTAATCAATCTATTAGCAAAAGATATTGATTCCTGGTGCTATCTATTTTGGTTATAAATCACTAAATAAAAGTAGCCAGGAAAATGACAGATTTTCATGGGACAAACAAATTATAGACAGAAAAAATTATTTTAAACGAAGTTTTAGTAAACAATACCCTCTGCGTATATTCTAGAAATGCTTACATAGGATAAGATAAAAAAAATTAGATTTTGAAAAATATGTAGGAAGTTTTGAAGCTAGTTTTTATTGGAAATATTGTTTGGGACAGGCCAGGAAAATGATATTTTAATATTCAATTAAATTTTTTAAGTATACATAACAGTCAATGCTCGTGCAAAGTCATTTAAAAATGCAGCAATGCTATTTATTAATTTTTTTTTAAAAAAAAGTTCTTTTAGTATTATAGTATTAGATCTTGGAGACAGTGAATTGTCATGTTTCGTGAGAATCGCCCATATATTAGAATTATGTTTCTTCTTTTTTTACCAGAATTCTTTTCTCCCTGTGATGATATTTAAGACTATACTTATCGATTCACTATATATTTTCGTAACTATGTAAAATGTTCTTACCATTTACCAGTGTATCGATATTATGTACGATATTGTTATTACCGAATTAAGATTCCTCAACACAATTCATACATGAAAGTCGAACCTCATTAATCTCAGCACTATTTTTAAGAGGAAATAAAGTACTTTATTACCTCTCTGTTTTTACTTTTTAAAAAAAATTATTTTATTGTTGAAGAAAATTATATTATTATTATATTATTATTAGATTATATTATTATTAGATTATATTATTTTTGAATTAAAAATTTTGGTTACCTAATTTTAAATAATCGAGAACATTTATAAACACATTACCTGTTTATGTAATGTTGTAAACAGGGTTGGGTTTTTGACGTCAAAAAGTGGTTTTTGACATGACAAGGGTATAATACTGGTTTAAACCGACAAAAACTGAAGTTTGCCAAGAAAATATATAAACTTCAAAACTACCAACAGTTGCCATGCATTATATTGAAATTTAATTATACTATAGGTAATCAGCAGGTTTCAAAATATTTTTTAATTAAAATCAAGGTAAAATAACAGATTTAAAATCTCAGAAATTTATATTCAAAAGCATGTGCAGAAAAATTTTGCACAAAAATTGTTTAAATATTTATATTTTGAAGAGAAAAATTTTTTTTTTGATATTTGAAAATTAAAAGTTTATTACTCTGCATTTTTGACATATAAGGAACATATAACTAATATTTATAAGGAACTTACAAGTTATGTTGTATAAATACAAACTTGATACAAGTGTATAAAAATTTTTTTTAATGTTTTACCGAATATCTTTATTATCCAGTATGTTAATTTGAATTTAAAAGTAGTTATATTTATGAATAATGATAAATATAATTCATATTGTTTATTATATTTATTTATAATTATTACACTTATCATTTTAAAACAATTTTTATCTCTTAATTTTTTTTCTCCACTTGTATTAAGAATACAAATAATGTATATTTTGAAAGCAAGAAGTAATTATTCAACAGCTGAATATTTAGATATTCAACAAAACTATGTATATAGCATTCAGCAAAATGAAATTCACAAGTATTTGGATAAACTAAATTTTCAGCATAGTAAATGAATAGGCTGAATATACTGTAAATCGACACTAACTACTCTGTGTATTTAACAGAAAGCACTTAAATTTGTATTGTCTTATGTTAACTATGAATTAAAAAAAATTGAAGATTTAAAATTCAGAATTACTGATTTTTCTGAAAAACTAACAACCAATCACAAAAAGTCAAACTAAACAGAAGAACATTACAGTCACTGATCCATGAAATATTGAAACAAATTATTATGGAAATTTTTTAATTATCCTAATTAAATACATAATTTTAAAAATTAGAACATGCATCACACTACATAATCAAAATGAAGATGATGGAAGTAGAAATTTAATTCAAAATTCAATAGTCTAGTTCATTTGCTCCTATAATACACATTGCTCCTATATGCACATTGGTTACTATTCAAAATATAAGTGTTTCTTCAAAATTTTCAATTTATTTTTCCTAGAACATATTTAGAAACACTATCCTTTATAAAAAATATATAAATTTTATGCATTAATTAAATTTCACATATGAATATAGGTTTTTGACATTTGTGACATTTTTTACAGTGAGGTTTTTGAAATGACGGTTTAAACCATGGTTTAAACCGTCAAGAACTGTCACATGTCAAAAACCTGCCAACCCTGGTTGTAAAAAAAGGCAACAATTGTTTACTATCAAAAACATATTCTTTTCCTCATATTTAAAAAGAACTTTCATTGAAATAATACTTAATTGAAATTCATTTTTAGGCATGGATTTTATGTCTGGGTTAGAATCGTTAAATGGTGAATAATTTTTTTTCTTCTTAAAATTTCTCAATTTTTTTTAAATAATATTAAGTTTATTTTATAAGGCACTTAAGAGCTCGAATAATTTATTTTCAATTTTGTTCAATTAATGTGACATAACTTTAAATTTAATATGCATTAAAGCAGAAAATTATAGCATAAAGTTAAAAAAAAAATTTTTTTTTTCAAAATTGTATTTGATCATACAATTTAACAAAACAAATTTTTTATACGTTAAGTTAAATATAATATCTATCATACGAAGCAAAAGTAATTTAAGAAAATAAGATTGTGTCATGATGCATTAGTTTGAAAATTTGTCAATTTTATTTTTAACTAAAATACACATCTCCTCGAGGATAAATAAAAGATATTTGATGAAAGCATTTCCAAAGAAAATAAATAAATAAAGATAACGAAAGAAAAGAAAAGAAAGAAGAAAAAAATATTGTTTTCATCTCTACATAGCCCATCAGCAAAACGTTCTATTTTATTGAAAAATCGAATTTCTGGGCAAAATACAATAGATCATAGGCGGTTTGTTGCTATAGAGAGAGAAAAAAGTAAACATAGCTTTAATGATTACCGTTTACTTAAACCCTAAGTAATAATACCGAACAAAAAATAATCACTGTCATTTTTCTTCTTTTCGTCGATTTTGATGTTATTTTCAAAATAAAAGTATATTAAATGTCGAAATAGCAATGCTGCATTAAATATAATAGAAGTCAATAAACAGGCGTTTGTAAATAACAGTTCATTCAAAACTTCAATATTTTCTTTTTTGCGGAAATGTTCGAACTAACAATTTAACTTAAAACACAAACCATCCTGTCCATTTGTTAACATTTCATTAAAAAATGTGATCAAAAAAATTGTGATAATACGAAATTTTTCATTGCAAAAATATCAATTACGTTAAAGTATTGTAAATATTATTGCTCATAAACCGCAATTTTTTGTTTTAACTATTTAGTCTTTAATAGTGTTTATTTATAATAGTTGGGCTTAAAATAAATTGTCATTTTTATTTTTAATAAAATAATTGTTTGTATACGAATTAATAATTGTTAATATTAATTCTTTTCTTATAATAATTAACAGAAGGTACTAAAAATGCTGGTGCTGGAAATAATCAATATTTATTTTTAGTACCAGTGAGCATTTTATTTTATACAATAATGCAGCAATATTTATTTAATACAATAAAATTAGTTATTTTTAGTACCAGCGAGCATTTTATTTTATACAATAATGCAGTAATATTTATTTAATACAATAAAATTTCGAATATATCACTCTCAAAGTCTATTATTTTCCAAATACATTTTTAAACATATAGTCTTATCAATAAAATCTATTGATTTCAAACAATGAAAATGTTTATTTACAGCAGGTATATTAGAAAAAAGTATTCCTATTTCTAATTTTTTTAAGACGTACATTCCACGATGATAATTATCTTATTTCAGTAATTATTAATCATCGTAAAGTAATTATTATCATTATGTTATCAGTATCTTTACTAAATTATTATCATACTTCTTGTTTATTTCAAATTATTATTTTATTTTCGATTTAAAAATTGTTGATATGTTAAATTATTTCACATTTATTGGCTTCATCACAACAGAATTATTTATTAATATTTATTATTATGGCCATTATTGTGGAAAGCATACAATACATTTCGAAAAGTATTACATTCAATATTAGCATATTTTCTAATAAACACAGCTGTAGTTATAGTGTCGTTTAATGTTAATAATCAGTAATCCGAATCCATAGTAGTTATTGTTAAATTATTTTTCATTTGTATGTAGTGTTATTACAGTAGACTTTACAGATTTATTTATTATTGCCATTGTTGTGGTTATGATATTAACAAAGTTCTAAAAGTATCACTCTCAAAATTAATAGATTTTCTGAATACAAATACGTAGATACAATTGCATAATTGCAACAATTCTTGATTATTGGAAATGAAATGGAATCAATTTGCTAGTTACTGGAAAATAACTACTGAATACAAGCATTAAATTGCGTATTTGGTCATTGTATTTTCAACGATTTTTATTAACAAAATCGAAGTGCTCTCTGTTAATTTTGAAAATGGCGCAAAACGAGGAAACGGAGAAATAAAAAGCGTTTGATGCCTAATTTTTAAGCATTTAAAGAAGTTACTCGAACGTTGCGTTATCTTGAACTCATTGTCTTGGAATTGAAAATTATTCATAAATTTATCACTAATTGATTTTGTAAATTAAAATGCAAATATAATAATTTCAAGTGATGAATAACTGTTTCTCTTAGATCTAAATAACTGCAAAAAAGTGCAGTGGAAGATTTTACCTTTAGCGCAGAAAAAGAAACCGGTGTTTTATATTATATTTCATAACCATAAATTGTTAAAACGCTAAATATAATATTTTTTTCACTTATTTTGACATAAAATAATACAAAATAATGAAAAAAGTGTGAAAAATATATTTGATAAAAATTCTGCGTCAAAGGGTTAAGGTGCTTAAACTGTGGCTTATTCATTCTCTTTGGCGATTAAGATTCGAAAAACACTGTTAAGTTTAACTATATCTGCGTAAGTCAAAAGTTTATTTAAATGGTGAGGGTTAAATAACTAACCTGTCTAATGATATTAAAATATGATTAGCTAGCGTATAATAATTTTTAAAAGCGATTTCGTAAAAGGGAAAGAACAGCGAGTCATTGCCAAATATGGCAATCCAAAAGCAAACGATAATCTAAAAAAAATTGTCTGAAAGAAACACACCTAATGGTGCCTTCGGAACATTATTCCAAAGGACTATTTAATTACGTTTAATTGCATTAGCTTGTATGTTGTTCATTTGTATCAGTGTGTGGGGTCGTGGGTTCGGTCCTTCGATACTTTCTCACTTATGTAATCTTATTCGTTTCTTTCATTAGAAAAGACCTTAAGTAGGGCACAAATTACTCATCCTGATAAAAAAAAAAGTCTTATTAAGCTGGCATATGTTTAGAAGGTTGGAGACGAAGAAGACAAGAAGAAGAAAAAAGAACTTCTTTAACACTTTCTCTTAATCAAAGGTCATTGTATCAAATTAGATTGACCCTGGATTGGTGGTAGTTGATGTTGAGAACTTTGTTTCATGGTAATTTGGAGTTGGAAAGGGTTCTGACAACTATGTAAATCTAAATTGACATTTCTTCATGAAAAACGTGTTCTCGTACTTTTGTTAGCGTTCGCAAATTAGATCTTAAGTGAACGTGCGTAATTGCACAAAACGGTGGGGAAAATATGTTCCTTTAATTTTGTAAAAAAATCGTTAGTTTTAAAAAAAATCAGCCTATTATGATTAAAGGTTCTATAAATAAAATCTGTTTACATACGTAAATTATGTGTGAAATAAACTACGCTAATTTAATATTACCGTTATTGAAAAGCAATAGACATTAAGATCATTTTGTTCATTAGCATATGATTTGCATAAAATATGCAAAAGTTATTTTAATAGCAATACCATGACAAACGTATTTGTTTATTTAAATTACAGAATATTCACTATTAAAACAGGATGTCTGTTTTACAGAATATTTCTAGCGTTGCAAGTGAAGACTGCGAAATGCAACTCGATTTACGATACCACATAAAGGGAAATATATGCATACAGAAGCTATGCATTATATATATCTATAGTTTGTCTAAGCTAAGAACTCCTCCCACCACAAAGTCTGAAGCCGTCTGGTGCTATGGAAACAAGAATGGCGCATTTTAGGAAGGGTAGCTTCACTCTAGGACTAACACAATAGACCGAAGACCTCCCTTTCTGTGGCCGAAACTACTTGAAATAGTCATTCCTCGTTACCATGGTCACCGCCACAGGTCCAGACGAATGTCTGGAGAAGTTCTTATTTTAGACAAACTATATGTTAGTGTGAATGACCGAAATTAGTGGTTGTTGGTGAATCTTCCACCGGTGAATGTTGACAATCACACAGTCGCTTTGGTAAATGTCCGAAATACACTGTCCGGTAATCCGAACACTGATGTTTCTTCTAATCTATCCTCAGCACATATCGAATAAAGATAATAATATCAACGAATAAATTAATATCGAATCGGATATAATAAATATTTCGGACATTCACCAAAGCGACTATGTGATTGTTGACATTCACCGGTGAAATTCGACATTCTCTTGATTTCGATCATTCATGGTAACATATATATGAATATATGTAAGAATCCATGTATAATTCAGAAAACTGTATTAAGCAAACCATTGTTGATTCGAGTTCGCTTTTTAACCACGAGAAACTGTCTAACTGGCAAAATTGCATGCAACTGTAGAAGAAAAAGAAAGAAAAGGAAAAAAAAAATAGTCTACACACACCAATTTTCTCTGTCTACATCCTTACAGACTGGCACGACATTGGCCTGAGTACAAAAGCTTGCATTCACGGAATATTGATGTTTCGTGGTTTTGAAAATTGATCATCTTATTTTTTCGAATTGTAAATATCACTAAAATATTTTGTTCAATATCAATACTTTTCGCGCTGTTGACTGTAGAACGTTAATAATATTTATTTATGTATCATGTTTTTTTTTATCTTCAATCATAAATCTATATAACCAGGGACCGCGCTAGGCATTCGAGACGTCGCCAAATGCGATAAAATCGTAAACTTGGTGAATGAAATTGTGTTTTGGATAATGATTTCTTCCACTCGAAAGAAAAATACGTATATAAGTCGATCCTCAAAATTACGTCAAAATATAATTTTCTAACAAATCAGTATTTTTTATTCGATTACAGAAATTTTCGGTATATGCGGCGCATAACCAATTAGAATTGGGTCCAAATAATAAAAGCCAGAAACATACTATCTATCGTAAAATAGTTTTCTATGAGAAAAACGAATCATAAAAAATTGTTAAGATTTGCATTTGGCGAAGACTTTCGAAAATTGGCGAATACTTTTGATATTTGGCTAATTTAATGACTAATAATTTGAAATTCTTAGCACTGGCCCTGCATAACTGATGTATAGGTTTGAATCTTCAGCTTCACATCATAGCTTAGTTATTTTAAACTTAGCTCGGAAGACTCCTGAAATATTTTACGGCACTAACTTGTATACTTATTTACTAGTTTAGATAAAAATTAGTCTTACTTACTTTACTTTTATAAATGAAATCCTAATGAGATACCTGCAAGTGACGTATTGTGGGCATCTTAATACTGATTGGTTGCTGAAACGTGGCATTTGTTTACGTTAGTAACTGTTCTTTCTGTTCTATTTCGAGTAAGCCAAGCCTGTCAAGTGTCAATTATCTTAAGTGACACATTCTATATTCTTCGACGAAAATTCTTTCACAAAGATTTTAAATCTGTTACTATATATTTCTTACTTAGCATAAGGAAAGCCACGAAGTCACGTGGAACATAAATAAACTAATTATGCATCGAAGTTGCCAGGTACACAAAACAAATAATAAATGTAAGTTAAGTAAAAGATGTAGACGAGAAAGAAATATTTCAACAAATTCGATGTGCGATACGGCACTATATTTAATTAACATTCTAACTTATGCGGAAAAATTTAGCTCAACTTTAACACGCCGTTTTGCTCATAAACAACCAGATGGCGGTCACGTTATAGGTCACATGTGGGGGTATCCGTCAGGGCTAAAGAGAATACAAGGGCTAATTCACTCCGCTCTTAGAGCTGAAGCTACGATTTCCCTCCTCATGACGTCACTGTGTCTACAGATCTCGGAGATCGCAAGCAAAGATATGGTAACTTTGCATCTTTCTCTTGTAAAAATAAGTTAGACTTTTTCTGGTTATTAGCCTTCAAACTTTACGTAATTAACACATTATTTCCGTTCATAAACATAGTTTTAAAAAAACTTTCTTGGTTATTATATTAAAAAAATACCATTTTAAACTTATAAAAATGTTTTGCTAGTTGGTGAAAATGACACGATAAATACTTTATTTTAAAAAGTTCAGTTTTAACTTTAACTATTAAGAAAAATGAAGGCATATATCGACACTTTTTTTATCTACATATTCTTTTATAAAGATAAGTTAAGTTAAATTTAGAATCCCTGATTTTAAAATATGTCGTTAATAGCAATTTGTTCATACTTAATCATTAGGAAACATCAACCTTAAACGCTAATTACTGAAACAAAATAATAATTTAGGTTCATAATGACATTAGAAATTTTACAATTGTTTATAGACATTTAAATTCACGATGATATAATATATAGATATTTAAATTGAAGAGAATATAATTTTTAAAAAAAATCATAAATATTTAGAATAACTACATTAAAAAATATGTTATGAAATCAGGAGAATTTCAACAATATACTATATATTTTATTTATACTTTCTACTTACATTTTAATTTTCTTTGACTTTATCTATTTTTTAATTCTTTTCACCTGCCTTTCTTTATGAAGTAGCGAGGCGGTTTCCATTTAGATAATGAATTTTTATAAAAGTTCTTTACGACAGAATAAACGTATTGCGGTTTTATATTAACTGTGTCATTTCGGAATCCATTCTTTACATAGTTGTTCATTTACTTTAGGGAACACGCGAAAAATTATACTTTTTCCTTTTGTTTTTATATCAGAATTTTTGCAAGTTGCAATCGCGCAAACTGGGATTTCGATAATAGTTTTAAATTCTTGTAAATTCACTGCAAAAACTAAGGAAAGTCATTATAGAAAATAACAAATGTCTTAGAATATCTCGCAAAAAGAAATGATCCAATATTAGTTAGAGCTAGTAAGGCCAAACGCTCCGTTCTTGAAGTAAAAGTGCGAGCTTTGCGCCAAAGTGACGTCACTAGAGTGACGTCGGAGGATCGGCGCGGCAAGAGATACTTCAAAGGAGTGAACCAGCCCTTCTATTCTCTTTAGCCCTGGTATCCGTGATGTTCGTTTTGAAGTGCAAGTATCCAATAGAAATGAATAGAAAATGAAATGCGTGGGTATTGCTGATCTTCTTCTTGAAGTGCAAGTATCCAATTGAGTAACCTTCAGCTATCATCGAATGAGTTTATTCAGATTGAAAAAAACCTAATATTTTATTTCATTTTCGAAAATTTTAGCAACAGATTTACTACTCCATAAAAGTAGTATTCTTAAGAACAATAAAATTTTTAAGGACGAGGTTTAGAAACTTAGCTGTCGTTTGTGAAAATAAAAATGGTAATCGTAATGAATTTGAACAAAAATATTTTCACAAATTTTCCAGCAATAAACACATTTAATTTCATTCATATAATCTAAACTGTTACAACAAGCGATAAAAAGGAAAAATGGTTAGCTTAAACTAACCACATCTTCAATCGTCTGTAAAAAAAAAATTACAGCCCGTATTCAACCTGGAAGTCATATCTCCAGTAACAATTCAAAGAAACAGTTCATTTGAAGTTTCGGAATAAAAACATCCAGTCCAATTTTCCTTTCACCTAAACAAAATACCATCCTTAATGAGAATTGTATATAAAAAGAACAATAAGGAAACACGGAATCTCATTACGAAGGTGTGGTTAAAGCGTAAGAAGAAAGAAAGCTATGCCCGAACGATATCCAGTAGTTCATGCTCAAACAAAATTGGCTTCTGACTATGTTCACGCACAATTCCCGTTTATTACCTTTTAGTGAGACTTATGTATGTGCCCGTTGATGCGAATGCTACTACTATGGAATAAGTATATGAATAAATAAATAAAGAAAAAGCTTCTTGCCGATTATTTATGTGATGAGAAGGGAAGTGTTCTTTTCTCACAATATTCTTATTCTATGGAACACTCGTGGAATTCTCCTTTGTTCCATCTTGGGAAAGGTGACAAAATCGAAGAAGATTACAGGAAGCGTACGAGTCATTAAATGAAGTGGAATTATTATTATTATTATAATTTTTTATTACTGTTAGTTGTCATAAAATATGACTGCTCTATTGCCGTCTATAAGGAAGTGAAAATTATATCACATCTTTTTACTCATATTTCTAAACATTATTAGTTATTAGGTCTCTTACATGTGTTGGTGATTACTAAAAGCAGCTACACTCTTATCAATGCATCGAGTGAATCAAGGCATTTCTGTAAACGTTTTTACCTCATGATTCAATCGTTCGTCATAAAATTATTTAATACCATAATCCATTTATTCATAATTATTACTCTTCATAATTATACTCTTCATTTCAGGGGTCTGTTTAGAAGAAATAACGGACCCTTCACAAATTTGTTTATCTTCATTATTGTTTTTTTAATCGAATAAACCCTTCGAGAATCAACCCTTCGACGGTTCGTTCGAGACAAACAAAGTTTCAATTCCAAATGTAGTATTCTAAAAAAATATTTCTACTTTTACAAACATCGTGTGCATATTCTTATTAATATTAAAGCATATTTTTTTTTGTAAATAAATAATTGATCAATTTATATTTATTCATAAAATTAATTAATAGAATATTTGCAAATAACAATTAACTTCTGCAATATTTTAAATAAAATATTATAAATTTAAGAATCGTTTAAGTTTACTGTATTACGTAACACATTAAAAGTGAGACATTACTAAGTTCTGTTATTTAAAATATGTCAATTGAAATTATTAAAAATGTGAGTGATTTTGTTTCCATTATTCGTCCGAAACGAATATTCTGTGTTGAGCAGTATAGACTAAATACCAAATATTGGTATGTTGCATCTCTAATTTAGTAGCAGCAATTGTTGAGCAGAATCTTGTATCTATTTACAATTTTAAAAACCTCTTGAAAAGGTTTTTAGCGATTTTTGCAAAAACAGGACCCTATTTGCACAAATTCACAAAAGTAGGACCCGGGTTGAAAAAATGTGACTTAGCACTTATTTTATATTCACAAATTATGAATAGTTTTTTCACAAAAACAGGATCTTTCACAAAATGTCTCCTGCATTTATTATCCCAATTCACTCCTTCGTCTCCCTCATGCACATTTAATATCGCCGGGATATCGTAGATGGTAGCACGTTGGGCGCATGTTCAAGAGGTCGTGAGTTCAATTCCCACCGGCCGAAGACTCCTCGTGTAGTAAATGGTGACTGGTGCATGTTAAATCTGTCAGGTCATAAAGTCCTCCATGCTCTCATAACAATTAAATATTGCAGGGGGTAATGAATTGGAGTTTGATCTTTCCCTGGTTCAGGTCAAAACTAATATCTGTGGATGAGAAGAATAAATTTAGAACTTTATCACTCTTATAATGAACCTTACATTATTAACTTCATTAAACGACAAAGAATAAAATGGGCTGACCACATTATCAGATTGGAAGAAAACCGTACCGAAAAAGAGTTTTTAATGCCAGACCAGTTGGCACACGAAAAAGAGGCAGGCCAAATGTGAGATGGATAGATGGCCTAGAAAAAGACCTTTTGGTTTTAAAAACTGGTTGGGTGGGAAAAGGTTAGCCTGGAAACAATTTCTTGAGAAGGCCATGGCCAACCCTGGGCTGTCGAGCCATTGATGATGATCGTGTTAATTATAGGATCAATCTATCTTAATCTACTTTGCTAAGCACCATTTTTCACCCCAAATACACTAAACCAAACAAATTGCAACAATTAAAATTGGTTTAGATCGTAACATATAGTAATATAATGATATTAATATATAAAAAAAATGAGTTATTCTGGGTTTTTCGATTACATATTAAATTTAACAAAAATATATTCTATATGGTCCATTTCATAAGGACCCATTTTCTGATCTATCCACACTTTATCATTTTCGATTTTATTCCAATTTGTTTATGTACAATACAATGACATCCATTTTATTCTTCTTTCTGCAACAGTTTTTAGATTCTTAGACTATAGGTGTAAAAATTTTCACATTTTTTAAAAATAAATAAATAAAATTCGGCAAAATTTCTATGCCACTCGAATTAATTTAATCTCTTATAAGTGAATTTCTTCGTTTTTATAATATTAAAATAAGAAAAAAATTAAACAATTCATGCAGAAATCTAAAAACATTCATTAAATAAAAAAAAATCGAATGAAATTCTTTCCTTGGAATTTTCACACACTTTCTAATTTTTGAGAATTTAAAACGAAATTTTATGAAGTGGAAGGGAACTGCATTTCACGCTGCACTAAACTCATTCCGATACCATTTAAGCAAGGCTAAAGAAAATAAAATAGCGAATCTAAACCATATAAAACACTCTCGGGAATCAAACAATTTGTGGAAATGGCAACCCTGACCTCGTAAACGTCTTCAAAGCCATATCAAAAACTATCAAACCGGTCTCCTTTTGCCGTGAGAAAGTCTCAATACACTGCCTCCAGGTTGAATATCAATTGGTCTTTTTTTCATTTTAACTGTTATTTTCAACCCAGAGAACAAAGTTCTTAACCTCACTTTTTCTTTTCATTTCAGCACGCGATTCCATGAAATAAGATCTCTGTTGGCAGACGATTTTCAACCCTTTCATCATTTGTTCGAATACAACAACCAAAAAAAAACGGTCAATGAAATTGAAACTGAGACATAAGCCTTACATTCCTTTGTCAATTTTAAAAAGAAAAATAAAGTTCTAAATTTAATGCATAAAAATAAATTTCGACATTGATAATTATCTTACAATATAAAAAAGAATTATGTGTTATACATGTAAATCGTAAATGTTTTAATATAAATTCATTAAAACAGTTATTTCATTTTAATTGTTATTTTCAACCTAGAGGAGAAACTTTTTCTTTTCATTCAATATAAGTTATTCTAAGAAATAAAACCTGAGTTGGCAGACGATTTTGAGCTCTTTCATTTAAAAGAATAAAAAAAAGATAAGTAAAATTGAAACTGAGAAATTTATGTATTGAGCAATCATTCATGTTTTTTTAAATTTTTTTTTACCTATTTTAAATATAATAGAGTTTATAAATAATATAGTTTTTAATTTAATTTAGAATTATCGAATTTAAAAAAATTTCTTGATAAATGTCTTATAATATAATTAAGAACTATGTGATGCAAATAAAGTTTGTCTAAATTAACCCCTTATTTCCGAAGCGTCACGAAAAAACATCTACATGCAAACTCCGGATAGGTGTTGTTTCGTGACTCTCCAGGTATATAAGGTGGGGAAGGTAGCTTCGCGGTTGTTGGGGTTCATTGGGGGAGGGGAGAAAATAGGATTGTCAGTTAACATCAATTAGTTCCCTCCCTATGCATTGTTGAAAAGTTTTCTCGTAAGGTTGCTATTCTTAACTTTAAAAATTGCAGGCATGGCTCTTAGAGAAAGCGCCAAACACCAAATTTTATCTTCTAATGCAAACTTCACAAAAAAGACACTGTTTTAAATCAACAAATGGACGTATCCTGTGCTATAACGAAATGCTTCACAGCCCTTTTTTATAAAAAATAAATAGATAAATAAATGTTTTTCAGAATTGATGTTAAAGTATTTACAATTATTTAATCAATAAGAATTTATAATTGTGTCAAATTACAATTAAAACTAAAACATAGCGTTTTTTTATTCTTCGCGGGAATTCCTAAGAGCTGCTATACTTTAATAATTCTTTTCTCTTAGCCACAAGAGTTTGTCATAGAGCAACCGTTAAGCAAACTTCGAATAATTATGGAACATATATTAATTTCTTCGGTTTAATAATTTTTCTTTGCATTAACACTATAAACTTCAAAACGAAATTATAATTTTTTTCATATCACATTATGAAATTTTATTTTTGAAGCAAAAAAAAAAAAGAAGAACCATGTTCATTTGTGGCAATTTGACTTGTTAAAATCGTGCTAAATATAAGTATATATGAATTTAAAATTTTTTCTTTTAACTGAAACGTAAAATAAACTGTTGCCATATTGGATTTCCATGTCGAGTTTACTGCCAAAATAGCCTAAACTGACGAAACTGTACTTCACTCTAACCACATTAAATATTCGCTATTCATAGGAATGAGAAAGTTGTTTAATTAATTCTGTCAAACATTGATTAACATTTCTTTTACACTTGTTAAAATACATCCGTGGTTAAAAAAAAAATGAATAAATAAAAGAAAGAAGGAAAAAAAACACTTTTGTAATAGAAAAAAAAAGCGTTTGTTATTAGGGCATACAGAAATTTGTTTGATATTTCAACTTAATTACCTAATACAATTCTTATTCTCAAGTCTTTGGAGGTTATGATGCTTGAGCAATTACCTTATACTTAATTTTTCTTATTAAAAAGTGGAATAAAATTTCAATTACATAGTTTCTCGCGGAATTTTTTTTCAAAACAATATATCTAGTACACAGAGGAAATGTAGTGTTTTATACGTACATATACGAATTAATGTGCTTTTGAGCAGGTACACAAGGAAACCTCAGGAGTACTTACATAAAACTTTCGAATGATAAAGATCAATGCTTTATTGTTAAATAATAATACGCCGCATAAATCGATAAAGGAAAAAAAAAAGGTTTGAAATTGAAAAAGGACTGATTTCTTGTTTTAGTTACTTTTTTAAATTTAAAAATGTATAACAACATTAAAACTTATATTTTTCATTATGATATGCGTCGTTATGTTACTCTATATTGATCGCGAATAAAGAAACTTAGACATTATCTTTTAATATTTTATGGTGCATAAAAATATTGAAAATACAATACATTAATGACTACAAATTTATTTCAATGTAAGAAAAGATACGAATTTATTCTAAGGAATTTTCAGTATTTCTACTTTTTTCAATATCTTTTTCGTTTATTTTTGTTCAGAAAATGTTTAGAAATAGACGACCTAACAAATTTTCGAAAATGTTTGAAAGCCTTTCATTTGTCATACAAAAATCAAGTTTTTATCGATCAAAATACTACTTTTATTTCTCATTGATTCTCAACCTCATTGATATCAAACTGTTTTAATGTTATTCAAAATGCTAATGATTAGTGTTAATATTTTACAAACTTTAAATAATAAATATTTTCTTTTTTTTTCTTTTTCTTAATTATGCGTAATAATTTTTTTCTTCATAAAAATCATTCAGTGTTTTATTTCAAATTTATATTACTGTGGTAGTACTCCCTTAGGAATATTTCTTTCTTTTTTTTTTCGCGGCAAGGGAAAGACTAATGTTTGTAAGTATTCTGAGTAATGATTTGCACAATACGGTTGTCCACTATTTGCTTTACATAGAAAAATTTCACAAAGCTTTTTGACTCCTCTTCACCACAGGGCATCTAAACTATCCTACTAACCCACAGTTACCAGAGGCAGAAATTCTTTCAATACTTGTCTATTCCTTCTTCATTGTTACTTGTGGAATTACAATAGCTGCGGAAGGGCATTGTAAGGTATTGCACACAGTAAACGTCACCAAAGAAAAATACACAAAATTCAACCACTTCATTTTCTGTTTGTTTTTTTTTTAAATTCAAGAAAAAATTATACTATTTTTTTTTTTCTGGGAGAGAGAGATTAGCGATCATCGTAAAAAATAAGGAAAAAACACGGAACACCTTAAGAAAAAGATATAGATAAAACTGATATTGGAGAAAAAAAAGTTAGAGAAATTCATATTCAAACACTGTCAAACCAAAAGGTCGTGCAATTTTCATCAGATTTATAAATATAATATTAACTAAGTACTCTTGGTTTTTCTATGGTGATAAAATTAAAGATATCTAGCCTTTTTTCTATTACACTTTTTCTATTGTATTTAATTAGTTTCTTTTAGTAAATAATGTCTAATAATTCAACTGTTAGTCTCTCTCTCTTTAAACAATAACATGAGTTAATTAAATTTTAATTGTTTTAATTAGGGGAAAATAATATATACTTCAATTTATTAAGTGCAAATTTTTCATGCATTTTCAATTTCATATATACCTTCTCTGATCGACTACGTACCCTAGTTTATGGTGTTTCCCATAGATTTAAGAAAAAAACTAGAAATTTTTTTTATCCATACATAAAAAAAAATATAATTAAGTAAGTAAATAATTAAGCAGAGACATATATTGTTACTAATGCAAAGTAGAAACAGAAAATTATAAGAAATAAACTTCCTCTACTTAGTTATTTTTCTCTCTTCTTAAATTTTTTTTTTTCAAAATAAGAAATGTGATTTTTATTAGAAATAATGGAATTTAATGTCTAAAAACGATGTACTTAAAAATTAAAAGATTTTAAATATTGTGGGCAATTTTTTTTTTTTTTTTTTTTTTGCTGGCAGCAAATCTTAAAACAGATTTAACAATATTTAGAATATTTAATAAAGATTTTGAAAACAGAACTTCTAAGGAATTTAAAATACTTGTTCAAAAAAATCTAATTGCGCAGAAATTACAATTTAAAACTTTAAAGATTTCAATGATATAAGAAATTACATTGTATAGTTATATTTAAATTTTAAATCACTTCACAAAATCAACCATTAAATAAATGTAAGCATATTCATAAAATAAATTTATTTCAATGGTACCATTCAATTGAAATTAATTCAAAACAATTTATTCAAAATCTGATGATTAATATTGGTAGACATAAGAAAACTCTATCATATTTTATGTAATCAAATATTTTTTTTTTCTTAAAGAAAATTCTTAAAAAGAAAACAATAGTTGTTTTGCTATCTTTTCAGCTTTTTTTTCTCCTTTTTAAATTTTCTTTTTTTTTTCTAATAACGCAATTGGAAACAGTTACCTAAGTTTTTTGTTCTGTTTCGATTTTAGCAATTTTTATAAATTTCAAATTTTGTCAATAAATTAATCATTTGAATACAATTTGAAAAAGACTTTAGTTCTAGTCAGTCATAATTTTCCTTTTATTTTCTTTTGAATAACCTCTTTGTCTATGTATGCTTAAATTAAAAAATAAATAAAAATCAACTATTTCACAAGGGAGGAAACGAGGGGGACTAAGTCTAGTAATTTTCGTTATGAATGAATGTGGTCTGCCGTTTTTCTATGTGTTCTAATTTAGGAGAAAGTGCAATAATTTTTCTTCTTATATGAGGAATGGATAAAATTTCTAAAAAATCGTTTCTATTTCAAAAATATTTTGAAAGTTTGATTGTTCTAGACGACGTATAAAAGTATTTACTGTTAGCCTGGAAGAAAGAGCGGGGATAATTTTATGACACCATGCATTCTATAAGTTCGTATTCCTGAAAAACTAGGAAAGGAACCTTTTCATCCCTTTCTTATTCGTAGCTTCCTCTATCTATCTTATTCTGTCCTTATCTACCTTTTGTGAGTAATTAAAATGATATTTGGGCATTTTCCTTCATCACCAATAGACGTTTTATCATTTCCCTAAATATCTTCCAGTTTGTTCTACCAATTATTTTATTTTTTGGTGGTTGCTGAGTTTAGTGTATTATTTTTTGCTCCCAACTGAATTTTCTGGAATTTGTATACAATGTTCACGAAAAGTTTTGCCGCAATACTTACAAGAACTGAGCTATCTAATAAAAATCCACAATTTGTACCTAAGACGCTACCTATCTGTGAATGAAAATCAAAAACCTTGCTATGTCATTGATTAGAATCACTAACTACGCGTTCAAACATTAAACGATTTTCGCCTGGAATCAATCAAAGTATAAAATAAAAACTTCTAGAAGTTTTCTAGACTAACGATTTGTGCCTTATTTTTTTTCCGCCCCAAAACGTATGATTTCTGTCTGTAACTATTGTCTCCAATATAGCAAAATATAAAAAAAAATATTATTATATACAAACATGTCTGCATTAAAACAATCATATCGAGTATAATATAATAATTTATATTCAAATTATCAGTGAAGTAAATATTATGCTTTAAATTTTATTGCGAAAAAAAACAATGGTACACGTTTCAAATAATTTAGCAATAATTATTCAAAGTAAGTCTAAGACTAAAAAGTGATATATTTCTATAAAAAAATTGTAATTTTTTTTTGCAACGTATAAATGAATTTCATTTTGCGTTAATCAAATTTTGAATCGCACAATACTTTGGCTAGAGTTGAATAGAAAATATGGCTTAACTTGATGTTTCTTTGCGGTTGTAGCAAATTTAATCTTGCACTGATTTTTCTGACATTGCATGTATCTCTTCTTATTTTGTTTTAAGAAATTAGAAATGTTTTTACCTCATTAATTAAATTTCAAAAAAAAATTATTCAGTGTATTTATTTATTATTATTATTTTCTTTCAAGATTTAAGTTATTTTAATGCTATTAACCATGTAACATACTACTATTTCTATTTATTAAAATTATTCACATTAATATTGAAAAAAAGAACATAAATGAAACATTTTACTTTTAAAAAAACTCAAGTATCAACAGGTCTTATTTAAAATGTTAATATAACGGAATGGACATTATCACCTTCCCGCTCCAATGTGCTGTTTACTTTATTCATTTATTTAATTTTTTAAAAAACTGAGTGTAATAAAAAATACTTTTAAAATTTAGAAAAAGCCTTCCAAAATGTTAAAATTAATCAGATAGTATCTTTAATTGTATTAATTTCTTTATCGTTTATACTTTTTTTCTATAGAGAAAATTTAAAAACAACTGAATTACTTTAGTTCTGTTTTATATAAACTTTTGTTTTTGCAACAATAAACAATGCTTAGCACCTATGTGACTTATTAAAGCATTCTAACGTAAGAAATAAATAAGAAAAAGATAATTAAATAGATAAATTAATAACATTTGTAAAATTACGATAGCAATTATTTTTTTTAAAAATTATCTAGGGCGAAATGTTTCTAAAAATATACGAGCAAGAAGGATTCACATACAGTTTCCGTTTTATTTATTCATATTTTTTCGGAGAAGGAGGCCAGCACACCTTGATCGAAGAATATAGTGGTGTCAATCGCTATACAAAAGGGAAAGAATTCCCGATGTGTGTTGTGAATGATTGAGCCGGTTGGAAAGGGTACTGAGTTGAGGCGGGTCGACCTGAACTGCGCAAAATTTTCTACCCCCTTCAATCAGTGACATCAATTATCGAACTCTCCTCCTTACCAAAATTCGTCACGGGAGGGAAAAGAAAGTAGGAAATACATTTCAAAGGGACTAGTTTAAAAGGGTAGCTACAAAATTGGCTGTTTTTCGCCAAAAGATATTCTTTCTCAATATTCTCTCCTTCCTTTCTTTTTTAATTCTTCCGATTCTTCACGAAAGTATGATATTGATAGAATCTTATTTTCATAATTTAGAATCAAAGTTTTTTTTTTACAAGCACATATAATAAATAAATAAACATTATATTGAGAAATGTTAAATAAATCTGTTTAAATGGGGCAGAATTGGACAGATTTATATTAAGATCCTTCTTTATGTCAGAATAGCTGATAAGTTTTGGTTTAATTAGAAGACATATTAAAGATTATTTACTCTAAAATAAGTTTACGGTGAAAGTATTTTTAACAGTTTTTCATTGTAAAGCATAGATTTTAGAATGTATAAAAATGTGTAATTTTTAATGGACAAATACTAAGATTGAAATTATTAAAATGGTATCTTTGCCACATACGATATCATCATCTTATTAAAATGTAAAAATATTTCTAAAAAATTTTTTTTATTAATTTTTATTTATTTATTTTAATTGCTTATTTATTATTTTTTATAAGATTTCATCCTCGAATGAGTGAATTTTATTAATAAATGCAGAGAATTTTTGGTTTATAATAATTTGTTCTAAAAGCGAGATAAAACATATTAAAATAGTACAAAAATTGTTTAAAACGGTTCCAAATTTATCGTACTTGTCATGTTTGTGTGCCGTTTTGAAACTTAAATTATCATCTTCACTGTTATATAGAATATCTTTCGTTATGTTAGGAATATTGCATCTTAGTTCAGAATTTTTCGATTTTAAGATCAAAAGTTATTCAGAATAAAACGCTCTGTACATCTTTTTATTTTATAAATTTATTCCTGGGCTAAGATAATGGAATTTTTTAATGAAAAAAAAATTAAAAGACATTACAGAATAATAGCCATAATGCTGTTAACAAGTCAGTTCTACTCTTCCAAGGGCTAATAGAAAAATGCCTTAGAGGCGATTTAAAAATAGATTCTGTTTATGAAATTTGAAAATTATCATTATCCAAACCTAACACAATCATTGACTAACATTGATCACTTACATTAAGTTTTGCTTTAATGGTTTCGTTGGATTACAATGATTCTTCGTAACTTTTATTAGCGAACATTGAATGGAATTGAGACATGTGAGTTTAACGAAATTTAATTCAAAGAAAGTTTTTGGTATTTATTTATAACGCTTTCTTTCCTTTATTTTAAATTCTTAAAAATCAAATGAAATGTTTAATATTGAAATGAAAATTTAAATTTTATATATATATATATATATATATATATATATATATATATATATATATATATATATATATATATATATATATATATATATATATATATATATATATATATATATATATATATATATATATATATATATATATATATATATATATATATAAATTTAAATTGAGAAAAATATAATTTAAAATCAATGTGTATACGAGTAAAATGTATTTTAAGACAATTAACTAGATTAATAAAGAAGAAAATAAAATTATTTTCAGTCAAAAATTTAAGTGATATTAAATAAAATTATATTTAATGACAGTTAAGTATTTTTGATGAAAATTCTGATTCTGAAAACTAATGTGTAGTGCTTCGATAATTTTGAAAATGAATACTAAATAACATCCAAATAACATTTATTAAGGGAAAAAAAGAGAGATTAAAGAGATAACAAAAATATATACAAAATAAATACAGACATTTAATTTAATTAAACATTGATAGAAATGTTAGTATTTGAAAGATATTAGATTTATTTTTTAAAAATTTAATAAATGCATAAGGATTAATTTAAAGTTAACGGATAGGAACTGTCCTCACTTCATGCTATTTGACAGACTCACTCTTAATCAGCTCTAAAAATTTTCTAAGCATCGATAAGTACACTTATTGTATAGGGATTTCTTCTCCTTCTATAGCTCTACAGCCCTTTGCAAACCCTATTCTGTTCCATGCAGGCCTCTGTTTTGATTTTTCTCTCCACCTACGGATCTATTATTGTACAAATAATATTTTTTTGACTAATTATATTTTAAAATATAAGTACTTTCTAACTTTTGCAATGTTTTCTTTATTTCGAAAATGTTAGATCACATCGAATCAGTCTTTAAATTTACATAGCTAATGTTATGCTTTTTACGAGAACTTTACTAACCAGTTCTTCTTTTCCAGTGCCTTTTTAGTGCATTTCTCCTTCCTCTCTTGTGACTTTTTTATGTTAGTTTTGTGATTCATTTGTGTTAATCAGTATTCAAATTTGACAAGACTGTGCAACAAACAAGACTACTTCGATTAATCCATTTTCACTGACACACGTTACTTTTATACAACACCGGTGCATAGCCATGAGTTAAAAAGGTATCAACTGTTTTCAAAATTAGCAGCATATCGAATCAAGAAAACTTGAACGTTTTTTTAGTGACTTTACAAAAGTTTCATTTTGAGATAGCAAAAATCCGTGCAAAGAATAAAAGATGTAAAGAGAAATATAGGAAATATTTGATTAAATTAAGTAAATAGCTTCTTACTGTTTTAGCGGTTACATGATTTTAAAAAAAAAAGTACCAAGAAAATTTAAGGTTCATAATATGTATTTTTGCTCCATTTTGCTACTTTATTTTGTAGAAAATTGAAAACAAGGGAGAGAGAGAAATTTTTATCTCTCTTATTATTTTTTTCTTTATGTGCATTTGTGAATTTTGGCCACAAAACATATTATTGCCTCACACTAAACTCATGGACACGAATTTTTCTATAGTCAGAGTACAAATTTACTTTGAGAATAATGACTAAATATTTAAAAATGCTATTTCTTTAAAGTTATTATTATTAATATTATTTATTTATTTATTATTATTTTTATTTTTTTTTTTTGAAACTTGTATAATATTTTTAAATTGTATATTGTAATTTATATTAAAATCTAATTTGTGACTACGTAAAAAGTTAACAAAAACGTTTGTTTCATTCCAATACAGTTTCTACCATTTCAAAACTAAATGGTAGAAAACATATAATTTATATTTGGATATAAAATATGCATTTTGCGCATTCATTCAATTCTTGAATTTGTTCTAAAGAATTAAAGTTTAGCTTTCCTAAAAGCGAATTTATAATATTTTGTAATCACAAAATCAATTCTTGTATATTATTTAAAGTTAGAAGTAATTTCTATCTGAGTTCATGTTTCCAAAGTGAATCGTCAGATGAATTCATCAAAATTTTAAAGCAAACATCGCATCATAAGTTCGTACAGTTTTGTATTTTAGTATTAAAAGCCTTTTTTTATTTTTGTGCTTTTCATTTCTCAAAATTTTGCTTATTTTACTTAATCTTTTTTTTTCTAAAAGAACTTGTAATAATTTTCTTCTTTTTTTTTCTTTAACATATCTTTAAGTTAAACGATGTTTATTTAAAAAACAGGACTATTACATTTCATGATTTATCTATCCTTCCTTTCATTTTACACTTAAGCTTATCTGTTGTATTTTAAATTAAATTCAACTAAAATTCACAATTAAAATTTTTACCCTTTTTCGTTACATTTTGGTAGGTACTTATTAAGACATTTTCTTCTTTAAAAATGGTTACAGTCAGAATTGCTGTAGACGGATTGCTATTGTAGCTGCTATTGATACATTCATGATTCATCATATTCATTATTTAAATAAATAATAATAACATTCTGGGAATAATAAAATGTAAAGTTAAGTGAAATATTTTTTATTTAATATCGCTTTAAATTAATATTTATTTTTTAAAACTTGCTTCTTTTAAATTTAATACTGTATGACTTACACAAAAATATTTTGCATAATTTATTGGCTTAAAATATTGAGAGTGATTTTATGAAAGTAAAGGCTTTATTTTGGCGTACTTACGCCTGTAAGTAAACTGAACTTCGCCAGTAAGTAAGGTTACAACAAGTATTCAAAATCCCCCCTGCGCTCCACTTCCCTGAAGTATTGTCCAGGTGTGTAAGTGTGGAAGAGGCCGAAGGTCATTATTCATATCATACTTTCCCCCTTTTGCGCAATTTATGTTCGTTCGTTGAGGCGTGTAAGACGAATACCTGCTGCGTAATGAGAATATAATAATATACTATGCAAAACACTTCTTGACATAAGATAGCCACTTTTACTTTGGCCATTTTTGCTGAAAAGGATTGCAACCAGCAAGAAACATTTTCTTAGAAAAATAACAGTTGGGCTTCATTTAACCGTGAAGAACTAACCACATTCTTTAATTTATTGTTGAACGTTTACGCAAACAAATTCCGATTCGACGTCAAAAGTGGTTATTGGGAGAAAAAAAAGAATCTGTAACTAGACTTGTATTTTAAAACTTAGACTAAATAATATACTTTCAAACTACAAAAGAAAATTCTTTTATTTTTATTAAAAAATGAATTTAAGGAATTCTAACAACTTTGAAATTCTCCATTATCAAATATTAATGTCAACAAATTGCTTAATATTACACTTATACCGTTAAAAGTAAATTATGCCTGATAATTATATACAAATTAAGCTAAGATGATAGTATTCTATTTTTTTACAGATTTCTTTTCACTGAAAAAAAAAAGATACTAAACAGACTACACACAAATAAAATGTGATAACTTGTGGCCACCAGATGCGGGAATAGTTTTTGTTATAATTTAATTTAAAGTTAATGAAGCCGATGACACTATCCGAATGTTCTTGCCTACAAGATAGCGAGCACATTATGTAAAGGCTTAGTTCTTAAAGATGAAAACGCAGGTTTTGATATCATTCAGTTTTATTACTAATTTATTGAACAATATTAGATGTGCTCTGCAATAAAATGCTGCTCTAAATATTATCACTCAAAATTTAATAATTTTGAGTGATAATTCTATTTAATGAAAAGAAATAATATTTTTGTCTTAAGAGGTCCACTTAGAATATGCATATTATTTCATATAACTATTGATTTCTATGAAAACTTCAATACACAGGTGATTCCTCAGAATGAAAATAAATATTTTTCAAAATATTGTTGTCAGAAAGGAAAAGATAATTTGGAATATATGGCCTTCATAGATCAGTAAAGAGAAAGATTGAAACTTATACCTTTAACTATTATGCCTTTCTATTACTCTCTCTGAATCTAATTATGGGGATCAAAAAGTATTACTCAAATAGTATAAAATTTGTTTACACTAAGACAATTTGGTTGAAAATAAGTGAAAAATATTATATTTAGCATTTTAATAATTTATGGTTATGAAATAGAGCATGAAACACCCGTATCTTTTTCTGAGTTAGATAAAATCTTCCAAACACAGATCACTTCCAAACATTATATATATTTTTTTTTAAAGTTTGCCTTTATTTTCACACACAGTTATTTTGATCTAAAAGAAACAATTTTCTTTAATTTTCAATTTCTTTAATTTTGAAAATCAATTTCGGATAACTTTTTTACATGTATGAAAATAAAATTTTTGTTCAAATTATTATATTCATATTTCATATTTTAGTATAAATATAATTCTGATAATCTAACAGAGTTTTTTAGAAACTATCATACTGTTTTTTACAATTAAAAAATACTGAAATAAGTTATAGATGGTAATTTGAGTGCAAGAAAAATTATATATAAAAGGAACACCGGTGTCTCATCTTCGTCAAACGGTTAAAAAATAAAATCTAGTATTTTTTAGGGACTGTTCAACTGATCATTTCGAGCCATGGGTATTCTCATTTATAAAACTAAGATAGCTAAATCGTTCAGATTCTGCAAAATATTAATCTTTAAACTTTAAGATTGAGCAAAATTTTATAATTTAATCTTGAAGATTCTGAAAAATTTAATGCAATATACTATTAAAAAACTATTTAATAAAAATCTCCATTTAATAAAAAATAATAGATTATTCAAATTATTTTTAAGTTAAATAAAATTTGAGTAAAGAAGTCTCGAGATTCGATGTCGGAAGTGGTAAAACAGAGAAATTTGTGAGGTATGGTATACATATTATTTAAAGCTAAATTAATTATTCAGGAATTATTTGAAATAATGCAATGTAATAAAAAATTTATTGAAGAGCAATTTTTTATCTAAACTTTTTACATTTCATGATTTTGTGAAAAAAATCGAGTAAAAAAAAAAAAAACAATAGAAAAGATGTAAAAAGAAAACAAAAAAAGAAGGAAGGAAACTTTTACAATTCTAGTTATTCGTCGCCAAAAAAGTGCTGAACTAACGTTTTGGTAAATGGGGTGTTTTAAACTTATCCAACAATTTGTTGCTGCATGCATTTTTTCCCCACTAGACCGAGTTTCAATGAAGAGAAAGGAGAATCATTTACACCCCTTTTACTTATCTCAATGGGTGGGAACCGTGGTCGAGTTCAAGTGAAAAACCTTCCTTCTGAAAACTGCCGTAACAGGGGAACTCAAAATCTCAGACCCTACCGGAATGAAAGAGTTAAGAACTCCCCTAGCCATTAATCTGGACCCGTGGCGGTGACTGTGGTAACGATTTCAACTGTTGTGTGGGGTCATTGTTTAGGACAGGTTTCGGCTCGGGTCAGTGAGAAAAAAGGAATATTTTTCTTCGGTCTACTGTACTAGCCCTAGCCCTAGAGTGAAGAGAAGTTACCTTCCCTGATATACGCTATTCATGTTTCCATAGCAGCAGACGGCCTCAGACTTTGTGGCCGGGGGGGGGGGAGTTCTCACCTTAGACAAACTGTAAGAATGTTCTAAACAATTATTCAAGTATAAATTCATATAACAGTTACAATTTCATCTTAATTGTTATTTTCAATCCAGAGAATAAAGACTATAACTTACTATTTCTTTTCATTTAACACACAATTCAACGAAATACGATCTCCGTTGCGAGACAATTTTAAACCCAGCTATTTGAAGAAAAAAAATTCAAATAAAAAAATAACTAAAAAATAAATAAAAAACATATCGATAAATTTAAACTGTGAAATGAACATATAAAGCATCTGATCATATTTCTTTCAACAATACAAAAAAAGAAAATAATGAAGTTAAATACTAATGTATGTTACTAGCAATGTATGAAATTCTGGAATTGTATACAATATTTAGGCATTGTTGACAATTCCTGTTTTTGAAAGACAAAGTTTGAAATATGAGATTTATTTTATTCTTTGTCTGTGCATTATATACAATTGCTACTTCACTGTTTAGATTAAGTATGATTCCATAGTTAGGGGGATGTAAATCACGGAGAGAAAAACAATGCATTATTTTTTCTTCGCTTTGTTTTTCGTTCTAAAGAATGTTACTAAATTGATAACAAAAGAAATATGACATTCTCTTTATTCAATAGATCAAATTTTTTATGAAATAAAAATTTTATATTTACAAACTTATTTGGTTATTACAAATTTGGTTATCCAAATAGAAAAATCGGCGTAGAGAATACCGGGCAACTCATTCACAATCCAGCGACCTTTGACGACCAGTTCTCTTTGTTGAAGATTTTTCGATTGGTTGCAATTATAATGAAAAACGTTTAAAATTTGTTACTTGAACTAAAAACTAAAAGTCAAGAATGAACTTTTTTTTTATTATTTAAAAAAATGACAAACAAAAGAGCTGGTTGTTAAATGCGTTTGGGTTGTAAAATCACTGTCAGGCAATTTTTATAAAACTTAAATATCAGTGTAGGGAGTATAGGGTAATGACTCGCACATCTTTGCGGATACATCATCCGTATTATTCTAGTTATTATTAAAAATACATAACAATTACTAAACATTTAAGCCTTTCTTATTAAAGAAAACAAACTGAAATAGAAACCTACTTGTTGCACCAAGAAGTTGTTTTCAACTAGTACTAATAAATCGTAATCATACTAATTAAAATTACGAAATGATAATTTTTCATACTTTGCCGGTTTGTTATTTGACACTGTATACAATATCTAGACAGTGCTTAAGATCGAAAGATAACTGACGTCATATTTAAGCTAAAATTTGTAGTCTAAAGCAACTATTCGACGAGCCAAGACATTTAAAAAGATTTACACTTCGATCGTTGATTAGTGAAAAATAATATTAAATATTAACTATTCTTTATTGAACGTTTGCTTTTCATTTCAATACAAATGATGCCATCAGGTGTTGAGAAATAATATTAAAAGCTGCAAACGATTTATAACATCTGCAAGAGTGTTACGAGCGGTCTGCCACGGGTCAAGTTAGCATCTGTTCTTCTCAACATCTGTACCCAAATCGACGACAAACACATATAAAAAAAGGGGAATAGCGGTCATAAATTTCCGTTTCATCACTTAAACGTTTTCAAATTTTGATTTTCCTCTTATTGGACGTAATAAATTTTTATCGAATGAATATTTAGTTCCTCAAATTACAGCTGCTTTAAAATGTGAGACAATGGTAAATTGTTTCATAAAAGTTTATTATAACAAAATAAATTTAAATGGTCAAGATTAAAAAAAAAAATAAAAAAAATTATGTCAATATTTTTTTTCTTTGAATGAAACATTGCTTCCTCTTTCCTTTTCGTTATTTAAAACAAGTTAATAGTAAAAAAAAAAAAAAAAAATTACATTTTTTTCTGTGTATATATGTGTATTTTGTGTACTTACAGAATTTATTAAAATAATAACAATGATAATGGGATGTGGAATAATAAACATAAGAATTATTTATAGCAGTATTACTTTAAATATTCGTTGAAGTAGTATTAATATTCCATCCAATTACATTTTGATCGGGTAGTTTGAATTATTAAAGTTTTATAAATATTTAAATGATAATTATAAAAGTTTAAAATGTACTGTCGTTATTATCATTAATTATTTCAACTTGTCACATTTATGTTTTTAGTTTACGACTTCTATAATATGATTATTTTTATTTTATTTTTCTTTACTTTTTGTTTAGATTTTTTATGACATATACTGTTATATTTTTTGTGACCTATACATATAATGCGGCACATATACTGTTAAACTTACAGTGCAATTTTTTTGCTGAAATGTATGTTATCAGTTTCTTTTTTAGATATCTTTTGGAGTAGTTTAATTTTAACTCATGAAGTCAATTATATTTATTTAAAATTTGTTCGCATGAAATTATGATGTGTGTGTTTAGGGGGTGAAGCTAAGATATTGATTTTAAAAATGTAACTTTTCTAAACAATTTTGTTTCACCTATCTATTTTGAATACTTTTTAAGATAGTTGTAATTATTGATTTCATTTTAAGCTTTTACTTAGATAAATAAACGTGCAATTATTTTCACAAAAAAAAAAAGCGTGAAAGAACGATTAAAAAAAAAAAAGCAGAATATGGTAACCATAATGCAAAATTTTCATCATCCATTGTCCTTGAAAAGCTCTTTGAGCTCATTCACTATGAAAAATAAATTTTGCGCGTTTTGAACAGCCTTGAGCAGGTTGTTTCGTGTTTTTCTTTGTTTAAGTTTTCCTATAAGAAATTCCATAAAAGAAACGTAATTGAAGTTTAATTAGGTATACTTTCAACAACTCAATAATTGCTAAATGAATAGTGATTTTACTTTTATTTTCTATCTATGCTAAAAGGTACGCAATATTTTCAATGCAAAAATAAGTTTTTTTTTTTTTTTTTTTTTTTCAAAACCTTTTTTTGTGGAATAATAACCGTAACAAAACTGAATAAAAGGGAAAATCAGAAACTCACACGTCACAGCCGGGCGAACTCATGTATACATCCATTTATTCATCCACAGATTGAAATTTTGACTTTCATTGGAGAAGGATCAATTTATAATTCAATACCACCAGAGATATGATTTGTCATGGGAAGATGAAGGACTTCGTGACTCGACAGATTTAACGTGCACTAGTCACCATTTACGACTTCTTTGTCTTACGTCTTTTGCAGGCGGAGATCGAACTCACGTCCTCTTAGACATGGGTCCAACGCCCTACCAACCTGGCTATCTCGGTCACGATATTATTGTTCAATACGAAACAAGATTCCTACCAGTGTACAGCGAAAAAATGTTCCAATTATTATTATAAAAATACAATACACGAGGGTACAATGACGGGCTGAAAACGGTTCTTTTGCAGTAAAATCATGGATTATGAAGTATTTGTCATGGATCGATGGATCAATACTCTATACACCACTGGTAAAATATCAGACACGCAATTATGTTCCATTATTGCATTCTTATTTTTGGCAACAATGTGTTAATTTAAAAATCAATAAACGCAGTGATTCATTACAGTTAGGCTTATCACGAAAATCCAATTCATGCACGTTTACTTTACCTTTTAGCTAAAATATATATGTTTGATCCTTTAAATTAGTTATTCTGTTGACAAAGTGAGAAATTGGTGACTTATAACAAAAAAAAAAACTTCAACCGTAACGCTTGAACAACTGCTGTATCGTCTAATTAAAGTTAATTAAACGCATAGCATCTGATATCCGGGATATGTGTGTTACATCGGAAAATTAATTGTCAGTGACGCAATCGTGATATTTATTTCCCCCTTTTTTTTAATCCTCGTCATCCTCACTAATGAATAAGAACACAATCCTCTTTTCTGCTCCGATAAAGAATAACTTTTGTTTTTCTTTTCACTTCAGTTCTTTTATTTTTATGACGTTCTTTCTCTCTTTTTTTTATATAAGTTGGTTGATTCAGTATCGTCTGCTTTGCACTTTTTGAGGGAAAGAAGATGTCGCTTTCGCATTCTATTTCCTAATTTTTCGAAATTAATTGCTTCATTATTAATAAGAAATCGAATATTAGAATTGTAAATAAAAAATAAATTGGAAGTTTAAAGCGAATTTCTGTACTGGTTGACTTCAATTAAATTTCAAGACTCTTACTTCACTGTTAGATTACAGGTATTGTAAATCTTACGTCAATTGCTCACAGTAAAATTATTCTTTTTTTTTTTTTTTTTTTGAATTGGTTAATTCATTATCATTTGTTTACTACTTTTTGAGTGAAAGAAAATGTTGTCGTATTCTATCGGTTGCTAATTTAATGAAATTAATTACTTCTTTATGACAAAGTAGTTGTTTATTAGTTTTGGAAATATTATGTCAAGTAAGCTCAAGCAAAATCAACTAAGATGGCATGTGACTCACGTTAGAGTCATACATCCGAATTAGCTTTTCGAAGGCTTTCATGGAACCGCGTATTGATTATATTTAAAGTTATGCTTGTATGATGCCCGTTACCAAGCTATAAGTAAAACTAACGTAAATTTAACTTATCAACAAATGATTTATTAAACACAAATTTTAGTCTATTTTATAACCGCTGGTGAACAGCTGACCCAATTTTTTGGGTTTACGGCTGCCAATGTTCAACTGCGTAGCCTTGTAATTTTGAACCCAATCCAGAAGACAAGGGAACTCCTAGATAAAGTATTGGGAGAAATTTTACCTTCTTGGAGAACTTGCGTTATATGGTAAGGAAAACCATGAAAACCTCCCACGGTTAGCCCGACGGCAAATGGACTCTAACCTATGATCCGCCCACCAAAGTGGATATTTTACGGCTGAGCCATGGTTGGGTGGTGATGCTTCCATAAACTTAAATAATGTAAACTCATCGCCATCGGTTATTTATACATAAAAAGACATGCACTGACAGACTAACGGATTCATTAAGCTAGAAACATGAAATTTGGACAATGGATTCCTTTTATGACGTAGGCACCCACTAAGAAATTATGTTTTGATATTCTGCCCCTATGGAGTTAAATAAAGGTTGAAAGGTTGTTTCAAAATCTATCGATTTTTAAACAAGCATAATGAAAATTCATGTTTAGTTTTTTGACCAGAAAGAAAGAAATATGTGTTTCAACGTTTTTAGAAAATCAACCACCTAGGGGGAAAATGAGAGAGATGAAATTTGCTTGAAAATCCGCTGATTTTGCTGCTTTTGTTTAACTTCATAATCTATAGAATTCGCTAATACTTTCGTAACTTTGCCTAAATTTTGGCAACCCTATAGATCAAACATACATACATACCTAAAACATTTTCTCGCAATAAGCACTCTAAAAAAATTAATTAAATAAAGTTTTTTATTCCATTTATTATTTTTTATCCTATTGAAAAATCACTTAAAAAAAAAAACTTTCTATTAATAAAATATGACATTTCTAGTGAAAAAAAATTCAATACATAGAGACCTTAGACAATATCGGGAACATCTTTTGAAAATAGTTAAAATAAAGAAAAGTACTTCCTCGCGGACAAGGTCGCAGGCATCAGCAAGTCATAAATAATTATATTAGTAATGAAAAAAAAAATATTATCCTAAAGGGCAAAATTAATAAGGAAAATTTCTTGATTGCTGTAAATTTTAAATATGAGTAGGTTGCGACCAATTCCACCATTTTCGCTGCTGAATAATACTGAATATAGTTCATCGTAATTTTGATTTAAAAAAATTGGATCCTTTTTTTTTTTAATATTTATTTTATTGCGTCGCTCGTGTCATTCAATTTCGTGGCAGAAATGCGTAGTTTAATACCGATTTATTAATTGTTAACTTTTTTTTAACCATATATGAAATGCGGGTATTCAGCTGGCCTATTAAAAAAGGCACTTTTGTGATAGTACTAATTTGTAAGTTGTACAAAAGCTAATTTTAATATATTCAAGTAAGCAGTGAGCAATAAGTTTCGCTGTTCGTTAAATTTAAACTAAAGACTTCAGACTAAAAAGACATCAATACATCTGGTATTTTTAGGGGAGAAATGTTTTTATTCTTAACATAATAAAAGAAAATTAATTAATTTGGTGCATAGAGTTTAGATACCATTTTTGCAAAGCACAAATTACGTCATCATTGAAGAACACAAAATAATATATCTGTATTTATGCTTTGTTGTAAACAATTTTAATTTTATGAACTATTTATGAGATTTATTTTTCGAAATGTAAGCAACTAACGAGCTAATGACGAAATCGATAGAACAGTAAGCAATCGATTTTGATTACGTTCGAAAAACCAAAAAAAATATATAAACTATTCATTTGCAAACGACCTTAATTACTGGACGAAGTGATCTTAAAATAAATGTGAAACCGATACTGCCTGTTACTGTTGAGCTGACATTTCGTTATCAAACGATTGTGATAAATTTGTCAAAAATAATAATAACAATAACAAATTAAATGCACTTTTTTTTATTTTTAGTTCATTAATGCGCAATTTTATCTTTAGAAAAAGATACGCATTAAGCAAGAATATAGCAACAATAATTTAAAAGTCATTACGAGGAAATACTTTAAAGAAAATGTAATCAAGAACTCTTAGCAAAGCTGTTGAACGTTGGAAAGATATTAAAAAAAATATGATAAACTGACAAGGAATCAAATTTTTGGCCCTTCAATTATTACGTAAGCATCGAAAGAAGGAGAGGTTTTGTGATTTGTTTATTTATTGCTGACAAGGAGGGTAGGAGAAATGTGAGCAATGCTTACGTAAGTGCCTAAATAAAATCTAGTTATTTTCATTATTTAAGCAGAAAAAAAAGAAAGAAAAAAGTATGTAGCAAAAGGCTTAGCATTAGAAAAAATCACACTGGTAAACATTTGAAATAAAAATGGAATTTGGGGTTTGAAAAATGCCTTTAAGTAGTTTTAAAACTTTATGAAATGTATTAAAACGTTAATTTTTCTTTATAATAAGTATTTTTTTAATTCAGTCCTAAAATTAGATTAATATAGTATTAGTGAAAGTTAAAGCAAAGAACTAAGGGAGATGTTGGGATTTACTTACGTAAGCAGGAGAGCGGGTTTGTTGTTGGCTTGTTTTTAGAAGAGGGAACACTTTCTTCGTTTTTGACTCATAATAATTATTGTAGAATGTCTTATTTTGTTCTTTTTTTCTTCATATGAGTGAATTTGTAAACATTCATTAAAGATCTTTGGAATTTTTTTATATTTATCTATTTTTCATTCTTTTAATAACGACTAACAATAAGTGTTATTTATATTCAGGATTATTATTATAAAAAAGAACTTTTGTTATTTAATTATTCTTAACTTTAAACTTTTATTGAAAACAATTTACTAATTATCTCCGTGGTCTTAACTTGATACTGAAACGATTTAAAATTCCAATTAGACAAAGAAAATAATCATAACCGTGATTAGATAACCAGTTTATTTGTTCCATTGTTATTTATATTTAAATCACATACGAACTTCATGACAGTGCTTTCACACAGTTAAACTATTATTTTATTTAAAAAAAAAAAAAAATCGTGCGTCTACGATAATCAAAAGGAAACTGAAAACGATAGGTAACTGGGAGGAAAAAGAATCAGCTGATATCAGACGACTCCCAAAACATCACGAATGAGGTAGGGGAAGGGGGGAGCAACACTGAAGAGGAAAGGATACCCACCTGTTGTTCAGGTTTTTACTACGCAAGCATTCATTCATGATTTTTTCCTCAGTTTGCTCTTACCCTTCAGAAGGATAGTTTCGCTTCGTTCCAAGCAAGTTTGTACATGTTGTCGCCAGAGTTGAACTCGACCCGTTTACTGGCGGATTCTTGTGGCAGTTGTTTATTCTACCTGTAGCGCCTATCGTTTGCGGTTTGTGTTTCACATTAGTTTTAGATTTCATCAGACGATTATGATTAGCTGTTTTGTAGGAAACGAAAAGCGCCGTTCAAAGAAAGGTTCGATTTGTTCTAGGTTAGTTTGTTTTACTTATCTATTTTTAGTGTTTAACTTTGCATTTAAAATCCAAACTATATATCCGATAACACACAGTGAAATCTGAGCAATTGTTATTATTTATTTAGATATATAATTTTTTCATTTGTTTAAATATTATAATTACAAATATTTTTAGTTGTTTATTAACAAAATTTTATTTGTTTCATAAACCAAATAATGTAATTTTTTTGATTTTTTTAATATTACTTATCAGGATGATGCGGTGATTGCTTACTTATTGTAGCTATTTTTAACAAGCACTTAGCATTCAAGTTATATTACTTTAAAATTATTACTTTTTGTGCTCATTTTTTGAAAAATCTCCATATTTCAAATGTTCACTTCAGCCAATTAATAAATAATTTGAAAAAAGTTTCGCCATTTAAATTATTATTATTAATATATTTGTTTAATTAAATATTTTATTTCACGCCACTGTATGATTTTTTATAATTAATTTAATTTTTTATAATTTTATCCTTTATTTTTTTTACTGCAATTAGAGCTAATTATTTATAATTAAAATTTATTAACTTTTAAAATATCAACGAATAATAAATAAAACCTTAACTGTTTTAAAATCCATTACAAAGTAAACTGTCACATTTTAGTAAGCCCATATAAATAATAAATATTTAATTATTAATTAAATATTTATTTTTAATTTATCTACTTTCTTCATTGCTTCAAAATGTAAAATTGATTTTAAATTGTAGTTAAAAAAATTTGCTCAAAGATTTGATTATAGTTAATAAATATGATTGTTTCGTATTAAATACCAAGTTATTAATTAATCATATGTATAAAATTTATTAAATTCAGTATGCCAAATTGATTTACCTGAAAAATTATAAATATGTGGATCATGAACAAAAAAAATGTGGTTTTTATTTAACCGGTTAGATTTAGTTAACTGTATGATCATGCTTTAACTTGTTTTTAGATCCTATCGTTTTCACGATTGCTGATTGGCGGTGGCTGCCGCTAACAAAAGTTCTTTGTGTTACGGTTTTTCTCGTGGCTTCACTCTTAATGTTATTTGTAAATGATTAGCACTTGCGCATTAGCCTGCATTTATAGATTTTACATTGTATTGTATTTATTTAATACAGGTAATAATTTTATTGTTATATTTATCATATCAAATATAAATAAATTCATAGAAAAGAGATAAAAGAATGTCATTATTTATCAGCAAAATTCTTAGCTTATCTCAGTTTTTTTTTTATTAGTTTATTTTATCGATTTATTTATGCTATTTATACATTTATTTCTTTGTTTGTTTTTTGCTTGTCATTATTTCTTATACTTATCTTATAATTCTTATCATTTATTTTACTTATTTTACAAAATTAGAGTTATCACTACCCCTTCAAATTACTCTGATAGTGACTCTTCCTCACCTAGTTTTCTATGGAAAAACATTCTTAATTATACCTCACAGTTTTTAATTTTTTTTTTTAAAAATTCATTTCAATTCTTGATTTGATCTAATAATTTATGTGTTATATATGAGGCAATTAAAATATAATTTGTTAGGATGTGGTATGTTACCCTATTCAAAAATAATAGATAAAAACAATTAATTAATTTTTTTAAAGAATTTAATTAATCAGGAAGGAGTTAGTTACTTGTTGCATATGAACATCTACCATGTCCCAATGCTGCCAAATTTTCCAAAGAATGGGAATTTTTATTATTTTTTTCACCCTTTCTCCATTCACAAGGAAAACCTTGAGAATTCTTAGCAGCATTGCGTCGCCTAAAAAATTTCCGACTGACGCCTAAAACAGTTTTTTATCTCACCTGAAAAATTTTAGGACTTAGTGAAAAACATTTTATATGTGGCACAACGTTAACTTTCTGAGTTTAAAGACGAGCTGTGATAAAAACGTGTAAATAAAAAGTATGGATTTATTCTACAAAGTTTCTGTAAAAGAGATGGAATAATACATATTTTCTGTTCTTAATGAGGGAGCAGCGTTAGCCCACCAAATAGGGCGCCCCTGAAAGAGTGGCTAACAAATATGCCCATCTGATACCTGATGATGAGTTTCAATAGATTGAAAATTGGGGGAAAAATATTCTGAGAAGCATTTTTGATATTTAAGAATTGTTATTCGTTATATATTGTTGATTGCAATTATTATATTTCTTTTATTAAATTATTTGTATATTTTTAATTACCGACATTTTGAAAATAATTAAATCTTCTGTGTAAAATCTCCACTTATACCATATTTTATTATCCACATATTTCTTCATATTTATAACCAACATATTTCCTTTTTTATGTTTATAAACCCGTTTAAAAAAAATTTAGAATTAGCGGTTTTCTTTTATTTGGGATAAAAAAAGTCACCCATTTGAGATTCTTATCACACTATTTGCATTTCTCTTATCTTGGTATAAATTTTTATCTTTTTCCTACAAATTGAAGTGGCATCACAGCTGCTGGACAAATATAAAGCATTCTACCCCCACCCCCACTGCTGCCACTGATTGTTGTAAGGTGACCTTTGAAACTGGTTTTATTTTCCACTTGGACCCTTTATGGTTTACTTTTTGATAAGCCATTTATATTCACTTTAAGTTGTTTATTTTCACCCGCTACAAAATGACAATCTCTGCCCTCTCTTTTCATATCGCTTTCAGGGAAGTCCTTGACTTTTAACTCAGTTGGGAGTTCAGAGAGTTGGAAAATGAAAGTCTATTTCTTTTTAACTTTGTGCTGTTTTCGTGATTTGTAAAAGCTGACGATCAGTTGTTTATTAATTTTCTCTATTAGATATTCTAAAAAATAAGGAAGATATCCATTTTCGTTTCCAAAAAAAGGGAAATTCCAGAAATTATAAGTGTTATGTAATCTATAATTTTTTTTTTATTTTATATATTTTTTAATATGAAGGTTGCTTTCTTTTTAACTTTGTGCTTGCTGTTTTCGTGATTAATAAAAGCAGACGATCAGTTGTTTATTAAATTTTTTTTATTAGATATTCTAATAATCCATTTTCATTTCTTAAAAAAGGAAAATTCCAGAAATTATAAGTGTTATGTAGTCTTCAATAATTTTTTTGTGGATTTATTTTTTAATAAGATTTCGATTTGTGATTTAAGGATGGCTATGTTTAAGCAACGGTATTACGATCAGAAAGTTGTTTACTACAAATGGAAAAACGGAACCATGTAATTGCTACGATAATTTACGAGTTTTTATTTATTTTTACTTTCTTTTTCAGTTTGTTAATTTTTTTCTTTCTTCTTTGCAGTGAGGGAGTGTTTACGTGTCCTGAGGACAATTTGCCATTAGACTACGCAAAGGTAAGCGTTGTTTTATTAATTCTATTTAAAAATCAAAGATCCAAACTTCATGAAAATTTTACATTATCTGAAAAAATAAAATAATTTTTGTAAAATTTCAAAAAAAAAAAAAAAAATTATTGAAAAAGGGAATCTGCTTAAAACATTGAAAAAAACTTTCACGATATGCAATAATCGTAACCTTTATATTATGTGTAGTATTCCTGTTTATTAGAAAAATCATATATTTATGAATATTTTACCTGGCAAAGCTTTTGCTTTTTTTTTAATCGAAATTTGTTAATTGCCTTCTTCTGTTACTCGCTACGAAGCATATTGCAATTTTAATAATAAAAGTAATATAGTAGGCGCAGTTATGTATTCAAATTGAAATTATCTTGTCATAAATTTGTTGTGTTGAAAAACATGCTACAACTGTGCAAATTGTTTATTAGTTGTCCTAACGTGTAACAGTTTTTGGGGTTATTTCAGACGTTTCGCGAAACGTCAGTTTTTGTGAAATTGCGAAAAACCTATTCTTAATTATGTGAATTTTGGAAAATTGAGTCCTGTATTAACGGACGCTAATTTCTCTTAAAGTGATCTATGAATTCACAAGCATAAAATATTGCTAATTTTTCCAGTTTTGAAATTTATTCAACTTCTCAAATCTCAACTTTAATTTATTCTGAAGGAAAATACAGTCGAACTCGCTTATAGCGAACCCTGATTTACAAGAATCCAATTTAGATAGGAAATCAGAAATACTTAGTTGCTACAATATTTAGTTTATTTTAGCTTAGTTTGCTCCTAACGAGCAAATTTTGCTTTTTGCGAGCAAAATTTTTGTAATTCATAAAATGTTTACCCCAATAAGACAGCTCAAAGCAAATAAACTAACTTCTTTTGAGCAGAAATAAAAAATAAATTAAGTAGTGCAGTACACTCTCGATATCTCGAATTTCGATATTTCGTAAACCTTTTTTATGTCAAAAAAATATTTTTTTCCTTGGCATTATATATCCACCTAATGTTAACTTGAATTCATATGTCGAAGAGTTTCTTCTCAAAAACCTTGTTGTGTCGAATTTTTTTTTCGAAATAGAAATTGTATTTTTTTCGGAAAAATCACAAACTAAGTTTATTGTAAACCAATTCTTTTCTATTTAATGCATATTTATTTTTGTCTTAATTTCAAGAATAATATTATCATTGTTGTATTTAGACATATAGTCAACTATCATTACATACATATTTAATAGTAGTTATTCTTATGTTTTATGATTCTACTTTTTAGAGTTATATTTTAGAATATATTTTTCTACTTTTTAGAACACATTTATATTTGAACTTGTTAACTCTGAAACTCGCTATCTCCATTTTTCATTTTTTTTTTCTTCTTGCGTCCCTTCAATTTTGAGATATCGAGAGTATAATGTAATATCTTCAATTTCAAAGTATATATAACTATAAACATTTTTTTTACGAACTCGGTTGCTACGAGCAAATATTGTGGTCTCTTCGTGTACGTTATAAACGAGTTCGATTATATTTTTCACGGGTCTGTTTAAAAGAAATTTGGGTCCATTAACGGACCGTTCACAAAATATCTTTTCATAAGAACGAACCCTTCACAAAAAAATTTATCTTTTAATCGGACCCTCCACAAATTTGTTTATCTTCATTATTGTTTTGTTAATCGAATAAAAAATCCTCCCCGGGGGGGGGGGGGGTGAAGAAAGACGGTTCTAGACAAACTAAGTTTCCCTAAGTTTAAATTCCAAATGTAGTATTCTAAGAAAATATTTCAACTTTCACAAAACAAACATCGTGTGCTCATTCTTATTAATTTTTTTTTTTTTGTGAATAAATAATTGTTCAATTTTATTTATTCTTAAAATTAATTAATAGAATATTATGTAAATTAAAATTATTTTCTTTTTAGTTTTTTTAAATAAAATATTATAAATTTAAGAATTGTTTAAGTTTACTTAATGCGTAACACAGTAAAAGTGATACGTGACTAAGTTGTGTTATTTAAAATATGTCAATTGATATTATTAAAAATGTGAGTGTTTTTGTTTCCATTATTTGTCCGAAATGAATATTCTGTTTTGAGCAGTATAGACTAAATACCAAATATTTGTATGTTGCATCTCTAATCAGGGGTCTGTTCAAAAGAAATTTGAGTCCGTTAACGGACCCTTCACAAAATATCTTTTCATAAAAAACGGACCCTTCACAAAATATTTTAACTTGAAAACGGACCCTTCACAAAATGATTTTTCTTTTAATCGGACCCTTCACAAATTTGTTATCTTCATTATTGTTTTGTTAATCGAATAAACCCTTCCCAGAGCAGAAAACAAGAAAGATGGATGTAAACGAATTAAGTTCTCTCTTCGCAGACGGTTCTTCCATTATTCGTCCGAAATGAATATTCTGCGTTCAGCAGTATAGGCTAAATACCAAATATTTGTATGTTGCATCTCTAATTTAGCAGCAGCAATTGCTGTGAAAATTTAATTTTTTTTTATTATAATTTTACAGTGCCGAGCATAATCTTGTATCTATTTACAATTTAAAAACTCCTTGAAAAAGTTTTTTGCAATAACCGGACCCTATTTGCACAAATTCATAAAAACGGACCCTGGTTGAAAGAATGTGAGTAATTTTTCACAATTTCACGAAAAACGGATCTTTCACAAAATGTCTGGACAGACCCCTGCTAATTTAGTAGCAGCAATTGTTGAGCAGAATCTCGTATCTATTTAAAATTTAAAAACTTCTTGAAAAGGTTTTTTAGCAATTTTTTGCATTAACAGGACCTTAATTGCACAAATTCACAATAGCAGGTTGAAAGAATGTGACTGAACTCTTATTTTATATTCACAAATTATGAACAGTTTTTTCACGATTTTACGAAAACAGGACCTTTCGCAAAATGTCTGGACAGACCCCCTGAAATAGACGAATTCAAAATTTTAATTCCTGTCTTTTTTTTACTTTCCCTAAGAACTGTTACTATAATGGGTTAACGAGTTGCGGATGCTGATTTCGATACATTATTACTTAGTAATCACCTGTAAAGACCGTTTTCTGGCATTTACTGTCACATCCCTAATTTTTTTTTCTCCACACTTAAAGAGGCCATTATAGATTCGTCTTGCCGGACATTCCATCTCTGTTACATTCCAGAGGTTCCTCCTTTCTTTCCAGTAAAATTCCTCTTTTAATCCTTTTGTCAAACTTTGTTGGTGGGTAGAAAGAGGCTATCAGTTCGCCTTCACATCTGCTTTTCGAATGTTCCAAAGGTGTCTTCTTTTGTTCACTCACTAACGACACCTGATAAATTCTTTTATGTCACAAAAGAATGCCCCCCAGCTTTTTTCTTTCCTTCCTTCTATTTTTCTCCAGTGGGCGGCCAGCTTCTTCCTTTCTGATGGATTGCTTCTTGGTGGCAGCTTTTTTCCTGTCTTTTTTTATTCGATTGTTGGCGACTTAATTGAATCCTCCAGAGATCTTTTGCTATTTAAAGAAACGATTATTTGGTGAAAAGTTGCTGATAAAATTGGGTAATTTTATCGTATTATGTCCAGAACCTCTGTTATTTACTGGTCTATTTTGGAATTATTCCTGTCTGCTTTGAAATGGCAAGTTCTAAGTTTAAAGTTCTTATGATTGATCATTGTGATGAAGTGCTTTAATATAAACATTTTTGCTGCAAGATGTGTTGATATGATTTTCTTTTTTGTTTGTTTTTGTAGTTAAAATCGATGTTCTGATAGTTTTATAAAAAAATAAAACGGAATGCGAATTTCCAATGAATGTTTTTCGTACCCTCTATATTATTGCTTTATCTTTAATAAACAAAATATTGTGGAAAATATTGATTACAAAATCTGTATGTTTTGTTCTTTTATTTTCACAAATATTCTAAAAATATCTCTAAAGGGCGATCTTTTAGAAACATCCTGAATCTAGAAAATCAAGTTTTATTTGTTTCAAAAAATTTAATGAATTTAACATTTACAATAATTAAACAAATGCTCGAAATAGCCGGAAACAATAATATAAATTCAGAAATCGTTTGGAATTATGTTAATCGATGAGGATGTCAGCAAATTATGATAACGATTATAAAAAAATTTCCGTACATTTTCTGATAAATGAAAGGTTTCTTTATTCATTTTTTTTCGTGTCGTAAGCTATCTTAGTAATCGAATTAGCCCCACATAAAACATAGAGGGAAAAAAAAATGAAAAGAGTAAATTAAGATATAAATTTATTTTCCTTATTCTGTTACTTGTTAACTTTTGTTAAATTAAGAATTTCTTAATTTTTTCAAGCAATATTTTTTTTTTTAAAAAAATAATAATATTAATAATTTAAAAAAGCGTAGAATTGTTGTTCTAATGATATTTTTCTTAACTTTTATGATTTTCAAATTTTTTTTCGGTGTCTAATTAGAATAAAAAATTTTAAAGAGAAAGAACTGTGAGAAAATGACCTTTGCCAAGGTGGTTTTCCACGCCTTATGTCTTTATTGACATTTATTTAAGATATGAGCTTATCTGGACTGAAAACTGCATTTACCATGGCGACGAGAAATGAAAGAAATTTCTCCAACTTATTCTTCCCTGTTTCTCTCTTGGTTCTACTCTGGAAAATAAAAATGATGTATCTCGCGAATTTTAGTCTCGTCTGTGAAATTAAAATTCTCGTATTTAAAACAGTTTTGATGTCCTTAATATAAAAATATATTAATATTTTTTTTCAATGAACAATAATAATTATTTAAGAATAAACGTATGCGGCAAAACATAAACTGAACTCCTTCAAATTGAACATAAGGACTATGCAATACTCGCATTAATGTAATATTTTCTACACAGTGAACAATATGTTATTTAATGAAATCTACTGTAATTTTTTAGAATAAATTTTTTGCTATTAAAAAATGACTGATTGTGTAAGAAAGTGTACCATTTCCACAATTTGTCCCGATATGTTTTGTATGTGACGAAAATTTAATAATTATTTAAAAAAAATATTGTTTAGTTTTTAGTTTAATATAATATAGTATAGCTGAATAGATATAAAATTTTTTTGAAAAAACTGTAATTAAAAGAAAATATCATGTCTGTAAAATGTTTTGAATAACAAGTACTGTAGAAAAACCCACAAAAAATCGCATTATATTTTTTTTAGTTTCAGTTTCGCGACAAAAAAAATTATGCTTCCCCTGACACATTTCGAATTTAGGAGAAAACTTTCAATTTCAAAATAAAGATTAAAATTGAATAATATTTAATACTGAAAGTTTTATTGTTTGATTTGAAATCAGTTTTACGTTGTGATAAAAAAAAAAGACTGAAAAAAAACATTCTTTAAAATAGCACAAAACCTTTCACAAAACTTTTCGAATGAAAAACGAAATCCGTAATGTGTTTATTTCATAATCTTAAAACGAACACTTCTTGAAGAGCATGATCTATGGGTTTATTTCATAAAAACAGGACCCCTTATATAGGAACAAATATTCTGAAATTAATGAACAGATTTTTCACTATTTCTTCTTCTTCAAAATGTACTTTTCACAAAACTGGTTTTGTGAAAAGTACGTTTCTCTAACTACTGGTTTTTGTGATTCTTAGCAATATGAGGATCTCATTTTCACAAAATTATGAGTAGGTTTTTCACAAAAACAAAACCTGAATGCCTGTTAACATCATTTTTATACTATAGAAATGAGATGCGAACTGTGAAAAACAAAATTCCAATATTTTATCACGTAAAAACGCGTTATTTCCTTTTTATCTCCGAACACTACAAACCTTCTTGTTGGATTCAAAAGATGAAGATTAAAGACGTAATATCGATATTCTTAAAAAATCGAATTTATGATATTTAATAATTATAACTAATATAGTTCCTTGAATATTATCGACTATGATAACATTTTAATTCTTATTGACAACGATACAAATTGAATGCTATGTAGCGAGTATTTATGATAACGATATTAGTTTGATCATTATCGACTAAAATAATTATTTTCCATTAAACTTTAGCCAGTATATTATTATATTATGTATCGCGATATAGTGAATTTTGATTAATTTTCGACTATGGAAATATCGCTAGTATTATCGATCATTTAATTATCAAATACAATATTATCGTGAGTTTTTCACAAATTTCATTTGAGTGACGAAAATATTAACCGATAAAAATAATTTAAATTAGTTGATCCTGATTTTATCCTGAAATATCGAGACTTTCCTGGTGATATTTCGCGACATTGAAATTCCGATATTATCCTACTACTGTTGAATGATGTCGATATGCTTGTTTCTGTTACTATTGAATAGGTTTGTTTTAAAGACTGTATTGGTGTAAACGTGTTCGTTTCTTTTTCATTGCATATTTTGCTACCTAACTAAAATTAGCGCATTGTAAATTATAAGAAATTCATTCTGGACAATACGTGCATCATAAGACACGTGTATAATAAGACAGGAGCAGCGTTTAGAGGACACCTTATTTATTGATGGAATAAGATTTATTTCTTTTACTAATTAAGACTTGTGTCTTCCTTATAAAAATATTTATTTCAATATGTTTTATTTCCATATCTGATCTACACTCTCTAACAAGAAACATTGCCACTCGCATATTAGAATAAACATTCGATCATCATTCTTTTTATAGAATGGCCTTGCTCCAGCGTCTCTTTGAGTAATGAATAATTCTTTATGTCCGACATAACAGATAGATCATCTTTCTTGTTTTCCAGCTAGTGGATTTTTTATAGAATGACAAAATAATAAATGAAAACAAAAATCCCCTTGGATCCTTCATAAATAAGTGACCAAAAAAATCGTTTGCTCAATATACGAAGCCTGGAAAAAATTCTAATGTCTAGTGGGCATTTATCCTAGTCCCAACTGATAAATGATTCTCGCTTTTATCTGTTGCCAAAACCGTTAAACTAATTAATGGAAAAGACACTTAATCCTCCTCTCGTCTGTCAAGAAACCGATCGTTTTATAAATGCCTACGTTTCCTGCCTTTAACCGTATTCGGATTTCATGTATTATGGAATTTTCTGAGCATTAACTTAAGACTACTAATGGTTTTCCATCTACTAAGACTTTTAATTTTTCTTCGATTTCTTTTTCCACTTTATTTTAATCTTTGAAAAAGCATAGCCGGAGTTTTGTAAAAAATATAAAAATTTTAAATTAATTTATTATGGTAATGATCTAGTTGTCTTTTCTTTGCAAGTTGTAAATTGCGATGGATTAACATTGTCGATTTTAAATTCCAAAATTAAAAGCATGAAGAAAACCTTTTTGGACTTACGATGATAAGATTAGATATAGATATTTTAAGAATTGAGATTTATTTCCTATAAAATAAACTGAGTTAAAAATCGTACTTATTATTGCCATATTTCTCCAGCAATTTTTATTTTCTATTATGAAGTATTATACTAATATAGTTGACGTTATTTTGTTTTACGGTAAAAAGAATTTTTCGATATAATTTTAGGAAAATGTGCCGCAGTCTGGTAAATGGTAACCATAAGAAATTATACTATTAAGACTAATTAACCCAGACTTTATAACTGTTTAACCAGGACTGATTAACCTAACTTAACCTGTACTTGTTACGTTCGTAGTGGTTGCGTCCTCTTTAATTTAGAGTTAAATTTTCTTGGAAATGTCATGTAACTTTATTCTGTGTACTACTCCGTTGCTATTTTCTTTAAAGAAGAAATTGAATCAATTTGATCTTTATTTTTTTTTCTCATAAAATAGTCTAAGATTGTGTCATATTGATACTCTGCAGAGAAACTCTCACTTTTGACCATTCAGCAATCCTTGAGTTGCTTTTAGTTAATTTTGGGAGTCATTTCGTCTAGAAATCTCGGGATGCGTGACGAAACGCGAAGTCTCAATTGTATGACGAAAATGTTTCCTTAACTCGAAACTTCATCGTATTGGATTGTGGAAGATCGTTAACTAGAATGACGAAACTAAGACGAAGACTAAACGATCAAAAATAAAGTGACAAAATAAGCCGAGTGGCCTGTATAATGGTCAAGGAATGGGACTAGTACGTGGAAGATCCCAGGTTCGAAAAATTAAATAATAGCTGGTTTCCAACTTTTTTCTATTTAAACAATAATTTATAAAAAGAAAAAAAAAGAAAACGACACAGCATATTTTTTTAATAATCATTTCAATATATTTCATTTTAAGCATGTTATGTTAAGGTTAAAATTGTCTTCAACAGAGAGAAGAAAAAAAAATCTAAATGTTTAAACGATTGAATCTTTTACTGTTTAGCATAAATTAATCGTTATCAACAAATATTTCAATTGCCATTATAGCAACATTTGCCCCGATCTGTCTTAGGTCCTACTGACTGTTAAAAATTGTATGAATTTATCACTTGAAACAAAAAAAATAATATAAGCTAATCAATAAATAAACATGTTTCTCAAAGCTATCTGCATTTTAGATCTTTTATTACCCACAATTTAAAAAGGTAAAATACGCAGCAAAATAAAAGATGGAAAGAAGTCAACAGAAACATGTAAAAACTCATTCACAATAGGCAGTTTGCGTGCTAACATACAGTTACGGGTGGAAATAAAGCACTCGATGATAACCAAAAACACTCCCTACAACTGAAAGAAACATCACTTGCAGTTCACAAATAATGAATAGAGAATCTCTCTCTCTCCATTATGTGAAAAGATGACTCACCACCCCACACACACAACACAACCCACAAAACAGATGTGAGCATTCAGTATTATTACCCTTTTCTTTCGCTCTGGTGCCAGTCATCGAAACCGAAAACCCCTTTTTTCTGCACCAGGCCTGTTTTTCTTTTCGCTTTTCTACTTTCTTTTTGAAGTTCCAAGCAGCGCCTTGGGAGTATTTATTTATGTTTTTAATGAGAAACATAAATTTGAAGTATAGGTTGACAGGATGTCAGAACACCCCACATTTAGAACATTTCCATACCGAAAAAACCAGAAGTTTATTTTTTTTTATTACGGAGAGTGTGTTTATGGAGAACTTTTAAATTTAGACATTTGTTGGGGGCAAAGTTAAGAAGGAAATTACTTTCAAAAGAGCTGTAAATCAACATGAGGAAATAATATCGAAAACAAGAATTATACGAAAAACCAAATAATAATAATAAAAAAACGTTATGACGATTAGGTACAAAATAGAGAAAATTATGATCGCTTTAATACGAATTTTTTTTTCTCTCGATAGACTTTTATAAATGTCACACTGTTTCATTTCATGGCTTACAATAACTGCATTAACTGATATTTGCCCTATTCTCTTGTCCTCCAATGAGCTGGATTGGTTTTTAATTCCAACCAATATACATTCCTTAAAACGTCGAAAAATTCTTTTTCTGCTTCAGTATTCACATTTATATTAAAATCACCAACAAGGGAGTAATTATGACTAAGTTAATCATAAAAATACTTTAAATTAATATTATGTGAAAGCATTTAAAATGCACTCTGGGGAAAATATTAAAAAAAACTCAATCTCTGGTAAACAATAAAATATTATCGTCTGCTTTTTTTTTTCATTTGATCTTTTTGTGCTAATTTTTTTTTAATAATTATGTTAGCCTGATTTTTTATCTTAGAACTCTTTAATTGTGATTATGATGTTGAAGTTGATTTAGTCAACAAATGTGCGAATATGAAAAACTTAGAAAAAATAAATTTTTCCAATGGTTAAAATGCGGTGATTTCAACATTTTTCCATCAACTAAACTTGTCGAAAGAATATTTTCTTTATGTGTTCGACAAACCCGAAAAATAGATATTCCATCGTTGAACTATGTTACGATAAGTACTCTCTCAGCACTGTTTTTATGTGAAGTACACATTGACCATTCAAGGTTATGAATCATCTGTAATCTAAGTATTTAAATTTTTTACTTTGGGTTATAATGAAACACATATGGTCCTTTTTTTATTTCTTTAATAAATCAGTTTTGAAAAACATATTAAATGTCTTGGAACAATGACATATTATAATAAAAATGTTTAGCAATGCCCGCCGTTTCTCAAATTACCGATTAAATATCTCTGCTTTGCATTGTTGTGCAAGTTCATACAGCTTCACCATTAACTCTCTCTCTATTATTTCCGTGTTTACAGTGTCCTAAACATTTATAATTCACATAAATGCTTTCTTGGCGAATGCTGATATAAACAATGCCCGCTAACAGCTTACACATGATTGGGATTAACCGGGAAAAGCTGTAGTGTTTTCCATTGTGTTATGATTCCTTAATTTGTCCACGGAGGCTATTTCCGCATCTGTCAGCATTTAAACACTCTCATTTGGGGGCTCATTTAGGGAAAATAAACTCTTGCCCTTCGAGGCAGCTGCTCCCTTTCATACTGAGAATTTTTACCATTTATTTTTGGCCACAAAACTCACGTTCGAAGACAGATTGGAAAAAGAGAAGCGTTTTTCTCTTCACTTCACCTCATTTAAGGTAGATTCTCATATTCTGTTTTAAAGAAATCGTTTGCTGAAACTGATATTTTTTAAGTTGCGTTATCGTTTGCAACATTTCAATTCGACTCACTTCTCTGAGACTTTTTGTCTATATTTTTCTTGTCGTTTATTCAATTTTTTATTCATATAGATTTATACGAATTGTTTTGCCCCCTAAAAATATAACTTTTTTTTGCCTGTACAGGCACATGAAATAAGGTAGGATGTTTACATTCTCATAACACTTATGTTCTGGGTAAAACTATTTGACTTACAATCTAAACAGAGTATAAAAAGGTACGATAAATCACCGAAAGAATTTTATTTGAAGCATAACATACAATTACTAAAACATATGCGAGATATATTGAACTATATTTAAAAATTAAATTAAATGCTAATTACTTATAAAATGATGTTATCTCTTGTTTCATCTGACTAATAATTATTAATGTATTGCACATGTTATGCTTATATAAGCGTCAAATTTTCCCCTATCGTTGACTTTTAATTCTAAATTTTTAAAATTAATTTATAAAATTTTTTTGAATTTAGAAATTGAAACCGTATATTCTTTTTGGTGATCACACGCCATTTTTTTTTTCCGTTTCGTATAATATATCACGCGTTATGGTGCTCTAAGCACTTCACGTTATTTTATTTTCGCTCTGTATTTTAAAATAAGACAATTAAATTTTAATAAGGATATTTAAATATTTTTCCGTACAGCAACTTTCCACTTTTCCCGGTCCCTTTTAATTCGTTCTCCTCAAAACAAAATCATAGAAATTGAACAAGGATGAATTTTTATTAATAATTAGTTTTTAATAAACTAAATATAATTAAAATGTTTCTAATTTTTTATGAAAATGTAATTAATCATATTTCTTATCAATTTAAAACAAAATACCAGTTTCAGTAGGCTATTCTATTATTATATTCGAAATTTTGTGTAAATCATGAAATAACATGGAAAAATGATTTATTGTTTGAAATCCCTATTATAATTCTAGTCCGTGGTCTTTATTTCTAATGCAAGAAATCACAAAGAATTTATTATTATTATTAAAAATTATTATTACTTAATTAATGCACCAATTCAAACTTAGCTTAGAAGTGGTCCAACCTTGGGCTAAATACTGATGAAAAAATATTCGTGTGGTTTGAGTTTCTGCTGCGTCGTAGTGTTCCTCTCCTTGTAATACAAACGGGTCAGGGAAAACCTGGAATTGTCGGAGAATTTTATTTTGACTCTAAAAAGCAGGAAATAAGTTGCATATTTTTACAAAAACCTAGAAAATTCGTAAATCTCACCCGGAAAATAGCCAGTCTTAGAAATTGTCAGTAATCAGTTATTGAGATTCGATTTTTAAAAAAATCTAACATCTTTCACTATTATTTGCTATAAAAAAGCCTCTTTTTAGTGAAATTTTTACATTCAATGATATATTGTTGCTCTCAAGATCTAATATTTGATTTTACAAATAAACAATCAGTTTTCCGATGAAAAAAAATTGCATGGTATAGACAAAATAGGGTCTGGATTTATATCGAAATTTTTTTGAAATACCTGGAAAAGTCAGGGAATTTTTTCTTCTTTCTGAAATTATGTGGAAACGCTGAAATATAGACTAGTTTCGCCCAAAAAGTCCTCATTGGGGAATTGTTCTGATTCTTGGTTAAGGTGTTCTCGTGTCTTTTGGGTTGGGTGCAAAATGTGAATTGCTTAAACTCATTCTAGGGTCTTTACTTAACGAAATCCTTGAAACAGTCGCATAGCACGTAACATTAAAAAGGTGTTATTTAAAGCCTATTTATCTTCTACATAGTTTAGCCATCCGTAATAAAATATTACAAAATTACAACATAACTGCTTGCCTTATTCTCAATATTGTTAGAATGATGCCCACTTAATTTGAATTATGAGATTTAAATAAAGTTGTAATTTTCTCCCACGCAAACGATAAGCTCGAACTTGATTCAATTTTCTTTTTCGCCTGCCAATTATTTCACTTTCTACCCCCCCCCCGCACTTGTTAAAATTGTGGAATTATTTATTATCAGTGCCAGATAAAACATGTCATCAGTTTACATCTTTTCTTCGTGCTGATGAATTTGCGGTTGTGAATTAAGTAACAAGTACTAAGGATCGCATTTTTTACTGTTGATTGATACTTCGTTTTTTCTGTAAACACTTTCACATTTTACATATTACTGCCTAATTTTAGTTATACATTAATTGGGTTAGAAAAGTTGAGATTTTTTTTTCTTTCTGTTTCTATAAAGTGAACGTTCCGAAATTCAGCTTCTCCATAGCCTCGGTTTTCACATTCCATATGCATTAATAGACATTCCCCGATTCAGATTCTTTAGCTCTCTCAGGACATTCAGCCTATCTTAATGTTACTTTTATTTTGGTTTGTATTGAAGGCTGTTGCTTAAATCTCTTTCGCCAATAAGGAAAAACGCGGTTACGAGGTCTTAGCGAAGCGTAGTCTTAATTTAAAATTATATTTACTATTTTGCTGAAAAGTATTAATAAGAATTTTGTTTCTTTTTTTTAACAGTAGAAATATTTTTAAATAATTAAACTTCTTGTTTAAAAAAAATCGCAAATTTGGTGAGATTTTTTTTCTATGTAAGTAAAAATCATTTAGAATCGATGAATAATTTTCACTTTCCATTCATATTTTATGAGCCAAAACAAGGCAGAGTTTGAGTGATTTTTTTAAATATTAAGAGAACCAGAATTTTTTGGTTCCGTTTTCAAAAACTGTCGAACTTTTTTTATTTCTTTCAATTTCACTTTTTGCGCAGTTTTATGGAAGGCGCTGGCTATCGTAAATGAAACTTTAACTAACAGCCATGAATAACTCCTAGGAATTTAAGACAGTCATAAAAAGAAAGCATATGCAGGAGGAATGTTCAAAGCTTATATTTTAAGTTAATCCAACTTCATTTTCCCGTGTTTCAGAATCAGTACTCAAACTTGATAACAAGTTCAGAAAAAAATTAATTTGCAATTCAGGGCTTGATTCAAGATTAATAATTATTTACTCCTCTAAATAAAGAAGTCATTACAAATTCCCAAAATTTCCGCAAATTTCTTATAGTTAAAACGGTCTCTTTATTATAGTTAATGTATCCTTCACAAAATAGTTTATCGCAAAAGGCCCATACACAAAACAGTTTATCGTAAAATTGGACCCTTCACAAAATGGTTTATTGCTAAAATGGACTCTTCATAAAATAGTTTATAGTGAAAACGGACCCTTCACTTAATAGCTTATTGTAAAAACGGATCCTTCACTAAATAGTTTATCGCAAAAGGCCCCTTTACAAAATTGTTTATCCTAAAATCGGACCCTTCACAAAATAGTTTATCGCTAAAATGGACTCTTCATAAAATAGTTTATTGTAAAAACGGCTCCTTCTCAAAATAATTTATCATAAAAACGGATTCTTCACAAAATAGTTAATCATAAAAACGGATTCTTCACGAAATAGTTTATCATAAAAACGGATTCTTCACAAAATAGTTTATCTCAAAAATGGACCCATCTTAATATTTTTCTTGAAAATTGAACTCTTCACAATATTTTTCTCGAATTATTGTTTGTAATTTATAAGCGTATATACAGGCGTATAAGATATAATTCTACATGAAAAAAAAATTTTTTGGAATTATTTTACCCCCTATCTGAAAAAAAATTCTACATTATATGGGAATACATTCGAAAACCTTTCTTTCCATATAAAAAGTTCTATATGTGTGAAATATAATCCCGCGTCAGCTGGGAATGTTCCTATAAGCAGATTAAATAAATGGAACAACTTGTTACATCCCTCAATTCTTTCCTGCATGCGAACAAAAACTGTCAAACGCAGTGAGTGTGGCGTGGGAGAGGGTGTAACACGGTTGATGCATTCCGTTTTTCCTCATCCCTATCCTCTGTCGGTGAAGATGCAGACGATGAGTGAGGAGTATTATCGTTTGCGTGTCGAGGGTAGATAGAAAGGATCTCTCTGCCGCGAAAAACCACGGGGTTGAGGCAGTCATCGCCGCCGGAGGAGGAGCCCGTGCTCCCCATGGAGTCCACTTGGAGCACCGGGAGGAATCCTTGCTGGGGGGAGTGCGGATTTAGAAGCTCTGGGGGTGGAGGGGGATCGATGAGGTGCAGATCCAAAGTGAGTGTGTTTTTCCTGCCTTTCTTTAGAACTGTTTTCAGGCCGCAGTGAATTTTATTCGTGTGTGTTGTTGTAATCAGAATTTTATTTATGGCTAACATAATCCCACGATGTTTTAAAAAGTATTTTTAATATAAATATCTTCATTTTTCCATTAGCAATATTTTATTCAAACGAAAGACTCTGAAATATCAAATGCGAACTTATTATTTTCGATTTTATGTATTGAATTATTATTATTATATGTCAGGAATTATTAACCCTTTGACGAAGATGGGGCATCAGTGTCCCTTTTATATATTTTTTTTTTCTGGCTCTCTAATTACAAGCAAAAATATATTTTCGTATTTTTAATGGTAAAAGACAGTCTAATAAATACTTTAAAAAAATTTGTTACTTCATCGGAATTAGATTGTTACTAAAATATGAAATCCCAAAATGTAGTTTGTTTTTCATTTATATTCAAAAATGTATCAATATCAATAATTGATTTTTTAAATTAAAGAAATTTTAATGATGAACGACTGTTTCTGTTAGATCTATATAACTTCAAATGAGTGCAAATTTGAATAATTATAGTTTGGAAGTGTATACCTTTAAAGCAGAAAAAGACACCGGTGTTTCAGGCTGTATCTCATAACCATATATTATTAAAATTCTAAATATAAATATGCTTCACTTTTTTTTTACCTAAAGTAATACAAAATAATGAACAAGTAAAAAAAAATGTGTTTATTATAAATTCTGCATCAAGGGGTTAAAGACTTGGTCAGAGAAAGATCGGCGTGGTCGGTTAGATATGACCAGTCAAATCCCTAACATTTGTGAAACTGTGAAAGATCTCCCCATAATGTTATGATAGTGTGAAAATAAGCTTGCTTTGTTTTTGTCGGATGAAAAAAAAAACACAAACCATATCTTTTTAGACGTTTTGGGCATAGTTTTTCAAAAGAAAATTTCGTTAGGGGTCCGTTTCAAAATTTCTCCTAAATTGACGATCTGTTGTAGTTTTTAATTTTTTAACACAGCATATACAATTATTTTTATTATAAATGTACAGTTAGTTTTTGTTCATAGATTGTAAACTGAATATGCGTGTAATTAAAATCGCCTTCTTTTGTTTTAGAAATTAACATATCGTAATGTAAAAAAAATGTATTCATTTTATTTATACTGTATAACAAGTATATTTTTGTAATCAGGGGTTATTTCACTCTTTTTGGGAAAGGTTCTGTTTTTGTAACTATAAGATAATATGTCCTGTTTTTGTGAATTAAAGATAAATCAATTCATAATTTTCTGAGTCTTTAACTGCTGTTAAATCAGATTCTTTTTCTAGGGGTCCTGTTTTTGTGAATATATGAAAATAAAGTCCTATTTTTGTGAATTTAGGAGAAATCAACTCATAATTTTCTAAACTTTAAACTGCCAGTGAATCGGATTATTCCTATCAGGGCCCTGTTACTGTTAATTATTCCTGACGGACCTGAATCCTTTTTTTTTTTTTTTTTTTTTTTATAGAATGCGAAAATAATAAATCCTGATTTTTGTGAAACAACATGAAAACCTCATTTTTCAAGAAGTCATCGTAGTCATATTTAATAAACGTCATCGACGCTTCAAAAAAAAGAAGAAGAGAAAAAAAAGAAAGAAAGAAAGAAAATTAATTTTATGAAGGGTTTCTTAACGGATCCAAATTTTTCCTAAAATTACCACTAGTAATATATTTATTTCATAAAAATCAATAAATACATAACTTTTTAATGAAGATTTTCGTTCAACGCATTATTTATTTATTACGCATGTGTAGTTAGTTAATTATAGTTTAACTGACATTGATAAGTGTCGACAATCCCGGCTATAGAGAATAAAACAAAATTAAAATGTTGAAAAGTTTAAAACGCATTTTAAATTTGATTATTAAATCTTTTTGTGCAAGATATGATTAAGCGATCTTATTGATGAGATGATTAAGAGATCTTGTTGTGCAATGATTAATCCACTTAACTATATTTTTTAGACTTTTTTAAAACAGAGCTTTATAAAACAAAAAAAGCACTCGAAAATTGCCTAACCAGAAATAGGCTAGTATGTTTATGGGCTTAGTAGCGAAATAATTTCTCGATAAATGTAATTAAAACCTTATTAAACAATTGCTTCAACTGCTCACAATAATACTACACAATTTGTTTTAAAATCCTAGAATTAATGGAGATATATCTTTAATCCGCGACGTTCTATAAAAATGAAATAACAATTTTAACTGTATTCAAAAATTTTCAGCTAAATTTTACTCTTAATATTTCTTATTTTAAATTTTTAAACAGAGATTTTCAAAGAAGTTAAGGTAAAAACCTAAACGTAAAGTAAAAACATCATAATATAAAAGAAGAAAAAATCCTTTCTAATCTTATTTGAATTCAGTACTATAAATTCATGATGAAAATCATTCGATTGAGTTGTGACAAAAGCAAATACTTTTTAAGCAATTGAATAATTAACTCTGACATTTATCGTTGCTTCACTTGCAAATTTAATTACTTTTAGTTTTAGAAATTAATTATTGTCTCCTCGTGCCATTCATTTAAATTTCCCTTTTTTTCTTAAATCATTGTCACATTGTTCTCTATGTGGGAGGGAAGAATACATTTCTTGATAAATTAATGGAAAGCTGAGCATGACGTATCAAGCTGTTTCTTCTCAACTGTCGACTTGATACCGCTGTAATATTAATATCTGGAACGTATCAATTCTATCGACATCGACAGTTTCTTGAGAAAAATTGAATTAGTCTTTTTTATTTTCTTCTTTTAATTATCAGTTAAAATGACTTATAAATACTGGACTGAGAATCGATTGCTTATACATTTGTTAGTATATATGGTGGTGTAAGAAAATTGTGATTGCATTATTGTGATCACTAATTACCCATTGGTCATTTTTTTTTCTGTATAAACTTTTATAGACGCCTCAACATTTTAAATCATGTGTTGCAAAAACTGCATCATGTGATGTTTGTCTGATTTGCTGGATTAGTTTTCAATTCTAGCCAATGTACGTTTGTTTCTTAAGATGTCATGATATTTTTTTCCTTCTTCAGTATTAATATTAATATTAAAATAGCCACCAAAACGATAATTATGAATCATAAAAATGCTTTAAATTAGTATGTAAAATCATTAAAATGCACGCTGGTTAAAATAAAAAGCTGGGAAAACAATCAATCCTATAATGTTCCAAAATTATCGTCTGCTTTTTTAAAATTTTATTTGATCTTGTTGTGCTGCTTTTTTTATGAATGCTTATGTTAGCCTGATTTTTTTTCTTCTCTTACTTACAACTTATTTATTATGGTGTTGATCTAGTCGAAAATGTACTAGCATAAAAAACCTAGAAGAGTACTCATTTTCCAAATGGGTAATAATATTCTAAAATCAAATATTTATTTCTTCATGTTACTTAGGAACTTTCCCTCTTTTCGGTAGGTAACATAACTGATATACATATAGTTTTGACTTTTAAACTGAAACATAATATAATAAGACTATTCTTCAATTTAAGTACAGAATTTCACCCTATAAAAACAGAACATCCGCTTTGTCACACCTTGGAAAAATATCCGCGATTTTGTTGGATTCTACTAAAGTCAAATACAGAAAGAGAGATTAGTAAAGCTCATCATTATCAAATTAAGGAAACGGTGTGAATTTTCTGGGTTGATTCTGAATCACATTACACACTAATTTAGATGTAAAGTATGTTCCCTTTTTTAAAAAAATTTTTAAACTTTCTTTTCAGATTTTTTTTTTCCGTTCTTCTTTTGACTTAATTTGTATTTAAAAAAGCATGTTTTTTTCAAAAAAGTGTTTTCGTATTTTATTTATCTTTCCTTTACTTCGTTCAGCCATTGTATTAAATTACATTTTTTCTTTTGCTTTAAACTTTAATTTTCTTTAAATTGATCTTTGAAAAAAAATTGTGTCTTAGTTTTAAGATGGATCTTACGGCATTTCCCTTAAACTAATTTCTTCTTTCCCTCGAGGAAAGTAATAAAATTGAAAAAAAAATAAGTTTTCACTAAATTTTGATGGAAAGATTTGTTAATTCATTTTTCTTTGTAAGTAATTTTAATTTAAATACCTTGAAATTTTTTTTATTATTTTTTTTTATAGTCATACGATGTTGTTTTTATTCTAACTTTAGGGATTTGTTTTCCTGAATATTAATTACATTTTTTCTTTGAATTATATTTTAAGACAATCTATTTTGCTGGGTAAAGTTGTTTTTTCAAATCCCTTCATTATTTGAATCAACATTTTTACTCGCTTAAAAGAGAGTTTTTATATTTTAAAAACTTAAAGGAATTATGTAAAAATTTAAAGACATCTGCGGTCCAAGTAAAAAAAAATTAATTTAAGTGGTATTTTTTAAATTTTATTTTACAATTACTCGAAGAATTAAAGCTTTGTTCAAAATTTGTTTTTCTTAGTCGAAATAAATAAATTTAACAAAATCTTACTCTTCTATTGATTCTTTTAAGAGTAAAACGTTGTACATAAAGAAAATTCTCTGAACCACCGGAAAAAATTATTTTTTCAAACAGGATTTTAACTTTCATTTCGAAATACATTTGAAAACTTATAAAAATGCGATTCTAAACTACATAGAAAACATAAGATATCTTGAAATGAAACAAATATTCTGAGTAAAATAGTTGTTCCTTTTGTTTTCTTACTATTTTGTTATCGTATGAGTTATTTCAATTTAAGTCTTCTATAACATCATCGTCTGCGTAAGTAAATAGTTGCCTTGCACCTGTAAAATCCGATCAAAAGATTTCGCTTTGAGAGGAAATTAATTCTCTTTGTATATGAAAGAGATTTTATAATAAATCTATTTTTCTTGACTATTTTGCATAATCGCACCCGAGGTGGTTTTTTTCCTCCTTTATTCATACACGTCGGTCAAAGATTTCCTCTGGTTTATTTGTAGCAACGTGCATGTTTATGCAAAAACTTGGAAGTGTTCTATTTAAACCTAAACTGAAACGGATCTTTCATTTTCTAAGATTTGATTCGCAGTTGAGAGAATTCTCGCGAGAGCGAAATTGTAGAAAATAATTGAGTATTTTATTTTGAACACTGGCGTGCAAGGGTCTTGAGTATCAGGCGACACTTTTCTAAACAAATTTATTTTGTACGATGTTTTTTTAAGACTGATCCATTACTTTTGATCTCGGCAGAGCAGATCGCTTACGTTTTCGGAAAGATAAATAAATTTTCTTTTTCCCTTTAAAAAAACAACCTCAAACAATGTTTGCATTAACCCAGTAATAAAACATGGATTGACTCTTTTCTTCTATCTTTTTTTATTTATTTATTTTATTTATCAAAAAGAAATTTTTTGAATATTTTTGTGGTATATATATTATTATTATTATTATTTGCTTTGAATATACAGTAAAACAGAAACTCGAATCGAATATCCAATGTATCTTGCTAACAATTGTGGAAATTTAAATTATTAATGAAATCTGAATTATTATTGAACTTATGGTTAGTTTAACCACTGTCGATTTTCTTTTAATTTTTGCGGTTTTTATTTCCAATTACAGAAAAGCTCTTGATAATTACGAAAAATTCCTAATTCTTTTAATGCACCTTATTGTTCTTAAATATCTCTTTAAAAAAAATACTTGTAAATTTTTTGAACGATTTTAACAAAATTTTTATAAATCCGGAATTTAATCTTTAAACTATTAAATGTGGTAAGTATTACATTATTATTCGAACTAAATATAACATTCAATTGTTTTCAGCTTGTATTTCAATATTATAACCGAAAATTATGTCCATTTTTTTTTTATATTTCTCCTACATATTTTTAACTATTATATATTTTATTATTGTACTTAACCCATTTTAGATTTAAAATCAATTAGTTTTAACATCATTTTTTTAAGGTAATCATCGACTTAAAAGTTTATAAAAAAGTTTGACGTAAAGTTTATGAAAGTTATGTTTTTGAATTAAAAAATAAAAATGGCGATTATTTATTTTATGATCTTCAAATTTTCATTGCATATGAGAATTTCCGAAAATAGGAAGCAAAAGTAAAGTGACGAGAATGCCATGATTCAATAACATGATTTCGATATAAAATCTAAACATGCGCGATAATGTTAAATAAATATAAAATTGTATATTCTTGAAAAAATTTTAATTTAAAAAAATATTTTGAAACGTTTTGTTGATTATCAAGCGTCGTTACGTTACGTAAGAAAAATATATATTTCATTGAATTCCAATTGCAATTCTCCAAACTTGAATTTACAACTATACTGCTGTACTTCTTTTTACAAAATATAATTCTTGGTTAATTTTTCAGTTCGCAGTTTGTTAATAGTTTGTTAACAGATATTATTTCAGAACTAATAAATATTTATAAAAAAAAAACATTGAATTGAAAAAAAAAAGAAAAAGGGAAATTCAACTCAAATATATTACTGGAATAAAGTTTAAGCACGAAAATATTATCTCCTGTAGGAAACTTTATTATGGCCTAAAAAAAATTAATGAAATAAAATGACAAATAAATAAATAAATAAAGTTCTTAGAACTTTATACAGTCTGACCACCCCGAGATATAGTGAACACTTTCTTGTGAACGTTTTCAGCGGTCCCGTCAGATCTGCTATTTATCTGTGATTATTGCATTCGCATATAGTAAACAGCTAAAAAATTGGTGTAGTTCCTTTATATTGAACTCAATTTCCTTTTTACGGGGATTTAAATAGATGTTATAAAATGTTTAGTTAGTGTGATAAGTTTGAAAGTATATCATTGTAATTTTTAATTAAAAATTAAGGAATATACACGTTTTAAAAAATGCTTGAAATAAATATTTTTTTTTTTTTCAATACACGTTGTTCTAAAAACAGGCACAGGGGAGAGTGAATTGGGTGCGCTATCTTACTTCAAAAATGTCAAAAACATAAGAAATGAAAAATAAAAAACATCTAAAACATCAGTTTTAAAAATTCGTTATAGAGACAACCACTTCGTTGTATGTAGAAAATTTTGACTGTCTATAAAATTTGTTCAATTGAAATTTTCTTTATAAAAATTAGCTGTTAAGAAGCTTCGTAGTAGAGAGATTCTACTTACTTACTTAGTTAACAATTTAAAAAGTAAATTGTCTACTTTTGCAAATACTGTTCTACTGCAATAGCCTCAAAAATATTTTTCAGAGATATTGAATTTAATAAACCTTAAACCATCGTAGGCTCTGACAGTTTACTACCGTAAGGTCCTACTGTAGATGTTAAGCCAGTGACGAAGCACAGTTGAAACGATGAAAAGGGGGGAGAAATTTGATATAAATGAATTCAATGCGTTTTCTTTACTTTTAATCTCTTTTTGCCTGAAGTCATTAAAAAATATACATTAAGAAGCTTATTTCTCGACTTTGTCGATTGCATAAATAAATGAAATATTGTATCGACCTAAAAGCATACATTAATTATTTTTAAAGTTCACATAATACATACATATTAATGTAAAGATTAACTTTACTTAATACTTTGATCATTTCAACTTCCGTTTTTTATTTTTAAATCTTGAATGAGGATGTAGTTATGGATTTCTTGACATAAGCTTATTACGCCAAATAAATTATCTTTTTTTCTACTAATTATTCAAAGTTTGTTAATTTTGATCAGCCTGATTAAAATGATTTTTCAAAACATATTTCGGTTGAGTTTAATTTTTAAAATTTATAAAATTAACTGGATTTAGTTTTTTAATGTGTTCTAAATAGGGTGCTTACTTCATTGTTCTCAACTTTCTTTTTTACGTCACAGCTTTTTTTTCTAACTTATTTCGGTGAATGTGAATATCGTATTTCTTTTGAACTGGTACTGTGTGATTAAACTAATCAAAAAGATTTTTTTTCTCCCTGTACATGATAAGGATTTTGCTAGAGATGTGTTAATCAATTTTATATAGACCCATATTGGGCTTAAGAATGTAGTAGTTTTATTTATAATTAAGAAAATCATATCCCAACTCTCAACGGTCTAAGATACGATATTTTTTCATATTTTTAGAACTTTTTAAATAGTTAAGTTATTTGTCTGTTCTACAGCCTTCATGACAAGATTATATACATAGTTTAAAATCATCTCATTGCTTTAAGTGCAAGACGCAAAAACTATGGCTTTTTTTTTTATTTTCCTTGGCGATAAAGCTTCGAAAAACAGCGTTAATTCTGCAAGTTTAATATATCTCCAAATAAGATTTATCGTCAACCCCTTTCGTCTAGGTTCAATTTTCTATTGGAGCTCTGTGTTTAATGACAAGGCAAGTTTGAAAACGGTGACCGCTAAAGATAGGATTGATTGCGATGATAGAAATTATAGCCAAAGAAAATTCTTCATCACCGGTACTTTTTACCGTATTTCAATTCGGTATTTATTACAGTCTATAGCGTAAGCAAATCAATATTTTTCGCTTCCAACAATTAATTTATTATTATCAAGCCTAATGATCTGACGGTAGAAAAGTTATGTACAATACCGTAATTCATCATCGGTAATTCTTTTATTTGGTTTGAAGTGCTGAGCAAACGGAACTTCTTTGTAGACTTCTCCTGGGTAGTTGACTAAAAGTCTACTTAAACTTGTATAAAGAGGCCATCTTTGGGGACGAATCAGTAAATCTTTTTGTTCTTCTGTATTGTAAAAGTCTTTCTTTTTTTCTTGGTTTTCTCTTTCATCTCTTATCCTTAAATGACTTTTTATCTTCAGTTTTTTTTAGATAAACGCATTGTTATTATATTGAATGCGTTAAAAAAAGATACATTTTTAAAGGTTTTCATATCTGTATTGTTATTAAGTTTAATGTTTATTAGTTTTTATTATTTTTATCATATCTTAAAAAAAATTTCATTCATAGATAGAATTTTGTTCTCCATCTTTCTACACATACTAGTTTAATATTCATGCTAGTTTAGTACTCGAACCTGCAACTTTCTAATTTCGTTCAAACAATTCTGTTTCCCATCTGGTAATTTATGCATTTTGCTCCGATTTTCAAGATTACGGTATATAGTCTTCGTCTGACCTGCTGTTAGTTTCTTTGTGTTTTTCTTGGGGCAGTCTGATAGTTTGCGGTAATTTGCCGCCAACAGTAGAAACTGCATCTACACTGACTGCATGATAACATGCCATACATGTCTGTGCCTCCACTATAATATCTTAGCATTTTACGGATATAATACATTATTTGATATTTTTTCATATTTAATAATTGAATTAAACGGTTGTATTCATTCATATTGAAATGAATAAAAGCTTATGAAAATTTTATCGTGATAGTTTAAAAAAATATGCCGTTTGCAACTATCATTTTTTTTATTTTTACGTTGTCATGTTGAATTTAGAAACTGATATCAAGAATTTTCTAAATAATAAAAATTTATATTCTTTATTTTACAAAAAATAAGTTTAAGTTCAGTAAAAAAAAAAAAAAAAATGGAGCGTGTTTTTATTTTTACTATAAACAAATACTTTTGTAACGAAAAACCGCTGCCATTATTTTGGTTCTTAATTTTTGTGTAATTCTGTTCGGTCTTTTAAAAGATAAGAATAATTTATAAGACAAAGAAGAAAAAAAATTTTATAGAGGTCCCTCTATTATGACCGCTTCTGTATCCATAACAATTTATGATGAGAAATGGTATATTAAAATGTGTATTTTGTTTGTTTAGATTTATCCTGATCCAGATGCAGAGGTGGCCATCATGGGCTCCATTGTGTACTGTATCCATTACAAAGATGGCTGTAAATGGTCAGATGAATTAAGGAAGTTACAGGTAAAAATTATTCTCGTGTTTTTTTAATTATTTGTTATTATTCTTTGATTAATGCAGCATTCACTATAGTAATAATTTAATAAACAACAAATTTAGAATGAAATCTAAGAATTTCAAAGACGGAAACAACAGTCCAGCGGAAAATATGTTTGAAAATAAAAAATAAATTTTTTAAGAAACTAAAATTTCCTTCAGCAATAATAGTCTTTTAAAAAAATGCTACAAAGCTTTATGCTGAAACGCAGAGTTTTATTAAAATAATGTTGAAAAGGCAGTTAAGTGCGTTATCATAAAAATGATTTTGAAATTCTGAATTATCAAGTAAAAATTAAAGTTCTGTAATAGGTAACTGGTATACTATAAATAAGTAACTAGACTGGAAAAATACTATCAATCACAGCATCTTGCAGTGCCTGAGTTCGAATTGATATAGTAAGAGCTTTAATGTAATATTAATGATTTAATCTAGTTTAGTTACATTTTTCTTTACTCCATATTAAATATATGTTACTATATTATTACTTATTTTATTTATCATGTATTATGTAAATAAATATTTTAAGATGTAATTATTTCACCAAAAATTGATAGGATGTTTAAAAACTATATTTATGTTTTCTATAAGGAATTACTTTTGTAATGAAAAGTAAAATTAAACTATTTGATGTCTCAACACTTCTAGTCATTAACTTTGACATAAAATAAAACGAGAAATTACCTTTGACATCAATAATTTCGTATACGAATGTTTCTTGATCATTTGTCAAAGAAAAATTTATAAATAATATGTAAAATTTCCTAATGTTTCATCCAAATGTTTAAATGTCATAGTGAGAGGTTTGAAGTTTTCATCAACGATGGCTGTGGTTGGCAAAAATAATATTTTTTTAAATATTTTTTTACATTTACCAGCGAAAGTATCTGGTAAAGATGTATTAATAATACTCAATATTATTTAAAAAATTATATCATAGCTAAAATAGTTATCAGTTCTTTCTAGAATAGTTAAAATTATTATTTCATTATTAAAAATTTATCATTAAAAAAATTAAATCATAGTTAGGTTTTTCAAGCTCAGCTGTGCTGACGAAATGTTAAAGAATAGGATACTATTTGTCATTTAGATATCTAATGACGAGTAAATCAGTTTAAATCAAAAAACATAAACTGAAAAAATTATTTTAAGTTACTCTGGGTAGAACATCTCTTAACACACACAAACTGTAAATTTAATAAGTTTTAAAAACACTGCATTTAAATAAGCGTCAAACTAAATGGGTATAATTAAAATTATATTCTGTACTTAAGTTAATATTTAAAGAAAAAGCCAATTTCTTTAAAAAATTATTTCTTTTAAATCAATGTTTATCTAAATTAACGCTTTTTTTCGTAAATAATAAAAAGGACGTGCATGCAGCCATAATAATTTGCATTTATATCCCTTTCATTATTTTTAAATTTATTATTACTAAATCATTCATTATTCATTTTACTTCATTATTACTAAAACCTGACTTTAAAAAATCGCCCTCTGAAGAATGTATTTATTGATTATATTGAAGAAAAATTATTTTATATTTGAGTTCATATTTTTTTCTTTAAAATTTTCAATTAATTTAAATAATGAGATTTTAAAAAATCACAGTTGATTTCGATTAATAATTTTTTTTAAAAAATCAGGTAATTTAAATCACTATAAAAATTCCAAGTGCTACTACGTTAGTACTAGTCCTATCACTAATAAACGTGCTACTTTCCTAGATGGAAGTTGTACTTTAAAAAATAAAAAAATATAATTAGATTGCATGCAAAAGTCATGCAACATTTCGTTAATTTCTATTTTCTAGAGTTGAAAGATTTGGGATTTATTTATTTATTTATTATTATTATTATTTTTTGTGCGAATTAAATTTAAGTCACCTTTTCATACATTGTAGGTTTTAGAAAATTGTTAAGTTAATGCAAGCTAAAAAGTAAGGGAATAAAAATAAAACGATAGTTAAACAAAACAAAAACAAACAAAAAAATTAATGATAATGTATAAAATTGCAAAATGAAGAAAGATTTATGTTTGACTTTATTTTCTTTAAAAGATTCTTTTATGCACGGTCTAGGCACCATTAGCAATATATGAATGACGCAACTTACATCGAAGTATGAACTCCCAAATGCAAGTTTGAAAGAAGATTTAACATGTCTTTTCCACCATTAAGATAAAGTTTTCTTTTCCCCTCTTCTGACACCCTCACATCCGGGATTTATTTTCTTTTATTTTTATACCAAAACTGAAAATTAAACTCGCCATCTTTTACCTCTTCATAAAAAAAAGAGGAAAGAAAAAAGGGTAAAAATAGAAGGAGAAAAAAAAAATTCACTGCATATTTATTTTTCCACTTTTACGTCCAGTTTGCTATTAAATAAAATGATTCACTCAAAAAGAAAGATTGGAATTTTCGAACATTTTTATTCTTTAGAATAAACTTTCAGAGGTTGGAAAAGGAAAATGAGTTGTTCCATTAAGAGAAGAAAATGAAAGGGGGCAGGGTAACCTTTTTTTAGTTTATTTTTAATCTCAGTTTCGTTTTTGAGATAAAGCGAGTACTTTCTGGCGGTTATAGATACCAAATTTATGGCGTTGCATTCTGCATTTCTGCCGGCTCAGTTAGATGATATCTTTTAAAGATGTAATGAAAAACAGCTGTGAAAATAGGTTTTCTTTCATTTAAGAAAATAGCTTGCATCCAAAATGCATGTTCAAATTGAATTTTTTCAAGAGTTTTAAATCCACGTCATTTATTGCGTTTAAAATAAAATATTCATAATAGTTCGCTTGCCGTGGATTTTTTTTTTTTATTTTGATTAAATTGTTGTTAAATTTTATTACAGTTATATTTCTTTTTTTTTTTTTTTTTTTTTAATTTTAACGTTCTACGTGTCATTAAATTCTTTAAATAATTTTTTATATTGACATTATGTTTTAAATTATTCGAAAGAGTATGTTTTGTTTTACCGGAATTTATGCATTTCTTATTTAGTTAATGTTGATTTTCAGATCAACGTAATGTCAAGCTGCAAAAAAAGATAATTTTTTTTTTTTTAAATTTCGCAAAAGTGCTGTGTATGGACTCGTGAATGACATGTTAAGTTAAAAATGGATATTTTGTCCTCTAAAGCGGCATCTTGTTCTGGCTGTCCAGTTTAGTTCGATAAAGAGCGACTAAACCAATCTTTGCACGAAAATTCGCTTTTTAATGACAATGTAACTGGCAGAAAAAATTGAATGCTTCCATGCTTAAAAAAAAATAATGATAAAACTGCGGGAACTTCATTGCCTACCCAATTGTTTCAGTTATAGATAAAATGTTTTCAAAATCCATTTAAATTTAACTAATAAGTTATTAATAATATTGCATTAATATGCAAATTGATATTCATAATTGATTGCATGGAGAATTCATTAATTAATATTCCAAGCGTTTTGTAACGATTAATTATGGGATACGATGACAAAGAATATTTTAAATTTCAGTACATCATGTTCACAACTAATGTAATATCCTTTTTCTAATCGTAAGGAAAACACCACACCATTTTTAAATTTTCTTTCTCTAAGCATATTGTGTGTAATAACATGTTAAAAATATAAAAAAAAATTTATGTTGGAAATTTTTTTTGTAAATAAATTGTAAATGTCTATTTATTTCACGTAGAAAACAATTTTTTCCCGATCATTTGTCAATATTGCAAATTTTTAAAATTTAATTTAAAAAAAATCATATGCTACATGGTGACTTTTTTATTCTAGTTTTTAAAAGTTTTTTCTAGCATTGCGCAACTTTTTTTAAAACTAGACAGTAGGAATTGGTTTTCAAGAGCTGCAATTATTGCAGTTTTTTAATATCACGGAGTCATTACTATTCTAATTTTTAAAATTCTCAAGCATTACTTGCGAATTTCAAGTATTATTCTCAAGTATTAAAATTAAAAAGTAACCTATATCTTGAAATGTTGTACTTTGTAGGGCCACCTGAATATGTGTAAATACGATGCCATTCCCTGCACAAATCACTGTGGTGCTATGATTCCAAGATTAGTGATGGAAGACCATCTTCTATATACTTGCCCCAAGAGAAGAACGCGTTGCGAATATTGCTCTAGGGACTTTACTGGAGAAACTTTAGAGGTAAAATATTTATACTCTTTATTTTTAATTTATCAAAATTTTATTTTAAATATTCCGATGCTTTTTTATGTATATTTTAATTCGTTAGTAGCTGTGCAATTTTTCGTGAAAAATCAGAATTAAACATCGTGATAACGATATTTCAAATCGTCCTCTCGGGATTTAGAGTGAATTCCATGCCCTCCGATAAATAACGAAATAAAATAATTAACGACGACGATAAACATCGCAATCGTTATATATATATCGGACACGATAATATCGCTAGTGTAATCCTTCTGCGATTTTTAAAGAAGGGGTCTGTTTAGAAGAAATTTGGGTCCGTTATCGGACCCTTCACAAAATGATTTTTCTTTTAATCGAACCCTTCACAAATTTGTTTATATTTATTCTTATTTTGTTAATTGAATAAACCCCTCCTGGAAAAAGTTTTTTGCAATAAGGACCCTATTTGCACAAATTCATAAAAGCAGGACCCTGGTTGAAAGAATGTGACTTAACGTTTATTTTATATTCACAAATTATGAATAATTTTTCCAAAATTTTACAAAAACGGACCTTTCACAAAATGTCTGGACAGACCCTTGAGAATATTATCGTGCGTGCTGATAAATTTCATTTGGAGTGCAAAAATTTTGCCTAGTTAAAAAATAGTATAAATTTAAATTTGAAAGAAATATTGTGAAACGTCGATACCTTTTTATGATATATCCAATTAAAAATTACGATATGGCTCAGCACTAGGTGCAAGTGTCAGATGTTTTGAAGCGAAAAATTATTGTTTCGTTTTAATCATAAATTCAATAAGACTAAATTAAAAATTACTGAATTTGAATGTCCTATATATAATGGGAACTATATTCTTTCAGAATCATGTGGGAAGCTGTCAGCTGGAACCTATCTATTGTGAAAATAAATGTGGTTCCAAAATTCAACGACGTCATCAGAGTAATCACCGATTACATGAGTGCACAAAGCGTCTCATTCCCTGCAGATACTGCCAAAAAGAATTTGTTTACGACACTTTACAAGTAAGTAATGTGCAACCTGTGTGTTGAAGACAATTTTGTCTTTAAGAAACATTTAAATTCTTAATATAATTGAAGATAAACCCCGAGAGAAAATATTGAATGTAGAAAAAATTGCTTGCAGTTTAAGGTTATTTTAATTTATCTATATCCCTTGGATACAAATAAAACAGAAAATAATCTTTGAGTCGCGATGACTTTATGGTTAGAGCACTTTAGCTGACGTAGTGGACAACTAGGGTTCTAAATGCGGTGGTGGCTTGCAATCCACTCACTTTCAGATCGATGGGTACCTGCTTGTCTGGGAAATAAAGGTGGCCAGTATGTCTTGCTGACCATAATGCCAACGTCATGATGCTTCTCACATATTAGTGGAACTCACATTTTTTTTTATCATCAATTTCTTCGAGCTGTTTTTCCTATAAACTTAAAAAAATACAAGAATTATTTTTAAAAAAATATATGTGTTTTATTACACAGAAGTATTATATTATATAATTTTTTTAAAAAATATATATAACTAATTTTTTAGCATACGTATTCAAAAATATTGACAAAAAAAACTCTAAGGCTAAAATAATAAAGCCTTAACAACTTAATGAAGCCTTATAAACAAATAATAAAGCCTTGACAGCTTACAAGATGGCAGCTATTTATCGTCATATTGATTTTCTGGTTTTTTGTTTCATTAAGTATCAATTTGAAACGGGTTATGTTAAATTCATTAACACGTAATTAATACTATTCCTTTTGATTCAAGCATTCTCGTGAAATGCCTTTTACTTTTTTAAAATTGTTTAGAAATGTTGTTAAATGAAATGTATTTCAGATCCATACTGCTAAATGTCCCCGTCTTCCCGTGACCTGTCCAAACCGATGTGACATCCTAAAAATTGCCAAAGAAGACTTAGAAACTCATTTGAACGAGCATTGTTCCGCCCTCATCTTGCCCTGCTCTTTCAAAGAAATGGGGTGCAAATTCAAAGTAAGTCACGCATCATTGTTTCTTTTTTTTTGTATTCTAAAAATATGTTTTACACAAAATAATACCGTATAACAAATCATTATTAAAAATTATTTTCTGCATGGAATATATGTATTGCATAAAATAATATTGAATCACAAATCATTATTAAAAATTATTTTCTGCATGGAATTATGTTTTAATGACGATAAATAAATAATTTTGTAGAAAAATCTTTCGACTCGCTTAAAAAGTTCACGAGATATGGTGAAATGTACAAAAAAAGAAGGTAAAATTAGCATTAATGAGTTCAAATTTTGGTCCGTTATTCTGATCTAGCTATTGGGACCATATTTGGTAGATTAAGGCTTTCCCCTATATTTTGAGGGCCTGATCCGCCGAAGATATATTAATTCAGAGAAAGTACATTTTGTGTCTGATTTCATAACTTAAAATGTCTTCTACACTAATTCATTAGCAAATGTCTTCTGCACTAGAGGTCACCCCCTCGAACCAGTAAGATATGAGTCCTAGAACATGAAGATCCGACCATCAGATCAAAATTTATTCAGGGTGACCCTTTTCTTTTTCTTTTCTTTTTTTTTTTGCTCTGGGTATAACATGCTCTTTCACTACTATTCTACTTTCTCAAAAAAAGTATTCTCTAATAGATAATCATTTTCATTGAAACGTAATACTTTCTGTACCGTACAGAATGAAATCTAAATGAAATCGGTCAAATAGTTTCTGAAGTAAGAATGAATGTTGAATGAAGTTTCCGAATGGAATTATCGATTATCATTAGATAAAAATTATAAGCAAAACGTTTGTGATTAGCTTAAAAAGCTTTTGAGCTATGGCAAAATCCACGAAAATTGAAATTAACATTAAAGAATCCAAATTTTCGTCTGCTCTCCAGCCTAAAATATTGGTACCATATTTGCCAGACTCAAACTTATGTTTCGAGGATCAGGGATCCAAAATTGTCTAAAAACATGTATGTTTTCAGTGTTATTTTGAGAAAGAACGTTTTTGCGTTTGATTTCGTAACTTTAAACAGGGGTCTGTCCAGACATTTTGTGAAAGGTCCGTTTTTTGTAAAATTGTGAAAAAATTACTTGTAATTTGTGAATATAAAATAAACGTTAAGTCACATTCTTTCAACCAGGGTCCGCTTTTGTGAATTTATGCAAATAGGGTCCGTTATTGCAAAAAAACTTTTGCAAGGAATTTTTAAATTGTAAAAATATACAAGATTATGCTCAACACTGTAAATATAAAATTGAAAAAATTAAATTTTAAAAAATAAACAGCAATTGCAGCTACTAAATTAGCGATTGAACATATAAATTGGTATTTAGCCTATACTGCTGAACGCAGAATATTCATTTCAGACGAATAAAGAAAGAAGCGTCTGCCGAAGACAAAATTTAGTTCCTTTACATCTGTCTTTCTTCCACCCCCCCCCTTCCTGAGAAGGGTTTATTCGATTAACAAAACAATAATGAAGATAAACAAATTTGTGAAGCGTCTGATTAAAAGATAAATTATTTTGTGAAGGGTCCGTTTTTAAGTTAAAATATTTTGTGAAGGGTCCGTTTTTATGAAAAGATATTTTGTGAAGGGTCCGTTTTTTTGAAAAAAATATTTTGTGAAGGGTCCGTTAACGGACCCAAATTTCTTCTAAACCGACCCCTGCTTTAAATATTGTCTGAACTAATTAATTAACATATTTAAGGTTAGGCCTTACCTGAAAATTCGATTACCAGATCGAAAGTTATTCAGGTTGTTAAATTTTATGTGCACTGCACAATTCTTTTTATGAAAATAAAATTCGATTAAAAAAAAAAAAAACAGTATACAATGAAAATATATTCTTGGAGCAAGGAACCATGACTTTTTAACCTTGGTTCTGTCCTCATACTTTTAATAATTGGTATATTTTTACAAGTAAATGCAGATTTCGCATTAAAATATGATTGTATTTTAACAGTTCAGATTTACTTATTAAAATATAGCCATTATCGGAAGTTCAATTGTTACTTTTCAGGGGTCTGTTTAGGAGAAATTTGGGTCCGTTAACGGACCCTACACAAAATATTTTTCATAAAAACGGACCCTTCATAAAATAATTTATCTTTTAATCGGACCCTTCACAAATTTGTTCATTATTGTTTTGTTAATCGAATAAACCCTTCTCGGGAAGGGGGGGGGAGACAGACAGATGTAAACGAACTAAATTTTGTCTCCAGCAGACGCTTCTTCCTTTATTCGTCCGAAATGAATATTCTGCGTTCAGCAGTATAGGCTAAATATCAAATTTTTGTATGTTGCATCGCTAATATAGTAGCAGCAATTGCTGTTTATTTTTTAAAATTAAATTTTTTAATTATAATTTTACAGTGTTGAGTATAATCTTGTATCTCTTTGCAATTTAAAAACTCCTTGAAAAAGTTTTTTGCAATAACAGGACCCTATTTGCACAAATTCACAAAAGCAGGAGCCTGGTTGAAAGAATGTGAATTAACGTTTATTTCACATTCACAAATTGCGAGTCATTTTTTTCACAATTTCATGAAAACGGACCTTTCACAAAATGTCTGGTCAGACCCCTGCGAAAGTTCAACTGTTACTTTTAATAATGGCTATATTTTTACAAGTAAATGTAGATTTCGCTGTAAAATATGAAGATTTAAACTGTATTTTTTCTTTCTTTTAGGGCACCAGATCAGCTGTCGATCAGCACTTAGAAGAAGCTTGCAAACCTCACCTCTCATTAGTGTGTAGCGTAGTGTCCAGGCAGCAGCACCAAATCAGCAATCTCCGTGCTGCCGTGCAGAATCTAACTCTCAATACCTCTGGTACTATGTTGTGGAAGATCACGGACTACACCCGGAGACTCGGTGAGGCCAGGGACGGATACGAACTGGTCAGCTCTCCTTTTTACACCAGTCAGCATGGCTACAAACTGATGGCCAGTCTTTTCTTAAATGGCAATGGGACGGGGGAAGGCACACACCTATCTGTCTATATTAAGATACTCCCTGGTGAATATGACGCACTGTTGCCGTGGCCTTTTAGTCATACGGTTACTTTTGTCCTCTACGACCAGTCGCCCACCCAGGAAACGGCCTGCAACATTGTCGAGAGTTTTGTGCCGGACCCTACCTGGAAGAATTTTCAGCAGCCCAGCAAGGAACCTGATGCACTGGGTTTTGGCTTCCCGCGTTTTGTATCCCATGAGATTTTGAAGAAGAAAAATTATATCAAAGATGATGTGATGTTCATTAAAGTTAGGGTGGATGGCAACAAGACGGTTGCAGTATGATTGTTTTTTTTTACCTCCCCATAAACATGACTGTAAATATATTTCAGAGTGATTTTTTTTAAAAATTGTAATAGTGTGAATTTTGTATTCGGAAATGTTGCAACATTTATGAAAAATTATGTTTTCTGTCGCTGAATCTGTTCTTTCCATTCATTGTAATCTGTTTGATTTCTGCAAATCATTGTATTCTGTATTTCATTGATTCTTAAAAAAACTTTATAAGTTTCATTAGGTTTTTAATTTATAATATGCCAAATTACTTATTACAAGGATTTGATTTGTGTTTAGTAAGCCGAATTGCTTATTTCAAGGGATTTGGTTTAGGTGTTTAGTAAGCAAAATTACTTGTGACAGCGGATTTAATTTGTGTTTTGCAAGCAAATTAAGTAATTGATTTTTGCTAAATAAACCAATTTACTTGAAGGATATAGTTTGTGTTTAATAAACCGTATTTATTTCAATGAAATCGGTTTGTATTTTGCAAACCAACTTATTTAATCAAACACAGACAGTGACAGAAAATTTCTTTTATTCATTAAACAACTTTGTCTTTCAACTAAAAATTTATTCCTATTTACTTTAACATATTTTTATTTATATGCTTATTCATCACGTTGAAAATTTTTAATAGCCTTTCAAATGTGCTATGTATACTCTAAAAGCCTATACAGTGGAAATCGAATTTGCAAAGCCATTATTTTAAAATTTAGTTTTTCTAACTTGATTTTAAAATAATGGCTTAAAAATTGAATGAAATCAAATATAATAGAAAAGATAATGCATATTTATTTTCGTTTCCAAAGAATTTTTTTTTTTAATGCTTGTTAATGAACATTATATATAGTTTTTTTAATATTCGTTAAATGAACAGATTATAGAATAATACTTTTTTCTAATAAGTTATTCTTCTTAAAAAACAGTTGAGATTGTTTCTAAAATTTTAATCTGAGGTATGTTAATGTGTTATTCATTAATGCAGTTAACTGTTGTATAAGTCTATAATTAGTTTTCAAAAAATATAATAATATTTTAAGGAACTTAATCATTTAACATTCTAATTCTTAAAATTAATATTTTTAAATTGTTACTTTAGTTATTTTGCATTATTATTGCGTGTCTTAAAATTGAGCGTAATTGTTGGAATTGCTTATCTACTTAATTTGAATACTCTGAACCATGTTTTTCATAATTTTAAATTTTAAAATTGTTGCAATTTTTTTTGAGGGAGAGAGAGATAGAAAGAGAGAAAATTAATTCAATAAATTTTTAGTGATTTCAATTTGATTTATTAGAAAACTTTTATTACCGTATTTGTTTAAAATTGGTCTTTTTTTGTGATGTTTTAATTGTATTTAGTTTTTCATTTTGTATATCTGTATTTTTTAATTAAACTGAGCATTAATATCAAAGGATTCGTATTAATCTTAGATTTATTTTTTAAAAACAAGAGTGTGTGACATGGTTATGCTTTTTTTTAAAAAAGAAAAAATTTTGTAGTTTTATCGATCAAATCTTTTTTTTCTTTTACACTTGAATTATTTGTAATCACATTTTGCACTTAGTCGTTGATTTGTGTGATAAAATATTGTACAATTTCGCTCTTTTTTTCTTTTGCTTTGTATATAGAAACATTGTTAATTTTGTCATATTTTTATACTTATGCTTTGTATAGATAATCTTTGCTTAATTTTTAATCTCGTGTGTACGTGTATTTAGTCATATTAAAGAGTCGTGCATAGGTTTGATAAACATTTGTTGTATTCAAGGGTAATGTTGTGTAAAGAAGCATCTGATATTGCTTTTTGTCTGACACCATTGTAAACTAGTCATTGAATCAGTTATAGTAATTAGCCATCTAAAATAAAACTGTTTAAAGTTGTCATTTGTTTTTATTTATTAACAACAATAATAAAATTAATTATTTTCAGATGATCATCAATACACACTCACGATACACCTTGAATTACACTTTTGATTTTAAACTGAGCATTAATATCAAAGAATTTGTATTAAAATTGCACTTGTTTTTAACAGGGCTGATTGTGCTCCGGAAAAAATCCGGATTTCCGGGATTTTTGCTAACAGTGATGAGGAAGTTTCCGGAGATCGAAGGTCCAGATGTTTCAAAAAATCATTGATCACAGAAGTTTCTGGAAATCAAATTTTCAAAGGTGGAACTTAAAAACACAGTTTATTTTATTTGTTTGTAAGGGAGAGCCAGAGAGATACTTTATAAGCTTATATTCATGATTAATATTCATTTTTTATAAGTAAATAGTTGTTACAATCATAAACTCAAGAAAGAGAGACATATTTGTAAATTTTAATTACTTCTCCAGGTCATCATAGGTATGTGTATATGGTATAAGTATGTGTAAAATTTTAAATATATTTTGAGTAAACTGAGAAATATTGAGAAAAAGGAAGTAAAAAAACTTCTTTAAATTTTTTTCAATTTAAAATTTTTTTTTTTTTTTAACTCAAGAAATTTTCCGAAATTTTGACTTAGGATCACAATCACCCCTGTTTTAAGAACATTAACAATTTTAAATCGAAAACATTTCCACGAAACAATTTTAAAATTTAAGTAAAACATTAAATATTTGAAAGTATGATTCGCATGGAATTATCTTTCGATAAGCGAAATTATATTACACCTTTCATCAAACCACCATGACTTCGAACGAGACATTGTCGTCTAGCAGAAATATTAAATTTATATCTATCCCAGTTGTAAAATAAGATTAAAAAAAAAACTCATTCTAATATTTTATTGACGTGAGGAAGTAATAAATTAGAATACTATTTATCCACGCACTTCTCCAGTATCGTATTTTATACACCGGTTATCATAAATTAAGGAAAACTTACAAAAATAGCGATAACTCCCAAAAAGTAAGCCTATCCCATTGAAATTTGAATATATCGTCAAATAAGAGTTGCTAAAAGAACGAAACGAGGACATGTTTTGGTTTCCCAACGCCTTTATTTAATTAGCTTACTGTTCTTAAGCCTGATATTTTTTCGATGTAAGCCTATAACTTTAAAAGAATATTGTCGATCCATAACAAGATTCATAGTATTCTTGATATAGCTAGTGAATGAAGAAAGGAAGCACACTGTAAAATATGGATACTCAAATACTATCGCGAAACTTTCTGCGTTTTTTCTGGTATGTGCTCAATGAAAAAATTTGTCAAAGTGACGAAATAACTTATCGTCATTTCTCCGAAAAAATGAATTTCGTCAAAATTTGAAAAAAATGCTTCGTCATTTAAAAAAATTTTTTTTAGCACCTTATGTATCGAACTTTTCTAATAATCACTTCATCGTGGTCACCATGTAGGTGAATTAACGTCACCCAAACAACACAAGAAAGACTGATAGAAAGGAGAGATAAATTACGCCTGTGCCCGAAGCGGGATTTTCCCGGTACGAGGTCAACTCTTTGACCTCGTACCGGGACAGTCGGTCGGCATTATTGTCACTTTATTTTTGATTGTCTAGTCTTCATTCTGGTTTTTTTCATTCTAGTTAACAATCTCTCACAATGTACTATGATGAGATTTGGGCCGTGGTGGCTCAAACGATAGATCGTCTGCCTTCCAATGAGGTGAACCGGGTTCGAATCTCAGCGATCGTGGTTTTCCTTTCCATGTAACGTAAATGGGATTTAATTCCATCAAAAAGTCTTCCACGAAGGCAAATTTCGCCCAATAATAGGTCTACCCTTATGAAAAAATCGAGGTATATTTTAAAGGTATAAATGAGGTTGTTGTTTAATTACGTCGTAAAGTTTGAAAAGGGTGCAAATGAATACCTAAAAATCAACCTCAAATATACCCCCAGAGGTATATATGTTTCAGCTTGAAGTATATTTTTTTACACTTGTGGAAGTATTTATTCAACAACCTAAGGTGTGTCATTTTACACTTCAGGTTATTATTAAAGCCCGGAATTTCAGGCAATAAAAAATGCAAAAATAGGCAGGCAAAAAGGCATTTAAAAAGCTTGAAATAGGCACTTAAAAAAGGCACTTAAAATTGGAGCTAAATGGTAGTTGGTAATGCCTAAAAGCCCATATAGGTATCCAAGGTATAAAAAAATTTGCTAGAAGTATCCGGTATACCTACATATTCATTTCACTCGACTGTCGTAGCAATAGTACAAAAGAAGTGGACATAATTGCACAAAAAAAAAACCCTCAACTGCGTAGGTGCGAAATAAAAATTGAAAACTCGTACTTACAATAATATTGTATGCAGATTTATTCTGATGATTGGTTGTTGTTGCACATCACAACTAGATGCTTTTTCAAATTTTCGAAAGAGAAATTTTGTCTCCTGTCAGTCAATATAGTTTTAAACAAAGAGAAGGATCTTTCTACTTCGACAGAAGTTATGGGCGCGTACCTAAAACAATTTGCCATGGTAGGAGATATGGTAAGTTCAACTGTGGTATCACCAGAAAGTACTTTTGCAATGTCCTTGATGCATTCAAAGTCTGTATTTGCAGAGATGACGTTTTCACATTTCTTCCTTATTATGTCACCAGATGGTCCAGGCACGGACATTAGTTCTTCAATAGTATTGTCGAAAATCTTTAGTGACTCGGACAAAGACATATTTCTTTTTTCCATGTGTTCAATAGCTCCAGGGAGCTTCCCAAAATAAGTTGAAATAAAAGTCAGTTCATTTTTTATTTTAGAACTGCTAAGCAGATTTTTACTTTTTCTTATGGATATTGCCTCTTCATCCGAAAAGCTGGTAAGGACTCGAGTAACTTCCTCAAAATTTGTGCAGTAGTATGAGACTGCTGAAATCCATGTTCCCCATCTCGTAAGGATCGGTTTAGGAGGTAATTGAATGTCTGGTGCAATTTCTTTGAACACTTGAACTCTTGAAGGGGCTTTCACAAATACTTTTTTCACACTAGAAACAAGCGAGTCTACCTCAGGATAGAGACCTCTTACTTCCTCTGCTATCCTGTGCAATGCATGAGCAAGGCACGTTAGATGGATCATATTAGGAAATAAAACTTTTAAGGCATTTCCAGCTTTCTTCATGTAGGAGGCTGCATCTGTAAGAAATAATAGCACTCTTTCATGCTCAGTACCATTTGGCCAAAGTAAAGCCAGTGCATTAGTGAACAACTGTGCAATTGTAGTACTGTTAGTCTTTTGCAACTGTTCAGATGTCAACAAAAAGATTTTATGTTTTTCAAATGGGTCCATAACACCAACAATAACATTCGCAACATATCGTCCAGTTACATCTGTCGTTTCATCTATAGATAGCCATATGTTTTTCGTTCCGATTTCATTTTGAATAGTTTTAAGAACTTCGGTATAACAGTCATCTAAATAAGTTTTCCTTAAAGTTGATTCACAGGGCACATTTTGATTCGTATATTTTTGCAAAAAAGCTCGTATACTTTTATTTTCAAGTTTCCACAGCGGAATGCCGGCATCTACAAATGATCTGCATAAATCCATTGCAAATTCCGATTTGCGAGAAGATAATTGAAAACACGTGGAAATCAGAGTCGATGTTTTCCCATCTTTTTTATCTTTTGCTGTTTTATGCTTAGATGTCTCCAAGTGCTGAGATATAAAATACTTCTTCTCAAAATTTACTGACTTCTCGCATACCTTACAAAACAGAATGCTCCCATCAGTAGAAAACACATCCGACCCAAATTCTTTCACAAAACTGTCCAGTTTTTTGCTTGTGCAGGCTTTTACTTTAGGCATTTTAGAAATAACTAGTATACTAGAAAACTTTTTCGTGCTCCTGCTACAATGTGCTCAACCAGCTTGGTGAATTCGTTTTGTAGATAAGAGAGCATACGAGTTATTCGATGGTGTAGGCTATAAGTATAAATTCTAAGAATAAGTAAGAATAAATTCTATTGACTGTAAGTAAAAATAATTCCAATCTTTTCACTCCCTTTCTCTCTCTCCTTGCAAAGCGCATCGGGCGAAGGTGACGCCACGTTTTCTGACGCCACGACGAATGTGACGCCACGAAGAGACGGAGAAAAAATATTAATAAGACAAAAGGAATAAAGTCCTAATTTCTATAAATGCATTACAATACGTCGGATGACAGTCAACCATTTCTGTACTTCAAAATTTCTTCATTTTGCACTTATGCTCGGTCAAGAGCACAAAAAGCTTTGCAGAAAAATTTTAAATTAGACAGAAATAGGCATTTATGAACAAAAGGAACGAAAAAGGCATTTTCAGAAGAAAACGTTTAAAAAAGGCAGAAAAGGGCATTTATGGCATTTTGCCTGAACTTCCGGGCTCTAGTTATTATAAATCAACCTCAGGTGTATTTTGTTCGACTGCAGGTAATTGTTTTTCAACCTCAGGTATATAATTTTATGCTTGTAGAGGTATATATTTAGCAACCTGTGGTGTGTCGTTTTACACTTCTGGTTGTTATAAATCAACCTCAAATGTATTTTGTTCTACCTCAGGTAATTATTCTTCAACCTCAGGTATATACCCTTATGAAAAAATCGAGGTATAAATGAGGTATAAACGAGGTATATTTGAAAGGTATAAAGGAGGCTGTTATTTAAATACGTCGTTAAGGTTGAAAAGGGTGCAAATGAATACCTTAAATATACCTCCAGAGGTATATATGTTTCAACCTGAGGTGTTTAATTTTACATCTGTGGAGAGGTAGATATTTACTACTTTCAAGTGTTTTATTTTCAACCTTAGGTTATTACTTATCAGCCTGAAGTATATTTTTTTACACTTGTGGAAGTATTTTTTCAACAACCTAAGGTGTGTCATTTTACACTTCAGGTTATTATAAATCAACCTCAGGTGTATTTTGTTCTACCTCAGGTAATTATTTTTCAACCTCAGGTATATAATTTTATGCTTGTAGAGGTATATATTTATCAACCAGTGGTGTGTCGTTTTACACTTCTGGTTGTTATAAATCAACCTCAGGTGTATTTTGTTCTACCTCGGGAAATTATTTTTCAACCTCAGGTATATAATTTTATGCTTGTAGAGGTATATATTTATCAACCTGTGGTGCGTCGTTTTACACTTCTGGTTGTTATAAATCAACCTCAGGTGTATTTTGTTCTACTTCAGGTGATTATTTTTCAACCTCAGGTATATAATTTTATGCTTGTAGAGGTATATATTTATCAACCAATGGTGTGTCGTTTTACACTTCTGGTTGTTATAAATCAACCTGAAGTGTATTTTCAACACTTGGAAAGATTATTTTTTTATTAACGTCATGTGTTCCATGTTCTTCCTTAAGTTATTATTTCGTAACCTGAAGTATATATTTTTGTATTTTTAGAAGTATTAATTTATCAACCAAAGATGCGACATTTCACACTTCAGGCTCATGTAGCTCAACCTAAAGCTGTTTTTTCAGTATTTACGAATGTGAGGTGTTCACCTAGTTGATTAATTTTTAACCTCACTATATAAAAAATATAATATATATATATATATATATATATATATATATATATATATATATATATATATATATATATATATATATATATATATATATATATAAAGATATTATCTATATTATATGAAGAATAATGTATGTCATTACATTTTTTCACTAGAAGAGATCTTCATTTATCAATCTGAAGTTTTTAATATTAAACCTTCGGCAGTAATTGCTTCTTTTGTTAAGTTATAAAAGAAGGTTTTAAATGCATAATTCTTCTGTAATTTTAATAGATTGAATTAAATCATCTTAAAATAACACTTATCCAAATTCTACAATTCGTAAAAACTATTTATGGGAACTCATATTTTTAGAAAATAGTTGTCTAATGTGCTTGAATTTCTTAAGCTATAAAACTACAAATTTAAATAATTAGTCAGCTGAAATTCAAATACTTTTATTTAAAACTGAAAATTAATTTTTTTACAAATCAGCAAAATTATTTTAAATACTGTTTCCGTCTACCTGTTGAAACTTGTAATTATTGGAACCTACAAGAAAAAAAAAAGAATTAGTAAGTAAGTCATATTTACAATAATAGTGGCAGGTTTTAAACTATTAAAATATAAGAAATTATTTCTTTTATGATTTAAATTAACTGGATGAAGTTAATTTTCTTTTTCATATAAATAGTAGTACTCTTCTGCCATTTCTATTCAATCTTCATAGCTAAAAAGCATGACAAGTACCACAGTCACAAAATAAAGTACACTGAAGTCACTACTACCATTAACAACATTTTCAGAAATTCAAAGATATAATTCCAATCTTAATATGCAATTTGAACACTTTGTATTTTTCTATAGATTTGGTATCATTATGGTACTTGTAAGTTTGATAATTATATTTTCTTTCTTTCTTTTCTTACAAATCTTTAAACTCAATAAACCTAGTCTATATATTTTTAAACTTTTTGTCAGACTTTATGAAACTAAATAGCTTTTTTATAAATTTTAGAAGCTGATTCTGAAAAGGACTTCCGTTATTGTCAATCACATAAGAGTTTCTTAAAAAATAGTTATTTTAATATTTTTTAATAAATGTAATCAAGAATCAACAATCGTCTAATAAATTAAAGTTTAAAGTTATGTACCAATTTTTATTCTTTTTTTTCACTCAATCGAATAGAACAAATTACAAGTTGATAAGGAGCATTTATTTTAAAGTTGTGAGTAATTTTATGTGAGGAAAATGTCCAAGAGAGAATGATTTGAAATAATACTTTTAAAATAAGTTGAGTACAATATCTCCTATATAATTTATAATACTAAGCAGAATAAAACTACTAGCTAGTTGTTACAAACATTTGTTTAAATATAAAAACACATCCCATAAGATGAAATTCAAAAAATTGCATATTACTTTTAACAATAAATGTCTTTATTTGCAATTGATTTTATTCAATTCAGCATTAAAATTGCATTAGAAACTATACTGGCTTATTTCTAAAACATTTAAGATTTCCGAAAGTCGCTAATTTTTGAAGTAGTGAACTATAAACAGCTGCATAAAAATGCTCATTACCTTGAAACAAATTGTCATATAAACTTGAAATCGGGTTAAATTTAATTCTATTCAATATTTTAATAAGTAATAACAATCTGCTTAGTAAATAATTAACGTGGGTAAATTGAGAAAAAAATAACACGTAGTGAAAATAGCAGTGTGATCAAACATAAAAAAGTGAGCTAGTACAGTTACAAGTTTTCAATTATCAAATATCTAACAAACTATTGCTATCAACAATTGAATAAATGCTGTAGTTTATTAGGAGAGATTACTTTTTCTTTATGGTATGAATTCAGGTCTATTTCCTAGGGGAAGGCTGAGCAGTAACTTGCTAGTCACTTCTTCATCGCTGCTGCACATGTGCTATTTGCAGCCTTAGGTCATGTCAGCAATATCAGGGAACAGTGGATAAGCTCTGTAAATATATATATATATATATATATATATATATATATATATATATATATATATATATATATATTTATATATACATATATGTAAGAAAAAGAAATTACACGTTAATCAAATTTAAAAAAAAAAAAAACAGATATAAAATGCAGTGTTATTATACATATTTTGACTCATAAACAACAATATAAACTTTGCAACAGATATACGAGCAAACGATAAGCATGCAGCTATAGTGGAATTTCAAAGCAAAATTGCTATTTTAAAGATATTTAAATTTTCAATGATTTATTTATAAGAGAAATTATGAACATTTTACTCAACTAATCAGCTTGCATACTGCAACGTTGGAACATATACATTTAAGCAAAATAAAAGAGTAGTTATATTTGAATAAATTACAAACAATAAAATGTACTGTGCATAACCTGCTGTAACGATTCACCAGTAACGTTACCCTAAACAGCGACGAGAAATATTTCGATTGTTCTCTCTTATTGTTAAGCCTACACTAATAGCTTTTAAGAATATCCTCCAACTTAAACTATTTAAGATCAGGAGGCATCTTTAAAACAAAAATAATAAAATTTAAGTTTGAAAATTGAAGCATATTTGATTAAAAGTGATAAAACCAAATTAATAAATGTCAAGCACACTTACCGAATTTCGAATACACTTTCGATTGTCAACACACACGCCATTTGCCGGCTCGCACGGAACTCTGGGAAGTGAGCTAGTTAATATGAAGTGTACTTTAAACAACCTTAAAACAAGCTTAGGTATAAATAAAATGACTTCATACAGCTCAATAAATACCTCACTCTCGTTAGTTGAAATAAGGTTGATTTTTTAATACCTCATAAATACCTCTTTTGTTACAAGTGTAAGAAAAACAACCTGGTATACCTTGGAAACTACCTCATCAGTCTGGTTGATATGAAGTGATTTTAAAATAACCTCAAAATAAGCTTAGGTATAAATAAAATGACTTCATATACCTCAATAAATACCTCACTCTCTTTAGTTGAAATAAGGTAGATTTTTTTATACCTCGTAAATACCTCATTCTCGTTAGTTGAAATAAGGTAGATTTTTTTATACCTCATAAATACCTCTTTTGTTACAAGTGTAAGAAAAATAACCTCGTATACCTTAAAAATCACCTCATCAGTTTGGTTGATTTGAAGTGGATTTAAAACAACCTCAAAATAAGCTTAGGTGTAAAAAAAATGACTCCATATACCTCAATAAATACCTCACTTTCTTTAGTTGAAACAAGGTAAAAATTTTTATACCTCAAAAATACCTCTGTTGTTACAAGTGTAAGAAAATCAACTAGGTATACCTCAAAAATCACCTTTTCAGTCTGGTTGATTTGAAGTGAATTTTATACAACCTCAAAACAAGCTGAAGTGTATATAAAACAACCTCGTACACCTTAATTACAACCTTTACGAGGTATAATTTTAATTTTTGTTTTCTGTGCAACCTTAAATATACCTCAAATATACCTAAAATCAACCTTAATACCTCAAAAATACCTCAAATCAACCTTAAATATACCTTAAATTTTCGTAAGGGTAATTTTATGCTTGTAGAGGTATATATTTTTTAACCTAAGGTGGGCCATTTTACACTTCTGGTTGTTATAAATCAACCTGAAGTGTATTTTCAACAATTGGAAAGGTTATTTTTAATTAGCGCCATGTGTTCCATGTTCTACCTTAAGTTATTATTTCGTAACCTCAAGTATATATTTTTGTATTTTTAGAAGTATTATTTTATCAACCAAAGATGTTTTTTTTAGCACTTACGAAGGTGAGGTGTTATACGGACCACCTAGTTTATTAATTTTTAGACTCACTATATAAAAAATATAATATATATATAAAGATATTATTTATATTATATGAAGAATAATGTACATTACATTTTTTTCACTAGTAGAGATCATTTATCAACCTGAAATTTTTAATATTAAACCTTCGGCAGTAATTGCTTCTTTTGTTAAGCTATAAAAGAAAGTTTCAAATGCATAATTCTTCTATAATTTTAATAGATTGATTTAAATCTTCTTAAAATAACACTTATCCAAATTCTACAGTTGGTAAAAATTATTTATGGGAACTCATATTCGTATTCTTAGAAGATAGTTGTCTAAGGTGCATGAATTTTTAAAGCTATAAAACTACAAATTTAAGTAATTAGTCAGCTGAAATTCAAAGTACTTTTATTTAAAACTAAAATTTCACTTTTTTTACAAACCAACAAAATTATTTTAAATACTGTTTCCGTCTACATGTTGAAACTTGTAATTATTGGAACCTAAAAGGAAAAAAAAATATAAATTAGTAAGAAAGTCATATTTACAATAATAGTGGCAGGTCTTAAAATATTAGAAAGTATTTTTTTTATCATTTAAATTAACTGGATGAAATTAATTTTCCTTTTCAGATAAATATCTTCTGCCATTTCTATTCAATCCTCGTAGCTAAAAAGCATGACATGTATCACAGCCACAAAATAAAATACACTGAAGACAGTATTACCACTAACAACATTTACAGAAATTCAAATATACAGGGTGTTCATAAAGTCTCGGACCCATTTTGATGCTTATTAATTCATAAAATAATAAAGATAGATTAAAATTAATAACATAAATGGTTAGATAGACTCAAAAACTTTCATGAACCTTGTCAATGAACTTCCACGTGTGCCCCCTTCGTCGCACGGAGAATATCAAGTCGATAGTCAATTTCACGCCAGGTAGCGGCAAGCATGTCGGCATCCACAGAGGCTATTGCGGTTGTAATTCTGGCTTTTAGGCCATCAATGTTCGACACGATCCTCCTGTAAACATTGTCCTTTATAAATCCCCAAAGAAAAAAGTCCAGCGGCGTTATATCAGGTGATCTGGGTGGCCAAGGAATTGGACCTCCTCGCCCAATTCATCTTCCAGTAAAATGGTCATTCAAAGAACTACGAACGATGATACCCCAATGAAGTGGTGCACCATCTTGTTGCAAAAAGACATATGGCTGAAGCTCTTCTAGTTGTGGAAATACGAAGTTTTCCAACATGTCTAAGTATACGACTGATGAGATTGTCTTTTCTGTAAAAAAGAAAGCTACCTCTCGTAAAATTGACTATCGACTTGATATTCTCCGTGCGACGAAGGGGGCACACGTGGAAGTTCATTGACAAGGGCCATGAAACTTTTTGAGTCTATCTAACCATTAATGTTATTAATTTTAATCTATCTTTATTATTTTATGAGTTATTAAACATCAAAATGGGTCCGGGACTTTATAAACACCCTGTAAAATTCCAATCTTATTATGTAATTTTAACACTTTTTATTTTTCTATACATCTGTAATATTATGGTACTTGCAAGTTTAATAATTAGATTTCCTTCCCTTTCTTTTTTAAAAGTCTTTAAGCTCAATAAACCTAGTCTATATTTTTCAACTTTTTGTCAGACTTCATGAAACTAGCAGCTTTTTTTTAAATTTTTGACGCTGATTCTGAAAAGGACTTATGTTATTGTCAATCACATCAGAGTTTCTTAAAAAATAGTTATTTTAATAATTTTTAATCAATGTAATCAAGAATCTACAATCGTTTAATAAATTAAAATTTTAAAGTTATGTACCAATTTTTATTCTTTTTTTACACTCAGTCGAATAGAACAAATTACAAGCTGATAAGGAGCATTTATTTTAAAGTTGTGAGTAATTTTATGTGAGGAAAATGTCTAAGAGAGAATGATTTGAAATAATACTTTTAAAATAAGTTGAGTATAATATCTCCTATACAACTTATAATACCGAGCAGAATAAAACTAATAGTTAGTTGTTACAAACACTTGTTTAAATATAAATACACATCCCATAGGATGAAACTCAAAATAATGCATATTACTTTCAACAATAAATGTTTTTATTTGCAATTGATTTTATTCAATTCAGGATTGAAATTGCATACTATACTGACTTATTTCTAAAATATTTAAGATTTCCGAAATTCGCACATTTTTGAAGTAGTGAACCATAAACAGCAGCATGAAAAAGCTCATAACCTTGAAACAAATTGTCATATAAACTTGAAATCGGATTTAATATCATTCTGCCCAATATTCTAATAAGTAATAACAATCTGCTTAGTAAATAATTAACGTGGGTAAAATGCGAGAAAATAACATGTGTTGAAAATAGCAGTTTTGTGATCAAACATGAAGAAGTGAGCTAGTACAGTTACTAGTTTTCAATTATCAAATATCTAGCAAACTATTGTTATCAACAATTACATAAATTCTGTAGTTTATTAGGAGAGATTACTTTTTCTTTTAGGTATGAATTCAGGTCTATTTCCTAGGGGAAGGCTGAGCAGTAACTTGCTAGTCACTTCTTCTGCGCCGCCGCATGTGCTATTTACAGCCTAGGCCATCTCAGTAATATCAGGGAACTGTGGATAAGCTCTGTAAATATATATATATATATATATATATATATATATATATATATATATATATATATATATATATATATATATATATATATATATATATATATATATATATATATATATATATATATAAACTTTGTATATATATAAACAATAATATAAACTTTACAACAAATATCCAAACGATAAGCATACAGCTATAGTAGAATTTCAAAGCAAAATTGCTATTTTAAAAATCTTTCAATTTTCAATGATTTATTTATAAGAGAAATTGTGAACATTTTTCTAAATTAATCAGCGTGCATACTGCTACGTTAAAACATATACATTTAAGCAAAATAAAAAGAATAGTTCTATTTGACTGAACTACAAACAATAAAATATACTGTGCATAACCTGCTGTAACGATTCACCAGTAATGTTACTCAAAACAGTGACGAGAAATATTTAGGTTATTTTCTCTTATTGCTAAGCCTACAACGATAGCCTCTAAGAATATCCTCCAACTTAAATTATTTAAGATCAGGACGCGTCGTTGAAACAAAAATAATAAAATTTAAGTTTCAAAATTGAAGCATATTTGATTAAAAGTGATAAAACTAAATTAATAAATGTCAAGCACACTTACCGAATTTCGCATAGACTTTCGATTGTCAACACACACGCCATTTGCCGGCTCGCATGGAACTCTGGGAAGTGAGTTAGTTAATATGAAGTGTACTTTAAGCAACCTTAAAACAAGCTTAGGTATAAATAAAATGACTTCAACACCTCAATAAATACCTCACTCTCTTTAGTTGAAATAAGGTATATTTTTTTATACCTCATAAATACCTCAATATCGTTAGTAGAAAAAAGGTATATTTTTTATACCTCGTAATTACCTCACTCTCGTTAGTTGAAATAAGGTTGATTTTTTTATACCTCATAAATACCTCTTTTGTTACAAGTGTAAGAGAAACAACCTCGTATACCTTAAAAATCATCTTATCAGTCTGGATGATTTGAAGTGAATTTAAAACAACCTCAAAATAAGCTTAGGTATAAATAAAATGACTTCATATACCTCAATAAATACCTTTTTATCGTTAGTTGAAATAAGGTAAAAAATTTTATACCTCAAAAATACCTCTCTTGCTACAAGTGTAAGAAAATAAACCTGGTATACCTTAAGAATCTCCTTATCAGTCTGGTTGATTTGAAGTGAATTTTAAACAACCTCAAAACAAGCTGAAGTTTATATAAATCAACCTCGTACACCTTAATTACAACCTTTACGAGGTATAATTTTTATTGCTGTTTTCTCAGCAACCTTAAATATACCTCAAATATACCTCAAAGCAACCTTAATACCTCAAAAATACCTCAAATCAACCTTAAATATACCTTAAATTTTCATAAGGGTAAGAGTTCTCTTGTCATCTAAATTGGGTTCAAAGTTACAAGGCTACGGAGTTGAACATTAGAAGCCGTAAAACCAAAATTGGGTCGGCTGTTCAACGACGGTTATAAAATAAAACGATGAGGTTTCGTAATTGAACAATCATTATCGTCAGAGATATTTGAGAGTTCGCATTTCGTCACAAATCACGTGACTTCGTGACGAAATTATTCTAAAATTAACGAAACATAGCTCAAGGACAATTAATAAATGTTTTAAAACTTACATATTCAGTTAACAACTTTTTAACCTAACTTGCGATAACCGTAAAAATCGCTAAAGTTTTCCCCCCTCCAAAAATGTCACTTGGTCACAAAATGAACCACAAATTGATTCTCAAATGCATTTCAATTTTTTTATTACCTCATATCGCTGAATTTTTGAAATATACTTCTTATTTATTACCCGAACACTGAAATAAATGTCTTGAACTGCACATAGTAGCGAAAAAAACACATTTCCAGGAATATTTCACTTTTTTTAAAATCCCTAAATCGCTGTAGTAGCAATTCTTTTCGGACATGAAGTAATAATAAATAGCACCTCAGCGAAGTATCGGAGACTGCCATTTCTCAACTCAAAATGACGATTTCTGATCAAATAAAAAAAGAAGAAGAGAAAAAAATGCTCGCTTATAAAAAAAAAAGGGGGGGTAGGGGTAAAAAAAAATAGATTCTGGGATTTCAGGATCAAAGACAAAGATGAAATGCCAGGATTTTTCCCTAGATGAGGGAATTCAGAGATTGATATGTAGGCCATCATTTCCCTTTTCCCCGGCATTTTTTTTTACATGATCGCTCACGAAAGTATTTTTCTTTACGAACGAAACAACAATTTTTTGTGCTACATTCATTTTTTTCGTTTAAAATATTCTGTCAGAATAGGTTGTTTAGCATTTTGAATTCTGCGTGAAATAGCCAAGTACGGGATTTCAATAAGTAAAAAATCTCTTTTGTTTCCGGTTTCGCTCTTTTTTTTATCTTTCTTTTCTTTTTCTTTTTTACTTGAGATTACCGGATAACATATTTAAAAAAAAAGGACTGGCTCAAACGATAAAAAGGCATTGCGTTTGTGCTGAATCCAAAAAAATGTTTGACATTTTTCTTCTATGTATTTATATTTTATAGCCAACTTCTAACAGCCGAACTATTTTGGAGCTTGCACCTACCAATGTTAAACTCTGAAGCATAGTAATTTTTAACGCAACTCGACTCAACGACAAAGGAACTCCTGGAACAAGAATTGGAGCAAACTAGTTACGTGGGATTACGTTACGTTACTGCTGTTTGATAGAATGAATCCGAATTCACGTTACATGCAGGGGAAAATCGCCACAACCTCCGGCGGTTAGCCCGACGTGTACCCTTGAGGTTATTATACATCATCACTGTTTTCTGTGCAAATCGAGAAAGGAATTCATATCAAACAGCCTTCGCTGAGATTCGAACCCAGCTCACGTCATTGAGAAGCGATCTCTTGGGCCAACACTGCTCGCTTCATTTTTATTATTATCCTCAATTATTAATATCCTCAATTATCAATTTTTACAACTGGGGAAAAAGGTGTTTTTCAGGTGATTGAAAAATGTTGAGATGAAAATAGATTAAATGTTTAATATCTTTCAGGATTAACAATAGATGGAACTTTGGTAGTTAAGAATAAGGGAGGTTGAAAAAAACTTATGGGTAATCAGTGACATTTTCGCGATACTGAAAACGGCTGTCCTTAAAACTCAATTTTGTAAGAAAAAAAAATCTGATTTTTTTAAAATTATCTGAAATGTTTTACCGGATAGTAATTTTTTTTCCTTCTCTTATCTATATCAACTCAAAATGCCCATTTAGGAAACATAACAGGTAAATAACAGATAAAGCATTCAATGCTAGAAAAGAAAGCCATTATTTCAGTTAAATGAAAATATCACCTCAAATTTTCTAAAATAAATATTTATTACAGGTAATAATTTTAATGAGCATAATCTTATATCACATGCAAAAATATATAAACATGCAAATTTATTTATCACATAGCAGTAGCAAACAACAATTTTATAGACTCTTCAAAATTAATTATTTTTGCAGTTTCATTTTCGATAAAATAAAAAAAAATTATTGTCCTATTTCGTTACAAATTATTTTAAAAAATTAAAACTTATTGTCGTCGACTGCTATCAAACAATTTATAGGATTATAAACATTTTTATGCATATGTAATCTCATTCACTGATTCAACTAGTGGTCGGTAGGGTGCTGGGCCCATGTCCGAGAGTTCGTGGGTTTGAACCCCGCCGGTCGAAGACTCCCCGTGTAGTAAATAGTGACTGATGCACGTTAAATCAGTCGAGTAGCAAAGTCCTCCATGTTCCCATAACAAATCAATACCTCTGGGGGTACTGGATTGGAAATCAATCGTTCTCTCATTCAGGTCACAATTACGATCTGTGGATGTACGAATGGGTCCATTCTATAAAACGGGCTGTGACGTGTGTGTGGCTGAAGACGAATTCTTGTCCATAGGATGGCTCTACTGAAAAAACAAGAAACGCACACTCTGCCTTAAATTTGCTCGGTTTCACCCAGCAGGCTTGCCCATGTGGCAAGTGGCATTAGAAACAACAACAGCAACTAAAATACCCTTCAATATCCTGAAAATAAATTCACAGCTACTTATTGCTGACTCTTTGTTAATATACCTATTCACTCACTGATTCATTGAACACACCAGGCTCTGAGAAGGCCAGTTCAGTTTCTGAACACCCATTTCGTCAAACGTCGTCAGTGCAAGCCTCGATGTATGAATGTTATCCTGCTGGACGAGAAATGGACCTTCTCCGAAATATTTCCATAGAATTGGGAGTACATCATTGTCCAGAATGTCCACATACATTTCAGAGTTCATGTTTCCAACCACAGGAACAAACGAACCCAGGCCAAACCACGAGAAACACCCCCACACCATCATGCTTCCACCACCATAACAACCCGGATGCCCGGATAGTGTAACAGGTCTCATTACGAAGCAAACTTGTCATAAAATTACTATGAAGTTATACTACATGAAAAATAACCGTTTAAAATAAATTAAAAATGAACGAACGGTCGTTATAGTAATAGAAAAATATTAAATGGGAAAAAAAAATTTCCCTGGTGCACAAGATATTTTTTTAATGGATCTCGAATATTTTTCACGTCACCGATTTTAAATCTGTAATCGGTTTCTCACTCCAAGCTGCAGTTTTTTTTTTTTTTTTTTTTCAAATGACATTTTTAGTCTATTTTTGTCAAAATGTGCAAGTTTAAAAGTGTTATACGTAACAGAGGGTCGCACAAATGTTGCAACAAACTTCTTGGGGAGTGAGTTAAAGCACGTCATCAGGATTAAAATTACATTATAACCCATGCTCGGAAATGACTTCATACGCCGCTAAGGAAACTTCGTGTGTCTCTTAAAGGTCTGGTTCAGTGTTACCAGAACTTAAGATTAAAAAGTAGCGAATGGGAGCTCCAAAAGTAGCGGATTCGAACATTTTGTAGCCCAAAAATAAATCATATATATATATATATATATATATTAGATATATATACATATATTAGATATATAACATATTATTAGATAGATATATATTATATATATATATATATATATATATATATATATATATATATATATATATATATATATATATATATATATATATATATATATATATATATATATATATATATATATATATATATAAAATATAGCACTAATTTATTTGGCTATATTTCTGTAAAACAGCGCCGTTTGCCAGAAAACACTAAAATTATAATAACATTGACTAGCTCGTTTTTTTCCAGCTTTTTTATGAGTAAAAATCAGTCGGAACTGTCTTCGATATTTTAATGTTGGTGCGGTCTTCGACCTCAGCTCGCTTCGTTCCCCAACCTCAAGAACCTTAATTACTCGCACATAAAAATGTTCTCACTAGCTAATTTTTTTTTAATAAAAATTATCTCGCGTTTCGAGGAAATTAAAAATAAGACCTAACTAGGACCCAATCTCCAACAAGAAATTCAGAAAAGTTTAACTTCATGTGCCTACATCTGTGTGTATTTAAAAATAAAAGGCAAAAAATCTTTTTTTGATAAGCAAAATAATTTATTTAATCATTTCTGCTCTGAAGTTCGAAACAATACAAAGTACAAACATTCAGCTCGCAGATGAGAAATATGACTTTGCTTTTCTTTGTAACAGCATCAATAATTGTTTCAAACTCGATTGAGAATAGTTTTGATAGTAATTTAGTGAACAAATGAATATTTTGATTTGGACCACGAATGAAACAGTATTTTGAAGCGTCAACGAAGCAACAAATATTTTTAACTAATTTTTTTTTTCATTTATAGTAGCCGTAACATCTGTTGTAATGTTAAAAAAAAAACAATGATAAAAAGATAGATTTGCACTAAATGCTCGTAAATATTTTCTTTTCTCGCAGCTCGCCTTAGTTGCTGTGCTTACTTTACTTGCACAGTGAAACCTGTTAAGTTGACCATCTCTTTAAGTTAATCACCTATCTAAGATTTTGATGATCAAGTGCAAAACTGGTAAAAACAATTTATTATCATTTTTATAAGATGACTTCTCTTATAAAACCATCAAATTGTAGTTCCACTTCTGATCAGTTTACGATAGTTTCACTGTAGTAGCTTTAATAATTTTCTAAACTCCTTTTATAACACGCAGCATATACATTACCGTGTTTATCATTTAAAGTAATTATCTTTCCTAGTTATTTTGCAATTACTATAAATGTTTCGAAAGGTTAAAAATGTTGACATTTTAGAATTAAAAAAATTGTCGTTATTCAGTTTTCCTGATCCCTAAGTGCATTATGTTTCAATTAACTAAGTCATTTTTATTCATAATTTCATTGTTATAGTTAATTATTATTTGAAATTTCATAGTATATATCTTTGTTTTAAAAACAAAATCCATCTTTTGCGTTTCATCGTTATCATTGGGTGGGCCTTGGCCTTCTATGAAATATTTCTTCATGTCGTTCTCCTTGATGCCAATTCTGATTATCATTTGCGTTTGGTAATACGAATTTTATTTTAATATGATAACTATCCAAAACTTAATTTTTATTTGTTTCATTTATTTATTGCATATTTGGCAAAATGAGGTGAAAAATAATAACTGTAACCATAGCAATACATATTATAGCTTCCTTAAAAAAAAAATAATTTCATCATTTACAACGGGCAAATCTAGGCTCTAGAGCAGGGATGGGCAAACGTTTTTGGTCGAGGGCCAAAAATCGAGAAAAAAAATGTTTGGTGGGACAAATAAAACTTTCAAAATTTAAAAAAAAAAGCGATATACAAGTTTTATTTTAAATATTTAGTGAGATGAATGAAATTGCGATTTCGTTTTTAAAAGTTCCTTATATTAAGGTTCGAAGCGAGATGTGCCTATTTTACGGAACAAGGCTAAATGCTTTTCTGTTAGTCCACTTCTGAAATGATTCTTTCTAAGGTTCAAAGTTGAAAACTCTTGTTCTCATATATAAGATTAAGCAAACATAGAGCTGATTTTCTGGGCATGAAATATTAAATTTTGGAAACTAGCTTTTGGCAATGATTTGTAAAACTTTGGCATATTTAGAAACAACTGCTTCAGATGATTGTTAGATTGTCCGCTCGTTGGATCTTAAAATGCGTAGTCTGCCAAATGTGAAGTACAATTTACCTATATTAGATTCCTCGAGAAAGACAAACGCTAGTTAGAGCAAATCTAAGACTATTCTATGAAGAACTTCTGCTTTCAGCATTTTACCAATTGAAGCTGTCTGTGCTAACTATTTCCATCAATTTATGTTTTGTAGAACAAAAATAGAGAAAGTAAAAAGGTCATCAGTACTTTGTTTAAAAAGGAAAAACAGAAATAATTTTAAATAGTTGACAAGAAAATGGATGTATATTGTTTATGTGTATTGCCACTGATCGGCAATTTAAAATTATATCCGGCGGGCCGGATAAAACCTTCCGGTGGGCCACAGTTGGTCCGCGGGCCGTAGTTTGCCCATCCCTGCTCTAGAGAGATATAAAAATTTTCCAATTTTTCGTGCAACTGTGAATAGATCGTGATTTACAAAAATCAAATGAATTCACTAAAAAGCATTTAACAGTACGATATTTTTTGGAAACTCATTGTCATTCACAACAACTATTTTCATTCATCAGGTAAAATGACTTTGGATTTAATTTTTCTGAGTTTCAAAGCGAGTAACGTGATTTTTTTTCTCCAGAAGATAAACGATTAATAATAGTTGGAGTTAAAAAAACATTTTCCCCATCATACTCTCCGTGCATTTTTCCATATATATCTTTGCGATTTCCCGAGTCTACGATTTAAAACATAAACATGGAAAGATTATAGACTCCATCAGTAAAACATATCAAGAATCCAAAACTAAAGCGAGAACGTTTTCAACAACAACAACAAAAATGTCCTTTTAAAAAATGGTAAAGAAGCTGCAAACTTTCAGAATCATTTTATAGTGGGAAGGGAAAAAATTAAAAAATATATATATATTTCAGTAAAGAAAAAAAGTAGCGCATATTTAAGATTTGTAGCGTTCGAAAAATAATAAGTAGCCCAAAAAGTAGCAAGTAGCGAAAATTCAATTTTCAGTAGCGGGGACTTTTAAAAGTAGCCCAATCCGCTACTTGTAGCCCAATCTGGCAACACTGGTCTGGTTTCTTAGGACAAGCGCCTTATCTGGACGTCAGCAGAAAGTTGACGTAGAGCTGACGCCAAAAAAATACTTTTTTGTTAGCTCAGCTTGAGCAGTCGGTCCAACGCAGACATTATCTCTCATTGCGCATGCGTTAATAACGTAAACAAATATTTATTTTGAATTTGTATTGATTTTGTTATTGTCGACCAGTGTTTTAGAGAACAAATAATGACTTTGTCCAAGAAAAAACACATTATAGCTGAGCTAAATGAAGAGTGCTATGTTTAATGAAGAACCTATGTTTAATGTCAAAATCAAAATCTTGGCTGATTTCAATGTGCTGTTGGATGTTGTCCGCCATTGCTTCTGTGGTTAACGTCACGTTGTAATCCAACTGCAGTTGAGTTGGACGGCAATTGTAGTTCAAGATGAGCGTTCGATGACGTATACTATCAAACTCACAAATAGACCAATCAGAGGTTAATGCTGATTTCCAGCTGACGGCGTCCTGTCCCAAGAAACCAGGCCTTAACAGGTCATCATAAGGAAGCGCTCCTAGCGGCGTGTGACGATGTTTCCTGTCATGCGTTGCTACGCAATTTTTATTCTGATGATTTCAGATTTGAAGTATTCGTATAATGCAACATGAAGTTTGTTCCCAAGTGTTATTGCATATCATCATCTTATCGGTATTACAAAAGTAAAAATTGGAGCTATTTAATTTATATAGATTCACTAGGATTGAGATAAATTACTAGAGAATTTATCATATTGTAAAGTACTTTATTTTAATAAATAATTATTGATATTTCCAAAAAAAAAAAAAAAGCATTTTAATTTTATCCTTTTTTTTTCAGTTATAATATTGAAAGACTTCAAATATGCACTTTAACTTTAAAAATCGGAGAAAGTTAAAAAAAAATCCAACTGCGGGTATATAAAATGAAAACATAAATATATATTTTACTGAATTATTACAAAAGTTTTTAAATTGTAATTGTGTTCAATTTGATTCTCTAATAATAATAAATTCAAGTAAAACAAAAGACAATGCCAGTAAAATTTTATAACTTACTAGCTGAAAACCCGTTCTTCGCATGGGGTGAATAAAAAAAGAAAACAATCAATAAATCGGTATTGAGAAACAGAACGTAATCATGCTCAAAATTGAAAGGCATATACTGACACAATTAACGAACTTGATGGAAGAACCAGGTGAATGACATTTTTAGGGAAATTAATGCATTAGAGAAAATCATAGAAAGTGGTTGTATCAATATGGGTATGTTTAATGTAACAGAACTGTTTTTGCTTTCACTTTTATCTTAACATAACTTATCCATATTAGTTTTTATTACGCTTACATGATTTTTATTTCAATAAGGCAGTGGTAAATAAAATAAGGCAAAGAATTATTAGTGCCATCTTGTGATAAATTGGCAATAAAATAATTAGGTTAAAACTTCTTTTTTCGTTCTGAAAAAGGTCACTTACTTGGCTCTTCCACTAAGTTTTTCAATTGATATAGCTAAAATAATTTCGATTTTTTATTTAATATTATATGTTGTAATCTTCGGTGGTTTTACGTTAATGAAGTAAGCAAAGCTCGTTGTAGTTCATATCATTGGAAAAAAGATAAAATGTATTTAACATCACTTGATATGATGCTATTGCTCACTGCATGATAGCTAAAATTATCTCTATTAAATGATTTTCTCAGTTACATATCCCTTTCGAGTGGCCATAAAGTGCTTTATTTTAAAGTATAGGTATTAAAACTGCTTAGTGTTGGTGCAGTTTTAAGCATACAGATTTTATAGGGTTGCCCAAAACGCGAATAAGTATTCCTTCCATTTATTTTCGATTTTTAGTTCCGAAGTTACTTTTTTTATTTCAATTAATACATATTGCCAACATTAATTTACCATCTTTGTCGTTAATGATTGTATGGCGATTTCTTTCGGTTCTTCTAGACAAACAAATACCTTTACTCCATTTCTTTTGCTTTCTAGTACATAGCTTATTTCTTTTATTTCATATATTACCTTAATTAATTAAGCCTCATTGGCGTAATTAAGCCTTATTGGCTTCGATTTTTTATGTTTCTCTCATACGAATTAGTACTATTTTCCCATTAATTTTGCTTTTGAATACATAAATATTTTTTTCTCTTCCAGTACCGTTGGTTTCAAATAAGTAATTTCTTAGAAACACGTTTAAAAGTTAAAAATGCAAGTTAAAAATAAAATAAGAGCGCTCGGTATCAGACAAAGTATAAATTTGGTGATGTAAACCAGGCTTGCTAACAGGTAATGTTCATCGAATTTATTTGAAATAGCGAATATAAAATAATTGAATATTTAAATACGTGCAATAAACTATTCTTTGATCAAATAGAGTTATGAGCTAGCAGCTATCACACATGTTATCTTTAAAATATGTGAAAATGCATTTAAAACAATGGCTAACGCTTAACCAATCAGAAAACTCCATTTTGTTTTTCGTTCTTCCGCTCGGGCGGTTTGTTGTAGAATGTTCTAATGTCTGCAGTGACCTTCCTCTTGCTTTGAACTATCTGAATGCCAAATTTCAAGGCTTTCGGTCGGATGGTTTAGGTTATAAGGAACACCACACAAGCAGACATTCATTTATATATATGTAATTAATGAGTAATAATGTTAATAACAAACTTTTAAAGAAGAAAATACTTGCCATAATCGTTAGTTTATTGAAAAAGACACATTATTCCTATATACACTAAGACAAAGCAAATCAAATTAATTTTCAGTATAGTAATTGAGACATTTCTTTAAAACTAAAAAGACAAAATTCCACAGGAGCAAACAAAGTAATGAGCAATATTATATATAACGAGACAATAAATTAAAAAAATACATATTTTGAAATGGTTAATTAAATAAATAAAAGAAAATTGTTTAGAACATAAACAAGTCATGTTAATCGAAATTTCCATGTAAATTATAATAAGGACAAAGGTAAAGCATTTTTTTAAATTTAAAAATCAGATGTTATTACAAGAAAAAAAAAGTAAACATTACTGATAATGACTGTATTTAGAATAAAATTACCTTCGTAAACTAGCTAACTAGCGCATCAAATTCTTTTAATAGAAAAATGAACCCTAATGAGAACTGCAAAACAAAAATAAGTATTTTTAAGAGTATTTAATGATTTATGTAGTGCGAAGACTTATTGCAATCTTAAATGCGCTTTTTAATGTGTATGTTGCAACAGGTAAACGATAAGGTTTAAAGTTTAATTTTGAATTATTAGAACACTTAAGATGCTCAACTATCTGCCAGAAAACGGATGCAATCCGTATCCTTAGTTTGGACTTTTTGCCAAGATTTAAAAGTTTATAAATTAAAGAACCTCTTTTATATTACACAAAAACCTTTCCATAACATTTGAGAAAAAAAAATTAAAGTTGTTCACGTACTTCAAGCAGGATAAATTTTTCTTTTACTTGTGTTACAACAGCAGAAATATTTAATTAAATTTGGTTTGAACAAATTACAAGGGGCGCAAAGCCCAATAGACGATCGCAATACTAGAATGCGCCATCTGGAGAGAGAGATCTCCTATTTATTTAATAAAAATATTTTTTGAAATTTCCGTGATACTTTTCTTTAGAACTATGCTTAATGTAGTTTTCAGTTCCATATAGTTTTCCAATTTAAGAGATTTTAGTCTGTATGAAATTCGCGAGAGAAACTAACGTTCTTCCTTCCTCTATGAGTCTCCACACGTTAATGGGGAAAGCATAGGAAGTGTTGCCATAGGTAGAGAGTTCCAACGCCACTTGTAGCCCATTTCGATCGCCAATAACAGTGCTCCATTCTCTACCATAAATTTGATCGGTGAAAATTTGATTGGTGCAACGCAGAGGACAGGATTGAGTTTGATTCAGTAAGAATGTTCTTTAGGGAATTTTAAAAAGATGCATTTTGATTCATTTTGACCGTAACTGTTTCTAATCCGGCGCGTTTTTTGCTAAGTTTCGGTTTTGTGTTATTATTTTCTGCATGATCGGGCATAAACGCCTAACAAGCCTGAAAATTTATGTAATTGCTACAACCAATAAACGCATAAATTAAAGCTTGCTATTATTTCCAGATGGATCCATCAGATTTAGAATTTTTAGCTGAAAAAGAAATGGTGTCAATAATTCCTAATTTTAATCATGGTAAATTATTTTTAATTCGAGGTGATGTTGGACCTTTTGCCGCTAGTATACCTGTCGAAGTACCTTTATGGTTAGCCGTAAATTTGCGTCAAAGGCAAAAATGTCGAGTGATACCGCCAGATTGGATGAGTGTCGAAAAATTAGAAGAAATTAAACAAGAAGAAATCGATTCGACCATATTCACGCCCATGCCTAGTGAGCATTATAAAGAAATTTCGAGGTTATTATTTGATGTTGCTGTACCTGATATACCACATGCAGACGAAGTTAAGACTCTTATTAAAGATATTTGGGATATTAGAATGGCAAAACTTCGTAGTTCTGTGGATGCTTTCATTAAAAGTGGAGAATCTCACGCTCAAGTAGATAATTTGACTGCCTTCGAAATCAATTTCGTTCGACCACTTCTTACTACAGCTTTATTTCAATTACACAAATTCAGACGGGTAATTCTTGGCTTTTCTCTGATTTCTCCAATAAATCTTTCTTTTGTAAATGGTACCTTATCAAATAAATTTCTTAACTTATTTTGACTAAACAGATATTTAAATGGATATTTTGTGCTATCAATTTTTACTTGACAATTATTAAACTTGCTTATGAGATTTACGAAGCAGAAGCTAGATGTGTTTATTTTAAAATATTCTGTAGTATATATTAATATACTGTAACAAGAGTATAATTATGACTCATAAAGTATTTAATACTGCTCAATGAGGTGCAGTTTTTGCTCACTTTAAACATCCAGTGCTGAAAAAGCTCTTGTGAAAGTGCTGGCAGAAGAATATGGGCATTCAAGTGTTATGGTGGTATTTGAACCTGCCACCGTCAGGGGAGATTTCTGTATCATGATCTGCGGCAGAATAATCGTCATGTCTTGGAAACTTCCGGGCAGTGGCCCACGAGAAACTAAAAAAGAAAAAAAACATCACAGAAAAGGACTATCTTGAAAGGTATAACTCGTAGTCACCTCCGGGCAAATATCTACATATTTTCTTTTAAACATTTGCAAGTTTGAAATCTATTTGGCATCTTGGCAATTGTAGTTGGCTCGACAGATCACAATACGGAAATATCCCCCACCTTTCACGCTTCGCACAGCTTTTGGCGTGTGATACTGCTCGACTAGTAGAGCATAATAGTTTACTAGGTGGTTTCAATAAATTATACCCCTATGAATCTACCTACTTTTGTTATGATTTTCTCAGGTAGTGGACTAGCTTAGCTGCTTTCTTAGACGCGTGTACTGATATAAAATGTATATTGAATAATAGTTGTAGGCTTTAGAAAGCTTGTTTCGGCTGCAAAGAATGGGTGTACTCGTTTTTTAGAAATATAGTGAACATTCTCATCTAGTATAATGCATGCATGCATTTGTCTGTGGTGATAACGAGTTCTACCCTTCGAGTTGGTCACCTTCTGTGATGTTTTTTATAGTTTCTAGCAGGCAGCTGCTCTGTAGTTGCTAAGGCTGATGCAGATCATGATTCAAAAAGCTCCTCAATCCAAGTACTTGCAAGTTAATAAGAGAATCTTATAAAAAAAGAATGAAAATATAACTTCTCCTTAACTAGTAAAGAATGCAATTTTTAAAAAGTGGTTAAATTATAATTAGTTGGTTAATTTAATGTGGTTTAAATTTTTAATGAATTAAACAAATTTTGGATTATGCTTGCAGCAACTGCGATTGACAAAATATTTACTTCTCTGTTCTGGTATTTAAAAAATAAAAATATAATGTACAGTGGCTAACCTAGAAATGGCTGATACGATTTTTATTTTTCAAATTTGTTCTTTGGTAGATTTCCAAGCTATTATCTTAAACCATATGATTATTAAGTTTTAGTGCTAATCAGGCAATGATGCGCAAGAATTAAATAAAAACATCACGTAAAATAGCAAGCTCTAAACGAAAAACTTGTGGTCAACATTAGCTTACTACAATTGCCAAAGTACCAAATAGATTTTAAACATTTAAATTTTAAAAAAATCATGTAGATGTTTGCCCGGGGGTGGCTATGAGTTTGTTCCTTTCTGCGATGATTTTGCTTTTTAAATTTCTCACAGGCCGCTGCCCGAAAGTTGCCAGACTTGGGGATTATTCTTTCACAGATCACGATATGGAAATTTCCCCTGTTATAAACTTGTGAGTAGTATTAATTATGGAAATTGTCCTGCATTTCTTGTTTGCCAGAAATATAATTTTGTTTATTATACTTTTCCTTCACAGGGAAGATCTTCACGCAAAATTTTGAAAACTAATGTATTTTGTATGCATAATTACTATAGTTAATTATCAACCAATTTTATGTTGTTTTTTTTTTTAAATTCAGCACATTATTGTAGTTAAAAGCATTTAATATTTATTTATATATTTGCTTTGGAAAATTGTCTACTTTAAATTTATCGTCTTACCCCTGCGAGTGTTGGTTCTTGCTTTTTAAAATAATTTAAGTTCATGACTTTTTCAGCAACAATTTACTGTTTTTTTTTCCTTTGGTGTCTATATAAAAAAAAAGTGTATAGATGTGAAAATTTTTTCCAGTTTTTACCGAATTTGAAACGCTAGGAAGGTTTAACTAAAAATAAGCAAATTATTTGTTCCTTTTTTTCTTCCAGGCTGCTGTTGTTGCATCGCAGAATGAAAGCCAAAGTCAGCCATCTGGAAGCGTATAAATTGTATGTGACTTGATTGTTATGACTTGAACTGTTTTGGAATTCTATTGGTATGACTCGATTCATCGATAGATCACCTCCCATTTGAAACAATTCATATTTCTAAGACATTCGTTATACTCATCTAAGATGCTGTGTACTTAAAAACTGTTATTTATTTTTAAAAAAAAATGTAATTATGTTAAATAATACTTGTTGCAGTCTTTTAAATTCAAATGTTTTAAACTTCTCTGAATACGTGCTCTAATTACTTATAAAAGATGTAGGTTAAGCGTAGTTGAGAAAATGTCTAATGTTTATATTCTTTTTTCGATGATATATTTCATTTTAAAACTCATTTGTTGTTCATTGTAAAATAATGTTTCTTTTCTTTCTTTCTTAAGTTTGTGAAGTTATCATGAGAGACATATTATACTTGCCAAGTAAAATAAAAGGTGTGTCATATATATGCAAGTTTGCTGTCATTTATAAACATGCATCCATTTATTTTAATATTGTTAACTTGAGGGGCCTTATAAAATGATGATCGCTAGTGTCTCATGTAGTCTGTGAATTCAATAGAATAAAATAAGTGGCAATACTATTTGGCTTTTCTTTTATATGGTTGCTTCTTATGTAATTATATAAAAAAAATTAACTGACTACATAATGAACCTTTTCATTTATGTCAATTTCATTTTTAAATCTTTAATTTTTATTTTAGAGTTTATTTATGAAAAATATAATTGTTTCTAATGATCTGCATGGTAGTCTTCTTAAATTTTTGGGTAAAAGCTTACAATTTATTTCAATATTTTATTATGTATAGTTAAGCCATTTAAAATTAATTTTTGATCCATTCAAATAAAAAAGTGAGCTTGATTTATTTATAACATAATAAATTTGTATTTAGAAAATATATGATTTGTATTATTTTGAATTTTTTTTTTTTTAATATAGCTACTTGTTGATAAACAAATTCGGAAATGATTGATAATATTTTTTAGTCCAGTTTTTATGAAATAACAAGGCATGTTCAGATTAACTAACTGTTAGTGAGAGCTTAATGAAAGTGAAGTGAATGAGTTTAAGAGTGCCTTTTTACTGAACCGTGCTAAAATTAACTGCTAATTACAGTATGTTAATGTGGCTAACAGACTCAGTGCTGACTTTATATTTAACCCTATTATTTTAAACTGGTGCTTAAGACTATTTTTCTGTAGTCTCATAAAAGAAATGTGATGTGCTCTCTTCAATAAAAGCTTGACTTATGTTACCCTTGGATGATTGATTTTATAGTACGAATATATATTTTATTGTCGACATTAAACAGCCTATCCAATTTTCAGTTTATGACTATCAATATCTAACTTCGTAGCTTTGTGTTTTGGAACCCAACCCTGAAGACAAGAGAACTCCTGAATCAAGCATTAGGGCAAACTAGCCTTCACGGAGGATTTTTTTTTTTATCAAACTATCACGCATTTGTGTTACATGGAAAGGAAAATCATTCAATTAAATTATTTAGAACAAAGATTTTTAGCAGTCCAAAATTTAAGGAAAATACAGCCAAACCTTCAGAAAAGACAACCTTTGTGTAGTGACCTCTTTTTTTTTTTTTGGAAAGCACAGAATTTTCCCCCTAGACTTTATGTTGAAGAAAACCTTTAAGAGAGAACATTAGAACCTCCCCGAGAGACTGGGCCGATACAGATATCTCCGTATTAAAGGTAGAATAATATAATGCAAAAAATATATATAAAAACAAAACAGTAGATTTAAACGTATTCACAATATTTCTGAGTTCTTATTTAGAGACCTCTTTTTCACTATCTCTGAAAGAGATCGACAACCTCATGTTGCGGTCGGAGTGGACTAAAGACATTGCCATCAATGATTAATCTCTAGAGCTGAAAGTGAAATTGAAGGAAAAAAATATTTTAGAAAAAACTAAGTATCTCAAACAAACAAACCTCTTTTTTAAAATCTAATTAACATTTAAATGCAAGCTTAAACAGCGTAATTATTTAAATCAATTGGTAAATTATTTTTACACGTAATTAAATAAGCGACGGTCATTGTTATTGGCGCTAAATTTTATTCATCGATCTAGTTTTCCTGACGCTAACTCAAGTGGCATTTCCACATCAAGAAAATGACAATAAAATTCATGTATCTAAAAACAAGCAATGTCCATTTTACTGTGGAATAAAAAGTGGTCGCTGCCGAGAGGTTTCCCTGTATTTATAGACTAAAACATTGAACTGAACAGTTCTTTCACACTTACTTGTTGGCTGAAGTTTTTTTTTCCTTCTTATATGTTCTTGTATTTTGTTTGAGTTTTCTAAAATTCAAGTTTATGTAGCGAAATATTGCCTCAAACTCTAACAAATATTAACTTATGACAAGGTAACTCGTCTGACATAGTTTCTCTGTAGAATGGGGCTTACAAAGTCGAAGAGTTAATTAATAAATAGTTGGCAAAATTTATTCTAAATAATTTTAAATACAGTATTTTCCTACAATCAATTCTTTTATTGTTTAAGTATAAACTAAACAGTAAAACTGTTTATTTTACTTATAAAGTTCAATAAAAGGTATGAGATAATTTCAAAAATTTTGTAGATTAATAAGCTAGAGCTTAAAAAAGGGATAGCAGTTTATTTTCTAAGTTATGAAATGCCTGTCTTTCTTATTTGAATTATATATTTTTGTTTTAATTTCCCTGTAAGTATTCATCCTTTTTAAAGTAAATATTATTTTCATTTTGTCATCAAAAAATAAAATTGCTGAATTTTTAATTTATTCAAAATTTAGTTAACCAAGTTTTGAAACGTAGTTGATTCGAAAATAAGATGTAAATGTTTGCAGTAATTACAAAACAGAGAAAAAATAAGTCTCTGGGCTAAAATTGTAAATTTAATAATGATGAATTTATTGTAAATTCAGATAAAATTTTTTACAAGATCATCCATGTTGTTCGTGTCATGGATGAAATGTAAATTAATATTCTAAAAAACTTAGTAAAATAACTACACTTTTATGAGTTTCAAGCTTTATTAAATGGCTATTACAAACATATGAAGATGACTCGATCAACAAGCCAAAAATATTTCTGTGCACAATTTAAAACACAAATATAACATTTCGGAATAAAAAAGGCAAAAATGTAATAAATACATCTTGTGAATGGAAATTTGTAAACAAGCACCATCATAGGAACTCAACAATGACTTAATACTGAATGGGATTTAGTAAATTAAGTAATATAAAAATATGAGCAAACATGAACACTAACTAATGGCAAGGAATGTAAATAAAGTACCCGGTCAAAATAATTAAATTTTGATTTTAATGATGAAATACATTGGTAAACAAACTTCTTAAAAGTAATATATGTAAAATGAAATGACTCTATATAATTTAAAACTTTATAGACATACTCTAACATTATGCATAATATAAAAAATAAGTTCTATGGACTAGAATTGCATAACAATTCAAGATTGATAAAAATAAACAACATTTTGATTAACACTTGATAGAAAGTCTATACTGTTTGTATTTGAAATAACATCTTATATAATATATTCGTTTTTCTTAAATTTAATTAAGTCATCATTAGATCTTTCACACTTAAGCAATAATTTTTTAAAAATTAAATATAAAAGGAGTAAAATTATATTTCACGTGCAAAGTAATGCAATATTCAGAATAACTTGATTTCTTACATAATCAAAGAGAAATGGAAGCATGCACAAAAATAAAGTTCTCTACAGGTAGAAAACTTATTATCTTCAACCAACAATATTTAAAATAAAAGAAAACGTGAAATATGAAGTGTAAATTTACAAATAGTTTCAATGCTATACACTTTTAATATTACATAGAAGAGATACATAATAATAAATTCCGAATACCAGAATGCAAACAAACCAATTTTAAGTTTTAATGAAGAAAAAAACAACAATTTTAAGGCCCACTGAGCCGTAAAATAATGCGTTAATAAAGTTATAACAATTAGTAATCACAATAAATAATTAAAAACTAATATAAAAAATACTAAGAATATTAAAATCACCTTTCTATTTTTGAGGTATAAGTATTTTTATATACGATGAAATATTGTAGAAAAATATAAATGCATTCGCAGAATCTTTAAAACAATTTAAATATTTTAAATGGAAACAGAATAGAAATGTTTATTGCTTTTTTTGTGCCATACATAGCTGGGCTAAAAATGCCATCAAAAATGTACTTTCAAGGTTTTTTAACAGATTAAGTTCATAATTCTTTTTTCTTCACCCACATATCACCAGTATAGTTGATCTCCAGCATTTTTTCTTTTTTACAGTATTTTATTTGGGTACTTTGAGAATTACCCCGTCGACTATTTTCACCAAACCCGATATCACCGAAAGGTATCTTCTGCGCCGATAGCACTGAAAAGATTATTATTTAACTGCGGAACTACCCCAAAACACTCGGATTCATATTTAAATTTATTTATAAGCCGGCGACTGCACAAAGATAATAACTTGTTTGTTTGCGCTTTAAAAGCTATGAATTTTTTGCCATTGAAATGATTTTTAATATGGTTAGATTCAAGAATAATTCAATGTGTAATTATTAAAAAAAAAAAATGAGGTTTTTACTTTGTTCTGATTCTTTTTATTACACTTTTTTTTTATCACGTATCACACTTAAATTTTTTGTTATTATTATTTTTTGATAATTTTAATGTGTTTAGAATGTTTATTTTAGAATTTTTTTTTCATTATGATGGGGCCAAAAGATTTGAGCATTTTCGCCAGCTTTGACATTTCGATGGGATAATCGCAAAGTACCTTTATTTGAAATGCACATTTAATTTTAACAGATGAAGGAAAAAATTTCAATTTTACTTAGCTTATACAACAGTGAGTAAAAATGAACTCAGAATTTTAAGTTTAAAATACTCAGCAATTAATTTAACTATTTATGCATAGTTCAGTGATGCTATATGTTGTTCAGCAATTTAGATATATGAGCTGTACATGTATAGCACAGAATCTGGACGAAAATTTTTATAATGTATCAAAAGTCTGGAATTTACCACTTAAATGCCACCTCCAAAGTTCCCATGCACAAAATAAGATTATGCTAATTTAAACCTTCAAAATTTTCTCCATTACAAACAGTTACTATTAGCAAAGCTAGAGTGTTTCATTTTCAAAAAACTTTTTTTTATTACGAGCGCATTATTTTTTTTAATATATTAAAAAATAAAAAATATTTTTTAACGTTATGCAAACTTTAAATTAGAGAGGAATTTTGATCTATGAATCAACAATGTTTATGTGAAGATGACGTATGTACAACAAATGCTTTTTCATTGTTATTTCTTATTTTTAAGTGCACTTATTCCTTTCAATTTTGCTGTTTTACTTTTGTTTATCAAAAAATTAATTTAGCAGTCCCTAAAAATGTTTTATAAATAGTTTATCCTAGGTTACAAAATTTTTTTAGTATGCTTAGGTAAAATTTACCTGATTTTTTATATGCTAAAAAATTAATTTCTTTATTCATTACATACATATCAAACTAAAAGTGAAAATAATTATAAAGTAGTGCTAAAACATAACTATGGAGATCATAAAATATGAACAAATATTATAACAAAGCTCACTACAAATTTATGTAGCACTATTTAATTTTAAACAGCCGTATTAAATGCTTTTCTAAATGACTTAGTGTACAATATTCTTTTTAAATTATAGACTCTCTATGTATATAAATAATTAAATGTTTTTAAAAAAATGAGTAATCTAAATATTAACATATTTCCACTTTTAAATGGTGCTAATACTTTCAGTAAATTATTCAATACTATTAGAACATTAAAAATTGTTTGACAATTTATAATGTTTATAAAGCTTTAATGTCAAAATCCCAAACCTGACATAAACTTGCTTAACTGTCCTTTACCATCTTTGAACTATTAGTATAAGATCGTAATTGAAAGAGTAATTTTAAAATAAAAATATCTTTAAAAAAAAATGTGCAATTTCAATTTTAAAAATAGTTTCACATTTTGGAAGTCATATTTACACTCCAACACTTTTGATATATCTTGTGCAAATATGTAAAAATTTCATAATAAATCTGAGTAAAAAAGTCTGAGAATGGTTTTGATATTTTTTTTTATCACTATCAAAGCCAACTACAATAAGCAAATTATCTAGTTTAAATATACCTCCGTAAGAAGCTCCCTGAAAAATTCTAAAAAACTAAACACTTTCATCATCGCACAACAATGAAAAATACTTGAGTGGTTCACTTGGAGAAAGATTAACTTTGAGTCAAATCACAGCTTTGCTTGAATAGAATACACTTTAGGTTTTTGTAAAAACTCTTTCCACCAGGGAGCCCGATCTAGAGAACCAGGGGTTTGGATGATTGCATCATACAAGTTCTTGTAAACCTAAAATATTTTAAGAAAAATAAGTGATTTATAATAGTGTTCTTCAAATTTTATTCGTTAGAACCCTAGGGTTCCACAGAGGAGTTCTAGAGTCAGTACTTTTTATAACCGGTGATGAGTTATATTTAGATCCAACCTATAATTTCATAATTTATTTAATCTTTTGGATGATGCCAATGAAATATAAATGCCATTTCTTTAAAAGAAAATATAATATTTCTAACAACAATATATTGAATAAATTTCGACATTCATAAAATATTGCAATAGTATTTCTTATTGTGCTTTTCAAATCAAAATAAAATAAATAAATTCTTTTATAAACAAATATGGTTGCCTAATAACCATTTTCAATGGCTGGAGCAGTTCTTTTAAATTTTCATTTCGAAGTAAACCATAATTTGGTTTATTTTATTCATTTTCAGACTATGTAAATACACTAAAAACAAATTTATAACTAGATATAGCACAAGGACTGCAAATTTCTGTGGGACATAAAACCTACGTTTTAATCTCCATTGAAAACGTACAGTTAGTTTTGACTTTTACAAAAGCTTCATATCCATTAACTAATTTAATTAGTAATTAAAAATGTGTCTGTAAAAAGTAAATTAAACTATAACTTGATTAAATAAAAAGTAAATACTGACAAAATGACATCAAGTATCAATAATTGAAAAAAAAAAAATTTATTTTACTAATTGTCTTGCTTATTATACTAGTAACCTAAAATACATGCTATTTCATGTAATTGTAACAATTATACTCTTTAAAATTTAAATGCTTACAGCAAATGGTACATTAATGCATTCAACATGATTGGAAGAAGGACACAATGTTTAATAAAAAAGCTTTTATCTATAGAAAGATCTTTTTGAAATACTGAAGTGAAATTTGGTCTTGTTAATATTGGAAAGTAAAGAATTAACACTGAAAAGGCCAAAAGATCACAGCTTTCAAACAAAATAAAACATTTCTTTAAAAAAGATTTTCTTTTATTTGTTTTTATTATAAATCTAACAAATTTAATTCCTGTTTATTAGATGCAATAAAACCGAACCTATTTAGAAAAATCAAAACGTTTTAACAAGTGGAATGTATGAACTGTTGAGAATCCTCGTTTCATTCTTTTTCTTATCGTTACAGATTTAATCAAAACACTGTAAGTTACTCTACTTACCAAACTTTCACTTAATCCAAAGGTGATAAAGACAAGTCTGCAGATAATTTTAGAAACAACGCTTTGTTGCTGATTTTTTTTAAACTAATTTTTAATAATAAATGCATAAATATCTATTAGAAATCATTCATTAAAAATCATTGATTGATATTATTAGAAACTTAAAACCCTAGTTTTTGACCCTGCTTTTTTTGTTCTATTTAAACTTCTACTTAATTCTAAACTGATTAAAACATGATTGGATAATTTATTAATGGAGTGGGACAAAATATTTTCAATGTACAGAATTAAACTTCACAGAAATATGAACACAACATAAATTAACTAAAAACATGTGAAATTCAGCAAACTGAATCAGGTGAAAATTGAATATTCAATTGCAGTCAAAAGTATATTACTGATTTCGATTGAAAAATTCATATTTCATTTGTTGTTTTAATTATTATTATATCAGTATGATTATTTAATTATAATCATACTGACTTAATTACTGATACTTAACTTACATACTGACTTAATTAACAAATAACTGGATTAATTTGAATTGAAAGCTGGAACAAATGACAAAAGACTTTACAAAACATAAAACTTAAATTATAAAAGTAAATTAGCAAAACCAAATGGTGTTACAAAGAGAGAAAGGGGGGGGGGATCAATATAGTAAACTGATTAATGATTTGATGGCAAAGAATAATTATTATTAAAAAAAAATGATAATGTTCTGTTAGTTCTTAATTTTTATAAATAAAATTTTTTTTAATTTTAAAATTTTTATGACAAAAAAAGTCTTTGCATTAATCCTATGTCTTTCCAGCTAAGATATAATATATAAAATTTATTTACCAGAGTAAAAAAAAATATACATACCTGTCCATCAGATTTTCCCAAAGCAGAGTTTAAAACAAAATCAGGTGGCGCAATAACGTCAACCAGTGACACTGCTTCATCTTTAAGTTCAGAGCACAATCGTAATATAGCTTGTTTTATTATTGTGCTATGATGTCTCATCTCACAATAGCCTCCTAGAATTACAAAAAACCCACAATATATTATTGATAATTCCTTTCATTTCAATAAACAATTTGATAAAAATATACCATTAATAATATTACCTTTCAATCAATTTGAATAAACTACTTCTCATTAAAATAGATAACTATTTAATTTAACATCTTATAAAATTAATATAATAAATATGATTAAATAAAAAATAAAAAAAACTCAGACATGCATAAAACAACCACCATGATCAATACAAAGGAGTGAAATTTTTTTTTGCCTTATTTTGATAAAATTAACAAGCAAAATAACTATGAAGAAAAAATAAATAAAAAATAGGTTGTGTTATCTTAATACATAATTTTAATAGACATGCAAACAACAAAGTCATAAATGAGTAGATTAATATTAAACACGAGACCTGTTTGAGAAAGATATAAGAAGAAAAAAAAGGTGCTACAAACTGTATCTAATCTAGATTCAGGGATGTGGAGCAGAAAATGTCTGACGCTCCAGCTGCTGCAATTTTAATATATATTTATGCACACTTTTGAGTTTCAAATTTTAATCATAAAAGAAACAAAAAAAACATAGAAACAGCTTACATAGAAAATACAAATTTAATTTAATTCACTGTTGAGTTATTTGTTTATTCTTAAGAAAAGAATTTAATAAAATAAAGTCTCCTTAATATTTGATCTAAAGTCATTATAAATGTATTTCAATGCAATGATTAGTCTTTCTACAGCAAACTGGTAGACTGAAATGTTGTTGCAGATGCAGTAGGCCTACTAAACGTCAGCAAGATGCAATGACATTGCTGGAGCTTAGGAAAATTTAGAGCTTCAGGTCCAGCTACAGAGAAAACAGTTCGGGAGTGCTCCGGCTCAAACCCAGTCTAGCATATTCAATATGTGCCTTTCATGCACTAAAAAAAACTGACACACAATACTAAGCAAGCTAAAATTAAGAGATAGAGCAACTATGAAACAGAACTTTTTTTTCAGGTTTATAGGCTAAAGATTATTTTTTTTCTTTGTAATTAATGCCATGACTATTTTTAACAATACAAAAAATACAGTTTTTAAAAATTGATCTTTCACTCTAATTTAAAGCAAATTGATATTATTTTAGATACTATCAAAGACTAAAGTATCATTAAGTACTTTTTAATAGCTAAAACTTTCTTCTTTTTCTTACCTTCATGCAGCACGGTGAAATAATCTTGTAACCTCCATAAACCATATAAACATCCTAATTTGTGCAAAACATCAGAAAGGTGTGGGTCAGCAGCCTCTTCAATGATAAAGTTATAGAACTTTTGGAGTACAGCATGCTATATTAAACATAAAAAAAAACTTATTTTCTCATGCATTAATATAAAAAAACAATAACTTAATTATTTTGTAACATCCATTTGTTTCACAATATTTAAAAAAAAAATTTAAATTCTTAAATTCATAGCATCAAACTAAGAGTAACTGACAAACTCTTATAAGATGAAACTTAACATGAACAGAAAAAATGAAAAAATATATAATGCAAAATATAGACAACATCACTCACTGCTGGCCTCAATAGAAAAGTCAGTTTTTAAGAAAAACTATAATCAACCACAATGATAAATAATATAATCAAGCAAGAATATCATAAGTTATATTCATTTGCATTAAAAACAAGAAGCATACCATTTGGGGTAGTAATATATTTACCTCAAAGAAAACTAAAGACAAATCTCTGCAGTAAAACACTTGGTTATTGCTTTTTGCAAGAAAGGCATCATTACTATCTGATAATAATTCGTCATATTTTTCGTAACTTTGCTGCATGAGATAGCATACCAGCCATTGAAATGCATCAATTAACACTGAAATTAAAACAGAGATAAGTAAAAATAACAAAACTTTTATTCTTAATAAAGACTGTCAATTCAAGTTTTTTTTCTAAGTATTTATTCAGGATTGCCACCCAAATCTGGAAAAAAATTCCCTTTAACATATTATTCGCATTATATTAACAGGAAAAACACAATCACTTGTGTAAGCTGTATTGGGCCAACTATACTAGTTTCAATTGCTCGAAAAATTTCGAGGAAAAAGGAACAATTGAACATAATTAAAACTAATAATGCTATAGTAAATAAAATCAAATCGTATAGCTGAAATATTACTCTTAAATATCCCATAGATTGCAGGTCAATTTTTTATTCTTATTTTCCTAGTTTTTTTAAAAAAAGAGAAAATAAGAAAAAATATTTCCTATTTTTTTCTCAGTCTCTAAAGAAAAACTCAAAATTCCCTGTGAAGTGGCAACCATATAATTTATATTAACTGTGTGTCAATTGTTGAATAATAAAGTATCAATAGGAAATAAAACAAAAGTGGCATTGAATTTTTCATAAAAGAGGAGGAAAAAAAACTAAAATAAATAAATTTTTAAAAAAAACTGCAAAAAAAAAAAAAATTACTCACCATTCTTTGTTTGGGAAGGAAGATTTAATCAGTTTCATAAAATCAATTCCGGGATTTTAATCAATAAAAAAATTTTCCTCGTGGTTGCAAAGAAACAAACTTCAAAGAAAACACTATAGAACATTCACTAAGAATTATTATATTTGCAAAACTTAATTTTTATTTCAGCTGAAACACTTAAGAATCATTGATTATAGCAAAGAGATAAATTAAAGTCAAAAATGAAAACTACTTTTTTTTAAATGCTAACCTTTCATATTCAAACAATCTTTCACTTCTCGAGCATGGAATGTTTCTCCCAGAATCTGATCCATGTGATCCAGGAAGCATATACTCTCCAGATGGACAAACTCACAACCCTCTACAATTCATGAAGACAGAAATAAAATTAAAACTATGTATGTTAAAATTTAAAAAGGAAGTACTGGTACACATAATGATTAAATCTATTTCAATGCAAAATGCTTTAATAAGTTATTACTTGTGAATAGGAAAAAAAACTTATATTTGAATATCCCTGATTTTCTGATTTGTTGGAAAAGAAAAAAAAAAAAGCGATAAATTAAAAGGCAATATAACATGAAATGCACTTATCTGTAAGTGGCAAATACTAAATTTAAATAAGAATTTCCATGTTGTACTTTGAATACCTTTCAAAAAACGTTTAATCTTTTTGCCACCTTTTAATACAGTTAATGAAATCTTGAAAGAAAAAGCATTTATGAATCCTTAAAAGTGAAATCAAAATGTTTCTCAGTTAGCAATACTAGATATAAAGTGAATGTAATGCATAATTGAATAGTACATGTACTAGAAGCTATGTTGCATTCAAATACAGAGAAAACCTATAACATGCATATAAAGTAAAAAAAAAAAAAGTGTTAAAACTTATCTCTGATAAAAAAAAAAAGAATAAAAAAAGGAAAAGGAAAACAGAGAAACTTAGGATTTTGGAATCCATATTTAATAATACCTTCAAAATTAAGGGATTTCTTTTAAAAAAAATTGAATTTTAAGAGAAAATTTTTCATGAAAATCAAGATAAAAAAATATATGTAAAAAAATCTAGCAGATTTTGAAGTATATTTGATTGTTAAACATTAAAACATATAGTATAAAGTTTCATTAATACTTTAAAATCAGCCTAGTAGGCATTAAATCACACAAATCACCATAAGTTTGATTTCAGGACATTGTAGCATAGTTGGTAGCAGAAATATTAAAATTATTTTCATTTCTGTTGTGAGATAAAATAGAAAGCTCATCCCACTGCTCCATCATGTGCTGTACTACTTCTTCACAGACCTTGAGGGTCATAACTTGAGTATTGAATAATATATATGCTAGGTATGCCCTGCAACCAATAATTGGCATGACAGTAGACGGCGTCATAACACAGTTTATCATTTAAAATTCCTACATCCATTTAAAAAAGGATAAATACACTCTATAACAAAAAAATCGACGCACCAAGAAGGAGCTGTCCGATTGAAACAAAAATTGGTGGATAGGAGGACAATGTACAGAATAGTAAATGATTAAAATTTCAGAACAATTGAATAATTTATTGCAGAGTTACAGTAACAAGTTCAATAAGGTGTTGACCCGCCTCTAGCCTGGATACAAGCTGCCACACGGCGTGGCATAGACCGATAAAGCTCCCAGATGGTATCTTGCGGTATTTCCTGCCAAATTCGATCCAATTGCTGAAATAGGTCATCAACATTCCGTGCCAGATGCAATCGCCTTCCCATCATATCCCAGACATGCTCGATGGGAGAGAGATCTGGTGATCTGGCAGGCCAAGGAATGACAAGCTTGCAGACAGTTCATAGCAACACGTGCCATATGTGGTCTGGCATTGTCCTGCTGAAAAACCAGCCCAGTGCACTGCAAAAGGAACGGTAGCAAAACAGGTCTTAGGATGTCGTCGACGTACCGCTGTGCAGTAAGTGTACCTCTAATGATGACCAAAGAGGTTTGGCTGTCAAAGGAAATGGCACCCCAGACCATAACGCCTTGTTGAGGGCCAGTGTGGCGTGCAATAGTGAAGGCAGGAACCCCCCTGCCCTGTGCGTCTCCAAACACGTCTTCGGTGATTGTCAGGACACAGTTGGAAGCAAGATTCGTCACTAAAGACTATACGTTCGCAGTCGTCATCATTCCAGCCATATCTATTCAAAACATTCATGCATACGAAATTTCAAAGCAATCAGATGATTGCTTCTTGGTGCGTCGATTTTTTTGTTATAGAGTGTAAATTCTTAAAGTAAACTAATTATTCAACTTGAACTATCACTTAAATTAACCTAAAAAAATAAATCTGTACAAATACTTAAAGTACATTGCACAAAAAAGGGGCCATCCTGAATAACTTTTGATATGATGTTCGGATCTTCACGTTCCAGGACTCAAACTTAATGGCTCAAAGGGGTTAACCTCAAATATGCTAATTAATTGTGCAAATTATTTTACTATATGTTAAATTTTGCATGGAATTATCTTAGCATAAACGAATTTTATAATTGTGTGCAAAATTCTCCGAATTTGCTTAAAACTCGAGATATAGTGAAATACTCAAAAAGTAAAATTAACAATAAGGGGTCCTATTTTTGGAGCTTTCTAATAACCAAACTATTGAGACCATATTTCTCAGATTGCGACTACCCTCTATATTTTGGGAGTCAGAAATCTGAATCCGTCAACAAAAAAAAAGGGTACGTTTATTGACAGAAAGTATGTTTTTGGGCATAATTATGTAGCTTAAACTATCATCTGTACTTATTAATTAGCATATTTGAGTTCAATCTCTCGAGCCATTAAGTTTGAGTTCTAGTATGTGAAGATCTGTTCATTAGATCAAATGTTATTCAGAGTGTTCCTTTTTATTTGGTGAATTGAACAACTAACTATTCAACACTAATTAAATTATTACTTAAAGACAACCTAACAAAATAAATCTAACAGCATAATGATATGAATTTAACACTAATAATCTAATGTACTATCTTACTTAGTGTAAGTAATAATTTACACTACGTAAGTTATTATTTAAGACAACCAAACAAAGTAAATTATTGAAGATAACTATAGTTAGAAAAATACCCATGTTTTTAGTGTCACTTAAGAAAAATAAATAGATACTGCAAAACTAATAGATACTGCTTTGTTAAACGGTCACTCATATTAATTCAAAATAATTTTTAATAAATATATTTAAAATTGTGACAACTTAATTACCTCTTTTCTTCTTTAAGAGACCGAGTAAATAATTGCTTGTCTGTTGAAGTAAGACATTATTATCTCCTTCATACGTACAGTTTGCATCATTATCATTTCTCAGATGGCCGAATCCACTAGCTTAATAAGAACAAAAAAATTTCTAAGATGAAAGACAGATAGATCATGCAATAATTTACTAAACATTACTAAATAGTTCATAAATTTCAAATTCAAATTGTATTTTTACCTTGCAAGTAACCGTGACCACCACAAGCTTCACGGCATTCCTGAATAGCATCCCTGGCTGCCCAAGTAATGACAGGCTTTGCAGCAGAACACAAAGCATGTAGCTCACCAACTTGATCCGACTTAAAAATAAAATGAGTACGGGAATCAATATAATTTAAAAGCAGAAAAAATATAATTACTATAATCAGTATAATTTAATACAGAAAAAAAAATACAATTACAACCAAATAAGAATTAATGGTAACCCAATGCCATATGTTTATGTTACTGTGAATGACCGAAATCAAGAGTACATCACATGTCAACAATCACATAGTCTCTTTGGTGCATGTTTGAAATAGTTGTATCAGATTTGATATTAATTTCGTCAATATTATATTCAATCGATATTTTAATATTTCCTGAAGATAGATTAGAAGAAACATCAGTGTTCGGAATACCGGGTAAATGTATACCGTGTAGTGGCACTGAACCTTAAAAAAATATCAGTGTAGGGTACACCAAGCAAATGTATACCAGGCAGTGGCACTAAGCCTTCAGTGTAGGGTATACCGGGAAGTGACACTAAACGTTAAAAAAACATTAGTGTAGGGTATACCAAGCAAATGTATACTGGGTAGTGGCACTTAACTAGACCTAGTATATATTTCGGACATTTACTGAAGCAACTATGTGGTTGTCAACAACCACCAATTTCGGTCATTTACAGTAACATATATAAAACATTATTCTGTTACAAAATTGTGTTTATTTGGAAACTCGCCAGAAAAAAACAATATTATGTATAAAAATTAATAAATAAACAGTTTACAAAATATATTCATATAATAAATGCAAATTTAACAACAAAAAAAAAACTAATAAAACTTTGCTTACAAGCTCAGAAGACTTTTCTCCAAAAATGATTTTCATCTGTATATTTATCAAGTCGTTGTTATAACGAGACACAAAATGATACAAAGTATATGCAGCAGCTAAGTATGGTAGTAGTCTGTATTGCTAAAAAAATACAATAAATATTTTCTTTTTAGCATAATGGGCAACAAAAGTGCTTAAAAATATTTTTGTTTTCATTCAATTGAATATTAAAAAAATTATTGGCAAAAAAGATCTTAATAATCATAAAATCTGAAGGAAAAAAAAAAGGATTTCCAAACTCTTATAAAAAATTTTTTTGTAATGATGTTGATTTAGTTTTTCACTGCAAGCAGCTCATCGTGAATGAATGTTTTTATATTGATTTAAGTCAATAACTTGGCTTTCTTTATGTAATGAAACATTTCTTACATGAAAAAGGTAATCTATTTCAACCATGCTCTGCTTGTTCAGTAACAACATCATAATTTACCTTTTAATACATAAGAGTACATTTCAAATTTAAGAAATGCATGTCAAAATTTAAACTTTTATGATTTTTATTTCCTTTTTTTTCTTTTTCGACTTAGTTGTCAAACTTTATCTATCTCTGAAATATTAGTTGTAATTAGAAAAACATCACTTGTATTAATCAGTTAAAAAGTATACATTAAAAAAAATAATTAAAAAGAAACCTTACGTCACATGTAGTTGATAAACATTAAGCGTAAAAGAAATTAATTTTCTATTCCTAACTTGAGGAGCTACTCCTATTTTAATGATTCAATCCAACCTATACATAAACTTACTGATCTGATAAAGGTGAGATGCATTTAAAGAAGGAAAAACTTACATGAAGCTGATACTCTAAAATAGGTATTTCTTCTTGACCTTGTGGACCAAACTGTTTACGTATGGCAGCATATCGTATAGCTATGGGTAGACACATATGCAAGTTTGCAATACCAACACTAATTATTCCCATTCTGCCCAAAGACAAAGAACCTAGTGATGCACCAAATCTCTTATTTGGATCCTGTTAAAACAGATACATTAATGACTCTATATACTAACAGTTTCTGACACAAATCATTTATATTATTTAGTAAAGTATTCAATTTTGCACTGTTTACAAAAGTTCACAGTTACAGTTATTCATTATTTCCCTACAGATTGAAGTTTACAAAACAAATAATTTATACTATTTAGCAAAGTATTAAATTTCAAGCAGCCATTAAAAAAATTTATATCTGTATCAACCGGTGGTCGGAAGTAGCACACTACAAGTAAAGAAACTACTGTAGTCGCTACTTTTTTTGTAGTATAGTGTGCTACTTTTTAAAAAAAAAAGTAGTATTGCGAGTAAGTGCAATACAAACAAAAAAAAAAAAAAAAAAACAATAGAGATTCCACGAAATTCCTTTAACGTTACTTTAGAAAAGAGACATAGTTCAAACGACACTCATCTTCGGAATTTGATGGGTACAAATCTTGGTAAGTCCATCAAAGGATGCAATGAAAATGACCCTGTTTAAGTAGCTGAGCGTTAACAGAAATTACTAATCACCTTGGTCACACTTTCTGCACACTCGTGAAACATTGATGTAATTTAAAAGTAAGGGAACATATTTTCAATGTAATTAATTTCTTAGTTTAAATTAAAGAGCATTAAACAATAAAAAAATAGCAAGTATTTAAAAATTTTGCATTTCTTAAATATTTGCTGTTGAAAAAGGCATAAAAAGTTTAAGGTTAAATTAAAAAAAAATTTTTTTTTGAATAACATCTAATTTAAACATGAATTAACTTAAAATAATCCAAACTTGAGACAGCTTTCCAGACCCAACCATTTGCACAATAATTCCCCTTATATTCTGAGGGTCAGAAACTCAAATCTGTCAACAAAAAAAAAGGTAGGAATATTTATTTGGAGATAGTACGTTTTTGCGTCTGATCTTGTAACTTAAAATATCCTCTGCCCTTGCTAAGTAACATATTCTATGTCGTCTCCTCAAACCAATAAGATTGAGTCCCTGTACGTGAAAATCCGAAAATCTAACCCAAAGTTTAATCAGGATGATTCATTTTTTGTACACAGCACATTGCATAATAGCAAAAGATGAATTAAATCATATCAAAATATTAATTTGCACTAAATTCATATTTTAAATCCTTAACTTTAGCCAAATAAAAAACACAAAAATGAGAACACATAATATTTTCTTTAAATTTTCAATTGAATTAACTCAAAATAATTAACTAAGATGAACGTACTTTGTAAGGTGAAATATATTTTCCATCAGGTGTAACATCACCAGTTCTACTTAAGAGAGCCTCTCTAGGAATTCTGTAGTTTTGGAATGACATAAACCTGAATAATAAAGAAAGAATTTGACATGGCTATTAGTAAGACAGACCTGTAAATATACATTAACCTGCAAACCCCATTCAGAGAAAATTTGCCACCACCGCAATTTTTTTTTTACTATAACTAAAATTAAAAAAAAATAATTCTCCTTCTCAAAGAAAGTTTTGTCTTTTTTCAAATTCCTGAGGGGAAAAAAAGATTAATTTTTTCCCCCTTCTTCCTACCAATGCAAACACTATTTAAAACTACATTAACATGGTTTAAAATTACACATTGCGATTCATCTTTAAGATCGTGACTCCTACTTTACGATTTTATATAAAATATCACTTTTCGTAACCACTATTATGATTATTAAAAGCCACATTCGTATTCACGGGATTTTAAAATCAAACATGGAAATTCACATTAATGCGATTCTTAAAACAAACCTCAAGATTCACATGATTTTAAATTTAAATGCTGAGGTTCATATTCACGTGATTTAAAAATCACACATTGAGATTCATATTTACAAAACTTACATACATAAATATAATCTTGCAAAGATATTTTTATGAAAACGTAGATAACATTCTGTGAATAAATGCTTCCTGCATACACTTTTTTTATTGCTCAAATTTGAAGTATCTTTTCAATTATATAAAAAGTGCTTTTGGGTTTTTATTTTCAGTTTTTTTGGTCCTTTAACTCATGCCAGTGATATGATTCAATATAAAGTTAAACAAATTTCATCAAAATGAGGTGGTGAAAAAAGGGTTGAAACTAGTTAAAAGTGTTGATCTATCTATATGTGCAAAAAGTTTTTTTTTAATGAAACTTTGTCTTTGCAGAGTTTTTCATTTTACCTAAGCCTTGAGAAAGGCTTTTATCAATACAGGATAGATAAGAATAAATATTCTAAAAAACTTTATCACTTTCATAAATATTGCAGCTTTTACCCTGGAATAAATATGTTTTTAAAAGAATCGGATTATGAAATACTAGTTAAATGGTACCAGAGTTCAATATAAATATATAGTTGAGTATGAAAAATTTAAGACATCAGGTACTAACTAATATCATTAAACTGTTGTAGAAACTATTTTTGATGCAAAAAGAATGGGGAGAATTAACAAAAATGGTGAAAAGGTCACTAAAATATTTTAGGGTCATGGTGCCCATATTTTCATTAAGAATATGAACTCCCTGGAAGAATGACATTAAAGAAACTAAAAATAAAAATTATGAAGCTAAAAAAGAAATTTACATTGCATAGATCATTCTGTGTTCATAACAAATATTACACTGACATACTTCTACAATAGTCTAATTTATTGACTAACTGCTTTATTTATACACTACTTCATATTTTATAGGCTTAGGTTTTTATACGTACGTATTTAGCAAGAAGCTTTTCAGTGCATAAGCATACAATGAATTCAATAAATCACATTATGAATTAGATTTTATTAAAAAAAGAAATTTTTAAATAGAAAAAAATTACCCATTATCTAATCCTTGTAGTCCCAATTTAGGTCCCATATCACCCACAGTTACTCCAGAATAAGGTAAGTGAGTCTTAGGATCTCGAATGGGCACTATAAAAGCATGAAGTCCATGACATTTACCATCAGGCGTATACAGTTGAGCATATAGAGCAGCGTGTGAAGCACTTTGTCCTAAATTTCCAATCCACATTTTTGTTGCCTCTAACCTTGGAGTGTTCAAAACAAATTCCTAGAAAACATAATAAAGCTATACAATGATAGGTTAGAAAATATACTGTAAATCTATCCAAGAGATCACATCTCAGAATCATAGCAGAAATATTATACTCAAGCACAAACCTATTCTTTAAGCATTTTTAGTAATGATTAAGTAATGCGATAAGTAGCGTTCTAAGTTCAGTTAGGATTAATATTGTTTCTAATCATGTTAAGAGGAAAAAACAAAAAAAACTTCAGGTAATAAGAATGGTAATAATTATGAAGAATTTTAACAGAAAAATCATGGAAATCCTTTAAATTCATATTAGGAAAAAAATTTAAAATGAGCATTGATGAAAAGAAAAACCAGCTTAGTTCACTAAATGGTATTCGTTAGCTTCAGAAAGTTTTTCTGTAATCCTTCTTCATAGATTTGTTCTTTTATTTCCCCAGTCCACATTTCTATTTTTTTTTAATCCATTAAAGAAACAGTAAAATCATTCATATATTTAGAAACTACAGAAAATTTCCTCATAGCTTGATATCTCATAAATAGCAGATAATTCATCATTATCTCCATCGCAGAATTTTATCAGGTTTTCTACAACAAACCTTTTTAGCATTATCTTTCTACAAGATACTTTTAACAAATATACAAGGCAAAGAAAAAAAAAATTCTTTTTACTTCATTATTCTCAAATGAGAATAGAAAAATCCTTAGCATTTATTTCCCCCCACCAATAGGCAAGGAAACATCTTTTGAATATAATTCTGGCAGAACAAAAATCTTTCAAAAATTTCTGCAAAAAAGGAAACCATTTTTTTTAACTTCATTATTCTTAAATGAGAATAGAAAACCAAGAGCATTTCTTTCCCCTCCGTTGGGAAAAAGGAATGTTTTGAATCTTGAAATGAATGTAATTCCAAAGTAAAAAATTCTTTCGAAAATTTCAGCAGAAAAGAATAAGAAAATTAAAAACAATGGATAAATCTCTTTGCAGGAGCTCTGTAATGTTCTGCGATAATGTCGCCCTGGTTTTGCCATGGGGATCATCATCATCATAATTGGTTAGACAGCCCAATGCCCTCCTCCGAAGATCATAGCATACAATTATTTTTAGGAATTTTACCAGACTTTTCCTTCTACCAAAAAAGTTAAAGTTTCAAGTTGAAATTTTTTTAAATATTTTATTAGTTAATTCAAAAGTTACAACTTTTAACTGGTATAAATTTATAGATTTTTTGAAATCAGTTGCAATTGAAATCAGTTATATATATCAGTCAAGACAAACCTGCGAAAGTGGATCATATGTAGCAGTTGTCTTCATGCAGCGAGTATTTGTTCCATGAGCCATTTCAGTTAAGGCAAAACAACCGATAGCCTAAAATATAAAAATATTTTTAAAATAATTAATAGCTATTCATTAGTCATTGGTAGAGAGGGGTGTATATCCCCTTCAATAATTAGAAATATCTAAAAGTTTCCCTCAATATTTCAGAGATAAAAAAAAAATTAATTAGTATTGATTTAAATTCCTTAAAGTTTAAAACAAGAAATAAATAAAAATAATTAATCCTTCTGCACATATTTAGCACATTTAAGAATTTTTTATCTATGAAATTTAGAGAACTATTGTAACTGTGTAATTTAAATTCAAGCTCCCTCAAAAATTGGGCTCCTGCAATTTCCATGTTAAAAAAAAATTTAATTTCTTATTAAAGTTTTTTAAAAACACATACATTTTTAAATTTTAATTAATTCACTAAGAATGCCTTTATGAGTAGATCCCTTTTCATAGAAGGAACTTCTTTATTTCTATGCCAAAAATTTAAAGAAAGGAAATTTTTGTGCAACTCAATAATATTGCTACTACATTACAAAATATATATTTTAGTATTAAATTTAACAAAGAATATTCAAAAAGGCCTCTTTAATTATTATTAATTTAGAAGGTCTCTATATAAATAAATTAATTTCTACAGATGATAAAATTATGAAATATGTTTGCTTGCATATGGATTTAACATGGTGGTGAACATGCATTTCGAAACTAGATTTTCAAATGTCCTTAAATTTTTCTAATTTTCAAACATTCTTATAAGATTATATTAAACCATTATGAATTTTAATATTCATTTTAAATTATTTTAAAAAAATACAATGACCCATTAGACCATTGTCTAAATTTAAATTCAGATATGTTTAGTTTTTCCTCATATTAAAAAAAATATAACAAAATAATAATACAGAACTTTAATAATATTTTCAAGTTTAGGAGGAGCCTCCTTCGAATTGGCCTACCTTAGGATATAAAGATTTAAGGCTAACTTTTCAAACATGTAAAAGAAAATTTTACTTCATAAATTCTGAACTTAGCTATAAGTAAACGAACATATTTCTCTGCTTTAAAATATTCCTTTTAAGCAAAACCTCTTTCTTTAATACAAACTTGTGAATATAAATGGTCTGAAAAAATTAAAATGTCTGAGTTATCAAAATAAAACAAAAATAAGCTATTATAATTTTTAAACAAAGTAAGTCAGTATAAGTCTAAAATAACTATAATTTTAATAATTTTTAAGGTAAACTGTTTTAATTTACAAATAAATAAGTTGATGCATTAGCCTAATGTTGAACAGTGAAAAACATAGTTTCAAATTAAAACAAAATCATTCCAATTGCAATGATTTATTCCAAAATTAGAAAATGATAAAAGTACAGTTTTTTACCTAAAGAAAGAGAAACAAAATTTAAATTATGAACTAACAGAATAACTTTAATACAATCACAAATAAATATAAGATCAATTTAAACTCTAGATTTAGCAATTTTTGATTAATAATTGTCACTATTTTATTTGAATGATTAAGAATTCTGGAAAAGTTCATCCAAAATAAATTTACTCATAAATAAAAAGTAATAATCAACATCAAAAGTGCTGATTAAATTTTATCACCAAAATAATACATTAAAAGTTAATGATTTGAAAAACATTCCATTATATCCCAAATTGCTAAAAAATAAATAAAATTTTTTAAGGTAACAAATTGAATTTTAGTTTAATGCTTACTTTGAAATTGCTGACATCATTCATTAACTTCACATGTCGTTTTGTTCCAGAAAGCCTCAAAACCATTATGAAATACTAAAAATGAATAATAAATAAGTTACAGAAAATAAACGGCTAAAAATATCAAGAATCAGTCCTTTTTGTTTTCTTTAACTTGTTATGTAAGCTTCATAAGATATTTTAATAAGGTGTCAGTAACAAAATATTGATTTTTCATCAAAGAATTTGAAAAGATTTAATTTCATTAATAAATATTAACACATTATGATATAAACGCAGTAGAGTTAGCTAATCTGCATTTAGATGTGCATTTCACACATCAGATTTTAGTTTTAGCACTAAGAATTTTTACCATAACTGAAAATACTCATCATAAATTTTTACTAAAATCTTAAATTTTTTCCTTTCCATGCTGCTGGAGAAAAATAATCACCAAGAAAATTAATTAACTTAATCATTTATCATAAATGCATTAACATAAGTACAGGGTGACAATGACACTACTACTTTCACCTATCCAAAATATAGAAAATAAATTTTTACTGCTCTAACACTGTCAATGACTAAAGCTGCTTGCATCCCAAAAGAATAAAATAAAAAAAAGACAAGCTTTACTTGTGGATGATCTTTCCAGATTGTACTGTGATGAGCCCTTTTCTTATGCCACAAATGAAGGTACAAACTTTATATAATATGTATTTTGTATAAGGTATGTATTTTATAAAATAATAACAATTGTGACATGAATTTATGAAATGCTGTAAAATTGTGGAAACAAACAAAAAAAATTAAAATATATTTTGTAAATAAGTTATTTTTTAAAATCTTTTTTTAGAAACCTTAGTCATTTAAATAGTGTGAAAAAAAAGTTTAAATATTATGGAATAATGTTTTTCGATTAAATATTCAATCAAGAGCGTTATTTTGGTATAATACAATCTGTGATGAAAAATGATATTAATTTACAAACATAATCACCGGTTAGCTTCCCTATCTATCTTCAAAATATAATAAAGGAGTGCAATATAAAAATAAGGAGCAAATTCCAAAAAATTTAAAAGAGCGTGAAATTGATCTCTAAATTTTTATATTTATATTTAACGTTGAAAGAAATTATGAGTTACAATAAAATACTGAGACAAATTTTACGTGAATGGGACATAAGAAGACTTTTAACAAGTTTTGAAGTACAAGATATATTATCTTATTTCTAATAATCACCTGTTCACTGCTTTATTATTCAATATATATGCATTTTAAATAGAACAAATAGGATTATAGTAAAAAATATTTTATCATTATAAATTACTGGATTAACATAAACTGGTTCATTTAAATAAATTTTTTAATAACTGGTTTAATTATAATTAACAAGTAAAATTTAAAATATAGTTAATCAATAAACTTCTCATAAAAATAAATAAAATTGCATAAATAAGAAAATATGCATTGAACCATATCTACACAACCAAGTTTTGTAGATATGCTATTCAGCAACTGTGAAAATCACTTTTTTTAACATGAAAAAAAATATTACAAGTTTTCTGGAAAAGTTTTAAAATTACAAATAATAAATCAAAAACAGTGTCATAACAAGAAAAATTTCCAAAAATATAATTTTTTTTATATAATATATAATTTTCTATTTTTCATGTACTTGGCAGTATTTATCACTAGACAGCAGCTCATTTATATTATTCTAATGTGGAAAATTGATTAAAAAGTAATGAATTCTTTATAATTTTGTATTGTTTTCAATTTATTAAAGTTTATAGTTGAGACTCTACTATGTTATACATTATCAGGGGTCTGTCTAGGTTTTTCTGAGAGGTACCTATTTTGTGAAAATTTAGACATAATTTGTGAAAAATTAAAAATTATATTAAAAAATCAACACAAAAATATGGATTTATCATTTCTTAAGGGATGCAAAAATAAAATTTTAAGAGAAAGTATTTTGTGAAACTACCGTTTTTCCTAAAATTGAATTTGTGAAACTACTGCTTTTCCTAAAGTTGAATTTGTGAAGGTACCGCTAAATGGTAGTAAATTCGGCCTGGACAGACCCCTGATTATCTAAACAAATAATTTGATATTTGCTAATGATAAAAATCTTTAATGCATGTAATTATCTAAAATTTACTATGAATATTAAATTAAGAAAAGGGATACACAGTAAAAATAAGGGAGATAAGTGACAAACCCTACCTCTAAACCAAGCAGAAGTTTTAAAGCAAGTGACCAATCTATCATGCCTACACATATGTAGAGATTTAAAGCAATTAACGGATTTTCTCTAAATTCTTCATCAGAAAAGAATTTGTATTCCTTGATGCGTTTCATTCTCTGAAAACAAAGTTTCCTAGCTTCCTGGCGTGTTAATTCAGCTGTGGGTACCTGATGAAAAAGTGGATCGGCTTCTAACGTCTTCCATACTCTGTTCTAAAAAGAAATACAATGAAATTTTATAGATCAAATGTTTTCTTGGTATACTATATATCAGTTTCAGATTTTATAAAACCTATTACCACAATATCTCTACATAACCTAAGATCCAGCATATTATGAAATTGTACATAGCACAAAGCTTTTATGTTTATAATTTTACTAAAATATTAGGTTGCAAACAATAAATGACTCAACAATCATTTTTTTTAGCTACCCATATGATTAAATGTCTATGATTTATAGACCTTATAGATTAAGTGCCTCTTGCCATAGCAGTTTTTTATTACCCCCCTCCCATAATGGAATATTATGTTCTTCTTCTTTTATTTTAACAATATTTTGAGAAGAAAAAATATTTTAAGTCTTCATAGTCATGCAAGAAATTAAATAGATTACAATCAAGTTTTCAATTTAAAATTGCTATACAAACACACATACCCTCCAACTAGTACAGAATTTGAGCAGTGTAGGAAAATATTTTCCTTTGTGGTAGCAAAGGTATCTTATTCACATTTCAATAAACTAAAATTAAAGAATTTTCCCCCAACCATACATAAATAATTTAAACAGATATGTTAAAAGTCATGTTGGTTCTAAAGTCTTGATATAGGTTTTATATGAAATCAATTTGTTTTAAAAACTTCAGCTTTAATTCGCTACTACAGATAAACATATTTCATACGAAATTTAAATATTGGAAGGTATGAGAATAAATTAAATAAACAAATGTAAAACAATCAATATCTTCAACAATGTGATTAGAGATTTTATTTGTTTCTAAATTTAAGTTTTAAAAATATCAAAGTTATATTACCTGAAACTCAATCATATCTCTACCAATGAATAGCAACTTCATTTCTTTCCAATTAAAAGAAGCTTTTGACCTGTAATTATCTAAGGGACCTGGACAGAAATCTTCCAAATGTTCATATTTCATGTTCGGTTTGATGGGTCGTTTTACTTCAGTATTCATTTTGGCTAGAAAATTAGTGTAATAAAAATCAATATACAATTACTATTTCTTTAATACTAGTTGAATGCAGCAAATGGGTAAAAATAGATATGTATTATATTACAAATATTATTATTAAAAAAAACAAAGCATAAATAATTTGTGAGTTTGATGCAAAAATAAAAGTACAAAATAAATTATCAGTGTAGTATGAAAGTTTTTGTAAGAGTTTTAAAAAAATTATACTAATTTCAAAATTTTGAAAATTATCTAAAATCAATATACAATTACTTAAATACTAATTGAATGTAATAAATATGTAAAAATAAATACATATTATGCATTACAAATATTATTATTAAAAAAACAAACCATAAATAAAAATTAGTGAATTTGATACAAAAATGAAGTTACATAGTATGACAGTCTTGTAATATTTTTGAAAAAATTTTCTAAATTTCAAAAGTGCACTAAAATTTGTATAAATATGTCCCAATAAATCCGCACTTTGCATTTCTAATCATTTAAGAAGTGCTGTGACCAGTGCTAAACATACAAAAATTTAAATGTGCTGTTTTCTATTAAATATGTTATTTGACACTTTTCAGACAAGTTAAATCAATACTACCAAAATTAATGTAATGTATTATTCAATATTAAAGAAAAATAGGGATGAATTCCAGCATTCTTGTATGAATTACGTAGAACAATAATTTAAAATGTATAACAGTAAACTTAAATTAACGTGCAGAAAAGTTTCGTTTTAAAAAAAAAATATGTAAATGTTGTAATTTAGGATACAAATTAAGAAATTATTTTCTTAAAAAAACTTATACTAAACCAAAAAATTAAGTATAACTGAAAAAAAATTACTTTAGAATTGACAAACTTTCCAAAAGAATTCCGTTTACTTATTTTATGAGAAAGGATAAAATGTTCTCGGAAAATTTTTATAATTTGATACAAAGAAAAAAAAAACAAAAAAAGAAGTAAAAAACAATGTAATAAAACTGAGGAAAGGATTAATTTTTTTAGAGTAAATTTAAATTCTTTTCAAGAGTAGAACAGAAAAATAAAAATTTCAGTTCCAACAACTGTTACACAAATCAATCACACTTACTCTTACAAACTTGAAGCTTCCTGTATAAAAAACAAAGTATTTAGATAATCCAAAATTTACAAATTATAATTTATGTAAAAACTCATTCATTTAAAGAGAATAAATTTAAAACTCGCTAAAAACCGGCGAATTTACAAACACATTCCTCTGCTGCCACCCTTATTTTTAATACAATAAAAAAAAGCCAACATGGGCGTGTTCAGTGAACAGCACGTGCGCCAGGAGTTAACTCTACGTCACAGATACGTTAACTTATCGATTTTCGTTCATTCATTTTTTATTTATTACTCAATTTGTATAGTCACGTGAAATTCTTTTTTTGTGGCTGTAGAATATATGATAAGAGAAATGAACGTCTCAATCAAACATTGAAATTACGCTGGGCGTGTTGTAGTTTTAAATAGGATTCTTACACATTTCTGTAGGTTCTCTCCCTTTACAAAAATAAAGCTCTTTTTTTTCCTCCAACATTCGATGTTTGATGCTGTATTAAATTATTTATAGTCTCTGTATTTAGAAGTATACACTCATTCACGGTCGTGATCGTCGATCTATGTAAAATATTCATCTTGCAATATTTTTCTGTTCGAGTCATCTTTTCTAAAGATCTTATGCCCCTGGGTCTGCTGAGATTTTGGAAAGTTCTAATATATACGTTAATAATATCATTCCTAATGTCGAAGATGAAGCTGTTCATATCGGGTTGATTAAAAAGTTCCCGATGTGTCAGATTAACATATTTTAAAATGGCAAGAAGACTGATCTGATGGGTGTTGGTAAATGAAGGTGGAAAAATGTGTGAGAGAGTTGTTGGCCACCGACTGGGATCGAACACGGGTTCTTTGAATGTTGAGTCTGTAGTCGGATGCTCTAATCTTAATGAAAATGGGGGTACACCCCCGAGCAGGGTAAGTGAATTATAGTTCTCTCCGCACACTCCTCCCCCAGTTAACTCTGGAAAGTCTGACTCGTAGTCAGACGCGATCGTATTTCGATAGAGAGCCTACCCTTATGAAAAAATCGAGGTATAAATGAGGTATAAACAAGGTATATTTTAAAGGTATAAAGGAGGTTGTTATTTAAAGACGTCGTTGAGGTTGAAAAGGGTGCAAATGAATACCTCAAAACCAACCTCAAATATACCTTAATATATACCTCCAGAGGTATATATGTTTCAACTTGAGGTGTTTAATTTTACATCTGGGGAGAGGTAGATATTTACTACTTTAAAGTGTTTCATTTTCAACCTTAGGTTATTACTTATCAGCTTGAAGTATATTTATTTACACTTGTGGAAGTATTTATTCAACAACCTAAGGTGTGTCATTTTACACTTCAGGTTATTATAAATCAACCTCAGGTGTATGTTGTTCGACCTCAGGTAATTATTTTTCAACCTCAGGTATCTAATTTTATGCTTGTAGAGGTATATATTTTTCAACCTGAGGCATGTCATTTTACTCTTCAGGTTATTTCAAATCTACCTCAGGTGTAATTTTTGATAGTTGGAAAGGTGATTTTTTACTAACGTAAGGTGTATTATTTTTCACCTCAAATATAGGTTTTTATGCTTGTAAAGGAAATTTTTTTAATCAAACTAAAATATGCCATTTTTCCCTTCAGGTTATATTTTTTTATGCTAATGCTGGTAATTAAATATAATTAAAATATTTCTCCTTAGACTGCTAATTTTTAACCTAAAATATATATCTTTTCACTTGTAGAGGTATTTATCACTCTGATGGAGTTTTTAATGTTACACATTAGGTGGTAATTACTTATTAACTTTTTACGGTCTGTCTTGATTTTCACTGCTAATCCTGATGCTAAGAAACTATTTTCTAAACACATAGGCGGAATACGGATGAATCTTTCTTTCGAAAGAATTTTCGACTGATTTCCATGTATTGTGTGAAGAAAAGTAAAATGCAATGCAAAGAATATATCTTCCTTTAATTTTGAAATACAACCCATTGGAATGTATTCTTCCTCACACAATTTAGAATATGAATTTTCACTTAACGCCTTTAATTTATAGTTTGTGAACCTTGTGCTAATTTGCAATTAAATAGTTCATAAAATTTATTAATCTTGAATTAACATGTAGAGTTGAATAATGTTAAGTATGCTGACTCATAAACCTTAAAAGAACATTTCAAATGTTTCTGTAATTTTAATAATTTCAATTAAACTATCGTGAAAAGAGGATACATTTGTTTCAGAAAAATGTGGGAACTCATTTATATAGAACAGATGTTAAAGGCGCTAATTTTTTGTAAAAGCGAAATAACAGCAAATTTAAATAATTTAGCCAGCTTACAAATAAAAACTTTTATTAACAAAAAAAAATTTATTTTTCGTTCAAGAAATCAAAATTCTTGACAATTACTCTGCTTCTTCTGCAAGTTTGCTGTGCTTACGTTATTTGGAGCATTGGAACCTATAAATAAAAAATTTGAATTAGCGAGAGTCATATTTACATTGATAATGACAAATTTTAAAAGATTAGAATAATATTTTAAAGCTTATTTCGTTGCATAAATCACCTTGTATTATTATTTCTATTCAATTTTGAATAAATAAATGGTTTCTTTAGTAACAGCAGATGAATAAGAATAATAATAATGACCTGCAAAACTCTCCTCCCAGTATATTTCAACTCTTTATTTTGACTGTTTAAACATATCACTTAAAAAAGCTAATTTTTCTATAAGATGCATATAAAAACTGCTGTAGAAATAACACGCTTATTGAAATTCTTAATTTTCCAATAATTCAACCGACCATTTTTAATTATGGATTGTTATGCTGATATTTAAATTTTTTTCTCAGCAAATTTTGAATAAATTCAATTACACTGGCCTGCTTGTTTAAATTTTTAGTCCAATTTCGCAAAAGAAATTGTACTAAAATCAATTCTCAATGCTGCTGATTCCGAAAATAATTGTCTATCACGTAAGGTTTTTAAAAACAAAAGGTCATTTTCAACCTTTTATTTAATGTGATCAAGAATCAATCATCTTTTAATAAAAGAATGTAGAACATCAATGTTTTGTGTTTTTCATGCCCCATCGAAATAAAAGCAACATTAAGTTTATATGTTTACTTGCCTGAGAGAATAATTTAAGATAATGCTATAAAATAATGTTTTCAAAAATCAAAGATCATGCAAACTTTATCAGTAATTTTTTAGATGAAAAGATTTCATTGAATCAAAGGAGAATAATTTACTTGTCTTTTTTCTTTTTGGTGTATATTTAGAGTTACTCCCAGGGGAAGGCTCTCCAGTTACTAGTCTCACTTCCTCCTAGCTGCAGAGCACGTATTATTGACAGCCTTATTCAAACCTTGAAATTCTGGATGCCATTTACGGAGCAGCTCTGTAAAAGTTTCATGTTCAAGTTGAGTAAAATCAAGTTATATAAAAGTTGCATAGCAAGTTTCATTTGGAAATTTTCAGATGAGATTTTTTTTTAAGAAATTGAAGGAAATTGAAATATATATTTATATAACTTTGATAAGTTACTAATGTTGACAACAAAAATCCAGAGTCAATAATACTTTTAAACTTTTTTAACTACAATATAGGCAGATTAAGTATAGGTTCACCAAAATGATTTTAATATTTAATTGAAATAATAAAATTATTTTTTTGGAATAGCTGTCTCAGTAAATTTGTTTTATACAATATTCTTTGTGGATTAAAGATAAAAACTATTTTATTAGAGCACACTATTTATACGAAAAGTTTTCATGTTCTTTTAGTCTCTTTACGAGTCTTCACGAGTCTTATTAAAAATAAATTGAAAATCATTCCAAAATATTAAACTGCATCATGTTGATCTAGAATAATATTCAAGATTTTGCCTTAGCGGACTAAAAACTAAAGTAAAACTAAACACAGTGGCGCGACAGCCCATAGAGGGTCAAGGTCTACTGTGGCTATTTCAGTTTTCTTGACCTTGGGCTCTGGGATGCAGGAGCAGATGTTCCGGTTAGGTGGTCAGCCGAGCGCGGAACCCCCAGTGTTTAGTTCCCAAGCATGCTTGGTACTCATTTATCGACCCACTGAAGGGATGAAAGGCTGAGTCAACCTTGCCCGGCCCAAGGATCGAACCCAGGACCTGTGGCACGGAAGAGCGGGGCGTTGCCTTAGTGGACTAAACGGACAAAAAGTTTGAATTTTGCATGAGAATTTTTTAAATGGATGCCAGTTTTCCTTCACCTATAGTTGCCTTTTTGCTAACTAACTTCAGATATTATTTAATAGGTGATACACATACAAATACTTTTAAGATACTCAACTAAACCAAGCTTATGTATAAAAGGGCAAGTAAACTTAAACTAGGCTGCATTAATTTCTTCGTAAAAATTTTAGTAACTTGTACTTGTCAGAATTCAATATGCTGTTGCTGGAATTATTATGGTGTTATTGAAGAAATGATTTCTGATGAAAAGATGCGTTCTCTTAATCTTAATTTTAATGTTGAACTAAGCCATATTACACAAGTAACTAATTCTGGCAACTTTAACTTAATTCCTGTGACAAATATATCTTCTGTTTGTATTTCCATCCAGTGCGATGACACTGGAAAAATTTATTTTGCTAATGTGGTGAACAATCTAGAATTAGAATAACTTTTTTCTCTCTAGAGGCAATGTATATGTAAGTTCAGTAATCCCCGCTTATATATAATGTAATTGCTGTTAATATCAATCACTTATTATTACCGAAATTATTCGGTTCTGATTTTTTTTTCATTGATATTATAGTTTTCTGTGATCCTTACATAATTTAATGTTATTAGAATTTAATTTTCAAAATTCTTTATTTATTAGCGTTATATTTTTATTTACTCTGCACATTTAAAAATTAAAAAAATTCTTTTCTTTCTCTGCGATAATGTTAGAATTTCCAATTTCTCATCATTTCTGGAGTTTAAAAACAAAATATTTTTCAGATTATGAAAATTTATGAAGTTTGCTTTATTAATTTGTGAGGGGGGTTGAAAAATTAGTTCACTAAAATTAGCTTGAATCTTATCTCATATTACATATATTTTTATTTAAAAAAATTTCAGATTTTATTAGGAATTCTCATATATTTTTTTATGAAATTTGTTGATTTGATATGGTAAACTTCTTTCCTACCTTAGAATCACCTGTTAATAGTAAACATTAATTTAAAAAAATGAATATTTACTTCGAAAAACAGGATTGTTTTTTTTCTTCATGTTTGTAAATATATATTTTTATGAAAATGCAACTTTTGAAGAAATATTAAAATTTTTGTGTGATGTATTTACCCTGATTGCAATTTTTATTGTATATGTTTATTTTATTAGTTAAATATGTATGTTAGATTTTTGTTGAAGGCAACAAATATGCATTTCGTTCCTTACAATAGTATTATTTATTTGTTTTATTACCTGCAATATATAAAAACTGTTAACTTTCAATTTTCAGTGATTTATTTATAAGAGAAATTATGAACCTTTTACTCAATCAGCTTGCATACTGCTACGTTAAAACATATACATTTAAGCAAAACAAAAAGAATAGTTATATTTGAATAAATTACAAACAATAAAATATACTGTGCGTAACCTGCTGTAACGATTCACCAGTAACGTTACCCTAGACAGCGACGAGAAATATTTAGATTGATCTGTCTTATTGCTAAGCCTACAACAATAGCCTCAAAGAATATCCTCCGACTTAAATAATGTAAGATCAGGACGCGTCTTTAAAACAAAAATAATGAAATTTAAGTTTGAAAATTGAAGCATATTTGATTAAAAGTGACAAAGCTAAATTAATAAATGTCAAGCACACTTACCGAATTTTAAAGAAACTTTCGATTGTAAACACACACGCCATTTGCCGGCTAGCACGGAACTCTGGGAAGTGAGCTAGTTGATATGAAGTGTACTTTAAACAACCTTAAAACAACCTTAGGTATAAATAAAATGACTTCATACATCTCAATAAAGACCTCACTCTCTTTAGTTGAAAAAAATTATATTTTTTATACCTCGTAAATACCTCTTTTGTTACAAGTGTAAAAAAAACAACCTGGTGAACCTTAAAAACTGCCTCATGATTCTGGTTGATATGAAGTGAATTTTAAACAACCTCAAAATAAGCTTAGGTATAAATGAAAGGACTTCATATACCTCAATAAATATCTCACTCTCGTTAGTTGAAATAAGGTCAATTTTTTTATACCTCAAAAATACCTCTTTTATTACAAGTATCAGAAAATCAACTTGATATACCTTAAAAATCACCTTATCAGTCTGGTTGATTTGAAGTGAATTTAAAACAACCTCAAAATAAGCTTAGGTATAAATAAAATGACTTCATATACCTCAATAAATACCTTTTTATCGTTAGTTGAAATAAGGTAAAAAATTTTACACCTCAAAAATACCTCTTTTGTTACAAATGTAAGAAAATAAACCTGGTATACCTTAAAAATCACCTTATCAGTCTGGATGATTTGAAGTGAATTTTAAACAACCTCAAAACAAGCTGAAGTATATATAAATCAACCTCGTACACCTTAATTACAACCTTTACGAGGTATAATTTTTATTTCTGTTTTCTCTGCAACCTTAAATATACCTCAAAACAACCTTAATACCTCAAAAATACCTCAAATCAACCTTAAATTTACCTTAAATTTTCATAAGGGTACATGGCCGTAAGTGAAGTTGCCATTCTAGTGCAGTTAAGGCTTTGTTTGAGGTTCTGCAAAGATTTTTTGTGGAGATCAAATAGTGTAGTTCAGTCATATGTCGAGGGATGCGTGTTCGTTTTCCATGGTCATCAATGTGGAGGAATGGAGAGAGATGCTCATGACCCTCGGGCAGGGATCAAACCCGGAAATTTTGAGTCCGTAGCTGGATGCTCTAATCTTCATGGAAAAGTGTGAGTTAGAGAGCTTTATATTAGTTGCTGCCACAAACGCTTCAAAAATACTAGATAACTGAAACTTTCATGGCCTTCTGCAATTACATAGAATTTTTGTTTCCTACTAAAAAATAAAAGGCTCTGGTTCAGGTCAAAATTATGATCCGCGGATGAATGGAGAGTAAATGTGTCCTCCCTGTAAAACAGGATGTAACGCATGATGTATGCTGTCTCCGGCAGTGGCGTACGCAGAATTTTTTCAAGGGGGGTGTTCATAATTTTTGAAACTACTAAAAGAAATTCGAGTCTGTAATAAAGCACTATTATTTCCCTAATTTAGACAGCTAGACAATTTTGACTTTTTATTTTGACAACATTGTTTGGTTAAATTTTGATTTGATTTTTTAAGTTTAAGAACATAATGTAATATCTTCTGAAAAAAGTCCAATGTCATATGGGCGGGAAGTAACACTTTGAGGGCCACTTTCACATTCATCAGATTTTGTTATGCTAGAAACGTTTTCTTCAACGGAAGTATCACATTTCTGTACAGCAGAAAAACTTACATTGATACTAGATGCTGTCACCTCACTAATTTCAGGTCGTGATTTTTTCTCAAAGTAATTAAAAATTGCTAAATTCTTACGTTTTGACATCCTAAAGATCCAAGAACAGTAAATATATATATTGGCGCAGAAATAAATGCTATGCTCAGGGCCGGCGCGTACGCGGGGTCCTAGGCCATTCAAATTTTTGGGGCCCTTCGATTAAGTTGTTTTTCTCGTATATTTTTTATTTATTCAAATATAAAAGTATTTATATATCTTTTCATTTCAGAAAGCATGTTTAAAATTAAAATAAATAATAATAAATTGAATTTTACTTTATTTTGTTAAATTAGAACTAAATTTTAATCATAACATTTTGAAAAAATTTTAATATGTATTTAAAATTGATTTTTTTTAAAAAAAATCATTGTTTTTCTTAATATTTTAAAATTGATTTTCAAACAAATCCATTTTAAGGGGGCACCCTAATCATTTGATATTACATCATCCACTGTACTCCGTTCCCCCTTTTATATAATTTTTCACCGCATCTCCAAAATTCTCGAATTGTCTCAAAGACGACAGGATTCCAGAATCATCGCGTAAAGATCTCGCGAATGACAGCCAGTCTCGAAAACTATACTGGCAGGACAGAAAGGGACCAGTCCGTAACAGTATCACGTGAATTTGGTTTCAAAAGTACAACCCTATTATAGTAAAAGTTTTCTCAGTATTCTGAGAAATACCGTGAGAAAAAAAAAGTAGGCATAAGGCAGATAAAAATATATTGTCTTAAAAAATAAAGCTCGCATAATTTCTACTAAAATTTTTATTTTTTTCATTTTGTCTGAGCTCAAGGGAAGTGTTTAAACCCCTCCCTTGCGTACGCCACTGGTCTCCGGAACATCCTCAGGGATGTTTTTTTTCTTTCCAAACCGTCATCAATAGCCCACTGTGCAGTTCTAGTTCGACGTAAATAAAAAGTACCGTACAGAACTGAAAATAGGGCTGTGGTAGTCCAGTGGTCTGGAGGGGCCGGGATTCGATTCATGACTCTTCAAGACCTAACAAGTGCTTGCGATATGCTTGCTCGTGAATACGAACGTCCTGCCGTCAGTCGCTGACCCCCCCCCATGAGTACAGGGATCTGGAAAAAATTTCCTTCCCCTTCAGATCTATGTCTAAACTGAAGAAGTGGCCTAACGAATGTAATCCTCTTAGCAGAGGATCAAAATTGGTATGTCTCCGGATGGTCGATGGTATGTCTTCGGTTCATCCCCAGGGATGTTTCCCAGACAGTCTCCAATAGCCTATTGTGCATCTCTAGTGTGACGTAAATATCAGTACCTACCAACCAAAAAATAAGAAATTAATCCTCTACAGGTGCATTGTTCTCTGATAAGCTACGCTGTTATCTTTACTAAGGTTCTTTAACGATTTTCGCTTTACAACTTTCCATCGTGTAAACAAAAAATTTTATTTTCAATATTAGAAAATAATTTTTTTTTAAACTTTACTATAATAAAAAATAAATTATAAGAAAGAGGAGCACAATACTTTGAAATTTAATCCCTTTGTATTTTGGTTTTAAAGTCACATGAAATTAATGGCTAAATAGTCATGCAATCGCAAAAGATGTTCGAAAATTCCTGAGACTTCGTGCAAAGCCTATGGGTTAATGTGTAAGACGTATTAAAGTAATGAAAAGAACGGAGTATTACTTGCACTTACATTTCAAACTTTACGTTTAAAACGAGAAATTCCTAGAGACTGATGAAATAGGAAGAGCATTTCTTATAAGAAAATATGAGTTAAAAGGAAAATAAAAGTTATAAAATAAAATAAATAAAAAATGTGGATAAAGTAAACTTAAATTCTAATTTTTTTAAACATTTTTAACCGACTTAGTTGCTTTCATCTACATATGTAAGCCTTAAGCAGTGGTCGGAAGCAGTGCTCAACAGGTAGCAAAGGGTTGGGATAGCTTGGTTGGTAGGACGCAGGGCTAAAGAGAATAGAAGGGCTGGCTCACTCCTTTGAAGAAACTCTCGCCGCGCCAATTCTCCGATTTTCTCTAGTGACGTCACTTTGGCGCAAAGCTCGTACTTTTACTTCAAAGACGGAGCGTTCAGCCTTACTAGCTCTAACTGATATTGGATCATTTCTTTTTGCGAGATATTCTAAGACATTTGTTATTTTCCATAATGACTTTCCTCAGTTTCTGCAGTGAATTTACAAGAATTTAAAACTATTATGGAAATGCCAGTTTGCGCGATTGCAACTTGCAAAAATTCTGATAAAAAAAAAAGGAAAAACGCGTTTCCTAAAGTAAATGAACAACTATGTAAAGAATGGATTCCGAAATGACACAGTTAATATAAAACAGTAATACGTTTATTCTATCGTTAAGAACTTTTATAAAAATTCATTATCTAAATAGAAACCGCCTCGTTACTACCAAAAGAAGGGCAGGTGAAAAAAATTAAAAAATAGATAAAGTCAAAGAAAAGTAAAATATAAATTAAAAGTATAAATAAAATATATAGTATATAGTTGAAATTCTCCTAATTTCATAACATATTTTTAATGTAGTTATTCTAAATATTTATGATTTCTTTAAAAATTATATTCTCTTAAATTTAAATATCTATAAATTATATCATCGTAAATTTAAATATCTATAAATTATATCATCGTAAATTTAAATATCTATAAATTATATCATCGTAAATTTAAATATCTATAAATTATATCATCGTAAATTTCAACATCTATAAACAATTGTAAAATTTCTAATATCATTATGAACCAAAATTATTATTTTGTTTCAGTAATTAGCGTATAAGGTTGATGTTTCCTAATGATTAAGTATGAACAAATTGCTTTTAACGGCATATTTAAAAATTAGGGATTCTAAATTTAACTCAACTTATAACAGAATATGTAGATAAAAAAGCCCATTTTATGTTTTAATTTTTCTTAATAATTAAAGTTTAAACAGAACTTTTTAAAATAAAGTATTTATAGTGTCATTTTCGCCAAATAGTAAAATATTTTAATAAGTTTAAAATGGTATTTTTTTTAATATAATGACCAAGAAAGTTTTTTTGAACTATGTTTATGAACGGAAACAAAGTGTTAATTACGTAAAGTTTGAAAGCTAATAACCAGAAAATGTCTAACTTATTTTTACAAAGAGAAAGATGCAAAGTTATCATAATATCTTTGCTTGCGATCTCCGAGATCTGTGGACACAGTGACGTCATGAGGAGGGAAATCGTAGCTTCAGCTCTAAGAGCGGAGTGAACTAGCCCTTCTATTCTCTTTAGCCCTGGGTAGGACGTTGGACTCGTGTTCGTGAGTTCGGAGATAATTGGAGATAACCCTCATTATAAAATTTTCTCTTACCTCAAGGGCATTGGTATCTATGTATCAATCTAGCTTTTAACTCACAACCTGAAAGTATAAAATTCACCTAGGTGTAGGCTCGTTATAGCCACAACTGGCTCTTGCGTCAAAAACTTCAAACTAACCAAACCTTACCAAACCAAATTGATCAGAAATATGTCGAAATAGCTCCGAATTTGAAAACCCCATGTATTCGAAATTGAAACAGCATATATTAATTTTTAAAAAAAATGCATTGTCTCAAAATCATTGATGAGAAATATTAACATTAAAACATAGATTAAAACGTGCACTGTCAAGGAATTTTTATGAAGTATTTAAAAAATAGAAGAAGGCAGAACCACTAGAAAAATTTTAAGATCCTCTCAAAAAAATTAAAATCGCTCGCTAAACTCACAGTTAAAGATCAGAAGTAAAACGTGCTGGAAAGAAATATGCATGCAAACATAAGTTATAGAAAATAAAAGAAATATTATATTTCATCATCAATGGTCAACCAAGTAAAGCAGCAGCGGAGTAAGTTTTTAAAAATAAAAAAAATGGGCTTTTCATATTCACAAAACTGTTGCTTTTCTCCAAACTGACGTCTTGCGCCATTTTCAAAGTAAGCGTAGATAGCGCTAGCTTCAGATAGGCTAAACTTGGCCTAACAGTCATGAGTAACAAAATGAAGAATAAAACAGAGAAAAATTATAGACATATGTAAAAAAAAAGGGGGGGGGAATAATAAGTAAAAAAATAACAAACAACAGTTTAAAAAAAAAAAAATTAAATTTTATTTAAAAAACCGTCAAAACTTTTTTTTTTTTTAAACTGTTGTTTGTTATTTTTTTACTTATTGTTTCCCCCCCCCCCTTTTTTTTTACATATGTCTATAATTTTTCTTTGTTTTATTCTTCATTTTGAACTTATCTAATGAGTTCTGTTTACTTGCAGCTTAAGAGCAATAAATGAAACTTATTGTTTTTCTTAACTTTCCTCGTGCTTTCTTGTATATATATATATATATATATATATATATATATATATATATATATATATATATATATATATATATATATATATATATATATATATATATATATATATATAAATTGTTCTAAAGACAATTACACGAAACACACTCACTTTCACTAAAAAGTAAATTGCGCGTATCCCTGAAGGCACACAAGCTCTCTAACGCAGATTGAATCTTAATTGAATTGAAAAATATCAGTTTGCGACCTCGAAGTTTTTTTCCACTTACAAGAAAACGAGTAATCAAATCAGCATTGCACCTTAAAGCAAAATAGTTCTAATTTATGTAGTAAAGTCAGGAAAAAATATCTTGTTTGTCCCAAAGGCTAAGATTATCAAGGCTATATGTAGACTAAAAATATTTTTATAATAACCCAGGACAAGAAATCAAAAATGTCAACACGTGAAAGATTGGTAAAAAGTACCGTCTCTTTTAAAGGTGCCTCATAATAAAACCAAGTATAGCCATGATATAACCAAAAGTTCACGTGCAGGAAAAATATCTAAACATTTTGATTTTGAGTTTTCACGCAGCTTACACAAAGTTTGTGATCAAAAAGAAAACTTCATCAAAAAAGCATTTTAATCGAAGCTACATTTTTCAAGTCGACCGGATTTATAACTCGAACAAATCTAAATATATATATGTTTACACTAATTTACCTTCTTTACTGAAGAATAATTATAATCTTTATAATGACCGAATTCAAGAGAATGTCGACTTTCACCTGTGAATGTCAACAATCACGTTTGGTGAAGTCCCGCAGTGGACTGATAGTTAAGACACGGTTCCCAGCAGATCACCGAAGTCAAGCATCACTGGCTGCGGTCAGTGTGCGGGTGGGTGACCACTTAGATCAGTCTGCGTAGGGACCGAGGGTGTGAGGTATTGGTCCTCGTAAAACTGTGCTACCGTAAAATGCTCGACTTCGCGTGCAGGTCGTCGGGCTGCCGAAGCGGGGGTGCCATCCCCTCCGCAGAGGATCAAAATTGTGATGGCATGTCTTCGGATCATCCTCCAGGATGTTTCCCAGACCGTCGCCAATAGCCCATTGTGCAGCTCAAGTGCGACGTAAATTAACAACAACAAGAACAACACGTTTGGTGAATGTCCGAAATATTAGTTATATCCGATTTGATATTAATTTATTCGTTGATTTTATTATATTTATTCGATATTTAAACATCTGCCGAGGATAGATAAGGAGAAACATCATTGTTCGGAATACCGGTTAAATGCATGCTGGACAGTGGGATTTGACCTTAAAAAACATCAGTGTAGGGTATACCGGGCAATGGCACTTAACTAGGCCTAGTGTATATTTCGGACGTTTACCAAAGCGACTATGTGATTGACAACATTCACCGGTGGAAGCCAACAACCACCCATTTCGTCAACCATGTGTGGGTATGGGAGGTCTTCTTCTTGAAGTGCAAATACCTAATTATCTTCTGTTGTTACAGATCCCAGGTATTTAAACTCGGAGACTATATCAAATTCTACTCCATCATTGACCTTTAGTATCAACAAAAAAATAATAGGTAAAAAAAAGAAGAAAAAGAACAGAGAGAGAGAGAGTCAGATTTACAAAACGTTAATTCGACATTTATGAAATAAAGTTTATAGTATAATTACACTGAGGCAGCTCATCCAAATAAAGTGTTCACTTTGTGGCTCAAAATTTAATCTAGATAACCTTATAAGTTTCATTATAAGTTTGATAACACAATAAGCGCTTTATAACAATTATAAGTTTCAGTCCTTTTTCAACCTCTACACGCAAAATTTATTTTCATTTTCTAACCAACTAGCTGTCTTTGGCGACCAGCTGGTTATTGCTTAAAACGATACTAAGTATCAAAATGAAACTTAGTTTTTTCCATCTTACGGTAAGGAGTGCATAGTCAAAATTTGAGATTTCTTCCTTAGTGTCAAACTTTTATTTCGCACAACTAACAATTGGAGTAATTAGCCTCTGATTACCCTGATAATTACAAAACATCGCTATGAAACTTATTTTAGCTTTCTCTTATATCTGATTAAAAAAAAAACGCACGGTCTAAATGTGTAGCTTTTACCTAGGTAAAAAAGCGCCAAGTAGAATTTTTTCAATTAGAATAATAAACCCGATAATTACAAAATATCATAATGGAGCCGTGATGGCTCAGGGGACTCTATCCCCTCAGTTGAGCCATCACGGTATCAGCTATTACTTTTTATTTAAGAGATGTCCGTTATATAGTCAAAGATCTCTATGTAGAGCCATGATGGCTCAGGGGATAGAGCATTCGCCTTCCAATGAGGTGAACCAGGTTCGAATCCCAGCGATGGCTGAGCTACGCAAATTCCGCATCCGGCTTGCACCGATCACAGTGCTGACGTAAAATATCCTCAGAGGTAGACGGTCCATGCGTTCTCCTTTCTGTCAGTCTAGCCGTGGAAGGTTTTCGTGGTTTTCCTCTTCGTGTAACGCAAATGCGGATTAGTTCCATCAAAAAAGTCAAAATTTCCCCCGATACTTAATCCAAGAGTTATCTCGTCTTCTGAATTGGGTTCAAAATTACAACACGACGGAATTGAGCCGCGATGGCTCAGGGGATAGAGCGTTCGCCTTCCAATGAGGTGAACCGGGGTTCGATCCCGGCGATGGCTGGTCGATACGAATTCCGCATCCGGCTTGCACCGACCACAATGCTGACGTGAATCATCCTCATTGGTAGACGGATCATGGGTTGGAGTCCCCTTGCCGTCAGGCTATCCGTGGAAGGTTCTCGTGGTCTTCCTCTCTATGTAATGCAAATGCGGGTTAGTTCCATCAAAAAGTCCTCCACGAAGGCAAATTTCTTGGCCACACTTGATCCAGGAGCTCCCTTGTGTTCTGGATTGGGTTCAAAATTACAAGGCTACGGAGTTGAACATTGGCAGTCGTGAGCCCAAAATTGGGTCGGCTATTCAACAACGGTTTTAAAATATCAAATTTAAAATATCAATATCTTTTCTAGTTTTTCTATTCATTTCACAAGAGCACATCAACATTATAGATTTCTAACTTCCCAGAAAGTAAGAAATTTAAAGATGAGTGAGTGAAGGCTTTGCTTTATTTATATTGATAAAGTGGGGTAAGACCGGGTAGCTATAAGATTCGAAAGTCTGATGGAGATAAACTGTTCGACCTACAAACTGTCAGATTTAATCAAGATATCCATCGTTTAGATGTGTACAGTGTATAATTCATGGAAAATCATACACGTACTACTTTTTTTAAAAATGATTTTTTTTCTAGAAAAAGTCAAAACAGGACTGGGTACACATGTTAACTCTATGAAGAATTTAGAAATAGTACTAGAATTTCAGAAAAAATAGCGAAATCATGCATAAAACTAAAAGATGTGTACCAACGAAATTAATAAAACTAAAACAGTTAAAAAATTTTTTTCTTTCTTCATGAAGGAAAAAAATGTTTAGCTTTATAAAATGTTGGGCAGAAATCCTTTGTAAAACTTGACGCAAAATTTGAATATTAACTTTAATAATTTGTGAAAATTCTTTTTTAAACGTTGCATGATTTTAATGATAATTTTTTGGTTGTAGTAGAGTGCCGATTACCCGAGTCCATCCGATAATTGGGCGACTTTTAAAAACGGCCATGAGAATATTTTTAAGTAACTTCTCTTTACACTTTTTTCCAGGCTTAGGATTAGAAATTGCAGTAGTGCCTATTACAGCATAATACAAATAGCGCGTTTAAAAGTTTATTATTTTAAATTTTTTTTAGAAACCTGTTCCATTATTAGAAACTATCTACTTGACATTGAAGGAGTGCCACCGTCTTTTCCAGGTGACCGAGGAATAAAAGAAAACATTTTTCGAATCCTTTCAGATATTCTGAGAAAAATAAATAAATAAAACTTTTTTTTTTTTTTTTTTTGAGAAGGTGGGGAAAAACACAAGGTCCTCGAACGATTCGGATAATTAGACAATCCGTTAACTCAGCGTTCGGATCATCGGTGCTCTATAGTATATGACGAAACGAGTTTTGTTCAATCCAACTGTGAACGAGAAGTTTTAAGAAAACTTAACGCGAAAAAAAAGCTCAATATCTAATCGGAGCACCTGATATCAGGTTTTTATCCCTCAATAACTACCTGTTGAGAAAAGTGTTCTAGAAAAACATGTTATGTTATATAAAAAAAATTTTTTATGTATCACGCAAATCACCAAATGATTCCGCTCGATGATAAATGATGACACTCGGCAACGACGTTATAAGTCGACAGGATTAAACGGTCGGGAACGGGGTACGGTACATCAACGATATGGAATATCTCTCATTTGAAATTAAATAAATCAACTTCGGAAGAGGGTACATCAAAAATATGGAATAACTTCAAATCATTTTTTCAAATGGACATTTGGTAAATAAGCAGACAAATTCTTCTTCAACTTATGGCAATAATTAATTCATCCTGTATCTTCATCAAAAAAAATAATCTCTTCAATCATCAAACGTTTAGTTTATTTTAAATTATACCTACGCACAGTGGAACTAAACGATCATCGGTTTTCCATATGTCTATGCTGCATATTTTGTCTACGTTCCTGAGACTACTAGAAAGCTGAGCATCAATTTCCTTCCTTGGACTAAAAAGAATAACTGCATCGAACTCCTGATAATTAAAATGTTTTATTGAAACCCTATCCCTTTGAGAAAGCGTTGATTTTACCACTCTTAAGTGCTGAGCTGGATTTTATCGTCGATGAATTGTTTTGACACCCCGGAATGGTTTACGATGATCTCCTTAGATGTTTGACATTCCTCTCCCACCTACTCAGAACTCAAAGAAAAATAAGCTTCAATTTCTCCATTCAATGTTAAATTACGATTCATCTTAACGAAAAAACAAATTTTTTCCCTAGCAGCTCTCGTCTTTGCTTTTGGAATTGTGTTCACGGAATTTCAACGCACTTTCATCGCTAATGTTTTGGTTTTCAAAATATCTTGGACTAATTCGAACTTTTTCACGTATCCTTTGAGTTTATTTTTTTTTTACAATTCTCATAAAACAATTTCTTGAATTTTTATTGATTATTATTTTAAATCTTTTTTAATCATTTTTGATGTTTCAATGGGAAACTACTTTTTATATATTAATCGTATTTACTGTTGAAATTTTTTTCTTGAAATTTTTATTTTTAGTGAATTGATTGTCATAAGAAATGTTTCGAGAAATTATTTTCAAATTTATTGTTTTATGTGTTACAGCTTCTATGATTTATTGATTAGTTTAATTTATGTTTTTGTTTTACAGTGATTAGGGTTTAAATAAAAATGCAATTAAAACATTTAAAAAGAAAATTCTCTTCTAAATTCAACTGCAATAATTATTAAAAATTGATTTTTGGTATAGATATTGATATATGAATGCAATTACGGTGTGGCAAAAGTTAAAAGGAAGAAATGTTAAAACTAATACAAATAGTTTGGAAAAATGAATAAAATACTTGCTGTTAGAATTTAAATTGAAGTACAACCAGACATTAATGCTTTAGTTCAACGTTGGTAAATAGTTCATAGCTCAGACATTTCCATAGACAAACAACATAAAGATAGGAAAATGATCAAACAAAAATTGAAAAGTATTAGTAACCAAATTCACTTCAAAAACACGTAAGAAATAGAAATAAAAATATTTGAATTCCCTAACAATTGTGACAAATTAAATTATCGATTAAGATCTCTGCACAAAAATTACTTTAAAAAATATCCGAACTAAAATTTTGAAAAAAAAAAAAAAAAAAAATTATGTCCAAAAAGAAAGAATTAAAGATATAAATGAAAAAAAAAAGAAAAAAAAAGGTAATTTGCAAATTAACCAAACTTGCACTTCAGATTAAAAATAAGGAAAATAGCTAGGCCAGTCAAATTTTAAAAACTGATTTACCTTAATACCATATTAAATTTGAAAGCTTTGTTTTGGATTTCAATTAGTGATAAATTGTGTTAAACAGGTTGTAATGCAAAATCTGAGAAGACTGATCACCTTTTCTGATTATAAAAGCAATTTGTCTTTACATTTTTTCCTGAAATCCGGGTTAATAATTGCAATAAAAATACCAAGAAAGAAAATAAAAGTACAAATAAATAAAGAAAGAAAATAAAAGAAAGTAGAAAGAAGAATAAGAGAGAAAAAGAAAAGAAATTTTCAGAATACAGAAGGCATATTTTGGACATAAAGAGAAAAAAAAAAAAGAAATTTTTTTTCGGATAATTAGCTATTAAAGTGATAAATATGAAAGGCAAATAATAAATAAAGTGAAATAAAAAAAAAATACTGAAGTCTTGGACTTCACAATAACAACCAATGTGTCATTTTTTTATTTTGTTTTCAAACAAGGTAAACAATACTCAAATCTAATTTCAGATTGAAATTTTTCCAGTAAAAATGTTTTTTGAATTTTGTGTTTTACATTTTTAACAAATGTTTAAAAATTTTTGTCATCATGACTGAAGAGATAACATAAATTGGTATTATGAGGAATACTTCTTGCAGAATAACTGTAATGTGATATTTAAACAAAATATTTTTGAAACAAAATATATTTAAACAAAATATTTTTGATTGTTAAGTCAAAAGAACTGTTGAAAATGAAAATCTTAAAATTGCTGATGATGCTACTACAGATTTTTGTTTGTGTTAAAATTTTTACCATGAGTACAAATGTGTATTTTTGATAATTCAAATATTACTTTTATATATTGTCAACATTACAAATTTGGTTATTTTAAATGTGCTTCTACCATAGGGAAGATTTTGCAAATGGATAATTTCAAAATTTTGGGATTCTAACTAAACATTATTGGCGAGGGGGGGATGTAACATAAAAAGCTTCAATTAATCTTTTTATGTTAGTTTCTTTGCTATAAAATTTCATCCTAATTAATTATTCTAAACGAAATACTTTCTCACACTTTTAAAAGCCACATCCTGTTCTTAAATCTATTTTTGGCTCAAGTATGCATTTAATTAAGAGCAGGACATTTTTCCCTTTGCTCTTGTGTGGGAAACGTTCGATCTATTTCATAAACCAATAGCAACTACTAAGATTTCCCTCTTTCCCTAAATTAAGACATTTTACGGATTTTACTTTGCAAGATTTTCTCTAACATATAACCAAGGAGCGCAACTTTTCATGTCCACTTTTACTCATTCTCATGACTGCTCTTGTCTAATAATTAATAAATAAATTTTGTACCCTCCTTCCCGACCTATGACCTGTTTTAATCCTTCCACTTGGCAACGACGTTATATATATATATATATATATATATATATATATATATATATATATATATATATATATATATATATATATATATATATATATATATATATATATATATATATATTAGAAAAAAATTACCTTTAAGTAATTTTCTTTTAAGTCATAGAATGCGAAATGGACATGAATCGAATTTTTACCTCTTATTCAGTTTACACATTGTATTAACAAAAATATCGAAATTGTTTTTATAGATTCATAGAATAATCTCATTCGTTTGGGGTCGTTCAAATATTACGCAAGTGCATGTTTTAGGCAATTCTGGATCTTCGGAAAAGTCGAAATATCCCCTTTCTTTGTTTTTTGCTCTAACTTTGACTTGTATTGTAGCAATCTTGTTTCAGAATTAAATTGAAAGAAAGAAAAGATATAACTTTGCACAAAACAAAATTAACGTTAAAATTAATTTAAAAAAAATTTGAGTGGATATTTTTTGAATCTTTAGTATTTTTCTTTTGTGGTCTAAATTCGAAACTCTTTTAAGAATTTTTTTCCAACTCTTTCTTTCCCCGAATTTAATTCGAAAATTGAAATTCCTGAGACGATTTGGTAAATTAGAAGATTTTAATATCTTACATATGTATCGCTCAAACTCGTCCTCCCCCTCAAATAAGCATAGCACAAATGTAATATTTGAACTTAATATTTGAATGACCTAACTATTACATTAGACAGTTTAAATATAGATTTCAATCCTTCTTATTTTTTAAAATATTGCATCTAATTGATAGGCTGTTCTGATTGATAGGAATAGATAACTGTTCAAGAGATTGTTCTTGGTGCAAAACACTACTGATTACCAAGTAGGCAATAGTAATTTCTTGTGTACTGTCAGCGAGAGGAAATTCCGTAAAATTCCTATGTACATATCTGAAAACACTACTAGAGACAATTTGATGTAACAGTGTTATATTTAGAAAAAGTGCTGTATTGCCTTAAGCTCTTTGCATAAATGACTACTTATTTACCGATTCGAAAAAAGGTGTTCCAGATTTTTTTTATATCCGCACATTTTTCGACTAAATCAACTTCAGCACCATAATCGCTGATAAAAAGCAGTGAGTAATATAAAATCAGGCTAACATAAGCATGAATAAAAAAAGCAGCCCATCAAGATCAAATAAAAAAACGCAAACGATAATTTTGCAACTTCTTGGTTTCAACATTGTTTTCCCGTTTCTTCTTTTTATTTTCCCAACGTTCATTTTTAATGTTTTTACATAAAATATTTTTATGTTCTTTTTATGATATCATTATCCATTATTATACTGTATTGGTGGTGATTTTAGTATAAATATGAGCTTTGAAAAAGGAAAAGAATTTTGTGACGTACTTAAGAAGCGTACATTGGTTCGAATTGAAAACTGAACTATTCCATTGGACGACAAGCGGACGAACATCATTTTATGCAGTTTTTGAAACCCATGACTTGAAATTTTGTGCCGTTTATAAAGATGAAAAAAAAAAAAAAAAACATATGACTACTGGGTGACCATTGATCGCAATAATGCGATCACAATATTCTTTCTTTTTTAGTTTCAACTTCGTTTCAGTGCTGTTTCACACCTTAGAACATTATTCTATAGTTGTTCTTGTTAGTACTGAAATGAAAAAGCTATGTTTTTTTTAAAAATTATTTTTATTATTTTCCTTCAAACCACCAAAGTCAACTTTAGGATGACAAAATTTGACAGTCGATGAAAAATAACCTGAAAGACTATGACACAGAGGAAATTGAACAGAAAATTATTACAAAACATGAAATTGTAGGAAATAGAAAATGTAAAATCGAATTAAATTTCGTCAGTACAACATTCAATGAATTTAGTTTCTTTTAAATTTTATTTTTTCAAATGGCAGGCACTGAACTTTTCGTTCTTCGCCTAAGAAGATGCCAGAATTGTTACTCATTTAACGTTACCCAGTGGGCACTTGTGAACCAAAGTCACGGAGGCGAGCAACATTACCCACGCCACATTGCCACAAACCCGTTCATAGGGTGGGCCACATTCACACATGAGAGGACAACACAAGGAGAGAAACATCCATGCCCAGAGCGGGATTCGAACCCGCAGCCATTGGCTTCGCAGTCAGACGCGCTAACCGCTCGGCCATCTGAATTTAGGTTTAATAAAGTTACCTTTAATTTAGTTGTTGTTAATTTACGTCGCACTAGAGCTGCACAATGGGCTATTGGCGACGGTCTGGGAAACATCCCTGAGGATGATCCGAAGACATGCCATCACAATTTTGATCCTCTGCAGAGGGGATGGCACCCCTGCTTCGGTAGCCCGACGACCTGCACGCGAAGTCGAGCACTTTACGGTAGAACAGTTTAACGAGGACCAATACCGCACTCCCTCGGTCCCTACGCAGACTGATCCAAGTGGTCACCCACCCGCACATTGACAGCAGCCAGTGATGCTTGCCTTCAGTGATCTGGTGGGAACCGTGTCTTAACGATCAGTCCACTGCGGGACACCTTTAATTTAGAGGCATGGTATAAAAACGCGTAATAATTGGGTACTTGTTTTTCAAAAAGAAGACCACAGATACACACACATGTGACCTATAAAGTCAACGACAGCTGATCGTTAATAAGCAAAATGACATGTTAAAGTTGAGATAAGTTTCTCCACATAAGTTAGAATGTTAATTCACGTGACGTTAATTAAATTTAGATAGGGTACACAAAAGTCATAAGTTTGGGAAACACTGGCATACATGAAATAGAATGGAAAAAGCAGTTGCTAACGTAAGCAAATGCTACGTTTCAACAACCAATCAGGATCGAGATACTCACTCAACGTCACTTGCGGGTATCCCATTGCATACTTCGCGATAAAAGCAATTTTTTAAAGCAAATATAAATTACATGCTCCAATGTTTTTAACTTCAAAGTTTCCATTTTTTTTAATTTCAAAGCACTTAATTGATTCCAAACTCTAACTGTAAATTTTTGAAAAAAATTTCTCTAATTACAAGTATTTACATCTTGAAGGATTTTTTTTTAAAACTAAGTAACAAATTTTAGAAGCATCCATTTATTGATTCAGATAATTTTTTTTAAAGAGTTAATCGATTTAAAAAGTAAGTCAATCAAATGTCTGCTACCGATTTCCACGAAAGTTTTTTTTAAAAAACAATTTCATTTATTATACCAGCTCAGAATTTTAAGTTTCAGTATTTTTGTGACAATAACATAATATTAAACTTCGACCTATAAGAAATTCGATTTAAAAAAAAAAGAAAGATTTTCACTGTGGAAAGAATTACATCCTACGGATACTGTAAATATGGAATATCTTTATCCACTTCCTATGCATACTTCCGTAGAGCTTCCTTTCTTTACTGATATTTAATGAACTTGTCCTTGACCCTGGTCGAAATTGATTGCTTTTATTTTAATTCATAAATAATTCTGTTGTAAATATATTTCACGAGCTATTGACCGCGGCTTTGCATGCGCGGAAGCACTTTGATTTCGATTTTAACTATTGAAGTAGGGTATTAGCTATTACATTTTATTCAAGATATATGAGAGATATTGTTCTCTATGTAGAGCCATGGTGGCTCTGGGGATAGAGCATTCGCCTTCCAATGAGGTGAACCGGGTTCGAATCCCAGCAATGGCTGGTTGATACGAATTCTGCATCCGGCTCGCACCGACCACAGTGCTGATGTCAAATATCTTCAGTGGAAGAAGGGTCATGGGTTAGAGTCTCCTTGCCATCTGACTAACTGTGTGAGATTTTCTTGATTTTCCTCTCCACTTAACGCAAATGCGGGTCAATTCCATCAAAAAGTCCTCCACGAAGGCAGATTTCTCCCAATACTTGATCCAGAAGTTCCCTTGTCTTCTGGATTGGGTTCAAAATTACAAGGCCACGGAGTTGAATGTAGGTAGTCGCAAACTCAAAATTTTCAACAACGGTTAAAAGATAACTTTTTTCAGCTTTTCCTTAAGAATTGTCTACTAGAATTATGAATTAACAAACATTGAAAAAAATATTACCTCAAATTTAATAATATATCATAATTTACTTATGTTATAAATAATTTAAATGCACTTCATAATTAAACAAAAGGTACGACTAGGGGGACCCTGACTAGTCTGTGCCTAGGGCCCCCTCATTTCTTGATCAGGCGGTGATTTTGAAATGCAAATTCTCTTTTTTCTCGACTAGCTCACGATGCATACAGTTTTTGAGTACGGAGTTGAACATTAGTAGTCATGAACCCAAGATTGGGTCGCCTGTTAAACGAAGGTCTTAATAAAAAAAGGTTTTCTATGTATTATATTTTAGCAATTGTTTAAAATCAGCCATTGAATCAATCACACAAACCACAATAAGTTTTCAGCACAGAGCAGGCATCAGAAATATTAAAATTATTTCCATCTGTGTCTTGAGATTGCTCTATTACGTGCTGTACAACTTCATAACGCACTTTTGTGTTTCATATAACATGTAATCTACTGCTCAGAAAAAAAGCAAGCTCTGTCACTAACAGTACGCGGCACCGTACCATACGCGGCATATAGCACCGTTTGTTGTTTAAAGTTTTTACAGCCATTTTAAAAAGAATTATATATGTATCTAAATAATTACTAAGTTTTTATTTCTTCAAAAAATACAAAATCATTCTAAATAAATACTTAACGTGTAGCTTACCATTAGAGACTACTTTAATCATCATTTAAGAGGATGCCATACGACGGGAGAAACTTTTCCTCGCAAATTCTACTTCACTTCCATAAGTGCATTTGAAATATAAAGTGTAGAAAAAGTGAGTTCATGCAAACCATAAAGTTTTAATTGCTGAAAAAAACCCCGAGAATGAAGGGAAAAGTAAGCCTGGCATCAGGTTGGTGGTCGTATAGGCGATTGAAAAAATGCGCTCATGTTAGAATCCCAGATGTGGCTGGTTGATACGAATTCCGCATCCAGATAACACCGACCACAATACTGCCGTAAAATATCCTCAGTGGTAGACCGATCATGGATTAGAGTTCCCTTGTCGTCAGTCTACCTGTAGGAAGTTTTTCGTGGTTTACCTCACCGCGTACCGCGAATGCGGGTTTGTTCCATCAAAAAGTCGTCCACGAAGTCTACTTTGTTCCAATATTTGATCCAGGAGTTTACCCGTCTTTTGAATTGGATTAAAAATTACAAGGCCACAGAGTTGAACGTAGGTAGTTGTAAGCTCAAAATTGAGTCAAACGATGGTGATAAGATAAACATTACAATAAAATCTATGGCACGCGTGCCACATAGTGGCACGTGACAGTTTGTTCGGTGAACACGAGAAGTACACATAAAATTACTTTTTTTCGACCAAAAACATAAAACGCACCTTCAATGCTATCGATCATCATGGGCGGATTCAGAAAAAAAAGAACTATTTTAATGCCATCACGACATTTTCTAGGACAGGGGTGGCGAACCTTTATGCACCAACGTGCCATTTTTTTCAAAAAATTGTTTAATGAGGTCATAGACGTGCCGTCAAATCATTTTGACTTTGTGATTATTGGGAAAATAATAATACTAAATACTATCAACTCAAAACTCTTTATTTACTATGAAAAAAAAAATTTTTTTGCAATGTCTCAGTTGTTCCCGTAATTCAACTTAAAGTAACATCAGTGTGACCTCTGTTGTTGCAGATTAGATGACAAATAACTTATATTAGGTTGTAAGATGTTAGTTTAAGGACTGTTAAATTTTTTTTGCTAGTTATTTATTGTTAGCTTGTTTTGCTAGTCCTTGTTTTTTATGGTTATTAATTGTTTTTTGGAATTAATTGTAAATTTTTTTGTTAATAATTGTTTTTTCGTTTTTATATTTTGTGAATTTCAATTTAATTGTTAATACGCTTTATAGTAAACTTTGTGATCGGTGGAGTGCCCATAATATTGTGTCACGTGCCATAAATGGCACGCGTGCCATTGGTTCGCCATCCCTGTTCTAGGATATAAGAATGATCATAGTACCCTCTTCATTATAGAAGTCTATTCTGCACAAGATATCTATGAAAAAATAGTAATATCTCGCATTATTTACTTCAATTTCATTTTATGGTTTACCTCAATAGGTGCCTGCTTCAGGATATTTTACCTTAGCTAAAAGGAAAACATTCCATTAACAGCCCGTTGTGGGCCAGGGGGGTCATGGAAGATAAGCCTCCACAATTTCGTGACCAACGGCATGATTGTGGCAATGTGTTCAGCACTGCGCACAGAACGCCTTTACTTCCCAGACAAGCTCGTATCCATCAATCTGAAGTTGAGTGGGCTTCAAGCCGTGACTGAATATTTTTTTTAAAACTGAAATACTTATAAAATTCTGTTCATTGCTTTCCATTTGACGCATGGTTATAACTAAACATCGAAATATTTGTGCAATATAATTCTGTAATTTGAAACTACAGTACAACGATTTAAAAGTTATTTTTTGAAGAAAAAAATAAGTAAGTGGCACATTAGACATCTGAAAATATTAAGTCGAATTTAATTGACACGCAAATCGACACATTTCTGCATTAGACAATAGCAGCTCAGGCTGTGCTGTAACTAAAAAACAATGTTTTTAATTTTATTGATTCTTGTCTTTTATTTGATTATCAGAATTATATCGGAATATTATTGTATATTTTTTTCATTAAAACAGCAAAATATTGATGACCGAAATATGCTCTTAATATGAGAACTTACAATATTCATTTTAAAACGTATATATTCGCTATTTAAACACAAAAAAAATAAATAAATAAATAAATAAACAAAATATATGTATAAAAAAATATGTGAATAAGTGCAAGTCATCTGTCAAATTATTAATTTTTATTTGTTTATTGACAAACAAACATGGAGAAATTTATAACATGTTGATCTAAATTTTAAATTTTGATACCTACCACACTGTTAGAAATTCCTCCGAAAAAATGCATAAATAACGATTTATTTAATTGTTATTTTACCATATTTAAACAAAACAGTCAAATAACCATAAATAAGATGGTAATCAAACTATTAACAGATAGAAAATGTATACATGGTTTTACAACCATACTAGTTGTAACAGATTTCAAAACCGTAAAGGGGAAAAATAGTCTTCACCGTAAGATTTACAGTTAATCAGATGGACAGACTGCTGCCGGTTATTTTACCATGATTTTAGAAGGAGTAGTAGTAGTAGTTAATTTACGTCGCACTAGAGCTGCACAATGGGCTATTGGCGACGGTCTGGGAAACATCCCTGAGGATGATCCAAAGACAAGCCTTCACAATTTTGCAGAGGGGATGGCGCCCCTGCTTCTGTAGACCAACGACTTGCACGCGAAGTCGAGCACTTTACGGTAGAAAAGTTTAACGAGGACCAATACCGCACACCCTCGGTCCCTACGTAGACTGATCCAAGTGGTCACCCACCCGCACATGACCGTTTTAGAAGGAAAATTCTAACAGTGTATGTGTCATTTATAATAGGCAAAAATCTGAGTGATATTACATTAAAAGTCCGTTATAACGATATTTCATAATAGCATTTGATATTGTCGTCATAGCGATCTTCTCATAATAAGCAAACAAACACATTTAATATTAAAATAGCAGTAAAAGGACCAAAATATGAAATAGACACATTTGATTCTTTTTCTTTGAAAAACTACTTTAATTTAAAATACTGCTGTATTTTAAATTAAAGTAGGATCAAAGAACGCTTTTGTTTATGCTGCCTTTTTTGACCAATTTTTTCATTTATTTTCATCTAAGAAAAGACGGTTTTTGCCAACATATTGTACACCGAAATACGTAGCTCTGTACTTTATGATATGCGATGCCTCTTTACGTCATTGATAATAGTGAATGTTGATTTTATTAGTAAGTTGTCAAGAAGGGAGGGACATGTGGTCAACAAAAGGCATACTGCTTTTGAAGTGCAACGCATTATTTCTAAATAATAAAGAACTTTTTTTTTATCATGGGTGAAAAATAACTCAACCGGTGGTCGCCCACAAATTACTTTTTAAAAATAAGGAGTAAAAAAATTTTTAGAAAGAAATTATGCTCGTTTTTCGCTTTTCTATATAGATACCAGAAATAAATATGAATGCTTTTCCATTTAAACATTTTTTGTACAATATTTCTCCAATATTAAACAGCAGAAAAATGTATTTCCCTTATAAATCTTTTTTTTTTGTCGCAATTGCGGATGGCTAGTAATTTTAAACTCGTAATGAACATACAAATTTTTTTATCTTTATCAATTTAAAGGTGACTTGAAAATTTGTCGTAATAGCAGACTTGGTAATATCTTGTAACTGTTATATCGAACTTATACTATGTTTGCAAACAAGAAGGGTTTTCTTCATTGAAATTCAATTTTTTAAAACAAAAACAAATCTTTTTATTACATTTTATGTATATTTTTACATAAAAGAGAAATTTCGATACTTATTTATTGCACGAATTTATTTTCTTGATAATACTTTATTGCGTATAAGTTTGCAATCCAAATTACCAGACAGTTTTATACCGTGTATAAGCATTATAGTTAACCCCTTAATGGTCGCATAATTTTGAAGAAAACGGTCATAAAAGTGCTTATATTTTTAAAAAAAATAATAATTAAGAAAATAATGTAAAAGTGTATGTACTTCAATTTATGTATTTATTTTTAGTTATTAGGCTGATTTTCAACATGAAGTAGTGACATAGAGTTTAAAATAAACTGCACACATTACAAATAGTCTGGTGTTGCCATCAGGTGTATAGATTGAGAAATAAATGTCATTCTTGGCGTAAGTGATAGATTGTTTTAATCTTCTCAGCTCATTACTTTTTAACACTAAAGCTCGGAAATATCACGGACACGAATAACAGAGGGCGAAACTTTAACCCGTCATTTCGATGGGAGCGTGAAGGAAGGGGTTAAACAATAATACTAGACTACTGTGTCCTAGTAGTATATCCTATGTCCTAGTAGCACAGGTGATTCGAAAGGAATTCCTAAAGCTGGCACGGGGGTCGACGAACAAAAGCTGTGAAACCCTATATTTTATTTTAAACTCCGTGAAATTTTTAGACGCAATTGAATATGCCAAAACCAAAAATCTGTCTGAATTAAACAAAATTTTTATTCTTTATATTTTTTTACGAAAACATTTGCAACATATTAATTATAATGTTAATACAAAAAAATAAATAAATAAATAAAATAATAATCAAAATAAATAAGCATACTTAACAAGTTTTTTCTGGACGAAGACAAAATAGTTGTTCCAAGTCGGACTTGACAAAGCTACATTGTCAACCAAAGGTTTGATATGCTTTCATTGATAAATGAATTATATAAGTGTAGATAAATTCTGTTGAGAAAAAAAGCTTTTTTTTTTCTTGAGAGCTCATGATAATGTATTTTCAGAATCACTGATTACTAAGAAAGGATGAGTTTCATTCTTGGAAAAAAGATCACATTTTTTCTTAAGGAACAACTTTTAGCCATATAAATTTTTTTTTCCATTCAGTTTCTACCGCAAGCTAAATACATTAGTCATTTTAGGCATATAGTCTGGTTTTAGATTATGTGTGTGTACAGAAAAATACTCAATTCATATTTTCTACCTTAAAAAAAAGTTTAAAATTTTTGCACGAACGTCACAAAATACTAGTGAAACGTGTGAAAAAAAGCAGACCACTTTGAATGACTTCTGATCGGGATTCTTCACTTTCTAGGTCTCAACCTTAGTGGCTCGAAGGGGTGACTTCACGCTTATTAATAAGTGAAGACGATATTTTAAGTGATGAAATCAGACACAAAAACGTACTTTCTCTGTATAAACGTTCTTTTTTTTCAACGGATTCAGATTTCTGACCCCCAAAACATAGGGGATAGCTGCATATCTGAAAAATATGGTCCCAATAGTTTGGTCAGGAGAACGGTCTTAAGTTTTGACCCCTCAATGTTAATTTTACTTTTTGCGTATTTCGCTATATCTCAAAATTTCCTTATGCGAATTGAAAAAATTTTGCACGTTTGTCTAAAGATAATAACACGCAAAAATAACCTTTACTAAATATTTATTATTTTATTTAATAATGGTTGAAAAAATTTGGAGGCATACAATTGTTTGCATTATTTTAAAGAACATAATTTTGCATGGTGAATTACAAAATTTGAGTAAAGTCGGTCGAATAGTTCGTGAGAAATTGAATTTTAAAAAAGTTAGATATTCAAGCGGAATAAGCAAAATGTAAAATTAACATAAAGGGGTCAAAACTTCGGACCACTGTCCTGACCGGGATAGCCTGGTTGGCAGGGCACTAGACCGGCCGAATACTCCACGTGTAGTAAGAGACTGGTACACGTTAAAACTGTCGGGTCACAAAGTCCTCCATGTTCTCATAACAAATTATACCTCTGGGGGTATTGGAGATTGATCGTTCAGGTCAAAATTACGATCTGTGGATGAATGAATGGATCAGCCTTACAAACGAGTGTAGCCACTATAAAAATCTTGGCCATAGATGGTGCCACTGGAAAGCAAGAACAATCGCACCCCTTGCCTTAATGGCCAACGTTTAGTGACGATAACAACATTTAGTGACCATGATATTTAAAGTAAAGAAATCAGACATAAAAACGTACTTTCTCAGAATATACCTTTTCCCAATGGAATTAGATTTTTTACCCTCAAATTATAGGGAGTATCAAAGCTTAACCCCGTCCCGGAGAATACAGTAGACACTAAGTACGCGCACGTGACCTCTCAGCAAAAGAAAAAGAGGATTCAAAGAGGTAGGCTTGGTGGTGATCCATGGCAACACGTCGGGGAAATGGGCAAGGGAGGCAGAAGCAACTCCGGGAAAAAAATTCAACTCCACGAAGGCAAATTTCTCCCAATAATCGATCCAGTTCCCTTGTCTTCTGGAATGGGTTCAAAATTACAAGGCAACGGAGTTGAACATTAGTAGTCGTAAACCCATAAAATTGGGTCGGCTGTTCAACGACGGTTATAAAAATAAAATTATAGGGGGTAGTAGCAATTTGGAAAATATGGTCTTAATAGTTTGGTTTGGAAAGAGGTCCAAAGTTTGGACAATTTAAAGTTAATTTTACTTTTTGCGAGTCCCGCAGTGGACTGATCGTTAAGACACGGTTCTCATCAGATCACCGAAGTCAAGCATCACTGGCTGCGGTTAGTGTGCGGGTGGGTGACCCACTTGGATCAGTCTGCGTAGGGACCGAGGGTGTGCGGTATTGGTCCTCGTTAAACTGTGCTACCGTAAAGTGCTCGACTTCGCGCGCAGGTCGTTGGGCTACCGAAGCGGGGGTGCCATCCCCTCTGCAGAGGATCAAAATTGTGATGGCATGTCTTCGGATCATCCTCAGGGATGTTTCCCAGACCGTCGCCAATAGCCCATTGTGCAGCTCTAGTGCGACGTAAATCAACAACAACAACAACTTTTTGCGTAATTCGCCATGTCTCGAAATTTTTTTTAGCGAAATAAAAAAAAATACGCATAAAAAATTACTTACTCGTTTAGCCGCAAAAAATTCCATGCGAAAATATTTTTAGTGAGTAGTATTTATTAATTAATTTAATAATACGCGAAAAAAATTTGTGCAGTAAGGTAGATAATTTTTACATCATTTCAAAGAATGTATTTTTACATAGCAAAATATAAAATTTGAGGAGGTTTGGTTGAACAGTTCTTGAGAAATCAAATTTTAAAAATACGGCATTTGCAAAAGATGATTTCTCAGAAATTATTCCACAAATTTTGCCATTTGTAATTTAAAATTTACATTCTTTGAAATAATTAAAAAAAATTCTTTTTTCATTTGTGCGAGATAACTCTGGATAAAAAAAACTAATGGTACAAATAAAAAAATTTGAATATTAACTTAAAACTTATGTATTATGTTTTGCTTTAGTTCCTCGTATTTAATAATAAAATAAAAAAATATGTTGATTTTTTGCATTCTCCCCCCCCAAAAAAAAATCGGCAAGGGAAGCGATTAATCAGGTAATACAATACTGAGTATTTATCGACATATTTCAAGGCAACCCATACACCAGTATAGATGGAAATGAACTGCCGAAGAGTACCTTAGAGTACTAAGTACTCTAAGGTATAAATTCAAGGTAAACTATCTTTTGAAATAGTAAATGGGGAGATTTACTTGCATACCTCTTATTTAATGTAGCCTTAGATAAAGTAATTAGAGACAATGCTATGACTACAAGGGGTGTTATTTTTAGTAGAACTAAGTAGGTTTCTGCACAAGCAGATGATACTGATTTAATTGTAAGATCTGAAAAAATAGTAAGGAAATCCTTTATTACACTGGTATTCGCTACTAAGAAAATGAATATGATAATCAATAGGGTGCGTAATCAGATCTTTCAACAAAAAACAAGCACCTTTTAAGTACTTTTTAAGCATTTAAAAAAATATTTTTAATCACTTTCCAAAAAAAAAAAAAAATCACAATTAGAATCTGTGCAGTAAAAAAAAATTTTTTTTTCTATCATTTAGAGTTCTTAATTTATAAACATTAAAAATTCAAAAACATTTTCGAAATCTTCACGCAATCCTGATAAAAACAACTAGTTTCTGATAAATATTGCAGAGAAAATTGTGAAAATCATATATTTTTCGTAATTTATAACGATAATCTACACGGCAAAGCAAAATTCTCTTTTTAAAAGATAGAAAGTTACGCACCTTTTACAAAACCCGAATAAAAAAAACACCTAAGCACTTTTTAAAAACGTTACGCACCCTGATCAATGAAGATAATACAAAATACATGCATTGTGGAAAAGACAGTAACTGTAATGATATTTTTGAATTTGTAAAATATTCCACCGATGTGGGATTTCTTTGTCAAAATTAATTTTGACAAGTTGAAGGCAATTAATATTATCATTTTGACAATTAATTGTAATAATAATAATAAGTAAGAGAATTTTGGTCGCTAATTGATGCTTTCGTGGTATCAGAAAAGTCCAATTTAATTAAAAGAAAAACTCTTGTATTACTTTACAATTTACTTACAAAATCTATTTTATGCCTTGAAATCATTGACCCTCACAGCCAAAGATGAAAATGTTTTCTTGATATTTGAAAGAAGAGTCTTCAGAACTATCTTTGGTTGGTTGTGTGGAGGAAAGAACTTAAAATTATACGAGTTATATAAATATATGCTCTATAATAAAAAGTCGAAAGGCAGAAAAAAAATGAAGGACAAACTGTTTAAAACAAGACTTTTCTGTTAAAATAAAGAACTAGTGGATAATTGCCTGCAAAAACGTGGACTAGAAAAATCTTTAAAAAGGCCAAGGCCCACCCTGAGCAGCAAAGACAATGACACCATAAGGATGATTTAGTGATATACTCATAAAGATATAGATATATAAATATATATATGCGAACAAATAAGTAGAAAAATATATTGAACTTAATAAATTTTTAGAGAATGTATTTACAAATAGATATTTTATTAAGTCAAATCTTCAAGATAAATCATTAGCCCAACTGACAGAAATATAATCAACATTTCCAGATTCATTAAAAGATGCCAAAGCAACTGTTTTTTTCACTTGATGACCTAATCGTCCATACATCAAAACATCCAATGCTTGAAATTTTGCAGAAAAAAGAACACAAACAACAATAAATACAGCATGATATTTTATGGGATCACCTGGAAAAGAAAATATGAAATACATCAATAATATTACATTTGTACTTTATTCACATTTTTTCACTTTAGTCTAAAGAGCATGAAGTATACCCTATAAGTTTAGATTATATATATATGTTGCCATGAAAGACCAAAGCATATAAATACAGTGAAACCTCCGTTAAGCGGACATTCATGGGACCAAAAAATTTGTCCGTTTATGAGAGTTGTCCGTTTACGGGAAGGGTACACTAATAACGAAATTTAACACCGTAAATTGTTTTTAGAATATTCTCAAAGATGTAGAAATAATTAAATAATATCTACAAGGATACCGTAAATATCTACAAGAATATTTATTAAAACAATAAGAAATATATTAAAGATATATAAAAAAGATAAAGAAAGAAGATTCTTTATATAATCCTTTTTTTAAGATATAAAGAATCTTCTTTTTTTATCTTAAAAAAAGAAGATTTTTTATATATTCTTTTTTATATAATAAATATGAAAAAGAATATATAAAGAAGTTTGATATAAATACATAATTCTGGATGTAGCTACAGATAAATAAATATAATTTTCCTATTAGCATAGATACTCAAGTTAGACATATGATACCAAATAGGAGCGTACTGTCCTCAGTCCGTTTCAATTATTAGGTTCACATCCCCTTACACCTACTTATCATTTGATGGGGAACATGGTTAATACCTTCTTGGAAAAAAAACCTCCCATGATTCACAGAAAAAAAAGTAATGCGTACCTGTAAGTCATGACGACCTATGGAGATGATTATTCACAATTGATCAGCTATCAAGTGCCTGAATAAATGTTGCATTTACATAAACACCTCAAAGATTATACTTCTGTTCTCTTTTTTTTACCCCAGTTATGTTAAATACAGTCTTCGAATTGATAAGAAAATTAAAGAAATTTTCAATGGGGAAGAAGCATTGAGAGAAGTCATTTCAACTTGAGGGGTCTCATAACCTGTGTGGTCCAGATGAAAAGATCAAAAGATGCCGATGTCAGAATTATTTCAGGGGTGCAGTACCATTTTCTCTCCTTTCTTTACAAAGATAAGGCAAGGTGACAGGAGACAGATTGATTTTTCGGTGGTGAAATAACTTAACAATATTTTTAGTTATGGATAAGGCAAAAAGTTTTATTTACATGCTTTAAAAATGGTGTAAAGTTGCATGTTTTTAGCTTGCAATTTATTTAGAAAAAGTAGTGTCCGGTTTGTAGAGATAAAAAACAACGTTTCAGGATCAAAATGACTGTCCGCGTCCGGTTACGGGAGTGTCCGCTTTGCGGAGAATGTACGTAATGGTTTATTCATAGAAGATTCCCGGGGAATTAAAAATATGTCCGTATTGAGAGGCGTCCGTTTTGCAGGAGTGTCCATAACAGGAGGTTTCACTGTATATAGAATATTCACACATATCAAATATGTCAGCAATAGACTGAATATTTAATTATGAATCCAACACATAGCAATTACAAATGCATTATAATTTTAGCACTCTAATTTTAACACTTAGATGTTTGTTTAAATTTAATTTTAAAAAAATTAATAAAAAAAAATTAAGTGGATATAACTTTGAATGGTTTTATAGTTAAAAAAAATTAAGCAGTGTGATAAATGACCAATAAAAAACAAGCAGGTAAAAATTTTAAAAAAATGCATAGAAGTTCATTACAATTGCATCTGATATTATTGAGAAACAAAAATTGATTCATTCATTAAAAAAATATCACATTTTTAAAGTTATATCTAATAATAACAAATTTAAAGTTACCTTCGTAAACAAGAAAATCACCTCCAAACTTCAACCCACTTGTAATGTAATAACCTTTTTCCCATAGATCTCTAAAGACTGCATATCTTAATTTCTCTGTTTCCGAGAAAGGATATACCAACTTTCCAAATGCTGACATGTTTTTCCAAGGACATTCTGTTAAAAATAATAATAATAGTGTTGATTAAAGTAGCGTAAAGTGAACCATTTCTGTAAGAGCTCATTGTGAGCCAGGGGGGTTCATGCAAGGTTAATTCTGCTCCACAATTCTGTGACCAATGGCATGATGACCAATGACAATGCATTGATCTGAACTGAGTGAACTTCAAGATGCCACTGAGGGTTCACACCAGTTTTCAAAATTTTTAAAATCTTGTGTCTTAATACTCATAAGGCAAATGTACAATACTTTACAGGTAGAACAGCAAAAAAGAAAAAAATAATCCTTATAGGGCAATATTAACAACTGCCACTGAGCACAAGACAACAAATGGTGATTAAAAAATTATCAGTCAATCGCCATTTTTTTCATCGAAAATGCACCCTATGTGCTACCCTATTATTTTCCTTAACAAATATGGAATTATTATAAATATTTCATAATGATCTAAGAATTACTTTATTTCATGTTTGTTTTTCTTGAAATTTTTCTTCATCTTAAAAATAAACTTGCAATGTTTACCAAATTTTGAGAAATGCTTCAAAAGACACGCCTTACATTATTAATATCAAAAAATTTATTAATCATTAAAATTTTTTAAAAAGTGGACACTAACTTGTAGCAAAATTTCTTAACACTACCATATAACACTAGTAGTTGATATTTTAAACCTATTACATTACATTTATGCTTTTTACACTAAGTTTTTCAAATATATATATATATATATTCAGAGCTCAATTTATAAAAAAAAACGCATTCTGTGAATGCCTCTAGAAGAAACCCTAACATTTTTATGACACTCAAAATATAGTTCCATTATCAAGCTTATTTAAATTGAAAATACTTAATAAATGGTATAAATAGAGTTAAGTAATTAAATATAACAGTTGAAATTAAATTTCAATTTAATACAATCATAAAGTTCTTAACTTACTTTTCTAATTAAACAAATTTTAATTACAGACAACCATAAAACTCAAATGTACCTTTTTAAATTAACACTAAACATACTAACACTTTACAATAAACGGTCTTTTGACCAGTTATGGTATGTTTGGTGTTAATTTTAAAAAGTTAATTTGTATCAAAATTTTAAACTTAGTGTGTGCTTTTAGCAACCATCAAGTTTCAAATTACATAATTTTTAGATAAAGACAATCATAAACCAAGATTTTCTTTTGATTTTAAAAATTATTTTTTTCATAATATAGAAAAGCAAAGAGCTGCTTCAACATTTCTTGTTTATAACTGTATACAATATTTTATGAAAAAGGAAACATATTTTTGAAAATTAAAAATTTCTTACATATTTTTTAGTGTTTTAAGAAAAATGTGTGATCAATGTTTAAAGACTTTATATACAGTGCAGAACCTCTTATCCGGAAATCAGAAAACCGGAAAACCAGATAACCGGAATGAAATTCGCAACCGGAAATTAATTTTCTTCCATTAAAAAAATTTTTTTTTCCTGCAAGATTTTGAGCCCATTTTGTTATTTAGAGCATACGGCGTATCAAGTTGACGAAAGAACTGATTTAGAGGACGGATCAAAAGCCGTTTGTAGACGAATCTCACATGAGCACAAAAAGCTTATATATGTTATTAATGTTAATAATAACATAATAAGCCTGTATATGATTTTTATTTCATAATTTCTTTCCTTATTTAAACTTAAGTGTATTATTATTAAAAAATTTTTATGATTTCTAAAACTATTTCAAAATAATTTTTTAGTTTCGTTTTATAAACATTAAAAAAACGGCATTTTGCAGCGATTACCGGAAAAATCAGTTATCCGGAATCGCGATGATCCCGATCGTTCCGGATAATCGGTTCTCTACTGTACTACTTTTTTTATATTACAGAAAAGCAAAGAGTTGCTTCAAACATTTCTTTTTTGTAACTGTAATACAGTGAAACCTCCAGGAAAGACCACCACAATGAGCAACCACCTCAATTGCCGACCACTTTTGGAAAGCACGGAATCTTTTTCCATAGACTTGGTATTGAAGGAAACCTTCAGGAGAAACCATTAAAACACCTCCCAGCGACCGGGCAAACATTTGAACATAGTGCGAAAAAGGTTAAATAATGAAATATAAAAAAAATATCACAACAAAAAATTTAACAAAACAAACAAGTAGATTAAAATCTATTCAAAATATTTGAGTGAGACTTTAATATAAAGAGCTCTTTTTGATGATACAATCTCATGTTGCAATCAGAGTGCACTAAAGACGATGCTATCAATGATTTACTTTTAGAGTTGAAAGTTAAATTAGATAAAAAAAAAAGTTATTTTAGAAGAAAAAAACAAGAATCCCAACAAACCTCTCCTCATCTATTAAAGCTATCTAATTTTTATGATAAAAAATTAAATGCAAACTTAAACAAAAAACATAATTGTTTATTTATTTAAAACAGCTTTATCATTCATAATTGGTAAATTTGTTTTTAAACATAATTAAATCAGTTGGGATCATTTTTATAGACGCTAAATTTTATGCATAGATCCGTCTTTTCATGATGTCAACAGAAGTGGCATTTCCGCACCAAGAAAATGACACTGACTAAAAATGTACTTTTGATAACAATTTTGAAGTCAATTTAGGTAACCTCTAAGAATGACCATTTTACTGTAGAATGGAGAGTGGTCGCTCCCGAGAGGTTTCACAGTAGTTATACAATATTTTATGAAAAAGGAAGCACATATCTTAAAATAAAAAGTATCTTAAATATTTTTAAAGTATTTTAAGTAAAATGTGTGAAAGAAGTATTGGCAATCTTAGTGCAAGTTGTGTGAAATTATGATTGACAAGAAAAAGGATAGGGTTTTTTCATGAGAAGAAATAGCAACAATAAAAAAATTTTTTTTTCTTCGATGGGTCGATATTTGGAACATTCATGGACATAAAATTTATTTTATCACAGTAATCTCTAATATCTACCTACCTGTAAACAACTGTACCATACACAATTCTTTATTGACTTCTGGAATTTTAGCAATTTCCGTCTCGATAATTTTCTCTTTGTCTAGCACTTCTGATGAATCAGAAAGCTTTGTATCTTCTTTGCTAATGGAATCACAAACATTAGAATCATCTTTACAACTACTTTGAGATAAAAGTTCCTGTCTGTCATCACCAGCACAAATTGCAGATGATTTTGACCCTCCATCTATATTTTCCTTAATACCACTCAGCTCTTTTGATTTTTCTGGTGATTCTTTCCCTTCATTACTTTTATCTACAGCAGAACTGGATTTGTCATTATTATCGCTGGAAGATAATTCTTCGGCAGAATTTGTTTTTTTAGTTTTTTCTTTACCGTCAACTTTATTTTCCAAATGTTTTCTCTTTTTTCCAGCATATATTTCATCTGCTTTACTGATTATTTCCTTTTTTCTGTTTTCTTTCAGAATAGCAGCCTTTGAAAAAAAAATTTTTTTTAGCAACATGTATGCATTATAATCAACTAAAAAAAATAATAAATGCCTAAGAATATGTATAAAAATGACATTCTTTAAAATTGTTATACATAAATAAAACTATACATAAGACTATAAAGAATTAGTAATATTGTAGCTGCAACTTTGGTTCTGCATTAACCTGAATATTTGTGATAATGTGTGTTAATCAAAAGAATTGCTTTTAAGCAATTTCAAGCAAATATTTCCATTTTGGATTTTTTACATTTTATAAAAATGAGCATATCTGCCTCTAATTTAAATTACCATACTTTCAAATGTGAACGTATTAAAAGAATACCTACAATTCATTCCAATGGAAACATATTTTGCTCTATAACTTTGATGCACTTTATTTCTTAGAGGCAATAAAAGAACATTAAACATGTAACAATATCACAAAGATTTGATAATATTTTAGTATTTCTTAAATTAAGTGTTCACTGTCAAGAAAGGCATTAAAAATCATAGGTTAAAAGAAAAAATTCGTAAAAATAATTGTTTAGAATACCAAACTGACTCATGCAAACATGAATAAATACAGGGTGTTTATAAAGTCCCAGACCCATTTTGATGTTTAATAACTCATAAAATAATAAAGATAGATTAAAATTAATAACATAAATGGCTAGATAGACTCAAAAAGTTTCATGACCCTTGTCAATGAACTTCCACGTGTGCCCCCTTCGTCGCACGGAGAATATCAAGTCGATAGTCAATATCACGCCAGGTAACGGCAAGCTTTCATGTTTCTGGCATTATTAATCGTCATAATGTGCGCATATGGGGATCTGAAAACCCCCATGAATACCGTGAGACACAAAAGGATTCCCCAAAGGTTAATGTGTGGTGTGGACTAATGCACGACCGAGTCATTGGGCCTTTCTTTTTTACAGAAAAGACGGTCTCATCAGTCGTATACTTAGACATCGTAGAAAACTTCGTATTTCCACAACTAGAAGAGCTTCAGTCACATGTCTTTTTGCAACAAGATGCTGCACCACCTCATTGGGGTATCAATGTTCGTAGTTCTTTGAATGACCATTTTCCAGGAATATGGATTGGGCGAGGAGGTCCAATTCCTTGACCACCCAGATCACCTGATATAACGCTGCTGGACTTTTTTCTTTGGGGATTTATAAAGGACAATGTTTACAGGAGGATCGTGTCGAACATTGATGACCTAAAAGCCAGAATCACAACCGCAATAGCCTCTGTGGATGCCGACACGCTTGCCGCTACCTGGCGTGAAATTGACTATCAACTTGTTATTCTCCGTGCGACGAAGGGGGCACACGTGGAAGACAAGGGTCATGAAACTTTTTGAGTCTATCTAACCATTTATGTTATTAATTTTGAGTTATTAAACTTCAAAATGGGTCCGGGACTTTACAAACACCCTGTATATCTAAATAATTCTTTATATTTATCATTCAAAACCATTTTGAACAAAAGGTATAAATGAAGTTCACCAGCAAAATTCATCTCCTAAAAGTAATAACTACATTTCAAAAGTAGTTTACAGTCTTAACATATGTAAAAAAGTAGTGGTAGTTAACTACATTTGTAATAAAGTAGTTAACTACATAAAAAAAAATTATTTTTTCGACTTCTAATTTTATTTATAGTATAAAAATTTATGACTTTCATAAATTTGTAATATATATTGTTTTTATTTTTTATAAATCACAATTATATTCTTTTGAGCTTATCGTTTGGACTACACATTCTATAACATTTACTTAAATAATTGTACAAATTTTTTGTTAAAGAGAAATTTCCCTGCAGTATCTAGATTTAAAATATTACAGGGAAATCTCTTTTAACAAAATTGATTTAATTATCTAATGAATATAGTATTTATATTTGAAATATAGATACAGTTATTTGATCTATCATTTTTGTTATTTGATATGTTACATTATTGTATGCATATTGGATTAACTTCAATATAGATACATTCAATAGACATTTACTAATACAGCATCTAATAAAATAACTGCAAATCATTATTAGTGGCTATATACCATGAAAAATTTCACATATTCTTAAAATACAAAACACAGTGCTAAAACTCTAAGGAAGAGTTTTTTTATAATTCATAATAAATCATAAATACCTGTTCTTTGCAAAGTTCATCCCGTTTAGAAAAGTATGATTCAATCAAACTAGGGTCAGTAATTGTGTCTGGACTTTGTAGTAATTTAACTATACCTGCAAAAATATAAAATAAAAATAATAATCCTAGAAGACAACTTTACATTTTTAGAAAAAGTCAAACAGTATATTAAAATACATTCTACAATAACAATATTAAAATTTTCGCAAAAAAAAATAAAACAGTTCCTTTATATTAATCTGACAAAATGATATTGGACACCTAGGCAGAATAACAAAAAAAGTCTTTTAGCCTACAGTATATGTAAAAAAATGTTGTGTGTACATATATAAGATTAAAAAAAAATTTAAATAAAAGAAGAAAGGAGTATTATAAATTTAAAAATCAAGAAATTAAAAAAAAAAGAAACTAGTTAAGAATTACAAAAATTAACAATGAAAAGATAAAATCTCATCAGCTCACTTGATTATTTACAAAAACATAGTGCTTTCTAATATTGCATTAATATAGCCAAAAACAGTTACATTTATACAATCTGACAGAATGATTATGATCACCTAGAATAACAGGAAAAGCCCTTCAGTCAGCAGTACACAAAAAATAAAAATGTAATCTGTATATATATAACACAAAAACAGGAAGAAAAAAAAGGACTTTAAATAAAAGAAAAAGAGTATTAAAAATTTTAAAAAAAATAACTAATTAAGAATTAGAAAGAATAACAATGAAGAGACATAATCTCATTAATTCATATGATAAAAATATTTATATTAATACAGTGAAACCTCCGTTACGCGGACATTCATGGGACCAAAAAATTTGTCCGTTTATGAGAGTTGTCCGTTTACGGGAAGGGTACCCTAATAACGAAATTTGACACCGTAAATTGTTTTTACAATATTTTCAAAGATGTAGAAATAATTAAATAGTATCTACAAGGATACTATAAATATCTACAAGAATATTTATTTAAACAATAAGAAAGATAAAAAAGAATATATAAAGAAGTTTGATATAAATACATAATTCTGGATGTAGCTACAGATAAATAAATAAATATAATTTTCATATCAGCATAGATACTCAAGTTAGACATATGGTACCAGATGGGAGCTTTCTGTCCTCAGTCCGCTTCAATTAATAGTTTTACATCCCCTTACACCTACTTATCATTTGATAGGGACCATGGTTATACCTTCTTGAAAAAAAAAACCCTCCCATGATTCAAAGAAAAAAAAGTAATGAATACCTGTAAGTAATGAGGACCTATGGAGTTGATTATTCACAATTGATCAGCTATCAAGTGTCTGAATAAATGTTTCATTTATAGAAACACCTCAAAGATCATACTTCTGTTCTCTTTTTTTTTTACCCCAGTTGAGTTAAATACAATCTTCAAATTTATAAGAAAATTAATGAAATTTTCAATGGGGAAGAAGCATTGAGAGATGTCATTTCAACTTGAGGGGTCTCATGACCTATATGGTCCAGATGAAAAGATCAAAAGATGCAGATGTCAGAATTATTACAGGAGTTCAGTATTCTCTCCTTTTTTTACAAAGATAAGGCAAGGTGACAGGAGAAAGATTGATTTTTCAGTGGTGAAATAGCTTAAGAATGTTTTTAGTTACGGATAAGGCAAAAAATTTTATTTACATGCTTTAAAAATGGTGAAAAGTTGCATTTTTTTTAGCTTGCAATTTAAAGCAAAAATAGTTCCTTTTTCAAATTTAGAAAAAGTAATGTCCGGTTTGTGGAGATAGAAAACAACGTTTCAGGACCAAAATGACTGTCCGCGTCCGGTTACGGGAGTGTGTACATAATGGTATATTCATAGAAAATTCTTGGGGAATTGAAAATATGTCCATATTGAGAGGCGTCCGTCTTGCAGGAGTGTCCATAATAGGAGGTTTCACTGTACATGTGTTTGTAAAAAATATATAAATGTGCCTACAAGCAAAGCAAACTGAAATATTAATAGACATCCTTTTCAAAGTTAAATTCTATGAAAATTTGAAGAAGCTATGGATCCACAATTAGCAAATTAAATTGGGACTATTTAAATGAGAAAGGCATTTTACCTTGGAATTCATTTTTAATCTTTTTGTAAATTTGGTGTCCTTCCAAGGCTGCGTTTGGAGGCAGATATTCCTTCCCTGCTAACTATGTCTCTGGTTCAAGCGAAAAATCATCATTTTAAGGAATGAGACCTTAGTTATTGGGTTAGAATAAAAGGAATAAGCCTACAAAAATCAGCTACATTACATGCAGACCAATTTCCTTTTTTCTTAATAAAAATAAAATGCAAATTAATGTTGTTTAAAATAAAAAGTGATCAATCATTATCAGATCAACATTTTAATGGATTAAATTAACAGTTTGTGATTTTTTGGATCAGTATTTATTGAAAAAAATCAGCTATTTACTTACTTTTTCAATCTTTAAACCAACTAATATTTAATAACTCTATGTATCAAAGATATCCTTACATCTGTCCCATTGGCATAGTATCGCAATTTACCGTTGTTTAGAGATTTTACAATATTAATTTTTTAAAAAAAATAGGTAAAGCTGAGTAACTTTATAACGAAAAATTACAACCTTTGTCAAGTAATAGTCTTGCTTCTTCTGGCATGAGTTGTAATGGTAACCATTTAGTTTGCACTTGAAATGGTTTAAGAGGGCATATTCCCATCAGTGAGCCAACAATACGATGTTCTTTACGAAGTGTCATAACATCTAAAAATATATTTAAAGAATATATTACTTGTTACATAAAATGAAATTCAGAAAATATGCAGATCACATGCATGGATACAACAGTACCAGTAAGTTCAAACATAAAATGTTTAATATTCTAACCACTAAAGTTAAATAACAAAGAGTGTAATAAACATGTAACACTGATCCGTCATGCCAACTACAATCGCCAAGGTGTCAAATAGACTTTAAACTAGCAAATTTTTTTAAAAAAAATACACATATAGATGTTTGCCAGTAATGGCTACAAGTTATACCCTTCGAGTTGGTCCCTTTCTGTGATATTTTTTTTTTTAGTTTCTCGCAGGCCGCTGCCCAGAAGTTGCCAAGATTTGCGATTATTCTGCCACAGATCAGGTTACGGAAATCTTCTCGAATATAATAATAATTAACATGACATCTTGTTATATTTAAAAAATAATATTAGAAACAATAGAGAAATCTTAGATAAATATAAGATACATTATTTATTTTTGAAAATATTTTTTCCAGTACGAGAAAAATATCTATGCCTTATGTATTATAAATTGTAAAGGAACTAAACTTTTTGCTTTTCCTAATTGTTTAGTTCAGAAAAAATTGAAATCAAATGAGCTTGCCTTCAGCATTCCAAACAAAATATTTTCCTCCAGCAGAATAAATATTTAACATGTTATAAACGAATACTAATCTGCAATACTTTTGGGGAATTTCCTTAAAATTATTTAATTAAACTAAGTTTTTGTTTAGCAAAATTTAAATTATTTATTTGTATTTATTGTATAGCGTTTAATACTGTCTATTTTTGTTTAGTTAGGGTGCCGCTAAACTATTTCAAGAGAACTTTAGTTCGAGGCTTTGTATCGAAAGATCAAAAATTAATAATCGATAATAGCCTGTTGATATCGGCAAGAGTTGAAGATTATTTTTCCGTCTGTTTATCGTATGAAGGTTCTTTTATTTTTTTGGATGTAAACAAAAAACGAGTTTTCATTCTTGATGTACTTGAAAATTGCTTTCTAATTGTTCCGGAAATTTTCTTCATTTCTTAGATATTTCCAATATTAGCTGTGCTTTAGATCACAGGTACTTTATCCGATAATATCTTTAGATAATTTTTTCGATAAATTATCGGCTTTTCATGATAATAAACTTTTATGACTGATTTCTAATGTCACTTTTTTATTTGTTTTAATGCATTATTTTTCTCTCCTTAGAAATTTAGTACTTAGTTCAACTTTGTAAATTAATAATGGAAAATAAAACTAACCTGAAAGATTTGCTAGATGATTTTAAACCTGGTCCTTTGGACTACTACAGAAAAAAAGCAAAATTTGATTGGAAAGAAATGAAAATCTTGCTTGAAGGAGAAGAAATCTTGAAACTTCAGGTAAATCGAATTTTTTTATTAAGAATGTTTCATTTAATGCTAATTTATTCTATAAGTCGTTTATTTACATTTCAATACCTTATATATATATAAGACTAACATTATTAAAATATAGTAAAGAGAAAAAGGATAAAAGAAAAGAGATTAATGAGAAAATATTATTTATTAATTAAATTTTAACTTATGTTTGTATAAATATTTCTCTCTCTAATATAATATATACACTCCTTTTTGCTTTTTTTGTTTTCCGGCTTTTTAATATTTTTTAAATATTTTGTTTAAATTTTTTTTCTTTTCTTTTTCTCTTATTATTAATCTTTAATATTTTCCATGTTTTTAACTAATATATATATAGTATATATATATATATAGAGAGAGAGAGAGAAATAAGAAAAAAAAGAAAATTAGGAAAAACAATAAGTTTCATTTACTGCGCATAAGCTGCAAGTAAATAGAACTCATAAAATAGGTTAAAAATGTAGAGAAAACATGGAAAAAATTGCAAAACAATGAGAAAAAAAGGGGGAGAAAGAAAAATAATAAAAATACCTAGAAATTGGAGAAAAAAAATCCAAAAAAAGGGGAAAAAAATAATAAAAATTATTTTCCAGTATGTTATTATTTTTTTCTTCCTTTTTTTCTCTCCGGTGTCTCGTTATTTTTATTATTTTTCTTCCCCCCCTTTCCCCCATTGTTTTGTAATTTTTCCATGTTTTCTCTACATTTTGATATATATATATATATATATATATATATATATATATATATATATATATATATATATATATATATATATATATATATAACATGATCGTCTGTATTTTAGTTTTATTATTTTCAATTCATTTTTAGCTAACCCATTTAAAAGCTGGGAAATTTCCGTATCGGAATCACCCACGCTAACTTCAATTGCCAAGATACGAAATTGATTTTAAACAGGAAAATTTAAAAAAAAATAGACATGAAGATGTTTTCCCTGGGGTTGTTGCGAATTACACTCTTCGAGTTGATTTATTTATTTTTGAAAATAAACTTGATTAGAAAATTTAAAAAGATCTGATGACTTTGGAATTTGATTAAAAATAATAAAGTTGTAAAGTGATACTGTAAACATCTTATATTGATTAAATTGATAAAATTTGCGTAAAACTTCAGATAAAATTTTGGGAAATTGCAAATGATCTTTTCGGACAAATTTTATAAATAATTTTTAAGTTAAAAGATATATTGATCAAAGGAAAGACAATAAAATGGAAAAACTTAGTAGGACTGTTATTGAATTGCCCTAGGAATATAAAACAAAATCTTGAGCAATATATTTTAGTTTGATTAATAAAAATATCCTGGTTTTCTTTCACAGAACATTCCAATTTTATGAAATGGAAGAAGTACATTTATCTTTGTTGCATCTTAAGTCATATAATTAAAAAAAAGTCAAAATGCTTAAAATTATATTTCTTTCATTCTTATATTTTAAATACATAAAAAGTGACTTGAATGTATTCATAACTTTCTTTTATTTCCAGCTCAAAATCTGGAGAACTTTAGAGAAAGACCCATTATTTCAACGTCTGCCTTCAGAAGAACTTTCTTGCCAACAATACCGACATTTATGTTTTCAAAGAATGAAGCGGTTGATGGAATATCAGTTCTTTACGTATGACGAATTCTTGAGCAATCCACTGTTAGCCCAAGGCCTTCTTATATTCATTGGAATGTATGATTGGTCACTATCTGTTAAACGATCAGTTTCTTATGAGGTAAATTTCACGAGTGTTATGTGCTATTACGATTTTGATTTGCATGTACAAGTGCTTTGTGAGTTCTAATTACTAGGATGACAAATTTTTAACCTTTCACTAATTTAATTTATCTGATTCATTAACCTAAGAAAAACAAAGGCTAGGTGATAATTTGCGATGATTATTTGCCGAAGAGTTCATAAAAATATTATTAGTACAATAGCAAATTAATTACTTTATTTATTTTTTTTGCTTAAATTTTCCATATTTAAGGAAATTAATTGTAATTTCTTTTGTAAAAGAAATAAAAATAAAGGCTGAAAATTTTCTGCTATCAAAATGTTTAAAGACAGACAAGTTAGAGTGAATAAATTCATCATTTTTTTGCAAAACTTTTATTTCAACTGTTTTAAATCAGTTCTTTAACAAAAGTAAAATTTTGGTTAAAATCATTATAACTTTTATTTGTTTGGGCAACTTGATTATTGTTTTTAACTGGTCTCAGAGTAATGATTTTACTGGCATAAACTTTTAGCTTAGTATCTATGAGACAATTTAATAAAAAGAGGTTACACACAAATGAAAAATATTCATTATAGAATATGGGGGTGACAAAAGGTAAAGAAACACTGACTTAGTGAATTGCTGTAGTCTATCTCAACCAGGATTTAGTCAGAGTCTGTAGTTTTTTAATCAGGAATCTTTAAAACTGTTCCTTTGCTATGTGATGTAAATAATAAAATTAAGCAATGGAAGGATATTGTTAGCTATTTTTTTATTTATTCTGTTATTCCTTTTCCATCATAATTCATTGATTATAAAGTTTGAACCATTGTTTATTTTGATTAAGATAAAGTTGAAAGTTTGTTTATTGTTTAATATTTTTTTTAATTGTATAATAATTATAAATTTTAACTTCCAATAGTAGTTATTATAGGAAGCATGTAGTGAGTTGATATTTAGCAATTATTTTCTGCACTTATATCTCTAATTTGCTAAGTTTATGAAATAAAAATGTTTGATTCTGCTCTTCCAACAAATTATTATTTATTTATGCATACAATTGATCATTTCAGTATTTTGTTGGAGCATTGAGAGGTTCTGGAATGAAAAAACATTTAGACCTAATGACTGACCTTGAAAATTTTCAGGTGAATAAAGTTTCATACTTAGTAATTTTTCCCTCTTTTTTTCCATTTTGGTTTAGTTTATTGACTTTAGATAACTAAAAATTCATCAAATAGAATGAAAAATTTTGCCAGTTTTGTGAAGCTAAAATACTTACTAATATTAATTAATCTTTAATTTATTTATAATTTAAATTAAATAATTTTATAATTATAAAATTTTTATGAAATTTGATTTGATAAAATTTATAATTAAAATTTCTTAATTATTTATATTTTAAAAAAATATAAGAATGTTTCTTTTGAATGAAGGAAATATAAAAATAAGCACATATAATTCCTACTCTATGAGTTTAACGATTAGCTTCAAATCAGCACTGATTTATGCTTATTTATATGAAGTTTAAAAATATATGTGACTATCAATACTCTCAGAATGTTTATTCATTTTAACTATGTATTTGATATATATATATATATATTTTAGATGATTGGTTGTTTTGCATTAACTGAACTGAGTCATGGTACAAATACAAGAAAAATGAAAACTACTGCTACTTATGATCCTAAAACACAGGTATATGCTGAATATTGATTTACATACTTAAATGATGTTTAAATTTATTATGTATTTATTGCTCATGACAGAATCCCACAAATTTATCAATCCTCTGCAGCAGTAGTTCCCATATGGTGTTCCGCAGAAACCCTGGGTTCCATGGAAAGATTAAAGGGGTTCTGATAGTTAAATCCTTTTTTTTTTACCAATAATAATTATTGAAATCATTATTTTGAGATCCAATCAATAATCAATTATTTATTTAATATTTGCCTGATACTACTTAAAATAAAATGCCATTAAAAGCAAATATTTTTTTTTTTAAATATATAATTTTTTAACAATTTGTTGAATAAATTATGAAAGAGGCTTGTGTTTTTAAAAAATTGCGTTAGTTGGATACATATACATACTAGACAGTTAAATTTGTGTAAGGCTATAATTAAAAGAGATTCATTCCTCTTAATTAAAATTTTCAAAACAAAGTAGTCTTTCATTAGTTAATACATTCAAAATTGTCTTTATATACTCTAATTATAAAGTTGTGGTTCTACCAAAAAATGGCTGATCATTTAGGGTTTCATAGTCGAAAAATTTTTAGAACTGCTGCTCTATAGATAATATATTGTCCCGTAGTGGACTGATCGTTAAGACAGCAGATCACCGAAGTCAAGCATTAGTGGTCAGTGTGCGGGTGGGTGACCACTTGGATCAGTCTGTGTAGGGACGGAGGGTGTGCGGTGTTGGTCCTCATTAAACTGTTCTACCGTAAAGTGCTCGATTTCGCGCGCAGGTCGTCAGGCTACTGAAGCGGGGGTACCATCCCCTCAAGTAGAGGATCAAAATTGTGATAGCATGTCTTCGGATCATCCTCAGGGATGTTTCCCAGACCGTCGCCAATAACCCATTGTGCAGCTCTAGTGTGACATAAATGAACAACAACAACAGATAATATATTGGTAAAAAAACATATTGATTTTCGTTTAACATTATGGTTGTCTAATTGCACTAATTCTATGAAAAACTAGATCAATTTTCATTATTTTGAAATTACAAATTATATTTATTTTAATTACAGAATTTATTTAGAAGAAGATTTTTATTCTATTATAAATACAGAATTTTATTTTATTTTGAAGTTAATATTTACTCTAATTTTTTTTTCCTTTTAAATTGCTTAAAGTAAGAAACATTACTTTGGTACAAAAATTCCAAATATTTATACCGTTTGAATTATTATTATTCAAATCAATTTGATGTTTATTTTAACTTCTAATAGTTATGATTTGGTTGGGCGTGAAAATTATAAATAATGTTTGCATTATAGAATTGCTGTTATCAAAATAATCGGCAAGGTTCATTTATATCAAAAAAAGTATTATGCTGAAATTATAATTTCAATTTGTAAATAAGTATTCAGGAAAGAAATGAGAAAAATAATCTACACTCTATTTTTTAGATTAGTGTTAGAAACAATCCTATTTAGAAAATTTGTATTGTTTTTATAGTTCTTTAAACATAGCATTGTAAACATTTTTTACATATTCAGGGAGGTTTTGAAAATATAGGGGAGAATAAGCTTCAAAAACATATGATCTCCTACAGAAAAAAGGTTCTGGGCATTTTGAAGTGGCGTGCCTTTGTGGCTACATTTGGCATCTTCTTAGTTTTAGTCAAATTACGAAATTTTTAGTGAGTTTAATTTTATAAAAACTTTATGACTCTAGTCTTTAAATATCATTCGCTTCAATTCATTAATATTTTTCTTCATCAAAACACCTATGCAACAGTCTCTATCAGCTTGTTAAATTTCCAAACCATTACAATTCTTAGTAGTACATGGTGAATGCTGCATGCTATTTTGCATTGCAAAGTTACAACATTTTCATTTTCCCACTTATTTTTAAAAATAACATTATTAGTATTTTTATTTATTTTTAAATGTGTCACTTAAATGAATATCCAATATTTAAAGCTCATATGCAACAAGAAATACTCTAAACGCACGTGAGTGATATGTATCACGTTTTGGATAGAAGAACAAATCTACCTAGGTAGATGGTCAAAACAACACTGTCACAAATATGTGATGACTGGGAGCGAACAAGAAATCTCTCAAACGCCAGCATGAGAATGCATGAATATAGAATGTTTCATGCTGGCATGTATATATGACAGGTAACGTGAAAAAGTTAAGGTACCCTATCATATGATTTTTTGCTCAATACAAGTGCATTGGTTATTATGCGAAACAGTTTTATACCATTATCGTTTTTTATTATAAAGAGATATCTATTTATTAAAGAATCAATGAAAGAAATTTTTTTTTTATAAGAATACAGATTAATTTGTAATTTTAATACTAATGAAATTTGTAAATATACTATAAAGTTGCTATGATTTTTTAATAATAAAAGATTATATGCCCTTTAACCAAGATAAAACCATTTTTCCAAAGAAGCATCAATTATAACAACAAAAAAAAATTTCATTTAAAATTTATTTAAAAAAAATTATGCTATATTTCTCTTTAATTGTCAATTTTTTTCCTTTTTCTTCCTCACAGTGATTACCCCCTGATTTATTCTTTATATTCAAAGAAGTAAAAAGTAAAGAAATTAAAAAAAAGAATTAAAGCTTATGGTATTTTTAAAAATCTGCAATATTAATTTTCAAATATTTTTTAATTATAGTTTTATTTATGCCTAAATTGATCTTTTTTAATGTAATACTCAATGTTTAAAAAAAAAATTTCAATTATTATATTTCTTTTTAAATAATTATTCTTATCCTTTTTTCAGGAATTTGTCATAAATACTCCAGATTTGGAAGCAACAAAAGTGTGGGTTGGAAGTCTGGGACAAACTGGTACTCATGCATGCCTTTATGCGCAACTCTATACTCCTGATAATCAATGCCATGGATTACATTCTTTCATTGTTCCCATACGAGATCCAAAAACGCTTCTACCCTATCCAGGAATCACTGTTGGGGACTTGGGTCCAAAACTTGGTCTAAATGGTGTTGATAATGGGTAAGTTATCATATGGAAATAGTTCATTTCTAAATTAAAGACAACCAAAAATAAGACTTAAAAAACTTCATTAAAAAGTATTTTAGGACCCTTATACTCAGAGGCTCTGAAGAACTCTCCTGTTTACCCCAATGGCTTGTATAATAAGTTGTATTGTTTCTTTTTTTTATATGCATAGAAAAGAAATACATCAGTGGCTAAATATTACAAAAAATGTTAAAATAATAATGTGATTATCAAAACTCAAAATTTAGTAATAAAGCACAATGCTCTTTGTCAATTTACTGTACTTATGATCTCAGCATTTTAAATCTGGTTATTAATTATTAGATAATATAATATCAATCATTGCATCTGAATTTAAATACTATCTAACAATGTCCCATTTGTTGAGCTTTTAATTATAAGTGTCATAACATCATTCTTTCATTTCTGTGCATTCTCCACTTCTTTTATTTCATTATAAGAGTTTTCATAAAACTGTGACCTTAACTTTATAAATCTTTTAATTATGCTCTAAAATTAATAGTAAAATTTTTAGTCAATATTTAAAAATTTCATTTGAAAATTAAACATTACCTTTATTAGAGATGTTTTTATAATTAAATATTAAAATATTTATGTTGTTATTTATTTCATGATTTTATTTAAACATTTCATTGTTTTTTGTCCATTGATTCATTTCATTATTGACATGAAATAAGAACAATGCAGTATATGTTTGTTATTTCTTTCAGATTTATCTCTTTCACCAATTATAGAATACCTAGAGAAAGTTTGTTAAGTAGAAACGGTGATGTAACTCCTGATGGAAGATATGTGACTCCATTTAATGTATGTACTCCTGATCTCTTTCTCATAGTTTAATAATTTTTAATTTCCATTCGAATTTAGCAAATTATACTTTTTATCAGGGGTGATTGTATTTTTAGTTTTTCATATATTTTTTCTGGGTCTAAAAGCTAGAAGCAGGGCGCGTGATTTTTGCACGAATATCGTAGAATTCTGCTTATTTCAAGACCATCTGTTCACATAGTTATGTGAATCAATGACTTATACTGACACAATTTTGAAACTTTTTCTAAAACCCATTAACAATACGTTTACATACATTCTTCCACCAATTACGTGAAGAATTATGTCATTCGTGATTCTTCCGCCAATTTCATTCTTTTGGATTGACGGATTTTCGCCATTTTAAATATTTGGAACTGTGCCGGTATCTGATAATATCGCAATTCATATTCTAGCGATTTAATAATTGTACATCGCAATTCCTATTCACATGATTTAATAGTCCAATATCGTGATTTACATGTTTTTAAAACCCCATATCACGATTCGTATTCATGCGAGTTTAAAATCCAATACCGCGATTCGTATTCATGCGTTTTTAAAATCCAATATTGCAATTCGTAATCATGTGTTTGTAATATTAAACATCGATTTTTGAATGTATACATGCTTAAAAGATTACGCATTGCGATTCGTATTCGCGCGATCTTAAAATTTTACACCGTGATTCGTATTTACGAAATTTAGAAATTTAATATCGTAATTTGTATTTTCGCATTTTTAAAACTCAATATCACTATTCATGTATACACATCAAAATCACAATTCATATTCACACATTTTTAAAAGCCAATATAGCAATTCTTGTAAGAAGTAAGTTTTTTCTTGAATTAGTTACCTAAAGGTACGATATTCTGCATTCGTAGCTAATTTAATAATAAATGTTAGCTCAAAAAATTATATTAAATATAAAACATGTATGGTACATAAATTGATTTTTTTCAGTTAAAATTTTCAGGGTTTTTCACTTTGTGCTCCAATTACCCCTGTTTTATAACCATTTTGATATTAATATATCCTTGGAAATAAAATATAGTTATATTGTTTGGCAGGATCCAAATAAAAGGTTTGGAGCTTCCATGGGTACTTTATCATTAGGGAGAGTTTTTATCATCAACATGTGCCTATCAAATCTTCAGAAGTGTTTACCCATATCAATAAGATATTCTGCAGTAAGAAAGCAGTTTGGACCTGCCGGAAAAGAAGAATATTCTGTTTTAGAATATCAACTCCAGGTTTGTAAAGTTATTTTTAATAGATTATTATTATTAAATAGTATCTATTAGGTAATATGTTTATTTGCTATAAATATTAAACTTTTTATTTTTGCAGCAATGGAGACTGTTACCATATCTTGCTGCTACCTATGTTCTTCATCATTTTTCATATTCTTTTAGTAGAGATTTCATAAATTTTCAGATGTCTGTCTTGTTTGGAGAAAAGACCCCTGAACTGGTAAAATAATTATTTTAATATGTTGATTGTATTTTGATTTAGAAACTAGTGTGCTCTGCTCCCTGTTTGCTGACGTTATTCAACACCCAAAGATTACTATGCATTCTTTTATGCTTTACTTTACTAGCTATTTAGGTTTTGCTCGCTACTAAGTTAAATCCGTTGGAAATATATTCTAACGTAAAATCTTAAGAATTAAATTAATGATTAAAATCTAAAACTAACTTCTCTTTAAAAATTTAAAGTTTTGTTCAATATTAAGTTATTGAAATAGAAGAATTTTAATTGAAATAAATGACTTGCAATAGAAAAGCTTGTAGAAACAAAACAATAATTACGTTTTTAAAAAAACAACATGTATAATAGTAAGTCTCCTAGGAAAAATAAAGAAAGAATATATACTTCATATGTTTTAATTTGATAACTGTTTAATTAATTCCTTTATTTATTTGCCAATTAAAAATAGACAATAATTATGTCAAATTTCCATTAACAATTAAATAACCATGCAACAAGAAATTCAAATTATTACTCAACCAGTTATATCTTTGTGAATTTTCAGGAAAAGTTTAGAAAACTTAATGTATATATTACACACAATAAGAAGAAACTTATATGAAGTTTACAGGCTGAGTGCTATTTTTACAGCATTTGGTGTTCAAAAATATATTTTTTGTTTTGTTTACTTGTATCCTGAAGATTCTCATGACAAAGGTTTTTCAAAATATGAATAACATCATGATCTTAACATATCTTAGGTTGCAAACCAATGTCCTGTACCAGTGTTCAGAAATTTAGAAAAAGTTTAAAAATTAGTTTTTTGATGATTTTTATGACTGTGGCTTATAATACATTGTTCAGTTGTTTTTCTAAACATGCAACCCTTCTGTTGATGTTTTATGTTTATCTTCTAAAAAATTTTAAAAAAGAATGATTTATGTCTCATTTATTACATTCATCATAATATATAAATTATATATGTTCTTTTTTAATGTCCTCAGTCTGAAAAAGCGGCAGAATTGCACGCATTGTGTAGTGGAGCTAAGCCTTTGGCTGGATGGCTAGCAAGAGATGCTATTCAAGAATCTAGAGAAGCCTGTGGTGGTCACGGTTACTTACAAGGTAATAAATGTTTCTTTTGTAAGATTAAACTACTGTGTGCTTAATTATTTGCAACTATTATTTAAGTTATTCTCTTAACTTATGAACCTCATATTGCAAAAATATATTGCATGTTAAAATGTCTATTGCTACTGCATTGAAATAATTGAACAGAATAGTTTATTTTTATTAATTCAACTTGAAATGAATAAAAAGGTTTTATAGTTAATGAATAAGATCCAGACCACACTGTTGTTTTGTTATCTCCCATTCTTATAAGGAAATGTTCATCTCTTACTAATAAATTGGACATCAGGAGCTGAGAGAGTTTTTTTTTAAATTTTCCTCGATATGATTTCAAATTAATAAAGATATGTTAAAGAAACATTTAAATTAATAATAAAATTTTAATATTGGATCCAGTAGCGTATTCTAATGGAATAATTTTTAATTTGAATTATCCATGTTCACATTAAAAATAACCTATTTTATACATTTATTATAATAATGCTAGTTTTCTTTGGTCACCAGCTTGGTCATTTTTCAATATTATGTACAACATATAAAATTTAATGATAGTCAAGCTCAATGCGCAGCACAACTGTATTAAAATATTGTAATTCTACAAATCTCAGCCGCAACCTGAGAAATATGGTCCCAAAAGTTTGGTCTGCAGAGCGGTCCAAAATTTGGACCCATTAATGATAATTTTACTTATGCGTATTTCGCTATATCTCAGGAACTTTTTAGGCGAATTGAAAAATTTTTACACTCAATTATAAAATTTTTTATCCAAAGATAATTCCATGCAAAAAATAACTTTTAGTAAATATTAATTATTTTAGTTAAGAATGGGAGAAAAAAAAATGAATTGTCAGTTATACAATTTTTACATCGTTTTTAAAGAATATAATTTTACATCATAAAATACAAACTTCTCGATATAACGGAATATGCAAAAAGGTAACATTAATATTAAGGGGTCCAAAATTCGGAGCACTCTCCTGACCAAACTATTGGAGCCCTATTCACCTGATTGCTGCTGCCCCTTATGTTTTGGGGGTCAGAAATCTGAATCAGTTGGAAAAAAGTATGTCAATTCAGAGAAAGTACGTTTTTGTGTCGTATTTCACATTTTAAAATATGGTCTGCAGTTATTAATTAGCATTGAAGTCACCCCCTTGAGCCATTAATATTGAGTCCTAGAATGTGAAAATCCGATCATTTGATTGAAAGTTATTCCAGGTGGTTCTCTTTTTTTTGGCGCACTGTGCATGCTATTGCTTGAAAAAGGCAAGCTCCATTGCAACTAATATGTATTACAGCATGCGGCATCATAGCACCATTTATATTTAAAATTTCTACAGCCATTTTAGGCAAAATCAAAAATCTAAATAATTAATTTGTAAGATTTCTATTTCTATAAAAATACAAAATTATTCTATAATAATATTTAACATATGTAATTAAATATTCAACATTACTTGTCACTTAAAACTGTCTAACAAAATATATGCAAGTAAAAATCTTTAAACTAATTTTTTTTAATACTATTTAATTTATTCCTTATGACAACATATCGAAATGAATAATAACTAGAGTGCTGCTGATAGATTTTATGGTGAGATATAAAAAAAATATATATGCTACCGTGAATGACCAAAATCAAGAGAATGTCAACAATCTCATAGTCACTTTGGTGAATGTCTGAAATATTTGTTATATCCGATTTTATATTAATTTATTCGCTGATATAATTATATTTATTCGATATTTTAATATCTGCTGAAGATAGATTAGGAGAAACATCAGTGTTTGAAGTACCGGCAGTGGCACTGAAGCTTAAAAAATATTGATGTAGGGTATACCGCGCAGTAGCACTTAACTAGACTTACTATATATTTTGGACACTTACCAAAGTGACTATGTGATTGTAGACATTTACCAGTAGAAGTCAACAACCACCAATTTTGATCATTCACAGTAACATATGCATAGATAATGACTAAAAATATTTTGATTTTCTAAAGGGAGGTAGGAGACCTTTTATGGGATTGATTCTTCTTGAGTGTTTAAGCTAGCATGAGTTACCTGTATTTTGTAGTACCCAATGTTGCAATTAATGTTCGCTAAATAATATACACTGAAAAAAAAATTTAAGGAGCTTTTTTACACTTTATTACATAATAAAGTTGTGAAATTTTAGACCTGATTTTGAGCTTATATAATGTTATGATTTATCATTATGGGAGAATAGTGTATATAACTTCTAACATTCTCTTAAAAATCTTATTTTTACCAAATCTATATTTCTGTTGACTGAATTATCTTGTTTCAGTTTAATTGCATAACGTTCTGTAATTTTCAAATTTAAATTTTCTAATCTCCTTGGTGAGTTACGACTTAAAAATTCATTATTTTTCTGTATACACTACATTATTTCTAAATGTAATTAAGAGTGATTTATATAAGCAGAAAAATAGCCATTTTGAATGCTAAGTAGGTAAACTTGCATGTTAAACATCTATAAAGTTTTTGTATGATACATTATTTCAGTTATCAGATATATCAGTTTCAGTTCGAAAAAATAATTTTAAAAAAAATTTAAACTGATTTTTTCTTTAATTTATTTTAATATTTTTTAATTTTATATTGCAGCCTCTGGATTTGGATCTCTAAGAAATGATAATGATGCAAATTGCACCTATGAAGGGGACAATAATGTTTTGCTGCAGCAGACAAGCAATTACCTACTAGGACTATTGAAAAGAAAGGAAGACGGTAATTATTTTTTTATTTAAATTGTAAGATTTTCATTACTTTCAATAGGTAATATTAACACTTTTTAGCTTTGAGCATGCATCCTTGAAAATATGCTATAATATTATTAATTGCTTAAATTAAATGAAAGATTGCATTTTAAATTTTTCTCAATTTCTAGCTTTTATTTTAAAACAGATGAAATAGACGACCAATAAAGGAGTACCCGTTTAAAAAAATATACTTAATTCAATAATTGATTAAATGTTTTTGTTAATTGACCTGATATTTATGAAAATTTTTCTGCAAGTTGGGGGAATGTGTGATAGAAAAAATCACAGGAACAATGCTAAAGTTGTGACCGAGACAATTCAAAATATTTTTTGAAGTTTAATTTTGCAATATGAAAGATTGAAAACTTGAATTCTATTGTGCACCAACCACCTTTACCTTCCTGATATGCTGGTACTCATTGATCTGTAGCTGAGTAAGCCTCAAGTAACCCAGCAGAGATCAAACCACAGTCCTATACTATGATAACTGAATGTCTCAGCTACTATGGCTCAAAAAGAAATTTTTTTAAAAAGTGTCTTGTATAGCGAAAGTTTTTAGTATTGAAATTTTCTGTTAGGAAAGACTTTGCTTCTTACGTATTATTTATTTTCTTTCCGATAAGAGATGTATTGCTGTTACTGTGAATGATCGAAATTGGTGGTTGTTAACTTCCACCAGTGAATGTTGACAATCACATAGTCGATTTGGTAAATGTCCGAAATATATACTAGGTCTAGTTAAGTGCCACTGCCCAGTAATTTAACCGGTACTCCAAACACTGATGTATCTCCTAATCTTTCCTCAGCAGATATTAAAATATCGAAGAAATATAATAATATCAATGAATAAATTAATATCAAATTGGATATAACAAATATTTTTGACATTCACCACAAAGCGACTATGTGATTGTTGACATTCATTGGTGAAAATCGACATTCTCTTGATTTTGGTCATTCATGGTAATATTACTTTCTCATACAATATGTTGTCAAAAGAACTCATTATCTATAAGAAATTAATGAATAATTATTACGTGATAAAGAATGGTTTCACTGCATTAAACCAAATCTAAAATTTCGTTATTTAATTAATAAAATAGTTTTATAATTCTGATTACTATCGGACAATACTTTGCATACAATTGGAAAAACCACTGTTTTACAGCATTAAGTAATTGAAGTTTTTAAAACATATTTAAATTAACATTAATATCTGCATTTATCTTGATTTCTTATTGTATTTTTTTTCTTTAAATTTACAGACAGAAGTTTTACTATTGAACTTGAAAGCATTGGTTTTCTGAATGACATGGATAATATTTTAAGACAGAAGTTATCCCTTAAAAGAGATCTAGACTTACTGAATCCAGAAGGTATATTTACTTATTTATAATTTTTTTTCTTTCTCCAATCTTTTTGAAATATTATAATTGAGTAAAGCTGGATTTTATTTTGTTTATTTATCATTGTTCAGCTCAGTATTCAATGTTTTATCTTGTTCTAATTGTTGTTATCTTCTAGATGAGAAATAAAAACACCCTTAATTTATGACTTTAATTACAAACAAGATACAAATTACAAACAAGGCTAGGCACAATTGTGAAATTATTAAGTTTGTGAAATATTGATTTTTATATATTCTTTTATTAGATATGGGGCTTATCTTTGCTATTTTGCTTCTTGTACATGGTATCAAATTATGCATGTTTTTCCTAATTTTAATTAGGAAACCAATGTGCATGTGCATGTTTTCCTAATTTCTGTGTGCAATGTGCATGGTTTTCCTGTGTGCAATGTGCATGTTTTTCTTAATTTCAATTAGGATTTCCAAATTATGCAAACAAGATACAAATTACAAACAAGGCTAGGCACAATTGTGAAATTATTAAGTTTGTGAAATATTGATTTTTATATATTCTTTTATTAGATATGGGGCTTATCTTTGCTATTTTGCTTCTTGTACATGGTATCAAATTATGCATGTTTTTCCTAATTTTAAATTTTTTTCTATCATTTCTCTTTATTGTTTATTTAAATTAAAAAGGTATAAATGTAAATATTAAATATCACCCTTAATATAACTGTAATATTTCTACTTGTTGTACTATACTATACACAGATCCTTTAACTCTTCAAGTGATAAACCCCTTGGCAAAATCATAATGAACTTTCCTTGCTATGCACTTCTTTCTTATTGAATACTTTTGGGAAATTTATTTTATTTATTTATTTGATACAAGGAAGACTGCAACTTAAAGTTCAGATAAAACCGGGACTCACAGGGATAAATAAAATGGTAATAGTTGAAGAAATTTTAACTTTTTTTACCTTCTTCATAAAAATAATAAAATAAAAAAAACTTTTTGCATAACTTATGCTATTTTTATTTTTTGGTTCTTCAAAAGAACTGTGATACACAGAGCAAATATTCTGAAGTTTAATTTTTTATGTGATCATTATTATCATGGTTATCATCCCTATTTTGTTATTCTTTTTCTTGAAATCCTTTTGTCACAAAACCCTTTATCAATTGATGTATCAAATTTATAGCAGTCCAACAAGGAAATTATTCCTAAATAAATCCTAGCTACTAAATCTGAAAATTTTTAAGGTCAGTAAAGATTTTAAACAATGACTATAGGAAAGTGTTAGTTTGAGATAAAATCTAAGCAGGTTTTATAGGTAAGGATATTGAAACAAAAGTTAGCATGGAGAAAATAAAAGCACTTAAACCAAAAACAAAAAAAAACATACCTATATTTTGTCTTTTTATAACCTTGCTGAATTGATATCTCAATCACAATACTCACTAAAAGCTGTATAATATGTAGTCAGATATAACTGCAGACACAATTCTGAAAATGTTTGTATAATTTAAATAGGCTCATACAGTTTTTATGATAATGTTTCTTTTTAATAAAAATGCGATTGTTGACAAGTTTCCTTATAGTATGGTTAATTGTAATTATATAATGTAAACTATTCACGTAAAATTGCAGTTTTTAGGCAAACAAAACAGCACGACTTATGTTTTTTTTCCTTCTAAGGGGTAAAAATAGAAAGAAAGTAAGAAGTTAGCTGTTTAAGGAAGGGGAAATCAAATAGAAAATATTGAATAAATTTATAAACTTCAAAGATACTACGATTGTCAAACTAATTTTATTTTTTAAGTAAGTTCTTAGTAATGACACTATATTTTTTGCTAAGACTTACAAAAAGGTTTATAACATTTTAAGATCTAGCAGTCCAGGGGGAAATTTTTATTTTATTAGTTTAAAATTTACTTAACTGATTTATTTATTTGTTATTATTTTTTTAATTTTAGTTTTTTATATAAAAAAATAAAATTGAAATTAAACACGAGATTTTCTTGCATCCATATTTAATTTAAGCTAGCATTTGTTTAGTTGTAGAAGGCAAATAGTTTCAATGTAGAGCTAACATTTAACTTTGGCCAATTTTTTAAATAAATTTTAATTTTTTCGACAAAGTTAAATGTTTCCAAACCCAATTTAAAAATTTTAATTTTTTTATGGGGAGAATTTTAATGAAATACAAAGATAATTAAAAATTACGAGACTAATTCTTGGTGATAATATTAAATTTCATTAAAAACAGCAATCCAGCTGTCTAGCAATGTATTGCAATAGATTAATGGTGGAGTTTTTTTTACTATTAACATAGAATTGATGCCATTAGTGCGCTCGTTTAGTTTGCTCTATGTACAACAGTTCACATTGTCATGAAATTTTGTAAGTTCTCCAGTTTTGAAACAATTAATAAAAATTGTTAGAGGTTCGAGAATGTAACTTTGCTGTTCTGAGAAAAGGTAACCTGGCATTTGCATTTTGAAATAATATTTGATGATTGAAAGCTAATTGATAAAAAAAGGTAGCACAACCAAATTACTTGTTTCAGATTTGTCGTATTCATATTTAGGATTTAGAAAAGTTTGATATCTTTTTAGCAATATTGTCAATTTTTTGCAAGGAAAACGTCTATCTTTGAAGATGGGTTTAATGTAGTTGGTTTCCCTCTTTAAAATTTTAGTTTTATTCATTAATTTCCTTCTGGTCTTGTAAGTTTCCTTGTTGTGTGATAATCCAAATTTCGAAGATTATAAGCCAATGAAAGCGGGATGGTACGTATATGCTCCCCTCAATAATTAGGAATCTCTAAAAGTCCACCTCAATGTTTCAGACAAATGAAAACAATTTTGTGAATTATTAACGAGTGAAATTAAAATAATTCATCTCCTTCCGGGTATTTAGCACATTTAAAACTTGTTGCTCCTATGTGTGAAATTTAGAAAACTATTGTGGCTGTGCAATTTAATTTTGCTGTTATATCCAACGCTAAATACTCGGAAGGCATTGCTTCTAACCATCCATCCATTCATTACTTATGATAAATTCATCATTTAAACTTTCTTTTTGCAATAATAGTGATAAAAAAATATTCTCTAATGTTTTTTATTTTCAAAAAATATATTTTTTACGAGTTGAGTTTTTAAAAAACAATTTTTCCTGCAGTGGACTGATCATAAAGATACGGTTCCCAGTATAACACAAAAGTCAAGCATCACTGGCTGCAATCAGTGAGGAGGTGGGTGACCACATTGATCAGCTTGTGTAGGGACTGAGGGTGCATGGTGTCGTGCAGGTCGTCGGGCTACCAAATCAGGGGAGCCATCCCTTTTGTAGAGGATCAAAATCGTGATGGCATATCTGCGGACCATCCTCAGGGATGTTTCCCAGACAGTTGCCAATAGCCCATTGTGCAACTTTAGTGTGACATAAATAAAGTACCTACCTACCTTAAAAACAGTTTTCTTTGACATTAAATATAGCTTCTAGAGTTTAAGTGAATTGCGTATAGTAATTTTGTAATAACCGAGACTCTAAACTAGATGAGTTTAATTATAGTTATTCTGTAAATGGTTACAGTTAAATAAATTATTTTATTTGAAGTATATATTTTATATTTTTAGATGTAACTTATTATTATCTTTTTTTAATGTACCGTTTAGGTGAACTACTATTAGATAAAATTTAGTTTGTCAACTTTTAGGCAATGTTTAGATGTAAAACAATAAAAATTAATTCTCAAAACCTAAAACAAATATTTTATTTTTAGTAATTCTTAACACATACAAATGGTTGGTGTGCTACTTACTGAAACAAACGAGTGAAAAACTCAACAATGAATTGAAGAATAACACAGATCCATTTATAGCACGTTGCAACACTCAAGTTTATTTTTGCAGATCTCTGTCACTGGCATATGTAGAGGTAAAAAATTAGTTATTATTATTAATTCTTTATAAACAATTGCATGAATTAAAGTTTTTTTTTTTTAAATGAGTAATTCTTCTTTCACTGTAAAAGTAAAGTATCTCCTTGTAAATGAATTTTGAAATAATAAACTTTTTCAAAATTTGTATGTAGGAAAACAAATACAAGTATTCAACTTTTGTGGGTGTTTAATATAATTATTGTATTATTGATGATTAATGTAATTATTAAAAATACTTTACTTTCATATTAAAAGATATGACTAAATGTGATACAATTATGGAAAATACATATTTAAAACTATGGAGTTAAACCACTTTTACAATGAAATAATATTTTATAATAAAATAATATCTTAATAACATTTTAGAATATAAAATCACTGATATTTGGAGACTTCAATTCAATTTATTCATTCTTTTTTTTTTAAAATTTTTGTCAACAAATAAATTAGTAAAGAAAATTTCATTCAATTAATATTAGAGGCAATAATTGCACATTCCAATTATCTATTTGATTGTGATACTATGATGTTAATATTCTTTGTTTTAGCATGCTTTTCTGCAAAGATTTGATGATTTTATTTCTGAACAAGCTAATAAAAACATTCAAGAAGTTCTTCGACAGCTCTTTTTCTTGTATGGCTTATGGAGCTTGGAGAAGCACATAACATTCTTATATGAAGGTAAAGGTTTTCAAATAAAACATTTAAATTTTATTCATTTGTCGAAGGAAAATATTTTAATACAAAAGAATAATTTTTTATATTTGAAAAAAATTAATTGCTCAGCTTAAAACATAGCAATACATATTTTTATCTTTTTAGCCTCATTAAATACTTAAAAGGTCAATTTAATAGGACTGATAATTTAGAAGTTATAAGGATTTTGTTTGTAAAAAGTTAAAACTTTTGGCTAATACACATTTTGGCATCTGACATTGCTATTTATGCAAAAGATATATTGTTTCCTCTTTTTTTTTGTCTAGGCTGATTCAAATGATATCCTACTAAAGTCAATATGACAGTATTGTTTACAAACAGTGTAGATTTTTACTTATGTTTATGCATAAAACTTATAGTTTTCTTATGTTGAGTAAAAACACTAAATTTGTATTTATTAATTATTTGTCCCATTAACTCGAGATTGATCTAATTTAATTAAGTGTAAACAAATTCACAGAAAACAATTCACCACAGGTTCAGATTGCAATGTCACATGAGTTCAAAATTGTACTTTTTGGACATAAAACATTAATAAATTCTACAATATTTTTTGCCACATAAGAATTGTTCTCATTCGATTTAGCATTTAAAAATAATAAAAATAATTCTTTCCTATCCCTTCTCAGGTTTAGGGATTTCTGAGGGGTCCTAGGCTAATTAGAATACCTTAAAGTACCATCATACCAAATTTGGTGCTTCTGTCATTTCATGGTAATCTTAAATTAGCTCTAAGCCACCTCACAACAGAAGTATCTTTTCTTGAATAAATACAGTTAAAATATAATAATAGTTTTAAATATAATGATAATTTTTATGACATTGATATGGTTAAGCAAAAACTATATTTAAAAAATATGCTGAATATTAATTTTCTAGCTTTTTCATGATATTACAGGTGGATTTTGTGTTGGGGCATTAGCAAGCAAATCAATAAAACGTTGCATATTAAAACTATGTGAAGAATTGAAAGAACAAGCAGTTTCCTTGGCTGATGCAATTTCACCTCCAGATTTTGTTTTGAATTCGGCTCTCGGAAAATCGGACGGTCAGGTATGTAACTTGAGTGGTTTTCACCTTGAATGACTTCAATTTTAATGATTTGATTTTTATAAACTAACAGATTATCCTAACGATTTAAAAGAGTGACCTCAAATATGTTAATTAACTAGAGCTAATTATAAATGAAGTTGAGAAAATATAAAAACGTACTTTCTTTGAATAAGCATACCTTTTCTTTATAAGCGGTGTTGAATAGCCGAACCTATTTTGAGTTTATGACTATCAATGCTTAACTTCGCAGCCTTGTAAATGTAAACCTTACCCGGAGGACAAGGGAACTCCAATCATTAGACTTTTTGATAAAACTAACCTACATTTGGCATTACATGGAGAGGGAAAACACTAAAACTTCCCACTGTCAGCCAAACAGCAAGGGGATTCTAACCCATGATTTGTCTACCACTGAAGATATTTTACATCAGCATTGTGACTGGTGCGAGACGTGGTCACTCTTTAAACAATTTTAACACCATAAGGATTAGCGGTTAGTTTATAAAAATTTGATCATTAGAACAAAAGTTATTTATGTGTATGGTACACATTCGATAATATTTAAAACTAATAAAAACAAATAATTTTCAGATTTACAAAAATCTTTATGAATGCATCTTAAATACTCCTGGTGCCTTAGACAGACCTGCATGGTGGCGTGAATTCTTGGATAAACCTGCCGTTCAATCCATAAAAGCAAAACTGTGATTGTTGTTCTGTAGTTTAAAAATGACTTTTAATATTCAAAGTTATAACTGTGCAATTATATTTTGGAATCAAAATGTTATGTAATATTGTTAGAAAAACAAACTTTTACAAATTTATCACAAATATATCTATCATAAATGATGTATCAAATTATGCTTTATGATCATCACATTTTTGTATTTTTTTTTTCTATGTCATTTTTTATAAATACTTTTAATGTATAAAATATTATGTACACTTTCATCACATATAGGTATAGTTTTGCACAGTAAAATTGTATTTTAGTTAGCTCAGAAAAAATTAATGTTTTTTTTCTGTTATTATTTATAATTTTCAAAAAATTCCACCATTGCTTTGAAAAGAAAATTTGTTTTCACTGCTTAAGCTAATGTACTATTACATAAGCTGAAGCTCTAAAATATTTTTATTTATTTATGATTTACGAGGTTGAATTTTTAATAAATGGAAAATTTAGCATTAAAATCTGAAACAAAAGCATAAAAATGTTTACAAGAAACGTTTTTCACCACCAAAAAATATTTTAAGTTAAAGGTTTCTTTTTTTTAAAATTTTATTTGTCCTCTATATTATGTGTCTGTTTTTTTATCTTCACCGATTTTCTTTATGTACAGTATAAAATTGATCAAAACATATTGATTGTATGCTAGTTAATGTTTATACAGGAAATACCGGTGATTTTTATGTGTAGATTATTTTGATTCAATGAATTAGCTTTATGCACCTCGATGTATTTTAATTTAATAAATCTTTTTATTTATTTATATTCTTTTTGTTTCTTGTTAGTAATTATTTGCTGTTTTTTGAGAAAAATAAAGTAAATTACATTTTTTGAAAACTTTAAATTTTATACTTTTTTTGTAGCTCTTAGACTAATCACTATTTATATTGTCTGTTGGTTTCATTTTCCAAACCAATAAATTCCACTTTCTGAGTTTTTTCAAAGTTTAATTTCAAAGCATGTGATTGATTTATAAGTGCATATATACAAAACAAATTTCTTTAATAGTAATAAAATATTTTAGTCATTAAATAGCAAATAATTTATTAACTACTAAAGCTTGGCTCGAATTAAATTAAGGAGTAAAAATACTATGGTGTATTGTTCTGTTTTTAATGACTGAATATGAACCACAAAATATTGTATTTATTTTTACTTATATAATTGACTAAGAAATAGAAAAGGAAAAATGATTTGACAATAAATTAAATATCAAAATGTTGGGCTTTTTTTCTAACTTAGTTGAAGAAATCTTAGTTTCCCAGCTCATTTTCTGAATTATTTTTATATAGTGGGCATAATAAAAAATGGAGCACCTTAATAATTTTTGATCAAGTGATATTCACATATTAAGATGCAATCTTGATGATTTAAAGGCCTAATTAGGGTAGACGGTATTTTGGGTCACAAAATCACAATCAACACAAAACATACTTTTTTTTTTACAACTGATCATTGATAACAATTACTAACTAAAACTAAGTAAAAGAACTCTAATTACTAACAAGGCCTGTTCGATAGGTATTGATTGAATACTCATAAAACTTGTGATTAATATTCTTAATATAAGTATTCTTTATCATATTAAAAAGTGACTTTTTTATGGGTTTTAAATTTACAATACATTTGTTTAAGACAAATGACACTAGATTTTCAGAAAACTTTTTTCTAGCTAATAAGTGAAATTTGTCTTTGTTTTTTGATAATTTTTCTATTTATAATCGCTGCTTTTAGAACTCAAAATATAGTGGGCAAAAAAAAAAGGAAATTTATCAACTTAATTGAAATACATAAAAAATATTATTCATTAAAAAAATGTGTTGTGTGATCAATAAATATGAATACAGTGGACAACCTTTACAACACAAAACTTGAAAAGAGAGTATTTGCATTTGTAGAATATTGTGTTATATGGATCATTTCACATATCTTTAAGCTTACGTTCTAAACATGGCTGCAAAATTAGTTTAAAACTGATCAATCATAAAATGCTTCAAATATGAATACTTAAAAACACAAAAGTATGCATTTAAGTATTAATTATTTACAGGGGGAAATTGAAATTTTCTAGAACATTTGAACTAATAACTCATTTCTAAATTTTGGTTTGCTAAGCTTTTGAAGATGTAACTCCTTAAAAAATAATTAAATAATCTAAAAAGTTAATAGTTCTTGCTTGGTTGCATGAATTTCTTAACTACAGTTTTCATTGTTTATACCCATGAATTTAATGTGGTTTATGGACAATTGCAGTTTATAGAACTGCTTTATATAAATCGACTGAAATGGGGAAAAAATTTCTTTGAAAATTGGCCTTTTCTGGTCTTTGATAGCAGTTTAATTCATTTTATTTGTCACACAGAAGTGATAGAGGACAAAAGCAATAGTACTAAAAGAAAAATAATTCTTTTTGACAGAAAATATATTGAAAATGCTTGGAAACATGTAAACATAATTTTCTTCTTCAAACATAAGGGGGGCTCTACAATTTTAATAAAACTACTTATCTGATTTTATTCAAATGACCAAAAAAAAATTAAAATATATTCTTTACTTGGTACAGAAATAAAAATTTGCATTGTTGCATATACATTTCTAATAAATAACTGTTCAATATAACTAATCATTCGATAATGCATTTATTGAGTTAATTATGTGAGTGTGTGATGAATTTTTCAGGCAGCTCAAAACGTTATCTAAAAAGCTGCTAAAGAAAAAACTAGTTCTCCAAACTAATATATCTATGACTCAATGCAAAAATAAAATTATTAAAAGGTTAAGTAACCAGCTAAAAATTTTTTTATAATTTTTATCAGAGAAAATAAACAATTTGTATGAGAAGGACAAGAATCTTTTTCAGTGAAAGAATGTTTGTTATAAACACAAAAATAAACCACAAATACGCTATCCACAATGTCGACAGTAGAAAGTTCATACCACAGTGTTGTCACTCAATAACTATTTTGACAGTTTCAGGAACGATTAGTTTTCGCTATAAACACTATCTTGCGATCCATACCATTCTTGGAGTATGTAAGCTGTTGACGGTCAAAATTCGATGTGGCACTTTCATTATTACAGATCTAACCAAAACTGATGACTTCAAATTCATCGAACAAGTGGGCACAATGGCTAAACATAAAAGAGTGAAATCCTGTGATTTAATTTATATAAAATTGATGCCAACAGCCAAAGAATGAATATGAAAAATAAATATATGCTTATGACATACATTGCAACCGCTATAGTATGGAAAGAGGAATAAACAAAGATCACTTAAAAAAATAATAACCTGAATTTTGATAAGTAACGGCAGTCTATCAACGCTTTTAAAATCCGATCGACAGAACGTTATAATATTCTCATACTTAAAAATTTAATATTAGGTTTGTTGAAATATTTTTAAAGTGTTGTATTCCTTTAGAACTATCTAGTAAAATTAAAAAAAACTTTAAATTCAAATTATTTTTATAAAAAAATAATTGAATTTAAAATTCTTTCTTCTAAATTTGATAGCTTATTCAATTGAAATACATTTCAAAGATTTTTAAATAAGTTTATTTTAAAATGATCATCTTTCATCATCATTTATTTGCATTAAAAAATTTTGTGCAGTGCAGTTTCTTGCCAAATAAAAATTGAATTTGACTGAATAAATTGAAAAAATCATATTTATTTTTCTGAAAGTGAGGTACTCTTTACATTTTAAGAGCATAAGGTGTATTAAAGTAGACTTAAGATTTAAAAAGCCAACATAATTTATTTATTTTAGTGCAATTCTTTCAAGATAACTTTAATCTGGATAAAATTGTCAGAATATTTACAATATGCTAATTACAAACAAAATATTCAAAGTACTTAATGACAAATTTTGTAATATTTTTAATGAATATATAATTTATTTTCAATTAATCGCTTGTTTCTTCAGATTCTTTCTGTGTCACATTAAATAGCTGCTGATCTTGTAATATCAGAAAATTCTTATATGCATTTTTCATTTCATCTTCTATTTCAATTTTACCTTTTTCAGGAAGCTAATAATAAAATATACAAGATTTATTCATACATTTTGTTAATTAAAAAGAGGGGTATAAGAAGCAAGTTATTTACACCAAGGAAATGTATATATGTTCATATATATATATATATATATATATATATATATATATATATATATATATATATATATATATATATATATATATATATATATATATATATATATATATATATGTTATATATATATATTTATGTTTCTTTCTTTTTTCTATTTTATTTTATTTTTTTCTTAAATAAAAGTTAATTATCTAAAATTATTAATTGTCAAATTCTATAAATTATCCAGTATAATATTACCTTGCGCACATCCTTTTTCGGACCCATCCTTGGTAACTAACAAATCAAATGCACTTCAGTACTATAGTAAAAACGCACTATAAAACAAAACCCCTCTATTTACGCATTTACCTCAATTTGAGCTTCTGTTTTCATATTTTGTAATCTGGCAATCTTGTTACGAAAATATTTTAAATCATTCTTGAAAAATTTCCCGTTCATGTAAGTTTATTTGAATTTGCTACTCGCTTTATAGATTTCGTTGTATGTTTTATTCTGCTTTATCTTTATATTTTATTTTCTGTTTTTACGTGATATTTTTACTTAATGTGTTCTATTTTATTTGTTGTAAATTTTTTATAACATCTTTTTGAATGCTCCTCAACACTATTGCATTGATATATTTTGCTTTGGCTATATTGATACAATATTAGAAAGTACTCCTTTTTGCGGATATAATCGTGTGAGCTGATGAAAAGATATCTTTTATTTTCCTGATTTTTATTATTTTTTTCACCCTTTTTTCTGAATTTTTAAAAATTTTTTATTGTTATTTTTCTTTTTCCCTTTTTTCATTGTTCTGTAATTTTTCCATGTTTTCTCTACATTTTAAACATATATATATATATATATATATATAAGAGTGGCAGTCGGTTGTGTCAGCAAGACAAACAAGTCAGGATTTAAAAAAAAATGAAATTAATTTTATTTAACCATCATAATTAGCGAATGAATATCCAAGTGACATCAAATCGAAGTGCTCTTCAATAAAAGTTAGGGAAAATATTGCAAAATAAATCCGTAAAATTTTTCGTTTTACAGAATAAGAGAAATCTAAATAATTAGAATTGGTCAATTAAATAGGTCGAGGGAAAATTCCTTGTCACTGTTTAAATAAAGGGAAATATCACAAAATGTTAATTAATGCATAACTTGAAGCCAAAAATAGATTATAAGACAGGGTGTGAATATTTAAGTGTGAGAAAAAGTGTTTAGTTTACAATAATAAATTGAGAAAAAGATTTAGATAAAGGAATAATTTAAAAAGGAGATTAGTTGAAGCTTTTTATGTTATATATATATATATGTGTGTGTGTGTTATTTTTTGTAAAATCAATTTTCTATCATAGAATATGAATTATATTGCGTTTGTGTGTAAAACAGAATAATTTACACAGATTGTCTCTAAATTGTTATTTTCCATAACCTTATAACTTTTCATTAAATAGGATACAAATTATTGAAGCATATTACATCTAAAGTGTACGACAAGAAATTCTTTTTTACCAGTTTCAGGCCAATAAGCACAAGTTTATATGATACGAAGTTGTAGTATAAGTAATACTTTGAATAGCAACTTTAATTCTAAGTATTGGCTTTGTGTTTTTAAATTGAAAAAAACTTCTTACTATAGATATTTTATGAGTCTTTTTATTAACGTTATGTTTCTTTAATGAATTAAAGTCAATAATTATACCCTTAGAACCAAACATGCATTAATTTTTTTTGAAGATCGAAATAATATATTTGAAGCTCCTTATTTTTAAATACTAGAAAACATCTCTTTTTGATGCTAAAAATTTGAAATAAAATTCATACCTTATAGAAAAACATTCAAAAAGTAAAATTGAATTTTCCTAAACTTGAGCACCCTTATGAAATAATGTTTAAAGCCAGATAAAATATGTGAAGCAGAAAGAAGAACATTTCTTCAAATCTCTAAATTTTTATAAAATTGTTTTACAACACTTAGCATAGCCATTGTTCAAGGAAAATATGAATTTTAATTTTATAAATAAAAAGCAAGATATATTTTTATACAAAATCAATTTTTGAAAATTTTATTTAATGGAAGGACTTCATAACTTGGCACACAGTTTATAGCTAAAATTACACATGAAGTTAACAGAAATAATATTCCTAAATTTGATAAGAATTAATTTAAATATTTGCTTATTGAATAATCATTTAGTTTGTTTGCATTTTTAACAGAGAGCTTAAAAAAATCCAGACTTTTTTTTAGTTTGTATAAAGTTATTTTAAAATTGTTTACCTCTAGCTCTTTTTTCTTTTCCCTTGAAACTTTGTCATCCAAGGCAACAGTTTCGATTTCATTTATTCTGGTCATTTCTTTTTCAATGAAGTCTTTAACATTTAAAAGCTAGTTTTTAGAAAGAAGAAAAATCGTTTTTGAATAATAAGTTATATAAAAAAAAATCTATATATATTAAAATTGCAAAGAATGATTTTGTAAAATACACATTTTTATAGGACTATTGAAGCATTAAATATTTAAAGCATAAATGTATTTTTGAAATTTATGGTTTTGAACTTTATGATATTACAGCATATAAATTGTTTGACATAAAGAAAAATTTTATTTTTTATTAAATAACAGAATTATGTTTGCTATTTAGCATTTGTACATTGAGGACAAATATGTAGCTATTAAGGTTGTAGTTGTTTATTTAGGTCGCACGAGAGCTGTACAATGGGGTATTGGTGATGATCTGAGAAACATCCCCGAGGATGATTTGGAGACATGCCATCACAATTTTGATCCTCTGCAGAGGTGATGGCACCCCCGCTTCGCTAATAATATTAAGTAATTCTGGGAAGTTTTAAGTGAAAACTTGTTTTAGTTATTTATAGATGACGTCTTGTTAAAAAAGGTGACATGGTTGCTAGATTTAGAAAGAACTCACTTTTTCGGCAGTTCTGATTTGGCCACCTTTTACTTGTTTATTACTGTTTGTTCTCGTTGTATGCCGTGCACCATCATATGTTTGTGTAAGCATATTATTCGAACAGTGAGATTCATTTTACAAATTATCATTTAGGTTTAAATTTTGAAGTTGATATATGTTAACAAAGTAAGAAGTGTTTTATAGCAATTCTTTTTCCAAATGACTTGAAATGACAGGTCTTCAAATGACGATTCTTCTTTTAAACACTAATAATAAATCAGGTAACAAATACACGTATAGAAGAAATGCTATAAGTAACCCAGAAGTATAGGCAATCAAGAACTTGCAGCACTCCATCCATAAAGTATTAACAGTTTATAAAGTTTTCATCCCAACTTGGACAAATGTTGTTTTGCAGGGACGGGGATAAAAAAGCTCCAAACAGAAACTGTCTCCAAAGACATTGATTGATCTGCTTTTGATATGAATACAGTTCACAACAACAAAATTACAACTTCTATAGTTGTTGAAGTTTCAAGAAGAAATTCTAAATTAAGGCTTTCCTCAACCATATATAAAAGAATGTCCACGATCATTATTGATAAAAAAAAGGGTAAATACCATTAATATGTATGTATAAATGTAAAATTATGTTAAATAACATTAAAAAAAATATTTGTTTACTTCATTTTCTAGAGGTTGCCAAAAACTAGGTGGTAAACTCATGGTATGTACGACTCCCACTGAATCTCCAGCAGCAACTAGATATTCCATTTCTAAAAGAATTGGTAAAACTTAAAATACATAGAGTCATAAATTTAATCTATTTTTATTTTAATAATTTTCCAGCATGAAATAAACATGAATTACGTAAAGATAAAACGATTTGGGAGCACTGTACAGAGATACTGCCATTATCTAAATTTTGGTTAGCATCGAGAGTACATTAGCAAGCATTGTCTTTCAAGTATTATGAGTAGAATGAGTTTTAAAATGTCACTAATAGCCAATTAGTATTGCCATAGATTTGTTTAGTACCTTGTATCTCTTTTAATGTATCTCTTTTAGGATTTTGTTGAAATTTTCTGAATTCTTAAAGATTGTACAAAATTCAAACATTCTTTATGAAGGGAAAAAAATATCTATTTATGCATCAGTTTTATTCTACTATTTATTACTATTTTAATCTGCTAATGAATGAGGGTGATTTGTCAAAGTGCCGAATAAAGGGTTTTCCACATTTTGTGTAATGTCTTCGGTGTTGTTAAAGCTCAAAAGCCTTTTATTTTAGATTGGTTTTGCATGTGTCTTGTCATCTCCCTTTTTTCTTTTCTTTATTTTACTTTACATAAGTCGGTATGCAGCATATTAATAATATACCTAGTTTTTTGATTGATTGTATCAATTTGGAATAGAAAAATAAATAAATAACACTATGTTAATAAAAGATAAACTGTTACTGTTGCTCTAGAAAAAAATCTTATTCTCATTTTATGTCTTTGGTTTTGATGTCTTTGAAAAAGCATTAACTTGTTTTACTTTCTAAAATTTAACTTAGGATTCTGATTTTATTTACAGGAGTTTAACATAAGCACAGACATTACTTAATGCAAACTCTTCTGAGAAATAATCTAAAGAACTTGTATAATTCAATTTTCTTTAGAGTTAAAATTAGAAGGAAACAGATACTATGGCATCTTGTGCACACGTTTAAAGTGATAAAAATTATGTTAATGACTTGAAACATTTTTAATAGGCATTCAAATATGCTTTTTTTTAAAAAAAATAGTCGCAAAGGAAATTTTTTTTTAAAAAAGGGAAAAAGATTATATATTTTAAACATTTTGACATTTGAAACACTTTGACCAAAGAAGAAATATTTATCAATATTCAAGTGCTAGCATAAATTTAAGCAACATGCTATACTCAGATCAATTACCATGTTTTAACTTTAGGTTTATTAGAAGTCCAATAACCTTTTGTGCGAGATCACAAAATTTAATATGAGAAAAACGGATTTAAAACACAACTTTGAATAAATAGATTTAAACAAACTACTTTAATTTGCAGACAATTTCAGTTCAGAAATTGGGTGTGTTAGTTTCTGTTTTCGATGAGTGGGTTTTAGAATTTTTGCTGTATCTTTGAAAGTTTTTTAGTATTGTTGAATTGCTCAGAATAAAACAGGTCATAACACATTATTTAAAAAATTTTTTTAAAAGTTTGCTAAGACCCCTTAATGACGCCCGGTGGCTGAGTGGTAGCGCTCCGCGCTGCCGTGCCACAGGTCCTTGGTTCGATCCTTGGGCCGGGCAAGGCCGACTCAGCCTTTCATCCCTTCAGTGGGTCGATAAAATGAGTACCAAGCATGCTTGGGAACTAACACTGGGGGTTCCGTGTTCGGCTGACCACCCGACCGGAACATATGCTCCTGCACCCCAGAGCCCAAGGTCAAGAAAACTGAGATGGGCACAGTCGGCCTTGGCCCTCTTAATGGGCTGTCGCGCCACTGAGTTAGTTAGTTAGTTAAGACCCCTTAATGTGTAGGTAATGTGCAGTTTACTAAAGTAATTTGCAGATTTCCTAAGTAATTTGAAAAAGGAATCAATTTTTGGCTCTGTAACTTTAAGCACTAAGATAATGTGTAGAGCAATCGATTTCTGCACTATGCACAGTAACAAGCACTTTTTATTTTCACCATTAATAAAATGAGCCAGGATGGCTCAGTGCATAGTTGCGATGAGGTAAACCGGGTTCGAATCCTAGTCATTGCTGGTCGATACAAATTCCGCATCCGGCATGCACTCCTCAGTGGTAGAGGGTTGGAGTCCCCTTGCTGTCTGACTAACCATGAGAGGTTTTCCTCTCCATGTAACGCTAATGTGAATTAATTCCATCAAAAAGTCCTCCACGAAGGCAAATTTCTTCCAATACTTGATCTAGGAGTTTCCTTGTATTCTGGATTTGGTTTAAAATTAGGAGGCTACAGAGTCGAACATTATGCCTCTATCACACGAGAGAAAAATATGTGCAACTGCAAGTGTAACTGCAAGTGTAAGTGCAACTGTAAGTGAAATTCCTCCGTTCGGAGTTGCCGAAAGGGTTGCTTAATTGCCTGAACGGTTGCATGAAATTGGGTTACCATATTTTGTTAATTATCTTTACTTTTGGCTCATATTTAATTTTATCATATGATTCTATTATATCATAGTTTCTCAACGATGTTCGTAAAGATGCTGTAGAATATTGATTGATTTTGATTTAATTTTTTACATTTGTATTTGTGTTAAGTCTTTTCTTCAGCAGGAAATTAAAATTTTGAAAACTTTATTTCCCCATTAGTGAAGTAGCATAGTATAAAAAGGATTATGATTTCTACCTCATAATATGAGATAATATTAAGATATCATTGAATTTCATGCTGCGTCCCTAAAAAGATAAGGGGGTGAAAGGGGGATGGACTTAAATACTATCTAGAATTTTGACGATTTTTTTACGTTGATTTGAGTGACTAATGTATAAAACATAATGCGTAGCATTTTTAAAAAGTGCTTTTTAAGTGAAGTAGCATAGTATAAAAAGGATTATGATTTCTACCTCATAATATAAAATGATATTAAGATATCAATGAATTTCATGTTGTGTCCCTAAAAGGATAAGGGAGTGAAAGGGGGATGGACTTAAATACTATCTAGAATTTTGACGATTTTTTTACGTTGATTTGAGTGACTAATATATAAAACATAATGCGTAGCATTTTTAAAAGTGCTTTTTAAGTGAAGTAGCATAGTATAAAAAGGATTATGATTTCTACCTCATAATATAAAATGATATTAAGATATCAATGAATTTCATGTTGTGTCTCTAAAAGGATAAGGGGGTGAAAGGGGGATGGACTTAAATACTATCTAGAATTTTGACGATTTTTTTTATCTTGATTTGAGTGACTAAGGTATAAAACATGGTGCGTAGCGTTTTTAAAAAGTGCTTAAAGGTGCTTATTTTTGATTTTCATTTTTTAAAGGCCCTTAAAGGTGCTTTTCTTAATAAGTGTTTTTAAAAAGTGCCTTATTTTCCTTTTCCGAAAAAGAGATTTATGAAAAGGAATGTCGATTTTCGCCACATATTATGTAAAAACGTACTTTTCACATTTTTCTATTTCACGTTTTCAGAATTCATTCGTCCCGCACTGGACTGATCGTTAAGACACGGTTCCCAGCAGATCACCGAAGTCAAGCATCACTGGCTATGGTCAGTGTGCGGGTGGGTGACCACTTGGATCAGTCTGCGTAGGGACCGAGGGTGTGCGGTATGGGTCCTCGTTAAACTGTGCTACCGCAAAGTGCTCAACTTCGCTCGCAGGTCGTCGGGCTACCGAGGCGGGGGTGCCATCCCCTCCGCAGAGGATCAAAATTGTGATGGCATGTCTTCGGATCATCCTCCGGGATGTTTCCCAGACCGTCGCCAATAGCCCATTCTGCAGCTCTAGTGCGACGTAAATTAACAACAACAGCAGAATTCATTCAACCATGATCAATTTCAGCGTACCGTCAGTCCATAGCGTATGAAAACGCCAATCATTTTACAGGTTTGGTGAAATACTTGCGAGTCCGCGTGTGCGTCTAGTGAGCTGGGTTCGGTGAGATTCTTGCTCTCTCATGCTGTATTTCGCAAGATATTCTCAATTTCAGGCTTTATTTTCCACCCTCTGAAATCGAACCGAAAATTCTCTTGATCATTTTTTTAATGGCTAATATAATCAAGAAAACAGTTCTTTGTCAAATTCTAGTTATTTTATCATGATCATGTAAAGTCTGAGAATTATTTTGCATTTTGTCAATTTACCTAGAGCTTTAAAATATTTTTTGAGTGCCTAAAATGTTCTTAGGGTTGCTTATTTTTTGTTGAAAGATTTGGCTCCGCACCCTGTAAAAGCATAGTTTATTTATATATATTTACTATGTAACATGCTAGCTAGGCAAGTGCGGTATCATTATCTATGTAAACACTAAATCGAATGATAATAAAAACAAGCTGTCTGATTTAATAGTTTAACAATTCGAAAATTTATAAAAAGTTTAATGTGTAGAAAGGACAATTTTATGACTTATACAACTATATGCAACTGACATTGCTATCTAATCAAGTAAGGCATTTCTTCAAATTTATTTTTTAAGCTTAATTCAAAAAAATAGTCCTTTGAAATAATTCTGCAGAAGAAATGATGGTTTAATGTATGAAATATAAAATTTTTGAATTACCTTTCACTCATAAAATACTTATAACATCAAAACTATTAGATCTATCAAATCAATTCTATTTTTAAATTGAGTCTAAAAAATACATAATAAATAATGTCAGACTTGTCTATACTACAATGTCTCAGAATTTTATTTTCATCAAATTAATTTACATTACATGGAGGGATCATCAATTTTATTCATTTACACATTGCATATCAGGAATATCACTTTTATGAAAATTATTTTTTCCACTTTCTTAGTAAAATTGCTTTTTAAATATAAGAGGATTTTCAATGTCATACTTACATTTTATTGTTGTAAAATTTAAAACATTCAATATTGGTATAAGATAATTTAATTAAAAATTATAGGATTTATTTTGGGACAAATTTATTGTAATATACAGTATATAAATTGAAATTTATTTATAACTATGAAAAAAAAACAATATTTTATTAAGAACATACTTTTAATGTATCATATTATTTTGTTATAGCCCTTTACGTGTTTTGTTTTGCATTTTAAATAATACAAGAATCAATTTAAAAAATAAAACATTTATTGTCAAGTGAAACATTTAGAACATTATTCATTTTTATTTCTTATTTTTTAATTTCTTCCATAAAAACAGTATTACATCTCTTTCCTTCTTTACCAGATAAACCTTACAGGATTATACGAAATATCTGAAATAAAAGAAAGAAATCACTTTCATGATAAAATTTTACCAACACATTATTAGAATAAGGAAGATTAAATGCCATTAATTTGAAATCATTTAAGTCCTTAGGTATCCCTTTTAAGCTTATTTTAAGTTTGACAGATATTTTGATTATAGTTCTAAGATTATTCTATACACTAATGAAAGATGGCAGGTGTGTTTAGTTTTGTAGTTCTTATGTTTGGATTGAAATTTGTTTCAAGAAAAATAAATTGTATTTATAAACGAAGACTCTTAAAAATGTAAGTATATTGAAAAATTAGTAAGGTACACTTACATACTTACTGTCATTATAGAAAAGCTAAGTATCAAGAGATAAATGTGAAGTATAAATAAAAAGTAAAGTATCATTAGTTAACTTTGAATAATTATAAACAAAATATTATGCAAATCATCATACAAAAAAAAAAATAGAAGGGATGAATGTAGAAACAGACAAGGAGATTGGGAATTTGCATTTTTAATAATTACTTTTTATATATAATATACTACCTTTCTTGTAATACTTTTCAATAACTACTGGAAAATGGGGTAACTTTGAGAAACAATTTAAATATTTACCACACATATTTTCTAACTTGTTTTAAAATGAGATTTTCAAAAATTAAAAGAATTCTTAGGGAAGAATAAAATAATTATTTCACTAATAATTATAAAACTTTCAAATAATCGGACACATGCTTTTACAATCAACAGAAACAATGATTAAAATTTAAAAATAAAGAAATATAATCATTATTATATTTTATGTTATAATACTGAAACAAAGTTTGGCGAGTTGCTTGGCGAATATTTCAAAGTAAAGCTTTTCGCCAGTATAATTCTTTATATATATAAAAATAGAAATTATTTCTATTTAAAGTAATTAAAACTTTGATCGGAACAAATTATAATAAGTTTTAATTTTATTAGCTTAAAATAAATAAATATTTTAAAAGAAAATTTATCGCAAAAATAATGTACTATACTTACCAATACTAAAATCGTGTGCAGGTTCCTGTTATGGTAGTACATCAACTGCATTGAGATGGGCATCTCATAGTGCGAAAGTATTATTAATGCTTTCATTTTAAAGGAAATGTTATTATTAAACTAAAAACTTGTTCCGTCTCATCTATAAAAAAATTTCATCCGATCATCCTCTTCCTAACGTCGCCGCCATTTTTATTTACACTTGTATATGTCATCACATAAAATTGAAACGTCATAAAAAGCAAACGATCTGATTGGTTCATGAAAGAAATTGCCTGAACGGTTGCAGATATTTCGTGCAACCGTAATTTCTATATCACACGAGCGTTTTTTGGAGAAATTTCACTTGCAGTTGCACTTACACTTGCAGTTACACTTGCAGTTGCACATATTTTCTCTCGTGTGATATAGCCATTAGTCACCATAAAACCCAAAATTGGGTCAACTGTTCAATGACGGTTATAAAATTGACCATTAATAAAGAATAAAAGCAATGATGCTGACTCTTTTAAACAATGATGAAACACTTCCAATGGTATTATTTTGCAGACATTAAATAAACACTCCCAAAATGAGTAGCTTATCTGATTGATTCAAAAAATTACCTGTCATTTGTTGAATTGCCAAACAATTGATGCTGGATGTTGAGATGAAATGAATAGCAATGGGTTCATAAATATTCTGTGACAAATCCCACATTTCAATAGACCCATTTTCAAATCCTATAAAAAGAAGAGCTGGCTTTGTAGGGGACCATTCTCCTGAAGTAGCATTACTTAGTCTCTCACACATAAAAATTGGTTTAGTCTAAAATAATACAGTCTTAATGAAAAAATATGATCATTCATAAAAGTATTGATAATAATGTTAGGGTTAGATAATCATTAAAATTTATAATAATTATTGTATAATTTATAACATTAAAAGCGAATTCATAATTACAATATTTGTACTAGTTGAAATTTTTGCTTCAGCACTTATTACATAAATAGCTAAAATGCTAATAAATAGCTAAATATAATAGCATCTTATTTACTTTAAAGTCAGCCCAAAATCACTTTTAAACATATTACAGTCCAAAACATCCCAAACGTATTTTTAATTGATACGGAATAAACATTTTTCACAAGGTTCTGCTAAATATACTTCTTATCAAAAAATTTTCTTTAAAACTGTAAGATTTGTTTAAGATAATAATAAACATATATTTGGTTTCCAAAATTGGAAAATTGATTGTTATAATTCCAAGTATTTTAAAATTACTGCTCCTAAAGTTTAAAGCTGTCTCCTCTAACTAACCAGTTTCGAAAATGCAAATTTGCTGTTCCACATTGTTCCTGGCATACAATCACACCATTTTAATTAATTGACAGCATTATGCTCCTTTTATATTATCTCAGTTTCTGGAAAATATTTCGATTTAATAAAACGCCAGTTTTTTAGATCTGTTAAAGATTAACAATACGGTATTTAGTTTTAAAATCGAAATTTTAGACAAATAATCATTAAAAAGTGTCTTAAATTACAACTTACTTTAATTCCATGCTTCCAAAGAGCAACTGTTTTGCCTCCAGCACTTAAGAAAATATCTTTTATGAAAGGAGAGCTTTTAATTACTGAGACTGAATTACAATGAGGAGACTGATAGTATTCTGGAACCTTAGCTATAAAAGATAAGTTTAATGAAACATTAAAATTCACGAAAAAAATATATTTAGCACTGTTACGCTAAATTAGTGATATTTAAAAAGATTATAATAAAAATAACAATTTGTATAACAACTGACAATATTAATGATTTTATTATTATGATAATACACAAAATATGTAACAATTATTATACTTTACATAAGTAAATCAAATTTTTTATAAATTGGATTAAGAATTTTTAATGAATTGGTAGTTTTAAAAGGTTATCATGATTCTGATAAGAATATTATTATCAAATGTTAGTCGTTTGACTGTATGAACTCTTTAATACTTTTCTCTTTGATTAATTAGAGAAAGAAGATTGTTCGTCTAAATGCAAAGTAGTTCTATAAGAAATATCAAAATAGCACTAATAACAGCATAATTTGGCAATGGTTTATTGTTTAATGTTTAAATGATATTGAATAACTGGAAACATTACCCACATATTTTCCTGCTTCATCTTTGAAAAGTTTAAAAGTACCCGATAATATAGCTCCATCCTATGGAAAGATATGTTATACACAAGAGTAAAAAATATTTCTCTAATTGAAAAATCATGAAATTAGTTAAATACAATATCAACAACTAAATTCTCTAATATGCTACAAAATGATACTACTCCAATGTAACTTGATATAGGATACAAAATGATTAAAATGTAATGATAATAAAACAAATAAATATACCTTTCATAAAAGAAGAATATTTATTTATACTGTCCAACATGTAGAGTTATTTTTGTAAAATTCAAAAGTCACAAGTTTCAAGTACAATGAAAAATTAAAGGTAATAAAGATGGAAACAAAAGCAGTTCTCACGAGAAAAAATAATTTAAATCTAATTTTTTTAAAAGGTATATTTATTTTTCAAGTTTTCTTAAAAATTTCAATTAACATTAAATAAAAAACCTATGCATAATGTAATTTATAGACAACCTTAGACAATATACAATTTTAATTAAGAGCCCACTAATAAAATAAAATTATATAAACATAAAGTAGTTAGTATAGAAACAATTTGCATTAAATGAAATTTTTTAAAAAACAGAAAAAATTACTGCACAGCCTCCGTAGAAATCTGCATATATATCATTGTTTTGTGCCACTGTTTCATGTCCAAGTAAATCTGAATTTTCTTCTTCTTGTATATTTTCTGGAAAAACATGAAGATTAAATACTGGAATATTTTAGCTTAGAAGCATGGGTGCCACTTTAAAAATATTTCAAGGCTGAACTTATTTTTTGACCAATTAACACGATCTAGCGTCGTTTAACAGAATTTTCAGAAATTTATAGCTTACTGACTCCAAAATGTATCCTTCCATAATAATAGCACAGATATTAAATCAATTTGTTTTTTTTTTTCATTTAGTTACTTTTTTTCACAGCAAACAAGATATAAGTTATAGGTAACATTGTAAGATCTTTTTGCCCCAATTACTAGATAATAAATCACAAATTTTTTGTGATACTATTCATATGCCTTTTTTTTTTTTTTTTTTTACTTCATCATTACTTATATCTCCTCCTATTTCCATAAATTTTTTTAAAAAAAAGAATAAACTTGACTTTGTTCAGAAATTCAAAACATTAGGGGTGAATCAAAACTTAAACAAATTTAGATACAATAATAGTACAAATTTTGTTCAAGCAAGCAGGCACTGAAGTTCAATCAATCCCATTCCTTCATTGCAGAGCAACATCATTACGAGATCACTTCGCAATTATTATGAAAAATAACTATGTTTTCATTAAAATATTATATTTTTATAGAATTAAATAGAAAAATAAATAAATAATGCTTGCATAAAATTAACATTTTTAAGGGAAAAAAAGGACATTTTAATGAAAAGAACACATGGAAAAGAGATTAATGGATGAAATTTAGTCTACAAGCTGATTTCAGTACCCAGGAATGAAGAGTGGCACCCATGTATAAGTGAGTAAAACTGCTGTAGCAAACCTTCAAAATCTTTCTCAGTATTCTCTCTTAGAGAAAAGCAAGTCAAAGATTTTTCTTCTTTTCCATCGGGAGACATTAGTTGCATCTAAAAGCAATTTAAAAATACATTATGCATATAATTAGCTAAATATAATAAAACGATTGTCTCAGTTTGAGAAGACACAAGTTGGTTCTTATAAAATACAATAAAGTTGAACTTCAGTAACACAAATTTCCTAAGTGTTTGATGTGTAGTTAATAGAGAAAAACCTCTTATACACATATAAATTTTTTTGGTGACCCTCAATTTCTCATAAAATAATTTTTTAAAAAAAAATGCCATCAAAAATTTGAAATGTTTGCTAATGGCAATTGAAATGGGCTACAGGTGTCATGGAGCATAACTCTCTACCTATGGCAGCACTTCGCATGCTTTCACCATTAGTGTGTGGAGAGTCATAGAGAAGGAAGGACGTTAGTTTCTGTTTTGATTTTCAAATAGATTAAAATCTTTTAAGTTAGGAAATTATATGCAATTGATTACTACATTGAACATATTTCTAAAAGAAAACGTCGTGGAAATTTTTAGAAATATTTGTAATTTGCCAAGTAATTTACTGTTTAATGTCACAGGCTAAATAACAAACTTTAAAGACAAAAAGATATGGGATACTGACAAGAGAAACTAGGGAAGTGTGACTCGTCAATTTTGAAATAAACTAGTGGGATGTATGCCTTATGAGAAATAATTTTAGGGGGAAACATTCGTTTCGGCCCATAGAAGGTTTTGTGAGAGATAAAAAATAATTCAATATATAGAAAAATCGGTATTTTATTACTTTAATGCAGACTATTAGTTATTGTAATTGTCTCATACTCCAATTAATTTTGTGGTACTTTCACGTACTATATAATGCATATTTATTGTCAAAATTGATTTCGAAAATTTTATATATCTGTAGTTTTTCAGAAAAACCTGTTAGGTTAATTTTAAAAAAAAAATTGACATCAAATTTTTTAAATTTTTTTTCCAAAAAACTTTCCAAATGAATTGGAGTATGTAATTGCAAATCAATTAATTAATCAACAATTAATTAATAATTAATTAATAATTTATTAATGATTAATTGATTTTTTGATTAATTTATCAACTAGCAAATTAATTAATTATCCAATTAATTACAAATTAATTGGATTATGAGACAATTACAATAACTAATAGTCTGCATTGAAGTAATAAAATACCGATTTTTCTATACATTGAATTATTTTTTATCTCTCACAGAACCTTCCATGGGCCGAAACGAATGTTGTCCCCTAAAATTATTCCTCATAAGGCATACATCCCACTAGTTTATTTCAAAATTGGTGAGTCACACTTCCCTAGTTTCCCTTGTGAGTGAAGATCAGGTTCAAAACAGTCCGATACATAATTTATAAAGAAATAAAATGTTTGAATAAAAACAATATACATTAACACTAACTTATGTAATTAAAACTAAAAGCAATAAGACTTAATCATTAGTAAGTTAATACATTTAAAGTAGAATTTAAAAAATTGTTTAAAACAGCCAGTTTTGTAATAAATAACCATTTTTTTCAATAGCATTCATAAAATTTTGAAATTAGATGATTAATCATGAATTTAGAATAAAAAATTCGTAAAAGTATTTTAATGCATTACTTGGATGTTGTGGAAGCATTTTACTTATAACACATCAAAGTAAGTAAATTTTTATTTTAAAAAAATAGTGAAGAAAATTGGTAATATACCACAAAAGAAGTTTTTAATTTATAAAATTATCTCATTTTTATTGAATTAACAAATTATCTAATTTAATTTAGCCAGTTCTGACTCTGATTAAATTAGATTAGTAATATTAAAATTAAATAGTCAACTAACTTTTCATGTAAAACTAAAAACTACCTAATCATTTCTATATGATTGACTACAGAAAATACAATATAAAAGAGTTTTATCTATAAAATAATTACTTACAGAATGAAAAGGCTCCCATATCCCATCTAGTAGAGTGTATTTCTTTGGTAGAGAAACATTAGCTTTGTAAGGAAAGCCTAATCTTAAATCCCAAAACTGTATCAAACTAAAATAAAAATGAAATTGTGATAGAGTGGCTGAGATGCATTAGAATCTGAATTGTCTTAGATAATTTGGACTCTACCTACTTTAGATAATAAAAATTTATGGATAATAAAGATTCAACACCATTAATTTTACTTGTTAAAATCTCTTTTAATAAGTGCAATTTTTTATGATATGGGCATGCCATATTGAATCCACACATCTTTAGAGACGAAGTGCAAAAGTAGCATATTTTTAAATTTCACACCATGATGAACTATAATAGATTTGCAAAGTAATAAAATCCTAGGACACTCTGTTTTTGAAATTCCATGTTTGTATCACATATAATAGAAACACACAAATTTTATACATTCTTTCGTTTTTATTTTTTAAAATTTTAAATTTTGTGTCAAAAACTTTTGACTTTGTGGCATTATTGAAATCATATTGAAAACATATTGAAATTATTTACAAAAGTTTCTTAAATCCTGGCAAAAAGTTCAAATAAAATTTTAACTATATGTACCATATAGCTTACCCATTTAGGCTACAAGAAACTATTTGAAAACAAGTATTTGTTGATAACTTTTGAGTAACACCTTTGAATGAAACCTACAGAAAACAAAAGTTTGATTTAAAAAAAACTCAAACTTAAAAGAATAAAAAGCTAAAAGAAACAAATTTTTTCTTGAAGTGTGAAAGACCCACAAAAAATTGGAAGAAATAAGACAGAACAGACAAAACTCCAAATGGACAGAAAGAATTCTTTACATAATTTATGAAATTCATCTAAAATTATTTTTACATCCACAAACAACTTTTTTTATTTAAATTAAATATTTAATTTTAATAGGAAATTTAGCTCTGATGTACCATGTTCATTTCAGTTTTTGACAATTTTCTGTCAGTGATTTGCAAAATATTTTATGTAAATACTAAGATCGTAAAATATTTTGCCTACATTTTATTTCAATAAAAATGATTTTATCTGCATGTTTTAAGTTGATCATTAAATTTACAAATTTTAATTTAAAATCTAAAATATTAGCTGAATATTAATAATTTGAATGCACCTTGTGACAGGCAGTCTAATATTTTATTTGGAATCATTTTTCACATCACTAAAAAAATTTCCATTTTCAGATTAAAAAGCAGTCTTCCACTATGAAAGAAAGCTATTTCTTACTAAAGGTTTTTCCACTATGGAAGAAAATTGACACTCCATTATTCAGTTAATGAAAATTGTTAAATTAAATATTTATGTTAAGTGTGTTAGCATGCTCCAATTTCATTTTTCCTCATATCTCTGACCAAAAACATTAGTAAAAAAATGATGAGAAAATTAAAGGTAGGTTAATTCAAATAATAATGATGATAATAATTATTAAATGTGAGCGACTGTTGACTTGAAGCAGTATATTATAGGGCTTGATATCTTAACTATGTATGTATAAAAATATTTCCCTTAAATGTTATTATTAAATGTATCTGAACTGATTAGATATTGAAAATTAGGAATTGGTCATTTTAAAATGATTAGGCAAAGATCTCTTTTTAAGTTTTTTAAAATTATAAGTTCAAAAAAGTTTTAGATACTCAATAAAATCTCATAGAGTACTAGTAAATATTGTAATTCAGACAAAAAAGTATCAAGTTTAATAAATTGAAAATAAGATAAATTTGTCTATAAATTCTTCTTCTATCAAATATTTTACAAAATTTAAAAAAATATTTTTTTAATGCAACAATTAATTTAGTATTTATAAATTTTTTATGAATTTCCTGACTAATTTAATTCATCATTTCATTTTTTTCTTTTACCACATGCACCTAAATTTTGTTTTATTCACTCGCACACAAGATATCCTAAAAACTTTATAATCAAAACTAGTTGTACCTCAAAATGAGAAGGAATCCATTCAAGATGAGTGATTCCATGCACATGAAGACTATCCAAACTAGAGGCAGCACAACACGGAATAATATCAGAAGATACAAGACTTTCCTTAAAATAAATTTCAAAACTGTAAGTGAAATTCAAATTTTTTTTTTTAAATGTGCATTTTAATGGCACAATCTGCAATTGAAAAGCATTTTTTTATCACATACTCATTAAAGAAAAGGCTATCAAAAATTCCAAAAAGGAAAAAAATTGCTCAGATATAGAAAGTTAATTTTTGTAACAAAAGCTTATTTAAACATTATGTTAGGTAACAAAATAAATTTATACCTAACAAATTGGATTTCTGAATCATGAAAATGATATAATGCTCTTAAAGAAAATACTTAAACAAAGTTTGCATCGAAATTTGAGATTTAAAGTTAATTTACTGCCAATTACTGATATATATTTTTAAGAATAAATCCTTTTTCTTATTTAACCTTTAAAAATTAGAAAGAAAATTAAATAAATTTAATTTAAAGCTTTAAACAGTTATCTTCTTATTATATAAAGCATCAATGATTGTGTACAGTAAATAAAAAATCCCAAGAAACAATACATTGTTAAAAAATGTATATTGCTATTGTTAAAAAACCGCTTATGTATATCGTTTAAAAACCACAAAAATTTCTTTTCCACTTTGGCAACAAAGAAATGAAAACTGAAATATTAAATGGGTGAACTGACATATGCATAAATGCTAAACATCGCTCATAAATATCTTATAGAAAATTAGGTTATTATCACATACACAACAATTATGTACACAGTTATAAATTGTGCAGAAATGAAAGGTTAAAAGTGGATCAGATATTATAACTTAAATGAGGAGAAAAACAAAAATACAATTGAAATTTGCTCAATCAGTAGTAAAAGGATGCAATGAAAAACAACTGTGATGATAACCTGCGGTTGTAAAGTGGCAATGTAGACCTTTTCTAAAGGCGTTGTGGTTTAAAAATTTGGCAGCATTTTGCTCCTTTACAAAATTTGCAATAAATATTTAAATAAAGCTTAAATCCAGCTCACCATCGCACACATATGAACTTAAATAAGGAAACCATATAATACTAGAGCCGAAAGTAAACAAGGTAGAACAAAATTCCTTAATCAAATAGAAAAAACATTTATATTTATCTCTAATTAAGCTGGAAACAAAACATAGATTTTATTTGAACTCATGTAGCCAACAAATTATTATTAAGAGAATACTATTAATATATATATATATAAGAGATTTTGAACCTATGTGACCAACAGATTAAATAATCAAAATATAGAAATGCTCATGAATTACAAAGAGAGACTGCACTGCTTATTTATTAAAAAGAAATATAAACAAAAATATTATATATATAGCAAATCAAACTCATTCCAGTACTGCAGTAAGAACGCACTATAAAATAAAAACCCTCTATTTACGCTTTTACCTCAATTTGCACTTCTGTTTTCATATTTTGTAATCTGGCAATCTCGTTAAGAAAATATTTTAAATCATTCTTGAAACATTTCCTGTTCATGTAAGTTCATTTGAATTCGCTACTTGCTTTATAGATTTCGTTTTATGTTTTATTCTGTTTTTTCTTTATATTTTATTTTCTGTTTTTACACGATAATTTTACTTAATGAGTTCTATTTTATTTGTTGTAAGTTTCTCGTAAAAACTTTTTTGAGTGCTCCTCACACTATTGTATTGATATATTTTGCTTTTGCTATATTGATACAATATTAGAAAGCACTCCTTTTTGCTGATATAATCGTGTGAGCTGATGAAAAGATTATTATCTTGATTTTCCGGATTTTTATTAATTTTCTTCCCCTTTTTCAGAATTTTTTTTCTTCCCGGATTATTTTTATTAGTATTTTTCTCTTCCCTTTTTTCATTGTTCTGTAATTTTTCAATGTTTTCTCAACATTTTGAACTTTTATATATATATATAATGGCAGTATTAAATAAAATTACTTATCTGACACGTGGGCCCCACATCCTTCTCTTTCCTTACAATCTAACTGGCCCCTCTCTTTAAAAATTACCAGATCCTTTTTTTCACTCTCATTGACTGAATGACAAGGATGACAAGTTTTCTTTTCATGATTCTCTTTATTAAACATTTTACGCTCTTATGATTATATATTTTAAATTTAAAAATATAACAAAAGTACTTTTTGATTTATGTCTTGGATTATAATTTCAAAACTTTTTCCAATTTCAAAGTACTTATGCACCATAAAACACATACATCTAACCAGAACAGAAAATGTAAGTCTGAATTAAGAATTGTAATGAGATAATACAATTACAATCACCTTGTAAAATATGTAAATGAATCAAATATTGACAATTTATTTCTATAAGTAATAAAGAATTAAAAGCGACTATTCATGACCATCGAATCATAGTTTTGGATTTCAATCTCGAAAATTACTTCATAAATGCTAACAAGCAATTTGAAATATCTTTATCTCTTAGTTAACTAGTATAACATTTTTTAAACAGCGTATTATTTACATAAAACTCTCACGGAGTGTTTGCAGTATATAAGTAAATTTTCATCTTCCCATACCCTTTGTTTCTCTCCGCCTCTGCCATTAAAAGGAGAATATCTGTTTCATCAAAAAGTTTTTATAAAACAGAAATAGTTTTATCAAAAAGTTTTTATAAAACAGAAATAGTTTTATCAAAAAGTTTTTATAAAACAGAAATAGTTTTATCAAAAAGTTTTTATAAAACAGAAATAGTTTTATCAAAAAGTTTTTATAAAACAGAAATAGTTTTATCTAACTTATCCTCTTGTGAAACTTGGTGGTCCTTTTACAAAGCATTTTACAGCTCTTCTCTGTTTCCTTCAACAATCAAACAGGTTTTACTGTTTTCAGTCCTACTTTGCTAATTAGTTATTCATTACATTTTGAACAATATTTGTTTTTTACGTCCCTTAAATATTAATTCAGGACTCCTAATTTAGATGTATTTTTTACTTCTTTTTTTTAAAAGGATCCTAAAAATAGACATGGGTGGTCATTACACTGCTTAGTTATTTGTAAACAAAAAACTATATAAATATTTAACTTGTAAAAAAAATCAATTTCACTTTCAGATATGTTGTATGATTTAAAAAAAATAAATAAAACATAGAGTATTGCTTTTTAAAATATATTTACATTGTAAAAGTTATCACTGTCTTCTTCTTCCAAGGAACGATCCCCAAGAAGCTTACTTTTAATATCCCACAGTACTAGTTTTCCAGAGATAGTACCCCCAACTATGAGACCTGGTATACAAGGATTGAATTTCACAACTCGAACTTCATCACTGCACCTCAGAATAAACTACAATAAAATGAAGCAAAAATACATTTGAAATTGTTTTTATGAAAGAGATAATAAAAATTCTAATCATAATAGAGAAATAAAATTCCAAAGATAAAAAATTCTTCATTAAAAAAAATCCTTGCTTTATATTTTCGTTCAATAGCGAGCATAATTGAATCAGGAGAGACTAGACTAGAAGAAAAGAAACCCTCTTTCCAACTAGAAGGAACGAAAATGTTGTGGGATTTATTTTTTTCATTTTATGGAATAAGTACAGCTTATCAAATCCCAACACCTCTCGTGGCTTAGACACATAAAAGGGAGAGACAATAATTATGGCTTGAAAAAGATCATCAACTGGACACCTATGGGGAATCAGGCCGACCTTATTGATGACTCGGAAATAACAAAGATCCATAGGTGGGGGGAGAAGTTAAAACTGAGTTTGTAGGGAATATAATTGTGGAACTAGCCAGGGACCACCAAGGGCTGCAGAGCTAGCTATAAAAGAAGAAGATGGAATAAGACCAAATATTTTTATTAAAAGAATGATAAACAGTGATCAATACAAGAAAGTAATGAAAGAAAAAATGAGGTCACAGTTAAACCAGAGGTTTCTCTTCAAAGAAGAAATTTTTCAACATTATTTGGCTTTTTGCTCTGATTCCAAAGAAATGAAGGGATTCTTAAACCTAAACAAAAATTCAATTTTAGACAGACGAGGAAACTCTGTGAGTATCTGTAAACAAAGATATAAGGAAATGAGTTGCAAAATTAAAAATAGTTCTTGAAAATGTCACTTGTTCATTGGTTCAAGTATGGTATGAGGATTAAGAAATTAATGAAATTTGTAAAATGCTGGATCTATGATAAATGAATCTGGTTTCGACTTCATACATATTACAGTATACTCTCGATATCTCAAATCTATGGGGATGCTAAAAACATTTCGGGATAGCGAGTTTTCGAGATAACAAGTTCAGAACTAAATATGTTATAAAAGTAGAAAAATATATTCTAAAATATTACTCTAAGAAGTACAGTCATGAAACATAAGAATAACTACTATTAAATATGCATATAATGATACTTGTCTATAAGTCGAAACACAACAATGATAGTTTTTATTTTTAAAAGTAAGATAAAAATAATTATGCCTTAAATAGAAAAGAATTGGTTTACAATAAACTTCCAAAGAAATTCCATTTCTGTTTCGAACAAAATTTTGACATAACAAAGTTTTGAGAAGAAACTCTTTGACATAGGAATTCAAATTAACATTATGTGGATACATAATGTCAAGGGGAAAAATATTTTTTTGACATAACAAGGTTTTCAAGATATTAAGAGTGAACTGTAAATAAAAATAAAATATCTTAACATATTCTGCAGCTAAAACCGATCTTGCTTTAAACTGTTCTTTGCAAAAATATGTGTTTGATTCAGTTAATATCCTAGCAATTGTAACTTAAATTATTAAAGTAATTAAATTTTCCAAAACAATCATTGCAGAAAAAAAAGGAAGAAATTCATACTTTAGGGCTAAACTGATTTCTAGCACTCCATATGAATAAACACACAGGACTAAGATAATGTCTCAGTAAGTTTGATGCCTGTTCTTCAAATGATGAGGTTGACATATTTGATGCAATAAAGAGATCTAGAAAAATAACTTTTAATCAGATTTGAGTTCATAATATATGCATAGACATATATGTATATATACTTTCCTGAAATATATAAAAAAGGTTAATTATTCAACAAAGTTAATTTAAAACATCGAAAACTATAATATGAACGATGATGGTGCCGTAAATTATATTTTACTCAAAAAATGGAACACTTAATAGGAAAGAATTTCACATAAACTTTATAAGTTGGTTACAATATATATATTTTTTTTTTACATTCATCCATTTTATATTCAGAGTAGGTTATAACTTTCTGCATCATTATTACATGTACATAGTTCTGAATATTTTAAAATAGCCTTGTGAAACAATTTACTTTGTCCGTGTAGTTAGAATGTGAAAATATAGAAAACTTTTGAAACATTTTTTTCTTAAATGTTGCAACATTTTTTTTGAAAAATTTATTATTTTAAAAGCTACATACAAATTATATCAAAAAAAATTTTTTCTTCAAAAAAGTAGTTTGTCCAGAAAAATGAGCTGTCTCCTTTAGAAAATGAGATAAATGAAATTACTTTGCATAAGCAATTGATTTAGAACAAAATATTTACAACTAAAGAACAAATTGAGAAATATTGATTTTTCTAGAATGGTAAAAATTTAAGATAGAAGCACAAAATTTAAAAAATGCGTATTAGCAAAAATGCGCAAGGCATTTTTAGGTAAAGTATGAAATACGAGAACTATAATATACTTCAAACAGAATAGTTTATAAGTAAACCCTTTACCTTAAAATTTTTATTGTTGTAGAGTTTACCAGGCAAGTATATGCCTTACTGGCATGTTAATCCAAGTTTTAGTAATAATACAGAGCAATCATTAAAAATTTAGGCGCTTTTTTCCTATTAAAGAAAACAAAATAAAATATAAACCAACTTGTTGCATCAAGAAATTGTTTTCGCTTAATACTAATAGATCATTATCAATGGCCGAAATAAAAGCATACAATAATCATATTATATACTTTACTTATTAGGACTATATACAATATCTAGGCAGTGTGTGAAGTGTTTAATCATTTCCCGCTTTGTTGGTCAATTTTCATGTAGGTCGATTCAAGTAAAAAGCAACAAAAAAAAAATACTTTATAAAAAGAAACATTTTAAAAGAACAAGAAGACTATATTACCTTTGAATAAGGCATGCCAATGTATTGAACTGATAAATTGCTTTTTTTCTGTACTCTCAGGACAGATGAATGAACCATTAACCTAAAATATATAGAAATTAAAAACCATATAGAAAATATGCTTATTATAAAACACATAAAATATGTATTAAAGTACTAAATCACTAATTATAGTGAATAAAATAAAATTTTAATTGACTAGTATTTCTTTTATAATGACTCGTTTCCTTTTGTAACTGTGCCACTGTCGGATAAAAGCAAATACACAATAAACACTCACAATAGCAAATGAAAAAAAAAATTTAATTACTCAACTTTTATCAGTGATTCTTTTTCTTCTGTAACTGTACCATTGTCACATAAGGAATTTAAATCATTATGGAAAATATCAGCAATACTATTTTGCATCAATGAGGTCAATATCCTAAATATATAAATCATAAAATTTTTTGATTATTATGAAAAATATCCATAATATTATTTTGCATCAACCAATTCAAGTTTCCAAACAGTCAATTAGAAATTCATATCCTAACAGTTTCTAATATTAACCATAATAAACACTGTGAAAATTATACATAATATTATTTTGCATCAATTATTTCAATTTTCAAAACAGTTTATAAAAGTTCGTATTTTAACAGTTTGTAATATTAACTATAATAAAAATTACGAAAAATATCTGTAATATTATTTTGCATCAACCAATTCAAGTTTCTAAACAGTATATAACAGTTTGTATCATAACAGTTAGTAATATTAACCATAATAAAACAATTTATTATATGGTTAATATTACAAACTCTGATACATAACTAGCTACATGACATACAACTTTCACATGAAGGCTACTTTGTATTCGTCTGATAAAAAGAAAATGGCCGAAGCTCTTCAAATAGTAAGCGGAAAAATTTATGAAATATAAATAAATATATTAAATGGTCAGACTAAAACCAATAGTACAATTTACAATAAAATAGTACGAGTAGTGGTAGCTCAGGGGATAGAGCATTTGTCATACAATGAGGTGAACCAGATTCAAATACCACTGATGGCTGATCAATACGAATTCCACACCCGGCTCGCACCAACCACAGTACTGATGCTTAACTATCCTCAGTTTTAGGTTATGTTCCCTTGTCATCAGGCTAATCGTGGGAGAATTTCATGATACTCCTCTCCATGGAACACAAATGCGGGTTAGATGCATCAAAAAGTCCTACACAAAGGCAAATTTCTCCCAATACTTGATCCAGGCGTTCCCTTGTCTTCCAGATTGTGTTCCAAATTACAAGGCTACAGAGTTCAACATTAATAGTAGTAAACCCAAAATTTGGGTGGGTTGTTTTACGATGGCTATGAAATAAAATACAATAGTACAATTTTAATAGATACCAATTATTGAAAATACTGATGGTAAAACTAAAGTTTCTCAGCTAAAAATTAAAAACTTTATTTCAAAAACATTTTGACAGTAATACTTTAATACAAGTTGAGTGAAATAAGAATGTCCCAATCAATCAATTTTTTGCAAAAAAACTATAAATAGCCCCCCCCAAAAAAAAACATTCTAATAAGAAAACAAATTCCATATACCTGTAAGAGCATAATAACAGTTTGCTAAACAGATACCAATCAAATCAAATATTTTACCTCTTTTCAGCTGATACCAGAAAAGACTGAAAAGAACTCTCAATCATATGTTCTTCTTTTTCATCTTCAGAAAACAATCTTGGTTCATACTGACACCAAGAATTAACTAATCTTCTCTTAATTGTTTGTGCACTGCTGTTTTTGTGCACAACAGAAGCCTAATTGAAAAGAAAAGTAGAAATAAATTATAGAAGTAAAAATCATTGATGATTGATATGGAATAGTTACTCCTATCAGTCAATGATTTTTACTTCTATATATATTCTGTTATAATTTGAAAACAGTTATTTCTTGTACCAAAAAAAAGTGTTTCTAGTGGCACATTCATTGATAAATAAATTTATTGTTTATTAGTCTCTAGTCATTTTTATCTTTTAACAAAATTAGGGAAAAAACAACAGGGCAAAATTGTCCTTTTTTAAAAAAAATAAATTCAAAATGCACAAAATGTATAGCGATTTCATTCCTTTTCACTTTTCATTATTAAATGTATATGTTACCGTTAAAGTATATAATGCAGTTATTTCATAGAATACCTAGTTATTCCATGAAATAACTGATCGTGTCCGTTAAAGTCTGTAATATGTTATTAATTTGACACTTTAACTAGTTATTCTATGAAATAACTAGGTATTCTAAAAATTAACTAATGAGAGACAGTTAAAGTGCAAAATAAACAATTTATCTAAAATGAAATAACTAGGTATTCTATAAATAAACTAATGATCGACAATTAAAATGAAAAAGAAGCAATTTATCTAATTTATGCAGCGCATAAATGGTATTTATGGAAACGTACCCTTAAATCATTTGTTACAACAAGGATTACTAAAATGACACTTGGAATTACAAAGAACATTATTTCTGAAACAAAAACATTTTTTGTTGACATACTGGGTTTTACACCAACATTTTTTAAATCCCTGACCAGTACCTAAACTTTGAGCTGTAGCATATTGATTATCTTACACTTTAACAGGCTGAGATTTTTACACTTTAACGAGAATGGCTGAGAGTTTTACACTTTAACGGACACGATCAGTTATTTCATGGAATAGCTAGGTATTCTATAAAATAACGGATTTCATACTTTAACGGTAACATATACATCATCAAATTATGTACTATAATGTAAATGTTACTGTGAATGACCGAAATTGGTGGTTGTTGACTTCCATTGGTGAATGTTGACAATCACATAGTCGCTTTGGTAATTGTCCGAAATATATACCAGGTCTATTTAAGTTCCACAGACCAGTTTACCCTTCACTGATGTTTATTTAAGGTTCAGTGTCACTGCCCAGTAAAAATTTAACCAGTACTCCGATCACTAATGTTTCTCCTAATCTATCCTCAATGGATATTAAAATATAATAATGTAAATGAATAAAGTAATATCAAATCAGATATAGCAAATATTTCAGACATGCACCAGAGAGACTATGTAATTTTTGGCATTCACCGGTGAAAATTGACATTCTCTTGATTTTGGTCATTCACGGTAACATATACATCATCTAACAATATACTATAATGTATACATTATGTAACAATATAGTATGATGTATACATGCATCTAATATGTGATGAAAATAATTATGAGAATTAGTAAGTATTCCTGGACTTTTAAGAAGTTTCAAAAAAGATACAGTAGAACGCTGATTATTTGTGGGTGACTAGGGCATCGCAGATTTAAAAAATGCACGCAGATAATTCTGAAAAACTCAAAACACAAAAATTAATTTTTAAATCTACTCATACATGCGTTTAGATTTCAAACTTACAAAGAAAATGATTGTTCTACAACAAAATCACTTAAATAATAACTGATAAAAAAAAATAGTACATATATATGCTTCATAAAGGTGCTCATACATAAAAATATTTAGTTACGCATTTTTTTAAAAAAATCAGTCACTAGTTTTCGCTTCTTGTTTAATGCTGTTTTTCGAAGCTCTGTTGCCAAGGGGAAAAAACTATAGTTTAAGTGCATTACATTTAAAGCAATGCGATAATTATCTTGGCTTTAAAAACAGGCAAATAACTTAAATATTTTAAAAGTTATTAAACTTTTTAAAAATCGCCAATTTGGCGACGTTTTTCCACCTAGATGAAAATTATCAAAATCACTGATTTATTCTCAGTTTTTGCCAATTTTTACGAGCCCAGGTAATGCAGCAATGGAGTAAGTTTTTAAATATTAAAAAACCATAACACTTTTTCATTTTCGCAAAACTGTGGCTTTTCTCCATATTAACATTGTGCATCATTTTCAAAATAAGCGTAGACAGCGCTGGTGTTAGATAGGCTAAACTTGACCAAACAGTCATGAGTAACAATTTCAAAATCACAGCATTTATAAAAATACCATATTATTCGCAAAAAAGCATCATTTCATATCACGACGGATACTTCAAAAAACCGCCTTAATATTACGTGTAATACAATTCTTTCTCTCCTTGCGAAAATCATGAATCTACTATAGTTCTGTTCCTTACATCTATCCTTCTATTAATTCTTCGATTAATTCATTGTTCTATTGTAACTTGCACTTCTATTCAAAATGATTTTCTTAAAATGTAATTCGTTTAAAATGGAAGAATATTGAATAATTATTATAAAGTTACGAAATAAACCACACTTTTAAAATAATTTTGTTTTAACTATAATAAAATTATTTAAAGAAAGAAAGAAAACACATCGATGTTAAAGTTACGTCATACTAATTCATTTATAATTTATTCTCCAGATTTAAACACTTGCATAAATTTTGAATTTTTGTATCAATTTTTACAATGACAGATCAGTAAGTATTAATTAAAATACAAGTGACTATAAAAAGATTTTTTACTTTTAGAGACACTTAACCAAACAGTTTAAATTTTATTAATATTCAAAATATTTTATGTAATACTTTTTAAACACTTTTAAAGACAACAAATATATAAATTACACATAATTAATATTAAGACTTCTACGTACAGCCTACAAAAATGTAATTTTAAGTGGAAATTTTTTTTACTACTTATTGCAAAATCATTAAATGAGTAATGACTTTTAAATCAACCTACTTGAGTTTGTTGTTCAATTGTTTGACGGAAAATCGGCTTCGGCAAATCAATAGCATCTTCTTCTGTATCTTCATCTAATGCATCAAAAATTATTTTCGGTAAAATTTCCAGTTGCATTCCTGGCCGATCAGTTGCATAACAGTCTGATAGAACAAAAGGTCGAAGATCATCTTGAGCCAATTCAACCAATATTTCAATCTAAACATATATAATCGATAGTTTAAGTACACTTGACGTCGTTCACATTTTTTGGCAGTGCAAATATTTTCAATGAAAAAGGAAAAGAAAAAAACTTACACCACATTAAGGGTTGTTAAGACTTCATTGAATCACTAAATCACTACTAAAATTGATTAGACATCAATGTAGTAATTAATGATCAATGATTAGTCATCATCGATTAGTAATCGATGATGACTAAAGTCATTGATTAATAACAAGAAAGTATAGTTAAGAAATTTAATTCAGTGAAAAAAATAATTTCAGTGTAGGTTATAAGCATCCCTCTAATAAAAAAAAAACATTTAGAAATGAGCTGAAGAAATAATATGATTTCACATTAAATATTTTTTGTTTGATGATAATTTAAAATATTTTCAACTATAATTAAATACTTAAAGGCAATCTTAAGTATTCTTTAATCCCACTGCAAACATCTTTTTTTTAGTTTAGCTGCAGTTTTTGATAGTTTAAGTATACTTTACGCCATTAATTTTTTTTGGCAGTGCAAATATTTCTAATGAAAAAAGAAAAAAACTTACACTAAATTGTGGGCTTGTACAGTTTTTTCCATGTTAGTATCAATGAGATTTTTAAAATTATTGAGTAATAACAAGGAATTTAATTTAGTGAAAAAAAAATTCAGTACAGGCTATAAGCATCCCTTTGATAAAAAAATTAATGTATAAATGGGCTAAATAAATAATATGATTTCACATTAAATATTTTTCATTTAATGAGAATTTAAAATATTTTCAACCATAATTAAATATGTAAAGACAGTGAGGTGGTTTTGGGGAACAAAACCCCCTCCAAAATTAGACATTACTTAATTAACGAACTACTGTACGGTAAGTAGGAAGTTGAAAGAAAAAGTTTTCATCATTCCTTTTGTAATTTAAACATTTTAAATGAATATACATATATTTTAACAGCAAGTACTGAACTTCCATTTTTCACCTAAGAAGATGCCGGAAGTGTTGCTCATTTAAGATTGCCCAGTGGGCACCTGTGAACCTAAGTCACGGAAGTGAGCAACATTACTCACGTCACACTGCCACAGATACCCGTTCATAGGGAAGGCCACATCCACACACAACAGAGGACAACACACAGACAAAAACATCCAACCTACAGCCATTGGCTTTGTAGTCAGGCACATTTTTAACCTGGCATACACATTGATATAATGTTGATGAGAATGTTTTTACCATTATCTAAAGAATATTAATTTATAGCAGTGTGTTATAGATATATAAATCTACAGACATACAAAAAGTATTTATATTTAAGAAAGAGTCTATAAGCGAAACACAGATAAAAATAGACTCACAGTTTTAAAAGTTTTCCTCTGTCAACATCTTAGATATGGATTAGATACTCTTTTCTAGAACAACTAAATGCTAAAAATACTGACTAACAATATCTACAATACCTGACACTAATTATCATTGTCATTTAGAATCATAATGATCTTCATTAAAAAATTTGTGACTATGTTTCACCAATTATAGCTTAAAAGAAGCTATAAAACTAATTAAAAATATACAACATTTTTTAAAGTTATAAATTTATAGAAACTGAATTTAAATATATAGAGCCTACTTTGGAATTAAATTCACGCTGTGGTTCATCTTTTAACGCTTCTTTGCTTTGAAGTTTAAAATTGTTTGTTGAAGTTTTTTCTTCGAGTGAAGCTTCAATAGATTCTTTACTATTCATTGTAAATTCTCAAGATGTTATCTGAAATATAATTAAAAGCATGACAGCACTAAAAATAGAACAGGTGACAAGATTAGTGCATAAATATTTTTCTCCTTACTAAATTGAAAAGAATTAAGATCTAATAAAATTTATAGTCAAGCAAATTATAACATTTTTCTTAGAATATTCTACAAAACCTAAAATATTTCTTTTCTAACCAAAAATACCTCGATATTCTTTAATCATTTTTGCAACATTAGAAATATCATTTTAAAAAATATAATAATAATTCAGGTTTCAAATCAATGAAATTAGAAACTTCAGGATCCAATTTAATCACTTATAGTATTATAAGAAGCAATGAAAAATTAACTTAAAAATTACAGTTTTAATGTTGTTAATGAAAATTGCTATTAAATTCAAAATTTAACTTATTTAATTAAAAAATTCAAAAGTTTTTGGAGCTATATTTCTTAGTAATAAACTAATGCTCTTCTAGAACAGTTATATTATGCACATAAATACAAGGCTTATTCAGTTCATAATAAAAGTCTTATCACTATGGCAATAGATGTTGTCTCCATGGCAACCAACTGCCCACAAGTGTCAATCTCTGACACTACTTGAAACTGATATTTCTTCACTATATTAAAAGGTTCAGCCAACAACTTAAATGTTAAAAAAAAAATAATAATTTAAAGAAAAAAAAAATGCTGAACAACTTTTCTTTACACCTTTGAAGTTGTTAGCATTAAATCATCCAAAGTTCCATGGATTATAACAAATCAATTTTAAAATGAAATGAGAAACTTTTTTTATGATGTAAGAAGGGAAACTATTTTTAATAATCTTTTCTTATTCACTGAAAGTCTTTGAAAACAAGAAACAAAAAAGTATACTATCTTTTCTTATTTAATTTCTCAAACACCATATTGCACAAAATTATAAATGTATAAATTTAAAATAAAAGAAATTTGTAACTTTAGACACAATCAAATGTTACTACAGGAAAACATTTCCTTTTCATTACAGAGAAAGCTTTCTAAATAATACTAACTTTTAATAAGATTCAATTCTAAAAATGATTATCTTTATTATTATTTTTTTAATTATCATATATATCAAAAATTTGTAGAAAGAAAAAAAAAACTTTATAAATACCTATATCATTAATTATGAGCTTCTAAAATTTACATGATTGCTTGTAATTCACTCACGATGACTTAAATAGAAATCCTCTAATGCAGAAATGGCGACTTTTTTTCGATTAGTGTGCCAGTTAAAAAACGGTTATTATTTTTAGGCAACAACTGTTTATTTTCTGTCTTGAAAAATAATTTTTAAACTATTTTGCTATGATTTTAAACTGCAGAATTATATCATATAGCTATATTTTCTTTTTAGCTATTAACTTGCTTCAAATGGAAATCAAATAAACAGTATTTTAAAATTATTTCAATTTAATATTAAGCTAAGGTAAAATATATTTAAACAGACACTCTTTGTGGTAAACAATAAGATGAATTTTTATTTCATTTCATAGCTGTCGCTGAACAGCTGACCCAATTTTGGGTTTACGACAACCAATGTTCAACTCCGTACCCTTATAATTTTGAACCCAATCCAGAAGACAAGGGTACTCAAGGATCAAGTATTGGGAGAAATTTTCCCTTTGTGGAGGATTTTTTGATGGAATTACTCCGCATTTGCATTATATGGAAAGGAAAAACGGCCACAGTTAGCCTGACAGCAAGGGGACTCTAGCCCATGTTCCGTCTACCAATAAGGATATTTTACATCAGGACTGTGATCGGTGAAAACTGGATGCAGAATTCAGACCAGGCATCACTAGGATTCGAACCAGGTTCCCCATATTGGATGGCGAACGCTCTATCCCCTGAGCCACCCTGGCTCAATAAGATGAAATTGAGGTTATAAATGCGAGATATATTTAGTTTTTCATGGATCTCTTCTGAAAAATAGACTTCCATAGTGGAAAGGGAACTATAGTCAATCTTCAGGGATCTGTCCAGCTTTTTCTGAAAGGTACCTATTTTGTGAAAATTTAGACATAATTTGTAAAAAATTAAAAACTATATTAAAAAATCAACACAAAAATATGGTAAAAATATGGATTTATCATTTCTTAAGGGATACAAAAATAAAATTTCAAGAAAAAGTATTTTGTGAAACTACCGTTTTTTCTAAAGTGAATTTGTGAAGGTACTGCTAAACGGTAGTAAATTCGGCCTGGACAGACCCCTGATCTTATATCCTGGAAAATGTCATAATGGCACACATGATTCTTTCTGATTTCACCCATGATGAACTTAATGCATAGGTGTTTTTTTTAATGTTTTCGGAGATTGTTAGTGAATAAGATTAAATGTGGTATGTACTTCTCACACACCACCAAAATACCTGTCACATGCCACCTAGTGGCATAGGAAGGTCATTTCTGCTCTAGTGATTCTGAACTATTTACAAGCACATAATCGCATGATATGGCTATCACTAGATATGGTGGAGATAAAATAACAACAAAATTAAAATCCAGTAAACTGATAAAAGACGAATAATTGAAGATTAATTTAAAATGATTAAGCAGTTGTAAAAAGTGATAATGAACTTAAAAAACGAGCAATGTGAAATGAAAGTAACAAACGAAAAGTGATAATGAATTTAACAATCTTTTTTGGAGCTCTTTCATTAAAGAGTATAAAAAGTACAATCTAACTACCTTACACTTGAAGAAAAGTTTTAATTTTTAAACTATAAATAGCAACTTGTCAAAAAATTATCTGGGTTTTAGAAAGGGTAAATGACTAGACAAATAACAAATGAAAAAATTATTAAACCTTTTTTTAAAAATTGCCAATTTGGCGAGATTTTCCAAACTAGATAAAAGTTAATAAAATCAATGAATAATTTCCAAATTCTGCTAATTTGTATGAAGGCAGATTACGCAGCATTAGAGTAACTTTTTAAATATTAAAAATGTAGATTAAAAATACTTCTCATTTTCAGAAAACTGAGGCTTTTTAGCATATAGCCATTTTGCAGCGTTTTCAGAATTAGCATAAAGTCTGCTGGCTAATGATAGCCTAAATATGACTTAACAGGCATAAATAACTGTTATAAACTCACAGCAGTTATGAAAATATCATGGCCATCATAAAATAACCTTAATAAGCTTTATATACTTAATATGTTGGCACTTAAGCTTTAAAAAACGATTTCTGGTGAAAAATAATCTTGTTATGTCTACAGAAAGTTTCTTTAGCACATTATTCATAATAAGAAAAATAAACATTAAAATTACACAATCATTAAAAAAAATGTAAGTATACTCATGAAATACTTCTAAAATGCAAACTGAACAAAAAAAATTTGCAATAAATTCTTTATTTTTATCGAAATTTATGCCACAAAAGCTAAAGAAAGTTCCATCAATGGTAATCTAATTCATTTATTTAAAAAATAAAATTTGCGAATTGAAAAAGATTTGAAAACTTTTTTTAAATGACAAATTGGAGAGAAAAAAGGCACAAAATGTCTAAAAAACATTACAATTTATCCAGAACATGGCTACATTTAAAACTTAGATGTTAATACTCCTTGGCAACGAATTCCACAAAAATTTTGATTTACTTTATAAAAAATATTTCTTCTTTTTTTAACTAGTCGTTAGTGGAAAATTTCCCACTGTTTCAGCATAGATTAATAATAAGTCTTCAGAATCAACTTAGCAATAGAATTCAAAACATAATTCAGGATTTTCATTCTAAATTCTGCGAGAAAATTTTAGAAACTTATGTTTTGGAAAAAATTCCCACTTTAAATAATATACTAACATGAAATAAGATCAACAAAAATGCAGAGAAAAAGTTAAAAATAAAGAAGCGAGAAAATTGGTTTGAAATATGTTTCATATCAGGTTCTGATTGCACTAAACACCAATCAACTTAATAGGTAAGCCTATAACCAGGAAGTGCTAGATAATCTATGTAGAATAGGATACTGTCTATTCATTAAATTAAATTTTCAAGCAATAAAAAATAACCAAGTTTATTTACAAAGTGCATTTAATAAAAAGTACTACAAAAAAATTACATCAGTAAGTTAAGATATAATTAAAACCATGTTACATTCAAAATGCTAATCTACAAAATGTTAATTTAACCTTAGCTTATTAAAGTTTTCTGCCGAACTGTTAAGAAATTGTATAAAATACATCATAAAAAATATCATACTTTTAAATTTAAATGACAAAAAGTTGAAGTTTTTACAAAATTTTTGAAATAACATTATGACTAGCTTACATATATATATTTGGCATTCCATAAACTGATGTTTTAGTGGTATCATTAATTCAATGAATTGATAAAATTCACCTTGAAGATTTTTAACATAATAAATTAGACCAACATAAATTTTCTTAATGTTGCAATTAAAAAAAGAGTCGAAAGTATCTTGGATTTGTTATGATATGTACAATTAAGCACCTTTCATAACTATTATTTTTCAAAATTATAAAGTTTCAAGTATCTCGTATTATTATTTTTTTAAATTTCATGTTATATTAATTTGGTAATCAAGTATTTTCAACTTGAATTAAAAACTTAAAATTTTAAGAAATTGTAAAACAAAGTACAACAGCAAATATTTTCTTGAGGAGCTAGATTAAAAAAAATAAAGACAAGTTAGTATTCATTGATCAGAAGCTGGGTAGGATTAGGTAAGTTTAGAATAGTTTGTATAGATGGGGCCAACTAAATGAGATCCCTTTGATAAAAATGAGAAGATAAAAAATAATCTTGAAGGTAGGTTTTGAACAAATGATGCTAAAATTTTTTTGATATTTGCAGACCCAGCTGCGCTCTTGGGTGGAATTTTTTTTGATCAGAGCCAGTCTTAGTAAAAAGTAAATAACAGGATGATCAGTGTAGGCCATTTGCTTCATCAAAAAGGAAATTTTTCTCTTTCATCCACATGATCGCGAATCCTGTCGCTGGCTTCCAGAGTTAGATTAATTTCATGTAGTAATGGGCAAATGCAATGAGAAAAAGTACTTGGCACGTAGTTGATTGTGCTGCTAGAAAGATTGAGGGTACAACCACCTAGAGTACTGAAGGTACCAGATGGAAACCTGGACCCCAAACATTTCTAGATATAAATTGAATGGCCGTAGTGTGGAATACATTTTAAAAAGGGAAATAAAACATGCCTTTAGGGAAAAAGTAAATACGAATCGCGATATCAGGTTTTAAAAACATGTAAATACAAATCACAATGTTGGACTTTTAAATCACGTGAATATGAATTGTGATGCACAATTAATCACTATATTAGGAGATTCTGATGCAGTTTTAAATATTCAAAACGGCGAAAGTTTGCCAAACCAAAAGAATCAAATTGGTGGAAGAATCACGTAAGACATAATTCTTCCCGTAATCGACTGAAGAACATATGTAAATGTTTCGTTAACAGGATTTAGAAAAAGCTCCAATATTTTGTTGGAATTCTACAATATTCGTACAAAAATCGCATGCCCCGCTTCGAGTTTTTAGACCCAGAAGGAAGATAAGAAAAACTCGGATTACCAGGGTACCCCCGGAATACAATCACCCCTGGTCATAACTTAACCGAACCGTGCCTTTAATCACTGAGTCATCAGGACTCAGATAGCGGTGACTAGAGGAGAGACAGTATATAAATATCTAGCAACCAAAAGATAAAGAAAATGATGATACCACTGCAAATCTAATTCTCTGTTTAGTCTAAGAATGCCAAAATCAGTCTTATTCGTGACTGGACCAAAACACTTAAAAAAAAACTTTAAAAAAACATAACTTTGTCACATGATTTTTGAAGAAAAAAAACATTAAACAAATTAAAAAAAATTATTCAATATATAAACACAAATTTTCCAAAATTAATATATCATGGGTTTAAAACTAAAATTAACTCAGCAATTCATGATTTTCAGTAATGTGTAAGCATTTTTCTATTATGTGGATATCTAGTCCATTCAACCAATTAATTGATTTAAAAAAAATCAATTGAGGAGTAAAATCAATCAATCTTGATTAACATGCATTTATGCTATTATAAATAAATAATCCCTTTCTTACTTTACTACACAAAATTTAAAAATTACATTATTTGTCGGACATATTAAACATAATAAAAGTCATTATCATAAAATAAAACTTTCAACCATAAAAATTAATAATAAATTTACTACTGGGTACTTTGGGATTATTCCGACTATTTTCGCCAAAAGGCAGCTTCTGCACCAATGACAGCAAATTTCATCATATTTACCATGTAAAATCTTAACTACATGAGTTGGTTTTCTATAGCGTGTTGAAATATACTGTTTTTTTTTAACGCCTCTGCAAAATGATTTGAATTTGGGATTTGCCTAGCACCAAAGAGATTAGTATTATTTGACAGATGAGAAACAGTGGAACTACTTGAAAACACTTGGATTCATATTTAAAGGGATTTATGTGGCAATGACTGCACAAGGATAATAACTTGTTTGTTTGCGTTTTAAAAGCTATCAAGGAATTTCGGCTGCTGGAAAGATTTATAATAACATATTTAGTTAATAAGAATAATTCAATGAGAAATTATAAAAAAAATTCAAGGTTTTTACTGTGTTTTGATTCTTTTTATTACACTTTTTTATTACCTATTTTTACACTAATATTTTTTTGTTATTATTATTATTCAATAAATTTATCATGCTTAGAATATTTGTTTAGGAAATTGCTTTTTATTATGATGGCACCTAAGGATTTGCACACTTTCGTGAGCATTCACAGGTCGACGGGGTAATCCCAAAGTACAGCTCAATGGGATAATCCCAAAGTACCTCCTATTGTTATCACAGTTATAAAAATAGTTGTCTACAAAAGCTTAAAATGTTCTGATATTTTTGAAGCCTCCCTTAATCCACTCAAGTAAGCTCCAGTCAAACAGCCAGGTGCATTACGAAAAGTAGAGTCCCCAGCAAAATAAAGCTTGTTCTCAACACTTTCGGCCATATCATCAAATGCAGTCACTTTACTCCCGACTTTCAAATAACTTCCTGCACAGCAACTGTCATTTAACCCAATCAATAACCACTTAGAAGGTAAAGGTATTCTTTTTTTAAGCAAAAAAGTAACTTTCAAAAATTTCATACAAATTTCTAAAATGCTTTCTTCATCAATTTCTTTTAATATTTCACAAGCTCTAGGAGAAAGAAGAGCCACTAACGTTGGAGTAGAATATGCATCATTAACCGTCAAATCAAGAAAAGAGCTGAAAAATTTATCATCAGATATTACGCTGAATTCGCTAAACTCTTTTTGGCCATCTCTTACCCAAAATTTCTTGGGGAATTGCATAACCAGCTTGGCACATTTATAATCACTTATATTTTTAAATGTTTGTATTTTATAATTTGGCAACGGAGGAGTGAAAACAATTTCATTATTTCGCAACACAGGAAGAGGAACTGTGAGAAGGACTTTGGAAAAGCAATATTTACCAATGGGAGTTATCACTTCCACTTTATCTTTACTGTAATCGATTGCTTTTACTTCAGCATTGAAAACAATATTAAGGTTTTCAGAAAGTTTTTCCAACATGATATTAATACCATTGGGAAAGAAAACATTATCTCCTTTAAGAGATAGAATTGATTCCCAATTTAAAATAGAAAGATCCCTAAAATCTACTCCCAATTCCAGTTCAAACAAATCTAGCACATGGAGAAATAGTTTTTTATCTAGTGGAACAGACGAAGATTTAGAAATTACATCAAAGTTTCCAAGTAAAGTATCGTACCAATTAGAGTCTTTTTGTAACTGGGAAGCATTTTCAAGAGCACCTTGAGCAAGACCCTTTAATAAATGTTGAGCAAGCCATTCGACTTTTTCTGGAACAACTTTTCCTTTTGAATCTAATATTATAGAATTTCCATTCGATTTTTGATACTCTTGATTTGCTTGAATAGCTAAAATTTTAAATGGGTTATTTAAAATTCCTTTCAGAACATAGGTTTGAAATGCTAATGAATCATCCACTTTAGAAATCCGTCCACCTACTTTACAATCAGTTTCAAATATCGTAACAGCCATCCCCAAATTTTGAAGATGTTTTGCAGCAGCTAAACCTGAAATACCAGCTCCAACAATAAGAACATCCAGTTCAGAGCTTTCAGGTACAACTAATGATGGATTTTCCAGTATTCCATAATTAATAACAGATTTTTGAGTCAATAATTTCAACATTAATTCAGAAAGAAAATATAAATAAATTCTAACTAGACCTCTACATATTAAATACGTATTTATTTTATGCACATCTAACCATTCTTTAGGAGACAGATTCCACAGTGCAACAATTAAATTGCGCAAACCTAAATACATAGCAGATGAAATCATACAATTATTTGCGAATAGTTTTTCTTCTTCATCCATGGCATCTGGTTTCGGCCATATACACGCTTCACCACATTGATCGAGTGAAAATGGCTCTATATCAGTAATTTCTTCCAGCAACGCTTGCGTACATTCAAGAGGGTTTAATCCAATATTCTCAGGAAAAATTCTTTTAAGATAGGGTCCGGCTGGAGAGTTAACCAAATGAGGGACCTCGGTTAATTGGTCGATAAAATAAGGATCTAAAGACAGGGAAACTAACTTGTCCTCAGGACTTTCACAGGATATATCATTAGAAGCAATATGGCACTTGAAATTTTTAATGAATTCTGAATCAATGTTACCAGGTTCTTTAACCATTCTCCACCTTCCACATTTAACATCGCCACATTTTACCCAGTAAGGTAACAATTCGTTGGCAACATATCGTTTTATGTTGGGTTTGGTAACTTGAGCAACAGCAGTCCATTCATTGCTCCAGTCACAAAACTTTAAATTGCAAGTTCTTCCCGGTCTGTACAAATTGTCGAAACAATTATTGCAAAAGTGTTCTCCGAGAGACATATGATACCAACGAGATGTGTACCCATCTCTCGTACAGTTTTCATTTAAAAGTAAACAACAATCTGGTTGATTATCGTTGCAGCCTGCTTTCGCACACGGCCGTACTTTCTTTTTTTCATCCGCATCAGAACTACCGACAGATTTTCTTTTGAGTGATCGATTTGAAAAACGTCTCGCACCCTCAGCCATTTTCTACCGACTTTAATAAGGAATTAATTAAGAATTAGGAATAAGAACACTTATCTTTTCGAAACAGTTAAATAAATGCTGGCAAATAATGCATTAAAGCGCATAAGATTTAGTAACATAAGAATTTACCTAAAATTTAATAGATTGCGCAACTAATATGCAAAATATGAAAAGCAAAATTCGAATATTACTACATAAATAAGCAGCAAATATAAATATGTTCTTGCATCTGTTGCCTAGCAACATGCAAATTGTCCGCTTTTGCAAGTGTGATGCCATTTGCTTTAAAAATGCAGAAATTGCTTTTTTAAAATAAATCATGTATATGTGCGGAAAACCACATTCATAAGATATAAATAGGTTTTTTTTCTCTAGTTAATTAATTTTCTATGAAAGACAAAAATACAACACCAATAAGGTGAGAATCGAACTTTTTATTGCACCCGCTTGATTTTAAAAGTAACATACCACCAAAATTGTAGCTATGACAACTCAACTCTTATATTTAAATAAATAAAAAGAAATTCTGCTTGCGAAATGTTTTGCTTTCGATTCTGTTCTCTGTAAAATGGCCGACTTAGGAAGACGTGCAGAATCATATTCTCCTAAATCGAGCCCTAGAGGGTCTCGTTCTCCTGTTGTTCCTCGGCAAGATTCAACTGGAACCTTAAAAACGACGATTTCACTAGGAAAAGGCAAAACTCCTGCTATCTGGCATAGTGGACCATTCTATCTCATGAAAGAACCGCCAAGTAGGAATTCTAAGAAAAAGAAATATGTTATGATTTAATTATTGCTCTAAATTTATCTTTACATATTAATTTGAAAAGCACTGAACAAAAAAAAAATTTCTTAAATGCATGATTGTTTTTACTTGGGGAAGGGGTTATGTAAATTGTATTTATAATTGAAGTGCTCTACATTCCATAGCTCAAGGCGAGACAAGTAGTAGAAATTGCATTTGTTAGTGAGGATAAATTTCTCCGCTCTTCCTCATTTTATTTTCACTTTTTATATTTTAGTTAAGATTTTAAAATTTAATTTAGAAAATAAGTACTATTTATCATAGATATTTTTTTTTTTTTTTTTGAAATAATAAAATTTCGAATTTTCTTCCCTATTCATCTGAGGTCTTCTATATTTAGGTACATTTTGCTGAAAAAATTAGATTTAAAAAATATGTCAAATATTTATCAGTGTAACTTTAACCAACGCTCTACACACCTCTCTTTTTAATAAATAAAAAAAAAAAAATTTCAAGTCAAAAGAACCCTTTCATGAATAGGTGCCAAAATAAAAATATCTCTAATAGATTTTGTGCCTTAATACTGTGGTACGGAAAAGAGTTTAAATTGTAATAAAATGCTAGGGATATTTCCGTATTGTGATCTGGCGTACCAACAGCAATTACCAAGGCACCAAATGGATTTTAAATGTGGAAAAAAAATTTCGAGAAAGAAAAAAAAGTCATGTAGATGTTAGGCTGAGGTTAGCAACAAGTTATATCCTTCAAGTTGATCTCCTGCTGTGATGCTTTTCTTAGTTTCTCAGAGGTTACCGTCTGAAATTTGCCAAGACTTTGCGATTATTTTGATGTAAATCATAATACGAAAACTTTCTAAAATTTTAAATATTCTAAGCTCTGCTCTAAGTTGAAAAGAGCCTGACTGCAAATCATTATTCTAGACTACTTATACTCCTTACAACGGTTAAAAAAATAGAACTAAATTAAACTCAATTGCGCAACAGCCTATTGCCGACTAAGGCCTACTGTGTCCATCTCTGTTTTCTTGACCTTTGGACTCTGGGGTTCAAGAGCAGATGTTCCGGATGGGTGGTCAGCCCTACACAGAATCCCTGGTCTTTAGTTTCCAAGCATGCTTGATAATAAAGGAGTGAAAGTCTGAGTCAACCTTGCCCATCCCGAGGATAGAACCAAGGACTTGTGGCATGAAGCGCTGCCAATCAGACACTGGGCGTCAAAAGAAATAGAAACCTATTACGAAATATCTTCAATATAATATTATTCATTTTAAAATATATTAATATCTTAAAAGTAAAATTGCTGAGATTATTGAGCAATTATACTTTAACAAATTTCAATACAAATTTAGTTAGATGTTTATATTTGTAGATTAGGGATGCACAACCTACGGGCTATGTACATCCTGCTGACTGTAGATGCTTATGAGAGCTTCTGAATCCAATTTTTAAAAAAATAAAAAATTTGGAAAAATAAAAGAAAATGTCCTATTTTGAATCGCACATTTGAGTCATCACTTTTACAATTTGCATTGATTCTATTGTAAATCTATGTTGTTTCTCGATCATTTTTTTTTTTATTATTGGTTATTGCTATGAAATTCCTCATGGTTTTAAAAGACCCAATATTTTTAATACAATATTACAACCAGTGAATTCATAGTTTGTGTAATTTTTGCAGATTTCATTATAAATTTAAGTGACATTTTGATCGTTTTTGGCATTTATAGTTACCAATTTCTATGTGATTTTTAAGATCCCAATACATTTATTATGATTTGTAGGTTATAAATTGCACATCTAATTTGGCATTTTTTTATGTTCTTTATTTGCACCGATTGCATCATAAATTTAATGATTTTTAAAAAATAATAAATAAATATAGAATCTTATTTTGTACTATAATGGATTTGTTTTAATTTTTGGTTTTTGTTTAAACATTATAAATTTTCTTTAATAAAAATATTTAATTCAATTTTACTCTAGTACTCAGGTACTCTTTAAAATGCATTTTTTTTTTTTTTTTTTTTGCACTCCCATTCTGTAAGCACTGCACTTTTTTTGTTGATACAATTTATAATTTTCCCCTGTTGATTTTGCGCATGGTTACTTGTTCAAGAGATTCAGAAGTATCATTTTTTTTATTTTTAATAAATTTAAATAATTAAAAATTTATTTAATTTTATGCATCTTATTCAGTTTACTGATAAGAAAAATTTTCTGCTTAGAACAATGTTTATATAAAAATTATCATACTTGCCTCTAACATGACTGTATATTCACTATATATGACAATTCGTTAATCTACCTACTGTGCAAGTGACCCTTCAATCCAAATGGCTGTACATCCCAATATATAGATGAAGTTAGTGTCTAAAATTTGCAGTTATAATTAATTTAGCAGTGAAAAAAAATACAGCTTTCATTTTTGCTGTAAAATGTTCCTACAATATTTTAACTTTGCCAATAAGTGAAAGATGATATAGAATTAGTAACATTTTTCTAGTCATTAATGTTTACCTTTTTTAATTATTTTTTTAATCGTGAGTAGTTATTTATTTTTTTATATTTTTACAAATAGCCTTGTGAAGTGAGATAATCAAATTTCACTATGTCATTGTAATAACCACCAAATAATTTATCTCTGTATTTATGAATCACATAGGTAAGAACATAGATCCAATTCAGACTTAATTTTGAAAGCCTGATATCTGTAGATTGTTTTTTTAATCAGCCCAACAGTGTGTAATAGATATTTCAACATTTTAATTATATAAATTAATATTGTATAGCTTATTTTTATTAGTTAATACTTCTTAATTATCAAATCACATACTAGACGTACAATCTACAAAAATCACATATTGATATCTCCCATATTTCTATTTCTTTCAATGTCCTGGAAGAAATAGATTTCTTCTGGGCAACATTCCAACCCTGCTTCTACTATACTTACTGTCTTTATAGTACATAGTAAGAACTAATCTATACAAGTGAAATTTTACTTTCTTTTGGACACTTTTTAATTCTTAAGAAAGTGTAACTAGTGTTACTGAATCTTTTTTTCAAAACAAATTTAAATTTTTCATTTAATAAATATTTTTTATTCGAGAAAATATTTTTTATTTAAATATATGTAATGTTTTATTTTAAAATACAATGTACAATAATGTTTTTTTTTAAATTTTTATAATGTATGTTCAATTTTAAATTTTTTGTAGGTATTTTCCCGTATAGATGTGTCCATATGCTGTCTATAACTAAAACGATTGTCTTAAATAGATGTGTAGATACGTCAAAAACTTATTTTAATTAAACAATAAGTATAATAGCTATATTGAATTGGTTAAGATTTCAAATGGCTAATAAAATAAGGAAGGTGAGAATATTTATAAAATTTCTGTGTGATGTTAAAATAGTAACGAGTATTGTCCTTTAAATTGAAAAAAAAAATTCTTTTTAAGAATGTTAAGTAAAATCTGTTAAATAGAATAACTTTTCAAGAAACAGTTTACTTTGTAAAAGTAATGAAACAAAATTATATTTTGTAATTAGTGTGTAGTGTTGTTAATTTGTAATTGGTGCAGTTTACACTACAAAATATAAGAAAAATTTGTTAAAAATACTTAATTATTAAATATTTCCTATTTTGTAAATATTTCAGTGTCTTATACTTACGGAATATTTTTAATAAATCTAGTTTTTATAAAATGATACATTTTTTTAAGGAACTAATTTTTCAAAAAATTTATTGAAAGCATAATATTGTAATTGGTTTTATGATATCAAATATTTATTAATTTGTTTTGGGAAGAAAAAAAATTTTTTTGTTAAATTTAAATTAAAAATATTTATGCATGTTGTAATAAAAAGTATTTTATTGAACTTCCATGAACTTTCTTTCTTTAAATTTTCATGTAGAAATGTTTTTAAACTTTAGAAAAGTTTTAAAAAAATTACTTATTATTATTGTTTACTTAATTTTTTCTTTGATTATATCTTCCAAATATTTTTCAATAACTTAAGTAGTTCCCATTTTTTAAGGTGTTTTAGATAGTAGACAAAGAAAAGTAAAACAAAATATTGTTTTAGAGTAAGAGATATTTTACTGATAAACTATTAGACAAAAAATGAAATTGTTATTTGAAAAAAAAATTATTGAAATTACTCTCCATAAGTTTATCATCTATTGAACAAAATAATTTCATACTGATATAAAAAGTAGTCATCATTGAGAATTGTGTTATAATAATATAATTGAAAATGTAATTATAATCAAATTAGAGTTAAAGAACAGAGTTTTTAGTATTTTATTTTGATTTTTTATGACTCACCGAGTTATCATCTTCAACTGTTATTTTTGTACACTGTATTTTATAAAGTAAAATAAATTTTACAATTATTTAGGTATTATCTATTTCATCATTAAAAATCTTTAAACTGTTGAGTCCTGTTTAAAAAAAAATGCAAATGTATGATTAAGATAAGAAATATTTTTATTTTTTATGTAAGAAAGAAAATACAATGCATTAAAAAAATGTTTGAATTATTAATGTATTGTAGCATTTAAGAGATTCAACCAAAATATAGAAAGAAAACGAAATAATTTTATGAACATTTTTTAGCTACTGCAATAATTTTTTTTTTTGTTTTGTAATGGAAAGAAAATTTATATTCTTTTTAATATTCAGATTAAGGCAACAAAAATTTAAAAAATATTTGTCTTTTAAAATATTAGGGGCCTTGCATTCTGTTTGACGTGGCCATGGCTATTCTAAATACTTATGATTTTTAATTTTTTAACATTTTTTGATAAATGTAGGACGATATTATAGTAAAATTAGAACTAAAGTAATTTTTTTAATTTTCATCATAGAAGGGGAATTAACTGGAGCTACCAATTTGATGTCTCATTACAACTTAGAACATTCCTATAATAAGTTTTGTGGCCGTAAAATGAAAGATCAATTAAGTGCTTTCTTACCAAATCTGCCAGGCAATATTGATGGACCGGGAAGTCAAGATAACAGGTAACTATTTAATTTCTATCTCATTTCTTCCATGTATATATCATTTTTGATAGATTTTTTAATGCAACAGTGCAATAATAATTATAATAGCACTGTTATATAAATTTTCTATAAATTGATTTCAAACTATTTTGAGTTGCTCAAAATGAAATAATATAATTATACTGGTAGTTGTTAAAATATTTGGAATTATCCTATCGACCTGTCAACGCTCGCTAAAATGCACAAATCTTCTGGCTCCATCATAATGAAAAACAATTTCCAAAATAATCATTCTAAGCACATTGAATTTATCAAATAATAACAAAAAAAATTTAAGTGTAAAAATATGTAATAAAAAATTTTAATAAAAAGAATCAAAACAACGTAAAAACCTCCATTTTTTTAAATCTAATTACACATTTAATTATTCTTGAATCTATCCATATATATTATTATAAATCATTTCGTCGACCAAAATTCCTATTAAAGCAGAAACAAACAAGTCATTATCCTTGTGCAGTCCCAAATTCGAATAATTTTTCAGCAGAGTAAAAAAAATATCTATATATTTCAACATGTTAAAGAAAAATAACTCTTTTAGTCAAAGATTATACAGTAAATATGATACAATTTTCGGTTATTGGCTCAAAAGCTACCTTTTGACGATAATCTCGGGTTTGGCGAATATGGTCAAAGGAATATTCCCAAAGTACCACATGTTTAATTTTTTGCTCTACGTGAAATAATTTTAAAATTAAAAATACAGTATATGCTTTTATTATTTTGGGATTTAATTTGCCTTTATAATATTATACTTAAATTGAAAATTATACTTCTTTCAGTTGTTTGTTCTTTTTAAAAGTAATCTGTTATATCTATATTAGTCTAAAAGCATGTCCTATTTTTTTGGAGCCACTTTGAGATCTGTGCAAAATTTAAGTTTCAAGTGTGCCATTTATTTTTTGAGATTCTTAATTACAGGGTATCCGTGCACCTGGAAAGTCATGGAGTTTTGGTATTAAACAAAATTTGTCATGATTTTAACTATTTTTTCAACAAAAAAATCATTTATTTAGGTCGCAGAAAAATCTCATTTTTAAAATGGAGTTTTCCTCCCCAATTTCACATTGTTCCGAATATCTGGCCACTCACCTGGGATTATCAGGAAATTTTTTTATACTGGAAAAAACCTGGAAAAGTCAGGGAAATTTGGATAAAAACCTGAAAAATCAGGGAATTTCAAAGAAAAGCTGGAATTTTTCTTTTAATTTAAATTATGTTACCATCTGTTATATCCACTTTTATTTAGACGTAAATTAATCGTAAAAAAGTTGAAATATCATCAACTCAGCAATACATTTCTTGCATTAAAATTCTCTTTATTATTACCCAGTTAAACTAGAATGCCATTTCAAATTATTTTATGTTGGGAAATGAATGGAGAAATCTTTGACCTCATTGGAGATTATGGGACTATGTAGTATAGGAAAGGCAAAAATGTGGAAGAAAGGATTAGGATATTTGCTTCTGTTCATAAAAGTAACGTTTTTTCTTTCTTTTTTTTAAGTCTTTTATTCTGTGGGCTGAATTCATTAATTGTTGAAGTTTGTTCCTCTGCTTGGGGGGTATTTTTTTCTTTTAACAAAATTATTCAAAATGTTTTAGTATTTTTAACTTTATAAAATTCTGAAAAAAATAATTGGTTATAATTTAGAGATTTTATCTTGCACTCTTTTTCTGAAAGCTATTGTACAATGGAATTATTTTTCTCAGCAAAGTTTTGTTTTGTAAGATAGTTTTTCTAAGAAATTAATGTTCATTTTTTTCCAACACCATGGAATTGCCCAGGTATAAGAACAAAACCAATTGACTTATCTAAACTAGGAAACCATGTTAGATTGGAATTCTTAATACATTCTAATTTCTATTAAGAAACGGAAAGAAAAAAAAAAGAATAAAAGTTAAAGAATTGTATCCAGTTTTTTTTTTCTTTTTTTTCGATAGAATATGAAACAAGAAATTGATAATTTTTTGTTTACAAATACTGAATATGACTTAAAATAATAGGGCTAATTTGAAACAAACAACATTATTTAAACATTTGACTTATGATATTGGTTTAAAGAAAATTTTATAAAGAGCACTGTTTGTATAAAATACAGTATAAAATGGCTCTATATTCAAATATAAATAAATATAAGAATTTATTGGTTTCTAATCACCTGGAATTATTTTCTTTCGCTTAATAAAAATATATTAAACAGTACTTATTCAAGGTTGTTTTGGATCATTGCTATTTGGTACATTTTGTGCAAAAACTATTTAACACATAAAAAAAAATTTATTCATTAAAAGCATTATTTTCTGCAAGCTAAACATATTGTTTCCTCCACATCTGTTCAAGATGATATATTTAAAAAATAAAATTTTTAATGAAATGCTACACTATATTGACTAATGCACTAATATTGACACTTTTCATGTACCTATACGGCACTTTAGCAAGGGGGGAAACACTGACCTGGAAATTTTAAGAATTTTACTGGAAAAATCAGGGAAATTTGAAACTTGATTTGAGTGGCCACCTTGATTTGAATTTGTAACAAAATCCTCTCTCACAGTCACATTTTATTAAAATGCAAAATGTTCTTATGGTTTTCTTTCAAAAAATGAAGGAAAGAACATCATTTCTTGAGAGAATTATATTTTAAACTTCAGTGATTTCAGAATTTTTTTATTTATTTTTTTATTTTATGAATTTAAAGTTATAACTCAGGGGTTTCCAACTTACATGAGGTCGGGGACCACAATTAAAAACACAAATCAAATGGTGGTCCGCAACTTTGTCAAAATTTTATGTAAGTCTCTTTTATGTTGGAAGCAACATTAAATATTACTGTCAGATTTTTTACCAAGTTGTACAAAACAGAAGTATTGAATTACAAATTAAAATAAGTAGATTTTTAAAAATATTTAATTGTTAATAATAATATTTTTAAAAATATTAAATAAATAATAAAAATTCGGGCTACAATAACTTTAATGTGCACCTATGTATTAAGCAATTAATGTGCAACAGATATCTAACTGTTAAGATATAAAACTTTAAAAAAGTTAGTATTAAAACTTACACAGTGCCACACAAAATGTTCAATGAGAAAATTGAGGTCTGTCTGCTGCAACCACCAGAGAATAGATATTTAAATTTAAAATTTACAAATGTGTGTGTAAATATTTTCGGCCTAAATGAATGGTTTCAAAAAGTTAAATCGGAGAATTTCTTCAAGAAAATTTCTGATACACACATGCTAAATTATATTCACAAAATACAAAAAAAAATGAAATAAAAAAAGAGAAACATGCACAATTATTTTTGTATTTGAATAAATATTTTCTTGGATGCAAAACCTGAGAAATAAATTTTTTTTGCACCGTTGGTATGTTAAATTTCACAGAAACGAAGAAATTAGGTTTTTATTATCGTGAAAAGTATTTTAAACCCATATAGATTTTTTTACGAAAATTTTCACAAAAAATGACAACTAATATTTTTCAGTTCGCGGGCCACAAAATAAGGCTCCACGGGCTGCCAGTTGGAAACCCCTGTTATAGCTGAAGCAAGCCATTCATTGGCAAATTTTTTTTATTCCCAAATGAGAACAGAAAAACCAGGAACATTTCTTTCTTTGCTGATGAACAAGAACAGTATCTTTAGAGTATAATTCTACAGAAGAAAAGAAAGAAAAAACTTCCTAATAAATTCTGCAGAAAGAAAACCAAAATTTTTAACTTACCATTAGAAAAATCCTTTTGCTGTTCTCAATTGCGTTCTGCGACAATGTCACCATGTTTCCCGCGATTCTGCCACAGGACTTTGAGAGTGGACAGCAATGAGTGGTTAAAGACTGATGCTGCTTGCTTAAGAAGATAAAGGAGAATTATTAAATTTATTGCTATGTTTTTGTCAGAGAAAATAGTAACTTCGGTAAGTCAGGAAAAATTCTTGGAATTAGTCATGGATTTGAAAATCTAAAATGTAGCGGATACCCTGTAATTATTTCTTTTAAATTCAAAATTTGTTTTTATTAAGGAAAATAGAAATCTTCTTTTGCACAAATGATCTTTGTAAGGCAATTCTAAATTAATTCCTTTCTTCCCATCCTTTGACTTAACCTTCCAATTTTTGATTTTAATCACACTCCACTTTGGATATTTTTAATTTTAGAATACACTCTGCTGTTTTCAGTGTGATATTTTGACATTTTTCCAATTTTAATTCTGGCTGATATTGCTGATCAGTACTATTATTGATCCCCAATGTTCTTTGTTAACTGTTTCGATTATTTTTTCTAGAATTCTCTTTTTACCCTATAGTCGTCCAAAGCTTTTTTATTTATTTTTTTCACGTTTTTCATATTTTTTTTTCTATCTTTTTCTGATAATTTTTTATTTATATTTTGTTCAACAAGATAATAATCTGCATCTGCATTTCTAAAACTCCTAACATCTAAGATATCCAATATTTTTTTTTTCAACCGTGTCATGGTCTATCTGGTTTTTTCTGTGGCCATCTTGGTGATATCTAGGTATATTTATGTATTTGTTCAGGTTTGAAACAAGTCAAACTAATTATCCTCTTTTTATTACTTGCAAAATCCACAGTTCTAAGGTCATTTTTGTTACACTAGTGATGTAAACTAAAATATCCAATTGCAGGTTTTAAACGACCTCTTTTTCGAGCCTTTAAAAAAAAATTACAAAAAAATTTGAAAAATTCTTCTAATTTAGTTTTCTCTGTCCTTTTAACTTAAAAATAATATAGAATATCTCAATTTAATTTGAAGGGGAAAAAATCGTGCACTATATCCTATTTTTAGGAAAATAAATAAATTTTAGCATTGTTGAAATAATTGTTATTGAGTGGAAATAATTTTAGCATTGTTGAAATTGAATTTAATGTCTGTTAACGAAATCAAATTTAAGTCTCTTAAAAATACTATTCCCTTTGGTAATTGCTGGGGTATTTACCACATTATTTGTCAGTGCGACCTTGACTGTATCGGGCAAACTAAACGCACTTTAAAATTTAGACTTAAGGAACATGATATATGTCCGTTTGAGAAGTCTTGCCTTACATTGTTTAAATCTTGTGCATAAATTCAATCTAGACGATGCTAAAAGTATTACCACCCCAGTTACTTTAGCTTATGCTAATGCCCTGGAATCTTCTTTTATTCATTTGATTGCTGATTCCCTTTGTAAACCCTGTTTTGTCTCCCGGTCACTGTGATTTTTTTTTATTGTTTTTTTTTTTTTTTTTTTTTTTTTTTACTAATTTTGGTTTTTCTAATTTTGTTTCTTACTCTAATTTTGTTTCTTACTCTAATTTTCCCATTTTTTGTTGGAAACTTTGCGTTTTTTATTTCAAATCATTTTTATTTCTTTATTTTCAAGTCTGGCAAGTTTTGAAAATGGGCACTTGTTTCTTAAGTGCTTGAAATATGTCAACTGTTATTTCATATTTGTTTATTTTTTAAAGGAATGAAGTTGTCAATCAGGTTATACCTTACCACTTTAGTTTCGTAGGATTATTTATCTAAAGAAAGGTGTTGGTTGAGTATCAATTGATTTGTGAAACTATTTTAATGTTATGTATAAAAATAAATGTATGTAAGAATATGTGTGTTCTACGATTCTTGGGGGTAAATAAATATTCGGAAAAGAAACTTAAATGGAGTTATGCTATGCACATTAGTTTAGTCTACTCCACTTATTTTTCATTTAACACATGCAGTTTATAATCCTTGTCGAAATTCTACTTCAATACTTAATTAATTTTTTTGCATTGGAAAATTAAATAGAGTTTATGAAATATTCTATTTTCATTAATAAGAACAAATTTCGACTTTAAAGAAATAATTATGAATCTCAAAAAATAAATGGCATATTTTAAATTTAAATTTTGCACAGATCTCAAAGTGGTTCCAAAAAAACAGAACATGCTTTTGGACTAGTATACATATAACAGATTACTTTTAAAAAGCGAAAACAACTAAAAATATAATTTATTCAATTTAAGTATAACATAATAAAGCAAATTAAATCTCAAAATAAAAAAAGCATACCTTATATTTTTAATTCTAGAATTATTTTGCTTAGAGCAAAAAATTTGGTACTTTGAGAATATCCCCTTGACCATTTTCGCCAAACCCGAGATTATCGCCAATAGGTAGCTTCTGAGCCAATAACTGCAAATTTTATCATATTTACTGTGTAATCATTGACTAAAAAAGTTATGTTTCTTTAACATGTTGAAATATACTGTTTTATTTTTTACTCTCGCTTCAAAATTATTCGAATTTGGGACTGCACAAGGATAATGACTTGTTTGTGCTTTAATAGGATTTTTGGTCACTTGCTTTTGGACTAATATACATGTAACAGATTACTTTTAAAAAGAGCAAACATCTAAAAGAAGTGTAATTTTTTGTATAACTGGCCTCAAAGCCCAATTCGGAGTTTATCACTCAACGTTCAACTCTGTAGTCTCGTAAATATGAACTCAGCCCCCAAGACAAGACACCTGGATCAAGCATTGAGACAAACTAGCCTTTATGGAGGATCTTTTGATGTCACTAACACGCTTTTGAGTTTCATGGATCACCTATCACGGATAGCCCGACCGCAAGGGGGTTTTAACCCACAAATACCTCTACCATTGAGGATAAGCAGTGCAAGCCGAGATCAGAATTCGTATCAGCCAACTGTTTCTCAATATAATGTTTGTGTGTTTTTAAATCATTAAATTTAGTATTTTTTTATTTATATATTTACAATTACACCTGAAAAAATTTAAAGTAGCCCAACACTTAACATATGTGCATTTTTCTTTCATGTACATTTCCTTTTTATTTTATTTTTTGAAAATTTCTGAAAACATCTAGATTGCATGATATCTATGCATCTTCAACACATAAAGTTTAAGGCTTTTGCTTTTTGTGTATTTAAAATTAACTTATTGTACATATTAAAGTGCAAATGTCTGAAAAAAATACATTATTTGGAATATTTTATATCATTAAAGTAAAAATATGTTAGAGGAAAACTATTATACGGATCTGGAAGCTACATTAGAGACTATTTTTCATATCTGAAGCAACTCAAGCCATTATTTTTGGAGTCTTACTCCAGTGACAGCTCTGGTTTCAGGCCCCTACAATAAGAGCATGTCTCTTTATCAGTCAAATAAAGAATACATTCTTTACAGCTCTAAATCTTATTGTTAGTATAAAAATATATAAATTAATTTGTATAAATTTTTTCTAGTAAATATTTTTAACAATAAAAATGTGTGTCCCAAAAAGGATATACTGATAGCGCTAAATGTCTACTATAATTCAAGATACACCTTTAATATTTCATGAAAAGAAAAAGCACTTGTTGTAATATACTTGGACCTAATATTTAAATGATGAAAAAAGATAGTGGTTTCTGGAATTCTACGAAAGAATAACTAATGAAAATTTCATTTTGTATCAAACCTTTGAATTATTGTCATAGTTTCTGATTTAAAAAATTGCTCTTTTTTTTTCTTCAGTTGCTTAAAATCTCTAATTGATAAGCCACCTATTGGGGGAAAAGAACTTTTACCACTTACTGGTTCACAACTCTCTGGCTTTAGACTACACCCTGGACCGGTAAATATTTTTTTTCTTTTAAAACATAGATTTTTAAACCTTGTTTTTTCTTCCCTGTATGTTTTAAGAATGGTATTTGCTATTTTTAAAATTTAAAATAAGTTAAGCATTCTTTTATTATTTTCTCATTTCTTAAATTTTCTATTATGTTTAAAACATTTTAGGTTGTTTATATTATATGTGCTAAAAATTCACTGTAAGATACTTTATGTTTATTTAAAGGTAACTCTAATGTAGCCAGAGCAAAATATTTTAATTTGTCTTGGCATTATTACATATTTTCTAGTAAACTATTTTTTCCTAGTTACTCTGAGTCTATACTAATAATTTGTTACTACCTTAAGCTCTTTTAAATCTATGACTATTAAGGAAAAAATTATGCTTGTTTGTAGTTTTTTATTGACATTAAAACAATTTATGTACATAAAACTACATTACTATTGATATCTAACTAAATTAATATTGTATTTAATGCAACTGTTTATTTTTTCTTCTAAAAAACTTGTTCTTATTATTTGAATATTTTTGTTTAAATTTATATTACATATTTGGCTAACCTAAATTTGAAGCATTGTTTTTAGTACTATATACACTGTTCCACTCTTATGAAATATCAGCGCATTTGAATTTCAGATTTTGATTTGAAATTTTTTCTATGAAAAAGAACATTAAAAAGAAATAATAACAAAATCATCAACTCTCACCGAAGGCACAAATTTAATTTAATTCAAGAAAAGCAGAAGAAAAAATCTAATAAATCGTCTTTCATATTTTATTTAAAGGCTTTGTAAATACATTTTAATGCTGAGAATATTCTTTATACATTAAGTTTGCTAACAGGAGATGGTGTAGCAATGCGACAGGCCTCTTAAATGCCAGGATACAATGAAATTGCTGAAACCCTAGAGCATGGTAAAATTTAGAGCTTCACCCTGGGCATCAGAAGAAACACAGCTCCAGTTCTTAGCAGTACTAGTACTTTTTAGAACTAAGAATGACTGTGCTGCTGCTGAATAATATTGCTAGATTTTCATACATTATTTTTTACATTGAATTGTTATATTATGAAGTTAGTAATTGTTGTTGCTTAGATTCTCAAACTATTTATAAATTTACTCCTCTTCACTATTTTTAAGTTATAATTTAAATAAAAAGAAAAGCTTAAAAATGTTTGAATTTAAAACCTTTGCTAAACTTAACGTAATCCATTAGAAAATATGCAAACAGGCTATTTCAGCCTTAATGTTTAAAGTTTAGCTTCACAAGTATAATTTATGTATTTTATTAGGTATGAGAAAAATTATTTGCAATAAAAAAGCAATTTTAAGATTACATTAGTTTCTATTAGTTTTAAATTTTAATTGTGTATGTATTTCGACTTTTTTTATATGCATCTATAATATTTTAGCTTCCAGAGCAATATAGACTAATGAGTCAACCACCACTGAAAAAGAAAAAGCATAAAAAACACAAACACAAAGGCAATGAAACTCCTACTCAAGAATCTCAGCAAGGTTTGTAGGAAAGCTTTTTTTTATGCTTATGTGTGTCAGTTTTTGTTTATTATAAGCTATACCTTATTCAAAATATTAATGTATTGCCAATAAATGTGCCATAACTTTTAGTCATTTTAGCTTAAAACTTAGCTTTTAATCTTTTTTTTTTCCCAGGTAATAACAAACAAGCATATGATGAAAAATAAAACTATTAATAACTTTATTTTGAAGCTTTCTAAAGAGGTAATATTGGCATTAAAATCATTTTTTATAATGCCTAAGTTTCTAAAAAGAAAAATATTTCATTGAAATAACTGTAAAAATGTAATTTTTTAAGATACAACATACAAAAAAAATTAACATTCCAATAATAAAATTTTTTTTCAAAACAAATTTGTCAAAAGTGCCTAAATACGTTGCGTTGTGTTTTTTTATTTTATTTTTTAAAGTATTTTATTTTGGCAATTAATAGGGGAACTGCTCTATTATTCAAGAGCGGCGTCAGATACCCATGTTACAGGTTGTGCACCCTTATTTAAGATATAACTTTGTTATTATTACAAATTTTGTTTAATATGTATGGCTTGTAAGATGTTTATTAATGCATGTTATTTCAGAGGTATTAAAACCAGCTGTGTTTGTGCCAGAAACAAGTAATGAAGGTCAGCATGAGAAAAAACACAAGAAACAGAAAAGGCATGATGAGGAGAAAGAGAAAAAGAAGAAGAAAAAAGAAAAGAAGAAAAAGAAAGTAAGTGATTGAGATTTTGCATATCAGATATAAATAACCACAATACTGTTAATTCAGGGCCTCTGCTAGCGACTGAAATGCCACTATTTACCTTGCAGCAAAATAACTTGGCCAATATTCATGAATAGCCTCAGTTAGGATTCAACGGGCCGTTATTTTTCCAATATTAGCCTGATATAGACTTTTCCGATTCACCCGATATTTTACAGCCAATATCGGTCCTATATCAAATTGTCAGATTCACCTGATGTTTTATATCCATTAAATAGCCAATTTAGGTTCTATATTGGCCAATGTAGACTATATAGGCCATTCTAGGACCAATATTAAAAAATATAGACATCCCAATATTAGTCCCTCGGTCCATATTCTTATAGGATTTATTTTGAGGCCAAGGTAAAATTGCTGCTTAGGTTATTACTAAAACCAGGGTGGCGAGTGATTGGCTACTATTTCCTCCAAAAAAAGGGCTAAATAGTGACTATTTTTCAGAAAAATGTGAACTAATTATTTGAAAATAAGGAGCCATTTTAAAAAATGTTGTTGGCAAAAGGAGAGATTGATAAATTACTACCAAAGAGAAACTATCAGAAAATGACAGGAATTTAGAAAAAATAGTCGCAAACCAAGTGCATCAAAAGTAATGTCTCAAAATCTAAATTGTGTGTAGTAATAACATTGTATTCCAAATATCATTATTTTTAAAATATTGGAATTTGGGGAACCATGTGGAAATGACCGAAAAATTCTTAATAAGTTCTGTAAAAATTATCGGTAGGCATAGATTTTTGATGGAATTGCAACAATTCGAGCACCTCAAACTATAATCACTCAAATTTTAAATTTGTGTGTCATGAAACACGGTATTTAAGTATCATAATTTGAAAAGCCTCGTAGAAATGGTTGGAAAATAATAAATAACCAATGAGAAAACTAAATGAATTAACAATGAATTCTCAAAAAAAGTTATTACTCAAATATGAAATTATATTTTTGAAAAATTATGTGTAAATGACTGGGGGGGATGATCAACAACCATCGAAAAAATAATCAGAAAGTGACTGACAATGGAATCTTCTCTAACTAAACTTGTAAAGAAGTTCAAAATCGTGAGTCGTAATCAAATTTAAAATTCCTATTTTTGTGTGTAGTAATAACATGTATTATCTTCATACAGTGAAACCTCCAGGACCTCTATTTACGACCATTTTTGGAAGGCACGGAATTCTCTCCATAGACTTTGTGTTGAAGAAAACATTTAGGAGAGACCATTAAAACCTCGCCCAGCAACCAGGCAAACATCTGCACCTAATACGGAAACGGTTCAATAAGCAAACTGAAAAAAATCTCAAAACAAAAATTTGAAACAAATAAGTAGATTAAAATGTATTCAAAATGTTTGTCTGAGGCTCTTATTTAGAGAGCTCTTTTTGACTATACAACCTCGTGTTGCAGTCAGAATGCCCTAAAGGCGAAATTATCAATGATAAAATTCAAAAAAATAAGCATCTCAAACAAACAAACCTCTTCTCATCTTTTAATGCTTATTAATTTGTATAATATAAAATGAAATGAAAGCTTTAACAAAAAACATACAAGTTTATTTATTTAAAATAGCTTTGTTATTCATAATTAGCAAATTTGTTTTTGCGCATAATTTAATCAGTTGGGATCATTCTTATAGACGCTAAATTTTATTCATTGATAGTTCATTTCATGACGCAAACAGAAAAGACATTTCCGGACCAACAAAATGACACTGACTAAAAATAAATTCATGTACCTTCGATAACAATTTTGAAATCAGTGGAGGTAACCTTTAAGAAGACCAACCTCCATCAACGATCATTTTACTGTGGAACGGAGAGTAGTCGCTCCCGAGATGTTTCACTGTATTAAAATATAATTCTGGGGAAATGATCGAAAAACTACTTCAGAAAACTTAAACTTATGAGGGAAATCTATCACTTTTTGCGTATTTGGCCGAAATTTTTTATGTGCAGTATTCAAACAGGGCAGCTCTTCACAAATTTAGCTTAGAACAAATTCTGTATTACATAGAGTGTTGCAAAAATACAGTCTTATATTTTTAAAAACCTTATCAAAAATAAAAGCAAAATCTATACGTATTATAATAATATATATATAAATATAATAACAATGTATAAATTAATATTTAAATTAGGATTAAACAAAAACTATCGAATTCTGACATTTACCAGTAGAAAAAGGCAGAACATCAAGGCACTTTTTATCAAAATGTATAATTTTGTTAATGTAAATATCTGAATTTACTAATTATATAGTGAAGCATCCAAGCAAGACCACCTCTGCAAGACCCGCGCTAAGGTTTTCAAATTATTAACCAGTAAATTAGCCAATTATCAAAAGTATTTGCCAATTTTCGAATCTCAACAATTTTTTATGATTAATTTTTTCCCCTAAGAAACTATTTTACAGTAGTTTGTTACAGGCTTATATTATTTGGACCCAATTCTAATTGGTTATGGGATGAATCTACCGAAAATTGCTGTAATCTAATAAAAAAATACTAATTGGTTTAGAAAAATTCATTTTGGCGTAATTTTAATTTCTTTTCGGTGGAAAAAAATCATTCACCAATACTTTCACAAAAACACAATTTTATTTGCCAAATTTACGATTTCATTGCATTTTGCGAGGTGGCGAGTGCTTAGTGCGGGCTTTGCCTCTGTGTACCAATCTCCTCTATTTGCAACCACTTATGAGCGGCACGGAATTTTTTCTGTAGACTTTGTGTTGAAGTAAACTTATAGCAGCGACCATCGAAACCTCCCTCATCGACCGGACAAACCTCAAAACCAAATGCGGAAAAGGTCAAATAAGGAAACACGAAAAAGTATCAAAGCAAAAATTATTAACAAAAAAAATAATAAGTAGATTCAATACATTCGAAATATTTGTGTGAGACTCTTATTTAGAGAGATCTTTTTGACTATCTCTGAAAGAGATCAACAACTTCATGTTCCAGTCACAGTGCACTAAAGACGATGCAATGAATGTTTTTTTTTTTTTTTTAGAGTTGAATGTTAAATTAGAAGAAAAAAAGTTATTTCAGAAAAAACTAAGCATTGTTTCTTCTTCTATTGGCATGGCAGCTCTTTATGGGCCAGAGCCTTCCTTAAAACCTTCCTCCATACATAATTGTTTATTTATTAAAAAAGAATTAGTAAATTTGTTTTTACACATAATTATATCAGTAAAGGTCATTTTTATTGAAGCTAAATTTTATTCATCGATCTGGTGTTCATGATGCCAACACGAGTGACATTTCCACCCCAAGAAAATGACTCTGAGTAAAAGTAAAATTGCTTGCAAAGAAAATATGTACCTTCGACAATATTTTGAAGTCGATGAATGTAACCCCCAAGACATGGGCCCAACCTCCATTAACGCCCATTTTAATGTAGAACAAAAAGTGGTCGCTTCCAAGAGTTTTCACTGTATATGGATTTTCTTTCAATGTTATAATTAAAATCCGTATTTTATTTTGCCTAAATTTTTGTATTCCTCTAAAAATTTGGTTAAGGTAGTTGTGGTTGAACTCTCATTTGCCTCTAATTTCTTGAACTTAAATAATCTTCTTAAAAATTAGTATGTGGTTGTTATCCTTTTTTTACAGTGTCTTTGAAAATGTCTTACAAATCTCAAATATCCCTCAGAGGTTTTCCTTCTTTTGGTAAACACAGATCCCTTAACTCAGAATTACCTTATCTTGCCTTCTTTATTTCATTTTTGTGTGTCAGATTTGGTTTATGTTTGGTGTAGTCATTTTGTCTAATGTTTATAGCTGTGCTGTATGGAAACTGTTTACTGTTATATGGAAACTGTTTACAGTCTTAGTGTATAATCTACATTCAACTCCTGTAAAAAATTTTAAACTTAATCTTTAAAGGCAATTTTTCACTCGGAAAGTTTTTCCCACTTAAATTTACTAGAAATTGGAAATTATTTAAAAAAAAGGAAACTATTGTGTGTAATATAATCATGCTGATCTGAAAACATTCATTTTTCTCTAGAAGCATTGTCCTGATACTTTAACGGGAACACCAATCAATGCAACACCTGGTACTATGCCACATTCAAACATGCCTCCGAAGCCATTGTGAAAGGATAGAAAAGGAAATCAACATTCTAGTGCTAGATCAAAAATTGTTTCAAAATCGCTTATGTATTTGTTTTTTAATATTGTATAGTTATACATTTTATAAGTGTTTCAAATATGAACAAGATTATTAAATATTTATATCACATCTGTGTCATAACAATGATTTATTATTTCTTGCTTGGTGCAGAAATTTGCATTGACACTATAATTCATTTTTCTAAACTCTATTTGATTCATGTGATATATTTTTCCATTGTTGATTGATTTATGTGTACTATATCTTTTTTTTTTCAGAAAAATTTCATTACAGATCAAAATTAACAGAACACCAAGTCACTAAATTTTGGGAGTTAATTTTTTATTCTCATAACGGGTATATTTCTAACTAACATGCATGATAATAAATCTAGAAAACCTTAGAGCCAAAAAAATTATTTTACGTAAAAAAGAATTTGAAGATGTTTTATATTTTTGAAAAGTCAGTTTTTTTTTTTTTTTTTTCAATGAAACAAACACACTCTTACAATGAACCAATGCCTACTTTTTTTTCTTCTCTAAAATAACTTCCAGGCACTCCGTGGAAATGATTTTAATCAACATCAGTGCTTTGCTAAGTTGACCTGTAGGGACATAATTAAAACTATTATCAAAACAACCTTGTAAGATGTGCTGGCAACAAACATCGACTAACCTCAGAATCTGCCCACATAAAATACTTCAGAGCCACTTCACAAGTGGTACCTTTTATTCTATTTTTAAACCCTTCATTATTGAGCTTGCAGAGTGTATTTTGAAGTTCATGGTTGGGTGTCTCAATGTTTTTATACCTCTTGTTTTTACCACTTTTAACTTATTTCCTTTTAATTCTACTCAATTTTTATACTTTTCATCCAGTTTTTATCCAGTTCTCCCATTTTTAAGCCTCATCTTTGGTCCTTTTGACCTTACTTTTAACTTCTCACTTTTATTGTCCTTTTAACTTTAACCATTTTTACTTTTAACTTTATTTTAGTTGAATCATTTTAACTTTTTTTTAAAACGATTTTCATAATCTTTTAAGGCTCACTACTTCAATTTTACACTGTTTTGGACTTAAATGTACTTTTGTCCACTTTTAGTGAACCTTTCAAGTAACCAACTGCTTTTAATTTTGGCCCCTACTAAGTCTCCAGTACTGCTTTCAATATTTTAAAGGCTGCCCTCCATCTGTACAAGGTCCCGCAGTGGACTGATCGATAAGACACGGTTCCCAGCAGATCACCGAAGTCAAGCATCACTGGCTGCGGTCAGTGTGCGGGTGGGTGACCACTTGGATCAGTCTGCGTTGGGACCGAGGGTGTGCGGTATTGGTCCTCGTTAAACTGTGCTACCGTAAAGTGCTCGACTTCGCGCGCAGGTCGTCGGGCTACCGGAGCGGGGGTGCCATCCCCTCCGCAGAGGATCAAAATTGTGATGGCATGTCTTAGGATCATCCTCCGGGATGTTTCCCAGACCGTCGCCAATAGCCCATTGTGCAGCTCTAGTGCGACGTAAATTAACAACAACAACCATCTGTACAAGCTCTTCCCTCGATGCCTTCGTTATTTTGTACTTAATTACTTCTGGTTTAATTGCATGAATTGCCACCTTTTAGTGATTTTTATATTGGCCATCTGACCTCATTGTTTTAATCTATTTGCTAATTATAAAGGTCATTTGGCCTGTTATTTATTTATAATTTTATTATGAGGGTCTTTTGGGTTTTGGGTCTTGTGGTCCTTTTACCTTAACTATACTTATGTTTTATCGTTTGAAATTTGTGATTGAAATACTCATGTAATCCGAAAATTTATTTAATCTTTCATCGTAAAAGAAACTGAAGCCCTGTGCGCCTTTTCTGTTCGGCTTGTTGCCAAATCAAACGTAAGTTTTGTTCTTTTGAAATAAATGCGACAGTGGGGCCTCGCAGTGTTACTCGACCAGCACAGTTGGTGCGAACCTGAGCAGGTCTATTACGGCGACGAGCGAGATATTTTTCCGTATACTCTAATTAGGGTAGTTCGGAGTTAGACTTCACCTTTTCTTTAAAGCGACCAGCATTTTTTAACATTGGAGTAATCAGTTCCACTGTTAAGTGCTGCTGAGCATTAGTGTTATGTGTCAAATACTCAGTTATCTTCTAACGCTGGCAATATTAACTTGAAAAGTTAAGTCTGGCATCTCACAATAGCCATGGAGTTCAAGAATCCACAAATCCGTGACCAACAGCATAATGGTGGCAATGTTTTCAACATTGCACCGCGGCCGCCTTTACTTCCCAAACAAGCTTTTACACATTGATCTGAAGCCATATGGGTTTCAAACTGCCACTGACAATAGAACCCATTCCTTAACCTGTACTATTATGGATCAGAAAGAAAAAAATGCTATTTTCTAACTTCAAAATTTTTTGGAAGTGACTTTTATAGAGAAAGTTTTAAAAGTTGAAAAGGTTTTTAGAAAAAAATACCTATTTACCCCTTAACTCCAGTGAAATCCATTTTCCATTAAATATAATCATATTGTTTTATTTCTATCATTTAATTAATCATAAAGACACTATATATGTGTGTAAACATGATAATAATTTAAATTATTCCTAGCTACAATAGTGTTTTATTGCATTGTTTAATTACGTTCTTGGAATTGAAGTATTGCTCATTTGTAATTATTACTTTTCCTAAAATTTATTCATTAATTATTATGTGAAGCATTTAAAGAGTAATTGAACCCTTAAAAATTGAATTTTTAATATATGACTTCTTTAAAATTCAATTTTATAAAAAACTATTCAACCGATTTTTTTCAAATTTCTTTTTTTGCCCTATGAATTTATTCTTTGAAATGATGTAAAAATTTTTAAATCTCACAATTCAAATTTTTCTACTGTTATTAAATTAAATGATAAAAATAGTATACTAAATAGTTATCAAAAATAATTCTTTGCATGGAATTATCTTTGAATAAACGAATTCGATTATTGTGTGCAATAATTCTTGAGATATGATGAAATACCCAAAAAGTAAAATTAACTTTAAGGGGTTCAGACTTTAATTACTGTTCTCCTGCTCAAGCTATTGGAATTATATTTCCCCGAATGCACCCTCTTCCTCTATTTTGAGGGGTGCTAAAAAAAAAAATTATTCAAAGAAAATAAGTTTTTGTATTTGATTTTGTAACTTAAGATATCGTCTGCTCTAATTTTTTAGCATATTTTAGATCACCTGCTCAAACCATTAAGATTGAGTTCTAGTAGTTGAAAATCCAATCATTACCTAGATCAAAAAATATTCAAAGTGATTTGTTTTTGTTTGTTTTTTTAATTTCATACATTGTACAGTTGATATGGCACCTCCTTTCAATTTTGTAAAATTTGTTATGTGAACTGGAAAGCACCCATTCGTAATACCTTATGAGTTAGCGAGAGACGTTAAAAAGTATAGAAATATTTTTTATAGGGCAATCTTTAAACATTTGGATAATTTATACTGTAATAGGAAAAATTTTTGCTGAACACTAGATTATTAGTTTAGAATCATTTTGCTTCTTGCTCAACATTTTAAAATAAGACAAAAATCAACTACTTATTAAATCAAAAAAATAAGAGAAAATTATTTTCGTGACTGTTAATTACAATTTATTAAAATTTAATAATGTTAGTAGAGCAGCAAAAAATTCTTTGTAATTTGAGAGAAAACATCAAAACTTATTTAATCATTCAATTAGGAGGAAAAGAAGCAACAAAATTGGGACTTTGAATACTGACTTTTCATTTTAAATATTGGTCTTTTGATTGTAGTGGGGGATTAAAAAAAATAATTTCAATCAAAAAAAAATTTAAAAGCCATATATTTAAGAAAATATAGCTAAAGAAGATAAGGAAACAAAAATTACATGGATCGGATGTATAGAAAGTAAAAATCGTCAACGACTTAAAATATCTGTTATTCTAGGTATTAAAGTTAAACCTCAAGCCATGATAAATAAGTAATAGTCAATGCACCGAATACTGCTATATAAATAAATAGTAATAAGACCAAAAGAGATTAAAAGATTCCAAAGCGTTTTTGCTATTTGCCTGACTAGGAAAACATACCTTCTCTGAAATGGGATTGAGGTGGTACTATTATATGCGGTATAAAAGTTGATACTCCAAAAACTTAACATTTTCAAATCACAGATTCTAAATTCGTTATATATATATATATATTAGTTCTGCTACGAAGTTCGAAAGATAGATTTAGTCTTAAGAATGTCCTTTTACTAGAATCGTCACTTTATTGCCTATAATGAGGTATTTTTAAAAAACTGAATTTTGTAGAATAGGGATGTTTTACAGGAGAATGACAACAGAAACTGTGGTATTCCTCACTTTTGAACTTTAAATCTATGATAAGAACGTCAAGTGAATCTGATCTTCAAAGCATTTTATTAATCCAACAGAATAGTGGGAATTAATAGGTTTGCCATTCACAAGATTAAAAATTTGCTCTTTTTTTTTCTCTCTAAAATTATAGAAACATTTCTTGTGCCAGGAATGACATAATTTTGTGAGTTAAATGATTAAACAGTTTTAAAAATATTATTTTACATCTTAAAGTATGCACAATTTATTAATATACTTTAAATATAGAAATGTTGGTGTAAAAATATTTAATTAGTTAAAAAGTTCCATAGACTAAGAGAGTGACTATTAGGTAATTTTAAAATTTTTTCAGGAAATTGTTAGTGAATAATCTTTATTATATGCATGAAAAAAATGTAAAAGATGACATATTTTTCTATGTCAAACCAATCTTATGAAACTGTAATCTTGCGTCAAATCTTATTTTGTGGGATCACCTAACCTGTCATTTTTTTGTTAATTTACTTATAATTTTCACACGATGGTGTTATTGATGGTCTAATTTCGTTTTGTGCAATAAAGAAAAAAAAATTTTTTTTCAAGTTTACAGACAGGTCTAACCTCTTGAATAGCATTAATGTTGTTTCCGTTGCGTATAGGTTTTTTTTTAAATGCATTTTTAACATTATGGATGCATTTTAATCAAAAATATGCTCTATAAGTATTAATGTAACAAAACCTACAGTGTTTGAATTGCTTACTTGTTCAGGGTGGCCACAGAACAAGAAGAAGTCCGAGAATTTTATCTATCAGGAAAAATCAGGCGAATAATTTTTGGGGTACCTAAGGGTCCAATATTTTTTTTTTTTTTTTTAAATTGGTATGTATTCTGGAAGATATTTTCTGACAGTAGTTGGTTCAATTTATTTCAATAAATAAATTACCTACTATTTTTTTTAACTCATTGATGCATTTATATTGACATATTTTTAGCAAAAATTTTATTTCATATATATTAGAAAAATTGCACTCTCAAATTAAAAAATTCTTGTCATCAATTTTAAGAGCTAACTGATAAATGTTTCCCAAAGTCACTATCAGTTACTCTTACATCTGAGTTGCCATAAATAGCTGCAGCATTAAATAAGTTAGTCGTGCATTATATTCTTCTACTGCTATCTACCTGAATGTTAGTTTGAATTATTCTCGAAGAAAATTAAATTAAAATTTCTTTATTTTCAACTTTGGTACCAAATAAAAATGTTTTGTTTTATAAAGATCAAGGAAAAGAATAATTAATTTCTACGAAAGCTGATTCTGAAGAAGAAAACTAAAGCACACAGACAGAAACTGTTTTTCCATAGTACAGTCCATCTTAACTGTTTAATAACTCTCGAGCAGAACCGATTTTTCATGTTGATGATTTGTTAAAACTCAGTAATCCTCAAAATGCAACAAATAGTGATTCAATAGTCATTTTTTTTTTGTAAAGTGAACATTAACCGTTCTTCCCAGTTGATCTTTATATATTTCACGATATAGAACAGTGTTCCCCAACCCCCAGTCCGTGGATCAAATGGTACCGGGCCGCCCATTTCATTGAAACTGAATTCATACCCCAAATTAAAAATATCTGTGTTCCATTAAAATTTTATTTGTTTATAAAAAGGGGCCCTCGAAGGTAGTGACATAAATTTTTGTAATGTATCATTGTCTCCAATTACCCCCAGATGGAACCGTCTCATTGCAAAGAAAAAAGCTTAGGGTACTCATTGATTTAACGTTCTAGTAAGTTGAAATGCTAAATCACTTTATATTTATTTTTTGTTGCAACTGTATTTTGTTTGGAAGGCATGTTTAATTACAATTAAATTAAAATTAATAAATCAAAATGATCTAAAATATAAACAATCAACGTCCCCCCCTCCCCCCAGCAGGCCGCGGTAAAATTATCAAACGTTAACAGGTCCGCGGTGATAAAAAGGTTGGGGGGACACTGATATAGAATACGTAGAATAATATATCTAAAAGTTGATGAAATGAGGCAAGGGATTTTTTTTTCTGATTGTTTAACTTCACTTTTCGGATGTTTTCCCGCCTGTATGCTGTTGAATTTTTTTTTTTTATAAATATTTAGATTTTACTGTTGTATTCCATCTAATATCTTTATTTTGTTTAGTCAAAACACGAAACAACTCTAATCGTACTTAAATTTCTTACGCATAAAAACATGAGACTCGTAGCAATTTGAACTCAAAAGTGAGAGTGTATTGATTAAAAAATAAATACTTAAAAACTAAAAGGCAATAAATTATAATTTTTTATCAATAAATTAACTTAAAATGCCTTTAATTTTAAAAATTAGATAATAATAAAATAATTTCGATATTTATAAACAAACTGTTTGCATGAAGAACCTGGAGAATCATCAAGTGAAAATGGCCGGAAACTTATTGTACCTATCTGGGAACAATACTGAATAATAGTTCGATTTAAAAGTTTCACCTTGAAAGTGGGGCTTTCACTATAGAGCAATTCTACGCCAGGTATTAATTTTTATACCTGGCGATTAATCTTATACTATAATGGTATAAATTAATTATTTTTATACCATTTTAACATTTACTATGTATTATACACTAGAATGTCTATCGAAGCATGTAGTTCTCAAATCTTCACAAAATAATTATTATCAAATTACGGATTTTATTGGGAGAATAACCAGTTTAATAAGAGACTGTAGTATTCGCTAATAAAAAAAAATGGTCAAGTTAAAATTTATGTTTTCCCAGGTATCAATCTGTTAAGATATAAGAGTTACCTTTTTCTTTTATTTAAATTAGACAGCAGTGAAATTTAATTAACGTTCCTGAATTCTCTTAAAGAAATTAGTTTTACAATAAAATATGCAATATAAGTAATACCTTTCAATATTAAAGTATCGCTGGAAAAGTTGATTTCTGTCTTTCACGATAGCATTTTTTTTTATCATAATTATTCAACGAAGTTCTTTTAACAATTAGTAATATATTTGTATGGTTCCTGTAGCAGGCAAAATAGAACCATGCTTAAAAATTAATTTTCTTTTATTTACATTTAGTTTCATTTGATTTGACGTGCAAAAAAAAAAAACAACATTGAAAGCAAAACTTTATTCAAACCTTATTTTCTCCCATTTGAAACTTTCAATAAATTCAATATTGCACTTTGAATAAATTGAGAAAAAATTTCGCACTACGCACTTTGATTTTTTTTTTTTTTTTTTTTTAATTTTGCAGTTTTGTTTATGAATAATTTTTTTTTTCTGTTTGTAAATTTTTTGTTGTAAGTACTGTGAGCAGTAGCATTTTAGTTTTTTTTTTTTTTATTAATTTGTTTATAGCATTAAATTATATAAATTTTGAAACAATGTGAAGAACCTACTTTAAAGTAGTTACTTGGAATTTAGTGAATTTTAAAGCAAATGCATCTTGCAATGACAGAAATTTCCTTCACTCTATTTTGGGAAAAAAATTTGGAATTTTTAGCGTTTCCCTACGTGACATAAGCTATTGCAACACAGGTAACAAGCCATTAATGCAACTTATTTTTATCTTTAAATATTGAGTATAGTTGTGAACTCGCTTTTTAATAAATTTTCCTAAGAAAAAAGCTTGCTTATTTTAGTAACAAATTGTTTAAAATAAGATGTGAATTATTATTTCAATTAAGATGTAGAGGCGTAGTGACAAAAGACGCCCTTGAATTTCGCTCTCAAGAAATCTTGTAAAACTGGTTTTACCGCAAGCCGACTTCCGTTGCCGAGAAGCCATTCATAAGGGAAATATTCTATCTCTATAAAAAGATTAATTGACATTTAAAAAAACGCGTTCGTTTTGGAGTGACTATATTTTCATTATAAACGTTTTAATAAGCTTAATAATCACTTCTAAACTAGGGATATCTTAAAAGTAGATGAATAAAAAATTTAATAAGAATGTTTTGTTTAAATGTTGCTTTTGATACATTTGTTTTTTGTAAAATTTCAATCGATTATGTTAGAATTTATCAATACGAGAATTAAAAATAATTTAGTTTTCTCTAATTTGCATTCGTTATATATTTTCTGCATTTCATCGAAACTTTAAAATTACTATATTATTTTAATAGATCGATTTAATATTAATTATTTCATTTACATATCTCGAAAATGTAAACGACCGACCTAAAATTTAGATAGCAGAGTTATATTAAGCACTACAAAAATTATGTGAAATCTATGTAATTTCTTATTTATTTGTTGAATAAATAATTGTTTCTCTGGCGGAAAAAAAAATACAAATATTTTGTTTTCTCGTGACTAATAATAAAAAAATAATACTTCGGAAAGATCATGAGGAAATTTTAGTGTCGCCATCTAGCGAAAATCCTAGCTGTTATTTTTCTGTGTTAAAATATTTTGATCTCTCTTAGATTAATATTACATTTAAATGCCTCAATTATAACTGTTAATAAATTTTACTTTTAAACGAAATAATTTATATATTATGCTATTGAACATTTTCTTATTATATAAGGAAATATGTATTTAAAAAATATGTTAATTTTAAAAAAATTAATAGACTTGAAAAATATTTTCTTAAAATGTGTTGAATTATAAAATTAGATTTATGCTAAAGAGAAGGTTGGTAATTTTTTATTTTAATCCTTTTTGCTCAAGTAATACTTCTTTAATTTAATACTTAAACACGAAATTCACGCAAAAAATTATTTTTATAATCTTAATCTGTGAATGATTTCTTCTGAAATAAAGTGTTGAGCTATTCAGGTCCTAATTTAATTGTATTAACAAAATTTAATGATGATATTTTAATATTTCGTCATATATTTATTAAATAAGGTTTTACTTTAGTCCTTTCCGTAAAATACCGAAGAAATTTCTTTTTTTTCTTCTTTTAATTTCTTGAAAAATTTCTTAATTTTGTTTTTCTGGTTAATGCTTTTAGTTTTTACTTTAGTAAGAAACTTTCTTAGAAATTCAAGTAGACTGCAATTTTTAATAAAAATTGTTTTAATAATATTCCCTTTTTGAAAAAGAGTTTCTTCTTCTTGGGTTGGAAGAAATTGTTTCTTTCGAGGCGATTTTTTCAATGTGGAAGAACTATTCATAATGATCAATTGTCGATAATATCGCAGTGTAAGTAGCAAAACCATTGTAGTCGCTGCTTTTTTTTTCATAGTTTGTAGTGTAGTGCTCAATTTTTTTCATATGCAAGATTCAGGTCATCCTAAGCACAGCGTATGATTTTCCTTGTAAAATGGATCTGTCGAAAATTACATTCAGCAAATTAAACTGGTGTGTTCATAAAATACACCAATTAACTATTGTAACTGAACAAACTCCAAAGTTAAAGAGCCAATCGTTTTAAAAACACCCCCACCATTATAGAATATTTAAGTTCAATCCTGTGATTATAATGTCCTCCCTTTTATTTTGAAACTGAGTTTTTTTTTAAATTATCTGAATAAATTGTTAAAAAAAAAAACAGATTCGTTTAATCCCTATTTTTTTCCTATAAAAACTAGAAGAAAAAGTCAAACTAATTTTACTACAATCTTGTTCCAGAGCAGGAGTTTCCAACTTACATGAGGCCGGGGGCCGCAATTAAAAACACCAATCAAATGGCGGGCCGCAACTTTATAAAAATTTTATATAGGACTCTTTTGTCTTTTATGTTTGAAGGAACATTAAATATTACTGTCAGATTTTTATAAAGTTGTACAAAACAAAAGTATTGAATTACAAATTAAAATAAGAAGTAGACTTTTACCTGATAAACAAATTTTTTTGCACCGTTGATATGTTAAATTTCACAGACATGAAGAAATTAGGGTTTTTTTTTAACGAAAGAAAAGTATTTTAAACCCAAATAGATTTTTTTCCGAAAATTGTCAGTGAAAAAATGACAACTAAAATATTTTAGATCGCGGGCCACAAAAAAGGCTTCGCGAGCCGGATGTGACCCGCGGGCCGCCAGTTGGTAACCGCTGTTCTAGAACTATTAGATGAAACTGAACACAATAAATTGGAATACTATTTTTGCTTTAACGGTCAACGGATAAAGAAATTATGATGTGAACTATGTGTATCACTGAATTGAAAAAATGTAGATTTGAAGGAAAAGAAAAAAGATTTTTCGTTTAGAAAAAAAAAAAAAAAAACGCTTTTATGCAATTTACTGTATTTATCGTAATTTGAATAGCTATTCGAATGTCTTTTTATAAATTCAATATTAATTCCTCAAACCAAATGTAGACTGCTTTTTATTTATTTATTTTTATAAGTTGTTCCTTACACACATGTCCATTCTCAATATGTATCAAAATCTCGCACTTTTATCTTAATGGAAAAAGCGCACGCTTCTGGTATAAACAACCTAAAGGCCTGATTCCATTTCCTATCTAGAATTCTTTTAAAATATATGTGAAACGTATTTATTACGTTCAGTTGGAACAACTTCCGTACGGAAAGTTTTTTGGAAGTAACATATAAATTACATAAAGAAGTAACATGCAACATATAAATTAAGTTGATTTGATTACAGTACTTATATCTTAAAGTAAGAAGAAGACGCCTCTATCTTAGAAAAAACATGTGATTAAACTCAAATCATCAAATGCAAATCTTGTTTCATCTTGCAACAGTTTCAAAATCATATATGTATTATTTTTCGTCCTGTAAAAATAAACAAAATATTACGTCCCTTTTCATCTCGCTATCAAAAAAATTTAACCCTTTTTTCAATTTGTTTTACAATGCCTAAAAGAAAATATCTTTTTCAACTTACAAAGACAACAAAAAATTATTTTATCCTTTTTCATCTTGTAATCAAAAAATTATTGCCTTTTTTATCTTGTAAGAACATCAAATAGTGATTACATTTTTCATCTTCTTATGATGACAAAATATGTTGTTTTTTTTTTCCTCTTGAAATAAATAAAAAAATATTTTCTTTATAACTTGCTACAATATTGAATAAACATATTATTATTTTTTTCCTTTTCTACTTGTAACAATATCAAAAATTATCTCCTTTCTTCTTTTTGCGACAATATTTAAACGTTACTTCCTTTCTCATCTTGTAACAGTATCAAAAATTATCTCATTTTTCATCTTGTAGCAACAATTAAACAGACCATTTTCAATTTTGTAACAATATCAAAATCTCACTATCTTGTACCAGAAAAAGACAGCATTTTTTTACAGGCATGATATAAGAGTAGGAAGATTATCTGAAATAATTGAAACAAAAAGCAATGTAAATAAGCATTAAAATTCTTTCTGTGGATAGTTATTTATAGCATTGTAACAGCTGTATGCCTGTTAAAATGTTGCTTCCTCTCTTTCGTTTTTTTTTCTGAATATTTAACATATATATATAAGTTGCTTTCTGGGTTTAATTTATTTTATTTTTTTATTCGTAATAACTATATTTTTTTTTTACGATTTCAAATTGTGATTGCTACTAAACTTTTATTGTTTAATCACTTAATTTTTTGGTTTACTATAATTAGTATTTTTTTTATAAATTGTTTTTTTTTCTAATGTACCTTATTACCAAAATTACAAAAATTATCGTTTGCTTTATTTTTATTTTTAAAAAAAATACTGCACCTTTTTTAGCATTGTGTCAGAAATATTTTTGGAAGTTTCCTTTTGATAATTATTTCCATTTTTAGTTCCCTTTTAATGAATAAGTTGATTAAAAATTGCACAAACAAATTTTATGTCAGTTGTATAAGAGAATCAACTTTTATCGAAAACAGCCACTCTAACAATTTGCATTGCATATATTATTTTTAAGAAAATTTTAAAAAATTTATCGAAAACAAGCTTGAAAAATAGTTTTAAAAATTATTAATTTGGATTTCAAAAGCTACGATTTAAATAAGCTGCAACTAAATTTTTTTTACTAGGCTAGATATAAAGTATATTTTATTATATCAGAAATAAAATATTATAACTTCACTCTCGTTTACCATGAAAAATATATTAATTTTAAATATCCATCATAGTTTCTATTTTATTAACGAAATACAAAAATATGTTTCTCTTTAGGGAATAAGATTCAAAATGTCTCTACGATTTTTATTTGTAATATGAATTAAATGAGTTCTTAATTAAGAAAAAATGAGGGTTTGCAAGAATTTGAAGGAGGAAAAAGACATTCATTAAAAACTAGCTGCTACTTATTAAAACATTAATCCATTAGCTCAGTATATCTCTCTCGGGATGCTTTTAAAAGCAGATTATGGGTTAAAAATAATTATTTTTTAGACGCAAATATAACATTAATTAGCGTCCATTCCTTTTAAATTCTATCTTGTATTTAATTCCTAAAATTATTAGTTTTTGGATTACTGTATATCTTTTTTATTTATTAATTTGTTGAAATTCAACAAATATTTTAACAAATATAATTAATTAAAATCCATTTCATTCCGGAATTTCTTATAATTTGATATTTTGGTATGTGTTTCTTTTTTTCTTCTTCCACATTTTGCATTATATCCCAAAATAGCGACGCTAGATTCCACTGATTTACTATAATCCCTGGTTTGGTAAGCAAAAACAAAAATCCGTCCGTTTGGTAAGCAAAAACATTAAATTACAGTTGTCTCACTTGATTTTTAACTTTAAATGTTATTTCAAAACATGATTGTTTGGAAAAATTATTTATGTTCACTTATATGTTCACTTAATAGTATCTCATAAGGGAAATATTTGGAAGTGGAAGATGGAGGCACAAGTGTTTCTTTTCAGTACGTATAATTTTAAGTTGAATCATTTCAACTGTTTCATGCCAAGAAACAGCAATTATTGGGAAGCAATTATCGGAGAGCTTTAGCGAACAAGGGGCTTAACTCCCTAATAAATTATATTTCCTACTGAAATCGATTAAGTTTTTATTTTTTTTTTAAAAGAACAGTTAATTTAAATTAATGATTTTCAAAAAATAAAGACATTTAAATCATTTCAAGCCTGGTATTTATGAATCTACCTAGTATATGTATATCAAAACAGGCGCGTTTATAAATTAATAAGCTTCCAGCAACAACAATGTTAGGCTTTTTTTCTATCCGGATTTAAAACAAGAGAAATATGCTTTCGCATATAGGCAAGAGACATAATGGCGAGGTTTCACTACCAGCTGCTGAGTGTATAAGCTATGATGGGAGTTACCTACCAGCTCTTCTATTGTATGGATAGAATTCTTTTTTTTTCTTTCTTTCCTTCGCCCTTTGTGAATTACCTCTTAGAAGACTACCGTTTATGACAGATGTTTTTTACTCGTGAGACTCTTAAAAGGAAATCTTCTAAAATACATTTTGAAACTTCTTTTATCATATTTTTAATAAAAAACAAACTTTTTAAGTTTAATTGTGTTAAATATTATAGACATATTCATATACCCTTATGGTATACTATAAGACAGCAGGAAAATTTTCACTAAACTAAAGAACTCTTTTTTTTTAATAATCAAACACAAGCATGTTTAACATAAACCAGAGCTTTGAGTAAAAGAAGATAAGAACTTTTACTTAGCAACTTTAAAGCAACTTTAGTTAAATTGATGTGTAATTGATGTTGATGGGTCAAACTTTCGAATGCGATATAAATACTGTATATTCTCGATATCTCGAACTTCTATATCTCGAAAACCTTTTTATGTCAAAATACATAAATATTTTCCCCCTTGGCATAATATATCCACTTAATGTTAATTTGAATTCCCATGCTGAAGAATTTCTTCTCAAAACTTTGCGTCGATTTTTTTTTTTAAAAAATAGAAAAGCAATTTTTTTCGTAAAAATCATAATGTAAGTTTATTGTAAACAAATTCTTTTACGTTTAATGCATAATTATTTTTTGTCTTACTTTTAAAAATAAAATTATCATTTTTGTATTAAGACTTATAGTCAGCTATCATTACATACATATTAGTAGTTATTCTAATATGTTTCATAACTCTACTTTTTAGAGTAATAATTTAGAATATATTTTTCTACTTTTCAGATCTCATTTAGTTCTGAACTTGTTATCTCGAAAACTCGCTATATCGAAAATTTTTAGCGTCCCTTCAATATTGAGACATGAGAGTATACTGTATTAAATAATGCTAATCAATGAGTCATCAATTGCGATGCGTCAATCTTTCAAGTATATTACAAACATATTATAGAAAACAGCTATAGAATGGGTCATCATCAATCTTGTGAGTCAATCTTGCCACCTTAGAGATTCTAAAATCTGCTAATAGATGGGTCATTAATAGGGGTAGGTCAATTTTTCAAGTATTATATTAAAAATTGCTTATAGATGGGTCAATGTTTCAACTTTAAAGTTGCTGAAAACTGCTAATAATAAAAACTGCTGGTCATTAATAATGATAAGTCAACATTTCAAGTATTATAGAAATATTTAAAACAGCTTATAAACGAGTCATCAATAGGAATGGGACAATATTGCGACTTCTATGTTAAAAACTGAGAATAGATGTGACATCAATAGTGATAGATCATTCTTTCATATTATAAAGATTCTTTCATGGTATTATAAAGATGTTAAAAACTGCTAATGAATGGGTCATCCATGCCGGTGGGTCAATCTAGCATCGATAGAGATGTTTAGTGAAATGACCAATCCACATCCTGACGAGTAAAAACACAAAAGTGAGATTTAATTTATTATCTTTCTTCCTTCCATTGATATAATGTTAGTGATAAGTAAACTTCATTCTTCATTGTTCCCATTTTACACACAAAAAAAAAGAATAATTTAAATTAGTCTTTTAAACTGATGTAGCAAAATATACCTCCAGAGAGGGAGCGGCAGATCTTTTTAAAATACTCAAATCAAATGTCTATAAACGCAAATATTTTGTTCAATATTATATTGGAATTATTTTATTAGATTATCAAACAATTTTTGATAATTTTTAGTCCCTGAGTTTAAAGAGGTCCCCCCACTGATCGTTAAGACACGGTTCCCAGCAGATCACCGAAATCAAGCATCACTGGCTGCGGTCAGTAAGCAGGTGGGTGATCACTCTGATCAGCCTGAGTAGGGACCGAGGGTGTGCGGTATTAGTCCTCGTTAAACTGTTCTACCGTAAAGTGCTCGACTTCCCTCGCATATTGTCGGGCTACCGAAGTGGAGGTGCCCTCCCCACTGTAGAGGAACAAAATTGTGATGGCATGTCTTCGGATCATCCTCAGGGATGTTTTCCAGACCAAATAAGACAATAGTCCATTGCGTAGCTCTAGTGCGACGTAAATGAACTCCAACAACTGAGTTTAAAGAAGAATCATCAAGGAAAAAAAACTTCCATTAATTTTTTTTTTTCACATCTGTACTTGATACGAATTCTAAACTCCCAGAACAGTTAAAACCATTCAGATGTGCGCATAGTTTTTCAAATTTACATAACTTACAAGCACATAGTAAATAAATGAAGTAATAACCCCAAAAAATGTAATTTGATAAATTTAAAAATTTAACTTACACTTCATAAGATGTTAGTTCGTGCAACGCTCTGATTTTGCAACCATAAACTTTTTGTTTTATAAGTCTTATTATCATTATCAATGTCCAAAATCTCCTATAAACAAAAAAGGAAACCACAATTATATGATTGTAATTGTTTATTTATCAAATATGCAGTTGAATTTTTTAATTATTTATTAATTGAACCATATGACCAAATTTTAAATTAAAATGCTTCGCGGCAAGTATTTTTTAAAAATATTCTTTGAAAACACTTTGAATTTAAAAAAATTTCAAAAATGTTTACATTTTAGAATTTGGCAACTAAGTTTTGCAGAACATACTTCGTTGAATGTGACAAAACGAGATAAAATTATTTAAAAATATTCTAAATAAATAAGTGAATCACGTTCATTGATTAACATGAAAAATGCAGAATCCCTAATCTGTCTGAAGAATGCCTTAAATCACTATTTCTCATAAGTAGTGTAAATTTTTGACTTCAAAAAAATTTTTGTTCCGTGGTTATATTAAATTTGAAAGTATTAATATTTCGTAAAAAAAAGCAAGTACAGAAGTATACTTATAGTTTAACGCTTTTTGAAAAATAATGTACAAATGTTACTCTAATTTTGATAGTCAGGCATTGTTGCTTAATTTAAACGAAATCTATAAAAGTAGAAATATATGCACATATTCTCTGTTATTAGAAAATGCGAGCAAAATGCTGAACTTGTAGTTTAACATTATGGGGGGGGGGAATTTTTATTTGAATACTACTAATTCTAATAGCTTAAATATAGTTTTTCTAAAATTTAAATAAAGTCTATTAATCTGAGATATACATTTTCCATTTTAATAGTAAATGTAAGCACAATAGTTAACTTGAGGTTTAATATTATGGAAAAAAGCTCATTTAAATATTATTAACTCTGACAGCTCATGTATAGGTTTTTTTTCAATTTAAATAAAGTCTATAAAAGTGTTTCTTCTTTAGTATTCCATTTTAAACTTCTCATTTGCTCCAAGAGTGACCTTCCTTTTTATTTCCATCCATGCCTTCTCCAAATATCTTCCTTTCCAACCAGCGATCATCGTAAAATCCGTACCGGAGCCTCATCCATTCATGCCGTAAACGTAAAAGACACGTGGCTCCTAATTTGCATCGATCGAAGCGACACCTCTCGCTGGAATGATTCACGTGGCCCCCATTTCATCGCTATATATTTTTTTTTCTTTGTTTCTCTTTCCATCTCCCCTTTTCTGGCGAGCCAGCAGCTCCGGGGAAATCGATCGCTCTCTTTGACCAATCAGAACGCTCTTTAGGGACTCATTGTAATCGGGGAGGGAGAGTCGTAGTAACCCTTTGTCTTTAATGCCGAATCTGTGATAAATATTTGAAATGATGTCCCCCCCCCTCATCTTCACGTAAGATTCTTATCCCCCTCCCCCCTCTTTCTTCTAATCTTCCAGAAGAATGCCATCACAATCAGGAAAATGATCTTTGTGAAGCGTCTTACATTGTGCCAATGCTGGAAGTCATTCCCAACTTCGGAGCATTCCTTGAATTATTTGGCCTCAAAGAATTAGTAAAAGAATTTCTTTTCATCTCAGTTAAAATTTATTTCCTGCAATAAAGTTAATTGCTGTACAATCGGGGGAAATTTTTCAGCAATGTAAATTGGAAGCAGCATATATTTTTTTTTTTTTTTTTAATTCCTCCTGCTCAACTAAACTCTAAGTATCGTTTTATCGTCACGTTTACTGAGTTGGAGGAAACTGCTATTGATTACGACTTCAAAAAGAAGAAGAAAAAAAAAATTCTGTATCTATAATGAAATATATGTCAATTATATATATATATATAGATAGATGTCAATTCGTTATGATAGCGAACAATTTTTTTTTCAAACAGAGAAACGTGAATGAATAAAATTCAAAATATCTTCACATTTACACATAAAAATTATTCGTTTTTTCTTCTCTCTCGATAAGCGTCTTTATCCACCGTGGAAAATGGTTTATCGATCAAAGCTTTCCACAAAAGTAGAAGAGATTGAAACGATAGACTATTAAGACATGTAGAATTCTTGAAAATTTTCATTTTGTTACTCGAAGAAAAAAAAAGAAGAAAATAAAGGTGCATCTTTTTGCTGTGTGACCTATCTGAACATGCAACATCTCAATCGAATTCCAGAATTTTCGAAACGAACGCAAAAGACTTTTATTGGATATTACTCATACAACCACTATCTTTGGGGATTAACAGCCCCGCATTGCAAGATTATAAAAATATTTTGTCACAAATTTTTTTTTAAACTTCAGTAGATATTCTCTCAAGCTCTGTTTGATCGAATTTAATTTTTTTTTCTCTTTGAAAGTTTCGTAACAGTGATGCTAAATTGACTGCTGTAATAAACACTTCCTGCTTCTGACTGTTCCTTGACTGTGGTAAAATTTATTACAGGTCGATTTAAAATTAAAAAAATGCTAATTTTTATGCTGGATCAAAATTTAAGAAGCCTATTCCAATTCAGTATCGTTTTCCCTTCTGATAAATGTTTATTATAGCAGTAAATGCAATCCGAACTAAAATCAAAAAAAAAAATTTTTTTATTCTGGATCAAAATTCCGAAAACCCTATCCAATTGATTATCGTTTTCCAATCTGGAAATGTTTATAACAGCTGTAAATGCATTCCGAACTAAAGTCAAAAATTTTTATTCTTATTCTGGATCAAAATTCAGAAAACCCTATTCAATTGAATATCGTTTTCCAAACTGGAAAATGTTTATAACAGCTGTAAATGCATTCCGAACTTAAATTAAAAAAATATTATTTTTATGCTGGATCGAAATTCAGAAAACCCTATTCAATTGAATATCGTTTTCCAAACTGGAAAATGTTTATAACAGCTGTAAATGCATTCCGAACTTAAATTAAAAAAATATTATTTTCATTCTGGATCGAAATTCTGAAAACCCTATTCAATTGAATACCATTTTCCAATCAGGAAAATGTTTATAACAGTTGTAAATGCATTCCGAACTTAAATTTAAAAAAATATTATTTTTAGGCTGGATCAAAATTCAGAAAACCCTATCCAATTGAATATCGTTTACCAATCTGGAAAATGTTTATAACAGCTGTAAATTCATTCCGAACTATAGTCAAAAAATTTCATTTTTATTCTGGATCGAAATTCAGAAAACCCTATCCAATTGAAAACCATTTTCCAATCAGGAAAATGTCTATAACAGCTGTAAATTCATTCCGAACTTAAATTAAAAAAATATTATTTTTATGCTGGATCAAAATTCAGAAAAAACCTATCCAGTCGAATATCGTTTTCTTTGCTGATAAATGTTTATTAAAACAGTTAATGTAGCCTATACTAAAATAATAATCTTTACATTTTTACCCTGGATTACAATTTAGGAAACAAAACGGAAAATAATATCCAATCGAATATTGCTTTCTTCGCCAGAAAATGTATATTTTAGCTGTGAATGTAGTCCAAATCAAAAATCATATCTCTAAATTTTTGATCTGGATCAAAATTCAGAAACCAAGAGAGAAAATATAGTCGCTTTTCCTCTTCTTTTTTTTTCTTCAAACAATAGACAAGAGTATGAAAAATTATGCATTGCACTTAAAATCACGTGATATAATTTGTTAGTAAACGAAGAAGATCCAGATATTCTTGACTGCCATCAGCGTAAAACTAATAAAAGTCATATAAATGGAATTTGCTTGTAAATTATTTATGTATCCCTTATTCAACTGTATTTACCTGTTACATTTATCTGTCATTATTTCTTCAAATGATTTTTTGTCATTATAACGTTTTCGAATTTTATTATTATTCAATATTGAAATCTTAAAGCTAAAATTATTGTTCCCATAAAATAATTACATGTTAAAAATGTTTAGTAACCGTTTTATGATTTTTAAACGGTAAATAAGTTGCGTTGTACTCATTTTTATAATAAAATTTTGTGCAAAAACTGCGTTTAATCAACGTTATACTTATTATAATATGTTTTAAACTATTATTGACAACAAAAAATAAAAGTGGTGGATGAGACAGTTTAATTTTGTTATCAATATATATAATATTGATATCAATATCAAAATCTTTACAGCCCTAACACGTAGCGCCATTAAATAATATCAACTACCAAAACACTACCACTTTCAAGTAATAACGAAACGTTGACACTTAGCTTTGTGATTTAATACGTACTTAGTGGTTTTGTTAGTTCAGAGAAAACTATATGCACATCGATATCTAAATATAATAATACATATATCTAAATATATTAAATAATATGTAGCATATTATCAATATAGAATGAGTTATATAAATGAGAGTATTATAAATGATATATAATTGCCAAAAGACATCAACAATCTGTTTTTGATTAAAAAAACAAAAACATTTTTAGTTGGGGGAAATAAATACTCCACATCAGAACCTCTCTCTTCTACGGCAGGGTTGAATTTTGCGTAACCTTTATCGATTACTGTATTTCCTGCTGACTTTGCCAAAATATACTGCTGACTGCGAAGAATAGGCATTTCTGTCCCCATTCTTTCAACCGAAATGCCCTCCCTTATACTTAAATACTATTCTGGTTGATGATCAGGTAATTAAACATCCAATTAATTAAACAAAATTAATATTTCAATTGGGTTTTTAAAAAATAAAAAAAGAGAAATTTTAAAAAATGATTTTAACGCAATATTATATATATTTATTCGTTAATATTATTATATTTATTTGATATATTTATTTTTATTCTATATTTAATACTTACTGACGATAGATTAGAAGAAACATCAGTGCCTGGAGTATCGAGCAAATATATACCGGACAATGGCACTTGACCTTAAAAAAAACATCAGTGTAGGGTATACCGGGCAAATGTATACTGGGCAGTGGCACTTAACCTTAAAAAAACATCAGTGTAGGGTTAAAATATCGAATAAATGTAATTATATCCACGAATAAATTCATATCAAATCGAATGTAATAAATATTTCGGACATTCACCGAAGCATATCTGTGATTGTCGACATACACCGGTGAGGGTCCGAATGTACAAGAATGTAATGAAATATTCGACCTTCCACCGACGTATTTGGTGTTAGTCGACATTCACCGGTGAAAGTCAACAACCACCGATTTCGGTCTCTCGCCGTGACATACATATATCTATCTATCTATATATATATATATATATATATATATATATATATATATATATATATATATATATATATATATATATATATATATATATATATATATATATATATATATATATATATATATATATATATATATATATATATATATATATATATGGGTCATTCTCACAAAAACAGTCATTTTCATGTCCCCAGTATATTTTATGTTTGTTTTACAGCTTACGAAAAAAAAAAAAATTCAGGGAAAGTGTCCTTCAGAATGCAAGCTAACAAAAGAATAAAAATAAAATTATCAATTTTTATTTTTTATTTATTTTAGGTAATTAAAATATACCAATATGTCATTCCCTCACTTGTCCCCACTGCTGATTTAAAAAAGAAAGAAATTGTTTCTGAAATAAATTTTTTTTTTTACAAATTCGTGTTTTTTATTTCAGAATACTGAAATATAGAATTCAGAAAATCAATTTATAATTTAATTTCTGATAAAAATATTAACACAGCACTATTTTAAACTTTGTCTCCAGTGTTTCGCGTCATTCCCTCACAACAATGTTCTTATCACCTGCAATCTTCTTAGAATAAAAATATTTTAATAAAAACTTCAGAAGTTAACAACTGGCATCATAGAAGAAAATTGCAGTATGTTTCCATCTTCAACTTAAAGAAGCTTTGCTGTGGAATAAATTTGAATGAATCAAACCAGGTAAAATTTTTTACGTTTGTCATTCCCTCATGTCATTTTTTAGAGTAAAATAAAATGGATAATTATATGCTGCTTTCTTGTATGAATATAATTGTATGTGATTGACTTCAGAAATTAATTAGGCCTAACTGTTATTTTTAAATTTTATTGAATTCGTCATTCCCTCACTAGTGTATAAAGTGAGGGAATGACGCCGAAGTGAGGGAATGATTCAAGATGAGTATATTATCAAATTTTTCTTTGTTCAATCGTGCCAGACAATTTTATTTCCCAAACCTGTAAGAACTGTTAAATATATAAGACTAAATTATAATAAATATTAGATATACTTAGTATGTTATCATTTTCAATCTTTAGGTAGATGTAACTTAGATAAAAACATGTATTAAAATAAAATATCATTCCCTCACTATTAGTGTCATTCCCTCACTTTTTAAATAGTGAAAATAATTAATTTACTTATTAATTAATTTGAAAAATAAATTAAAAAATTAATAAATTAATTTATTAAATTAATTAATTTATTTATTAAATTAATTATTAATTATTATAAATTAATTAATTATAAATTAATTATTTAAAAAATTAATTAATTTAAATATTAAGTATAATTTATAGGATATATACTTTCTTTATAATGCCATTACATATTTCTATTAATATAAAAAGTTTCAGAGCTTTTTATTCACTTTACTTTTTTGGGATTTTATGAACTGAAAAATGACAGTTTTCGTGAGAATGACCCATATATATATATATATATATATATATATATATATATATATATATATATATATATATATATATATATATATATATATATATATATATATATATATATATATATATATATATATATATATATATATATATATATATATATATATATATATATATATATATATATATATATATATATATATATATATATATATATATATATATCACGATTACTTGCCGAGTTCTTTTCTGTTTCATGTTCAGCTGGGTCAATCGGGTTCAATTTCGCCTTCAAGTCCTAAGTGTTTCAGTAACTTTTGAACTATCAATTCTTAAACCAAATAAAAATTTACTGCAATGAATGCTTTCATTTCCTCCACTTGTTAAAAAGTATTCAACTGTGTAAGAAATAAAAGATTTCTCTAAAAGGGGTACTGCTTTATCACAAATTATTGGTTTATTAACTTTTTGATAATTATTTACGAACGAACTAAACTAATACACTCATTCAATGATTAGCTGATTTACTGATTTGCTTATTTATTGATTCCTTTATTGTCTTCATTCGTCTTAATTTCTACCTTTCATTCGTTCTATTTTTACCTTTTTCACTCGCTATATCAAGAATATTTCAAATGATGCTACATGCTAATTCCAGTCATATTAGGCTTGAGGTGCTTGAGAGCCCTTCCCCATTCGAGCTGTCGAAAGAGTAGAGCATATATATATATATGTATATGTATATATATTACATAAATTTTTTTTAAATTTAATTTTTATTTTTGAAGAAATTTTAACAACAAAATAAAATTTAGCAAAAAAATGTATGCATGGAAAAATTTAAAATGTGAAATTAAAGTTGGATTCTAAGAAATAAAAATTGGAAAAAGAAAAAAAATAACTTTTCTTTTTTTAAGAGTTTTAGAGGTCAACTGTTTTGTACACAAAAGAAGAAGAAAAAAGTGCAACGATTTTCTAAAAAAGTACTCAAATGAATTTAAATGTGAATTCAAATGATTAAAATGAATTCAAATGAATTTAAATGTTCTTTCTTGAATGCAAAATTTTATCTTTTTTTCTTCATTAGAATTTAATCCTAAAACTGGATTGCTGCAGTCGAATTTAAAGCAAAAACCGAGTTTAAATTTCTCACAATAGCATGGGAAGGGTGTTTGTGGTGTGCTTATTATTGCTGAGAATGGGAGAGGGGTGTCCTAAACCGTCAAAATTATTTGAATGTAATATTTAAATGACCCCGTGGGAGAGCAATGGATTGTATCATTTCTATTAAAACAGAATTTCCTCTTCTTGCACATATTGAAAAATCACGAAGTTTGTGAATTGATTCTATTAGTATCTGTACAAAACTTTAAATAACTGCATTAAGGGATAGAAGTTTATTTCCTGTTTCTCTTATCAGTAACAGTTTTTTTTTAAAAACACTTTTCAAAAAAAAATTTGCAATTTAATAGCAATATATTTTTTCCATAATTATGTATGTTTAAATCCAATCTTTCAAAAAGAAAAAAGTGAAAGTACCAAAGTTAATACCATATAGTACCAAAGTAGAAAGTACCATATTAGTGCCAAAGTAGAAACGTTTTCGATTAAAATTTCCTGCATTGAGGATTCGTGATTTTCATTTTTTTTTCTCATTTGTAAAAGCGACAAACTTTTAGATAAATATTTTTTGTTAGTGATTGAAAGTATTTTAGTGAAACATAAAAATTTTTGAGCTCTCATTTTATTCTAAAAATTCCAAAATCTCTCCTTGAAATTTTTTATGCTTAATTTTCTTTCTATAAAAGCTTTTTTCAATCCGTTACATAATGCTAATTTTTGTATTACATAATGGGCAGGGCCGGATTAACCTATAGGCACACTAGGCACGTGCCTAGGGCCTACGAAATTCAGGGGCCTACGAAAAACTTGGGAGAAAAAAATTTGTTGACAAAAATAATTTAGCTTTAAAAACAACAAGTGTATTTTGCACAAAATTATGAGGATACAATTAAAAATATAATATTTTTCGGTAATAAATTATTTTGCAGAATCTTATGATCTAATATATTACTTTTTTGCGATTTTTGGATTCAACGAAATCTTGTATTATGCTGTCGAATTCCAAACTACGCAAAATGTCGTATTCAATAGACATAAGTGCGAGCGATGCCAAACGATCTTGATTCATTGTTGAACGCAAATAATTTTTTATCAATTTTAATCAGGAGAAAGATCTTTCTCCTTCTGCATTTGATCCAAGAATCGACAAATGTATTCTTAATGCAATGTGAACGTTAGGAAAAGTATTCACAAGTTTATCTTTAATTTGAGCCTTCAACATTTCTTGTGCAGATTTATGTTGGTATAATCATAATGGTATTATCGATATCAACTGCAATATCGGCAGTATGTCGGTATTGCAGATAAAGTTCGATAAACAAATTTGTAAATTAAAGTCCATATTAATCGAAATGTAAAAAAAAATATGCAAGAAAATTTTAGCGTATATTTTGAAAAGAGGGGAGGAGTGGGGGAGGGAGGGGAGGGCCCAAAAACGGCTATGCCTAGGGCCTACGAAAGGTATAATCCGGCTCTGATAATGGGTACATAGTTTCATTTTCGTGGTTATGTAAACGCACCCCATTTCAAATGCAGGAATCTGGTGTGTTAAATGGTGTATAATCAATATGATGTGTTATATCACTCAAAAGTGTAGTTGGGCCTTTTTCGAGTTTAATGTTTTTTGCGTTAAATGATGGTGCTATATGCTGAGAAATTATCCAACAATTTAAAGCATTTTTTTCGCCCTGCATCCCAAAATTGTTTAATGCTATACAGAGAAAGAAAAAAAAATGTAAGTAATGAAACCAGTTGCTTTGGTGAATGTCTGAAATAGTTGTTATATCCGATTCAAGGGCGCCGTCAGCCGGGTGCAAGGGGGTGCACTTGCACCCCCCTGGCTTTTTTTTTAAACAATTAAAGAGTATAAAAATTTTTAATTAAAAATATTTTTATTCGAAAACAAATAATTACGTAATTATTGCTACATAACAATTAAAAAACTGTTTAATCAAACAAGGATTATAATCATTTTGTTAGCTGTCCAAATCTATTTATAACTTTTTCAATGAATTCTGAGTCATCTTTGATTCTTTTCTTATGCACACTGAGCATGCACAAACTACTTAACCTCTCGTGAGGCATTGAAGACCGATTCCATATTTTGATGCGTCGCATTGTACTAAAAGTGCGTTCAATAGTGCACGTAGTAGCTGGAAGAGTTAAGCTAATTTTGATTGCCTCCGTTATAGCTAGATAAAATGGTGTGGCCTCAATAACTAAATCGATGAGGGATTCATAAGAATGTTCTCTATTCCTCCACATTTTGTACCACGTAAATTCGTACTTTTTTTTTAAATGTCTTGTTAACGATGAAGAAATGTATCTTGAAAAAAATTAACATATAAAAGTAATAACAAAACAAAATGTGATAACAGAATATTTGTAATTTTTTTTGGGGGGGTGGGGGGGGTGGGGAGTAGCTTGTTGGAGGGTTGCACCCCCTTTTGTATTATTCTGCTGGCCTCCTTGATCCGATTTGATATTAATTTACTCGATATTTTAATACCTGCTCACGATAGATTAGGTGAAACATCAGTGTTCGGGGTATCGGTTAAAAGCAAACTGGGCAGTGGCACTTGACCTTAAAGCATTGATGTAGGGCTTGACGAGCAAATGTATACCGGGCAGTGGCACTTAACTAGACCTAGTATATATTTCGAACATTTACCAAAGCGACTACGTGATTGTCAACATTCACCGATGGAAGTCAACAACTACCCATTTCTGTCATTCACAGTAACATATATATTGAACCTATATTATCGTTCAAATTAATACTTCTTAAACCAGATTACAACAAACTATGAATCAACTTGATCGGAAATACGATTCAATTTAACTCTTCATTAAAGTTAGCCGGAAATCACTCGGTATTATTATTAACATGCTGACCACATTCTGATATTATGATTAACATTGAACTGAGTTTTTTTTTTTTTTTTTAGAGTATGAATACAAATCAATTCTATGTGTGTTTCTAAAAATCTTTGACTTTGATCTATCAAAATATGCTGCAAATTTCAAAGCATGAAATCTTCCAAATAAAATTCAGAAATTCCATTTCCTTAGAGATAGCACAATTAGTTTCTCGAAACTTTTTTTCCGGAAGTTAGTTCCGAACAAAATATCAGCAACAAAATAAACGATACTTATGAGTGTATTCGATATAATTTTTTTAAAAAAAATAAAATCTTAGAGACGTGGCACAAGAGGAAATTAAGCAAAAAATAATAAAAAATATATGGCAACATGGACACTTTTATCGTTAAATTTTCACGTTAATCTACACGAAAAAGTTATTACATTTTCATCAGCGAAACAATCAATCCTTGACTGTAACCTCAGGGCAGTAAGTGAATAGGCTTTGGAGCGCCATCTTTACCCTTCGAGCACGATTTTACATTCTATTCTTAATCATTTTTTAAATATTTTTTTCTTGCTCCTCATTTTCTGGGAAAATAAGCGAAAAGGGACAAATAAATTTATTATTTGGCACTTTTTTTTCCATCAGTAGTTAATAAAATTTATAAACAAGTCCAACTGCCATTGTTCCACAACTGGAACATGAATTTCAAATTAATTTTTTACATGCAGTAGTTGGTTGGTTGAAATCTAAGTGAGGCATATATGTTCCGTTAGTAGTCAAAGAATTATCATACACATCACGCTATTGTCTAACGTTATTATCTCACCTCTAACCCTTTCAGAACTTCATTCTCTCTCTTTTCATGGAAATTTGATCAAATTTGTTTACATTTCTAGATGACGGGCTAACTGGTTCTTAAAGAAGAATGTGTTGTTCAGAAAGTGTTTTGAAGGTGTCGTTAGATTTGCCTACGAATTAGAGATTCGTTGGAAGCATTAGATCAATTTCTTTTTTAGTTATTACACTCACATTATAAAATCTTTATTGATAACGTATGAAACGAGTTTACTTTTTCATTAAATTAAAAAAAGGTACAGCAGTTATTCAATTATTTGTATTCTAAACAATCCAATCGTTTGTACTAAAATAATTTTCACTTTTAACAAATAATCTTCCCAATAGAATGAAATTTCTCTAAAATAAAATTTATTTAAGATGAAAAATAAATATTTCTACATTAAAAATATATATAATCATATGTAAGATGAAACAGTATGCTTACAAAATTAAATGCGGAGCATTGTAAAATTTTTTTACCTATTATATACATTCATTTGTTTACTAATTCAGCAAATTTTTGTGCAACATATGCTAATATCTGTAATCTGTTACATATTAGGATTTTCAGTTACTTTTTTTTCTACTTCAAACTCCCTTGAATATTATGGCATTTTATCTTCGAGTAATATTCTTTACAATGCTTAATCTTTTCTGATTTTATTATTTCCTCATTATTTTCAGTTCGACAATTCTCAATAGACTATCAGGAATTCTTTTAAAGAAAAAAATATTTTATTGTTGTTTGTTTTGTTAAATTGCATTATACTACAACTTTACATTTAAAAAACCTTTTTCTTAAAGTACAAGTGCACACTTTTTTGCACACTCTTTCAAATTTGCATTCAGTTTAAATTTCTTTAATTAAATTTAATGTAACAATTATGTTTTAAGTGTTGTTTAAAATTCATCTTTCATAACGATTCAAAGATTTAAAGCACTTTTTATTATTGTTTAGTTAAACTAAATAAAATGCTTTTCTTTTTTGTAAAAAAAAACACATAATGCATCGATTTATTCTGAAAAATACGTAATGACAGAAATAACGGTAAACCTAAACAGAAAAATACATTTTTTTCCTTTTTTAAAATGCTTAATTATTTGAAATATGCACTTGTAAGCATTCATTTAGAAGTCGATTTTCATAACGGCGTTTAAAAGAGCGCAAATGTTATCAATTCTTTCCCTCTTTCATAACAGAATAACGTAAAAAAAAGTTACGCACGATCCAGTCAAAGCGTAACGTAAGCAAAGTTGAGCCTCACACTTCCAGTAGAGGTCGCTTTTGTCGCTCGTTCGATTACTCGCCAAATAACAACTAGTTTGCCAGAATTACAGCTTCATCCCAGTGTACGGACATTTAATGTTTTTAATTGAGAGAAAAATACTATACACGAAGAGGGCCGGGCCAAACTACCAAGTAAATAAATAAAATAAAAGTAAATTGAAGTATTTAGACTTGAAATTTTGATTTCAATGAGTTGTAATTTAAAAACAGATTCAGAATTTCAATTATTTAATTTCAATTTTAATTTAATTTACTAGATATTTTTCATACTTGTTAAAATGTTAAACTATACCTTTATTTTAAATGATATCTAAATTAATTACTAATTTATACGAATTATAATACTAAGTTATTCACTAATTATTTATTTAGTGATTGTATATTTTTTATAATAATAATTTATTTAATAATTGTATATTTTTTAATAATTTTTTAAATAATATGTTTTTTTATAATAATGAAATATACATTAGTGACTAATTATTTATTTCGTGATTTTGTTTCTTTTAAAATAATATAATTTTATAATAATAATATACACAATTATTTAGTGACTAATTATTTATTATTGATTGTATATTTTTTAATAATCTTCTGTTAAAAATATTGGCAATTTAACATATTATAAGTATATTTTTTATGCAATATTTTTTTTTGAAAAAAACTTTTGTCCACAATAATTGCTATGAATGTCGTGCAGTTAAAAGTCATAAAATCGATTAATTACTCCATTGTTACTTATGAACAAGAAAGTAAATTGGAACTAATTTTTAACCAAAAAGTGCATACTTGAATAAATATTCTTAATAATATTTGGCTTCATAAATATTATTGTATAATTAAGATCTGGGATAATAATGTCTACGCAAGGCGGTGAACTACATACATTATAACCATAGAAAAATTTATTTTTGAACTCAAACTTTCTCATTAGATATCTATTTTTAATATTTATTTAGAAGAAAATATTTTATTAATTGAGAGGAATTTTTTTTTCTATAAAGTAATTTAACAAATAAATGCCAACTGTGAGGCAGAAAATATTAATCATGTTAGCGACCTGCAATGTAAGAAATTCTGGATTAAATTACTGTAAAAAGTACCGGCATTCAAGTGTGCCAGTACTTTTTACCGTAATTTGACTCACCATTTTTTACAGTGTATGAAACGAGTTTCGAAAGTACTCATCTTACTTTATTGCATAATATGCAACTTCTCTCAGTTTTCTACGGCAATCAAATGAGTTTTAATGTTTTCAGTTCTGCCTTCTTTTGGTAGCGCTGTATCCGATTTCGATTACGTTTTTTGTGTTTCTTCCTTGACTTCAGTATTGGCCCATGTCCAAGCGTTCGTGGATTCGATTCCAGCCGGCCGAAAACTCCCCGTGTCGTAAATGTTGACTGATGCGCGTTAAATCTGTCGAGTCGCAAAGTCCTCCATGTTCCCATAGTAAATCAATACCTCTCGGGGGTACTGATCCAGATGTTTCCTTATCTTCTGGATTGGGTTCAAAATTACAAGGCTACGGAGTTGAGCATTAGTAGTCGTAAACCCAAAAAATTGGGTCGGCTGTTCAACGACGGTTATAAAAAAAAAATGGATTAACTATCCATTGATGTCCTTGATTTGAGAGCAGTCTTAAGTTGGTTTCTGAGAAAAACAAATATGGATTAACTATCCATTGATGTCTTTGATTTGAGAGCAGTCTTAAGTTAGTTTCTGAGTAAAAAAAAAATGGATTAACTATCCATTGATGTCTTTGATTTAAGAACAGTCTTAAATTAGTTTCTGGGTAAAAAAAAAAGAAAAGAGGATTAACTATCTATTGATGTCTTTGATTTGAGAGCAGTCTTAAGTTAGTTTCTGAGTAAAGAAAATATGGATTAACTATCCATTGGTGTCTTTGATTTGGGAACAGTCTTAAGTTAGTTTCTGAGTAAGAAAAATTGGATTAACTATCCATTGATATCTTTGATTTGAGAACAGTAGTCTTAAGTTAGTTTCTGAGTAAAACAAATATGGATTAACTATCCATTGATGTCTTTGATTTGAGAGCAGTCTTAAGTTAGTTTCTGAGTAAAAAAAAAATGGATTAACTATCCATTGATGTCTTTGATTTAAGAACAGTCTTAAGTTAGTTTTTGAGTAAAAAAAAAATGGATTATCTATCCATTGATGTCTTTGATTTGAGAACAGTCTTAAGCTAGTTTCTGAGTAAAAAAAAAATGGATTAACTATCCATTGATGTCTTTGATTTGAGAGCAGTAGTCTTAAGTTAGTTTCTGAGTAAAACAAATATGGATTAACTATTCATTGATGTCTTTGATTTGAGAGCAGTCTTAAGTTAGTTTCTGAGTAAAAAAAAATGGATTAACTATCCATTGATGTCTTTGATTTGAGAACAGTCTTAAGTTAGTTTCTGAGTAAAAAAAAAAGAAATGGATTATCTATCCATTGATGTCTTTGATTTGAGAACAGTCTTAAGCTAGTTTCTGAGTAAAAAAAAAAAAAAAATCCCAGCTCTGAATTGAGTTTGCTAAAGAAAACATCTGACAATAATGTTATGATCAGAAAAAGATCGGATCATTGACCGTTACATCTTGCGTTACGAATACTTGGCTACTCAATCACATTTTACACGATCAAAAGTCATGATTGCTGGAAGGATGGGATCGGAGAATAGAATTCTGATGAGGCATTTCGTGCGTTACTTCACTTTAACGCACAACTTCATCCAAATGCAACAACATGGTCCGGCAGTCCTGGAACCAGTTTACATGGAACGATAATAGACATCAACACGAATTTTTTTTTTTAATGTTATTATTATTTATTTTCTTTCCCTTTCCTTTATTATGCTGTGGGTGAAAAGAGGTCAAGATCGTGTTCGAATTTAATCCATGAGTGCTTGTTTTTTAAAGTCGAGAACAATGTATAGTGCCCCGATACGATCTGGTATTATAGCAACGTGAGGCACTGATGAAGGCACTTGCTTTGAAGTAATTGTATGCAGATCTTGTAGTATAAACATCACCTATTCAGATTATGAAACTCGGTTATTAGGAACATTATTTTAGCTTCCACTTTCCATCTCACAACGAGCGCTTGATTTTCCGATTTGGAAAGAAAATTAATGTGTTTTGAGAGAAGTTCAACGCCAAAAACCTTTTTTTGTTTATTTAGGTGAGATTCAAGACAAAGACGACATTCTTTTTTACATATTCCTGTGATGTATTTTAATATCTTCATTTTATAAACATTATAGATGTTTTTTTTAAATAAATGAAATATTTAAAATCAAAATTTTAGATCCATGGTAATTAGAATAAAGGAAATAATATTATGCGAACTATATACTATTATGGTTGATACTATTATTTCAAGTTTCTGGTAGTGGGGGTTGGCAGAACTCCAATCTCAGGTTGACAAATTCTCAATAATTATTGCATGGAACATAAAAAAATATTGCTTAGCTGAATGTGCGGCTTCAGTTAATAAAAAAATTTACCACAAAAAATCGCCTATAGACGAAAATATACATTAGAAGCATAATAGTTCACAATTGGGTACTTGCACTTCAAGACGAAGAAGATCATGTATACCCCCATTTGTGGCCAATGACGACAGGGCCAGCTGATCGTTTTTTATATTTGTTTATTTATTATTTTTTTACATATATATCGTCGTTGAACAGCCGACCCAATTTTGGATTTACGACTACTAATGTTCACCTCCGTAGCCTTGTAACTTGAACCAATCCAGAAGACAAGGAAACTCCTGAATTAGTTCCCCCCAGTGGTATTGATTTGTTATGAGAACATGGAGGACTTTGCGACTCGACAAATTTAACTTGCATCAGGCACCATTTACGACACAGGGAATCTTTGGCCGGCGGGGATCGAACCCACGAACTCTTGGACATGGGTCCAGTACCCTACCAACCAGGCGACCCAGCTGATCGTTTATAAGCAGAATGGAGTGGTAAAGTTTCTCCACTTAAGTTAGAATGTCAATAAACGTGAAGTTACTTAAATACAGCGCCGTATCGCACATCAAATTTGCTGAAATATAATTGTTTCTCGTCTACGTCTTTTACTTAACTTAGATTTATTATTTGTCTACATATTGTGACAGTGATATATTTTTGTTCTGTGTACCTGGCAATTTCGATGCATAACTAGTTCGTTCATGTTCTACGTGGCTCCTTGGGTTAAGTAAGAAATATATAGTGAAAAAATTAAAATCCTCGTGAAGGAATATGGAATGTGTCACTTAAGAGAATTGATACTTGACGGGCTTAGCTTACTTAAATAGAATGGATAGAACAGTTGCTATGTTGTTAAAGTAAACAAATGCCACGTTTCAACAACCAATCAGGATCGAGATACTCAGAATACGTCACTTGCAGGTGTCCCATTGAAATATCACGCATGTTAATGATGTTAACGTACACATTTATAAATTACGGAATAAAATTTTTTTTCTAGCTTGGAGAACGAAAATCTAAAACAAACTGATCTATAAGTGTAGAAAAACTGAAAGGTTAAAAGCGAATAGTTCATAACAACAAACAAAATGTTCCATGTTATGTTTCAAAAAACGTAACAATGAAAGAATGCTTTGGAGACGAGCCGACATATATGTTGTTTTATAAAAAGCATAATTATTGTTTTCTATCAGCCAGTTTTTATTCTTAATGTCATTTTTTGCAATTCAAAATATCTTATTTCAATAACTTATCATGGACTAAAAATTTTAATTTCTTAAAGTGGAATTAGTTTTAAAGATTTCAATAACTGATTTCAATTCTTAAGATTTTGCGCTAAAAAACATTTTAAATGGATTTAACTTAGCAGCTAGCGAAGCAAGCGTGGAAGGCAAATAATATCTTTTATATAGCTGCAAAGCAAACCCTATAAAATTGCATAGCAATCTTTGGAGTTGGGAAGCGCCAGGGAACAAGGTGGTGGAGTTGACTAGTTTCATAAAATTAAGTTAAAAAAAAAAAATTTAAAGCATGCAAAGCAAATATTTATTACTTTGATACCTGAATAATAATAGGAAGGAAAGGGACTTTCGAATTACAGATCAATCCAAGTGAAAATAGAACACGAAGAATAATATTCCCTACCATCAATATCTAACTTTAACTCTATAAAAAGAAGCTGTGACAGCAAATCTTCTTTTCAATTTTCAAATTCAAACGACATAGTGAAAAGTGATTGTATGTATCTATAGAAGGGGAGGAATACATAGAATTCAAAAGCAAATAAAGCAAAAAGAAGGGAAACGGAGCAAAAAGATGGAAGATTCGAACCATCGGAATACAAATGATATCCAGAACAAAGTGAGAAGTAATGGGGCATCCAAAAGATCTGGTCTCCAACAAAGAGTGTGAGAAGAGGGATATTAATTTTCTAACCCTGGAAGAAAACATGAGAAATGACTGTATTTAATCATCTCGGACACGAGGATTTATTTTTCCTCAAATTAAAACAAATATAATATCGTCTGCGAGTAAACAGTTCGGTTTCTTTAGTTCTTTTTGTTTGTGCCAGAATGTGACTTTCTTCTGGATCGCGCTCGAGAACAGTTATTAATTTTGATAGTGTGAATAATGCTGATATTTTATTGCGATTGTGTTTGTTTTCATTCGGGTTTTCGCCTGCAATAGCTCATCATTCTAGGAAAACCGGTTTCAGAGGATAGGGTTGATTCAAGTTTCGTATTGGATTTTCATTATAGAGTTCAATTTATTATTATGGGATTTGAAGTTTATTTATTGAAGAAAGAATTGTTTTAAAAAAAAATTATTATTCTTTAAAGATTTTCTTAATTCTAGATATTTTCTGGTTTTTTTTTTAATCGACTAAATGTTGGACATTATTTTCTAAAAAAAAAAAAAAAAAAGGTGAAAGAAATGTTTTAGCAATCGAACTTTTTATCATAACAATTCTTACAATTTTAAATAAAAGTATTATAATTAATCTTCTGATTACTGTAGCTAACAAGAAAGTAAACTTATAAACGCAATAAAGTATTTAAAAAAAAAATTCAATTAATTAAAAATGAACTTTTTTAGTCACTTTTATTTATTGTACAAAAAGTGATAAATTTTTACATTTATAAAGATTGTAGGATATTTTTATAGTGTATTTAACATTCTGTGCATGAAACAAAATCTATTTGATTCAAATACTAAACTATACTTAATGACACAGCGGCATGACAGCTCGTAGAAGGGCAAGGCCTACTGTACCCATCTCAGCTTTCTTGGGCTCTGGGGTGCAGGAGCAGATGTTCCGTTTGGGTGGTCAGCCGAACGCGGAACCCCCAGTGTTTAGTTCCCAAGCATGCTTGGTACTCATTTATCGACCCACTGAAGGGATGAAAGGCTGAGTCACCCTTGCCCGGTTCGAGGATCGAACTCAGGACGTATGGCAGAAGAGCGCGAAACGCTACCAATCAGCCACTGGTCGTTCGTCAAATATTAATAAGGTGCTTATATACAGTAACGCTTTCCATAAAAATACTTGAATCGAATTTCTTACTTTTTTTATAATTTTTTATAGCAATTAAAAACGAGAATAAATCCAATTACTTTTTTACACACGAAATCGCTTTAAATAGACATTAAAACTGAAAAAAATATATATATTAAAATATTTTTTAAGCATTAAATTTATACCCGATGGTGTCCAATATATAGGACTATAGGAGGTAAAAAATACTTGAATTAATACTCATTCCGAGAAATACAGTTACTTCGGTTGTTTACTTGATAGTTAAACGGTTATTTCGATTTTTTTATTATTTATTGTTTGAATATTGTTTTGTTCCATTATTGTTAGTAATTTTGTTTTATTTACTATTATAAATCTACCAGTTTAATACATCGTCTAATGCTACTTCTAATTTTTTTTTAAAATCAAAATTATGATGAATTTTCATAGCCTAGCTACCGCAAATGAGTAACCTACCCAAGTAGCTAAGAAGGCTCTTATAATCACTCTGAAATGAGTATTTTGTAAGTGACTTATATTTATTAATTGTTGCTCATATTTATAGGTTGGGGCCATCAATTCAAGGTGTCTAGTGATCTGAAAAACCTGGAAAAGTCAGAGAAATTTTGCAATCCCAAGAAAACCAAAAGAAATGTTCAGATTTAGTTATCTTTTATGGACTATCGAGATATTTATGATAATAGGGCAAAATTTGCTTAAATTTCTTTGAAACTCTATAGAAAAGTTTCAAAGAAATTTTTTTTTTTTTTTTTTAGTCTATGTTACGAAGTGTTTTGTCAAATGTGACATTATCAGGGACTATGTAAGAAAATGATAAAAACAAAAGATATTTGTAAATATCATATACTCTACTATAAATCATCATGATCTATTGATATTACGTATAAAATTCAATCGCTTAAAAAATAAAAAAAGAGTAAAAATTTCAAAGCATGTTGATCAAATTGGCAAAATATGGATAAATATTAATTAAATAAAAAGGGAAAAGGAGCAGAAAAGAAATAGGTATATTACCTGTACTTCAAGGAACTACTACCCTAAACATTTTAAGGTTATTATTTTTAGCAGTTATTTTTATGTTAATGTAATTATCATAGAGGAATGATATATGTTTTTTATATTTAATTTTTCGTATATACTAAGGCATAATAAATTTTAAAACTTTTAAATCTGTTATAAAGTTATCTCAGTTCTAGAAAGTAAACTATTGAAAAGAAAATTTAAAAAAATAATTAAGAAAACTTTTAAAAAATTATAAAGTTCAAACCATGTATTTAGTAGATTTTTTTTCATTGAATGACACATAATAAAATTTTAGAACTATAAATGATTATACAATTAGCTTATGGAGTTTCTGGAGTTTAAATCATTCTTTCAAAAAAAATATTTTTTGGAAAAATTTTCAATTGTCTAGACAGTTATAAATTATATATTTTTGTATTTTTGGTATAAATTGACTCTTACTATATAATTTATAGTAAATACTTGCTTAAATCATTAGTGACCTTAGTATCTTTTAAAAGATAATTATTTAATTTTGTAATATTTCATTTTGCTTCGCTAAATAACTATTTTGTGTGTGTGGGGGGGGGGAAAGTTTTCAAAAAACTTAACTAAAAGATATTGAGAAAACCTTGAGAGTCAGTTACAGAAAATTATGTAAAATTCCTAATTGATGAATAAAATTTTTTTTTTCAATGAAAGTGCAATTTAGTTTGAGTTTGAATTTTTGAAATAACTTGACAAAAATCAGAAAGAAGAACGTCTTGAGTTTTAGAATTATGCGCTTCAACTAAGGCAGAACCATATGTTTTACGTCAAAATGTAATCTTAATCAAGCCCACATTCAGTCAATTTGTAATTTGAGTGTTGTATTATTAAGAAATATTTCTGAACTGAGAATTTAATGCTTTAAAACCATAATATACGGGCTTTTGTTTGGTAAGTTTTGTGGTAAAATTTTTTTGTTTTGTATGAAGATGTTCAGTATGCTTATCTTAAAGCACTTGCTTTGAGCTTATTCTTGAGTACCTTATACACGCATACTCTACTATTTGTAACAAATATAACATAAAATCATTGCTGAAAGTAATTATAACATCAGATGAAACAAATTTATTATATAATTAAATAATTAAACAGATTATAACTTATTACAAATCGCATAATTATTACTTATTAATTAAAACACAATGCTCTTTTACGAAAAATGGACGTTTAATTCAACTAAATTCAAAATAATAAAAAAATATTGATATTTCCGACTTCTTCGTAAAAGAAAAAATAAGCGCTTTTGAAAGTAATAGCAAAATTAAAGAGAATTCAGGCTCTTTTGAAAATAATAATAAAATTGAAGAAATTTTAAGCTCTTTCAGATGTAATAATAAGATTCCGAAAAATTCAAGGTTCCTTAAAAGTATTAATAAATAGAAAATTCAAGCTCTTTGTAAAATAATAATAAAAGAAAACTCAAGTTTTTTTAAAAGCAATAATAAAATTAATTCGTGTGCTTTTAAGCGTAATAGGTTTTACTTTAAACAAAGATTTAATTTTTTTTTTAAATTTAGACATCTTTATTGACTTAATTCAAATTTCTAATTTTTCACCTTTTTATCTAAGCGTATTTTTTTGCTTAATTTTACACGTGTTTTTGAGAATATTTAATCGGCTAGACTGCTATTTTAGTTTATCATCCGAATCCGATTGTGTTATGATAACCCTTCGTCCTATTTTTCGTCTCCTTACAAAAAAAAAAAAAAAACTAAACTGACTCAATTGAGAAGTTTTTAGGCTGTTAGATTAACAGATAACACAAATAGGTATTCAAGGAAAAACAAACATTTACGTGTTGCCTAATAGCATAATGCGATAAGTGATAGTGCCTTAATTTTTTATCTTTATTTTTTATTCTTTATCAAGAAACGTAACTGATATGTTCCTTTTTGATTATTGATTTTATCATCCTCCTGATGTTATTAATTTGTGATGTTTACGATAAGAATTATGAATAGAATGTAAAATTCTTTAAATTATGAGAATGTTAAAAAAAAAAAGAGATTGTAAATGTATGCAATGTCGTGAAATAATTATTTATATATATATATATTTTAAAACAGGTATTTGATCAAGTTAATTCGTTTTGTAGAAAAGTAAAGTTAAAAAAAACGAAAAAAAAAAAAAAAAAAAAAAAAAAAAAAAAAAAAAAAAACGAAATATTAAAAATCTAGTCATGTAACATTTCGAAATGCGTTTAAAAATCCAATTATCTAAAAAGGTTTATCTTTCTTTACTTTTTTAAATATATATAAGTCATTTCGCTGTAAATAAGACTAATGTTATTTTCAATATTTTATCACTTAAATTGCATACTAACTGTCTCAAGTACTTACGGACACGATAAATTAATTATAGCCATTTTTATTACTTAAATTACACGTAATTAAGGGAGGATGGGCTTGTTTGGTAATGTAGACGGAGGGAATTATTCTGCTATTTATCAGACAAATTATATCTGAAAATTTAAACCGACTCAAAAAACTGTTTTACACTTTTATATGCAGTGGCATGATTATGCTCTTGGTTGTTTAATAGAAATTTAAAAAATTAAGTTTTTACGTTGGAAAAATAAATTTATAATTTGCTTCTTAAGAGCAACTTTCGGCTATTGTTATTCATTGTTTTATATTGTAGAAGAACTAATAGAGTTAAGCTGTTCATGATTATCTTGGTTATATATTTTAACAGTCAGTTTTGATTTGATTTTTAGTTTTAAATAACCAATAATGGACGTAAACTATCAGATGATTCGATGGGGCCAGTGTAATACATAGTTCTGGATTTAATATAGGCATAGCCATATTGAGCTTTCTGCGATTGTGAGGGTTAATAACTACATAATACATGAATTATTTGTTAATAAATTAGATTGATTTTGTAAAGCAATTTTTTTATTTTAAATTTTTTTTCAAGATTGACATTCAACTTCTATTGAATTCTATATATTATTATTTAGAGAAAGTTTGGAGGGAAAAACTTATTTCTCTAATGCATTTTAAGATTTTTTATTCAAAATGTTGATTACCTATGGAATTTGATCTCTTTAAATAGCAATAATAAAGCTAACCACCAAAATTCTTAGTATGTTTCATTCACATAATTACTGTTACTATGTCTCTTAGTTAACATTTAATACCTATTTGTCTAATTACTTATACGTTTAAAGACAAATTCCATTTAATTAACATTTATTTTCTGAATAATTATTAAAAAATAGATTTCTAACGGGAAAAATTGTGTGTCTGAATCAGATTTTTACTTGGTTGGAACAGCGTTCAGTTTTCAGTTGCATAAATTAATATGTATGGCTTAGCATTAATTAAAATAAAAATTGTCTTGAATATTTATATGCGAAAGTACTTTTTTTTATTAAAATTATTTATAGCTTGATTTTTGTAACAATTGTTTTTTGTTTGCAACAATTGATGAAATAATCGATTTTATGATAACGTGGTCAAAAATAGCAACTATTTGAAGGAAAAAAATATCGTAACAAAAAGTATACGTTGAAATTAGTTTTTGTACCGTTTAAATAATAAAGACAAAAGTTTTAATTTTTCGAAGAACAGAACACTATATTTGAAGTGATATATAGTAAACAATGTTGGCAAATTAATTAACGTTTTTAATGTGAATTATTTCTATTTTTTTATTGGTTCATTCAAGTTGCATTTCATAATAATATTTATTCACAACATTATATTTATTTATTCTAAATCTACTCAAGAGTAACGAATGTTAACTTAATTTTCATTACCAATTATGCATTTTAATGTAAGATAATTTCTATTGAATTGTACTTTGCATTCATTATTTTTCTTTAAAACTTTTTCTTCTTAATTTTAGAGAAAATTAAAATGGAAAATACAATTCCCAATACACTTGCTACCATTTTACAATTAGATCATTGCACATTCAGAGAAATGTACGCCTAACATTTGTAAGGGATAATGCTTAATACTGTAAATAATCAGGCTAATTTCAAGTTTTTTTTTTAAGAGAATTTCTTTTAAATTTATTATTTTGATATTTTAGTTAAAAGTAGTAATTGTTAACACTAATAGTTAATATCTAACTAATAGTAATAGTTAATTATCTAACATTATTAAAGATAAATTTTATAATAACATTAAATGCGTAAACCGAATTTCCTTCGATTCTTAAATTTATTATTTTGATATTTTAGTTAAAGGTAGTAATTATTAACACACCAATAACAACAGCTATTTTTCTAACATTATTAAAGATAAATTTTATAATAACATTAAATGCGTAAACCGAATTTCCTACCATGATGTTGTGTATTTTTTAACAGAACCAATGTGTGCAAATAAAATTTCAAACATAAAACTTAATATATATGTATACTTTTTTTTTTTAATGCCGTAGAGCATTCTGCGAAGAGCAACATCAGCTATTTCTTGGAATTTCACCATAATCCAGGCCTCAGATGTACTGAGGCGGAGTTTGGCGGCATTTCTTCTTTCGATGAAGCTGTGTGATTGATGTTGGCGAGAAAGCTATCTCCAGCAACCCTATATTCTACTACATCCATCCATAGATGCTGTAAACTGCACGTACGATTTTGACAGGCAGAGAGCGGTCCGTAGTAGTAAACTTGATAGGCGGAGGAAGCGCTAGCACTCCTCTAAAAAGACTATAATGTTCTCTAAGCACCGGATTAGGGAATATTACACCACCATTTTAGGACTTGATAGCTAATTAATAAATTTAGGTTTTTCTTTTTTCTCTTGATGAATGCATGAGCTTGTAAGGTAAATTAAAATATGTCGAGCCAACAATCGCAAAGAGTTCGAAAAAATGTTTCACCCGGTGGAGCTACAAAGCAAGGTCCTATCAGGGCTACAGTACCTTTATCCCTGATGCAAACCTGTAGTCCAACGAGATGTCTAAAAAGTAGTCCTTCTAATTCACCACCAGTTAATTGGGCTAACGAAGGAAGCAAAGTCAAAACAAGACTGTCTCCTGATAATCGGATATCGCCAGAAACCCAGTCCACTACCTCTCCTGTATATAGAGGTAAGATAATTTCTTGTTTATTGTTATGATGTGACACTATATAAGATGGTAGTAGAAACTTTTCTAATTAAAATTGCATTAAGCTCTGCAATTCGTAGTTTTTTTCTGCTAGAAGAAATATCGTCTGCTCATATTTTTGGATTGGGACTTCTTGATTAATTTATTTCCGAAAATAATGATAAATTTCTGCAAAACATTAAATGTTTTCTTAACTACTGCAAAACTGTAATGTCCTTGAATGCATATTTATTTCATAGCCAATGTTTGTAAACTTAGATTCACAAGACAATCAAAATAAACGTTCCATGATTAAAAATTTGCTCGTCTCTCTCTATATTGCTTTGTCGAAATGGAAACTAATAACAATTACGTACAATTTTGCATTTTATGTAAAAAGTGTAGGTTTTTCTGAAAATATAGAAATTATGTCAAGTTAAATAATAAAAAAAGAAAGAAAAAAAAAACAATAATAACGACGATCGTTCTATAGACGCCATATTTGATCGCTGAGTTTTCAAGACTTTTTAAGTGAGAAATACTTTAATTTACGTTAATATCATTTATACTTAATTAATTTAATCAATATATATATCATTTAACAATGAATGGGTTACTTTATAATTAAAATTAATGTTGCTAAATTATATTTCTACAATCAAGTTTCCTCTTTTCCTGATTTATCAGATATTTTGCATATATTTACAACTAAATCAATTGAATTTTCTTTGTTAAAATTTATTACAAAAATTAGCCATTATCTAATTTAGAGTCAAGCTAGTTTACCTAAAAAATTCGCTGATTTCTATAAACAGTTCATGATCACATTGAATTCCTGAAGTTAAATTAAATGGTATTAATTGTAATAATTTTTTACCAATAATAATTAGGGTTGTAATTAAATAAGGATGTTTATAATTCATTATTTTATTTCTAGGTAATTAAGTGATTATTAGGCATAAGTGGTTAGTTTATTTACTCTGTTAATCTTTTGTTTGTTAATTTAAAAGAAATAGATTATTTTTATTTCAAAATTATTGTTTATGCTGTAGCATTTCATTTGTAAACTTTTTAAGCTTAAAAATATAATAATAAAATAAGCTTAAAGTAAACGGTTAGGCTTAATTCATTCTTTATGCTATGTTATTAAAAATGTTTTCTTTCTTTTCCTTTAATAAAAACAGTTTATTATAATTTGTTGAACTAATTTTCTTACTAATATTTTTAAGTTTATATTGCAATAAAAAGTCACATTTTTTTTATGGCATTTCTCATAAATGTTTTTTATTATTTTTTTCAAATTATTAAATTTGTATTTCTAAGCTGCAGATATGAATAAGTTACTCACTCAAACATTCTAATATGTAAGCTATTAAAACCTATACCTTGCTAATTTTTGTAATTCTCTAGTTGCATTTAGACTAATAAATAAAGTTGTATTAAACTTGAACTCTACACACTTAAACAAGAGTAAAAACAATAATCAACATGTATAATGACAAATTATGTAATTATGTAAAATGTATTAAACTTAAGTGTGTTTTATCTATTTCTGCATTTAAAAATTTTTATTTTCCATTTTGTCTTGTTATTAATTTTGTTCCATAAGAAATTCTGTATTTACATTTAAGCTTGTAATTAAAATAGTTTGTTGCAGTGTGTTCATGAAATTTTTATTATATTGTAATTTACAAATAATTCTCTTTAAAATTTAAGTAATGGTTCAAATTTCATTTATAGTTACTATAAAATATATTTTAAGAGCTTTTTTTTCTCCTGTTCATCAGAATTTTTTTTTTCCAAATAAGGAAACAAAGAATATATTTTTTGCCAAGTTTCATATTTTTTAAAAAAATTGTGCATGTATGTTTTAAATGGCTTCATAATAAATTTACAAATATTTATTATATGATTTTATTATTCATATTTTTTAGACATAATTTTATTGAAATTCTTTTATGTATTTTTTTACCATTTTTACTTCGACACATTGCATATGGTTATAAGAAATTATTTCTTCAGTCTCTGCTTAAATTTTAATTCTTTTTATTTGTTCAAGTTAACCCATATTTATTTGTTACAGTATAGCTAATGAAGAAAATTTGACTCGAATTGTAATTGTTTGCAAAGATTTATAACATGGTTATTTTTTATAATTGAAATAAGTTAAATTTCCTTTAATTTTTTAAAAAATAATGTAGCTACATGTAGTTATTTTTTGTAAAAATTATTTTCTTAAAATATTTTTTATTTTTATTTGATAATAATTTTATTTGAAGAAGTGTAAACAATGTATAAAAATATAGTTTAAATAAAAATTAATAGTTTGTTTTGATGAATTTTCTATAAACTTTCCTTGTTTCTTTTTCCTAACAATATGCATTTAATGATACGGTTTTGTATTTGTTATAAATAATTAGCCAAATATTTAATAAAAGAATTTAGGCAGACAGAAACAAAAACAAAATGGATTTGTATGGTTTGGATTTGTATTTGATGGATTGTTCTAGGTAGTAGTGTTAGTAAAATTTTTTTTGTGAGAAGTGTAAAGATATTCGTAATTGAGAGTTGCTGATCTATTTTCTGTTTTAATATTTTAAAAAATTAATATAGCTCTTTATTATGATTATAGCTATTAAACCTGTATTTTGAAGAAATAGTATGTAACAATGAATTTATGTATCATGTTATTATTTCTCATCTATGTTGTCTTTTCTGTTTGGGGTGTCAAATTTTATGTAAGCATCTTTATCTTCTCCCCTTGTTGGAAAAATAAGAAAATATTAAGGTACAAATCTGTCTCCCCCCCCCCCACTTTTTTTTATTTTTATTGCTTTGATTTTTACTATAGTAATCTAATTTAAAAAATTTTGCTATTTACATGCAAATAAAAGATAACTTCAACTTCATATAAAACAAACTTTTTGTATTTATTCTTTTTTATAAAATTTTGAATTTTGTTTTTGTATGTAAAACTCTTGATCCCAGAAACCCATTAAAGAAATTTTCTTATCCCAAATGTACTATTTTGAAATTTTCGCTAGCGTAATTTATTCCATATTTTTCAAAGTTTTTTTCTTTTTGAATTTAAACAAAAGTTTTGAAATAAAGGTATGTTATGTAAGAATTTTTAGCTCAATGAAAGTCCCAATTTGTAAGTTAGATGTCAAATAAAGAATAAATTATTTAGACAATTATTTTTTGAATATAGAATTATTCAGACAAAAAAACAAACAAATAAATAAATAATTAAGTGATATCACATGAATAACTTTGAGCAGAACAAGTCTTTGTTATCATTATTTATTTAGGCCAACTTTATATAACAGCGAATTGCTTTATACACAGCTGATGGAAAGTTAGAGGTTTTACATAGGTTTCTTTTTTTATTTATTAGTCTATTGTGACAAAATAATAATTTACCTATATTATCCCATCTTATACCTAACCATATACCTTGTTATTTATTCATTTTTTTGTTGGTAAAAACCTTTAATGTTTAAGACATTTTAAAAAATATCACAACCATAAATTCGTATTTATAAGTTAACTGCATAAAAATGTTTTTGACTTAAATCTGTGCTTTATTTTGCTTTAAAGAAAATCAGAAAATTAAAAATAATGATTTATAGAATTCGAGTGGTTTAAGTCATTAGTCATGTGCTATAATTTTTACTTTTTCAATGTTAATCTGATATTATAAAAATAATTTTTTTTAAAAATATTCATTTGTTTTGCTTTCTTTTAATCCATCGAAAGTTAATTACCTTTTTTTAGTTTAATTATGTACTGAGCAACAAACCCCCCTCTTCTTTTTATTTACAACATATTTACAAAAATGCCCATTTTGGCTAAATCTTTTAGAAAAACACTACAAAATGTGCAAGAATTGAGATAAAACCACTGTTGCTGGTGAAATGTGAGTTAACTATTTTAAATTGATTTGATTTTTGGCTGAATGTCAACAATAATTTTTTTCAATATTCCTTTTGATTTTTTTTAATGATTTTGTATTTGAATAAGCAGATCAACTTAAGACTGTTAGTATTATATACAGATATTTTTATGTTCGGTTGCTATCAGGGAAGCTACCCAAGCGTAATGGGCACTAGGCCATTAAAATTTTTGGGGCCCTTAGATAAAAAAATTTTCTTGTAAATTTTTTGTTTATTCAAATATAAAAGTATTTATCTATCTTTTCATTTAAGAAAGCATATTTGAAATAAAAGTAAATAATAATAAATTAAATTTTACTTAATTTTATAATATTGGAACTAAAAAATAATAACATTTTGAAAAGATTTGAAAAACCTTCATTTTTTCTTCATTTTTTAAAATTTATTTTCAAAAAATCCATTTTAAGGGAGCCCCTCATCATTGGGGGCCCCAGGCCATGGCCTACTGGGTAATCCAGCCTTGGTTGCTATGATAACTGGTGTTCGTAGGGGGCTGCATCCCATAAGGCTCATGCCAAAATCCGTTTTAAATTATTAAATTATGATTAGTTGAAATAAAGATAAAAATAAAGTCAGCAGTTCAGATTATAAATTGTTAATAAAAATACATGTAGCTGTGAATGATTTTTTAAAATACGGAGTTCCCAAAAGACCGCCCTTAATGTGTATTTTTAGAATCCTTTATCAAGATTCAAATTAAAAACGGATACACATTAGAGGACGCAAATTTTTTTAGCAAGAAAAATCTAAAAATAATATCAAAATCTGACAAAATACAGTAGGAGAAGGTGGATGTACTAAACATCAAAAATCTGTGTTGTTTGACATCAGATTTCCCCACAGTGATTTGTCAAATGCTTTTTTTCCCTCCTTTAAATATTAATTTTTGACCTGTAATATCTATGCTTTTGTTTTCATTCTTGATAAAGATTCTAAGACTACATATTTAAGGGTGCTCTTTTCAGAACATTCCAGGTACTTCTAAAGTTTACAATGCTTAGAGTATGCAATTAGTTGCACAGTATTAGTCATCTTTCATGGAATGCAATTAAGTTGCATAAATTAGAAATTATTTTAAAAAATTTGTATTTCTTTTTGCAATTATTTCTCAATTTTTTTAACTCTCATAACAGAGAAATATGTCATAAATTACATAAAGAAGGCTTAAATGAAAATTGGAAAGTTTAATTTAATCCTTTCAAGTGTAAAACGTATCTTAACTGAATTATGGCTCAATTTTGGAATGTTTGCAATTTACATTTATATTTTATTGCTCTTAAATAAGCTTTTAATCCAGTATTTAATGTTTTTCTTATGTGTAATAAACCTTAATCTTATATTAAATAATCTTAAAGAATTATGGAAATTATGTGAAAAGACTCCTAATTTTATTAAATGATTTTTAGAAAAATATACATAATGATTTTAAATCTTTCATATTATTTAAATTAATTGATAATTACCCAGCTACTGCATAGCGTTTTATATTTCAGTTACAAAACATGTTTTTAATAAATGTGTTTTTCTAAAATAATTGTGAGCAAATTTAATTTTGACAGGTGCATTATTTTAGTGTATTACTCTCATTGGGAAACTCTAATATTAGTTGAATTATATTCTGATTGTTTGTTATCACTTTTAAGCCAAACATTTTTATAATTTTCAAATATAGAGATTGTGAAGTAATAGAAATTTATTTTTTATTAATTATGCCATTTTAAAACTACATCTAGCGACACTTTGTCCCATTTCTTGCATTTTAAGGATACCTAAATAGTTCTTGGTTAAAACACAAACCCTTGTTTTCAAGTTCTATCAAACAAAAAAATAAAGTCTGATGAATAAGGTGGCCAGTTTTGTGCTCAAAGAAAGTTAAGAAAATCTGTGTTGCACCACTCGTGAGGGTTTTAACTTTGTGTAGTACTAAAACAGAATCTCGTTGAAATGGTTATTTTTTAATTTTCTTGGTATTTTTGTGACCAAGGAAAGATAACAGCTTTGCGGTTATTTGCACAGGTGGCCTTTTGGGCGATAATATCTATTTCGGCTAAAATGGTCGACGGGATAATCCCAAAGTACCCTTTATAAACTTATCCATATTTATTTACCCTGTACAAATTACAAAATCAGACGTCCTCTATTAAGTTTTAAATTATGTTCAATATTACATGTTACATGCAAAATGTAGAGGTACAATTTTATTCAAATGTATACAGACTAATTAAGTAAATACAATTTTATATTATCAAATTTACATCTTTTGTGGAAGGGGTGAAATCTGCTTGGTTGGTAGCCTAACTTTCATTGTAAATTAATTTACTCAAGAAACTGCTGAGCATGATTTCGTATGAAAGTTTTTATAATAATACAATAGCTCGTTTTAAAATTCATTGTTAGCTGCAATGTAAAGTAGAAAGTCAATTTTCTTTGTATAACTAATGGTCTGTTTGCAAATAGTAAATAGTATAATCTGGCAACATTCCAACTCTAGTTGGTGGACTATTTGCTTTCACTAATCGATATATTCAAAACTATTAAGAGATTTGATAAATGTGTAATGTGAAATCATCGGAAACATTAGCGTTTAAATTTAATTTCGTAATGATCAAGTACTTGTTACAGTATGTATAGTTGAATAACATTTCCCTGAAATCTAAGTATTGAACGCTTTCCGTTAAAGGCTGCACGTGTTGTTTCCCACTCCCTCGCTAATGATGTTATTGTCGTACTATTTTTATCTCTGCGTCCTATCTCAGATGCATAACAGATACTAGTTTTAAAGAGATAATTCTAACTGATTTCTACTCCGGTTGTTACAGAGGATTCAAACAATGATTATGGAATTTTTTTAAAGGTCGCATAATAATTAGATTTCGTGGTTTATTAACTACATTTTTGTGCATGTTTTTGATGTGACTTGTTATTTATGTTTATTCCGTGAGAATTCATGAGTTGGAGAGCATAATTAACTCTTTAAATGGCTGTATGCCGGAATATCGTTCAAATAGAGGATTTTGGAACGTTGTTCCAGCTCTAAATTACTTGGCATGAATGATTTTTAATGGAAGTCCCTCCCACCTCTACTGGTTCGAAAAAGCTATTCCTTCTAAATAGGTTTATGTTGCTAACAATTTTAGTTTTCACAAAATGTTTGTCGCTTCGCCACCGCCCCCCTCTTAAAAATTGAAATTTGTCAAATCAATAAAATAAAAAGCCACAACTGTGATTAGGATTTTTCTGAAAACAAAAGCTGACAACTGTTAATATTTTCTAAAAGTATAATCAGTTCAGTTTTAAAATGATTTAAAATAAGTTTCATAAATATGAAATAATTTAAACAAAAATAATAGAACTATGGACAATCTGCAAAATTGTGTAAATTAGAAGAAAATGCTCAAAAGATGTTACTAAAATTTTATATTGAACTAATCAATCAATGAAGTAATAAATTGTACTTTTCTTTATTTGTCTATGTTACTACGTTTCATATTTATTGTATTATAATTATTGATTTTTATGGTGATGAATGCAGTCATTTTAAAAGGTGTGATTTGACGTCCACTTCAATATTCTGAGTTAATTCATTTACGCTCCTCCGCTTAAAAAGGATTTTCTATGCATCTCTCAAATCCTTATCTATATGCGAGAGTTAGAGTTCTTAATTAAGTTCTTAATTGAGTTGAAATCTTAATTATACAGTAGGGAACCGATTATCCGGAACGATCGGGTCGGGACCATCGCTATTTAAAAAGAAGAAAAAACGAAGTAATACACTAATGATTATTTCCAAAATGATAGTAAGGTAAACATCTTTCCAAAAAGAAAGAAAAATCCTAAAATCTTATGAGGAAAAAAATTTTTTTTTTTTTAAAAATGGTGGGAAAATTTACGAATTTCGTTCCGGTTTTTTGGTTTTTCGGTTTTCTGATTTCCGGATAACGGGTTCTGTACTGTATTTAGATTCAATCAATAACCCATTATGTAATATTTTGGTTTACTTTATGAAATTAGTATTTAAAGTAAAATGTCATTGAAAAAGAAATAAAATTTTTTTTAAATATAATTTTTCTTGTAACTATATATTTAATAAATTATAAAAAAGAAGTACCTAAATAAAAAAGCACCCTTTTGTCCCCCAAATAATCTTTTGCAGCATTTATGTCAGTTCCTTTTAGTTTTCAAAGAAAAGAACATAATTCGCTTATATTTTTTATTTTCAGCCTCCACAAAAAAAAAAAAAAAAAAAAAAATCATAACTAGGCTAGTTACAGCTCCAGGACTCCAAATTTAACTATCGGACATAAAATCAAATTAAGATTTTTAATGATAAAACGATTTAAAAGTTTAATTCCTTTTTTTTTTTTTTTTAAAGCATTTTCAAACTAAATCCTTCATAGGTTAATACGTTCTCAATTGTCTTTATATATTTAAGTTACAGAGAAAAGAAGGTTGATCAGTTAAAAATCCATGGTAAAAAAAAGTTAATCGTTGATCTAAAATTAATCGTCAAACAGCAAAACAAAATACAAAACATATTAAATATCCAAAACAGTCAATAGCAGTTTTTTTTTAAATGCAGCGAGAAAAACTTAATATTTTTGCGCTTTTAGTTCGATAATTTTATTGTTCAATAAATTTTAACTTATGCAGGCTTGCCAACTTCTTTGGCTTTTTGCCGGAGATTTTCCCCATGTATTTAAAATGGTTGAAGAAATTTTATTTTAACATTTCATTTACAGATACAGTACAGAACCCGTTATCCGGAAATCAGAAAACCGAAAAACCGGAATGAAATTCGATAAATTTTCCCGCCATTTAAAAAAAAAAAATTTTTTTTTCCTCATAAGATTTTAGGATTTTTCTTTTTTTTTTTTTGAAATATGTTCACCTTACCATTATTTTGGAAATAATCATTAGTGTATTACTTCATCGTTTTTTCTTCTTTTTAAGATTATTTCCAAAAAAAAATTATTTTTAGTTGGGTTTAACAATAAAAAAACGGCTTTTTGTAGCGATTCAGGAAACCGAAAAAATTAGTTATCCGGAATAGCGATGGTCCCGATCGTTCCGGATAATCGGTTCCCTACTGTATTTTGAACAACACTATATATTAAAAATTAAAAAATATACATAAAATGTAAACTGTTATTTTTAGATGATGGTGGTAAATATTTAAGAGTTTTAGCTAACTTATTACTTCTTAACCTCCACCTTAAATAATAATGTGGAGAACTAGAACTCTGCTCTGCTCATATAACAGTAGAATATTTTTGGGATATTTGAATTGAAGAACTGACTGATCAGTTTGAGTTTGCCCTGGTGGTCTTCAATACAAGGTCGGCGTCGAGGCTGCAAGCAGAAATCTACCCTGCCATCATATTCGTGCAAAAAAGTGTTATGATAAATAGTACACTGATGCTCAAAATTAAGATATTTTTATATTTGGTCAATTATCTCTAGAACTACTGGATATATTTTAATAAAATTTTGTTTGAACATAAACTGACATAATACAAAAATAACCATTCAACAGTTATAATACACATACATGATCGTGCTTTACGCACATCTGAGTCGGATGGTATCAAAGAGCGGTGGTTACAGAATCGAATAAAAAAAAAAAAAGGCTTAATAGGGTTATAATCACCTCGTACAGATATAACGGCGTCACACCGTAACTTTATACTTAAAGTAGTTAATGAGTTTCTGTGTCAGTTTTTCCCACTCTTTTTAGTGACACAGTTTTCAGACACTGGATAGTTCTTGGTTGTTGCTGTTGTTCATTTACGTCGCACTGGAGCTGCACAATGGGCTATTGGCGACGGTCTGGGAAACATCCCTGAGGATGATCCGAAGACATTCCATCACAATTTTGATCCTCTGCGGAGGGGATGGCTCCGCCGCTTCGGTAGCCCGACGACCTGCGCGCGAAGTCGAGCACTTTACGGTAGAACAGTTTAACGAGGACCAATACCGCACACCCTCTGTCCCTACGCAGGCTGATCCAAGTGGTCACCCACCCGCACACTGACCGCGGCCAGTGATGCTTGACTTCGGTAATGTGCTGGGAACCGTGTCTTAACGATCAGTCCACTGCGGGACGGATAGTTCTTGGAAGGGGTTACGTGTTGCAATTACTTCTGTAAAATGTCCCAGACATCTCTATAGGGTTAAGATCAGGAGATCTGGTTAGCCAATCTATCCAACGAATACTTTCATTTTTTCAGATAATGGTCGATATAAAGTGCTCTACTGTGTGGTGTCGCATTGTTAGCCATTAAAATGAAATCAAAACCCACTGTACCTCTGAGAAGGTGGACATAGGGTTCCAAGACCTAATCCCTATACTTCAACCTGTCATGGAGAGGAGTGTAGGAATACTTGGTTTTCTCTTTATGAAAGTACGCCGAGAGGCAGTGGCCATTCTGAAGCGGGATTCATCAGTGAAAAAAACTATTGACTATTGATCTCAGCGCCATCCTAAATTGACTCTTCTGTTGATAGAAGACAATGGGACGAAAACAGCAGGTCTTGCAGACAGCTCTCACTCATAAAGCCTTCTGGAAACAACCCTTGAAACTCAGCATTTTGTAGCCGCATAGAGTTCTCGAGAAAGCTGAGAAGCTGTTGCATTATTGTTACTCTCGTCGTTTGGCCGTTGTGGCTTTTAGCCGACCTTGGCCAGGCTTTCTCTCGACAAATCCTGAAACCGTTTCCTTAACTTGCACTTGCACACGACGCTGAGTGTCAAATAGAATTCTCTACAAATCTGGATTTGAGACTAGCCAGCTTCAAGTCTCCCCGCAATTCGCCGTCTTATTCTTTCTTCTAAGCGTTGGTGGTTACTCATTTTGTGTTGTTTGAAATTAAATCGAAAGAAAAAATCGGTTAAGATTGCTGAAAGAAAAAAAATCAGGAAATTCGACAAGATTTGCAAGCGAGCGAGACGCAGATTTTGCCATTACTTAAAGTCTATTCCCTTACTAGCTCCGCTCACACACACTTATACGCTTTACGTATTCGACTTATAAGATTTACATTTTGCTCAGCTGTTTTCACGATATTCAATAATATAGGCTAATTATCTTATTTTGAAGTCCAGTGTATATTGAAATGTGTATATATAACACATCAATAACACACATATGTCCAGCGTATATATAACACATCGATAGATTTATGCTGTTCATTTTTATTATCTCCTGTTTACAGATTTTTTTTTGTCGCGTATTATTTAAGTTTATTTTTTTCTCAAAACAACCAACAAGCTCTGAGCTGGAAAATGCAATTGTCTTCCTAAATAATTAATAATCTACATTTTAAACTCAAGTGTTTTATACTCCAAATTTACTTTTCTGACTTCATGGCTTTACACAATTGATGTTTATAAATTCGTAGCAAACTCTTATCATTTCACTTTTGCTAAGTTATTCAAAATACAAATACCCCAACTCAACTTTTAAATTGTTTTGAAAAGACAACCATTCAGGAACTGAAGAATACATTTACATATTTATACTGTTCTATAATAGAAAAAACTTTTGGTAAGGAGCGCAGATGGAGTGAAAACCAATTTTGCATAATTTTATAAAAATTGGTTTTGAAAGTTTGATCTTTATTATATTCTTCTGAGCTATTTTCCCGAAATGGGAATAGTTAACATTTTTACGTATATTATGAGTTTATGCAACATTCAGGGAAACATTTGGTTTGGACAGTTTGGGTGAAAAAAAGATTGGAAAGGACTTTTGCATTTATATTCAGAGTATTTTATTTGATTTTTTTTTATTTCTTATAGTTTGAAAAATAGTTTTTATTTTTTCTTAATTTAGTTTAAGCTGTATATATATATATATATATATATATATTGTATATTTATTGTTAGAGATTTTGATATATTGATATTATACGAATGTGAAGTTTTTCTTAAGGTAACCAATTTAAAAATCGCAAGAAGCTCAATTCAACCAAATTGCTTTTAATATAAATTATGTAAACGACTCTGTCAACTTTTTATTTAAATTTATAATTATTTGTTAAGTAAGCATGGTTCGATAAGTTGTTTAATACCGCCTCACTTTCTTCGCTCTTCAGACATTTGTTTAACTTTTTTTTTCACTTTCGTTTTTCACTTAGCGCTTTTTTGATTATTAAACTGTAGGTGGTCACATTAACACCACTTATTGAGGAACTTTTGCAATCTATTTTATGTGATTTGTACTGTTAAAGGATATCAATACTCAGTGCAAAACTCTTTGTCACATGTGAAACTTAGCTGAAAATGTTAAATTAAGGCTAAAGGTTTCTGTCCATAAAATCTTATTATTATGCCATTAAAAAGAATCACCTACTATCATCTGGATCCAAAATGTTAAGATACTTACGCGCTTTGGCTTACTGAGCTTTAAATTCAGCGGTTAAGAAAATTCTCAGAGCTGCATATTTCCCCAGAACAGTTTTTTTAGTTTGGAATTTCCCCCAAAATTATAGAAATTTTTTTTTCTTCCTTTTTTCTTTTTTCTTTTTAGTTACATAAATTTTTTAAAATACATTTAGAAAGTAAAGTTTGTGGATTGTTACATTTTTTTGATAAATTTTTTTTTAACAGGAAAGAGTTCATTCGATTTTACTCGATTCTTGAATGAATTAGCACATAAAGCAAAATATATTGAAGTAGAAATAATTTATGAAACTAAATTTATGGTCCCACTTGTAAACTGAAGGAGTTAAAACTAATAAATAAACAAATTGACATTTTATTTGATTGTATTGTATTTGATATAACAGAAAGCATTCTTTTTCTTCCAACACAACAGGAAATATTCTTTTATTTTTGTCCACTCAGCCAATCCTAGTTCTTTCTTCTATGAAACTTAGTGAGTGCAGAAATAATTTTTCATTCCAATTATTTTTTTACAGGGAAACATCTGTAAAATCTGTGCGAAAAAATCTTTTAAAGCTACACATTTTTTACAATACAAAAATTGGGCATTTTTTTTTTTTCTTGTTAATTTAAACCATAGGTTCCCAAAGTGGTCCAGGTGGACCCCCAGGGTCCATAGGAGACCACACGGGGGTCCACGTAGACGTGAAAAGAAAACAGGGGTTCACAAGTTCTAAGTGGGGGTCCAAGAAAAAATTTCTGGTTTTCATAATAAAGAACAAAAATTTTGGCTTGGATTTGCCTATCAACGTAGGCAGGTAGCATCATTCACTAGGTAGGTACTCAAAAATATTCTAGACTCAGTTCAATCACAGAATTGAATAGAACAATAGATAATAGCACAAGTGTACACCACATGTCGAGACTTGCAAAGTGCCGCCCGTGCGCCCGCTCGCATTTAAATACCCTGCATGATGACTTACGGAAGAGGTGGATGTGGTATTACAAGAGGAGCTACTTGAGCTCAGCACTAACGAGGAACTGAAGGTGAAATTTAAAAAAGGCTATCAAACATATTGGCTAAAGGCAGAAATCCCCGAAAAATATCCTGGGCTGTGGGAAATTGTGAGAAAATTTTTGATAGCGTTTCCCTTGTCATATCTTGTCGAAACAAGTTTTAGTGTCGTTACCAACCTGTTAACAAAAAAAAAAGGAGCAGATTGGACACCACAGAACGGAGAGATTTGAGATTACTTCTTACGAAACTGAAGCCAAATATTGATAATTTGCTGCCAATTCATCAAGTACATCCATCTCATTAAAAGTATGACTATTTTTTATTGTTGATTTACATTTCAGAATTCATTGTTGGTTTTTTGTCAATGTTTGTAATAATAAATGTTTATAATTTTGTATAACCACAAGTGTTATTTTAATAAATAGGACACAAGAAAATGTGCTACTTTTTTTTTTCTTCTTAACACCCCCAATTTAGGGTGATATTTTTTAGGAGTTTTGGGAATACAGTAGAAATGTAGCAGCAGGGGGTCTACCGAAAATAGTAAAAATTTGAAAGTGGTCCACGAGAAAAAAAAGTTTGGGAACCTCTGATTTAAACAAAATGTGTTCCTTAAAGTTGTCTGAATTTCCACCGAACCTCGTTTACGTGATCAGGCATATTCTGCCCCCCTGTTTCAACTTACCAGCTTACTGAGATTTAAAAAGGCATATTCATTGGGGAAAAAAGTGGTTAATTTGTTAGATTAAGTTCCTATTGTATAGCCGCCAACTCTACTGGATTTTGCCAGTTTCTCCTGGTTTACTGGTTTAATTAAAATTCCCTAAAATTGAGTAAGTTTCTTAAAAAAAAATCCGTATTAAAATAGAATTTTTGTACAGATTGTTGCTTTCTTGAATATTTAAATAAATATTACTAATACATCATGAATCGAACCTCATTTATAGAAATCAGTTCAAAACTTTTTTTTTGTTCTAAAATGTTCTAATTATTTTTATTCAGAACTCTCTTTTTAAATTAATTTAAAAAAATCTTATAACTATCTTTGATGAATTAAATGCCTATTAATTTTTGAAATTGTGAGTGAACATAATGCATAACATTTCAAGTTTGTTTAATTTCAATCATAGCTGGAAAATATTGCAGTTTTTCTGATTTGATGACTATAAAAATCCCTGAAATTCCCTATGTGTAAAATATTTAGTACATCATGCAACAATTATCATGAAATTTATTATTTCGTGAAATCTACTGTATTTTTTCGTATTCATTGCCATTTTATTATTTATTTGGTCATGTGTGCATAAGCATTTCAGGTTACAGCGATGCTTCTAAAACCAAATCCTTCACCCATGTCCGAATTCTCCAACCATAATGTAGCTGTATCAAAGAGGCTACGTCATAGACATTAGTTACCTTAGGTAGTTTTGCCTTGAGCTGCGATAGTTCAATGGTTAGGGCACTGAACTGTCATTGTGAAGAACTGGGGTTCGATCCTGAGTGGCGGCCCTCTAGCTTCAGTTTGATGAGTTCCAGCTTGTGGGGGAAGTAAAGGCAGTTTGTACTCAATGTTGACAACATAGTCACAATCATACCGTTGGGCACGAAATTGTGAAGCATTAATCTGTGATTCCCTCTGTAGGAATTCTTAAGTTTGCCTTCTTCAGGTAATTGATGCCTCATCTCCTAGGTGCTCTATCGACAAGAATCTGGATTCTGTATTGAACTGCAACTTCGTTAAAATAATGAATCAAAATTTCCTCGTTTCAGGGGATCCTCTCCATGTTCTTAAAACCACATTGAATTAAAATATGAAGTATTCTCTTATTTAGTAATGGTATTAATTTGGGTACGCATTTGTGTTCTCTTTAAGTTGCAGAGACGGGTGAGAAAGCTCTTGGTTACTTCAAGTTGAATTTTTCAAACAGATCTCTCTACCTTATCCTACGAATTCTCGATAGGTGTGGTGGGATTAGAAGATTTAGAGGGTTACCTGGGACAATTTAAATTCGGTTCATGTTCATTGTGAGAAAATTTTACCCCCCGTTTTGCCCGAAAATTTTTTACTTAGAAAATGTTTAATATCTCAGGAGTTTTTTTAGCAAAATCATACTAAGTATTGTTGTTTCGTTGTCGGCTATGAAAACCAATTCCTGTATGTAATAATACCAGGGGTGATCTTTTTCCAGGTAGTGTATTTTGTAACTATTTTATTTTATATCCGTCTTTGAACAGCCGACCCGCTTTTGGGTTTACGACTACTAATGTTCAACTCCTCTTGTCATTTTGAACCAATCCAGAAGACAAGGAAATTCATGGATCAGTACCCCCAGAGGTATTGATTTGTTATGGGAACATGGAGGACTTTGCGACTCGACAGATTTAACGTGCATCAGTCACCATTTATTACACGGGGAGTCTTCGGTCGGCAGGATTCGAACCCACGAACTCTTGGACATGGGCCCAGTGCCCTACCAACCAGGCTATTAAAAAACTAGCTTGCAACTCTTAGTCTAGCAGGGCATTTGAAGCTCTGTGTAGATCCCAAATCCATATGTATTTTATTTATTTTGGCAAAAGAAATTTAGTAAGAATTCTCCTGGAACAAACGTACGTTTTAAAATTATTTTAAATTACAGGGAAATCGTAACGTTCATTGGTAGACACTAAATTCATTTGTTCGTTTTGCTGTATATGACATTAAATTTATTCAGAATTGAATTCCGTTCTTGTTTCTTTGTTTTCAACATTGAATAATCCAAACTGCAAACTAATTCCCAAAGAAGGTTGAAAGTTGAAGTTAAACAGAATAGATTTCTTTGATTTTAGACGACAAGTTAGAATTTATTTATTTTTCAAAGTGTAACAGAGTTTATTTTAATCTTTTGCAGTCTAAATGCGGTGTGCCTGTTTAGCGCTCAGGTTTTGATTTAAACAAAAAGAGTACCGTGTGTTCAATTGTGTGATAAAAGACGGGACGGGAAGAAAATAGAATTTATATTGCATTCTGCGTGAAGGTTTTAATTTCCTCTTTCTCAATCGTTTTTTATTATATTTTTTTAAAATTATTTTTATAAAAGTGATGTGATCTCACTTTAACCCAGGTGTGTTTCGAAATGCGTCAATGGGGTAACTTTTTTCACATCTACAGAGCAGGAGTTGGGGGAAAAGAAGCAATCATGAGTGGGAAAAAAACCAGAGAAGATGGCATGAGAGGAGCCACCACTGCAGAGTGTGATTATGTGCAGCCGCAGATCTTGTTTTTGTATGCGTTCACTTATATTCAGAACGCAGAAAGTTAAAGGACAGAAATCTACGAAGTGTTAAAAGTACTTTTTTTGTCGCTTAGTATATATATTTTTTATTATCGTAGAAATTTAAAACCCTCGCATTCATTCTTTTTTTTTTTCCTTTTAATTTTATGGAAATCCATTTTATCGAGAGAAGTTTCTTTAATTTTTTTATATGTTTGTCAAGAAGTTAGTTTGAAAAGATGAAACAATGAAATACTTTTGACTAAAGTTCAGAATTTTAATTTGCTATTTAATGCTATCTTTCATAACACTGTTTTTAAATCATTAAATAAAGTAAGTTAGGAGGGACATATAATGATGACTACTTTCGTTCTTATTCTACAATTCAAGTTTTCATTTTTTTTATTTTGTTTTTCACGAACAAAATGGATCTAATAAGACAGTTCGAAACAAAAGAATGCAAGAAAAGTTTTGACTGTTGGAGATAAAGCTATGCTTCCCAGTGGTCGGAAAAACTACATTTTCTTTGTAATTGACTTCAACTACTTTATTACAAATGTAGTTAATTACAATTACTTTTTTTTTAAATGTATCGACTACAAACTACTTTCGAAATGTAGTCATTACTTCACTACTGTTAAAAGATCAACCTAAAAGGAGAAAATAATTTTCACTAATATTCAAAATGGTTTTAAATAAAAAATTGGCTTTGTTAATTATGAGGTGATATTAAGAAGTTTTAATTCATGTTTACATGGAATAGTTTTTTTTATTTTTATTCTAAAGCACTTTTTACTAATTGTTCTTTAAACTTTCAAACTCTATGCTTTTCTCGGCAGTGATTCAGGAATTACTAGCATATATTATCAAATATTAGTGATTTAAGTAGTCAATGCTTTTTTATATCTTCCAAGAAGTAGAGTATAGTGCGAAAAACAAAAACGCGGACCACCCTGAATAACTTTTGATCTAATGATCGTCACGTTCTAGAACTCAATCTTAATGGTTTGAGGAGGTGACCGCAAATATGCTAATTAATTAATGCAAATGATTTAAGTTACGAAATCAGACACAAAACGTACTTAATTCCTGTGAAATCTAATTTTAAAAAAGTCAGATATTTAAAATTCGATTTCTTAGGAACAACTCGGCTGATTTCGCACTGATCAGACGTAGATCTTGTCAACGTTCGGCCACAGAGGCACGCGAAGGATTTGCACCATTCAGATTCGAAATTTTTTCTACTCACTGCACTACTTCTTTTAAAAAGTAGCGCACTACATTACAAACTACGGAAAAAAGTAGCAACTACAGTAGTTTCGCTACTTTCGACCACTGATCCTCCCGAAGCTCGCTTAGTTTAACAATTTAATTGTGAATATGACAGCGGAATGACTAAATTGAAAATAGACAAAATGCTGGTAAATTATAGGCCACGCCAAAATAAAAACCGTATTATAGAAGAATTTAAATTATAAGCGACAAATAATTCGGTTTTTACTCCTCAGTAGTAGATTTTTTGGTACACTATTAGGGTGTTATTTTTTTCCCACCAATTTTAATTTGTGTATTATTTAAATTTGTTTTAAAAATAAAAATAATACTTTTTAAATTTTTCAAAATAATTGAAATAGGTGAAATTTCTTTCCTCAAAATCATTGGATACCCGTTAAAAGGATGTGTAACCCACTTATTAAAAATAAAACTTAGCCGTTCAATGTACTTTGCAAAAGGTTTTAAATTTTTTTTTCTTAACTAAGACAAGTCTTCAATTTAAATGTAACTTTCAAATTTTGTAAAATCGTGAAAATTATCTTTGTTTATTCCAGATTAAAAGCTAAAAATTTAATTTTTTACTTATACTGGAAATGCTTCCACCTTTTCAGTTTTTTTTTTTTTTTTTTAAAAACTTGTTGAACCTTTTTATAAATCCTTTGCTTTCATGAATTTGGATAATCATTGGCTAGAAATTGATAACTATTTTTTCCTTACTTAAACAACTATCGATGACTCCTTATATGCTCAGTGCATCTGTATTGACTTTTTTTTTTTTTTTTTTAAATGTTTTTTTTAATTTTTTTTAATTTTTTTTATTTAAAAGTTTTAAAAAATATATATTTGTTGTGAAAATGGATAATTTGGTTCAGATTAAGTCCTTCCTTTATATGGAAGAGAGCAGTGATCAGAAAATCATTATTTTTGTAGTTTACTACATCTACAATTACGTTTTTTTAAATGTAGTGACTACTTCACTACTTTAAGGAACCGAACTTTGCTGGAGAAATTAATCTTCACATTATGTTCAAAATGGTTTTGAATAAAAAATTGTCTTATATTAAACATGGAGAATTATTTAGAAGCATTTATTCATGTTTACATGAGCCAGTCTGTTATTCTAAAATATTTCTTTCAAATTTATTCATTTAGTCAACTTTTTATGCCCTTCTTGACAGCGAATATTTAATTTAATAGACGCTAGGAAATAATCAAACCTTTGTAATTTCGTTAAATGTTTAATGCTCTTTTATTCCCTCTAAGAAATTAGGTGCATTGAAAATATGTTATCTTCCTATGAAATATCAATGTTTTACGGGCACGTAAAACATTGATATTTCATAGGAAGATAACATATTGAAAATATGTTATCTTCCTAACATATTGAAGATAACATATTGAAAATATGTTATCTAATAATTGAAAATATGTATTCGCACGTAAAAGTGTGACCATAGAAATAAATTATCTATTATTCGCAACGGATAGCTTGAATATTAGTTATACGTAACTCTAAATATTCAATTCTTGTTAACTCACAGTCAAAGGGACATTTAAAATTGCGTCCTTTGACAGACCCGTGAAGAATTGAACCCATTAATTTCGAAAAAAACAGTTGTATCAGAACCCTGTTTATATACTAAACTAACGTAAAAAGTAGTTGCCAGAAATCTTTACACACTAGTGTTTTTTTTTTTTTTTTTTTTTTTTTTTTTTTTTTTTTTTTAATTTGCTCACTGCATTATTTGAAAAAAAAAAGAAAAATTGCACCTGCACTACAAACTACGGAAAAAAGTAGCGACTACAGTAGTTTCACTACTTGTAGTGCACCACTTCCGACCACTGGAAGAGAGTAATTAATTTGCATCGTTAAAAAAAAAAAAAAAAAAGAACGCTACTGTTTTAAACTCTTTTATAGTTCCAATTTTTATTGACTTAAAAGAGAAGTACTCAGCATTTGTAAGCATTCCATTATAAAAAAAAAATTAATTGCAGCTTAGTTTATTTAATTTTAAACTTGTTTAACTTACTTAACTTCAAAGATGTTCGATTTCAATTATTTAATGAGTGGAAGTTACGCTTTACGGGTGACTGGAGAGGTGTAGTTTTTATTTTGTTAGCGCATTATATATTCTTTTCATATTTTTTACGGACAATCACGTACATTTTTTAGATGTGTTTAAAAAAATATACTTTGTGAAATAACAGAAAATGATTTTTGATTGAGTAGGAAAATGACTGCATATTTTTCTCAATTTAGGTAATGTCTGTAAATGATTACGATCTGGATTATTTTCACTTCAGGCGTATCGTTAAATAAGGGGCAATTTTATATATTTGTAAAAAGAAAACGTGGTTGGCATATATATTTTGTATAATTTCTATTTTCATTCATCTAAATTGTGATCGTTTCACAATTATGCGACAAAAAAAAAATGTTTTTCTTTCTTTTGCGGTTGACAATCACTAAAAAAAATATTTAACTCATCTATTAAAATAAAATTATCAGATGGAATAGGCTTATTTTTTTAATTGAAATGTTCAAGGGTCAATTTTTTGATGTAATGAGCAGGGTTGGGTTTTTGCCGTCAAAAACTGGTTTTTGACACGACAGTGAAACCTACCGTTTCCTTTTATTTATGGCATATAGCGGACAATATATTACTTTCACAGAATTGCCTTTATAAATAAATGTTGTAAATGATTGCTATTGATTTTGCAACTATATACACGTATTCTTATAGAAGGATATACATTCATACAGAAATATTGTAGTATACTTATTGAAAATAGTGATACTTACTTTTATCATTATAGCTTGATTTGCAAAGGATTCAAAATTTTGCACTTCTTAATTGTTAGAAATAAACAAACAAAAAAGCTTGGAACTATTAATAAATTCAGGAACTAAAATGAAGAATTTAAATTTGGCATTTCTTAAATATTAGAAATAAGCAGGGGTCTGCCCAGACATTTTGTGAAAGGTCCGTTTTTCGTGAAATTGTGAAAAAATTACTCACATTCTTTCAACCAGGGTCCGCTTTTATGAATTTGTGCAAATAGGGTCCGTTATTGCAAGAAAAAAAATTTTCAAGGAGTTTTTAAATTTTATAGACATACAAGATTATGCTCAACACTGTAAAATTGTAATTAAAAAAATTAAATTTTAAAAAATAAACAACAATTGCTCCTTTTAAATTAGAGATGCAACATACAAATATTTGGTATTTAGCCTATACTGCTGAACGCAGAATATTAAATTCGGACGAATAATGGAAGAATCGTCTGCCGAAGACAAAACTTAATTCGTTTACATACATCTTTCTTGTTTTCTGCCCTGGAAAGGGTTTATTCGATTAACAAAATAATAATGAAGATAAACAAATTTGTGAAGGGTCCGATTAAAAGAAAAATCATTTTGTGAAGGGTCCGTTTTTAAGTTAAAATATTTTGTGAAAAGTCCGTTTTTATGAAAAGATATTTTGTGAAGGGTCCGTTAACGGACTCAAATTTCTTCTAAACAGACCCCTGATAAGCTAAACAAAACTTCTAACTACTAACAAACTCTATGTCAAGAAATACTGCTATTTTGTCAAGTTAAAAGCTTTTATTCATTTGAAAAAGCACATTAAACAAAACTTAATTACAAACAAAATTATATGTTCAGTAGTCGGGGTCACTGTGCCGAAGCATACGATAGCAAGTGACTAATTTTGCGATTTTTTCATTGCCCAGTCGATTTCTGAATTTAGTATGGATGAGTCCAAAATTCGAGAATAATGACGATTCGAAATCATTGAGGATAATGATAGTGCAATGTTGCCAGGAAACTCTAAAAGGATTTCCCAGGCTTTTTCATGTCTCATTTCTGTATAAAATATTGAAAACAAAAATGATAAGAAAAGTTTATTTTATGAGGCTTTCTTTTTATGTGTACATGTGTTTCTCAAAGCAAGATTTTATGAATGAAAGTTATCAATCTTGACATTCTTCAGTAATGTAATATGCCCAACAAAATGCTTGGAAATGTTGAAAATTTTGATTAGTATCCTAATATTTTACTTCAAATGGTATGTTTTGATATAATCATGTTGGGAAAATGCAGGAATCTGTTCTTAAATATCTTTTAGCAACTTTGTTTTAAATTTTATTGCAAAAAAAATGAATTTTAAATTATAAGCAGTTAAACTCAAATAAAAATACAGTTTTATCCAAACTATGGGTTTTTGACGTTTTTGACATGACGGAAAAAACCATGGTATAAACCGGTAAAAACCGTCATGTGTCAAAAACTTGCCAACCCTGGTGATGAGAAACTCCCCCCCCCCCAAAAAAAAAAGATTATTCCACTGATTTATTTCAAATATTGCATTGAAACTTTCATAGTTCGAGTTATGTATGTAAAAGCTCTTGTATAACGTACAGTGCTGCAAAAATAAGCGGACCACCTTAAATAACTTTTGATCTAAGTAACGAATCTGACACAGAAACCTACTTTCTCTGAATAAACATACTTTCAACGGATTTGGATCTTACTTTCTAAATATAGGGAGTCGTAGCTGCAATCCGGGGAATATGGTTTCAATAGTTTAATCAGGAGAGCTGCCCAAAGTTTGGATCCCTTAATGTTAATTTTACTTTTTGCGTGTTTCGCCATATTTCGAGAACTTTTTAAGCGAATCAAAAAACTATTGCAAAAAATTATAAAATTAGTTTATATAATTCTCTAACCACATGATAAAAATCTCTAATTCTCTAATTGCATGCAAAAAATAACTTTTAGTAAATATTCATTATTTTATATTATTATTCTATTCAATGATAGTCATAAACATTTTGAATTGTAAGGTATACAATTTTTTTACATTGTTCCAAAGAATGTAATTTTACAAAAGAATCGAAAGAAATGAGAGAAATCGGTCGAATAGTCCCCGAGAAATTAAATTTCAAAAATTACGTCTTCTTTACAAATTGATTTTACAGGAAATATTCTATCAAATTCGTTTAAATTTTGTATTTTTTTCTGTAAAATTGCATTCTTTAAAGTGATGTAAGAAATTATGTATGTTAATGCAATTCAAATGTTTTTAACTATTATTAAATAAAATAATAAATATTTACTGAAAGTTGTATTTTGCATAGAATATTCTTTGTAAAAAAAAAAACAAATTCTATAAATGTGTGTAAAATTTTTTCAATTCGCTTAGAAAGTTCTCGAGATATGGTGAAATACGCAAAAAGTAAAATTAACATTAAGGGGTCCGAGCTTAGGACTGCTCACCTGACCAAACTATTGGTATCATACTTTCTAGATTGCGGCTACCGCTTATATTTTGAGGGTCAGAAATTCAAATCCGTTGGGGAAAAAAAGGTATGCTTATTCAGAGAAAGTACATGTTTTTGTCTGATTTCGTAACTTAAAATATCGTCTGCCCTAATTAATTAGCATATATGAGGTCTTCCCCATAAATTTTTAAAATTTAGTCCTGGAACGTGAAGATCCCATCGTTAGATCGAAAGTTATTTAGGGCCGTCGGTTTTTTATTTTGCTTACTGTAAATTATCATTATAAACATTAATTAGTTATTAAAAATATTAATACGTGAATTTATTTTATATACTCGAATTCAATCATTGAACTAAAGTTATGTATCCCAACGAAGATTGCGAAATTATTCACCATGATTTCAGTCCTGTGATTTTTCAAATATCTGCATTCCTCATCAGAAATTGACCATAATCTTATATTTCACAAATAAGATAGTTTTTGTTTCAAAATATTGAATAATGCTGGTCTGTTCAGCGAGTATTAAATCTTGTTCAAAATAAGTATCGGTCACTCTACAAATCTCTTTTATACATTTGTTTTGTAAAAATATTCTGTTCATTCTTCAGTGTGAGTGACTCTACAGCTGGATACTGAAATCTGAAAGCGTGATGAAAATGTAATTTCCTAGGACACAATAAATATGTGAATGATAAAAGGCGAATAATTCTGTTTTGCCCCATCTTATCTCGCAATTATGAGTCGGAGAATAAAAGAATCGGTGCACTTCCAGGGTGGTCACTAGCTTCCCGCGTCTAAAGAGCAAGAGGATCGCGTGTTTTTATCTCTTCTCAAACCGCTTTCTGCCTTTCTTAATCCCGCTTCTAGAAGGAAGGGGGGGGAAAAAAGTAGTGTTATTAAGCTCTTTTGTATAATACAATTTGATTCAATGGAGGGCTGTGAATCGACCGTCGCAAATCGATTGGGCAGGCGCACATTTCTGTTGGAGTGCCCGAGGTGGGAGGGAGGGGGTGCACTCTAGGTTCACCTTGAACGGAATTGGCCCGCTCAGTAAGGTAGTCTTTCTGCATTTGATTGTCCTTGGGATTAAAAAAAAAATACATTCCTTGATTACCCTTTACCCCCTTTCATTAAATTTTATATTTTAATTTTTCGTTACAGCGCGTTTTATCCATTTGCTTTGAATCATTTTAGGTACATTATTTTATTTTATAACAGTCGTTGAACAGCCGATCCAATTTTTTGGGTTTAGGACTATTTATGATCAGCTCTGTAGCCTTGTAATTTTAAACTCAATCCAGAAGTGAAGGGGACTCCAGGAGCCTCGAAAACCTCCCACGGTTAGCCTGACAGCAAGGGGACTCTTACATGTGATTCGTCTATCACTGAGGATACTTTACATCAGCACTGTGGTGGGTGGTGCTAGGCGGAGGCGAAATTCATATTGACCAGCCATCGCTGGGGATTCGAACCCGGTTCACCTCATTTGGAAGGCGAACGCTCTATCCCCTGAGCCATTCCGGTATATTAAAAATATATGATCCTCTATTGGTTTTAGAGGTAGTAAGCCTGCATATATAACTCTCTAAATTGTAAGAATCATTTTAAGAACTTCCGCCAACTTTATGCATTCTCTGTAAATAGGATCTTTTTAAACTTGTTAACCTTAGGTCCATATTATGTCCCAAGGGCCGAAATTGGCATTTAGAGCTAGCTAAGGCTTTATTCCGAGAGGGATGGGTCATCTTCAACATAACTTAGAAAATTAAGCGCCATTTCAAGCTCACTTTTCACGGTTTAGAGCCAACACGTAATATCAATTTAATAGTTTTGAAATAGTTTCAAATTTTCGTTTCGGAACTAGCCAGATATTTCGATTTTTATGAAGCATAAATTCATTATACCGTTCAGGATTTTAGGACTAATTTCATATTAATAATTACAATCGAAGTGTTCAATTTTATTATGTATATTTACGGATTCATAAGAAATATTACATTATTAAATTTACAATACCATTACATGTCACAGATTATTTTATAAGAAATACTCAAGTTGTAATATTTAAAATATAATCAAAATTAACTGTGGCAGGTTTAATGCTTGACATGTCAGACATGTAACCACGGTCAGGATTGATGATGCTGGCGGGCTGTTAGTTCTCAGGCTGTAGTTTAGAGACCCCTGCTATAAATGATTATGGGTATTTTTACCATCTCTGTATTTTCATTGATTAAGTAGTAATCCTAATAACTCAAATGACCCATCTAAAATCATATTTTACCAAGAACTGGAAGCTTAATAGCCTAGACAGAAAGGCGAAAGGAATAATTCTCTATAGAAACAGTAATATTTTCTTCCTTATTTGTTTTGTTTTCGCTCCCCCTCCCCCTTCAAGCATAGTATAACATTTCTTTCTTTCGTTATTTTTAATACGTAATAGTATCTTAGTTTTTATTTCCGACTTTGTACCTATATATTACGCCTGGTTCTTATGTCATTAAACAACCTAGCAGGTAAGAGATGCATTTGGCTCCAGTACTGTAGTAATAACATTAGCTGTGTCATAAAATGATATTGCACTTTATTTATTTTTTTAAAAAAAGCCTTTCATTTAAAAAAGCAAAGCTTAAACCGGAATTCGAACCGCGGTTGCCTGGAAGCAAGCACTTCCCTTAGAATTAAATATCTGCACAGATTACACGCAGATGGAAATGCATCGAATTAAGGAAAAAAAAAAAAATAATAATGGTCTATCACTTGAAATTTAGTGGTTATCGTGAACATTGCTTATGATGAACTTTTCTAAACTCTTAATAAACTTTGCTAAACTGCATCTTTCCTTATCAGCCTTTTTAAACAAATACTGAGTGTCCTTGAAATAACTGATTTATATAACCAGTGAAAGAAAAATTTAAGAATATAAAATTGTATTAGTTTATTGAGTTTTGCTTTGGAAACTAGCTATACATTTTCACCAAATTTTGAAATAATTACAAAGATCGTCAACAAGTGGCGATGTTGATAAGGATAACTGTAAACGATGCTTGAAGGACATTGCCACTTTATTTCTGCAAATGGTAGTTTTAGAAACCTAGTATTGTAGTTTTCTCAGTCAGCAGCACCATCTGTTGGCGAAATTTTTTACTAATTTGAAATTTTGTGAGTTTTTTTAGGAAAATGCAACTAACCTTATTCCTTTATTCATATATCCTTTTTATTGATTTAAAAAATAGATGGTTAATTTTCTTAAAAAAGCTAATAGAATAATTTTTTTTTTTTTTGATTGTTTGTCTTGAAGAAAGGCTAACTATGCGTTATGATTTCTCCCTTTGCGTGTTAATAAATTAGTTATTAAGTGATAAGACTGAAATTTATCGTCTTGAACGTTCGTTGTAAATTTATGCACTCTAAATTATACTTCAATTTATAAATATAATGCTAGTTTAAGATATTTTATAATTGCAGTTTACTTTAATGCAAATCATAAATAAACTTTGCTTACAATCGCTTAGAAATTTTCATGAGTATAATTTTTAAAGAATCAACTTTTAAAGCCGGTGTAAATGACCTAAAAATGAATGTAAAATGACTTTATGTAATCTTCCGGATTTTTGTCGCGATGCATTTTTAATCCTGGAATGAGATCATCTAATTGCTTGATCGCGATAACTATTTTTCCTGTTATTATTTCAGCTTATTAACTGCTGCATTGAGGTTATTCTGGAAGTCAATTTAACCATATTGAGTCACTGCTTCGTCACGTTCATGTCACCACTAATGATTGGTAAAAACTGTTTGTGATGAAATTGCAGTCACTTTAGTTTTTGTGTTTGAATATTTCATTAGCGAAATTGGAATTGAATTCGGGATTTAAGACCTTGCTTTATACTTATGTCAATACGTAGGAATTAAAGTTACTTTGTTTAGATTAACATTGAGTGGGATCTGGTTGGCGGATGTTGATGTTTTATCGACGTTATATGGAATAAGAGTTAGATAATCTGCAATTAAAAAAAATCAGCTCAAATTTCGAAACCGGCGTTTCTATTCATTTCAATGACTATTTCTTTTATTTATGGAGGATGATATCGAGAATAATCAACTAGTTTTCTAAAAATGTGTAGATCCATCTTTACGGGAAGGATGAGTTTTAATTTCAAACCATATGGGCGCAGAAAAACTTAAGAATCAACATTACCAAATGTTGAAGATTTTCTGAAGGCTTACTTGTGGAGATGTATTAATATTTTTTTTGCGCTTGTTAACCAGGGAGTGTATACCATTTTTCTTGGAGATCTGTTTGCCAGATCAGTAGAGCACTCGCCACTTATTAAAGACGTTGATAGAATATGAACGTTGACCTATAGAGCGTGAAACATGTCAACAATCGCCGGAAGGGTCCAAGCTGGAGAAGGAAGCATTATGGTCTGGGGAGTGCTTTTGTGACATTTTCTGAGTACACCCATCATTGCGGAAGGCACGATGGACTAACGTAAGTACGCATCTCACCTTGCGGACCATGTCCATTCCTAAATGCGAATTGTTTTTCCTCAGGATGATGGAATCTACCAGCACTACAAGGCGACGTGTCGTACATCTCGTAGTGCACGTGGATGTTTCGAAGAGCACCAATATGAGTTTACCGTACTCCCTTGGCCATCAGACTCCCCAGACCTTAAACGAACGTGAATCTGTGGGATCACTTCTATTAGGTTGTTCGCACCATGGATTCTCAACCGCGTTACCTAACGCAGCCTGCCACGGCACTGGAATGGCTCAACATTCCAGTGAACATCTTCATGAACCTAATTGACTTTCCTCCTACGCGTCGCGCAGCGGTCCGCTCTGCGAGATATGGTTATTCTGGCTTTTGGCAGGTGGCCACATTAATGTAACTGGACTGTGTATTTTCAATGATTTGCGATATAGCCATGCACGAAACAAGATTCAGACACGAATGGCAATTATTAATAGCTTTAAGAAATTGTACTTTTCTCATTCCTTGACACAAAGAAAACTTCATTGCTGTAGCCATTTTACTTAATTATAATGCAATAAATTATTATTTGAACAATTATAGCGTGCTACGATTTTTTAATACGATTTTTTTTCTTTCCAAATCACCTAATAAACGTTAAAAATATATATATATATATATATATATATATATATATATATATATATATATATATATATATATATATATATATATATATATATATACTCAAATTTTTTTTGTAGAGGCATGTATAAACAAAATTTTGCTTAGCACTAATTTAATTTAAAATTGCACGTTAAAGTCAGAACTTTTATCATCCTTTATTTAAATGATTTCATTAGTGGTGAACCTCGCTCGTTTTAAATGTGTGAAGAAAATTTTAATCATAAATTGAAAATTTAATTGCGTGGAATTAATTTAGATAAATAGCTAAAGCGAAAATCTGTTCGGCCATGTTTTTAAAAGCGAATGTGAGCGAGGAATAAAACTGGATATAAAATTTCATTTTTAAAAAGAATCCTTATTCAGTGAGATGAAAAATGTGATTGCTTTCAACTGGATTATGAGTTTGCCAAAAAATGTGGAGTCCACACTATTTTTAGTGGAGGATATAAATCCGAATCTTCTTTTTCTCTCACCTCTTGTTCTTTCTGTCCAAACATTGAGATGCATAATTTAACTGGCGTCTTGCCTAATTCCTGTTCGAAGTGGAGTAGTTGTTGAAGAGTGTTTGATTATTTATGTCTCTTCCCCCACATTTCTCGTTTGCTCCGAACCAGGAAAAGTAGGGCTTCAGAACAAATTAGTTTTGATTCCTTCAAAGAGGGAGATTCCAGATTTTGTTCTGTGATTTGAAAAAAAAAGAGTAAAAATAAAATTTATTGATGTGCAGGGCTCAAAGTTGTCCTTAAATTCCTTAAACAAAAGAAAGTGTCCTAAATTATTAACACTAAATTGCCAAAGGAAGTCATTGTGACTGCTTTTTAATTTCAATTAGAGAAACAGTGATGTATATAATGACACAATTTCTTAGAATTTTGTGACTTTTTGTACAACATATAATTTTTTTACTGTTAATATTTACTAATAACTTGTTACATAACTGTGTAAATAGTATTAAAAATGTTAAAAATTACTTTTAAACAAATTTCTTTACACATTAGTTATTCTTTCACAATCCTGTCATTTTGACTGCTTTTGGGCAATATAGGTAGGTACATACAAGTTTCAGTCTTTCTAGTGTTAAACATTTCAATAAATGTCCTGAAATTGTTCTGATTTTTTAAAATTTTGGTTAAAGTTAAAGGTAGAAACAATTTTTTTTTTTTTTTTTTGATCTAAAAAGGAATTAAAGAAATTTTAAATTCAAAAATTATGTTATGTGTCATGAAACAAAGTAAAAAGCAATATGAAAGACAAAAGTCTTTATAGCGCGTCAAGTACGATATTAATCTACCTCCAGAATTCGAGACAATTACCCTTCATTTGATGGCATAAAAGCATTTGATGTATATAAAAGGATTCGAAATATTTAAAAAGTTCTTATCTTTCTACTCCTTCCTCACCACTATATCCATACTCTACTGTTTTTAACAAGAGAATCCTCATATTTTGCTACTGCTTAACAATTTTCCATGTTTAGACTACTTTCTCTCCTTTTTTTTGTAGGAAAAAAAGCAAAACTATTACCAATTGTATATCTGCGAATTCATGTTGGAATTACAAATTGCTCCCTTAGCATCCTTAAATTGTCCTTAATTTTAGAGGAAATTTTGTCCTTAATTTTTATATTTTGGTCTTCCAGCCCAAAAGAAGTAGTTGTATTAAAAAGTTAGAAGTTGTTAGTTAAGTTAGAAGTTGTGTTTAAAAGTTAGTTTTTAGCTTAAGCTTTAAAATATAAATATCGATATAAAATTTATATCGATATGTTCGATATATATATAGATATAAAATTCATATCAGTAAGTTCGATCTATATCGATATAAAATTTATATCGATATGTATATCGTATTTATATTATAAATGTTATATATCTATGATAACAGAAATTATCTTCGTGCTTTCGAAGAAGGTAATCTAGAGATACATAAGAAGCACAAGCGGAGCAAGTTCCATCCCTGTAATGTTATTTTTGCATTCTTTTGTCTTTTGTGCCTGTTCATTTGAGCCTTTTATGTCATTTTTGTATTAAATAGTTCAAAGTTTCTTCCTTTTTTCTTTTCTTTATTTCACTACTTTCCTCCCATTTTGAATACTGTTTACAGGACGTCATAACTAAGATTTTTTTCTTCTCTCCTCTTACAAAAATATTTTCTGGACTCTTATTGTATCTAACTTTTTTACAGTTGTAAACCAAATGTCCCTAAAACGATCAAATTTTAGGAAAATTAATAAAAGTAAAACGGAATGAGTTAGAAATGAACGATTTGTTACATTCAACTTTAAAGTTGAGAAAATTTTATTTTATTGATATGTAAATTATGTTGTAAAATTCATCAACAGATGGTGCTTCTAACTGAAAAGTATATAACAATGTTTTCAAAATGACCACCATTTGCAGCAACAGAAACGTGGTGGAATCTGAGGACAAAATTGATATTGTGCAAATGTTTCAGTTGGAAATGTCTAAAATGCTGCAGAAAACATTATTTTTAGTTTTTATTGTCAGCAGTGCTTTCTGTGAACGAACTTCAATTAATTTTGGAATTGGACTTTTCAAATTAGTTTCCTAAACAGAATGCAGTTAACCGCACTGACTTTTTCCATTTTACTTTTATTGATTTTTCATATTATCACTTTTTTTTATCACCTGTTACTATACAATCTTTTTTTTTTCTTCGTGAGAAGCGAATCACTTGTATAACTTTTTATCTAGTGATAGAATTTTCATCTAACTTGCAACCTTCATGATTTGAGAAACTTTTCTAAGACATACTCATTAATCTGCAAATTATTAAATTTTATGCAAATTACAGTCTGGTTAAAATTTGATCCATATTTTTGCATTTTTTTTTTTTTTGAATATCCTAATTGTACAAAGGAACAATAATCTTAGATACTGAAACGAAGAAGTATTCCGAAAAGCTAAATTTTAGACTTACTCAAGATAAAGTGGGATTGCAAATATTATTGATTCTTGTTCATTTTTGATTGTATATATCAATTGTGAATGATGGTACATGAAGCGATGTGCAATAAATCTATCCATATTCGAGATAACTAGCTGTATGGACATATAACCAATAATTTCTACATATAACCAATTGTGTTGTCATAGTTACAGTTATGTGCAAAGTTTCAGATTTCTACAAAAATCGAATTCATTTATTGGTTTCGTGTTTTTTTTTAATTAAGAATTTGTTTAAAAAAAACCTAAAATAAGTGCATTATAAATACTGTTTGGATTAAATAACATGGTGCGTAGCGTTTTTAAAAAGTGCTTAAAGGTGCTTTTTTTTCAATTTTCGTTTTTTTAAAAGCCCTTAAAGGGGCTTTTTTCATTGGGTGTTCTTGAAAAGTGCTTCATTTTCCCTTTTCGAAAATGAGATTTTTTTCTTTATCATGTCGATTTTCGCCACGTTTTAAGCAGAAGCATGCTTTTCACATTGTTCAATTCAACGTTTTCACAATTCATTCTTCATTTTTTAAGACACTATTCCCAGCAGATCACCGAAGTCAAGCATCACTGGCTGCGGTCAGTGTGCGGATGGGTGACCACTTGGATCAGTCTGCGTAGGGACCGAGGGTGTGCGGTATGGGTCCTCGTTAAACTGTTCTATCGTAAAGTGCTCGACATGTCTTCGAATGGCATGTCTTCGGATCATCCTTAGCGATGTTTCCCTTGTCGCCAATAGCCCATTGTGCAGCTCTAGTGCGACGTAAATGAACTACAACAACAACACAATTCATTCTATCACAATCTATTTTTTCGTCCCGTCGGTCCATAGCGTATGAAAGCGCCAATCATTTTACATGTTTGATGAAATATTGTCCGCATGTGCATCTACTGAGCTGGGAGATTTGGTGAGATTCTTGCACTCTCATGTGCAACACTGCTGCATTTTGCAAGTTATTCGCATTTTCAGGTTTCATTTTCCACCGTCTGATATCGAACCGAAAAACCTCTGTATCTTTTTATAATATCTAATACAGGGTAACAAAAAAGTATGGGGATCACTTTTGTGGTTATCTACCACTAAAGTTTTAAAACCTTTTTACATACATAGCATACTGATCTAAAGCTCTGCTATTAGACTTTCAATTGCAATACTATTTCATAAAATCACAAAAATGCCTTTGAAGAAATTTGACAAAAGGCTAATTGGTCAAGTACAAGCATTTTTAGAACTTCGATGGAGACACGGGATTATACAAACCCATTTTAAAAAGAAAGGTATTGCGATTTCACTCAGCCATATCAGTCGCATCAGGAATTCAAAACTCGGATCGATGCAAAATAATGCAAAACTAAAGGAAGTGGACGGCCAAGCAAATTAAAGAAATCAGATTTGCAGAAGCTTGATAAGATGACATCAAAACCGGATCCACCAGCACAGGCAAGCATGGCTAAAGCTCTTAACGTGAGTGAGCAAGTTGTAAGCTATCAACTAAAACAAAATTTGAAGAAAAAATGCCATAAAAAACCTAAATGTCATAATTTAAGTGAGAGACCGGTGCAGATTAGGAGGCAACGCTCATGGCCTCTCTGCAAGCTTCTCCGTAAGGACAGATGGCGAAAGTTCATTACAACTGATGAAGCTTGGATCTATCTATCTGATACCAATACTAAATCTAAATTTCAATATCTTAGCCGTGTGCAGGACAGGCTAGACTTGACACCATCAACCACGGTGCCTCATCCCAAAGACGTAATAGTTTGGATGGGCATATCCGCCCATGGTGTGACCAAACCTCGGTTTGTGAAACCTGGGGCCAAAATAAATTCTGAGTGTTACATACAGAATATATTAAGCCCTTTCTTAAGGATGATTACTGCAGATTGTACGCTAATGGGGATGCTGTATTCCATCAGGACTCTGCCCCATCGCATGCATCTAAGGTCACATAGAAATTCCTAACAGATCAGCAAGTGCAATTCCTGAAACCAGAACAATGGATTCCAAACAGTCCTGATGCTGCACCTTGCGACTATTTCCTATGGGGACATCTGAAAAACAAACTGAATAAGCGAAGAATTTCTACATTGAGAGGCCTTCAAAGAGCTATTAGAGAAGAGGTGAAGAAAATCCCCCACGAAATCATTTTGCGGGCTTTAAAATCATGGCCGAAGCGTTGTAGACAAATCTATTATGCTGGAGGTCGACATATTGAGAAGTATCGCTGAATTTAAGTAATAAATTTTGGAAATAAAAACATTCAAAAATGATCCCTATATTTTTTTGTTACCCTGTAGATTATAGAAAAGTGTTCTTAGTCAGAAACAAGTTATTTTCTCATGATCATTTAAAGTCTGAAAATTATTTTGCATTTTGTTAATATATATAGTGCTTAAAAATATTTTTTGAGTGCTTAAAAAGTACTTAAAAGGTGCTTATTTTTTGTTGAAAGATTTAGCTACGCACCCTGAATAAAATTATTCATGTTTATAATAAATTTACTTACCTTCTCCAAACAAAAAAGATACAAAAAAAAAAAAAAAATAATAATTCATAACTGAGTAAAATTTTCCATATTGCTCTCAAAAGAAATAAACGGGGCGATAAGCGAAATGTAAATTACATAGTTTATTCGCGCCTGTTACAGTTTACATTAATTGTATTTATCTTTTATTATAACTAACTATATTTTATTCCCTGGAATATTTCTGAGACAAAGTGTATAAAATGTTCTCTCTGTCTACTTTTGTTTTACGATCTGCCTGGCTTTGTATTTTATTTGTAGTTAAATGTATCAAATTGTTTTCCTGTCATACTTTTTTACTGTTAAAAAGTAGAACTTTACATTTCTTGATAGTTTCTCAATACTTGAATTAATTTAATATTACATGCTTAAAAAAACGATTTAAATTTTCTGAAATGTACTGTTGTTACCATTTTGAATCCATTGTTGCTATAGGTACAAAATTTAAATATTAAATGGCAGTTGCGTGTAGACTAGTATGCAAATGAGAATTCATTATTTACAAGATTGAGTTTTACATAAAGAAAATACCGTAAAATTTGTTAGCGTATTTAAATAGTTTTCTTTTTTTTTTACCTGCTTTAAAACGTGTTTTGTATGGCTTCCCTCTTTTTTTTGCTTCAAAGTTTGTTGTCCATTTACTTTTAAGAAGGCATTAAAAGTATGGCATAGTTAACAAATAAATCATGTTTTTTCAGGCTATTGTTTCTCGTTATGCGATACAGGTATTTGCGATGACATTACTGTTTAAACTGTCTAGAAAAAGCTTTTCTTCAGTCGCTTAAGAGCTTATTGTTCCCTTAAATTATTACATTTTTGAAATGTATTCATACATATATATCTTTATGATGTATAAATTCTACATATACATTGCAGTTTGTTTGAAATTTGAATTTATATTAAAAAGTATTTTCACATTTGAAGTCTTCCTTGTTGAAGAGTGAAAGAAAGCGATTTTTTTTAAAATAGAAATGATATGAATAGGATTTTTTTTAATTGAAATATTGTGTAAAAATATTATGTGTTTTCCAAAACTGTGAGTAAAATAATAAAAGCCACAGTTTAAATACCTTAACCTCAAGCAAAGTTATAATTTTAAGTTTTTGCTCTATTTTGGAGCTTTAAAACGAACGGTTTTGATTATTTTTTTAAAAGAAGAATAATTAAACTTATTTAAAAAATTGCTGTTTTTCAAGATTTTTTTTTTTACCCAGTTAAAATCTTTAAAATCAGTAAAAAATTTTCAATTTTTGTTAATTTTTAAAAGTTTAGAGAAGACAACCTAGGAGTAATTTTTCAAACATTAAGATATTAGGTCTCAAGCTCTAAATAAATATATATATATATATATATATATATATATATATATATATATATATATATATATATATATATATATATATATATATATATATATATATATATATATATATTATATATATATATTATATATATATATTATATATATATATTATATATATATAATATATATATATATATATATATATATATATATATATATATATATATATATATATATATATATATATATATATATATATATATATATATATATATATATATATATATAAGTAATTAAAAAGAAGATTCGGGGTTACAGTTAAACAATCTCATGTAAGTAATATATTTAATGCATTCATTGGTGCATACATTTATCATTTTTTTTTAAGAAAAGGTAAGGTGCTAACTTAGCATAATTTTTTATATATATATATATATATATATATATATATATATATATATATATATATATATATATATATATATATATATATATATATATATATATATATATATATATATATATATATAAAATTATGCTAAGTTAGCACCTTACCTTTTCTTAAAAAAAATGATAAATGTATGCACCAATGAATGCATTAAATATATTACTTACATGAGATTGTTTAACTGTAACCCCGAATCTTCTTTTTAATTACTTATTTTAGTTTTAATTTGACATCCCCTTAAGCAAGTTACTAAAAACAAAAATAGTTGTTTTTCCAAGAAAAATAATTGATTTTCCTAGCGTTAAATGTGGAAAAATGAGTAATTGTAGTGTCTTTCTTTGTTTATCGCATTGTGAAGTCGTTAGCACCTAAATAATAATTATAAAAACCCGCATTGTTTGACTAATGTCTCTAAGATGGGTAACTATTAAATGTTATTCTTGTTCTGATTGTTAGGTTTGCGTACCACCATAACATCGTAATAATTTATCACTAGTAATAGAAAACCACAGTAGTAATAGAAAACCTTCATGGAATATTTGTTGGAAGGTTTGCATAGATTTTCGAATACTTCCTTTAACTAACTTGCTGTTTAGCAAATTGGCAAAATTGGGAGAATGTTTCTCCCCATTATACTATTTCCATACATATGAACGTAAAAAAACCGGTTTTACGATGCGGAGAAGCAGGTTAAAATATGACTTTTTACGTGCAGAACAGTCGGTGGGATAGTAGTTCTATTTAAGAAGTAATTAATTAACTTTAAGTCTACTGATCTTTTTATCTGATCCTTTTTTGTTCACCAAATTTTTAAAGATGTTTCATTTAAAAATTAACAACTTGGAGACGACCTTATTTTAAATCCAAAATTATGTCAAAAAAGTTGATAAGTAAAATTAAGACAGCATATTTATGTCTATTTTTACTCTTTTCGTGTTAATCCTTGACTTAGCCTTTCATTCATCTCTGCATATCTGAATGTCGCGGAAGATATCCTTATCGTGTCCGGCAAAGTAATGGTAGTTTTTTTTTTTAAATCACTTTTCCTATTTCAATCTGTCGGAAGAAATTGCTCTGCTCTATCTCAACGAAGGACATAGAATAACTCATTGTTTTTTTTATTTATTTTATTTCACCGTGACCTTTGTCAGTGAGAAATATTCTATCTCTTCTGCTCTCATTATCTCTATTTTAGAAAATGCGTTGATAAATAATTGATAGAAATAAAATCAACTGGAGCTCGTATGTAATGGATGCAAAAGCTGATATCCCAGGTGTAGCTAGTTGTACATGGCGTAAAACTGAACAAGTAGCTCGCCTGCGAGCTTTTTATTCTAGACACAGCATAAAAAGGTATGGGTTCAACTCGAAAAGCGTGTTTAAGTAAATGACCATACACTGTAAAAAAGGATACTCAAATATCACGAAACTTTCTTCATTTTTAACGAAATCTTTACCTGGTATATGTTCCGAGCAAAAATTCCGTCAAAGTGACGAAATAATTATCGTCACTTCGAGGAAACGAATTTCGTTGTCCTGAAATCCAACTTTCTCCAGGTCATATTTCTTATTGTCCTTCTCTCTCTACACTGGCTAAACTCAACAACATAGACCCAAACCCCACAGATTATCAACTGCTCTATTCGTCAAGGGTCTCTGACATTGCCAGGACTGCTTTGGACGCCTTCGGTGGCTATTTGATTTCACTGTACTACTTGAGTTAGACAACAACAACAAACGAATTTCGTCAAAATTAAACGATTTTGTCACTATCCCCCCCCCCCGAAAAAAAGACGTAGTGCCTAATGTATCTAACTTTACCGATAATCCTTTTATCGTGGGCACCACATAGGTGGCACAACGCTGCAGTGACAGATAGCATTCTTGGCAACCATACAGATGGCCGGGTCAATTTGTCACTTTATTTTTCGATTGTTTAGTCTTTATTCTAGTTACGTCATTCTGGTTAACAATCTCCCACAATGCACTACGAGTTGAGGAAACGTTTTCGTCATAGATTTGAGATTTCTCGTTTCGTCACAACGCGATTTCGTGACGAAATGATTCTCAAAATTGTCAAGACTAAGAGATTTTAACCAATGATCCGTCTACCGCTGAGTATATATTACGTCAGCACTGTGGTCATTGCCAGCCGGGATGCGGAATTCGTAACGACCAGCCATCGCTGGGGATTCGTACCCGCGAAGGCGAGCACTCTATCCTCTGAGCCTCCACGACTCTTACTTATACATTGTAATAAATATTATAATTCAGACTATTATATAACTAAGGAGCCGTGAGAAAATTTTAGATTTTATTAGGGTGCTTCAACTTGAAAAAATTTGGGACATCGTGTGTAATTCTTTTCAAATTGTTATTACTAATAATAACCAGTTTTTTTATTCTTATTTTGTTTTTCAGGGTTTATCTTCGTCGTAGTGTCCTCAAAACTAACCTTATCGGAGCTTAAATTTTCTGGGGTATTATGTTTAATGATTTATTTATATTTAGATGTTGTCCAAGAAAACTGTATAATGTAACTTATGAGAATCGAGTTCATCTCACTTAATTTTCTACATATTAAATTCACTTTGTATAAATTTTATCTTTGTGTTGCAAGAATTTTTTATAACATTTTTTAAGGAAATATGTTTTTGTTATTATTGCCAGGGGTCGTTAGTTCGATCCTGGAAGCTGTACAACTGACGTGCTTACGCAGCAAGGTGCACGTTAAATCTGCGATAGTTGAAAGTTTTTCTCGCTGGTTGTGGTATGGAAGTTTGATGATTGGGGCATCAGCTCAGTCGTGGTCCACGTCGTCTGACCCTGGTCAAAATTATGGCTTTAATCATACGGCTTTTTCAGTTGCTTCACCTTGGAGACAAGGGCACTTTATAAGACTTAGATATCCGCAAAAAATAAAATGAAAAAATAATAATCCTGTGTAAGCAATAGGACAAAATATCAATTGGTGAGAGTGGGCTCCTAACGGAAAAATTTTGTGATGCGTGGTAATGTTTTCTTTATTATTTGTCAGCTTGATTGTGATATTTTGGTAAGTTTCGTGTGTTTGTGTTGGGTTCTGAAGTTGTTAATTTATATTCTGATCTCTTGGTAAAAATGATATTTTTGAAAACCATAATTGTGATAATATTTACAATTTTGTATGTGATATTTACTGAATAACGTGAAAATTTTAAGTGTTAATTTTCTTCTCCTTTTTTTCAGGTAAGAACTCAGCGTTTTATTTCACCTAAAAAGAAGAAAATAAAGCAGTTCTAGAAAGTAATGTTAAAATTGTTTAAACTTTTATGCAATTGATTTAATGTTGAGAATGATGAAACTACGATAAAATACAGGGCAATGCTATCTGTGTCCCATAAATACCAAAGGAGTTTCATCTTTTAAATGTTCCTAGAGGCATTTTTTCCCTCTTTTTTTATTTCCTTTCTTTTTTTGTTATAATTGTTGAATTGCGTGATTTTTGTGTGACTCAGAGATTGCGTATTTTTTTTCTGTTTGAGAATATTTCAAATCCAGTAATTTGTTTCCATCGTAGTCCATGGGAAAAACAAACTACGTGTTCAATTATTTAAAAAAAAATTTTTTTTTGGAGATATTTAGGGATTTAATTTGTTTTTAAATAATTTTTAGCAAGTGTTTTGTAAGTTTCGCATTATTAAGGTTCTTAAAGGCCTAATTTGACTTTATAGATCAGAATTTTATTACGATTCCCCCCCCCCCTTCTAAACAAATATTTGCTGATCATCCTTTTTAAAAAGATTGACATGCAATTCTATAAAACATTAAAAAAGAAAACTATAAGAAGGATGAAACAACAAACTAATACTAATATAAATCATCTTAAAATTTATTGTGAAGAGAAAATTAGGAAAAAATATTTATTATAAGACAGACAGCATTAAATTATGATACTCCCTTTTTCGTTGCTATAAATATGTAAAATATTTTTTGAATGGAATTAAACTAATAATTAGATGACCAGTTTTAATATTTTTGCATAGTTATGATTGTTTTTCGGCTTTTAATACTTTTTTCCCCCGTAATTCAAACACAGTTGAAGATTATGCGAAATAACATTTCATTGAATTTGGGAGCTTACAATTACTTTTAACTGCACGGTAATTTTAACGGCACAACTTTTTCCCATTAAAACAAACATCCTTCAAATACTTAAATTAAGAAAAAAAAATTATCTGTTGACTTTCACACATTTTTAAACTCAAATTCTTTTGTAAAATCTTCCTTTGTATTTATTTTACTAAAATATGATTGTAAGCAATAATTCATCGCTTAAATTTTAATATAATACATAGATCGTTTTGAATTATTGTGAATTTTCTTATATACAGTTTACTTTGGGTATCTCAAAGTTGAAGGGATGCTAAAAAATTTTTGAGATAGCGAGTTTTCTAGATAACAAGTTCAGAACGAAATATGTTCTAAAAAGTAGAAAAATATATTCTGAAATATTATATTCTAGAAAGTAGAAACTATTATTCTAAAAAGTATTCGTGAAACATAAGAATAACTACTATTAAGTACGTAAGTAATGATAGTTGACTATAAGTCTAAATACAACAATAATAATTTTATTTTTAAAAGTAAGGCAAAAATAATGATCCATTAAATAGAAAAGAATTGGTTTACAATAAACTTACTTTTTGATTTTTCCAAAAAAATTCAAAATTCAGCATAACACAAGGTTTTGAGAGGAAACTCTTTGACATAGGAATTCAAATTAACATTAGGTGGATATATAATGCCAAAGGGAAAATATTTATTTTGACGCAACAAGGTTTTCGAGAGTGTACTGTATTTATATTTTAGGTTGTGTCTATTTTATCTGTTATATAGCTGGTTAAAATTTTATTTAGTTATAACCAGGGTTGGGTTTTTGCCGTCAAAAACTGGTTTCTGACATGACGGTGGAAAAAACCGCGTTTTTACCGGTAAAAACCGTCAAAAACCTACTGTTTTCTTTAATTTATGGCATATAGCGGACAATATATTATTTTCACTTAATTGCCTTTATAAATAAATGTGATTTTGCAACTATATACATGTATTCTTATAGAAGGGGATATGCATTCATACAGAAATATTGTAATATACTTATTGAAAATAATGATACTTAACTTTTATTATTATAGCTTGATTTGCAAAGGATTCAAAATTTTGCACTTCTTAATTGTTAGAAATAAACAAACAAAAAAAAACTTGGAACTATTAATAAATTCAAGATCTTAAAAAGAAGAATTTAAAATTTGGCATTTCTTAAATATTAGAAATAAGCTAAACAAAACTTTCAGAACTTGTAACTACTAACAAACTCTAAGTCAGGAATGACTTGACATTCTTCAGTTACGTAATATGCCAAACAAAATGATGCTTGGAAATGTTGAAAATTTTGCAGAGTATCCTAATATTTTACTTCAAATAGTATAATTTGATATAATCATGTTGGGAAAGTGCAAAAATCTGTTCTTAAATATCTTTTAACAACTTTTTTTCGAATTTTATTGCCCAAAAATGAATTAATTTTAAATCATAAGCAGTTAAACTCAAATTAAAATACAGTTTTATCAAAACTATGGGTTTTTGACAGAGGGCTTTTTGACATGACGGTAAAAACCATGGTATAAACCGGTAAAAACCGTCATGTGTCAAAAACTTGCCAACCCTGGTTTCAACATGCGCTATAAAATTCAAACCTATTGCATTGCTTGCAATAATAAATCTATAACATTAAGGTATCTGCTTTGCTTGCCCATCATTCCCTCTTGCAAGCTTGAATTTTGTTATCATTATGTTCTTATTCATATTTTACATCCGTTTTCGAATAATTTATGAATTTCTCCTTGATTTTTATCAATTTTGTGCGACCCGACTTCCCAGAATGTATCAAATAATGTTCATTTCCTGAGCGCGCTCTTTCTAATGAACAGCTATCGCAAAACGGGTGACCGCAGGGGAAAGTCGCGGTAAAAGGTCATAAAAATCTAATCTGTAGTGTCTTCAAGAACTTCTGTTTCGTAACTGATTTGATTGTGTCGTTTGTTAAAAGAGAGGAGCGACCGGTTTCTACGTAAACACCAACAAATGTTCGTGCTCCCATCATTTCTTAAATAATTATTGACTTGCAGAATTATTATTGCAATGTCCTAGAGACTGAATGCTTGAAAGGACGTTCACATCGATTCGTTAGGCATTAGTATGAACAGATGTATAGACACTAAGACCGAAAGTTTCTTTCTTTTCTTTCTTGTTCATCAAGAGGAATTTTCGCATTAAACCAGTCTGTGTAATTGGGCTGTTTTAAATTACATAAAATATATGAAATTATACTAATTATTTCATTCATATTAGGGGTTTATATAATTATATGAACACTGTAATATAATATGAGAATTTTTTTGAGTATCTTTGTAAAATTAGATTAAAATAGGAATTAAAAATTGACATAAAATCTAACATGAAATTATGTTAGGTTGGTAATCTATCTACCATGTGGTAAAAGAAACGAGAAATTAACGAAGAAAATTATGAGAATAATAAATTTAATATATTTATAAGATTTTTGGCTCGATGTTTTATTTCGCATTTTTTGCTTAATATGTTCTATTTTCGTTTCAAATTTTTTTGGTGCTCCTCACACTATTGTATTGATATATTTTGCTTTGGCTATATTAATACAATATTAGAAAGCACTCCTTTTTGCTGATATAATTGTGTGAACTGATGACAAGATTATAACTTTTCTTTATTTTGTTTTCCGGCTTTATAATTTTTTAAATATTTTTTAAAATTTTTTGTTAGTTTATAATTTTTCTCCTCTGTAGAGAATTTATATATTTCCCCCATGTTTTTATTTTTAACCTATATATATACACACACAGTGGAAACCCGATGTTGCATTTTACGCCCTTCTAGCGTTAGAAAACGCACGAATCGAGATAACGTAAAATCAGGGTAAAAAAATATATGTATATTTTCAAAAATTTACAAATGAATTATTTGAATTTTTTTTTTATCCCTCTCAATACTACTGTGTTCTCAAATTTGCTTTATGGTTTACATCTGCAAGTGTTTCAGAGTTTTCAAGTTTTCAACTCTTGATCAGTTGTGGGTATATCCTTCGATAATTTTTACTCATCTTCATCGTTTTCATAACTATCATCGGGAGCAAGCATTAAATCAGATATTAAAGGAATTGAAAAGAAATGGGATGTAGGTTGCGTCATCAACTTCGGAAGATCTTCAGACATATAAATTTGTTCGTAACATCTGTTGATTTTTTTTAGACTCTCTTGGACTTAAAAGTTGTAAAGAGAACTTTGGACTACTTTTGTCCTTAAAAAAAGAATATTGTGCTACAGCTCACTGTAATATCCATGGAAACGAGATGGCAGATCTTCTAGCTAAAAAAGGAACTGGTATTTTACAGAGCCCCCAGAGAGAAATTCCGTACTCTTCCATAAATAGAATAATTAAAAACACGATAATTAAGAGTCGTGAAAATATTTTAAATGAACAAATTGGTGGCAAGGTGTGGAGGGAGACTGAATAAGATCCCTGATCACCCGAGACGCAATGCGGTTGCTGCCTTTAGGTTGGAAACCGGACAAGACTGCCTTGCTACTTACCTTCACATAGACTTAATATCTTTCCCGATTCAAACTGTGTCTTGTGCGGGAGGACTTCCCAGTGAATGCTGAGTATCAGGGAGTCTGCCCCACAGTTATTGGCAACATCTATGACTGATACTGGAATACTGGGAGTCAGTTGCAAGCACTGCTAACTGACTGATTTTCTATTTATATTTCTATTGCTGATATTCTATTTAATGTTTCTTTGTTCTAATTGTTTTGGTATTTCGAATGTTTTTAAATTTTTGTTTAGTTTGTTGTCATTCCTTATGAGTCTGTGCGGATTGTTTTTACACTTCAGTGAATGATATATATATATAAGAGCTACTAGAAATTAAAAAAAATTAATAATTTTGTTCCGGAGGGCCGATGTTCCCGTTGGATACCGAGATGCTTTATTAAATCCATTTGTGATGAATTTTAGTCGACACTGTCCTACACTGTAGAAATCAAATTCAGAGCTTCCAGAACATTTATTTTTACTAGAAGCATCTTGCAAGTCACCGGAATAAAGGAAAAGAAATGATTACCTAATCAGTTGTTTAGTGAAACATTTTTTTAAATGATTGAAAGATTCAAAGGTTGAATTTTGCTGGAAAAAAAATCCACTCTTGAATTTTACAATTTAAGCTCCCATATTTCTTTTAGCCACACTTTGTGTGCTTTGCCCATCCCACCACACTTCTGATTTCGACTCGAGGGGGAAATATTACATGGGGTGGGCCACATTCACACAGCAGAAGACAAGACAAAAACATCCGTGCTCGGAGCGGAACTCGAACCCGCAGACATTGGCGACGTTAGTCTGCTCGGCCATCTAACCGGCGAGAGGGAAATATCCTCTCACAGACAAAGGGACAATAAGGTAGAATAGAAAAGAAGTCAGAAAAGTTACAAACAGAAAATAAACAAGGCTCTCATAAGAAAAAGGAAAACTCAGAAAAGTTTATGTGAGCTTTTTAGATAAAAAATGATTTTGATCTGTTAAAAAAGGGTAATGTAAAATCATCCGTTGTAGTGTAACATTATCGGCATAAGCAGTTTTTACGGCACAGCAGAAAATGACGTAGGGAGCGGAATAAGTACGAAACGGACAACGTAAAACCGAGGTTCCACATATATATACTATACTCAAGTTATGCCTGGAGAGGTTTGTGAAGAAGCAGTATCACACGTATTGGAGCCAAAGAGTATACAAAGGGGAAGAAGTCTAACTTCCATGGGCATAATGTAAACTAGTCCCTCAAGATAAGGTGCGGCCCCTGTATATAAAGGAGAAGCCGACTATTAGGGGCACAACAGCAGAGGTTCTTGAAACTGTGTGGTTTACACCCTCCTCTCCTCCCAACTACTACTAGGATTGGGGTGCAAAGAAGAAAAGTTAACTCTTTTTGTTTATTGTTGGTTTGTTCTGCATTTTTACACTATTAATAAACAGTACTAAACTATTAATTATATTTCTTTGAGACTACATTATATTATCCATGTTGATTAAATCTGTTAATACATTTTGACATAGAAAGAAAGAATAAAACGGCCTTCGGGTAACCATCGGGGTACTGAGGGAGATATTTTAAGCTTTTGCTTCTCCCTCAAATAGAAATGGTTTTGTTTTTAATGGCTACCGAGGCCGGTACCCCTTGAAGACGTCGGCTTCGGTGGTCATATTTTTATTTTATTTCATTTGTTTCTTGTACCTCCTGACTGTCATTTTACTTTTTATGCACAAGCGCTGGATCTTAGTATACATGCTCTGCCAAATCTGACTATACTGCTCACCCTGTAAGTTGTTTTTCTGGTATAGTGTACCACACCGAGTAGTTCCCCACGTTAGTTACGTATTCGAAAAGCTGGACTTCTTTTTACGTTCTTCGATGGAGCATCTGGATGATTTCTATCTTATCTCACGACAGAGACGCAAATAGCTGCCTACTATACTGAAATGTGACCAACTCATTCTTACTGTGGTTCGTGAGCTTTAATGGCTGCCGGGCAGTTTTTTAATTATTACTAAAATTCAATATATAGAGAACTTTGACAAAATGGCGGACATCTCTTGAAAATAGTTATAATTGAAAATAAAGTACTTCTGCGTAGGCAACAGCTAGACTGGGAAAAATTGGGTTCATATATTGTTTAAAATTAATTAAGTTGTTAGAATTGAAGGTGGGGAAGAATTTTAGAATATTTAAATACTGTTAAGTTGTGCATTTAGATTGGTTACCATTAGAGTTTATTTACTATACGAGGTAATTTTGAAAAGTCACCAAGCTGGTTGCCAAATTCGGCTAATTTAATTAAGGTTAAGTAATATAATCTCAACATTAGATTGGTTGTATGATAGAGTAATTTATGTATTAAAATAAAAATCGCTTATTTGGTTGTTGAATAAATTCCTTATCGAATTAAAATATTCGAAAAGAAATGCACCAAACGATAAGACACCTCACTTTTGGGAAAACTCATTTGTTTTAATTCGATGCGAATTTTATTTAGGTATGAATAATAGCCGAGACAAAAAAAATTCTTTTGTTTCATTTCCTTCAAATAAAAAAAACTGCCCAATTATACTAACAATACCGCATTTATTAATAAGATCGTTTTAATTCAGTATGTATTACAAAAAACATGCTCAAAAATTAAATTTCGAATTTTTTTTAAAAGCTATAACTTTTATTACTTTTTCTTTTCTTATTAATTTTTAAATTTTCTTCTGATAGGCTTACGGTCCTAAGAAAAAACTTCGCTACCAGTATTCTTATTAGTTTTTCAAAAACGGTGATGAACCTAGCTTTTGAGTTTCAGATATTAAGTGAACCTAGTTAAAGTTTCGAAAATCGCCTTTTGTTTAGAAACTAACTTTTTAGTTGTTTGCCCTTGAATTTGATTTTACACAAATTTTGCCAATTCTTAGTACTGGCAGTTCCAACCACTCGCTGAATCTAACTGAATCGATAAAATAAGAAGGATGAAAACTATTATTAACTAAAGTAAGAAAAGTCATTATTAATCGATAAAAATACAAGGTTGAAATTTCTAATTTAAGATAGTTTAACAGAAGGTGGTATAGGGGAAGAGTTATGACCAGGCCTGAAAGTGAGGACGAAAAAGATTAAAGTAAAAGTAGCTGGTTTTCGGGAGTAGTAAAATATGGTCTTAACTGGATTTTAATCATAAAACTGTTCATCACCATTTACTTTTATAAGGGTTAAGAAACAGTCCTTTTTCATGGATGTTTTACTCTTCAAGCTACAAGGAAATTATTTTATTTACCTATGCTTTTACTTTTCCGTTTTGATGTAAATGAACTCTTGAGTACTGGTGATAACGCTAAATGTTCATCGCTCATCTCCAGTAGCTATTTCCATTTTTGCTACTCTACAGGGGAAAACTTGGAAAGTGCAGGGAATATATAAAAATAATCTAAATTAACAGGGAAAATGCAGGGAATTTTAAATTTTTCCTTACAAACTTATTTTCGTCTTTTAAAAAAATGCCCATCTCTTAAAGCGCAATCTATAAGATATTTAAAGATAATAGTTCAACTATACCATACTATTTCATTTACTTTTAGCAATATTTGTTTTAAGTATGTTGTTCTGTTCCTTATTTTTTTCCCCAACAATTAAAACTAATAAAGTTATTTTAATATAGCTCACACATGAGCACTGTGATAGTGTGTTTCCTTTTAATATATTGTGTATAATATGTACTGGGAAAACACAAAGAATATTTTTCCAGATTTGACTGACAACCCTGTAATGATTGTTCGGTTAATTTTTAGTGGCGTCATGTGCTGTAGATATTAAAGAAATAGTTCACTTGTTCTAGTTTATAATTCCAACTGTGAGGCTTTTTTTCCTAAGCAACCATTCTTACTTTTTTTTTAAAGTTTTTTTTGTTCCACTTACCTCCTTCAGTATTAACTTTTTATTTCTTTGAATTGAAAGAGTTTAATTGAAAAAATTTTCTGAGACATAATTTTGAAAAATTGACGTTTCTCAGGAGAAAGTTCTGAAATACAAAATTGATTTATTTTGCTAAGTCTTTTAACTTTTTATGATCTAATTGTATGAAGGTACAGTGGAATATGTTAAGCTAACCGATCTTAATCAGTTAATCATTTATGTAAGTGGACCTTAAACTGTTACACCACAAGTGATCAATCTGATAGTAAGTGAGAGTCTTTAAAGTTTTAGAAAAGAGGTTCAAGTGAATTTGGCTATTAATTTGTCTTTTAGCGGCAAATTTAAAAGCCAGGAAAGCTAACAGTTTAAATGAGTGTTAGAAATTTACAAATTTTGCCACTTCTAAGTTTGAGGTTGCCGAATGAAGACAAGGCATAATCTTTATTTCCGATTGTCTAAGCATAAAAATTAATTTACGAAAACTCACTGAAATATTACTTATAACCTCCATTCACTTAGTTCTTCAATTGTTGATCACGAACTTAATAAAAATAACATTGTTTTCGACAGTTTTTTTTTTTTTTTTTGGAACCTTTACCGAACTCTTTCCCTTTAATTAACGAGGACGATGAGACTTTTACATGAATTTGATAAGGCAGCTACTTATTAAATCCTTATTGAAAAGGCTAATTCATGAGTGATTTACCCAATCGAGGGACAATGCGTGTTGTATTTCTATACGCTTTCCTGAATCCCGCCTTTTTTAGCCTTGATTTTTTGACAGTGATTTTGAATAAGTTGCGATTATGCAACGAGAGGGATTAATTCCTCATAATCTGGCTGTTTAGATTTAGTGTCACGCTATAATCAAAGCCTGGGCTCTTTTTTTTTTGCTCTGCTCAGATGAATGCAGATAGGCGTCGTAATTTTTATGATCCCATCCATCACGCAACCGCGAACTAAAATAGGAAATAAATGACGTCAACCTCAAACATTGAATACGGTTATTATTTTACGTTCAAATATGATGATCCGCTAGGAGACAAAATAAAGAACCCCCCTTTTTTTTATCAGTGAGATATTTAACTTTATAAAATGAGCATACATAAACTTCCAAGATTATCTGGACTAATCACATGTGCTAATTTAGATTTTTTTTTTCTTTTTGAAGTTTGTGTATTTTTTTAAGCAAATGCACATGACAGGTCCCATCTTCTGATTTAAAATGCTGTAAAACCTGAGAAAAATTTTATAAATCTATCGTTCGTTTAAACTTAAACATTGACGAGTATATATTAAGTTGAAGATTTCAACCGATCTACCGAAGAAATACTTAAGTTTTCTTCTTACAACATGAATACCAATGAATAAGAACGTATTCCAAGTCTGCTTTTCCATGAATAATGTTCAATATCTGTTACCTTTATTTATTAATGGATCTGAATCTTGGACTCTTACTAGCAGATCCTTGAAAAAGAAACATAACAGCAGAAAGAAGTATTAACTGAGGCTTAATTGGTGTTTTACAAGAAAGCAAGTAACGTGGCAACAAACTTAGTCTTCAATGTTATCAAGTGAGTTAAAACGTAAAAAATGGTAATGAGTCTGATCATATAGCCTGAAGAAATGACAATCACTGGATTTATAACATTTTGCTCTGGTGTTATGCTGACATCTAACGACTGAGAAAACGAACGTGCGCAAGATGGTCTTATGAAATAAGAAAAGGGGCACATATTAATTGGAAGGCAAGTGCAACAGATCGAATTTTTTGGAGAACTACGGCGGAGTAATATTTTTATTATATTCTAATACCTGTAAGCAACGTACTCCTCGGTTAAACTTTTACAAATAGATTCGTTGTATTTAAAAAGGTAGTAAAATTAATCATGGTTTTTGTCCTTTCATTAGTGATTAATAATGAAATCTGCAATAGCAATTTTTTTTTCAAATTTAAGCTTTGCTTAGTAATAAAATGAGTAATGATGTAAAACATTAAAAGAAACTGCTCATTCAAGTTTTGTTAGATATATGCTGCAAGACTTCAATTAGTTACATATTTATTTACTTTTTTTTTTTTTTTTTTTAAAAAAGAGCATTTTTTTCTCTAAATTCTCTGCAAATTTATTTTGATTTTATAACTAGTGATTACTTCTGATTTTTATTTTAAAAACTTATTCTGCTAAATACTATACGATTTTTATGTATTAAATTTTAAAATTTAGAAGAATGTAAAATATACATAAATTAATGTTTTTTTTTATCGAAGCATTTTAATTCGTACTTAGCGTATTTAATCTTAAATTATAAATTTTTTTTAAATAAATTTTTTTATTAAATAAGTGTTTACTCCTTTTTCCTGGAAATTTTAGTTTTCTCACAAAAACTGGCTTTGGCTTCAATAATACTGAATGCTACTTATATTATACGCATGCGCTGCTACACGTGACCTTTAATTTGCTCTACAAGGTCGATGTAAGCAATGATATTCATACATTGTTATGTATTCATATTCCTTGTATAAGTTGCGACCGCTTCCTGTTAGTTCTAGAAATTTTAAATCTAAATATATCCCGCACTTCAATTTTTTTTCGAATTAGTCAAAGAAAAAATATCACAAAAAACACTGTTTAAAATTGTTAGTGTTTACATTAGCTCTGACAGATATATTTCGTTAAGTTTTAGCATATTTTGTAAGCATGTGTGCTATCAATGATTTATATATCGAAGCCAAAGCAAACGAATCGTTCTTTCAAATTCTTGAGTTGCATATATCAGAGAAGGATTTATGGTTTTGAAGGAAAAAGCAAACCTGACTGTGAAAGTGCTTGGAACATCTTTTTTAGGTCACTCGTACGACTCAGGTTTGTTTTGGAGGCGCGGATGCGTTGTAGAATGAGTGATAGGCAAGATCTCCTCTCGTTCGTCAAAAACAGTGCTAGGTCAATGCCTTTTGTTGCGGGGTCATTCACACATTGCGTTCAATTATGTATACGAAAACAGTGTTCATCGCGCCCCTTCTCACTTTTCCTTTTTAACTTGAGTGCGTTGTGACAGGAGACGGTTATATGCTAGAATAGTTGAGCAAATGCCCCCTGAACATTTATTGGTTGCTTTAATTTTATTTATTTTTAATGTGTAAAACTACTATCCATATTGTCGTTGGAGATTTAGCTTGTTCACTGATTTTGTATGATGACTTCTATATAGTAAAATTAACGTTGATTTTAAAACTTCCATTTAAAGCAAAAGTGATAGGAAGGTTCTTGAATTGTGAAACTTTTTATTCATTCCAAAATTTTGAATGCAATTATGTTTTTCGTTTTTAAATAATTTCTTATAATAAAATAATGTATTGATGAAATGGAAAAAACAATTACCGTTTAGTAATAATAATAATAATGTAATCAAATCTAAAATATAACAAAATGATAAAAAAGTTATTTATATGCGGAAATTCTCAAATAACTTTCGAAAATGATTTTAATAACTCTTTTATATAAAATCAAAAATTATAAAACTCCTTTATTTTCTTGATATGAAAATAAGTTGATTTCGTCATGTGAAATCAGTAAAAACAGTATTTAATTTTTAAAAAAACTCATGTTTTATACATATTATGTTAGTATTATCTTATTCAAACATTAGTCGTATGAAAAAGCTGTATTTTATGAAATTTTTATCTAAAAATTTCGCAAATTCAACCACTTAGAACCTTTTTTCTTTTTTTTTTTTTTTTTAAAGTTCCCTCGGAAATAAGCTTGATATACTTTATGTTAAATGAAGAAACCAAATATTTTTCTTTTAGTTGTTAGTAAAAAAAAAAAGGAAATTTGAATTTAGAACAGAGTTAGATGCAAAAAGGAACAATTTTTGGTAAAATAAAAACCATGCGTTGCCTTTGTAAAATAAGTTATGATGAAACAAATTTTTCGAGGAGTCCCTTAGAATACTTAGTCCAGAAGTTAACAAAAATTTCAATGAGATCGATGCTTTAGTTTATAAGAAATTATGTCCTCTATCTGCAAAAAAGTGTTTAAAATCTCTATTTTCTCCCCCAGTTCGTCTATATAGCTATGACTGTAACTATAGCTATAATTGGCCAGCTATAAACTTAGGTATAATTTATTTAAAAAAGAACTTTTTTTTTAAACTTTAAAATCTATGTATTCTTGTTACACTTTCGTAAAGAACAACTTTTGTCTAACAGGGCTAAGAAATAAGTTGTGTGATTACTTTAAAGAAAGAAAGAAAAAAAGCAGTATTTAGTATATCATTAATATTATTTTAGTCTTTGACGGAATGTTATTCCCGAATATCATTGCATTTATCCTATCCTGTTCATTTCATAAGCTGATCAAATCACTGTTTCGAAAATTTTTGTTGTCAGCTTGCACCTGCTACTGTGATAGCAATTGTTGGTTTCATTACTATTTATAGTTTTGAGGAATTTCTTACTTTATTTCAATCGTAATTGTGATTTGCTTTGACTACGCAGTATTGAACCAGTTTTGTAATTGTGTTTGCCTAGCATGCCAATTTATTAAACATAGTTTTTTTTCCCTTCAATACGTCTTTTTTTTGTCAAAAAATATTTTTTGAAGTTCAGTAAATATAATATTTTATAATTAATATTTTATTTTATGAAATTTTATCCACGTGATTGTTTAATTGGGTATAATATGAAAAAAACACAACTACTTTCACTTCGAAAATTTTATTAGGAATAACATTTACCTTTTAGTTTAATTAATAATCTGAGTTTTAAATATGTTTACTAAATTCATAAACTTAGATAAAACAACAAAATAAATTATTTCTAAAGGAACTAGACTAATACAATTCCAACCTGCCGAATAGCGCAGAAAATGCTGTTTACTAGTTAAATTTAGTAGGAATTACACGACCTGTGACGTAGGCTATAGTATACCCAATTCATTAGTACGGTCATTTGACTTCATTACTTTTTATTTTAAATTACATAACTGATAACTCGTATGAATCGTTCGTTTGATTATAGAATCATTTTTGTATTCAAATCCGACTCAAAAGTAGTTTTCTACAATGTCAGTCAAAAAAGTGTTATTTGTTGAATTATTTATTCAGCTGCTTTTAGCAACACGTTTGCAAACATAAATTTTTTCTCCTTGAAATCTTTCATTTTATATGTCTTTAATTATTTAGATATTTTATTTATTTACCTTTATATTTTACGGGTTTTGTTACGTTTTCATGTAAAACAGAAAATTTCCAGGCAAAAGTTTATTATAAATTTTTTAGTTGATTTCACGACTTTTCATGTTTATATTCGAAGTTTTGTTAAAAAACTACCTTTTGGGCATTATTTAGTTAATGCTTATAATAATGTCCAAGTTATAGTTTATTCTCAAATGATGTCCTTAAAATAATAAATTATAATAATAAATAATAATAATAAAATTTCCATAAAAGAATATTCTAGTTTTAATGGTATATTATAACAATTTAATAACAAATCATGCATCAAAATGAAAGTAAACTAGCCCAGTTTTTTTAAAATTTTTTAACAAGTGTTCAATATGTGCACCATTTATTACACACACATTCAACACTAAGGCTACACTTAGGCTTTCAAGTCCATAGTATCTCTGGTTAAAACTAGGTTGGCTTATTTTCAATTTGGTGTATTATTTGTTGTAAATAGTCTTATTAAAAATAAAATTTCGTTGAAACTGGGATTTTTTTTAATGAATATCCTGCATTAGTTGGTTGGTATTTGCAATTTTACTTTTGTATACTTTTATTTCTTTTGTTATAATATAACAAATAATAAATATGAGAAATTTATTATTTTTTGGAGAAATTCGTTGAAGCATGTAAAAATTATTGCCAAACTATCATCTTCTGCCTTTTAGCATTTCTCACATTGTATATAAATGATCATTTAACTTCAGAATGACTGGTTTAATAACGCAAGGAAATTTTTAACTCCAGTCTAATTTATTACTATTCAAAAAATTTCTCAACGTTTATAGGATTTATCGTAAACTCGCGTTTAAATTTCAGAAATATCCATTTAAATGAATATTGAATTTAAATTTTCTTCTCCTTTTGTGTGCTTCATATGTTTTGTAATCGTTATAATGTTATTCGTTGGGTCTTGAAAATATATTAGTTTTCTAAAGAAATTTAATATGTAGTTTTTTTAAAAATAGCAGTGTGTGCAATCAGTAGATAATGGTCACCTCAAGTTTCTATCTGGGTCTTCTAGCGTAGGCGGTGTTACCATGGTGACACTGAACCCTGGAAATCTTCACATGATGCAGATTTCAGAAGAAGATGACATCTTCGCAAAAAAAATTTTGTATCCGTTGCTATAAAATATAATATTTTAAAGATACACTGTTGTATTGAAATTAATGTTGGAGAGACGAGTACTATTCCTGGAATATTCTACGGCTAACAGCTCTTTGAGGAACGTTTTGTTCATTTTTGTTTAAAAATAAAAAAAATGAAATCAATATAGCGTCAGTAGTCTTAATCCTTGAATTATTTTTCATATAACGGTGAATTTACTACTATATGGTTCAATTTTCGCAGTTTAAGGAAAGTTAACAATGTAAGCAACGCATTTAATATAACAGCTATGAATTAGGTTATAATTTCAGACCATAAAACTTACCTGATCTTAATTGAATACTTTTCTTCCTCCCTTCAAATTCAGTTATACTAAAAAAAATGAAAATATTTTTTATTTTAAAATTACCTTTTATTTTTAATTTACATTTAATTCAAAGGAATTAATTTCTTTCTTATTGCTTTCATATACCGTCTTATAGTTTAATTTAAAGCTGTTTAGTTGTCATTCAGCATCCAGCAGTTTTAATCAAAGAGACGAATCTTCAGTTTTTGTATTTTCGGTTACAAAAAAAAAAAAAAAAAAAAAAACGAACTCTTCTAAAATTTGGTTTAAAAAAAAAACAATTGATATCCAACTAATGTAATTAAATCAATGAGTTTATTGTATGTTATAATTATTTATAAATTTATTGAAATTTTCGTTATTAACTGAATTTCTATTTTTACCATATGCAAATCCAATTCGGGCAAATCAGTGACTGACAAATCTTCAAATATTTAATATAGATTTTTTTTAGAAATAAAAATAGTTTTTTAAAATAATTTTTTTTCATTAAATGTTGATGTTTCTAAAATAATCAATATTAAAACATTTTTTAAAATAATTTTTTATTAAATGTTAATATTTCTAAAATCATTGATATTAAAATTTTATAATTAAAATTCAATCTTATTAATTATAAACTTTAAATTATCCAGTATAATATTACTTTTTGTGTACATCTAGTTTCGGGCCAATCCAAGGTAACTAAAATAACAAATCAAACGTGCTTCTGAACTTCAGTAAGAACGCTCCATAAAATAGTCCCATCACCCTCTATTTATGCTCCTATTTTCATATTTTGTAATCTGGCACACTTGTTACGAAAATATTTTAAGTCATTTTTGAAAGTTTCCAATAAATGGATGCACATATGAATTCACTGCTCGCTTTATATATTACCTTTGCGTTTAATTCTGTATTATCTTGAATTTTTATTTTCTATTTTTTGCTTAGTTTATTCTATTTTCGTTTCGATTTTTTTTATACTCCTCGCACTATTGTATTGACACACTTTGCTTTGACTATCTTAATACAATATTTGAAAGCACTCTTTTTTGAGGATATAATCGTGTGAACTGATGACGATATCATATATTTTCTTTATTCTGTTTTCCATCTTTTTAATTTTTTTAAAACTTGTAAATATTTTTTTAAAATAATTTTATTTTAATAATTTTTTCTTCTCTTTTAAAAATTTTATTTTTTCCATGTTTTCTCAATATTTTTAACTAAATTCTCGTAGCATAACTTTTTTATGCATATCGTATAAATTTAATCCCGTAATTGCCTACGTATACGCTTTCCAGTAATGATACGTAACACGGCTGTTACTTCTCGAAAAATTCAGGAGAATCGGCAGCTATCTTATGCATCTATAATAAAGGGAATGTTTTTTGTTTTTTTAACCTCTTAATAGTATTCTGAAATTTGGAAAGCGAGTGCAAAAAACGTTTACCGCAATCTAACAAACCGTTTAAAACTTTTATCTAGTTTTTATTGAAATCGTTCTTGAAGATTTTTGCGATATTTCTAAATATCGAAGCAGTTTTAATAATAATCCATTGTAAAGTTTATACATTTTTCTTCGAAGCAAAGTTTCTTGTTTTCATGAGACAATTTTTTCGAAAGTGGCAAAATTTACTTTAGCAATTTTCCGCCCACTTTATTTTTAAATTATGATATCGAAGAATCTATGAACTTGAAAGTAAGTACAAATTATTGAGTGATTTTCCTCTCTCATTTAAAACAGAGTGGGATTTACTATCTTTTTTTTTAAATTTATTTATTATTTTTTATGTGCAGAAAAATTAAGTTTCCTTTCTCTTCGAACGAAGCGATGAAACCTTTCTTAGCTCTATTCTCTTTTGAAATCTCATTGCTAAGTCCTCTGTTTTTAAATTTTCATTGTTGAGAAGCTGTAAAAACAAACTTTTATCAATTACATGCTAATCCCAGCATAATGTATCTTGATTTTCTTAGTGTATTGAGACATTTTATGTACTTTTTATAACTTCTTGATCTTTTGGCTAAAATCCAATGCCCTTTCTTTAGGATTTCAAAACATAAAGTACTACTACATTCATTTAAAAAAAAAATCTGACTTATAAATAAATAAAATAATAATCTTTTCTCTTCAACAGTATTTACGATTTTTTATTTTTATTTAGTAAGAGGAAAGGATATTCAAATCAGCTAGTATTTTCAGGACGAACAACACAGTAGAAACCTGTAAAAAGGATTTTTTTTAATGAATTTTGAAACGATTGGGATTAAATTAATATTTTTTTTTATCTTATTGTACATATTCTAATCTTTATTTTATCATGTTACAATTGCAAAAATTTTAAAAAATGGCGCTTATATAATGCATTATTTGTAACTTATTTTTTAAATTATTCATAGCCTGCTAATAGCCATAATCATTACATAATTTATTGGTTATAAGCAATCATTTCTTTTATGACCATAATTATCAAAAACTTTGGAAGAAGAAAAAAGTAATCAAATTTGATTTCGTTTTGATTTTTTTAAACTAAATGACGGAAATTTTTGTTTCTCGTGGAATTTTTAAAAAATTAAAATGGCAGTGTTTTGAAGAAATTGTTTTTTTTTTTATGGGAATGACATAACATAAGTCAAACTTTCGTGGATTACTCAAAACCAGTTAATCGAATTTTTAAAAACAATCCCTACGTGCAACGAAAACAATATTTATTGTGAACATTGTGTCAAAATTTGAAGTAAATAGGTTGAAAATCGTGCCAATTAAGAGATACAGCAAGTAAGAGAAACATAGTTTTCGAGTAAAATGCTTTTAAATTTTCTGATCCGCATAAATGCATAAAATTTTGCAACTAATTAAATCAATCAATGCTTTTTTTCCATGATTTTCAGCAGGCTCAAGTGGCCCTTTTTCTTGTCCCCTCATTTGACTTCTCATATGTTTGAGTGGCAGCCGAAATTCTTTGGTCATCTTCATTTTGAGCCTAAATTTTGGCTGCTTGATCTTATTCCAACTGTACCATAATTGTCAATAACCCTTTGCAACCTTCATTAAGGCTAAATAAGTTGCAATTTCAACTGTTTATATTACCATTAGTTCTTTTTCGTACATGTTTTAAACACATTTTTTTCTCAATAAAATCGATAAAATGATAGTATTTTATTAAATGTTTTGATAGGAGTGAGCAAAACAACTGAGCGTACAAGTTAACATGTTCTTATGTGTTACCTCGCGTCTCGCTCGGCCTAGTATGCTGTAATTTAAATTTTTTACGAAAATCAATTCATTCTATTGTTTAACTATCAAAAAATACAATGCAGTTTTTTTTTTTCATTTTCTGAAAATTTTACTGTGTTGTACCCCCTTAGGTTTGCTCAGACGTAAAGTGTATTATTATTTTTGTCGTTTTTAAACTGTTAATCCATTTGAACTTCTTTTAGAGCTCTGAAGCGTTTTATTCCATTGTTTTTATAAGAAACAAGAAATGATGTCATTCATTAAATTGAAAATACAGAACAATGGCTTACGTTATTGAAACTTTACATAACTTTAAAGGACAGATTTTTCTCTCGCTATGTGTTGAAATAAAATGTCTCGGGAGATTATTACAGCAAAGTTCGTTGCCCTAGACTTACTTGTAGAAACACTAAATCTTGATTTCTCTTCATATTTTTAAACACTATACTGCATTTACATTGAAATAATATAAATTCGTAAAGTTGAATCCCTTTTGCTAGTTTTTATCGCTTTCATCTTTTATAATGGGCTTGCCTTCTTCAAAATAATAGCGGCAACGAAAAATGATTTTGCGAAAGATGTCGGAAGGATTACATTATTACAAATTGAGCCAATTCTGTCCTGTTGTGAAAGTGCTTCACTTTCCTCTCTTTCATATGTCGTCCCCCCATCCCAATCCGATTCCTGGTTCTCGAACTCTTCCCGCTCATTACGAAGGATTTGGTGTTCCCGTTGCCAGGAGCAACCCAGGTTTTATGAGTGGGCGATCTGTTCGGGCACGTGGGTTCGTTCACTTTTGGAGAAGAGGCGGGCGTTTTCCAACCGATTCCCCTTCATTGTTTGTAATTAGAAGAACTTATAATACTTATTTCAAATTTTCGAGAATTAAAATTGCCGGGGGTTTGGTTTAGTCATTGAAAGATGTTGAGTAGGATTGCAGTATTTTTATTTATAAAATTTTTTTTTTTTTACATTTTTTTTTTTTTTATCGTATAGCAAAAATTGATCGCAAATTATGAAACGATTTGAAATTTCGCAAATTGCCTGAGCATTCAATCTAAAGGATAATGATAAACATTTTTCGAATAAAATAATTTTTTTAATGGCGTTAATGTTTATAACATAATTATAAGAAAACTCTCCCACCCCTAAATGAAAGAAGTTATGTATTGAGAAATAAGTTATAATCAATTCTAACTTGACCCTTTTTCATATTTTGCCTGTTGAGAATTTTAATTGTATAGAATGCCTAAGTAATATTTACAATTACTAGATAAAGTGTATAATTATCATATCGCGTATTGCGCCTAAAAATAATACGCATTCTATAAAATGATTTGATATTCTATGGAGAGCCAGCGTATTTCACACATAGCCTGTAGTTAAGGTTGCTGACGATTTTATAAATCCGACTTTTTGGGAGTCGTCTGACACTTTCAGGCTTATTCTAATGAGTTTACTTACCTAGGCTAATTACAGAATATTGCTCAATCAGTCTGATCTATCTCAAGTCGTTTGCGATGAACCTACATAGCACATTGCAATAAGCCTGCCCAAATTAAGGCTGATTGAGTAATTTTTTACTAAAAAGTTAAATATATAAAATATTTTGAAACTTTTTCAATTAGTCGGCCTTTTTGCAAAAAGACGAGAACATTTGCAAAGAGCTGGATTAATTATATTTATATATATATCACGATTACTTGCCGAGTTTTCCTTTTCTGTTTCATGTTAAGCTAGGTTAATCCGGGTCACGAATAATTTGCATTTTTGGCTTCAAATCCTGAATTTCTCAGTTACTTTTGAATTATCAATTCTTAAACCAAATAAAAATATAATGCCATGAATGCTTTTATTTCCTCCATTTGTTAAAAAGTATTCAATTGTGTAAGAAATAAAAGATTTTTCTTAAAGGGGTCCTGCTTTATCACAAATTATTAGTTTATTAACTTTTTGATAATTATTTACGAACGAACTAAACTAATACACTCATTCAATGATTAGCTGATATACTGGTTTGCTTATTTATTGATTCCCATATTGTCTTCATTCGTTCTATTTTTACCTTTTTCACTCGCTATATCAGGAATATTTCGAATGATACTACATACTAATTCTAGTCATATTAGGCTCGATTGCCCTTTTCCTCCCTTTCGAACTGCCGAAAGAGTGGAAGCGGGTTGGAAAAGTTCTGAATATTTATTTTTCGTTTTATTTAAGTTTTACAAATAAACTGATGATGGAAATTTTATTTTATAACCGTCGTTGAACAGGCGACCCAATTTTGGTTTACGATTACTAATGTTCAACTCCGTAGCCTTGTAATTTTGAACCCAATTCAGAAGACAAGGGGAATTCCTGGATCAGTACCCCCAGAGGTATGATTTGTTATGGGAACATGGAGGACTTTGTGACTCGACAGATTTAACGTGCATCAGTCACCATTTACTACACGGGGAGTCTTCGGCCAACGGGGATCGAACCCACGCCCTCTTGGATATGGGCCCAGTGCCCTACTAACCAGGCTACCCCGGTCCATGGTGGAAATTTACTCTTTCTCCGCAGTATCTTTCGAAACATGTAAAATAGAAGGCTGTCATAATTTGAGATATAACTAAGGCGTGTGGTATTTAACTCTCTATTTTAATTTTTTTTCTGATGAAATTATACCAATATGATTCTAAAAAATTTATTTTAACAGCATTCAAATCGGCGTTCGTTAGTTTAAACCAAATTTTTTTAAAAAAAAATCTTAAAAATTGACAAATGTGCGAACATTTATCTAAAAATTGTCAAACACTATTTCTTCTAATCTAATAAAGCGATCCCTTTATTTTCTATCTTTTTCTGAAAGATATAGTTCTGTTGAATGATAATTTATTATTAAAAGTTCGTGAAGTATTGAAAAGAAACATTCGTGAAAACCAAAATTAAAAATTTAACTTAAGTACTCTTCTCTCACCATCTTGAAGTGATTGGAATAAACGTAATTTTTAAATGGTTGTAATCATTATGAAAACAGGTCTAAAAATAACGGTTCATTTAATGTTTCAGCTGATGAAACTTGTTAGGGTGATTCGGGGTAATTCACGATCACTCTGTTTCTGGGGTAAATAATGATCACCTAAGTTATATTTAAAAAAAAAAATTTTTTTTTTAAATTTGAGACATGGACAAGAATGCTTGTACACTTTACTAAAGTATAACTACATTTACTTAATAATAGCTTTTTGTTTTATCTAACAAAATAAGTATCTTTTAAACTGCTTTCTGTATTTTCAATTTCAAAGATGGGTTTCAAAATGTGCACATTTCTGTAAAGATCCCCCTCCTTCTCTTAATAATAAATATTTTGAGTTACTTTATATTTCTTTGATATAAAGATAGTGTAAGCTTTTGTTTAATTGTTTCACATCTACTGTAAACATTTTAATTTATTATAGAAAACTGTATCAAATGTTGCCCCCTACAGATGGGGTAATTATTGATCACTGGGGTAATTCCTGATCACCGTCATTTCTTCTTATAAATAGTCAGGATTGGCAGGTTTTTGACATGTGACAGTTTTTGACAGTTTAAACCATGGTTTAATCCGTCACGTCAAAAACCTCACTGTCAAAAATGTCGAAAATGTCAAAAACCTATATTCATATGTGAAATTTAATTAATGCATAAAATTTATATATTTTTTTATAAAGGATAGTGTTTCTAAATATGTTCTAGAAAAAATAAATTTGAAATTTTGAAGAAACACTTATATTTTGAATAGTAACCAAAATCTTGTACTTTTGAAAGCTCACATCTTTTGTAATATTATGTATTCATTTTCATGTGTTATTGAAAATCTGCAGTGATATTATTAAGAAACTTATTTATAACCAAATTTAGTGTATAGTATTGATTATACTAAAAATTAGACATTTTTAAAGATAAACATTAGCAGTTTTGTACATTAGACATCTTTTAAAGAAAAATCTTTTTAATATTCTTTTAAATCTTCTTAATAATCTTTTTAACATAAGACATTACAAATTTAAGTGCTTTCTGTTAAATACACAGAGTAGTTAGTGTCGATTTACAGTATATTCAGCCTATTCATTTACTATGCTGAAAATTTAGTTTATCCAAATACTTGTGAATTTCATTTTGCTGAATACTATATAGTTTTGTTGAATATCTAAATATTCAGCTGTTGAATAATTACTTCCTGCTTTCAAGATATGCATTATTTGTATTCTTAATACAAGTGGAGAAAAAAAAATTAAGAGGTAAAAATTGTTTTAAAATGATAAGTGTAATAATTATAAATAAATATAATAAACAATATGAATTATATTTATCATTATTCACAAATATAAATACTTTTAAATTCAAATTAACATACTGGATAATAAAGATATTCGGTATAACATTAAAAAATTTTTTATACACTTGTATCAAGTTTGTATTTATACAACATAACTTGTAAGTTCCTTATAAATATTAGTTATATGTTCCTTATATGTCAAAAATGCATAGTAATAAACTTTTAATCTTCTTAAGTATAAAAAAAAAAATTTTTTTTTCAAAATATAAATATTTAAAAAAATTTTTTGCAAAATTTTTCTGCACATGCATTTGAATATAAATTTCTGAGATTTTAAATCTGTTATTTTACCTTAATTTTAATTAAAAAATATTTTAAAACCTGCTGATTACCTATAGTATAATTAAATTTCAATATAATGCATGGCAACTGTTGGTAGTTTTGAAGTTTTTATATTTTCTTGGCAAACTTCAGTTTTAGACATTTTTGACGGGTTTTTGACGGTTTAAACCAGTATTATACCCTTGTCATGTCAAAAAACACTTTTTGACGTCAAAAACCCAACCCTGTAAATAGTATATAAAATAGCTAATAAATAGCTAATTGTCTTTTCTTAAATAACAGTTCATATTTTTTAAGTGGAACAACTATAAAATATGTTTGAACTGTCATCACAAAATTTGTTTTTAACGGTATACAAGACTGTATTCTGATTTGCACCATTTCTGGTTTGTCATACCTTGCTTCTATCTTAATTTTATGTGTGTACACTGTTAGAATAATTTTTAAGTTTATAAATTAGCTTAGTATAAATATGGTGAGAAATTATTAGCCTAAAAAGGATACTAAGCTTCTAGAAAGCAAAATTAGTGAATTTCTTTTAATGATTGAAAATGAAAATTTCAATGTGAGAGCTGCTGCCAGAGCTGTTGAGTTGACATACCTTACTTTACTTTACACTTTCACTTAATGAAGTTAAAAAATCCAGCAAAAGTAACCCATGAGGGAACTCTCTTATATTTCAGCAAAACTTGAGAATGAGTTGGCTGATTGCATAAAATGTATGGCATGATGCAAAGATTTTTGGAAAATTTAAAATGTTAATCTTTCTTCTTGCTTTTAAATAAATAGTTTTATTAGCTGCTTAAACATATCTTTTTGGATTATTTGTTTGATCTTGATGTCTTATTTGTTAATTACCATTATATAATTATTTTTAAACAGCCCCTTTACAATTAAAACTGGTGATCAGTAATTACTCCAGAAGTGATCAGGAATTACCCCACAAATGATCAAGACCAGGAGTAATTCCTGATCACTAAAAATTTAAAATCTCTTAAATTCTAATTAGATTTTCAAACAAAAGAAGAAGGCATAGGACTCATCTCATATAGCCTCAAACTTCCAGTAAATATTAAAATTCTATCTTGAATAGTTTTTTCACAAAATAGATGTTTGCATTTTTTGATCAGGAATTACCCCAGGTCACCCTATATTTTTTTTACAGGAGTTTTGAAAAATATTTTAATCAACTACCATAATACTCATAGAATCTCTCTACAGTAAACATCCTCTCTAGTGTATAAAAAGAGTTGAACTGAACTTAATCGAGAGTCAAATGGTACAAGTGCTGGAATCCGCTACACTGCCCCAAACATACATAACATTATATATTGTAGTCAAGCTGATCAAAGCGTGTTGTAAACTAAGCGACTCAAAAATGGAGGGAAAAAAATTCCCAAGGCACTTGAAATAGATAAAAGGTAATAAAATGGTACATAACATTCTTTTGCTTTTAAATTTTATAAATAGAAACAAATGTTCAATGACCTTATAAATAAAATGTACTCAGTATGTTCTTGTAAACCATCTTGTATAAGGCGACCAGGGCGATCTGAAAAGAACGTTGTCAGCAGTTTCGAGGTTGGCGAGCGATAGCCCCCCTAGTTATGTTAAACTAATGTAAATCAAAGTTTTTTTCTCTCTTCCCAAAATGGTTATAGCAATTTTTTCTCTCTGTGTGAAAGCTAATTTTTGATTATATCATTACGGAGAAGACAGTCGAAAATAAAAATATTTATTTAATATATTAATGCGGAATACAACAATGAATGACTAACATCATCGAATTTACTTATTAAGTCCAAAGTCTCAAGCTCTAAGCTTCGGTAACTCTGCTCGATTTATAATTTAAGAGAAACTCTCAACTAATAATAAAGCGCTGAATAGTTTAATGAATGATGTTCCTTTAATGAATCTGTGAAGTATCGACTTACAAACAATGTGAAAAGCAGCAGGCTTTTAGCTCGCTTATCAACAACCCTTTGCAGGTATTTGATACGAGCTTGAAACCATAACCCTTAAAATCGCCCGCTAAAAGACTTTCCTGCTTTCAAAAGTTTTTCGGCGGATAATTAAACACTTGTTCAGTAACCGAACTGCTATCTATCGCCTTTCCCAATTATAAACCCATCAATTATATCCTCTTTTTTTTCTCTGAAGGGAGAATTAATAATTAAAACGACTCTCGGGGTTTATGTTAAGTATTATATATTCACGATAAATGTATCGCTAGTATATTTATAACCCTCTTTTTCGTTGGCGGTGCTTTGTGTCGGTTATAAAAGCATGTATTGTTTGGCTGAAATTGTTTGCGCCCACACGTAAAAGAATCCTATGAACTTTGTAGCTGGCTTTTGTTAGATGAGCGTGCACCCACATGGTTAGGTCGTGTTTCTGGTTCATCCGTTCGTTGCTGGAAATAGTAGTTTCTTTTTCTAATCTAAATCGAAGCAATGCGGTAGTTGCTTTTATCCTCACTCTTAGGTTAATCTGAAAGAAAAATCTGCGTATAACTAACGCGGTTTACTGTAGGAAAAAAATTATCATGAGTTTTTGAATGTTCTATTTAAATATTTATTTAAATTGAAAGGACATGTTGTGTCGCGTACTCGAATTTTGAGGTGGTCTGCTTTCGTTAAAATTTACAATGGTTGTTCAATAGAATTTAGCGAGAGTTCACTAATGAATTAGAACTTTGGCATTAAAAACATACATTCAACTAAAACTTACATTGTATTTAACTTGAATATGACGAAAGAAAAATACTATTTTGCCTATTTGTGTATCTACATTAAAGTTCGATAAGTGCCCTTTCATAACTTTAATGAATATAATACGGTATAAAGTCACGTCGATTTATCTTGTTTACATATTTCTATTTTTATAATATTTCTTTTAAATTTATTTATTTATTTTGGTACTGTTCCATTTGGAAGAGATTGAAAAGCCTATAATCACAATTATTTATGAATCAATGGAGTCAATGTAAATTTGGCAATTTTTTGGTAGCCCCTGTTCTGTTTTTTTTTTTTTTTTTAAATGTATAATAAATTAAGCTAGTTCCCGTGTCACAAATATTAGCTCGATACGGAGATAAACTGAAAATAGTTTTAAAAGTTGTAGGTTGGGCAAAATATGGAAACCCGTAGGTTTCTCCCTCACCCGAGATGAGCTTGAGTAGAATATATATTTGATAATACCAATTTACGCGTCTGAAATTCCGATCTCTAAACAAGCAAAAAATATTTATTTATTTATTTATTTTTTTTTTTTAAAACTTTGCATCGAATGAGACTGGAACAAAATTGATCGAATAAATAATTCCAAATTTTTAAAGGTTTTATATTTATTTATAAACAAGCAAAATTTTAGACTCTATGTATCATTTTATGCTAAATTGAATGGGACTCAAGTCAAGACGTGATAGGACAAATAGTTTAGAAGTTATGAGTCGTAAAGGTTTCATGTATAAAAAGAACAATTTTTGTTTTCATTCTGATTTATTCGTCTAACATTTTTATCTAAACTATCGAGGCTTAATTTCTTATATATTATTTTTTTACTTAATTCGATAAAATCAAAGGTAAATTGATAGAACTAATAGTTTAGAAGTTTTCCTTAAATTCAATAAACTGACGGTTTCGTTTCTGTAAATGAGGTTCGCAAATCAAAGCAATCAGAAACTATTAATATTTTATTTCTGTTTCTCGTTGTTCTTGCAAGTCCTACCCTTGTGTCGGATGGTTCAGTAAGCAATAAGTTAAGAATTCAAGAATCAAAAATATTAAAGTAATAATGAAATGCCCATTGTACCATCTAGTTTCAAAAATCTTTCACACGAAACTTAACGTTTTTTTTTTTTTAAGTATTAATGAAGATTAATAAATTTATATTGAAAACTCTCATAACTTCTAAACTATTAGCTCTATCGACATGGTTTCCCCCCCCCCATTCAATTTAGTATTAAAAACTATATAGGATTTATTACTGCCCTTGCATAGATAGATACCTCAAAGGCCTAGACTGTTAATAGTTGTAAATACAAAACTGTACATTTTACGATCAAAAACGTTTTTTCTTTTCTTCATTGTTTGTGCTATTAGCTTTGTTTCGGTTTTATTTGAATTAGCATATAAAAATACATAGGTTAAAGGCCATATTTGTCTAGATAAGTATGTCAGACGCGTAAATATGTATTATCAAACATTGTATTTTATACTATACTTTCAACTAAATTTTTTGTAACTTCTGTCTGTTCTGTATATATTTTTCTTAGCTATTATTTTTCTCGAGTTAATGTCATTTGATTTAGCTTCAAATATACAAAGGAAAAATACCGCGTTTGTCTAGAGCAGAGGTCGCCAAAGTGGTCTATATAGACCCCCAGGGGTCTATTTAACAAAAGCGGGGGGCCATCTGAGACAGGGGGGCGAATGGGGGTCGATCCGAATCGGAAGGGTCAATTGTGGGTCGAAAAAAGAAACAGTTCTCAATACGCAAATCACACATACCTAATTAAGTATGTAAAATTTGTGAATTTTTTTTATAATTGACTCAATATCAGTTTCTTTATAAAACATAAATTAATAAACGTATATTTATTGGGGTGAAACAAGTATTTATGTACCACCGCGCAGTGGCAGGAACTCAGGGCAGTTTATAAGTCAACGGACAAACGCATATGTGCGTTTGTCCAAATGTCACGTGTGACGAGCATTGACGTTACAAATGCAAATATCATATGCAGTTTCAGCTATCTTTGAAAACTGTGTTGAATATTTGCAGTGTCATTATTAAAACTTTTACAGTTTTGGATAATTAGTTATTGTTTCGATAAAACCATTTGTTTGGTTTAGATATCAATTTTAATTATCAATGCACAAAAAAGAAGGTAATAATTAATAATATGGATTAGTACAGCCCGCGACAAAACTATAGCACACTTTGTATTTTTTTTAGAAAAATTACAAAATTGACCAATTTTGACGAAAAAAAAAAAACACCAGGCACACCCATCATATTGATCAAGAAGCACCTTTACTTTACTTATTATATCTACTTATGCATAATTACTTATTATTTAATAATAAGGTATTTAAATTTCAATATTAATACATTTTTCAAAAACTATTGTTACACAATGTACTATTACTTTAATAAATGTTTAAATCATAAAATAAATGTACAAACACAGTATCTAATAGAGTTTTATTTAAATTAACAGAAAATTACTTTTGTTGGGGTCGATGGAGATTTCGAAAAATTATAAAGGGGTCGATGATCAAAAAGGTTTGGTGACCCCTGGTCTAGAGAGTAGAGTTTGCTCCCGTTTGATCCGTCTCCCCCTCAGTAAATTGAGGAGGCCAACTTCAAATATTCATGCCGTTCCTGATTCACAACTTTTAAAAACACTTCCAGCTTTCTCTTGATTATTTCTTTACTCAAATTCTTAAGAAATTGCCTTCAATGTGTAGAATAATTTTTTCCCCCAGCTGAATTTCGTTTCAGCAAATCACGTAGCAATCGTATTTAGAAATAAAACAGAATACGCTACAACAATAACGACCCACTTCGTACTTCTCATATTAATAGTTGTAGTATTCTATGTAAACTAAGTTGATCGATAGCATAGTTAATTGTTTTTAAATGATGTATTTTTAATTTAATTTATGTATGATTTTATAGTGTCATTAGAAAATGAAGGCAACTAATGTAAAATGAATATTAAAAAATTAATTTTTATCAGAGTTATCACGGGCTCTACTTGGCCACATATTATCCGCTCGTTGTATGTTCCATCTGCCTGCTTATAAAGGTAGTTGAATTATTTTTATAACATAGTTATCGTTAAAGTATCTTAAAATAATTTTAATAATAATATAAGCGCAAAATGTGTCTTTGCAAAATTAACCAACATTATAAATTTATGTTGAAAGCTGTGGTGCGATAATTAGGAGGACACGTTATTACGCCGGTTTAGACACGTATTTCTACATCGACATGAGCTGCAAATATCATTTTTTAAAAATTCATCAAAGTCTGTGGTATACATATAATTTTTTTTTAATACTCGCCGTATTCCTTATCGCTCGTTTAGTAAAAACACTGCCCCCCTCCAAGCCAAGAATTTAAGTTTCTTTTGAACAAGTTGAACTTTTATTTAACATGTAGTTGTTGAAACTTTCAGAACTGCTATGTTTAACTTTTTGCGTATTTCTAGTCTTTCGTTATCATCATTATTTCAATTATAGCGAAAAACCACTAGTTCAAAGGGTTAATAATGATAAGCCTCTTTTTCTTTTATGATGTGTCACGATTTCGTTTCTAAACGTATCGTGAATGCAATTCTTTTCTGTAGTGTTATCCTTTTTTCCCCTTTACTTTTTTTTCCATATTTCCATCCCGCATGCTGCTGTAATCTTTATTCAATAGACTAGGTTGCTAAATTGCAGTCTACTTCCCTAAAAAGTATTATTCGCTGCGCTCGCGAGAAATGAAGGTAAACCTGATAATGAAATTTTTAATATTTCAGAGTACTTTTTTTGTCTGTATTTTCGCTAAACAATTATTTGGTATTAAACTAATTATTGATTTTTTATTTAATGATCTAAAACCATAATTCGTTAAAAAAAAGCATTAAGATTTAGATGAAAAGAAGTTAATTGCTTATAGTATGATGAACAATTTTGAAATTCGTTTTAAAAATGCTTTTTAATTTGGAAATTATCTATTTTTACTTATTTTATTTCAAGTGATAGATATACTGATAAAAACAATTAAAAGGCAAAACGTGCTTTTTGAAGATTATTATTATTATTTTTTTTAAGAATTGAATAAGTGACATCTGTACGCATGTAACGTAACGTATTAGATGATAGTTAAGCTCCTCGCGGACATATATTATACTTTTCGCGAACTATATTATATATTTCACAGTTCTCTTTTGTGTGTCTTTGCCGAACAATTATTTGATATTTAATTATTATTCTATTATTTTATAATCTAAAACCATAATGTGTTGGAAACATGAAGATTTCAGTGAAAAGAAGTTAATAACTCCTAGTTTTTCTATACACATTTCAAAAGTGTTAAATGAAGAATTTTAATTTAGAAAATCTTTACCTATATTTTATTTCTAATGCGAAAAATGTTATTAATAATTAAATTATAGTCTATTTGGATATCACTATTCATCAAACTTTTCTCCCTCAGTACTGTTTCCAGGTTTTTAATTTTCCGGAATTCTCCCTTGGAAACTGCACAATACGGAAAAACATCTTATTGCGTACACGGAAATCGTGGCGTTTCTGACCAAAAACGCTCTCTTGTACACTTTGAAAAGGTGGATTATCGTTATATTGACCCAAACTCTTGTTTCTATTATCAGCATTGAATTGTTCAAAACATCGAATTAACTACTTCAGTCGCAGTCGTTATTGTTATTATTTACTTTATTCAAAATGAGACAAAGTTGAATTTCGGCTTCTCCTATTTCTTTCCCCTCCTCTAACATTTTAGTTAGCGTTGATACAAAATAGTTTAATGATTTTACGTGTCAAAAAAGTATCAAAAAATGCTGTAAAAATTGTAATATTTGAGGTGATATATTAGGGGCAGGAAGAAAAATAAAATGCCGTTAACTATCACATTATGTATTATATATAAGAGACTAGACTATGTTGAGTCGATAGTCTGGTTTTGCATTCCATTAACCTTCTAAAATTTAATAACCTTCTTCAGAATACACGGAATTTGAAAATCTTGGTTGTGGTAATTACAGGAGAAGAGGGGGAGAGGCCATGCCACAGGTAGTACGGAAAACCTGGTGTGCATAGTGGCAAATTATGTTTTTATGCAAATTGTCTTTTCCTGTGTAATTGCCTTTTTCTGTTTAGCCGCTGCTGTTGCCATGACGATTCCGTTTTATTGGATTCTCAACTTTATTTTTTTCTGTTTCTTCCTCCCATCCCACCTTCTTTTTAATATTTCTCTCACACAATCAGGCTTTTGTTATCACGGGTTATAGACCTGTTTCATGCCACGTGTAAAAAACATCATTCTGCGGATGTGTTCCAAATGTGGTGTCGGCACCCTCCCGTTTAGAACCTCTGCAATATCCCCCGTAATTTAATTCCCCAGCACTTCCCTCTTCATATTCGAAATGTAACTTCTGACATCCCTCTTGATTTTTTTTTTCTTCTTTATACATATAGTGTAAAAAAAAGTGCAGAAAATATTGTTCAAGAATTAGTTGCTTTTGCATATGTGAGGTTTCATTTGAAGCATCGTGTATGTAAATTCGCCGCGCGCAGCTTTTATAAAGTGTGAAAAAGGAAATTAAAAAAAGAAAAAAAAAATTCTCATTCCTTTCAAAAATTTCTCATACCTTTTAGTATTTTTTTAAAAAAATTTAATAATACAGAATGTATCAATGCTTCGATTAAATAATTTGATAACAATAAAATTGAATGCTACATTGTATTAGTTATTAATCACGTGCCTAAAAATTGCACATTGAAAAACAAAAATTTTTACCATGAATAGTTAGTATACGCATCTATATTAAATGTCTTTTCATCTTTTAATAGCCATGTTTTGTATAATTAACGAAAAATGTCATAATATAATAAGTCCTACGTAAAATATAATTAGTTATTAATAATTATTTTAATTTATGTAAAATGGGGCACAAATCCTGATTTTATAGTGTTGTAGCATATATTTTTTTCTGCTTAAAATTAAGCATTGTTGGCAGATTTTTTTTCTTCCTGCTTTTAAATATGGTTTTAGCTCAAATGAATTAATTTGTTTACATTATTCCATCTGGGATTCGTTTGGCCACTAAAGCAGTTCATATTTAGTATCCCCGAAAACTTATTTCAAATCAAAAGTAAAATAAATTGTGTGTTAAAATTCTGTTTTATAGAATAGAATCTTGTTTTATATATAAAGTTTTGTTATGGGTTGATTTAAAACGTAACGGATAATTCTTTTTAAATACAATACGATTGAAAAAAAATTTATTAAAAAAAATCGTTTCTTTCTAAGTTTTATCTGAACTGGCATTTGTTTTATGAAAGGTTTTTGAAAATATGCACTGTAAAAAAATTTTCAGCTCTATGAATTATCATTTTTTCTTTATATAATTTTTTAATAATATTTTATAAAAATACTATCAGCACCCATTAATAAGAAACTACATGAACTTATTTTTTACATAATGCTTATTTCAACACTATATTTTTCCTCTAGTGCAACGGTTCCATAGTGGTGTTTCGCAAACTCCTTAGGGTTCCGTGGAGGAGTTCAGAGGGTTCCGAGAGTTAGGACATTTTTTTTTAAACCAGTAATGTTGTTTGAAACCTTTAATTATGTTTGAATATTTATTTATTATTTATAAAATATTTCGGTAGCCTTTATTAAATTAAAAAGTCAGCAATTTTATAAATTATATATATATTTTTTCCTAGCAAACATTATGTATTGAATTAGCTATGAAACGGATTTGCAATTGTAAAAGATTGCATTAGTTTTTACCATCACGCTTTTCATATCAAAATAAAATAACTAAATTCGTTAATAAAGAAATGTTTCCCAAGCAACAACGTTTATTACAACGTTTTCTTTTTTAAATTTTTAAATAAAACCGCAATTCGGCTTATTTTATTCCTTTCCAGCTTATATATATTACTGCGAGTGACCGAAATTGGTGGTTGTAGACTTGCACCTGTGAATGTTGACAATCACATAGTTGCTTTGGTAGTTGTGCGAAATATATACTACGTCTAGTTAAGTGCCACTGCCCAGTATACATTTAACCGGTACTCCGAACACTGATATGCTTCTCCTTATCTATCCTCAGCAGATATTAAAGTCTCGAATAAATATAATAATATCTACGAATAAATTAATATCAAATTAGATATAACAAATATTTCGGACATTCACCAAACCGACTATGTGATTGTTGACATTCACCGGTGAAAGTCGACACTCTCTTGATTTCGATCATTCACGATAGCATATATATGCACCAAATATAAATTAACAGCTGGACTAGATTACAGACTGAAGCAAAAAAACAACTTAAATAAAGCCCACATGTAAGTACATAAATGGACTAACTTCTTTATTCATATTGTTCTTTGCTTTAGTCTACATAGCACAAAGTATACCCTATCCTTTGTTGGATAAACTAGATTCAGATCCAGAGCTGCGAATTTGACTCTCGGACGTAAAACCTACTTAAAAATTACTATGGATAAAACAATAAAAAAAATTTCAAAATATTTTATTTTCTCTTATTAAATATTTTCAAAACAGTCTTTCTTTTTTAGTTAATACGTTCACAATTGTCCTTCATTTTATTTATAAATTCGGATTTCCGCCAAAGGAAGGTTTGGTTTTTTAAGTGTTCCGCAGCCGAAAAAAAATTGGGAACCATTCCTCTAGTAAACAAAAAGTTGATTTTTAGCCTTTATTCACACATTTTTTTAGATGCGCTGCAAGTTAATCTTTTTTATTCACAATGCAGCGTTAAAAACTAACGACGTGTGAAAATTTGTGTTTTGGCTAAACCTGAATTTTCTCTTACTTTTTAAATCATATCATCACGAGCGGCGGATTTCCTGTTGCGTGGCTTTGTGATGACTGTTGATGGTATCCGGCCGAACAATTCAAAATAGATATTATTAAGAGTTTTTCTTTTCATAAAAAATACTTCGCTGCTACGAAATTGAAAGTTTTATAAATCTTGTCAATTGGATGCTTTCATGACAGGCTTTCTCCCAATGCTAAATGCCCATTGTATATCAACCAATCTACATATCGTACATCATTTTTATTGCATTCGTATTTACACCTTTGGTTTTTGCTATTGTAGTTATTAAGTAATTATGATAATTTTACCATTCGGAAAGTGGTATGTTAGTTGTAAAAAATATCTGCAAGTTAATTTATTCAAAGTGAGATAGAAAAAAAGTTTGAAACAAAGTATTCTTATTTATTAGCACTTAACTTATTTTTTTTTATGGCGGGTATTTATTGAAGCAAAATTGTCCACTAGACTTCATTGTATGACCCATCAGATTCGACGAAACGGCGAATGCCTTCTTCTGTGGCAAGAAGCCGAGATCACATGATGTTCTAATCGAATGCATCCAAAAACATGTGTTTGAAAGTTGATTATGGTGCAAGACACATTTCCCTTATTTTCTTACAAAGCACATGAATAACCATCTTATTTTTTAGACTGGTACCCGATGGGTTTTTCTGTTAAGTCCATCTTGGAGACATGCGGGTTTGTTCAACGGACTCTTCACAAAATAGTTTATCATTGCAAATCTTTGCATTTTACGTCAATGACGACTTTAATTGATAATTTCAAAATTCCTAAGAAGACAAGATTTTTTATGGATGTTTTCTTCACTAAAACATAAAAATCTTATTTTCACATATTCACAGAGTAGATTTTTCACAGTTTCACAAAAACAGAGACCTTTCCAAAAAAGTTAGACCACTAGTTTTTATAATTTTTCAAAAAAAAAAAAAAAAAAAAAAAAAACTTATGAGTAATGTTTCACAAAAAGTCTGGAATGATAAGTGATAAACCGTAAGACATACTTTAAAAGTAATCCATGTGCAAGAAGATTTATCGCAGTTTTTAATAGCAAATTTTGTGACACTGGTAAGGCCTGCACAAGTTTTGTAGATATGTTACTGGTTGTTAGTTTTTAATCTTTATTTGAACGTGATAATAACTTCTGTAAATCTCAAAATGTGCGAATTTTCTCTCTTATAGGCGTAATTTGGCGTTTCATGCCATCTCAAGACAACATTATTATCCATGTGTCAGAAAGCAATCAGAATAACGCATTAATTGCAATTCATCTCGGTAATTAGGTATTTAATTTAGGTTTTGATTCAATTTCTGAAATGTTACATTCAAAATACGAACAGCTTTCACCATTTCAATTTAGGGTAAATGTTTTTTTAGAAAGAGCATAAGTTTATCATCCCTTTAAGGCGGTTTTAACGTGTAAATTGAAATATATATTTATATATCTTTTTCATTTAATATGGAATGATAGATTTTCTTCAAATTTTTCGAAAGAGAAATTCATGGGTATCATGGACTTAAGATTAAGCTATACAAGAAAATATTTATTTTTATTTGGTATTGAACACTGATTATATATTTTTAAAGTAATGTAAAAAAAAAAAGTTATTGATCAAAAATTGTTCGCAAAATTTATTCATTTATAATTTTTTTTTTAAGAAATAATTGTTTACATGTTTGTTTAAAATTTCTGATCATCATTTCTCTTGCGTAAAATTCATTTGATGAAAACTTTAATATGAAGAATTGAGTAGGCAAAAAGGGCTTGAACACTAGACAAAAACTTAAAAATAAAATCAATAAAAAGAAAATATTATTTGTAATAGAATAAGGTATTTGTCTGTTGTTGTGTGTCTTATTACGTGAAAGCGTTGATACAAATCGTCTGCAAAATTTAGTATGTTGGTAGACCTCGACTACCTACAGTTAGAATGAATATAAAAATATTTTCTTTTTTTCTTTCTTCTTGGAGTTTAAATGCAGATAATTTTTGTTTTTAAATGTTTGAAAATGACAATGCTAATATAACAACTACTATTTAACCTCAGTATTTTTTCTCAGCTTGTGCAGTTCAACTAGGCATTTTTTAATACATTTTAAATGATCCTTTACGAATTTCTAGAAGTCCTCTTATACTCCACTTATATGGAACATTTGAAAGGGAATTTCCGGTATATGGGTGCGAAACATATTGGAACGTTCTTCTTACACTGGGAGATCTCTTTAATTACAACGCTCTGCGTTTTTTTTTTTTTTTTTTTTTTTTTTAAAGTTCCGTAATAAGAAAGCAAAAAAAGAAGAGAAAAAAAATAGCTAAAAAAACCTCTCCGCTTTTAGAGGAGTGGGTACAATTTTCCTGGATCATCGAGGAACATCTTCTAGTTGCTGTCGAGGGCAGTTGAACTTGCAGGTTCATTTAAAGATAGATGACTTTATCTGTTTCTTAAAAGGATTCTTCAATTTAAATCAAGTGTCTTATTTATTTCGTTTCTTTTTCTTTCTTTTATTGGAGGAGGATTGTAGTATCTCCGTGATTTCAGCTTTATTGACAGAATCACTTTTCCTGGATATGAATATCAACACCTGATTTTTATTAGTTACTATAAAACCTCCTGCCGCTTCGATATTTTTAACCTAATGCATAACTGAGTCCTTGTTGAAGGTCGTCATTAGCGGTGTTTGGCTGACAGCTGCATCCAGGCTTTCTGCCAATCTTTGTTTTCTGCTCTTGCGGAAGTTTTTCTTCTCCCAATAAATTTTACCGGCATTGCTTCTGATATGAATTTAATTCTGATCGATGTTCCTTTTCATTAATACGGAAAGTTTAAAAATCCATTCATTTCGATGCGTAGCGCCATATGTTGTTATGGTAAGAAACATATTAAAAATTTTAGGTTACATTCCTCGGAACGGGCTTCATAAATTAGAATTTTGATGTAAACTTTAGCAGCCCATTCAAAAAATTAATTTTAATTTATATCTTATATTTCTTTTAAAAAAATCAAGGATGAAAACAATTTACTTTTTAAAAATGCTTCCTTAACTATTATGATAATTCATCTGTTTGAATCTTGTGATTTTTATTATTATAATTAAATCGTTTTAATCTTATTTTATGTATTAATGCAACGTTTTGGATACGAAGTTGAAATAGACTTGGTTTACATACTATTTTAAAAAAGTTACCCAGAAATAATTTTAGAGGAATTTACACTTTATATTAGTTGTTGGAGAATTTTAGCTTTTGATTTTACCAAACTTATTACCATTTTTTATTTTATTTAAAATAATAAAAAACTTAATTTCGTACTGATGTTAACCTTTTTATTGGTATAATTGAAAGAATTTAAAATTTTTCTCCTACCCTTAATGTTGCCTCGTCTTTATCGTGAAAGTTAGTGACATAAAAAATTTCCACACATTTATTTTCTTCAATTTTATGAGAAATATTTGTTATTTTCCTTAAAAATCGGCTCACAAGGTTCATGTTTTCCTTCAACCTTGATAAGAGGAAATTTCGGGTTGATCCAAGAAAGCGATCTGAATTAAGAGTATTTCAATTGGTTCTGGCATTGTTTTGAACATCCTTAACATTTTTCTGAGCTTAGACATTAAGTTCTATTTTCGCTGAGTATCGATTGTAGAACAACAACGCTGATTTTAAATAGACTTTCTTTTTTGTTACCGCGTTCTTCATCTGTAGCAGCAGATAAAACTCTCAACCCTTTATTTACAGAATACCTGGAAACCGTTTAAAATAACCTTTCTTTTGCTCGGTTCTTCGCCAAAAAAAGTCTTCTCTCATAGATGACAACATCAGACGGCGGGGCGCCAGAATTACGACGGAAAAGAACGTTTTCCCTTTGGACTGTTGTGCTCAGGTAGTAGCCTTCACCTTCAAGCGTTCTTACCTAAACTCTTAAGATCTTTGGAAAACAGCCCTTTTGGCTTTCTGCCTGGAAGCGATTTCGTTTGGCTAAATTGCGTGCTGTTTATAAAGGTTTAACCCCTTCGACACTCCGTGCATCCTCTGATTGCACGCTGCAGCACGTGAGGTATGGTCGTCCTCCTGCTTGATTCCATGGGTAAGTTGTTAGACTTCATTGCTACATGCTATTTATTAAACCAGCGGTTTCCAATTATTTTCTTTTTTTTTCGGCTATGGAACCCGAAATCATCACCCTTCTTTCGCCGGAACCCCCGACTTTATAAACAAAGTATGTAGACAATTCTGATGAATTTATTTTTGGTATATATATTGAAAAAAAAAACTGCTTTAAATGTCGAAATGGTTATTAGGGTAACATATTACTTAATTGGCGAATTTAGTTATTTTTTATTTAGATTTGAATTTTATAGTTTGTTGGAAATTAGAATTAGAATTATTGGAAAATTTACTTTTTTTATAAAAGGAAAATTGTTATTTCTTTTTCATTGGCATTTTACTTTAAACAATTTCATTACAGCAGCCGAAATATTCAGTAGAAAATGAATTGTTAATTAGATCTGAATATAATTAGACGTTTAAAAATCATAACTAATAAAAACATGCTCCGATTCTTGGAACCCTTTTAACTCTTTCGAGGAACCCTAGGGTTCCGCAGAACACCAAATGGAAACCGCTGTGTTAAACAAATCATCTACATTCGGGTGGTCTTTTGACCGTCGAATCATCACGCAAAATCAATGGCGAAATTTAAAATCTTAACCCATATTTTTAGGTTGAAGGAGTTTTACCTAAACGTTCTTTAGTAAGAGGGGATGAAGTAACTTTTCACAACAGTTTGGTCTTGTCAATGTAACTAAATCTTCCAATTATAACTTCAAAAACGCTTGGGAAAAAATCGAACAAAAAATTTCTTTAGCTGCAAACTGAGGTTCTTTAGTTTTTCTTACCAATGTGGTTCGAATCAGCTCTGTCCATTATATTAGTTTAATATGTAAGAGCCTTCCCGATCCTAAATGTGCCAGTTATGCCTTTTTATCATTTTCGCATACTCAAATTAATGCTGTTTTTCGAAGCTCTATCTCCAAGGAAAATAAAAAAAAGCCATAGTTTAAGTGCCTTACACTTGAAGCAATGCGATGAATTTGAACTATATATATAATCTTGTCGTAAAGAATTATCTGGGATTTAGAACAGACAAATAACTTATATATTTTAAAAGTTATTAAACTTTTTTAAAAATCGCTGATTTAGTGGCATTTTTCCACCTGGAGGAAAATAATCAAAACCACTGCCTTATTCTCAGTTTTTCCAAATTTTTATGAGCCCAAGTAATGCAGCATTGGAATAAGTTTTAAAATTTAAAAAAATTGGACCATATACGCTTTTCATTTTTCACAAAACTGTGACTTTTCTCCATATTGACGTTTTGCGCCGTTTTCAAAATGAGCGTACACAGCGCTGTGTTTAGATAGGTTAAACTTGACCTAACAGTCATGAGTGACAGTTGCAAACACACAGCAGTTATAAAAATAGCATATTATTTCGAAAAAAAGACATCATTTCATATTACGACGGAGACTGCGAAAAACAACCTTTTGTTGAGACTTATCTGGACTAATGAATGCTCCCTTTCGATTTCTACTTTGCATACCTAATAAGTTATTGTTGCTTTATAGACTTCTTTCCGTTTTAATTGTAGGTTTATTTTTTGGTATAAAGTTTATTAAAAAAAAGTAGAAATCCCGGTTCAGAGGTTACTATGAATTTTTCACCTATAGTTTGTCACCATCTGTAAGGTTTTTTAATAGTTTATTGCGTGCTTATGTCCGGTTTTCAGAGATTCGAACTTCCTCTGGACAGCAGATAAATATTTTCGACCAGGGTAGTCTTTGATTGTATGATTCTTCGCTTAGTAAATTCGATTTATCGAGTTTTTATTCGCCACTACTTCTAAATATTTCGAAAGCTTACGTGATACGCCACTTTGTTGCAGTTAAGCCGTGTTGAGCCTTTTAAAAAGTCGGCAAAATTAAACAAAATTTTAGTTTATAGTTATCAACTGTTTTTTTTTAATAAATATTTTGTCGAATCCGGAATAGTTGGTATTAGTTGCTGGGTTCTTTCGAATGAAAGAAAAGTTCATACAAATATATATAAATGGCCCAGAACTAAAGCCCAATTGTTCAAAGCTCAATGTTTTTTAAATAACAGAAGTTGAAAGTAAGAAATCGGAAAGTAAATGATATTATTAATGACATGTTTATTGAAATGTATGTAGCAATTTGCATCCATCACTTCGTTAATTCTTTTCGGCCGACTCTCGATTTAGAGGAAAACAATCAGAAGCGCTGCAGTGCTTTTAAGATACGGATATATTGTAATCGGCTGTGGCGTAACTTTTTTTTCTTTTAAAATATAGGCTTATGTAACCTTTTTAAGATTCCTATTTATCAACCAATATTTTCTAAATTTTGTCTACCCATAAATCGAGGGTTCCATCGAACAACCATATAAAAAGCTCTCTGCTTGTCTAGGGAAAGTATGTCTGCGTGTCTGATTTCGTAATTTTATGAATGGTTAGGCACTAAATATTATAACTCTACTCCTCGAACCGTTAAAATTGTCAGCACGTGAAAGTTCGATCACTGGTACAAAAGTTATTCTGGATAGTACCTTCCTCTCTTTATTTCTGTAATTGAATGTTTTATAACCGTCGTTGAACAGACGACCCAATTTTGAGTTTACGACTATCGAAGTTTAGCGCCGTGATTTTGAACACAATCCAGAAGACAAGGTAACTCATGGTTTGGGAGAAATTCGTCTTCATGCAGGACTTCTTTGATGGAACTAACCCTCATTTGTGTTACATTGAGATTAAAACCTCCCATGGTAAGCCTGGCGGCAAGAGCTATCCCATGATCCATCTACCACTGAGGATATTTTACGTCAGCACCGTGGTCGGTGCGAAATGGATGCAGCTATCGATCAGCCATCACTGGACTTTGAACATGGTCACACCATTTTAAGGTGAGCGCTCTATCCCCTAAGTCACCGCGGCCTCCATTGAATGTTTATCAGATTGGAGGGAGAGTTGGATATCGTCCCAAGACAGTGAGGGAGCACTGAGTTATTAAGTTTCAGTCACACTGATTGATAGCATTTTTCCCCAACTCGCTTGCAGCCTATTTGTCATTGAACTCTGTATTTAATCCTGAGGCATCCGAGTGGACTACATTTTTTTTTTTGTTATTGTCTGATTCGTTTTTTACTCTTAAGTCCGACTTAGTTTATAACACTGAACACTGTTTGATTTCGTATGTATCTGGAGCAGTAAAGCTTCCTCTGGTTTTGAGCCTGTAAACTAAACATTCAATCAAACATGCTCAACGGATTGTAACACATGTTGACCTCTCCAGGTGGTTATGTTTTTAAAGTATATGCGGGCTCTAGGACACCTAGGTGGCCTTGTTTTTTTTGTTAGTTTCATTGCTACTCTGCTATTTTTCTTGCAGTAACTTCGTTGCATCAGTTTTTTTCCCCTTTAGTTCAGTGCAGTCATATCCGTTTTTTTGTGCTGTTAAACTTCACATTTAATTCATAATACCTACTGATTTGTTAAATCTTTTATTAACTAAACTATTAATTAGCTTGTGAACTACTATCCGAATTCTTAAATCGCCAGCTAACTTAATAACTAAAAAATTAAATCAATCACCATGCATCTATAACTAAGTCACTAAATTACTAATTAAGTCCATAAATTATTGATTAAATCTAACTAAATCATTCCTTTTAAAAGGAAAAACATGCTAACTAAAATATTTTTAGGAAAAACGAGATAACTTATATTTTTTAAGCGCAACGATGAAAATAAATGGTGATTGAGGGAAAGTAATAATCATTTATTTATAAATAGTAAGCGTATTTAGAAAATCAGTAACTATTACATAAATTTCACGAACAAAAGTTATTTATGCCCATGCTCATAACCCATGAATCCCGAAATTTTCAATCTTTATCTTCTTGTTAAGTGGAAAATACCAGACACCCTTTTTTTCTAATAACCAGATAGTTTTAGGCAAGGAAAAAAGAGGAAAACGTTTTTCCATTTGAAAAAATAAAAATAAATGCACAAAACTTGAAAAACTGTTGAATTAAAAACTCAATTTCTACTTAAAATGTTAGAGAGGTGCTTTTTTTATAGTATTAATAAATAAATATTAGTAGTTAATAGTTAAGAAATTATAATGGTTTTTTATGATTGTTATTAGTTTTAACTGCGGAAATATACTTATTAATTGCTTAAAAGCTTGAAAGTGTTTTACATTTTTTTAAGCTAATTGATGGAATAAACTAGTTGAATTTGAAGTGACCGTACAAAAATAAGTATAGAAGTTTTTTGTTTATAAAAGACCATTTTATATTATTAAAATTAAAAAAATTTATTAATTGTGCAAACATATGAAAATGTTTTTCCCCCTAATTATACAAGAGGCAAAACTTATTATTATTCTGTTAAGCAATGAAAAACATTCACTGATCATAGATATAATAATTTTAATCAACTATTAAACATTTATAGTACAATATGAATGTAGTAGGAATTTTATTAAGTTTTAAAAGATCCTGAAAAATTATTTCCATTTGATAAACACACACTATATACTGAATTTTTATAATAAAAACATTAGCTCAGTTTTTTTTAATGCAAAAATCTGAATATCAGGAATAAATATACGAACAGGAAACCTATCACCTCATGTCAGAAAGTATTTATGAACGAAAATTCAATGTGATTAATCAGTGACACTTGTCTCATCCTTGTAAATGGCTTCAATACCTGGAGTTGCTTTCTTTATTATTTTCATTTTAAAGAATTAAGAAGCAAAAATCTTCAAAAACAATTTATCTTAATGTCTTACCCAGAGATTCAGTTTTTTAATTTAGATCACTGTCTTAATCTTAGTGTCCCGTAGACACGGTTCCCAGTAAAATCCCGAAATCAAGCATCACTGCCTATGGTCAGTAAGCGGGTGGGTGACCACTGTGAGCAGCCTGCGTAGGGACCGAGGGTGCGCGATTTCGGTCCTCGTTAAACTGTTCTACCGTAAAGTGCTCGACTTCGGTGAGGGTGTCGGGCTGAAAAGGCAGGGGAGCCATCCCCTCTGCAGAGGATCAAAAATTGCGATGGCATGTCTTCCATTCGAAAATAGTCCATTGTGCAGCTCTAGTGCGTCGTGTGTAAAGTACCTACGTGTCTAATCTTACAGTTCGCTCTTCTTTACGTCTACAGTCTCGCTTTTCTTTTAGTGAGCGACTTGGGTACTACTTGCTACTAATAACATGATTGTGTCTAATCACGTGATTGTGCATGGCACGTTAACGTTACAGCTTCAAGGCTTGGGTTTATTATCACGCTTACTTAATTTCCAGATCAGATTTAATTGGATACCTGCAAGTGACGTCGCGTGCGTGTATTGAACCTGATTTGCTGACACAAACGTGATGTCCCTTGCAGGTATCCAATTGAAAAATTTGATTATCTGTATTTTGCCTTTTAAAGCTGATTCGATTGAATTATCTCTATACTGCCTTGATCAGTGTTCTAACATTTATATGCTTTTCTTTCTTCAAGGTGGCTACGGAATAGGGAAAAGTCAGGGATATGTCAATTACGTTTAATTAAAACACTCTAGGTGTCAGAAAAAATTAATTAAAGATTTTAGGAATCCAATATTTTTGAAAAAAAAATTGGTCTTGTAATATTTTTATGAGAATCAGGCATAACTGAAAAATTAATAATTTAAAATTTATGCCATCATTACATGAATCTGGTGAAATTTGATAAAATCAGTCTGGAAAAATAAGTGAATATTCGAGGAATTTTTTCCCAGAATGTTCGTCGCAATCCCGCTCTTGAATCCTTACAATTATTTACTTTATTTTTTAAAAAAATTATTTCGATATTGATTTTAGAAATGTTTTCGAATGTATTGAAAACTATTTGCTATTATTACGATTAAACAAGCATTTTCTTTTCCCACAGCATCCGTTTTTCTTAAATTTAATATTTTCGGTTGCAAAGGTGCATAGACGCCTGACAATCAGGTCCTTAATAAAAATTACCCCCACATTAAAATTTTTAAAGAACCCTACCAGGGGGGAACAACTAACCTTCACTGGTTTTCGCTAAAATCCATTTTTTCCTTGTTCATTTTACTGATTTTTGAGATTGCAATTTTTTGTTTTATTTGTTGTAACATTTAATTATTTTGGTACTATTTTGTATATAATATTATCATTATGTACCATAAAATGTTTTTGTTCTTTTAAAGATGGTTGAAAAAGTAATAGTTCTGTGTGCAGTATAATTTCTTGCTGTTGCACTGCTGCAAATGTTTCATACGAAATCTTGCTAAAAGCATTGAGAACGTCATGATTATTCACAAACCTGTTTTTTTTTCTAATTTTTTATTTATCTAGTATTTAATTCGTTTTTATTTAATGGTTAGATAGAAAAAAAAATTTTTTTTTGCATTTTTTCAACTGAGAATTTACCACAACTTAACTAGTGGGGAATCTCAATGATTACTTTTCCTCACAACAAACCCTATTTCTCTAAGTAAAATTTCTTTTAAATTTATTTATAATGGAGAAACTGTATTTCGCATGCGAATTTTTTTTAACGAATTTTAAGAAACAGTTTAAGCGATGGGTTAAATAATTCATAATTGATGATATGCTGTTCACAAGAAGAAGAAAAAGTGATGTGAACTACTCTTTCTAAATGTATCTAATTTAATAGAAGGGGAAAAGGTGAGAGTAGCTGTTTTTTTTTTCAAGTCGAAAGATTTTTTTTCGGTTTAATTTTTTTTAAAAATTATTCTGAAGAACTCATCCCTAAAACGTAAAATGTTGTGAATTTCCCTTCATATTTTTTCCACATTGGCTTTACTATCGAAACTTGCACTCTTTCGCTGAAGAGTTTTAGAAAGAGAGGGATGGAGGAGGAAGTTAGGTAGAAAGGGACAAAATCTTGGCTCAGAGCCAAAGGCCGTGCGTACTCGCGGGCACCGTTCCAAAAAAACAAAAGAGTAGAGAAAAAAAGGAAAAGGGAAAAAAAAAAAAAAAACGTTAACTGTTAAAAAAACGCGATAGAAGAATCGACTAAGCTTCCATCATCTTTTCCCCCCTACTGAGGCATTTTCGTTCTTTTTTTTTTCCATATTATTAATGCTCCATTCTGAGGTGGTGCAAAAAGAGAACATATTAAGCCTCTTTATATTTTTCATTGTAAAGTTATTATTAAAGGGGAATTGTTATGAGACGGTAGGAGTTGTAACTGTTTCATTGATGAAATGTGTATTGATGTTACTAATATTCTTCCTTGTATTCGCGTTGTTAAATATGTATGTATTTAACCTAATGATCGGAGGCGTCGCTTATTATGTTAACTTTCTTTGTTTTCAAAAATTGATTAATGGGAAGTTTGAAGTAGTTATTATTTTTTCTATTTTTAATGTAAAAAAGCACTAGCTAATGATAAATTTATGTAATCTTTTTGTATAACTTTAGTCTTTTAGTAGCTATTCTTAAAATAAAGACTATTTTGGAAGAAATAATTATATTAATAATTAATTTCTTAAGAGTGGAGTGATGATTGAACCCACAACTTTCAGCTAAGAACTTAATCGTTAGGGGGTAGGGTGGTTCGAATAGGTCGAAATTTTTTAAATCGTTTGGCGCTGTTAAAGGGTCTCAACTATCATTATTAAGAAGCATTCATTTTCTAATAACTCCTAAGTTCGATATCTGCTGCCCCTCAATGGACCATAAGGTGTGAAAATAACACTATAGTGCTTATTATTGAAAAAATTATAAAAATCATTACAAATTTTATTGATCTATTTGCTATAACGATCAAAGGTGACTATTTCCGTTCAACAATATCTCTACAAAATTTTAATAAATGCAAGTTAATTGCTTGTTAGTATCTTATAATTTTAAAAAAAATATGTATTACACTCCTTTCTAACGCAATCCGAGATACAAACGTTTGATATCCAATATTCGTTGTCTCTGAGATAATTTACAGAAATATTAAGTTATTTTAAAATTTTGTGCATTTCAGGGCTCGAAAAAACTCAGAAATTTTACCCGTCCCCTAGGACGACTTGTTTAACAATGTATCCGTCCTCCTTTGAAACTAACCCGTAGCTTCTAAATAAATAAAAATATAATTTTCTCTAATTTATTACTAACATTTATATAAATTGCACAATGAATTAGTAGTTACTAGGATTACATTATACAGTAATAAAAGAAATACTAGGTTACTATTAGTAAAACCTAGTATTTCTTTTATGAAATAATTTATTTCTTTTATGAAATAATTTAAATGAGAAAGGTCAAGTTATCTGGAATGTCAATTTATCCGAGGGTACTGCGTTTTTTAAATGAATCAAATATGACGTTTGCCAGTTCCGCAATCAAGCCAATGATTTACAGAGGTTTCTGCACAAAAATCTGAAAGGGGTTTTCCATTAAGGATGATGTTCATAATTGCTTTTAACGCTTCTTGTTTAAGACCAGTACGTAATGTGTTTTTTTGTAAGTTCATTGCTGAAAAGCCCCTCTCAACCGCTGCAGTACTATCAAACAGAGAAAACATCAATTCAAACATACACAGTATGTTGCTGTATTTCTTATTAGAGGGTCATTTTAGAAGTGACGCGATAGACTCTTGTAAGATAACAAAAATTAAAAATTTATCGCGAACATTAACGGGAAAATGGCCGTCCGCGCGGACGTCGGATTCGAGAAATTTGTTGTCCGCATGGAATTTTTGACAGCCCAGGACGGGCGGTTTTTCGAGCCCTGGTGCATTTATTGTTTTTAAGAAATGTCAACTCTTTTGAGCACTGCTGCAAACCAATCAAAGAAATCTGAGAAGTTTGAAATATTTCTGAATTCTAAGCATTCTTAGTCTTTTTTTTTCCCTTCCTCACAATTTATAGAGGTAGCAAACTATTAAAGTTAGTCAGAATCATAAGATTTTGCTTATTACTTATAATGGCAATTGAGGGGATATTTCCTTCTCGTGATATTTCACGCCAACTACAATCACCAAGGTGCCAAATTGATTTCAATTTTCAGTTTTAAAAAAAAACAATAAATAAAAAAACTTGTGCAGATGTTTGCTCGTCTTTTAAGAAGTTTTTTGGTGCCAGAAATTAGTAAACATGTATGTTTACGCTTTCATGCTTATGACTGCTCACATGCTTGATATTTTATTTATTTTTTTTGTTGATTATGTGAAAAAGATGGTGAATTCTTTGTCGCCATGCAACAGAAATCTGTAATGAATAACGACAAAACTGTGATTGATAATTAAAAAATATTTTTAGTTTTAAAATTATAATTTGAAGTAATTTTAGTAAGTTAAGTTTATGCATTACCTTAACTAGAACAGAACTAATTGTCATATTGATTGATGTAACTTTTTATAATTAGATAGAGAAAATTAATTCTTATTTAGAATTTTTTGTTGTAACAATTATCTTTTTTTTGTTTGTTTATTTTAGTATTTATTATTATTACTGATCAGTTTTAAAATGAGTTTAACTTTTTTGATTGAAAAACTCAGTCCTTATTTAGCTAATTTCTATTTCAGCAGATAAGTCTAAGACCTTGGCCAAGAATGTCAGTTCTGCCCCTTATATTAGGAGAACAGCATCAGTGGATACCATCTATCTGCTGGGACAGTGGCAAAGAGATGCCCTCTACCTCAGCTATTGTGGACGTCTCATGATGGATAGGGCTACACAGGTATTCATTCATACTCCTCTTCAAATAAGTTTTGTTTTTAATGATCCTTTTTGAAAGACACAGGTATGTTAAGACTTTACACATTAAAAGTAACTTAGAGAAATATTTTTAAACTCCATCTGGTTGACCAAAGTTATCAAAATGAAATTCTCTCCATGCTAGCTAAAAAGTTTTTACACTTTTTGAACTCTTAAATATTAAGTTTGAAAAATTAAGAGTGTAAAATTATTTCCTTTCATTTTGGAACAATTATTTGCTCAAAATTTTAAACCAATTAGAAAAGCTTATTTTAAATTAATTTATTTTACAGATGAGTTTTAGTTCATGGTATAACCTAAGAATCAACTAAGTTTTTTCATTTGCCAATATTTTTTTTGTGTACAAATTTTTTTTTGCATGAAAGCTTTCAATAATGGTGTCATTTGTATCCTTTCCTTTCAAAATCTCTACAAATGATATTTAAAACAAATTATTATAAGGTGGTTATGATCATAATCATATAGTTAGAAGGTGTAGTGGGAGGAGTATGTGGAGGGAGGGGGGATGACGAACAAAAGAGAGTGTTTATGAATATTCCATGCCAAGTAATATAACAATAAACTTGTAACTTGTCTCAATTTTTTGGTTGTTATATGCAATAGTTGCACAAAATTTCTTAAACCTAGCTTAAATATTCATGAAGATTTGGACATACTTATATAAAAAAACTAATTTTTCCTCTTGTTTTCCTTCTTTAACGATAGAAATACTCAATAAAATTAAGCAAAATTATCGGAGTATATTTTAATTAATAGAAATGATAAAATTTTAAAGTTTAAATTTTTTTTTAATAATTGCACTAGATATGAGCATTTAAAGTAATCGTTTAATACTGTAATTAAAAAAAAATCCTAACTTTGTTCTGCATCATATTTGAAGCTATAAGCTTATCTAGATTATTGAAAAAAGTCCTATTTGAATACCTTAAAATTTTTAGTAAGTTTCTAGCAATTTTCAAAGTAATTTTTGTAAATTTTAAAAGAGAGCTTTAAATGGTAAGGAGTTTTCCCCAAATATTTTGTATCATAAAACAAAATTTAATTACAAATGATACCATACAATGATATCATTATTTGTTATTGCAAAAAACTTGAGACTATAATGAAAGAAAATAAGTGAAATAAAAGATACTCTATTAAGAGATTGTCCTCTATTAATACTGGTGCCATTCAGGGGTGCTGGGATGGGATGTTATGACCTCCCAAAGATTTTCCATATTCAGCAAAATTTTTCGAACCATTCAGCATATTTACGAAATTTTATTTCCCCCCCCTCTCTCTTTTTTAAAAAATTTAAATACAATTAGTCCATATTATAACTGAAAAGTTTAAAATAGTGATTAAAAAAAGCATGCAAAAGTATCAATTCAGGTATCTTTATTTTATTTAGGGGGCCTTGATTCCCAGAATATGCATTTTTAATTGATATTCAATGAGATTTACTGATCACCAAAATATTTGTTATTAGGTTTGTGGGATAGTGAGAAATTATGTCTTCATCTTAGGTCTGAATTAATTTTTTATATTTATTTCTCAAAGGGTTAAATAAGAAAAGTGGGTCACCATGTTATTTACAATATGCTTTCTTTCGAGCCACCATGTTTTCTTTAGAGCTGCATTTGATGTTTCTTTATTGCATGTCAGAATAATTGTAAGTGCTCATTTATGATTCAACCAAAATGGGAATTTCCCCCTCCGAAAAGTGTAAGACTATGAAATCATGTAAACACTAGCCCAGTCTCAATCTTTACTTCATGTAAGAAGCATTGATAAATATAGATTCATTGATAAAAAAAAATGTTTATAATTTCTCTGATATAAGCAATCATAAATGTAAATGTCAACTTGTCTTTTGGTAGACTTAGACTCCTGCAAAATGCAAACAATGTAATATTTGATTCCGAATGATGATATTAATATAAATAAATTGTACTTTGGATAACATTTAATTGTTTTTCTTGTGCATTATCTATTGTATGTCAGTAATTATTTTCATATCATTTTCTGAGTATCTTCCACAAATGTGGCAAAAAAAAGGTCCTAGCCATGCCGGTAGTTTTAATCGCCTCTGTCGAAACCTGCCAACCCTGTTTTCTTTAATCATTAAGACACAAATTAACTATTATCATTTCCTACTTTTGTGTAAAATTTCTAAAAATAAAAAAAAACCATGCATTAATAATTTTATGGTTTGCACTTTTTAATGGCTTTATATATCAATTTTAATATCAAATAATTAACAGTAGAGAATTGTAATAACATTTTGCTGAAAATAATGATTCAGAGGTTTCTTAATTTACATGATTGGCCTAAAAATGCCAAAGTATGAAGTGGGGTTATAGTTTCATGGAGCTCTATATCATATAGTTATGCGTGTTCTCAACTTCAGATTTTTATTCTGTTATTGTCACACTTAAATGTATTTTTTTGATTTACTTATTTAGACTCCAGAAGAATTTGAAGAGGCTGATCGAAGACTATCTCAAAAGAAAGGATCTTCAATTTCTGGAGAAACATTAGAAATGAAAGTGAGCACTAATTTTTCTTTTATACTTATTAAAATAGATGTTTTAAATTATTTAATGAATATTTTTTAAGTTAATTTTTTTATACTGAGATACATTTTGTTCTGAGCTTTTTAGGTTTGTGTGTGCTATAAAATAAATTTTATTACTCAAAATAAGGAAACTGTTTAGTTGTAGTTTTGCTGTGGTCTTATCCAAAAATGCAATATTGCTCAGTAATTAATGCAGGAGGAATTTCATGAATACAATAATTGTTTGGATTACTTAAATTTTTACCTGTAAGATGTTAATATTAATTCTTCATTTATTGTTTCTTGTACTTGGGGTATCAATTTTCTGTTCTGAAATTTTTTCTTGCTTTTTCCTTAAATATTTCTTTAACCATGAAATTTTACTGTGAGCTACTAAATTTTAAAAAAAAATATTAATTAAACTCAATTTTTCTTTTAGAGTTAAGGGCACTTTGTTATATATTAAACAAACTGTGATTTAATTTATGCGTATAAAAGTTTTTTTTATCCATCTATCTCGATAATAATGCTTGGTGTTAGTAAATTCTTATAATATTTTTTTAAAATTAAAGAATATGTTCATCTATAATTGATTGCATTTTTTAAAATTTAAGAATCCTGTGGATTGTTTTAAGAATTTTATACTATTGAGCAAATAGGAGATAGGTGACTTTGCTGTTTTTTAAGTGATCTGAAAAGTTAGCCCCTTATTCAAAAAATAAATAAAAATTAAATTTACTTGGAAAGATTTGCATGGTTTTTTAAAAAAGAATTTTCTTAACTCAGAATTTTAGAATAGTGATAATAAATAATTAAAAACTTCCCTTCAATGAATCATTTAAGTGAACAAAATAATCGTGACAATAGCTTCCAACCTTAATTACTAGGCTGATTTTCCTATATTTCGAATCTGTTGTTTTACACCTTGTACAACTAATAAAAGGGATTGTTTCTGGCATTAGTATTGCTGAGCAGCGCTTAGTTTTTTTACCATATTTACCTTATGATTTTTTACCATAAATATGGTTAGTTTCTTATTAAAATAGATAATGCTTAAATCAGTTATTGATATAACTGATTTAAGCTGATTGACGCATTGCTGTTAATCTTAAGAATGTGTAATTTCATTAGCTCATTGCATTTTCTAATACATTATGTAACTAATTCCCATTATTCATATTTAAAATCCATTTCAACTATATTGCTGACCTATGAGAATACTGCTTTGCAATGGAAAAATCGATGTAAGTGATAAAATAATTGAAATTGAGATTTTTAGACATTCAATATTTTTGTATGAGATTGCTTAAAATGTTATTGCAAAAGTATTTATTCAAAAATAATTTTTCATTATCATTTTTTTAAAAAAATTTCTATTTTTTGTGTTTACAGCATTAGCAATAGAAAATAAATAGTTGTCTAGCCATTTTTCTCCATTTATCGTGAAACAGTTACATGGAATTTTTCAATTGCATGGCAGAATACAGCTCATATTAATATGTGAACCTATTTTAGCAGAGAAGTCAGCATATTTTTATAATCTAATACTATAGGTTTGGAAATGAATTTGCATTGAATTTGCATAAAATCTGTGAATCTTTTTCAAAAATTAAATATCCGAATTAAAATTAAGAATTATAATTTTGAAGGATTAATTAGTTTTACTTTAAAATAAATGAGTTAAAATACAACAATTCAAAATGTTCTGTCAAATTCTGCCTCACTGTGTGCTCTCCACAAAAGCTTTGTTGCAATAGTTTCACGTGTATTATTATTCTGCATTTCTTAGATGGACAAAATAAAAAATAGGATAGTAATAAAATACAGCAAAAAAACTACTCACTGTTTCCAAATATGGTATTGATGCAAACATCTGCATGCTATAACTAAACATTTGACTGTTAGACAACGATTTCAGAAAACTTACTAGTGTACAGCCGTGCTTGTCACCTTTCCTTTAAATAAGTGTACTAGTTATGAGAGTACTATGAGAGCAACGGTAACATTTCAAATTCGCAAAATCTGTAAGAAGAATGTTTAGTTGTCTAGGGTTAAAAGTGTACAGAAATTTAAAATCAATTTACCTGCTTAAGTTCTGAGCATCCTATCAAAGATAAAAATGTAGTTGGAGAATTAAGACATCATTTCGGAATGAACCCTTATTGCATATTTTAATCACAAGGGACTATTAATGATTTAAGTGATGGTGTAATTAATTCTGTAAATGCAATAATGATGAATAAAGTGAAAACAAATACTTTTTAAATGTTAAACATAAATTGGCTATTCTCTGTTTTACTGAAAAATGTAACAACCCTATAATTCTTTTAAACATATTATGCAGTGTTGCTAATTTAAATATTTCTTCTTTGTAAACAGTTTGCTACAAAAAATGCAAATTTATTCTTTCTGCACTCACTTTAAAAATTTATCTTTTTAATTTATTACAAGTAGCTGTCGTACATTAATTATTTTTCAATTTTGTTTCAGTTTATCCGCCAGCGCCTGCAAAGGACCAATCATAACAGCCGCCTCACGGGGCCCTCCAGCTCTTACCAAAGGCAGAGTCCCGTTCAAGGGGACCACCATGCCATATCATCGTCCACCTGTGGAGCCACATCTCCTATTCTGCCGTCCATCTCTCCCCACCACCAGGGGGCACAACTTGCTGCTAGCAATGGCAACAATGCCAGTGCCACCTATTCCTCTTTTGCCTCTGCATCATCGCGTGCTCTTCCTATTCCAATCCCTGACATTCCGAAGCCTCTGATTCCAAGAATGAGAAGTAGTGTCGAGGGTCTTAATCAGGTACCCATCACCTCACTTTTCATATTTATAACAGGGGTTTCTTTTAAAAGCCCAGTCCGCGTGTTTTTTTAAAAAATCTTTTTATCAAAACCCTGGGTTTTATCAGATTTTTGATGAAAAACCCTGGCTTTATTGAAATTTTTTCTCGAGCCCTCCATGAGATTGCTGGTTTTGCTTCTAGCATGAAAGGTAACTATTTATACCTTGTTTTGTTGCAATGTAACCTATTATTTTTGTTTCATAAAGACAGACAGATTGTTACAAAAAAATTAAAATAACACAATTAAAGAATAGCAAAATTTTTTATTACATTAGCAATGGTTTAATATCAGTGTCGATTAGAAAAAAAACTTATACTTGATCATTTTTCTCAGTTGTCATTGAAATTTAATATACAACTTTGCTTTTTGAATTCCTATTCAATTATTTTTTCAAGCTATATAAATTATTTTATTTCATAAAAAAATGAAAAATTTTCATAAATGAAATAAATTTATTTAATTATAATTTGCAGCATTTTAAAATTTGCATTCCTAGACAATTATAAAAATGCAAAATTTATATCATATCAAAAGTTAGCAATTGTAATTAAAACTTGTCTGATAAAAGATTTTTGATAAATTAAAAAATTTATTCATAAGAACAGATACTTCACTTATCCATCCAAATTTAAGGCACATTAATATGCCCTCAAAACAAGTTGAATGCTTTTCAATTAGCATATCAAGTAAATTCATCATCGATTGTTTGAAAGTTTTTGTTTAAATACAATTAATTTACAATTATTTTGCTTTTTGAGGTAAAGCTTGTTTATGTGTTTCAGTAAATTTTGAAAAAACCCACCTTGGAAAAAAATAGGGTTTTGTTTTTTTAAAGCAAGGTCCCCTCCCCCCCACTTTGATGAACTCAAGTTCGTAACCAACCTTATGACCTATTGTGTGCTCCATTGTTACATTTTCATTTCACTTAATTTTATTGTGCTCAGTTCACATTTGTAAAAGTTACTTAATAAAATCTTTTAAGTGGCTCAGCATGCATATAAACTTGTTCCAAAGTTCAGCATATAAACCTTGGAGCACTTTTTTTCTTTATTTATTTCTTCTTTTTGCCCATTAAAAGTTCATGAAAATGTACTGAAAATAAAATTGTAATATCCTAAAGTAGTTAAGTTTTCTATACAAGCATAGTTGAATAAGATCAAAGAAATTCTGATGAGATATCGAATTTATAACTGTTACTAAATCTCCAGGCACCCTGAGATGAAATATGTCATTGTTATTTTTTAAGAAAACTTGTTACTCCTACAGCTTTATTAGGAGAGTTATTTTTAAGATGCAAAAAATTAAATTTAATTTTCACAGATAGAATTTCTCTTGTAAGAAAACTAATATTCTGTGTTAAAAAGGAAAATACTTTCCTTTTAATAGCAGTGATAAAGGTAACTTCTTTTATAGGCAGACTTATGGAAGTTAATTAATATTATTAATCCTATAAAATGTTATTTAAAATTTTTTAAATGACAATATTGTAATACTTTTTTACATTTAGTCTTCCATTGTTGTCAACATTTTCGAATATGTGGTGACATCTAGTCACTCCGAAGTTCAATTTTCTGCTTTAGGGAAACCTATTTCTTACGAAATATTGTTTTTTTTTATGAATATATTTGGCGAAAAGTTCCAAACTTAATATTTTTTCATATTTTTGTTTATTTAATAATGGTTAATTTAAAACATTTTTTATGTTTATTAAAAGGGTAATTTCATAATGTTTGCAGTTTTGGTAATGTTCATTTTTTTTTTTTTAAATTTATAGGATGCGACAAAAAAAAAGAAGAAAAAAAACCAGGACAATCAATTTTGAATATAACTTAGGTAAAAATAAATAAAAATTTAAGTGATACACAAAAAGAAAGGAATGCACAAATTAAAAAGAAATTAACTTCAATACCATAATGCAGTATCTTTGTTCAAATTTTTTTTTTTTTTTTTTTTGCTGCACCCCCTCTATGTATTCGCAAAAATATTGGTTAATCTATGATTATATTTGGTGACCAGCCTGTGTAGAGGGCAGGGAACTGTCCTTGCATCAGAAAGGTTCTGGGTTCAAATCCCGGGCAAGGCATGAATGTTCTTTCCTTCTCTGTACTATCTGTCCTCACTGTGGAAGCGACGTTGGCCCACCTAATAGGGTGCCCCTGAAAGAGAGGCCAACAAAATCGCTCTGTATATGCCTGAATTGACGGATGTTAACACAGGTGGGCATTGGAAGAAAAAAATGATTATATTTGGTAAAATTTTTTTAAATTTTAAACCTTTTTCATGTTCATTAAAAGAGTAACTTCATTATCTTTGTACCTTTGGTAATTTTTGCAATATTATTCTGAAAATGTAACTACTTTGTCATTAGTAAGGAAACTGACTCACAGAAAGTTTAACTTCACAGAAGGCATGCCAACTTGCTCAATCCATCTTAGTTAAAATTATGTCACTCCCAACTTGAAATAGTTTTTGGTGACTTTACTCAGCTTTGTTTCAGATAAGCTTTCATTCATTTTCTGAATTAACAAATAGTCACTGTATGTCAAATATGTTATGAGGTTATTACTCTGCACTTCCCACGTGAAGTTTTCTTAGCACTATGGCGGCTAGTCTTGTCATGCAAGAAAAATGTCAGATGGTTTGTTGCGTTCATTTACATTTAACATATTCTTTGCCCATAAGATAGGAATTCACTTTCATATTACACCACTTTTCTAGACAACCTGCTATTTCAATGGTTCGGAGTAGTGGTCAGAAAAACTACATTATTTTTGTAGTTTACAACAACTACTTAGTTACAAATATAGTTAACTACAACTACTTTTTTTTTAAATGTAATGATTACAAACTACTTTGGAAATTGTAGCAACTACTTCACTTCTTAGGGGAGACAAACTCTGCTGGTAAACTTAATTTACACCTATGTTCAAAATGGTTTTGAATAAGAAATTGACTTACATTAAATAAAAGGAAATTATTAAGAAATATTTATTCATCTTTACATATGCTGGTTTCTTTTTCCAAAACATTTTTTTTCTCGAAATTGTTCATTTAATCTTCAACTTTTTATGCCTTTTTTGACAGCAAATATATAATTTAAGAAATGCAAAATTATCAAATACTTGCAATTTAGTAATTGTTTAATGCTCTTTTATTTATTAGAGCTGTATTTCTTTTCTGAACTAAGGTTACAAGTATTTGCCAGGGATTGCTACAAACTATTGTTTTTTTTTTGTATCACACTACTCACTACACTACTTTTTTAAAGAAGTTGCACACTACACCACAAACTACGAAAAAAAGTAGCGACTACAGTAGTTTCACTACTTCAGAGTTATTTTTGAACTAGTACTTGCTATCCACACATCCAATGAAAGACAGCTAGAACCATCTATCTCCACTCTGGAGAAATAAATTCATTCCACAATAATTATGTTTTAGATGTCTTTTAATCCTTTTTTAAACCAATATTTGTATTGCTTGATAAAAAATTTTTCATTCGCTTCAAAATTATGCAGATTGGAAATAACAGTCACTCTCAAAAATAGGTGTCCATTTCCAAAACATGCCAGACATGAATAAGAAGAAACACTTTTTTTGAGTGCTTTAAACATGTTGAGTATTATTTCCAATCTACCTACATATTTTTGAAGGGAATGAAGTTTCTTTAATCAAATTATATCTTACTGCTTCAGTTTATTGGAATTATTTATTGAATTCTTGTATATTTAAAATGAATATTCATTTTTTTAAAAATACATTAATATGGACAAAATATGCTAAATGCAAAAATATCTTAAATAGTATAATAAATTTTCTTTAAAGTGAAATTTGGATATATTTTTCTTTTTAATAGTTTAAAATTAAAACTGAATGAAATATTGTTTTTTTTTCCTTCAGGAAATAGAACGGATAGTTTTAAGAGAAATTTCTAACACTGACGGTGAAGAAAGTGATAGAGTAAGTTATCTACTTTCACATCTTAAGTTACATAACTGCATTTTTAACTGTATCAATGTGTGAGAGCTCCCATGTTTAAGGAAATTAATATTGTTTAGTGATTGTACAATGTAAAGTCAATCTAGATTACTTATTTAATGAAATGTCACTTTACCAAACACCTGTTATCAAAGCTCGCACATTTACATTAATTGCCCTTAAAATATTGCTTCTCAATAGCCTAACAGTCCCTTGAATCGATCCTGCCTCCCAACAGCGTTTCATTCTTTACAGTTTTGATATAAAAGTTACCAATTCTTAATCTTTATTCTCTTCAAGTTCTTTGACATCTACCAACCATTTTCTGTGAGTCACTAGATTTCAAAATGCTCTTTTCACAGCTATTATTATTCGTATGCTGACTATAACTAAACCACCTTCATCTTTATGTCAATGTCAACATCAATGCCTCTAAACTTTTCCATAATTTTCGAATTTTTCCTAATTGCACTCCATTATTATAGACAGGTTCATACATTTTTTCCTTATTATTATTCTCTTCCTGGTTAACAAAGAATTCTGAAAAAAAAGGGTTAGGTTTTTAATCATGACTTGTCATGTATGTTTGCATAAGTTAATTAATCTATATTTTTTGGAAGATAATGACAAAGTATATCCATCATAAAAACTCAGTTATTTGTAATGTGAATTAAAGTAGTTTAATGACAAAAAATTTTTTTATAAGATTTTTAAAATTATAAAATTCTGTTATAAAATTATAAATTTTTTTTTTAATAATTTTATAACAGAATTTATATTTTTGAAATTTTAATAATGAGAATAATGTTAATTTTTCAGAGGTCATTTGAAATTTAAGTTTAATACATTTTTCAGAAACTTTTAACAAGCTAAAAAATTATGTTTGACATGAAAATAGATATTAAAATATACTGCTTAAGTTCCTCATACAATTTTTTAATAAAAAAAAGGTTATCCTGGTTCAAAGTTGTAATAAGCTAAGAAAATAGTTTATTTTTTATCCTTATTTAATTGCTTTATTTAGCTCCATATTTAAATAAGAATTTAAGTTATATTAAAATTTTTATTTTAAATTTTCTTCTTTGTGTAGATGCTGAAAAAATAAAATGAGTTTCGTATTTTTTACAAGATTGGCAAAACATATCAGAGTAAATTTTTAGTTAGTATTTGAGGACAGATGAATATTGCTTAGATTGTTTTCATGATCTTATGAAGTGTGGAAATGGGTTCTAGTAAAGCACCTTCTTTTAACATTTCCACATAAAGGAAAAAGAACTAATAGCTTCAATCCAAAGTGCCTTTAACATTATATCCTTGACTGCAGTTATGGTGTGAACTATTAAAAACTGAGTTTTGCATTCTATGTTTGCAGGCATTGGAACCTACTCCAGAAGGGCACAGAGCACCAATTGCTGATTTGTTCCGAAACACACAAAGTGTTAATACTCAAACTCCTTTCGATCGTGGTTCCAGTAGTCAGAGTAGTAACAGTTCCCACAGTGGCAGCCAATCTATTTCTCCTGTTGTACCAATCATACCTGGTCAAATGGATAGTTCTAGGCCCTCGAGTAATGGTAGGTATATCATTTAAGCAAAGAAAACTTATTAGTGTGCTTTAGTTTGCATCCTTATGCCTTCGTTATAATACCTGATATGTTGGATTTTTTTTTTAAAAATTAATATTATTTAATTGTATGCGTTGTGTCTGCAAATATAGTCTCTATTATATTGTATGTCTGCTCTAAGTTAATAAGAAAATGCCCAGCTCTTTGCAAATATTGCCTGCATTATGCAATGCACTAAGCTTAATGGAAAAGTGTCATAGGTAATTTTAAAGACTTTCAGATTAATTAGAAACTATGTGAGGAATTTATCAACCGATCTGGATTTCTTAGGCTCATTGCAAAAACGTTTTGTAAGCGTGTTTATAATAAGCCTTTTATTATGTATCATATAAAATTTAGTGGAATAAGGCCAAATTTGTAAATGTAATGATTATGCAGAGATCCAAGTTATGTAGATTCTCTGTAGTTTTTTTACTTCTACTACTGCTGACTACATCATTTTTTTAACTCAGAATTTTTTTTATTTTAGAGTGATTATGAAGGCTTTTGAGTTCCATTCATTTTATTTTGTATTGCAATTCATATTTAATGTTATTTCTCAGAACCATATGTCATTATATTAGTCTAAAACTGGAATATAAAATAGTTTGTTGTTTCTAATGACGCTTAAACAAGCCATTGGTCTTGCGAATTAAGTCAGGAAGATTCCGTCTTACCAGAGAGCATTGCGAGGTAAAAGTGTCACTTAGCTCAGAACCCCTGGATAGACGGCAGCACCGCTCATTTGTGAGCCCACTTCCACAATTCACACATAGATCTGAAGAGGAAGAAAAGAATTTCTAGATCCCTGTACCCATGGTACTACTAAGCATCAGACCACAGATCTTTCGATTCCACAGATTTTTAGAGCATGTATATCACATGTACTCGGGTTTTAGAGATGTCAAGGATCAATCCCCGGCCTTTCCCGTTCAAAGTCTGATACTCTCTACCTACTGAGCTACCCTACAGAAAATAGAAGGAAATATGATTAAGCTGAGTTGAAGGAAATATGATAAGAAATTAAAATCAAATGTAAATACCTTTTGATTTCAAAAATTTCTAATTATTTTTGTAGAAAACTTGAATTTGTCCCCACGTCAATCCGTAATCTTAATCTAAGAAAATCTCAGCTCCTCTTATCAGCTTTAATCACAACACACATTTGAACTTTACATGTTAAATATGTTATTTATGTCTTTTAGAACTAAGTCATTGAATAAAATTAATTTCTTATAGGTATTTTTAAGGGAGGATGACATGTATTTTAGATCATTGAGTAGCATTTTTAGTAATAGTGATAAAAGATCAGTATTGAATTACATTTAAAAATAATTAAAATAATTTATGTTGATTTTATATATTATTTTTAAATCGTGATTAAAGATTTTTTTTTCCTTAATTTTTCTAAATATTTTTCATGTGGTTTATTATGATTTTTTCAGAAGGAAGTAAAGACTCTCCAGATTTAGAAGGATATACTAATAAATTGGCAACCAGTCCTCATATTAATAAATTTCTTGCTAGAGAGCCCCCTGATGGATGTGAGAAAGTGAAAATAGCTGAGGAAACTAGGTAGGAAGTCATGTTTCTTCATGGAATACATCCTTCATTTTTATAAAATTAATTGCCGAGTTTAATGTAGGCAACAAAATTTCTGATAATTACAAATGTGCTGTCATCAGATACAAATAACTCTATCAGCAAATACAAATAAAAATAACTCTTTGGCAGTTAAATTTGTGCAGTTTTTTTTAATGACTAGTAATGATATTTAGCTAGCTGAATTTCCAACAAAAAAGGAACCCTAATAAGTTTAATCAAATTATCTATAAATGTTACGTAAATTACATTGTGAAACCAAAATTATTAACAAAATTTCAGTTTTTATTTGGAGTTGGACATATATAATTCTAATTGAAACATAAAATGTTCCGCAGTTTACAATATCATAATTTTGAGAACTTTCTGTTTTAAGGATTAATTAATTCGCAAAATTATATAGTTTTTATTTACTTTTTTTAAAACCTAAAATCTGTTTTTCTAGTTTATTTCCTTATTATTCCAAATATATAATACTCAATGCATTACTTATAATTTAGTGTTGCACAGTCAAACAGAAATATTTATCTATCCAAAGTAATACATGCCAACCTAGTTATTAAAAAACATTAACTTAGAATTTTAAATTTGCTGTAATTTTATCTATATTTTCATCTATATACATGTGCGGGAATTTAGATTAAGAAATAACTTATTTTTTCCTTATTTGGTTTTTTGAAGCGTTTAAATTTTATCTTTAATTATAATAATTAGTATGCTTTTTGGATGTTATCGTTCTTGTTTTATTGAAAAATCATGTTACATGTAAATTGTTTCCTGTCTGTTTCTATGGTGATATTCGATATACATTTCTAGCATATGAATAGATTAAACTGTGCTTGCATTAACTATTAATAGAGTTTATGTTAATAGCTTATACTTTTATTTGTATTTTAATTTTAATGGTTATAGATTACTTAATGTGTTGGTACAAACATGAAAAAAATAAAGTTTATAGCTTTTACAAAATGCCTCAATTATTGAGAATTTTACACCTAGGTTATTAAAAAATTGCATGAGTTATTTGAAATTAATGAATATAAGTTGTTTTTTTTAATACAAATTAAACAATATACGCCATTGGTACTGGCTAAAAATGGCCTTGAATTTCGTAGTGGCCATTTGTTCTTGAAACTGGGGAAGCTTGGAAATCTTCTCTGAAACTTCTTAGAGTATTAGGAATTAATAATAATTCTAGACAATTTAACACTACGTTACAATGTATCTCTTATTAGGCATTTAATTTTTTAAAATCAATTTGTAATTTTATAGAATATCTATAACATTTATAATTTTAAAGTTCAAAAAGTTGTTGGTTATTTCTTCTTCAAGGGGACAAAACAGTTAAACATAGGGAACAGATAAACATTAAAGTTAAATGAATTTTTTTAAATCAAACCACATATGTGTTTTCACATATATTTTTTCCTCTATAAATATGTTATAAATATTTTCGGAAGAATAATTCAATTTTTTTCATCAATATACCATTTCATAAGGTATTTTAAAGAATATTTTTTGTAAAGTTTTTCCCCTTTCTTATTTAGGAGCTCTGTTTGTGCTGATTTTCAAGAGTTTAGTTGTCCCAAGCCCAGTATGCATTTTGTTCTGTTACCCAGTCAAAGATCCGCATTTGATCCCCTCTGCAAGAACTGTGGCGCTATATCTACTCCAAACGGGGACATCATCAAACCTGGTGCTCCATCCGCTAGTAAAAGACTTCAATAAATTTAAGTAAATTAAATTATATGGGGGAAAAAACCATCCACCATAAAACCTCTGTCTTCACCTTTATGACAAAATTGTTTCATAGCAAAAAGAAAAATGTCCAAAATCCCACAGCATGGAGGTTAACAAAAGAAATATTAATTAAATACTGTTAGTAGGTTTAGAGTTTGATTCACTCGTGTTTATCAAGCTATGAATCGTGTCTCCTCAATGATTCAGAATACGATATGTTTTTTCCTCATGACAATTTTGATTATTTTGTGTCTGTGTGTGTCTGTATTATGTTTAATCTAGACAGTGTTGCATATTTGCCTTTCTTAATGTGAGTGTTAATTTGTGGTCAATATATATTGACAAACAAATTATTTATATGTTAGTTGAGTGTAATGAGTTACTTTTTTGTTTACAATGAGTTATTGGCCAGCTTAGATTCTTAAAATTTTAAAGCAAGTTTCTTTTTTTTCTTTCTGAAATTCAAAACTACTATCTTTTATTTTAAATACTGTAGAGCTCCGATTATCCAGACCGGTTGGGACCTAAATCAATTTGGCAAATTAAAAATCTAAGTGATTGAAAACTTTAAGAAAAACTGCTATGAATAATGGTTTAGTCTACTTCCTTTGACGCATATTCTAAGCTTAAGATTGGAAATTATTTTGGAGAGAATTAAACATTTTGCATTCATCTTCGAATTTAACTTATTCATTGTTTTTCATTTTACATTATTGTTTTTTTTCTTCCTTTTTTGAAATAAAAACTGATGCAAAGTTTAAAATCGAATTGCAATTTTTTTTAATACCTTGTACTCGTAATGTGCCAATGCCATATACAAGGGCTATTTTAATGTTTTCGTCTTTTTTTTCACTCTTTTTAACTATATAAATTTTTTTATGCGACAACAGTATGATTCTTTTGCCTATTTCAGACACATTTAAAAACATCTTTTACTCTTTAAAAACTTGCAAGAAAAAAGTGTTTTCAAAGTCGTAAAAAGGGAATTTTTTTTTGTCCCCCTAAAAAAAAATTTTTTTTTTTGGAGCAAAATGCACGATCCTGATCATTCCAGATAAACAGTGCTTTACTGTATTTTATTTTTAAAAAAATTTCTGTGCTTCTTTACCAACTAATTGTTCGTTGTGAATATTTATCTACTAGTTAAATAATAGTTTCATTAGCCATTTATAGAAATTTTTTCAAAAACATTTTCATCATGAGTGTATATCAGATTTTGGACCATACATGCATGTGACTTATTCTTTTTAGATCTTGTTAAGGGAAAGAGGAAAAAAGGTTATATAGATATGCCATTTATGACTTGTCTATCTGATGTAAAATTGTTTCTCTTGAAAAGCATTTTCTTAAAAAATAATTATACATTCTGCAAAGCTTCATTTACAATTATTTGGTTTTTGACAGTTTATATTTTCTGCATCCTCTTGATGAAATATGAGCTGATGTACTATTTTTGTATCTGGATTATGTTTATTGAAAAAGCCGAGGAAGTAACGTTTTTAACAGTTTAAGCCTTTATTTATTAAGGAATTTTGTTAATGAAGATGAATGTATGGGTTAAAAAAATAGTAACAACCTATTGTGCCTGATAGTAATTTAATTTTTTTTAAATCAGAATTTTACTGGGGATTTATCATTCATATTTTTAAATATTTTATTTTGTTTTATTGTTATTTCTTAAAATTTAAATTTTTTTTAATATTAATTTACTTTTTTGTTACTATTTAAAAAAGTGAAAGAGATGAGCATTTTTAGAAATGGTCGAAACATTAAAAGGCAATTATTTTTCAAAAACCTGCTTACACTCAGAAGAATTTTTATAACCGCAACTAAAACTGTATTGTGAATAATATATTTTTTATTATCATTCTTTACTGAAATTGCAGTATTTTTTTGCAACTAAGTAGAAAATAAATGTAGTTTCTTACTGTTATTTTCCCTTTCATTAATCTCTGATTTAAAAATCTGTGTAGAAAAAGAAAAAAATTCTTTTTTTATTCTTTACTTTAAAAAATTAATTCAGTCTGAGATTTGCTTCAAAAAGTATTTTCTACTCAAAATTGCATATGTTTTTTAAAAACAATTTGATTTTCACAGATGTGAAATGCAAATGAATCAAGGAAACAATTTCCGAAATAATTCATTTGTAGTTTTTTTTTTTTTTTTAATGATTTGGCATTAAGTTCCACAGTTTATATGAAAGCGGCCTTAAGGGATAGTTGAGAAGCTCACACTTCAGACTTATCAATTTTTATTTATTAAAAAGAAAAACCAGCAGACCTATTTACTTGACCATGCTTGATAAATTGAGTGATAATGACACTACATATTTAAAATTCTTAAAAATTTTATGGCATATTCAGTGAATAAGTCTGTAGAGGTTTTAACTCATCTAAGTTTCCCGAGTTTACTGAATCTTGAACAGGGAAGAAAAAAGTCTTTGTATCTAATATGGTTAAATAGTTATGACAAACAGCCAGGGTTGTGTTAAGGCATAATGAGACCTATTATATATCATGAGAATATTATTTGGCCAAACTATCCAAAACATAACTATATTCAGAAATATTGAAAATGTTTATGAATTTCAACTACAATTAAACTTATTTTCGAGAAAAACCTTTTTAATTTTTTTCAAAAATAATTACATTAACCATTAATGTTTGATTAAATCTCCATGTCAGCAAAAAACATCCTGTATGAAATTGCAAATCTTGAGTAGTAGTAAGAATTACCAAACATACAAATTTAAAAAATTGAAGGAAACAAATTAGAATTTTACGTTTTTACTAAATTTTTTATGCTTGGCCAGCAGAGAGAGACCTCTGAAAATTGTAAGGGTTTTATCAATGAATACGGAGAAAACCAAAAACTTGGGACTTAAAGCAAAAGAAGAAAATATTAGTGAATTGGATGAAAGGCAGAAAGAAATAACATGACCTGATATAGTTTGTTTATCTATATTCCAAATTTTACTTTTAAAAATGCATAAAACTTTTAAAGATTCTAAATGGAAAACTGCAAAACATTACCCTTAAAGCCTACTAATTGGAAAATCCCAAAAATCGACTTTACCTTCATATATTTTAGAGATCCCTAAACAATAAAAAAGCCTGGAACTATAAGTCCTGTAGTCCCCCTCTTAATCTGACTCTTTAAAAATGTCCTAAAATTAGCAGAGTTGTTTACCTCACTTGGTTCCTCCAAATGTCACATTCTTACTAGGTGTCATTATCATGTTAACTGTTTATAGAACTACATATAATTTAATTTTTAATCAGTAAAAAGTCCTGCCAACTTCATAAATTATTTTGAGATGCCTAACTATAAAAATTTAGCTCTTTTTTTGCTTTGTTTGAAAATTTTTCTACGAGAAATCACTTAGCAAGGAACCTAACAATTTACAAAAAAAAAACCCTGTTCATTTGAAATATAATAACTAATTTATATTATTATAATAATTAGCTATAAAGCTAATTTATTTTTCAAAATATATGGTTATTTAACGTTCTTTTGTGTGCAAATAATCGATACTTTGAATGTTAAAGATAATTTTTTAAAACTAGAGAAAAGAATGCATACCTATAAATTTGAGTGCATGCTGTACAAAGATGAATTGTCTTTTTCAATCATTCTATGTTAAGTCAACAAAAACATTTTTATTTAGTTTCTTTTCAGTTAATTTTGGATTTCAGCCAATCACTGACCTCTATACCATAACTTTCCAACTATGTTAGATTCAGAGACTTTTAAAATGAGTATTAAAGCTTTTTTTTTTTTTTTTTTTAAGATTTAATTTAAGTGAGCAAATGTGTTTTGGTAAATAAATTACATTTAAAATAGTTTGAATCAGAATGCAATGAATACATGCGTTTGAAGTTTAATCAGTGATGAATATTAAGCTGCTTCTGATCTATGGATAGCTCTTTTGAAAGTTACCATATGGAATTTGACAATCTTAGCATTAAACAATTTGACAATATAGTCAGAATTGTGAAAGTGCTAATGGAGAAAAAGTTTATTAAAATTGTGGCCTAGTCACATCTTCATTGTGAAAGGAGATATGAATAAGATTGAATGTTAATTGTTGGAAGAATGTCTGTTTTAAAAAATAATTAAGTTAACGGTTTTGAATAACATTCGAGATTTTCTAACTATTGCAGTTTTTATAAACTCACTTTAATTGAAATGGTAAAGATACAATCATTTTTAGTTTATTTTTTGCCAACATTAAATACCACGTGAATAAATATTTCATTATTAGAACTTGACGGAACTTAAAAAAGAAAATATATTTTTGTGTATAACATCTTTAAAATAGCACCTAAGAGACAGCACAAATGTTTAATGAAGAGAAATAAGTTTTAAACAGTCCTATAACTTATAAATAGCACACAATTGCATGCTTAGAAGGACCAAATTCTAGAAAATTAACAATTTTGTTTTGGTGTATATTTCAACTTTTTATATTATCTAACATTCAAAAACAAACTCAGTTATGGTATCTAATTAATTTGTCTTAAAAATCAATGTTTGAATTTCACATTAAGCAAGTTCCTTTTTTTCAAAAATTTATTTGATTTCCCACATTTTCATTCTGCTATTTAACAGGATAATTTTTAAGTAAATCGACAACTCTTAATTTTTATGATTACACTTTCCTGTTTATTTAATATTATGTACTTGGTTATGAAGGTTGTGTTACAATAGTATTTGAATACTGACAAATAAAAATGAACTAATTTCTTAGTTTAAGAAAAACTGAAATAAACAAATTGACTATATTGATAAGCAATTGGATACTGCTATTTTTACACATTTAAATGTCAAATGTAATTATAAATGTTACACCAAATACTGTTAACTATAACTACTTATTATGCCTAAAACTAGAGTGTTTTTTAGGCTTTTTGTATCAGGTGTGTGTTTGAAAAAGTATGGAAATTCAAGGTTGGATTACTTAATTCTAAGTGTGCTGACTCTGTACTGTATACTGTGTGAAATGTTTTTTTTTAATAGTATTGGATATTCTTATTAAGTTGCTGAACATTGGACCACTGTAAAAACAGGGGACAAAACATTTCTAACTTTATATCTGCTTTGATAGTTTTAGTAAATTTTAAAATTAGTACTTTTTTCTCTATTAAAAATATTTTCAAACACATATTATTCCATTAAAAAAGGGAGTATATTAATTATTTTAGGTATTCATTTGTATCAAAATTTAATTTTATTTCAACTCCTGTGTTTATGTGTATGGGCTATAATACCATTATTCAAGTGGGATTAGTGCATTAAATGTTTAAATATTCTTATTTTGCTAGACTAGCTTAGATATATTCATTGTAACTAAAGTAATTTTGACTTTCAAATGTATGTTTTTTTTATGGATGTAAATTATTTTAGCGCAGTATTTACAACACCCTTATTCCACTCGAATATTTCTTGCAGAAAGATACACAAATGGGATAAAATACTGCTAAGTAAAATATGAAAAGAACAAAAACTAGTGTGCAACATTATATTTAATTAATTAAAATTCAAGGAGATGTGATCAGTTAGTTTCTTTAATTTTTTTTTAAACAGGCTTGAAAAATTTCAAATCTTTGAGAACTGTCTGTGACAGTCTTTAAAGAAGTAAATGAGAAATATGTTACCTGTTTGAAGGAGATCAGAAAAATATATAATTCTCTCACTCATAAGCATCTGAATATGGATTTTCTCTTAAGCTTGTCTCTCCATTGAAAGAAACAATGAAAAACCTGGCTATTATACAGGAAAGCAACTAAATTGAAGCTTGGAAAAAGATTTGTTTGTATGTAAAGCAAAGTTCATTTTTTTAAACAAATATGTACAGTATACTCTTGATATCTCAAAGTTGAAGGGATGCTAAAAAAATTTCAAGCCAGCAAGTTTTTCAGATAACAAGTTCGGAACTAAATATGTTTTAAAAAGAAGAAAAATGTATTCTAAAAAATATTACTTTAAAAAGTAGAGTCATGAAACATAAGAATAATTATTATTAAATATGTATGTAATAATCGTTGCTGACTATGAGTCTAAATGCAACAATGATAATTTTATTTTTAAAAGTAAGACAAAAATAATATTGCATTAAATAGAAAAGAATTAATTTACAATAAACTTACATTGTTATTTTTGTGAGAAAGTTCATTTTCTGTTTCGAAAAAAATTAGACACAGCAAGGCTTCGAAAAGAAACCCTTCGACTTAGGAATTCGAGTTAACAATAGGTGGATATGTAATGCCGAGGGGAAAAATATTTTTTTGATGTGACAAGATTTTCGAGATATCGAGAGTATACTGTATATATGGACATGAAATATTTTTTTTAGTAATTAAAAATTTCTAAATTATTTTGTTATTTATTTAAATAGACTATTTTTATTGCATAATTTTATATACATATATATATGTTTGTTGAGTATATCTTTGATTTAACTAGTTAGTTGAATTTAAAACGAGCTCGAATGAGTTTTAGCTCTATTACCTGTATTATATGGAATGTACTGTGCACAAAAAATCATATTTCAGCTTCTATGCTTTCCTACATAAAACCGGCTTATCTCACGTTTTTATGGAGGGAAATATGCTGTGAAATTTACACCAAGACGGTTAACAAATTATTATTTAAATCCATTATCTGTTTTTATTTTTTGGTGAAACTTTTTGTTCACATCTCTACAACTTAATATGCTTATAAATTAGTGAGTAAGTCACTAAAATGAAAATTAAAAAAAAATGAAGAACAATGAGTGCCTCACACATGCTGCAGGATTGCATGATGACTGGACCTCAAGGTGCCGAGATGCCTTTAAAAAGTGTGAATGAGTTCTTGGGCTGTCTGTTAGGCAAATGTACCATTGCAAGGGTGCTTATTGATTCTTGAGATTTTGTCAATAAAAGAGCTTATTCATAAATAAAATTACACTTCTCCTCTATAAACACGTCCAATAAATGAGTTGCAGACATTTTTCTTATCTTTATCAGATTGAATGTTTTTTTTTTTTTTTGATTGAAGAAAAATCCTATCAGTTTTATATATTAAATCAAAATAGTTTAAATTTTTTTCTTGTTTTATAAATTTTGATATATTCTCTTAAGTAATTTTTCTTATTTCAACAAATATTTATTTGCATACATTCTTTTCTTGTAAAAATGGTGTAGATTAATAAGATTCTCATTAAAAAATTCATTTAAAATTAAATTTTAAATGATTTCTTTTCTTACTTATCCTCATCTAAATAGATTTTTATTTTTTTTAAAATTAAATTTCATTCCTTAATCTTAGTGCTTTTTTATATCTTGTATGATTAAAACTTTTTAATCATTATTCTGTATGATTAACTGAGTTTTATTGCATTTTATTTTTACTTAATTCACCATCACTTTTCTTTTGTTTAAATATCTCCTAAATTATGCATTGACAGTTTCAAATTAAAAATTTATCACCAGTTTAACATCTTTTTTCTTCTTAACTAGGTTTTAGAGCATTCATAATTAATAATTTAAAGTTTAACTCTGTAAATCAATAAAATAAAATAATAATCAATAGTACAATAATGTAAAAACTATTCATGATTAATATTGAAATCCAATGTTTTATTTTTGCATTTGCTTTTTGTTAAAGTTATAATAATAATAGTAAAAATAATAATTAGCTGAAGATAATTCTTTTGGTTATTTTTAGGTCTGAAGTGCTATATTTATAGCAGATTTTATGTTCACTTTTAATTTTGTGCAAACTGATGACCTTCAATATATTACACCAAAAAAAAAAAATATAAAATTGTTTTATACTGATTTTTTTCTTAACTTAGACTGTTATAGTCAACTTTTTACATAATAGTTTTGTTTTTATCTTTAATGTATGTTTTAAAAGAATTGAAAATAATGTTTCAAAAGCCATTGCTTTTGATATATATTTTATGCTAACAGTTTGTAATGAATATGTAAAAATATTGTTTGTAATATTTATTATATTGGTCAGCAAATTTTGTTAAAATTTGAAGAACTTAAAGGTATTTGCAAATTTTTTTTTTTTTTTTTTTTAATATCAATGACTTAACTCTAAAATAGTGAAACCACTTGCATTGAAGTATATGTATATTTTTATAGAAATAGAAGATATTGTTTCATATAGCTTTCTTATTGTAATGGCAATCTTATGGTTCTTTTTTTTCCCTGTGACTATCATACATAACTTTTTTTCTGTTAGTAGCTGATGACTAAAAAATAATTAGCCACTTTTTGCTCTTCCTAATGTTCCTTAATTTTTGTTGAAAGCATACAGTCTGTCGTATACATGACGAAATTAATCACTCTTGAGTATGAAACTGGTGACTATTTAACGAGTGTCCTTATTCTTTAAAGAAAGGGTCGTCCTATGGCCTTTTCTCTCTTTACAATCCACGTTCACTGAATATCTGGATCACGTACTTATCTTCTGGTACTGAATTCCTGGTGCTTAGTACGATGGGATAGCCTTACATTCTCAAGATTGATAAGCACGTCCGCATTCCTACTTTTGATAAGTCACTGCAAGGGGTCAGAAGAGGGGTTTTGGGTGTATGTGTGTGTGTATGTGTATATAGTTTGTTGACGTGCTACTCCGTGTTCCAGTCCACGAGAGTCGAACTGGGAGTACAAACGGGGTCTTTGAAAAGCACCCCCAGCCACAGCTTCCAATCACCAACGCACAGAACTGGCAAGTTGCCAGGACCCAGGGACTTAGCCTGTGCCTCCTTCGTAGAATCATTTACACTCATTCATCATGTTGGAATGGGGTACTGTTTAAGCACACAATCATTCCTATTTTTGTTACCTTTAAATCTAACATGTTGCCAAAAAATGCTAATTTTAACATGTTGAACGCCACACCTGCCCTGTCAGGGCACACATGCTGCTTAAGAAACACTGTTATTGTGGTGAGTGCACTAGTAACAGAGTAATATAAACAAAAATCAAGTCAATTTTAAATAAACTTTCAGTAATTGCTTAAAGCAAAGTAATTTTTTAGTTTTAAATTATACTTTGCACTATCAGCCACTGGTGACTGAGGTGGTTTAAACTGAAAGTTTAGTGTCGGGGTTACGGATAACTGACGTGGCATCACCAGTGTCCGTCACCGGTGAGTGGCGTGGCATTAACAGTGTCGGTAACTGATGTGGCACTTAACATGTTAAAAACAATATTTTAAAAAAACTAATGTGTTGCCAAAATGCTAATTTTAAAGTAATAAATTAAATTTTTTTATCAAATGACAATGACTACTTTCCAGTTAGCAGTGGTGCCAAAAGTTCGATTAAGGTAGTGAATGAAAAGTGCAATAGAAAAGTCTTAAAAATATCCCAATATTTAACCAAAAAGTATTTTGTTTTGTAACCTTCCTAGCAAAGTTGCAATTGAAAAGGAATGATTGCGAAAATGAACATGTTTAAACACTATCCCCCTCATTATTTTCATAAAAGAATGGATCTTTTGTGTGTGTGCACTTGGAACAAAGACTGTATAGTATGTTTACTTGTTCCGAAATTTTTTCACTGAAAAGTAATGATGACAAAGCTGAGTGTTTCAAAATGTCTGCATCTGTTAAAACTTACATATGGCGGTTTTGCATGCACGCAACTGCTTTTGATAATTGTAATGTTTACAAGCAAAGAACTTGTCCTGTTATTATTATTTTTTCTTCCCTTGTTTTTTATTTTTATTTGATTGTATTTACCCCCTCCCCTTAAAATCATGTTTTCTAAAAGTGTCTCTGGTCAAAAGTTTGAAGGAATGATCTCTGTCTATTGCTGGCTTTTTAAACCGTGACGAAATTCAGTGGTAAATGGTTTTCAGTTGAGATTAAAATTATTAATATAATATACTATTTAAGATTTGGACAAGTTTTTTATTAAGAATATAACATTTGCTAATTTTCGATTTAAAAAAAAAAAGCATTTTTTGTTATAAGTCTTGTCATTTGCACTTGCTTTAATTTTCATGAATCTATTATTTTTTAAATATTTTAGGTCTAATACAAAGTGTTATGCGCAGCAGTCAGTATTTAATTTTTAAAAGCTAACAAAACATACTGTTAGAGTAAATAACCCCAATAGCTATTTAAACAGAAATATGTAAACAGTATGGCCATTTTTTTTTAAAAATTTGAAAATAACAAATATTGTATTCCTAATGATGGAGTTGTCTATTTAGTCTTTGATTTTACTGATGTTAGTGATAATTTAAATTGATTTGCGGAGTTGAAAAAGCAGAATTTTTATAGTAAATATTTTTTTTCTTTCCTTTTCTGAAAGTAGTAGTATGTTCAATATTGACAATCATTTCTTAATCCTATTTAAAATATGTGGTGAAAAGAAATTTCTATCAATTCTTGCTATCTGCTCACAAAAGAATTACTTTACTTTCAATTGCCAAGATACTGATTATTCATAAAGCAAAATTGTGATTATTTTAATTACAAATCTGTTTAAGTTATTTGAATGTTTTTTTCTTCCTTCATTTTTGAATAGCAATAGTCAGAGATCATTCTATGCGTTAATTTGGTCGTTGGAAGAATTTGGTAATTTACTTTCAACTCTATAAGATAACAACGGGAAACTAAAACCTGATAGGATGTATTTAAATATATATGTTTTGACTAAATAATTTATATATTTTCACGATTTTATTTCTATTTACATCAAATTTTATGTTGCAATAAGGGAATCTATAAATAAATGAATGATAAATATGTTAAAAAATTATTTTGAAAGTTTATTATTATTTATAGTTATTTTGATGTTTAAATTTTTTTTTTATTGAATAGTATTATTTTGAATTTATAAATACTATATTTCAAAGTTTCAAAGGTAGATCAATTATTATGTTCAGTCTCAAATGTAACTAAACGTACATTATGGAATACTGCTGTATGCATATATCATCAGCATTGCATCCTGGTTGATGTTCTTTCTGGATATGCATACAAGCTTGTATTCTGGTGTCATCAGTGCTATGACAAAATTTTTGCTATGATGCTTATTTTTCATGACAAAACAGAGTTTTATTTAAAGTTATTAAATTACTATCTTGCTTATTTATTCTGATTTAACGATAACCATTCCTTTCTTTATGTGAAATTGAACTTTCAAATCAATTCTGATTTTAAAAAAAGGAACTTTTTTTTTTACTTCCAGTTTGCTAAAAATTTATAAATTTTTTTTAAATATTTTTGGTGGGAAAGGAGGGTAAATCTGCTTTTTAAAAAAAAAAAAAAAAAAAAAAGCCTTTTCTTTGTCAAATGCTTATATTCTTCCACCTACCATGTTGACTTTCTACTTTGACATGGACACTATTACTTCTCTGATTGTTCTCATGACATTTGTGATATTTTTTATTTAGTTTTATGTAATTGAAAGTGAATTTTTCAGTTTAACAGACTTAATAATCAGAAAATCAAAGTACAAATTTGCCATCTACTACTGAATGTAAACATCATAGTGATTGCATGCAGATGTATATTTTAATGAAAAACAGTTGGAATGCCTGCCTATTAGGATATATATTGCATTATTTTTTCTTTCTTTTTATATGACACGTTTAGTTTTGTTTCTTTTTCTTTTAGTATTTGTGGAAGTTGCTGCTTTTATTTTGTAAAATAAATATTTAAAAAAAAATTAAAAGAAAAAAAAATTATTGTGCTATGTGTTTTAGCTAGAAGAAAGCACTTGTACATGTTGGTTTGGGTTAGGCCTAAATAAAAAGTTATTCTTATCTCTACATGTATTTACTTACAAGTATTCGTTTTCTTATATGAAAGCTTAGCTCCTTATGTTTGTAATGCATGTTCCTGTCCAAAACAAGGGGAAAAATGTCTTTGTATCTATGCTACAAAAACAAAACAAATACAACACAATCAGATCAGAGATAAAGGAATGACAGTTTTGTGCTCATTTACATGAATGAACGAGTACTTTTGTGGTACTTGTAATTTATGATGTAACACCCACTGTGTGAATGACTGCTTTTCGTTCATTCTGTTTCTTTACGTGTAGATCTGAAGAGTACAAATATAAATATCACACTATTTAGATTGTTATACTGTATTTCCTGAATTGGTTTCTTTTTTTTTTTTTTATTGTATTCCTTATAGAGAAATATCGTTTTGTAAGAATTAAATCTTGATTTATTATTAAAATATCGATTTGTTGTAAATAAACGAAACTGTTGAAAAAAGAAGTTATTGTTTTTCTTTAAGTTTGGGTAAACACACATTTGCACAATTATTACCGATACAGTAGGGGAGAGTGGGGTCAATTGTAACAGGGTACGATTGTAACAGAGCAAAAATTTCGAGTGTCGGGTTCTAGATTTGGTTCCTAGGTGGCGCACAAGGTGTATTTAATAAATCTACATGTACACCCCTGATGGCAACCATTTTTATGTACTTTTGAAAGAGTTACATCACAAAAGATATTTTCACGCCACGCAAGTACTTTTTTTGGTATTAGAATATTATATTGTAACAAAGTAATTTTGTTTAAACAAATAAAAATTAGTAACCGAATATGTAAGTGGACACTTTAATTAACATTTCAATAAAAAAAAGAGTAGTTTTGCTAATTAACTAGCATTGTTTTTAACAAATGAAGCTGAAATGGCGTCTTGGGGACAATTGTAACAATAAGTAAAGGGACGATTGTAACAGCTGAAAATAAATAATCTTATGTTTACAAACCATTACTTAACTCTTTAAGAAGCACCAATAGTTTCCTATATCATTTATATTATGTTGCATGTGCATTATTTTATTTGTCACCTTTCACAGCATAAATTAAAATGTTTAACCCCTTAAAGTTAAAAGTTTAACCCTTTAGGTTTCTGCTCATTATTATTTTTACTCCTAAAATATCACTACTATTTTGATCCATAAAAAAATATATCACAACTATGATAATATGTATAATTAACTATGTTTTAGTTGAATTTATGAACTGTTACAATTGATCCCGTAAGTGGGGACAATTGTAACAACTGCCAAAAATTGTTAATAACTAATATAATAATATTTAAAATCAGGTATTTTTTTTTCTAGTAGAGGATAGTCTAATTTACTCGTCTGTCAATTAATACTAATAATATATTGGATTTTTTGTTAGTTAAAAATAGTTAAGTAAAAAATGTTACAATTGACCCCACTCTCCCCTACTCTTAATTACCCGTGGTAGAGGGAAAATCTTTAAATTTCCGACAAATAAAAAAAAAAATCATGAATCATCATAGATTTAAACTTGCAGAAGATGAAATCAAGAATGAGATTAATCTTTTTAAAGTTGTTTAGAAGATATTTTTTTGTTATGCTTAAAATTTTGAAAACTAGTGTGACTGTGTATTTTATCTCCCTTAAAATCTGGACTCCCGTGACGCCCATGTTTAAGAAAAACGCTCGATTCTAATACTTATTTTTATTTCTGTGATAAGAGCTATGCTGGGCTACATTTTATTTGTAGGAACATTATATTTGTTGATAATTAGTTTTTACGAAAACTTCCTTGTAAAAAAAATATTTCTTTTATATTTCTAGCAATAATTTTTTTTGAGTAACTTAAATCAGGTTGTATATACTACATTGGAACCTCTCTGGAGCGACTGACTGAGTTCCAGAGTAAAATGGTCTTTAAATGAAGTTGGTCAGTCTTAGGGTTTACTTCCACTGACTTCAAAATATCAAAGGTACATGCTTTTTACAAGCGAATTTAATTTTACTCAGTGTCATTTTCTTGGCGTAGAAATACCACTTGTATGGGAATCGTGAAAACTGGTACAATGAATAAAATTTAGCGTCAATAAAAATGATCCCTACTGACAGTTATTTGTAAAAACAAATTTACCAATTATGAATGATAAAACTATTTTAAATAAACAAGTTTGCATTTAATTTTATATCAAAAAAATGAGAAGAGGTTTGAGATGTTTAGTTTTTTCAAAAAATAACTTCTTTTCCCCCTAATTCAACTCTTAAAAACAAATCACCGATAACATCTTTAGTGCATTCTGACTGCAACATGAGGTTGTAGATCTCTATCAGAGATCTTCAAAAAGGGCTCTCTAAATATGAGCCTCAAACAATTTTGAATAAATTTTAATATGCTTATTTGTTAATAGCGTAAGTTTTACTTATTTCTGTGAAAACCCGTACAATCGGTAATTAAATTAATATTTGACTTGTTGCTAAAAGAACTTAGTTTATCCCCTAATTTTATACTTCAAATGAACTAATTACAGCTTAAATTACGCGCAAAGAATTTAACTGGTAGCATAATACCAAAAATAATTTTGCAAGAATTCATATAATTTAATTAGTATCTTATAATCTTGTATAAAAGGTGATCTAATAGTTTTAACACATATTATTCTTTGTTTGTTAGTATATGGGCTATATAAGCTAGTTTCAAATTATATGATCACTTTAGACCAGAACACACATCCAGATGATCAGCAGCTGTGGCTTTTCCAGAATAACATGAAACAGATGAATTAAGTTAAAACGGGACAATTAGCCAAGACATTGTGTCCATAGCTACAGAAGCAGCATGGGGACAACCTGGCATTCACAACGCACACATTTCAGGACTTTTTTCCCAGCATCCTGGTTAGCCTCATGACGAACCAATTGTCTGCAAACTCTCTTGGTATCAATCTTGTTAAATGCAGGGGCTTATGACGAATATCTGTACCCCCCTTTTTTTTATTGCTGGAAAGTTGTCCATCATGTCACCCTCAAAATCACAATGGGATGATGCCAAGAACTCCTTTACTAGCTCTCCATAGCTTTGTCATTAAGAGTTCCTATTACCCAGGATGCCTTGAATAGCAGGGATAGTAGTTGAATACAATTAATTGAATTGTTTGAGTTTTTTTTCTTTCCAGATTTCAAGGTGGAGTTCTACTTAGTTGAAAAAGATCACTGGATTGTAAAATCAAACTAGCTTAGCCTTGTTTATAATTATATTTTGGAATGTTCTTATCTCATTCATTTTATCTCAGAGAACTAAAACTTTTAATACTGCTAAAAAATAAATATGGTAATTTTGGAAGTCTACTATTATACTCGGAAACTAAACAGGGACAATTAACATAGTTACACTATTTCTGGAATTTTATTGTATTGCAGCCACTATCAGTGTTTGAATTTCAGAATACATGTAAGGAGTGGCCAAATAATTATTTTCTGTTGCAATAGAATATGGTTTTAACAATTTGGTGTTGAGTGCCAAGCAGATACTCCCTGTAACTCTAATACAGTGAAATCTCTAGGAAAGACGACTTCGATTAACGACCACTTTTAAGAGGTGCATAATTTTTTTATAGACTTAGTGTTGAAGAAAACCTTTAAGAGAGACCATTTGCACCAAATGCGGAAAAGATCAAATAAGGAAACATGAAAAAATATCAAAACAAAAAATTTAACAAAGCAAATAAGTAGATTAAAATCTATTCAAAATATTTGTGTGAAGCTCTTTTTGACAATACAACCTCATGTTGCAGTCAGAGTGTGCTAAAGATGGTGCTATATCAATGATTTACTAATAGAGTTAAATTAGAAGAAGAAGTTAAATTAGAAAGAAAAAAGTTATTTTAGAAAAAACAAGCATCTCAAACAAACAAAACTCTTCTGATCTTTTAAAGCTAACTAATTTTTTAAGCTAAAAATTAAATGCAAACTTGAAAAACATAATTCTTTATTTATTTAAAATAGCTTTATCATTCATAATTGGTAAATCTGTTTTTACAATTATTATATCAGTTGGGATCATTTTTAACGATGCTAAATTTTATTAAAAGATTAGTCTTTTCATGAAGCCAACAGAAAACATTTCCAAACCAAAAAAAAATGACACTGACTAAAATTAAAACCATTTGTGGAAAATCATGTACCTTATATAACAATTTTGCAGTCAATGGAGGTAAACCTCTAAGAACGACCCACCTCCATTAAAAACCATTTTACTATGGAACAGAGAGAGGTCGATTTCAGAGGGGTTTCATTGTAATTTGTTCTCATCCTTTTTATCTACAATTTTATATTAGTGGAATGAAATCTACTGATAGCAGATTCCATTACACTGGCAGCATTAACACTACTGATTATTTCTAATGGAATTTGAAAATGAAAAGTATAAAAAAACGCAAAAGGTTATCTTGTTCAGTTTAAGTTCTTATTTACCTTTTAATTTTTATAACTTGATTTTTATGCTATTAATTTTTTATAAACTACCTAAACTTGAGATTAATTAAATAAATGTTTATAATTAATAATAGAATTCCGTAATTTAATTAAATTTATCTATAGTTTTATAATATCCAAAAATTATAAAGCGAGTAAAATTATTGGTAACTCTTAACTTCCACACTGTCAGTTTTTTTTTAAAGTTTGATTTATCCCAAATTAACTGTAGAAGTAATATAATTAAAAAATATTCTAACAACAAGAATAATACAATAAAAAGAAACTTTACTAACAATGATTTATGATAAATAATAACAGTGAAATTGTTTCATATTTTTAAGAAGAGTTCAAGTATGTACAATATGATTTTTAGCAATTCACATATTTAAAAATTAGACTAAAGCAACAAAAAAAAACTTGAATAAAGCGTAAATGAAAGTACACAAATGGACATACTATAGTTTCGGTTCCATAAACACGAACCTTCCTCAGTGTCTAACCACCTAATGATAGTTGGTGTTCATAGATCCACTTCTACAGTATGTCCATTCTTTCATTTGTGCTTTATTCTATTCAGATATTTTTTTTTTTTTTTGCTTTAGTTTAGCACAAAGTATGCTCTATCCTTTTCTGATAAAACAAGAAGTTCTGTAAATTATGAATATCTTCAGCCCATTGCCATGCCACAGTAGGTGCATGTGTATCCAAAACTCCAAACATCCTGCAATGCTATGCTTTTACAAGAAGGACATTGTCGATAAGAAATCACATCAGCCAGAAGTAAGGATTGACAGCAACGAGCAAACAAATGATTTTTGGAACATTGCCCTGACTTAATGTTATCCAGTTTCACATCTCCTTTACAAATAGCACATCTTTCTCTTGCAGGTATAGATTCCACATCTGATGGGACATCTGTACCAAGTGCCAAGTATAAGCTTTCCAGGGGCATTTGGAACTCTTTGAAAAGCCAGTCTGCCATTAGAAGAAGTGATTGTCCTTGTGCAGGAGTTAGTAGATCTATTTTGTCTTGACAGTTCTCAAATACTTTTGAAATATAGTTTTTCATGATGACAGCTTCCACAGTATAAAGCTTGGACTCCTGTTATTAAATAAATTTTTAATGCAATGGTAGTAAAAAAAAGGCACTATAAATTCCAAATGAAAAAAAAAAATTAAAGAGATAACTAATAATAAAAAATAAAAAAAAAAGATATCACTAAATTTTAAACAGTCCTTAACAATAAAAACAATATTTATAATGTTTTTCTTTAAATTCATAAATTTTGAAATATTTGATTCAGTTAGAAAACTATAAAACTTACTAAAATTTCTTTATCTCTGGGTAATGAAGTTGCTAAACCAGACACATAAGAATGAAGAATAAACCTATAAAAAAATTTGTAATATAATACCATCATTTTCTCAAATAAAATATAACTGTAATAAGTACTGTAATAGCAAAAAAAAAAAATTTTTTTTTGTTGCAATAATTACCAGATAACTTTGATGGAATATTTATTCAATTAACTATTATATTTTATTCAATTAATTATTATATTGTGTAACTTAGGTATAATAAAGGAACACAATGTAACTATTAGATTTCAAACGAAAAACGAACAGAATAACAGTCCTTCAAATTTGTGTTACACAGAATATTTTCATGCTTAATAGAAAGATAAAGGTACAATTGCTCTCTACTGATCAAAATTTAATGATTGGTCAATTTTGGAAGAGTTTCTTCTCAATATTTTCGATTGGTTCAACAATAACACATGTTCTTTATGAACTAGTAAAATTTTTATGATTTATTTCTTATTTTTAAACAATAATACTTAAAATTGTATCTATCGTACAAATTCTTTTCTATTTCACTAACTAACTGAGCCTGTTATGAATAATATTTGTTGATAACCTTTAAATAAATCTTACGATTTTTATTCGAAATTAAATTAAAACAGGATTCACAAGCCCTTATCTTTATTATTGCAACTGATTACTTTATAATTAGTACTTTTTAATTGAAACTAATTAGAAACATTATATATGTTACTCGTGGTGCGTAGCGTTTTTAAAAAGTGTTAACAGGTGCTTATTTTCGAATTTTAGTTTTTTAAAAGCCCTTAAAGGTGCTTTTTTGATTGGGTGTTTTTAAAAAGTGCTTGATTTTCCTTTCTTGAAAATGAGATTTTTTTCGTTACGATGTCGATTTTCGCCACGTATTATGCAAAAGCGAGCTTTTCTCATTGTTTTATTCAACACTTTCACAATTCATTCAACCGCAATCTATTTTGGTGTCCCGTCGGTCCATAGCGTATGAAAGCGCCGAGCATTTTACATGTTTGATGAAATATTTGCGAGTCTGCAGGTGAGTCTATTGAGCTGGGTTCGGTGAGATTCTTGCTCTCTCAAATGCTACTCTGCTGCATTGTGCAAGATATTCTCAACTTCAGGCTTCATTTGCCACCGTCTGATCTCGATCCTAAAAACCTCTTGATCTTTTATAATGACTAATATAATCAAGGAAAGAGTTCTTTGTGAAAAATTCGTTATTTTATCATAATCATGTAAAGTCTTTGAAATTTTTTTTTTTTTGCATTTTGTTAATGTATATAGTGCTTAAAAATTTTTTTTTGAGGTCTTAAAAAGTACTTAAAAGGTGCTTATTTTTTGCTGAACGATTTGGCTACGCACCCTGTTAATGTGAATGATCGAAATCAAGAGAATGTCGACTTTTACCGTTGAATGCCAACAATCACATTTGGTGAATGTCCGAAATATAAGTTGTATCCGATTTGATATTAATTTATTCGCAGATATTATTATATTTGTTTGATATTTTAATATCTGCTGAGGATAGTTTAGGAGAAACATCAGTTTTCAGAGTGCCAGTTAAATGCATACCGGGCAGTGGATCGATCTTTTATTTGTAAATAGTAAGCATTTTAGTTGCAAGGGCAAATTATTAAGACCGTTACATTAAAGAGAATGCGAAACAAATCCAAATCCACAGCTTGGACGCAAATGTGTATTAGGTGGGATACAGAGCTAAATTACAAGAAAATTAGCTTTATTGTAATTTAGAATAGAAACAGGGGTAATTGTGACACAAGGTGAAAAACCTTGAAAGTTTTTATGTGCAGAAAATCGATATCAAGATATCAATTTATTTATCAAACACGTTTCATACTTAACATAATTTTGTGAAATAATATTTATAATTAAATTGCCTACCAATGAAAAGTATCACACTTTTATTGTAACTAATTTAAGAAAAATCTTAGTTCCTACAAGAATCGCGATATTGGATTTTTAAAATCGCGTGCATATGAATCGCTTTATTAGATTTTCAAATTGTGTGAATATGAATTACGATATTGGATCTTAAAATCATGTATATATAAATCGCGATATTGGATTTTAAAATCATTTAAATACGAATCGCAATGCGTAGCTTTTCGATGTTTGACATTAATCGATGTTTGACATTACAAACGCGTGAACAGAATCACAATGTTGGACTTAGAAAACGCGAGAATATGAATTGCGAAATTGGATTTTAAATTCGTGTGAATACGAATAGCGTTACTGGATTTTAAAAACGTGTGAATACGAATCGCAAAATTGATTTTAAAAATGCATCAATACAAATAGCGACATTGGATTTCTAAATCAAGTGAATACGAATCGCGATGTACGATTTTTAAACCACGTGAATGCAAATCGCAACGTGTAATTGTTAAATTAGTTATCAATATTCGATATATATTTGAATAAGAAAATCAATGTTTGATATTCCAGCAGCGTGTATGAGAATCGCAATATTAGCAGATTCTAGCGTAATATTCAAAATGGCGAAAATTCACCAAACCAAAAAATTTTTTATTGGCGGATTTCTGCCCATTACAGGAAGAATCACGTGCATGTAAGAATTAGCAAAAGTCTCAAAATTGGTATTTTAGACTAAGGAATTCAGTGAAAATTTCGTCGGATTAAAAAAGCATGCAAAGATTTTTTTTTTAAAAATTGAAATAAACTATAGTTTGGAGCACTTCACATTTCAAACATAAAAATTATAAATATAAGAAAATTCTAAACAAACCTCATGAAATAGAGCTCGAGAGAGGAACAGTTTCCGTAGGTTGATGGATCTTTATCTAAAAATGCAGTCAGCCATTCTGGTAATGATGTTCCACAGGTTAAGTTGATGCGTATTATTTCTAGAAAATCTGTCTGCCTGCTTATTGCATTATTGGATGAAGGTAAAAAGGAAAACTGCGGCTTCAAAAGACTTTTAAGTTTCGTATAGATTTCCTCAAATGGTTTTGAAACAAACATTGCAAACTAAAAGAGATATTATACAGTGAGAAAACACACAAAACAGAGGTTAAAATAAAATAAAAGCTTAACTGCAATAATTAAGCCTGTTTTAAAATAATTTGCAAAATAAAAATATTGAGGGTTTAAATAAGTGTAGAATTTAATATGACAATTTTCTTTTTCTTTTTTAGATATTCTTATGAAGATAAGCCTATGAAGCCTTTTCAATTTTACGTTAACTGTTTTATAAAACTTTTATTTTCAGCCTAAGAAGTTTTAGCTCTCACCTTGTTTTGTATGAGACGTACTATCCTACCCAAGCATTGACACAATTTCAAAATTTTGAATTTTAAGAAGCTTATCAAATATGTATGTTTTATGCAATAACAATGGCAGCGCTCTAGTGGGGCAGTCGCTTACACCACTGATTGGAGAGCTGGGAGTAGTAAGTTCGATCTTGGCAGCTGACAAAACAACTGGTGTGTGTGCACATCAAATATGTTGTGGCTGTTGTTGGTTCTGTAGATGTTTGGAGAGAGAGATACCAGCTCAGGCACAGTAAAAAAAATGTGGCATTTTTACCATGGCTGTAAAAAGATAGAGCCCCTAAAAGTGGAATAAGGTGCTTGCCCATGGTTGGGTGACGTGCTATAACCATGGTCAAGTTTGAAAAGTAAAATTTCTGAACAAAATATTCAAACATTTATAGACTTGTTCTAAGCTTTTATGACTAGCATGTTAGAAAAGTAAAAAACAGAGTGTCACAAAGAATGGTCTTACCAATAATGGCTCTTTCTTCTCAAGGTGATCAAAATAGGTTGCAGTGCTGAAATGAGAATGAAATTAATTTAATACTGAAATATACAAAATTGTGAGAAGTGCAGTCAGCACAGTTAGCATGTAGAATGTAAACACATTGTACATTTTTTTAAAACAGATTTTAAGTTTAAAATAAGAAGATCAGAAGTTTAAATGAAATAAAAAGCCTGTACACCTAAGAATCTTATAATTTATAACTTTTATGTTTTTTTTTTCTTTGTTTTTTTTTCTTCATAAAAACAGAGATATTCATAAAAAGCGAACAAGTCACAAATGGTATCAAATTAAATTTACACTAAGTTAGTACGGAACAGATGAAGTAAGAATTTAGAGTTTGAACATGCAACAAGATGATTTTCATATAGTATTCTAAGAAATTATAGCCTCGTTTATGTGTGTAAATTGAATGTTATTTTGGCTTATTAGTCAAATCAGAAGATGATAAAAATTTCTTCGAATTATCATCATCATCATAGTTGGCCAGACAGCCCAATGTGAGCCAATGCCTTCCTCTGAAGATTTCTCCATGACGACTTCCAATTTTCTTCGAATTATATTGTACTTAAAATGATAATTTTTTTTTACTGATCAGAAAGAATAAAATTTAAAAAAAAAAAATACATAAGAAGTGCAAGAAAAACATGCCCTCACTTGTAATATTTTTAATAATTAATTTAATACAACAAATAAGAATTGAAAAGCTTTAATTTGACTTTTGAGTTCCAAGAAAAATATATTGAGAAAAAAGAAGTAGTTGAATGTAAATTTTATTAGATATTACTTATATATATATATATGTCTGTAAAAAGTAATCCATTAGTCTTTACAAGAAACAAACAAACCTTTTAAAAAAAAAAAAAAACTCATGACATTTATGAATAGGCTTAATATCAGTAGCTAAATAATGTAACTGAACACAAAATTATCAGTACTAAAAACTGATTAAATGTCTATTAAACTGTTAAAATGGGCATCTCAACTCCTTAGCCTAGTTTTTTTTTTAAAAATATCTTTTTTGTTGAGTATTTTAGTTTGTAGCAAAATCATTCAAATAAATCTATTCAAAACTTCAGATTCTTTACCAAAAAAATTATATATATATTTTGCCAATTTACATTTAGTCAGCTACATTAGCGAGTCGTGACTTCAACTTTTTAATTTTTTTAAAATAAATAATATTATTTACTATGAGGCTCTATTATTTTATTACTATTAGATCTAGAGCATACCTGCAAAATTTCTAAATTAGAAAAAATAAATGTTTCTTATTTGTTTAAAACTACAGAACATTTGGGTAGGGATATAATTTAACAAAAGATATTTATTCAAATAAAAAATATTCATTTAACAAATATAGATTTGAATTGACAATTTGAACACATGATGTACATTTTGAAGTGAAAAAAATTAAAACATTAATCGTAAAGTCTAAAAATTTATCAACAACAAATTCACACAAAAAAAAAACTCAAAATATGTTTAAAAAATATATATTTAAGAATTAAACTAACAATAAATTATTAAATAGATCCAAAACAGCAGATTATCCAAAGATTATATGCTGTTTTGGATCCATGAATATAATTTAAAGGATATTCACAATTTCTCGAAGGAATTTTTATTAAGACTTCAGAGATACACAACAATTTTAAGAAAATATTCAAAGCAAAATTTATTTTCCATTTTTTTTTTAAACCAAAAGTTACAACAAAGAAAAAAATGATCTTAATTTTTATCATTTAAAAAACTACAGAAACCATTTACAGTTAAAAGAGACTTTAAAAATAATAATACAATAGCAGACAGAATGTAAAGAGAATGAATACCAATATAAATTAGATCTCACACATGTGTTATATGTAAACATTACAAGATTCAATCCCTACAGAATAGAGTCATTTCTAACTGTGATACTAAGTGGAAATTTTTTTTTCCAAAGAAGGTAAAATTATTTAACAATAACAGTTAAAGTTGAGTTGAATGGTACAAGAGTCTATACCAAATGCCAATGAAATTAAATAATCTATACACGTGATAGTGCTATAAACTAAGTCTGATACCTAGTCGAAATAGTTTGATTCTAGCTTACAACATTTGCCCCATTTATATCATAAAGAATGTATTTTAAACACTTTACAATTTCATAATTATACATGAAGTGGATGTGAAAGAGTAAATTTTGATCTAATATAAAGAGTGGTTTCCACTTGAATAATAATTTTATAAACCTCCAAGAAAGACCACTTCTGTATAGCAACCACCACTATTTACAACCCTTTTTGGAAAGCATGGAAATTTTTAAATAGACTCTGTGTTGATGGAAAACTGAAGGATAGACTATTAAAACCTCACCTAAAGACCGGACAAGCCTCCGCACCAAAAGGTCAAATAAGGAAACTTGAAAAAAATATCAAATTAAAAAATATTAACAAAACAATGTTAATTCAAATGTATTCAAAATATTTTTGTGTAACTCGTATTTAGAGAGCTCTTTTTGACGATCACTGAAAGAGATTGACAACCTCATGTTACAGTCAGAGTACACTAAAGACCTGTCAATGATTTAGTTTTAAAGTTGAAAGTTAAATTAGAAAAAAAAAATTATTTTTGGAAAAACTAAGCATTTTAAACAAACATCTAATTTTTTAAAGTAAATTAATTCTTATAATATAAAATTAAATGCAAACTTATACATAAAATATAATTGTTTATTTATTTAAAATATTATTTATTGACACTGAATTTTATTCATCAATCAAGTTTACATGACGCCAACACAAGCGCCATATCTGCAGTGTATGACACTGAGGAAAATTAAAATTGCTTGCGAAAAATCTTATACCTTCTATAACATTTTGAGGTCTATAGAGATAAACCCTAAGAATGACCAACCACTATTAACGACAATTTTACTGTGGAACAGAGTGGTCGCTCCCGAGAAGTTTAGCTACTACAGAACTAAATTTGATGGAACTGACTAAAACCCCATATGCTGCTACATTATACCAAACTTAACGGGTATAAAAAACAGCCATTTAAACCAACATTGATCAAAAATAAAAAGGGAAACCGAATAAGAGAAGGAAAGATCCCCTAGATGTCTTTTGGTGGGTGGAATCCAAAGATAAATAAAATTCATTTGCCTAAAAATAAAAAAAATCTTTCAGTAGTAGAGTGCATATGATTTATATCTAGCATCATCTTATCTCGCTAAGCATCCATTAGGAAGTATTAAGAAGTATTTAACAAAAAACACATCCTACTTTAAAACCAATCCAAATAGAAATCCATTGGGTGAAACTCCTAAACCTTTAATCATATTATTCTTCAAATCCAGATCAACAGATATCTTTTCATGCTGAAATTTTATTTCTAAATAAAAAGCAAAACATAGAATCAGAATTTTGAGTATGCAAAAACTATTGCATATAAATATCTTACATATATGGCTAACTTGTTTCTACAGTGTGCAAAAAAAAACATCCTGAATAAATTTTGATCCAATGATCGAATCTTCATGTTTTAGGACTGAACTTTAATGGTTCGAGGGGGTGACCTCAAATATACAAATTAATTAGTACATATGATATTACAGGGTTCATGCTCTACTATAAAAATAAAATTCAAGTACTTTTCAAGGACTTCTTAAGACTTATTATAAAATTCTCAAGGACTTAAATTTTAGTTAAAGATAGACTAAAATTTAACATTTTAAACTAAAATGTTTTGACGATAAATGTTAGTCGATAATAGCAGTACTGAAAAATAAGACTTCCATTGCTCTCTCTTGATTTCGGAAAGTGATCTAAGTATATATATATATATATATAAAATAAAATTTAAAAAAACAAGGGTGATTGGCATCAAGTTGAGAATAAAATTCATGATGCATAAAAACATCAGGTTTGAATTTTGCATTAAGGCTTATTTTAAACTAGGTATACAAAATCTGAATAAGCAAAGATTTGAGCAGAAGACGGGGTAGGGGGAATGTTCTTTATAACACTGTGATATCAATTAGATATTTAAAAACAACTCTGCCGGGAGACTTTTATTTAATATTTAAAGTGGCAGAAGCATTTAGACAGTGAAATTTAAATTGTTCTTAAATATAATTTTAAAATTTTGACCACTAATATATTAAAAAAATTAAGCAATTATAGGAAGGCGTGAGTATTAAATTACTTACTAATGAAAAATATATCACATCTTTACAGTAACTAATTCAAGAGAAAAGCTTACTTCTACTTCTTTCAATAATCGCGATATTGGGTTTTAAAATCGTGTGAATATGAATCTTGATATTGAATTATAAAATAGCATGAATATGAATTGCGATTTAGGATTTCAATATCGCGTGAATATGAATCACGAAATTGGATTTTAAAATCGCGTGAATATGAATCGCTATTTTGGATTTTAAAAACACGAAAATACAAATCACGATATTGGATTTTAAAATCGCGTGAATACAAATAACGATATTGGATTTTAAAATCGCGTGAATATGAATCACGATATTAGATTTTAAAATCGCGTGAATATGAATCGCGATATTGGATTTTAAAATCGCGTGAATATGAATCACGATATTGGATTTTAAAATCGCGTGAATATGAATCACGATATTAGATTTTAAAATCGCGTGAATATGAATCGCGATATTGGATTTTAAAATCGCGTGAATATGAATCACGATATTGGATTTTAAAATCGAGTGAATACAAATAACGATATTGGATTTTAAAATCGCGTGAATATGAATCGCGTTTTTGGATTTTAAAATCGCGTGAATATGAATCGCGTTTTTGGATTTTAAAATCGCGTGAATATGAATCGCGATTTTGGATTTTAAAGACACGAAAATACAAATTGCGATGTTGAATTTTTAAATCGCGTAAATAAGAATCACGATGCATATTTTTAGATCACGTGAATACGAATCGCAGTGAGTAATTTTTAAATAGCGTACAAATACGAAAAACGATATTACAACTGCGTGATAACGAATCGCAAAATTGGATTTAAAAATGCGTGTATACGAATCGCGACGTTGGATTTTAAACTCACGAGAATACAAATCGCGATATTGGGTTTTAAAAATGCTTAAATACGAATCGCGATATTGGATTTTGAAATTGAGTGAATAGGAATTGCTAGTACGATTTTTAAATCGCGTAAAAAAATTGCAACACTTAAGTTTTAAATCAGTTAAATACAAAAATCGATGATTGATATTAAAATCGTTTGATTAAAAATAGCGATTTTAGCAAATTCCGGTGCAGTTCCTAATATTTAAAATTCCAAAAATCAGCCAAACAAAAAAAAAAAAAATCAAATATCGGCGCTTGTAACGAAACGCTTAGACTCCTTTCCACTCTATAGCAGAAGTCGCGGTAATCCGACTATCGTTCGGGCGGCTTGGGTTTCTCCAATAGGACTTCCCAAAAATTTTGGTTTTTGGAAAATGGTCGGAAATTTTCAAAATTGGGGGAAAAAAGCGGATTTCCGCTTTTTCGTGGAAGTCCCCTGCAACACATAATTTTTAAATAAGTCTAATACGAAGATCGATGATTGATATTAAAATCGCCTGAATAAGAATCAAGATTTTGTCAGAATCTGGCGTAGTTCCCAATATTTAAAATTCCTAAAATCAGCCAAACATACAGAAAATCCTAAAATCAAACAGTACGTGTCATCATCTGAAAGACGGGGAAGTCATTCTCTCACACTTAAGCGCGTCATAAAGTTAAACATAGAAATATTGGAAATAGGGTTGTTTTCCTGAGTTTTCGATATTTTTCAAGGTCATTTCGAAATTTTCAAGGATTTAATATCATTTTCAAGTACTTCTAGGGGCCCTTGAAAATCAAAATGAAATTCAAGTACTTTTCAAGGCTTTTTCAAGGCAGGGCTAAAGAGAATAGAAGGGCTAGTTCACTCCGCTCTTAGAGCTGAAGCTACGATTTCCCTCTTTATGACGTCACTGTGTCTACAGAACTCGGAGATCGCAAGCAAAAATATTATGATAATTTTGCATCTTTTTCTTTGTAAAAATAAGTTACACTTTTTCTGGTTATTAGCCCTCAAACTTTACGTAATTAGTACATTATTTCCGTTCAGAAACATAGTTCAAAAAAACTTTCTTGGCCATTATATTAAAAAAAATACCATTTTAAACTTATAAGAATGTATTACTAGTTGGAGAAAATGACACTATAAATACTTTATTTTAAAAAGTTCTGTTTTAACTTTAATTATTAAAAAAAAATGAAAGCATATATCGACACTCTTTTTTTCTACATATTCTTTTATAACAATAAGTTGAGTTAAATTTAGAATCCCTGGTTTTAAAATATGCCGTTAATAGCAATTTGTTCATACTTAATCATTAGGAAACATCAACCTTAAACACTAATTACTGAAACAAAATAATAATTTAGGTTCATAATGACATTAGAAATTTTACAATTGCTTATAGATATTTAAATTTACGATGATATAATTTATAGATATTTAAATTGAAGAGAATATAATTTTTAAAAAAATCATAAATATTTAGAATAACTACATTAAAAAATATGTTATGAAATTAGGAGAATTCCAACTATATACTATATATTTTATTTCTACTTTTTATGTACATTTTAATTTTCTTTGACTTTATCCATTTTTTAATTTTTTTCACCTGCCTTTCTTTTTGAAGTAACGAGGCGGTTTCTATTTAGATAATGAATTTTTATAAAAGTTCTTAACGACAGAATAAACGTATTGCTGTTTTATATTAACTGTGTCATTTCGGAATCCATTCTTTACATAGCTGTTCATTTACTTTAGGGAACACGCGGAAAATTATATTTTTTTCTTTTGTTTTTCTATCAGAATTTTTTCAAGTTGCAATCGCGCAAACTGGCATTTCGATAATAGTTTTAAATTCTGTAAATTCACTGCAAAAACTGAGGAAAGTCATCATAGAAAATAACAAATGTCTTAGAATATCTCACGAAAAGAAATGCTCCAATATTAGTTAGAACTAGTAAAACCGAACGCTCCGTTCTTGAAATAAAAGTGCGAGCTTTGCGCCAAAGTGACGTCACTAGAGAAAATCGCAGGATTGGCGCGGCGAGAGCTACTTCAAAGGAGTGAACCAGCCCTTCTATTCTCTTTAGTCCTGTTTTCAAGGCCGCGGGAACCCTGTATTATAAGTTATGAAAACAGAAACAAAAACATACTTTCTCCAAATAAGCGTATCTTTTTTCGGACAGATTCAGATCTTTGACCCCAAAATATAGGGGGTAGCAGCAATCTGGGGAATATGGTCCCCATAGTTTGGTCTACAGAGCGATTCAAAGTTTGGACCCTTTAATTTTAATTTTACATTTTGCATATTTCAACAAATTTATTGAATTTTAAACGACTTCTTTAAAATTCGGTTTCTCAGGAAGCATTCAACCCAATTTGCTCACATTTTATACTTTGCCATATAAAATTACATACCTCAAAATGTAAAAAATGGTATATCATACCTTACAATTTAAATTTTTTCAACTATTTAACAAAATAATAAGTATTTACTAAAATATATTTTTTGTATGGAATTATCTTTGGATAAAAAAATTATATAATTATGTGCAAAAATGTTCAATTCTTTTAAAAAGTTCTCAAGATATGGGGAAATACCCAAAAAGTAAAATTAACATTATGGGACCCAAGTTTTGGATCAGTCTTCTGACCAAATTATTGAGACCATATTTCCCAGATTGCGGCCAACCTATATATTTTGGGGATTAGAAATCCAAATCCGTTGGGAAAAAAGGTATGTTTACTCACAGAAAGTACATTTAATAATTAACTTAAAATATCGTCTGCACTAAGTAATTAGCATCACCCTCTTGAAACATTAAGATTGAGTCATAGAAGCTAAAGATTTGATCATTAGATCAAAAGTTATTCAGGGTGATCCATTTACTTTTTTGCGCACCGTACAATATACAGTTCAACTAGTTTATAAACAGAACATTGAGACCAAGACAATTAGCTTGTTTGGCATGACTACAAACAATCAAGAAAAAGAAATATTCTCTCATTTTCCCGGACTAATTTTATCAATTTCTTTTATGTAATTTCTGGCCTAAATTTTATTATTAATATTTCAGTTATGATTTAAAAAATAAAATGCACAATACTTATGCAAAGTATAAGTGTTCACGTACTATAATAAACAAATTTGAGCTGTGGCGGCTCAGAAGATAGAGTGTCTGCCTTCCAATGAGGTGAACTGGGTTCGAATCCCATGGGTGGCTGATCGATACGAATTCTACAACTGGCACAAACCACAGTGCTGACACAAAAGATCCTCAGTGGTAGACGGATCATGGGTTAGAGTTCCTTGCCATCAGGCTAACGGTGGGAGGTTTTCCTCTCCATGTAATGTAAATTGGGGTTTGTTCCATCAAAAAGTCCTCACTAAGGCAAATTTCTATCAATACTTGATTCTTGAGTTTCCTTGTCTTCTGGATTGGGTTCAAAATTACAAGGCTACGAAGTAGAATAGTAGTCATAAACCGAAAACTGGGTCAGTGTTCAATGATGATTATAAGATAAACAAACTTACTATGCATTAGATTTGTAAAATGAAAAAAAGTCTTTTAATTTATTAAAAGACCAATTTTGTTTGAAAAAAACTATTGCACTTTTAAGTACCCAAACTTAAATTAATTCATTTTCCCCGTCTTTTGGAGTATTTTAGTTAAACTCTCTGACATTTCTCTGATTTTTCCAAATTGAAAAATTTTCAGAGTTTCCTCCATTCTGTTTTTAAACAGGGTGCTTTATAAACTCAAATGAACCAGAATTATAAAAAATGAGTAAGAAAATTAAATGTTTAAAAACAGTCTGTGTTGCATAATTTTTTCTTTTATTTACACTATTTGGAAAAATACTGGAGGTTGTTTTTTTGTGATTAAATCTTGGGAACTATTCAACATACAACAATGGAACTAACGCATACGGATTCTGAAAAAAAATTTCTTTTAGAAAACTGTTGGTTATTGGATGTGGGTGGTGGTAGTTTAATTGTTTCCTACCCATCCATTTTAGATTTTGTATTTTCTAAACATTGAAAAACGGATGAAGATTAGGCTTAGAATCTATTTGATGGTTTGTATAGCAATATCTTTTGTTAGTTATAGGCGTCTTTTCCATTTCGTCACACAAGTAGATTCAGCTATTTTAATACTTATTTTTTATTTAAAAAACTAGATATTTCCAAAAAATAAAAGAATATTAAAATAAAAGAATTTTTTAAAAAAATAAAACAGTTGAATTCATTTGCTACTGGTAACTTTGGCGGCTTTCTTGCCTGTGCCACCAAAATGGAAAAGTACCTGAAATATTAATGAAAAATAGTTACCATCATTTCCTAATGAAACTTTAATTTCAATTACAAGACCTTCCATTGTTGTGATAAGTACTCTGTACTGAGGCATTGCATTATCTATCACAGTCATTCCTGAAAATTGGTCAAAAATATTACAAATAGAATATCTGACAAATACAGTATTTACATTTTCCTCAATTTGTAACTAAATTGTTAATATCCTGACTTGTTTAGCTTTAAAGTCATTTTTAGACTCGCAAATAAAATTAAAGTATAATCTCTTAAGGTTCCAATAAGTTTCATCTAAAAGTGCTCCATTAAGATTTGCTTGCCTTAATGCTTGATCCAATAGTTTCCTTGTCTTCCGGTTAAAAATTACAAGGCTACAGTAATGAAAACTGAGAGTTGTAAACTCAAAATTGGATCAGCCGTTCAACACCGATTATGAAATAGAATTAGAGAATGATGAAATAAAATTAGTTTTTTCATCCTTTTATCAGTAATAATCTTAAATTAGGTTTTTTATGTCTGACAGTTAAATTTGCACTGCTAGAACAGTATCTAGTATAATTATGAAATTGTTTTCGATGGATATGCATAAGCTTAAAATAAACTGAATTATGTTTCCTTTAAAATGAAAACTAAAAAGAACTGATATAAGTATTGAAAATAAAACATATTTCCTTATTAATGAGTTTAGTTATTTTATTTTGATTTAAAAAGCACTATGTAAAGTACTAATGCAATTTTTTATAAAGGCATGTTTTGATAATTTATAAAAAAACATGCATTTTCATAATTTATTCAATATAATGTTGTGAGAAGAATATATATATATATATATATATATATATATATATATATATATATATATATATATATATATATATATATATATATATAATGAATATATAATGAATATATATATATATATATTAAGAAATCAATATTCCTTTACAATTGCCATTTTACTTTAACTATATTTCATAGAATCAACCAGAATATTACATAAATAATGGGTTATTGGGTGGAAAATATAATTAGAGGTTCCAAAAATCATGACTGGTTAAAAAAAAAAGTCTTAACTCAGGGAACCCTTTTAACTCTTCCACAAATTTTGGAGCCGTTCTGCTAGAACGCTGTGATTTTTTAAAAGTAGAATATAACTTTAAAGGAAAAGCTAAAATAGTAATGTAACTTATCAAAAGAAAATTTTCGTAAGTTTTTTTATAGCTCATTGTACACATCAAAGCAGCTTAATTGGAGACACATTTTGATCCTTCTTACAGTTTTCTGGGTAGTACATAAATATTTATCTTTCATGAGAAAATTCCTGAGACATTTTAATTAACTAAAAAAGCTTTAGCTTTGTATGATTCCCATAAATTGTTGCAAATCCTTCATTTTAACAAATAAATTATAAACTACTCCGACAAAAATGCCACTAAGTAATAAAATATGCGCGGAATTGAATTTTATTTATGCATGGCAAAAAAGTTTCATGTACATAATCATGTTTAAGATCAATTCCTAATAATTGTAAAATATTTGTAAAAATAGATGTACACGGTAACAACATTGAAAAAGTATTAATACTATTTAAGTATATAGATACTTTTGTGTTACTACTGACACTTTTTTAAGATAGCACTGGAAAAAATATAACTTTTTCTATACAATAATAAAAATATTTTTTAATAAGATAGATGTTATTTAAGTTTATCATTTCGGAATCATTACAATTTATGGGTAGTACAGCCAAATAAGGCTTCTGAATATAATTAGTTGAATGTGATCCTAATAAATTTAAACTGACAATTAGACACACATTAAATGTTATACTTATTAAAAATTAATGTCTCTGTTTTGTATTTCGATCAGTGTCATTGTTGCTAAGTCAATTGTTTTTAGAATCAACTGCTGAATTTTGGTTTATACAAGACATAAAAATAATTTCAATTTCTATAAAAGATAGACACATAGTTTGAATTATTGCTTTCAGCTGCAGTTATATTGTATTGTATAATACATACAACTAGCCCTTATCAATATCAATTGTAATATATTACTATTGTTAACAATACGCTAAAACATAAATCAAAATTTAAAACTGCATGTAGATACTTTCTTTTGATATTGTCAATAGTACAAGGCTTTAATACGAAACATATTTCTTGTTTAGAAAATAATAAATAATTAATTAAACTGATGAAAATAAAGGAGGAAAACACAGAACAAGAAAATCTTTTAATTAGAATAATGTTCTTAAAAGTAAGAAGAATACCTGTGATTGGTAACCTATGAAGACCATAGGAATGTCCGACATTTTTAATGACTATGGAAGAATCTAATTGAATAATTTCGCATCCCACAAGAGCATTCATTTTAGCTGCAATAATCACATATTTTTTCAAGGCAATCTGAAAGAATGATTTAGGTTTATTACAATTAAATATTATTCACAAAGGCAAGGATGTTGATGCTAAATGTATTTTTTCTTTGCATATTTGGTTGTTTTTTCGGTTTAGAGAGCATTATTTATGTTGTTTTTTTGTCGTTTTTCTTCTTCCCTTTTTAAACTTTTTCCCCCTTTTTATAATTTTCTGACGAATTTTGAATGATATTTCTCATTTTTAATGCATTTTGCTTGTGAATTAATGTCATTAATAAAAACTAGCATAAATATTTGCATTCAATGTTTCTATTTTAAATGTCCTCAGATAACCACTCTCGATGTGAGACAGAGTTTTTCAAGATGTAAAGAATTTGCTTTTGGATAACAGGAATTTTTTTTAAATATGAAGAATATCAAAACCCATTTGATGATACAATGCCATTTTGATTGTTCTTTAGGATTGTAACTAAAATTTGTAAAACTCCTATTTATCTTTATGAGATATTTATTTATATTTCACTCATAAATTACATACTTTTTTTAATTATTATCTTATTTTTTTCACTACAAATGCAAATTACAATTTATATATTTTATTCCTTAAAAAAAAAAAAAAAAAAAAAAAAAAAAAAAAAAAAAAAAAAAAACTAAGACAAAATATATATATATTTTTTTTAATTTTTAAGGACATCATTTTTTATTTTAATGTCATCTTTGATGAATTAGAAAGTTTTTTTTGCATCTATAAAAGATATTTTTAAAGAATTTTCAGGTCATCAAAATGACATTAAATCCCTGTTAATCATTAGTTATAATCCCTGCTAATCATTAGTTATAATCCCTGTTAATCATTAGTTATAATCCCTGTTAATCATTAGTTATAATCCCTGTTAATCATTAGTTATAATCCCTGTTAATCATTAGTTATAATCCCTGTTAATCAGGGCCCTGTTAATCATTAGTTATAATCCTTGTTAATCAGGAGCCTGTTAATCATTAGTTATAATCCTTGTTAATCATTAATTATAATCATTAAAGATAAAAATGAAAATTACTTTCAAAACAGAAATGTGATCAACAGAAATGCTGTCTTCTTCATCCCATACTTTGCACATTTGTTTGAGTGTAATCTTTGGCTCTTGGTTCTCATCAAACCGAACACTCACGGGTATGAAAGCTAATATTCCTTTCAAACTTCCACACATAATAAAACCTAAAATTTAATAAAACATTTTTTTAAGTTACAGTGCACAAAAAAGGGAATTCTTAGAATAATTATTGATTTAATGATGATTTTCACATACTAGAACACAATCTTAAGGGTTTAAAGAGTTAAACCTAGATATGTTAATTAATTCGTATAGACAATATTTTTGTGTTACAAAATCAGATATGGGGGAAATATGCAAAAAATAAAATTAATATTAAGGGATCTAAAATTTTGACCTAATAAAAAATAAATAGGGAATAAAAATTAAACTATATTTTTTAGATTGTGGCAACCCCATCCCTCTATTTTGTGAGTCGAAAATCCGAGAGTGTTGGGAATAAACGTGTGTTTATTAAGAAAAATTATATTTTAGTGTCTGATTTCATAACTTAAAGTCTAGTCTTCTATAATTAATGAGCCTTTTGAAAGTTAGGTGTCAAAGCATTAAGATTAAATATTAGTATGTGAAAATCCAATCATTAGATCAAAAGTTATTCAAAGTGTTTCATTTTTCTTGCACACTGTACAAAGTCAAAGTTGAATTAAAAAATAAACTACTATATGACGAAAATTGATTAGCAGCAGGGTAGAAAGGCTTTTGAAGAATGACAGTCTTAACCAAAATTGTCCCAATAATAACCCTAAGCCAAATATAAGCATTAAAAAAGCTAAATGCTATATTTTTACTGTATATATACAGAAATTTTTATATATTTGGGTAAAACATGATTGATTTTTCTTAGAAAATGTGTTGGTTTTAAAAAAAAAAAAATGTTTTAGTTAAATTAGTTTCATTATTCACGAAATATTAGAACTAAAAAACTATAATTTATCCATAACGATTGAGACAGTTTGTAATATTAATGCCAGCCCATATTTTGTTTGTTTACAACCATGTTTAAAATAGTTTAGTCAATATTTTGAACCATGGCAAGCTTTTAACTAAACATTTCTCTTGATTATTTTTCCGAAGGAGAACACATTTTGAGACATCATACAATTAAATATTTACATTCATAGTTTTTTAGCTTATTTTATGTAATATGATGATAAAATTTGCAAAAAAATCTGCTCACCACATAATTTGCTTTCTTTCACAGTTCAATCAAATAACAGTCAAGTCATTTTTTAAATGTAGCCAACACTGCTTAGTAGCATAAATGGTATTAATAGCTTAGGTGACAGCTTTCTTAACCAGATATCAGTAATTAGAAGTAGAATAATACATATAAAGTTATTAAAATTCAAATTAATGCAATTTTAAGGCATTCTTACATCCACATAATTGTACAGAAGTATATACCTAATACTATTAATGATATTATGCATGAATTTACTATTACTAAATACAAAAATATAATTAAATGGAGTTTAGTATTACTAAATACAGAATACTTTCGATATCTTGAAAACCTTGTTATATCAAAAAAAATTTTTTTCTCCTTAGCAATCAACTTTGTATATCCACCTAATATATACTATTAACATTAGTATATCCACCTAATGTCAATTTGAATTCTTATGTCGAAGAGTTTCTTTTCAAAACTTTGTTATGTCAAAATTTTCAAAATAGAAAATGCATTTTTTTGGAAAATTTACAATGTAAGTTTATTGTATACCAATTCTTTCCTAATTAAGCCATAATTATTTTTGTATTACTTTTAAAAATAAAATTATCATTCTTGTATTTAGACTTATAGTCAACTATCATCATTACATACATATGTAATAGTAGTTATTCCTATATTTCATGACTCTACTTTTTAGAGTAATATTTAAAAAAATATTTTTCGACTTTTTAGAAGAAATTTAGTTCTGTACTTGTTATTTTGAAAACTCACTATCTGGAACTTTTATTAGCGTCCCTTCAACTTAAAGATATCGGGAGTATACTATACTACAAAAACTCTCAAAAAGCATGATTTTTATAACTCAAAAATAACATTGTAATGTTAACTATAAAATCATTATAGTTATAAATAAATCTTAAGATTTATACAATGAAAAAAGTATACTGTACTACAAAAACTCTCAAAGAGCATGATTTTTATAACTCAACCTTAACATTGTAATTTTAACTATAAAACCATTATAGTTATAGATAAATCTTAAGATTCATACAAAGAAAAAAAAAAGAAACAAATATCAAAAACAAAAAGGAGCAAAAGGTGATTGAACAAGTGGAAGGAAAAATTAAATGAGATGCAAAATATAAATAAATAACTCAACACTTATAATAATAGACCAATAATGTAAATTATGAATAATAGATACCAAACTTTTTAAAAAAATCAAACAACTTACCTCCAGTGGGACTTGTCTGCTGCCAACAAATAGTCGTTATTTGTCCTAAACCAGTGTCCCACTCATGAGCTACAGTAACTCTGAAAGTTTTAAAACGTGAATATATTATATGGAGCTTCATTGAGATGAAAGTATCAAAATTCAGAATCAATTAAACAAAATTTTAATAATAAATTGGTCGTAAAGTATTAAATTTTTTAAATAATTTTATATGCAGGGTATCTGCTACATTTTAGATTTTCAAATTCATGACTTTTCATGACTAATTCCAAGAATTTTTCATGACTTAACAAAAGTTACTATTTTCTCCAACAATAACAAAAGAATGAATTTAAAAAAGCATTATAATAACATTAATTGAAATGATAGGTATGACCAAAACTGTTATACTCTGCATCTTCATATTTATAGATTTTAAATTTAAAAAAACGGAGTAAAGAAAGAGTTGGAGCAATAAAATAGCTGAAAAAAATACAAAAGCAAATAATTTTTTCTTCTTTTTTTTCTGCAGAATTACATTCCAAAGATATTTTTCTTGTTCATCGAAAAGGAAATAAATACTCCTGATTTTTCTGTTCTCATTTCGAAATAAAAAAATTCGTCAAAGACTGGCTTGCTCCAGCTAGAATTTAAAATTGATAAAATAAAAATAATAAAAATAATTCTGAAATCACGGAAGTTTAAAAGATAATTCGCTCTAGAAATGATGTTTCTTCTTTAATTTTTAATACATTTCTTTTTAAAATATAGAATAAATTTAACAATACTTTTTTTTCCAAAAATTTCTTAAATGCTTGTTGTCTTGGGTGCGTTATTTTTGTGTTAATAAATGGCCTTTGCCTTTATCTGGATGTATGTTATTTATTGAAAATGGTTGCATGGAACCATATCATTACTTAATATGCTTTTATCAGTCTTCGTGCCTTATTTTAAATGATACTTTTTAATATATTAAAATTAAAAAACAGGTTACATTGCTATCAAATGTTCCGTTAATTTCTAAACTCTAATTGAAGTATAGTATTGTTTTATCCAAATTAGTTTAGCACTTTTTTACTATGAGAAAACAATTCAGGCAATCGCTTGTACTCAGAATAAAAAAAACAACCTCACATTTTAAAATCCTATATCGAGCTCACGCTTAACAAACAAGAGAATATTCAGAGTCACTGTTATTTAATAAGGATAAAGCTGAAAATTCCTTTCATTTATTCCCCCACCACCATATCATCTTCAGCCTTTGGACTTTACTCAGAACTGTTGTGCTGTGACCAAGCTCTGTGCATCATGACTTCTCACCATTTTGGCCACAGAGGCAAACGGAAGTTCATAAACAACCACGAGCTACATCATGTATCTGATGTTGCTGCAGAGTTGATGGATAGGCTACAACCCAAAACTCTGTGAATCACACAATGGACAAAAATGGCAAAGACACAGCCAAGTATGAGAAAAGGATGAGGAAATTCAGACCTTCACAGGACGAGGCTTCGCAGCTTGCTCGAACTCTTCAATATCTAAAGATACTTTTTTCTGACAATGAGGTTATCCAGCTTGTGAGAGCATAGCTTTCATGAAACTGTTCCAGTAAATCAAGTCCAGAATACTGAGTTTTTTTTGGGGGGGGCTAATTATCTTTAGATAATTAGCAGTTGAAAGCACAACAAACTCAGCATCATCTAAAAGGGTGAGTCTTAATTAGGCTAGGTACCTCCAAACAATTTCTAGTTACACCCTTTCATTTACTGAACTTTTTACAAGTTTCATATAAAAAAATATATATATAAAAAAATTATTAACTGATTCGAACATGATTTGCATAGTAAACATTTATGGTTTCTTAGTGGCAGGGTTTGTTGATTTAAATCAGCTTGATTTAAATCACGATTTAAATCAAATGATTTTTTTAAAAAAATCATTGATTTAAATCAAAAAAATTTTTTTCAGCTATATATATTGATTTTAAAAGTCAAAAAACAGTGTTTTAAATTTTTGATACTTTTATTATTTTCTTTTCTTAGTATTAAAATTTAATTTAAATAAATTGCTGCATTAATTAATTTTAGTTAATGAAATTACTTTTTTGGTGTGTGTTCAATTCCAACACATTTGAAATTATATTTTTAAAAATGTTTTGATTCTTGAGATTGAAAGTACAGATTAAAGTAAACATTTAATGCTGTCTTAATATAGACTTGCATAGCTGTAGAAAGTAATTAATAAACATGAATATTTTTCAAAAAATGATACAAATAATGTTAATTAAAATTCTACCTTTTGAATGAAAAAGCGTGAATTAAAATCTACATCATATTTTATTGGTGGAAAATGTGTATTTCTGAAGCTTGAGGTTATGTTAAAAAGAAATTACCCTAATATGCCAAAAACAGAAGAAAAAAAAAGAAGAGGGCTGATGAATTCAGATGTATTTTTCCAAATATAGTGTCATTCTTCCCTTTCAAACTCTTTCAAAGTCTATTTGATGCAGTAGGGTTATTAACTGGTATTTTTTTTCTCATAATTTGTTTACAGTATCTTTGACATTATCAGATTTTCTGTAAAGAAATTTTGTGAAAAAAAATTCCAATGAGTAGATAGATTTTCTAACTTTTTTTTTAGCTTAACTTATCCATTTTGATATAGAATTAAAAATGAATATTTTAATATAAAAATATATAGATTAAATATTTATTTATTATTTGATGAATGACTACATTTATAAACACAGTCTGCTACATTTATTTTGTCATTTTAAAAATCAAGAGGAAAAAAAAGAAATCACAATTTTAAATTAAAGTTATGGTTTGCTAACTGAAACTTTGTTTTAATAGTTAAAGTGCACGGTTCTGTCCAAGCCAAATTTACTACCGTTTAACGGTACCTTTACAAATTCAACTTTAGGAAAAATGATAGAATAATCACACATAATACTTTTTCTTAAAATTTTATTTTTGTGTCTCGTAAGAAACGATAAATCCATATTTTTACTCTATTTGTGTTGATTTTTTAATATAATTTTTAAATTTTCGCAAAATAGGTACCTCTCAGAAAAACCCAGACAGACCCCTGAAGTATTCTTTAAATTCTCTATTTAATCTAGTCTTTAAATTTTAATCATGCATTTCTTTCAAAGCCATGTATTATAATGAAAAATTATTTTAGTTAGAGCTTCTAAAATATTGTTACAACATAGTTTTAATATTAAGTTAATTTGATTAAACATTTATAATTTTTTTTAATCATGAATTAAAGTTCTTACAGTGTATTTGAATAAAAATAAAAAAAATCTGATTTAAATCAAAAAAATCTGATTCTTTTGATTTTTTTTAAAAAAATCAAAAAAATCACGAACCCTGCTTAGTGGTTCTTTTTCATTAGGTGAGTGGACATAGTATTTAATTAAGTTGATCTAGTTTAAACTTTTTCTTAGAGTTGTCATAATAAGTAGGGTTAATTGTATAGTAGCGATCAATCCAGGGGTGATTGTGAGCCCAATTAAAAAATCCTGAAAATTTCCTGATTAAAATCATTTATCACGCATTTCAAAAATTTAATAAATCTTATAATCTTTAACAAGTCTTTATGAATTTAAATCATTGATATTTTCACAACGTGAAATTCCATATAAATTATATACAGCATAAGTGAAATTAATAATTAAGTATTTAGTTTAATTTTATCTCTAATCACATTTATTATTCTACCAAAGAAATATATATATTTACAAATGAAAGAGATGCCAAGTATTAATTCTAGTTCTAATATTTTTAAATAAAATATAGAAGAATTTTTATACATAAATGTGATCGATGATTTCTGTAAACTTCTGGACTTTGGATTTCCGGAAATTTCAAGATCGCGGTCAGCGAAAAATCTGGAAATCCGAATTTTTTCCGGAGCACAATCATCTCCGTCAATCATAAATAGTATCCATTTAATCAATTAGCGAAAAATATAAAAACATTTTAGTTACACTCTTCCATCATTAGGCGATACTCTCCAAAACTGAATGTGTCCACTTCTCGTAGCTACGATAAGGTAACAGTATTCACTGCAGTCGCTAAGATTAGAAGATGGCAACCCAAACATACCAGTCCATATCATTTCTACAATATAAAACAATTTTTTTTAAAAAATAATAATATAACATGCACAACAGAACTCCTAGTTTTAATGCAAATTTTAAATAATTAGTAATAATAATTTAATAACAATTTAGTAAAAAATAATTTAGTAATATAAGAAATAATAATTTAGTATTATAAGTAGTAATCATTAATGTTAATAATTTAGTAGTCAGTGTTTTCACTACAGCGCGAGAACGCGAGAATCTCGCATATTTTTTTCTTTTCTCGCATTAAAAAATGATTACCGCGAGAAATTCGCGCATTCTATAAACTAATTTCAAAATTCGCGAATTTCTCACATTTTGAAAAAAATTTCTCATTGCGCCATTTAGAATAAAATCCGTTACATTTTTCTTCCTGGATCTTTCATTATTTTCAACATCTGTCCCATTATCTAGCTTCCCTATTTACCAGTATTGTTCAGAACCTTTAAGAACAACAGAACACCATCCCTCCGAACCACGAAACCTCTTTCAGAACGCATTTCTCTGCAACCACGTGTTTACCGTAGTTATGGTTTCTCCATGTAAGAAGTTCAAATTTTTTGCCCATTAATGTAAGATGGACAAATACCTTGTAAAGGCAATATCTTCTACTCCGAAACGGACAAATGAAAATGAAACAAACGTGGGTAGAAACGATCTAAACGAAACAAACACTCATTTGAGCAACCTAATGAGAATAGCTGATGAAAAAGTAGATGTAGAACATTTTGCATATGATGATGCAGCAAAAATATTCAATGCTTTAAAAATTAGAAGATGTTAAAAATGTATTATAATTAAAGAAATGATTTTTTTTTTGTGCTTTTTATTTTTAGAAATCTCACTTAACTTTCTGAAATCTCACCCTGTTTTTGAGAAAGGGTGAGAAATTCTCACCCATTTTTTTTCTGCGATGAAAACACTGAGTAGTAATAATATAAATAATTTTTAGTTCAAACCGATTATTTTTACAGCAGTTAATAATTTTATTCCTTGAAAAATAAATTCTCTTGTAATTTTCTCCCAATTTAAAATTTTTGATAGTAAATTTTCACATGTACTGAAAACTAGACCCAACAAAATTGGCTGTGATAGTTATTTACAATTTTAAAATTTCACAATAACAATTACAATTTTAAAAAATCTATTTACATACAATTTTAAAAATCAAAATATAAGAATTCTAAAAATGGTCAGAATTACCACATTTTTCTCAACTTTTACATTCACGTCAATTCTGTTTACTCCAACATTAATTTCAACAGATTGAAAACATTAAGATAATCATCACTGTTTTAATTTTCATTTTCGCTTCAAGATTTTCAGTTAAAAAGGTTTGATCTTTTGAAGTGACAGAGTAATTAATGCAAAATGTATCTAAAAATATGTTTTTATTATTTCTTTTTGAACATTAAATGTCCAAAAAAAAATTAAATACAATACTGGAAAATGTTCAAAACATCAAGTGAAAATTTGCAATAGGAATGTTTGAACACCTTCTTAATAAAAAATTATTAATAGTTAATATAAAACTTTTTTTTCAATATACAGTGAATTCTCGATAACTCGAATCTGATAGGACTGACGAAAAACTTCGACATATCAGAAGTTAGTTAGTTAGTTTCGGTTTTGAACTTTCAAAATATTGTCGCATTATTTAATTAATGCTTATTAATTACAAATCTTCTAAATGCTTACAATATTTAAGATCATTTTTCTGACAAGCCATTTACGATAAGACTGTTAGAAGCACTTTATGATACCCTGGTCCATCGGCTGCAACTTTGCTGTTGTATTTGGCGGGAGAAACTGCAAGTTTACTGCTTTCAAATTAGGTAGATCACTATGCGCTGTACATTTATTCATAAAGAGTATCACTTTTCTTTTTTTAGCGAAGAATTTCCGATCCAATTTTCTTACATAGTCTTCAAATAAAACTGATGTCATCCAGAACTTTTTGTTAGACTTGTAATCCAAAGGATATGTTTTTACATTCTTGAAACATCGGGGATTTCGGTATTTTCCGATAACAACTAAGGGCAATTTCTCTGTCCCAGACGCATTTCCTCCAACTAGGACAGTCAAACGTTCCTTGCTCATTTTACCCCCTGAGCAGTTTTCATCCTTAAATGTCATAGTCTTATTTGGAAGACATTTAAAAAATAAAACCATTTCATCAATATTGAAAACATCATTTTAACTGTATCCTTGAAGTAAATTTGGTAACGTTTCATTTAATCACTGTTCACATACTTTAAGAGGGACAGCTTTAGCTTCTCCATGAAGAATGCGAAGGACATTGTGCGTGTTTTGCAAAGGAAGGGGCAAGATATCAGCTCCTGGTTTTTTTTTCTTGCTTTAAAAGATCCAAAAAAAAAATCGAGTTAAATAGAGTACAATTCGAGTAATCGAGAATAATTAACATGAAATTGAAGATAAAAGGGTCGGGATCTCATAAAAAAATCGAGTTATAGTAATATTCGAGTTATTGTACTTCGAGTTATAGCGAATTGACTGTATATATATATACACACACTTGGTCCTCTGGATTATATTGAAATATATACCTAAAATATTGAACAGACATAGTTTTGTAGATAACTACTACCACCAAATACTAATCTTCTTCTTCCACTTCTAATTTAATATTGTCCTTTTAGGTATCTAATTTGAAGTTTCGGAAAAAGAGACACGGTGCACAGCTTAGAGCACAGCTGCAAAACATCTTGATTCTCCTGCTAATAGTTTGTGCAAAACAAAATCACATTAGATTTAATGCTGAATATATTAAGAACATTCCTCAGTCAAATTTTTATATCAGAATAGCTCCAAAGATCTCTCTAAAAAGTGAGAAACTTCCAATTTTTTATTTAGATAGTTGTTCCCTTACAGGAATGAACAGCTCTCACAGCAAAACTTTCTAAAACGGCTGTAAATTTTTATTATTATGATATATACAGAATAATTTTATTAGAAAGTTAAATAGAAAATAATTTCTGCAATAACAAAGTAGCTCTCAAAAGACTTTGTAAAAATATTACCTACACAGATTTTACATTAGCAATGCAATCTGACTTAATAGTGTCCAAATAAAATAACACACATACGTAAATTTTTCACTTTTAATGGCCAATATGCAATTGTATAGAGAGTTATAGCTTCAGCAAATATTTAAGTAATTTTAGCTGGCAAAAGTAATAATTCAAACAAAGCATCTTTCCCTCCGAGAGAAGTTGAATTTAATTTACAACGCAAAAGCTAAAATTTAATTATTATTTAAATATTTACTTATAAAAAGAATTAAAGTTACAACTATATTTAAATAATCAATCAATGAAAGAAATAAAAAAATTACAATGTAACAAAAAAAAAAATGATTATGCATCATACCAATAGGAGCCATTCTAAAAATCTCTTCTCTAAGTGCATCGATGGTTGATGTGTCGGAAATATTAAGAGTTTTAAGAGAAGAATTAGAGTATCCAGAGTCTTCTTTTATAGTAGGTTCATAATCCTCCTCAGAGCTATCACGATGCTTTCTTTTCGTTCTGGGAGTTCGTTTAAAATGTTTTGTTCTTTTACCCTTTTTTGGTGATTTTTCTTCATTTTTTCTTTCTTCAGAAACTGGACTATTATTCCTCTTTATTATTTCAGTTATGTCACAAATTACTTTCCATTCTTTGTCTATCTCTTCATAAAGCTCAAGTCTGTGATCCATAGTCAAAGTAGCTAATAAACACCTAAATTGTTATGGAACTTTAAAAATTGCGAACAAAAATAAAAATAAGTAGAAAGAGAAAACTATGAGCAAAATTTTTCTTTATTTTTAAAAACAGATGGAAAAAACAGAAGAATATTAAAAGAACAATTGAAAAATGGAAGCTAATAAACGAATAATGCTATATCACTGAAAATTAAATGCCCCCCTTTTTTTAGAGACTAAGAGCTCCCGATCACCTGCCTCATGCTGGGTTTTTATTCATCATTGTTTTTTTTTAAAAAATAAAGTTGATAAAAGATTAGAAAAATTTTTTAATAATAGATTTAATTAATAATAGTTGTTAAGTAAATAATTAAAATAATTTATGTAAGAACATTTTGTTAATATGTTAATCATAAAAAAATGAACAATTACCTAGATTTCAAAATCAATCAACAGTACTTAAAATATTTAAATTAAAAAATACATCAAGATCAACACACTAAAAGGTAATAAATGAGAAGTAATTTTATTTGTTGACAATATATAACGATAGTCTTATATCACATAACAGTTCAAATTAGAAACAGTTTTCCTTTCTTGACTCTTGAGTTATATACACTTTTAAAAATTTCAGTATAACATATCTGATTGAAAAATACTAATTATTTAAAGAAAAATAAGTAAAAAAAAAATAATAGGTAAAAAAATTACGGAAAAACATTTAAAATATGAATAACTTTTGAGCAAATTGAAATTTTTAAAAAAAAAACTCATGTTGAGTTCATAAACAAAAATGCACTTTCAGTAGGCACATCAAATTTCAACTCAGTAGTTGCATTTCTGTAGTCTACAGAGTGGCTTGAATGGCATTTTGAATGGAGATTGTTTAATAGTTAATCAATCTCCAACAATTATTGAATATTTTTTTTAATCCATTGTACTCCTTATACTCTACACACCTTAGTAATTTCAAGTTTCTAAAGCTTTTGCACTACAAAACGCCATGTAAAGTTGAGCATCCAAAATAGTGTCGCCAGTAGCGGAAGCCTATGATTTTTAACATAGAGCTATATTTCAGAGTTAAAATAGTATGCAAAGTTGAAGGTTATCTATAAATATTTTTTTGAACCTATTGCATAATATACTAACATCTTAGTCAGATAAAAGTAACCAAATGTGTGAGAGCTGATTGATAAATTTTAGACTGCTCATCAACTCCCTTTTTTTTAATTTTTATCTTACATAATATTTATAATCTCTCTAAAAGCAGAGGAGCTAATTTTCTAAACTATCTATCTGTAATCAGAAGTACAGTCACAATAACACAGAAATATATATAGTTAGTGGTTATGAAAAAAAATATGCAAGAATTTACATTTAAATAAAAAATAGTAACACTATATTAAAAATTATACAACACTGAAATTTTTTATTTCATTATAAAATGATAAAATGAAATTGATTACTAGACATCAATAATTTAATTTTTGGTTAAATTAGTCTTACAAACTTTTTGTCATCCTGCATTTGAACCATTAAAAATTTTTGCTCACTGCATTTCTGATTTATCTATATGTTCTTTTGCTTCTCGATATGGATAGAAGATTAAGTTTCAGGATAGCTTGATGAATGGAAGAAAAATAAGAAATCTTAGCACTTTTTTTATTTCTTCTGTCAATCAAATTGTTTTTGTTTTTTATTTATTATTTTTAAAAATGCCCAAGGAGTAGAAAAAAATAATTGTAGGTAAGTGGAAAACAACAAGTTTCATAACTCTTGATAGTTAAAGGGGGGAAAAATTATTTCAAACAAATTATTACAAGAATTTTCAAATACTGAAATTTGTACTGAACCTCAAGACCATAATCTTAATTATGAAATTGCAATAATTACGAAATCACACTAATTGGCCCCTCCGAATAACTGATAATATAAACATTTTTTTGTATTTAATAATAGAATTGAACCTCATTAATGTGAACTTAAAGGAGACCAAAAAATTATTTCTGTCCAAAGTAGTTCAGAATTTTTTTCATTAAAATTATAAATCATAATTCATAAGACTGAAGAACATAAATAACAACAATCGTAAGTAGAAAAAAATGTGGCTCAAACTAAATATGTGACAAAGAATAAGAGAATATTACCTATTATTCTTCGCAGCTCCTCTTGGGGACCACCTGCAACAACGAAAGCTTCTAAATGGTTCAGCTCTTTCTGGTGGTTTAGGATACATTGTAGTGTCCATTAGGATATTGTGCAGGTTTTCTGAAAAGAAAAATATTAAATCACTGTTTAAAAAATTAACAGTCAATTGATACAGATAATTCACAAATTCTTTTTCTTCCTCTATTGGCATGACAGCCCTTTGGGGGCCAGAGCCTTCCTCCATTCTGTTCTTTTCATTGCGATTATTCTCAAGTTAGTAATTCTTAGGATTTTCCTCTTCCACACTGTCAAGTCATCTGGTTTTAGGCCTACCTCTAGCTCTAATTCCAATTAGTTTGTAATTAAGTTCAAGGAAGAAGGGCCCATTCGACAGGTGTGACTCGCAAGCTTTAAGCGACTTATTTTGATGTATTTGTAGATATCAGAGCTTCCTTGAATAGTCTTTATAGCTCAAAATTATGTTGTTGCCTCCATAAGCAATCCACATTTATAAAATTCACAAATTGAAAACATAAAACAAAATATTTAAAAATAAAAACTTTAAAAACCCAGTAACAAATAAAAAGATATCAAGGCTCAAAAATCTAGAACCTTTACAAAACTTGAATAAGATATTTCATTGTAAACAATATTCAAAAACCTGTCAACAGTTAAACTTTATTATCTTTCTTATTTCATACAAACTAAAGATAAAACTTCCTAGAACAAACATATTTACAGACTATAAAATTTTTTAATGACAAACACTATGAGTACAATGGAAAAAAAAATCTCCTTTAAAAATTTAAACATTTTTGCAAAAAACATACATGCAGAAAATAGACAAAATTATCATTTAAAGTTCATTATCATCATCAAATTCATTATCGTTTAAATTCATTCATTATCATAATGTAGACACTAATTTTCAAACCACACATAATAGTTAATCAATTTTCAAGAAAAGTGTTTACAAATCTCAATTGATTGAGAGATATTTAAATTAAAGAAATTTCTTCATTTGTAAAACTGCTTCCTTTTATTTGCTTGATTTTTCATTAAGTAAAATTAATAAGCAATGCTGATTCAATTAAATGCATCTTAATCTCTCCCTTCTGTTAGTTAAAAATCTTTTTCTGAAAAAATAAAATTGAACAAAAGATTCAAATAATAATCACTATTAATTTTTTTAATCACTATTATTATTTTATTTTCAATTTTTCTTGTTTACAACTGTAAAAGTTAATAGGGTTGCATGGAGAAATAAAATTTGTAGAATTGTGTTACACAAATCTTCTAGAGTATTGTCGTAAGGGAAAATAAATGTCTCCGAATTGGAAAAAAAAATCAACTGCAATCATAAAAAATTTTATAATTTTGAAAAAGAATTGCAAAAAGGAAGATGGAAAAATGAGATTATTGAGTTATTGACATTGGTAGAAATTTCAGAAATATTTACATGTGGCCTCTACAACTGTAATACTAGAAAGATATATTAAATGAATAATATTTGCCTCTATCTCTCATTGTCCTGACACATCGGAATGGATTGGGAGGAAGCGTGACATCCTTTAAAACAAGTGATTCCTTTGATACTAAGATGACTTGCTTGTGAAGGGGAGAAGGAAAACCACTTTCAACTGGGCTGCTGTGGGAAGTCTGAAATACACAATTTCATATTATATGCTAACAAAATAGCTCATTTAGTTAATTACGTTAAAATAGGTTAAAGATTGATTCTGAATTCCAGTACCTAGAATAAAATTTAATAAGTTTGACCAAATAAAACTACAGCGAAACCTGACTAGTTGACTACCTGGTTTGTCAAATAAAAAGGAGCAAAAGGTTTTTAACCAGACCCTATCTATCACATATACTGACTTCGGAAATAAGTCAAATTTGTTTAAGGCTGTTGGTATTAAATCCTACTCGAATTCCTTAATAAATTGAAGTGGGAAAACTGTTTCAGAATATTTTTTATACCATTACGTAATGCATTAAATTTTTACTGAATTAGTAGTAACTCCTTTATCAGACGACCCTATGGCAAACTATTGAGAACTTTTGCAACAAATAGGTTTGCAACTATAACAAAATCAATTTTAAAATGTTGAAAAAAGTATATTATTTGGTTTTTTCTTTGCATTTATGTTCTTGTAGAATGGTATTTTATGAAGTTTACAGACTGTAAATATATATATATATATATAAAATAAAATAAAAAAAAATTTGGGGGGGGGGAGGAAAAGAGGTTTGCTTATTTTAATGGTTAAAAAGAATGTGGAAAACGGATGTGTACTTCTCTATTCAATTCATCAAATTGTAATTTATTCTGTAATTAATCTCATTTCTAAAAAAGTAAAGGAGTACTTAATAAATAAAATTTCAAAGTCATGTTAAAAAAAATTAACTAATTTTATCTTTATTTTGAAAGATAATATCTAAAACAAATAACATAATTTGTATGCATACAAGAATAACATATAATTATAAAAAAAAAATAACAACAATGATAGATCACTATAAAGATATGCACCACAAGTGGTCAACTGACATAGTTTCATTACATTAGAAAATGCATGATGTATGAAATATAAATGCATATATCCTCTTTATTATTGAATTAAATATTTTATTTTTCTTATACTAACCTTATAAGGATATTGCTAACGTAATATAACAAAAAAAAATTTACAAAATTACTCTTTTTAAAAAAATATATGAAAAAAAATAACAGGAATAAGAACAGAGAATAAATATATAAAAATAAGTCATTTGCAACCTAAATTACTTGTAAGTTAAATGCTTTGAAAAGACTAAGGAGCTGTTGATATGAACAAGGATGAAAATTTTGTCTTTCTCAATGGCACTGTCTTTTTTTTTTTTTTTTTACTATATTAATACGAGTTTAGTGACAATAGGTTTTCTGATATCCACTGAAAGGAATAAGTACCAAAGTTATTGGGGGAGATTTCTGTATTGTGATCTGTGGCAGAATAATCGCCAAGTCTTGGCAACTTCCGGACAGTGGCCGATGAGAAAATAAAACAAACAAAAAGGGACCAACTCTAAAGGTATAACTCCGAGCCACCCACGGGCAAACACCTACATGTTTTTCTTAAAAAATTTCAAGTTTAAAATCTATTTGGCACCTTGGGTATTGCAGTTGGTGCGACAGATCACTATACGAAAATATCCCCAAGTTATTTATGTCTAAACAGTTTTCTTAAAATCAGAAAATGAAAAAGAATATAGCCTAATTAGAAACTGAACTGCATTTAGAATTATAGTTCAATCAGATATAAGAATAGCAATTAGAATCATATTTTAGAATATAATTCTTATAAGATAATACTAGTTATATATTAGAGCTGCATTTAAAATTAAAAATATTTTAAAACACAACTTTTCAATTTAAAATAAATTATGAGTTTTTACAATATGAGAAATAGTATGCGACCTTTTTTGGATTACGCTAAATTTGCTTCAGTTTCCAATTACGTTGATCTCATTATTATTTCATAGATATAGACAGATTTTAAACAAAATTATGTACAAAAAAAACAAACAATAATTTCAAAAATAAAAAACCAAAACATTGAATTGCAAAAATATAACACATGGAGGGGATTCCAAAAAACAATAATAACCAATATGTAAATTGCTTTGGCTGTACACAAAGCTATCTTATTGTCACTGGACCAATCTAATGAGAAGTTCCGATTAATTTCTCCGGGTAAAGAAATGTTTTGTACCATCATAGCACTAGCCATAATTTTACAAATAGTATAAAACCAATATAGTTATTGAATAATTTATTATATTAATGCAGAACGAAATTTTTATAAGGATTACATAAGCGACAGTGAGAAAACGGCTCAAAGATGTTTACAAACAAAAACAACGCGGAACTTTTGCTGCTTATTTCTGTTACTTTTAGTACCTTTTCATCTTTCGAAACAAGTGCACTTAGGGTTGGAAACAGTAGTGCGGATTGCTCTCACTACCAATCAGAATACAAGCCAAAATATTCCCTATGAAAAAACTCACCAATCAAATTCTTCAATTTTCAATGCGGAGAAGTGCGTAAGCAGCATTTATTGAGACTTGCCCTCAAACCTGCAGAAAAAAAACTTTCAAGCTGCGCTTGTACTTTTGACTTAAGACTTCACTTATCTTATGTACTTTCACACATTGTAAAAAGAGAGCGAGGAAGTTATCCAGAAATGTGACAGGTATTGGACAAGTCAAGTTTTTAGGGACATTCTCACTTTCTTACATGACATCGTGGACTGATCGTACAGACATGGGTTCCCAGTAGAGCACCGAAATATCACTGGCTGCTGTCAGAAAGCGGATGGGTGACCACTTTGATCAGCCTGCGTAGGGATCAAGGGTGCAGGGAGCGATCGCAATTTCGATCCTCTGCAGAGGATCGAAATTGCGATGGCATGTCTTCGGATCATCCTCAATGCTGTTTACGAGACCATCGCCAATAGCCCATTGTGAAGCTCTAGTGCAGCGTAAATAAAGTTCCTATACCTACCTTAACTGCAAAAGCTCCAATAAATTACGTGACTTACACCCTACTCAGAATATACCCAATTTTAATCTCCACTAAATAACTTTATTCACCCTGTGTGGCGATTATTGGTTTTGCCTTCTACTAATCAGTATCATAATTACTATTATCTGATATATAACTTTTATGCGACGGATCTAAGGCTAAAATTTAACTGATTGAGCATTAGACCATTTTTCTGAAATCTTTGTAACCGGACAACGTACATTCTAATTAGTCTAGTTTACGGGTAAGGAGATTTCTGGTCAAGGCGCCTTTGCACTAGAAAGTGACCGGGTTATATTTAATTAGTAACACTGTAACCATAGGCGTCGTTGAGGGAGGGGGAAATGTGGTTATATGTCTCCCTCAATAATTAAAAATCTCTATAAGCCCCCTTAAATATTTCAGACAAATAATGAAAATTTTCGTAAATTATCATCAAATTAAAGTTTTTAAGGGGACACTTCAGGTTCAAAATGATTTTTTTTAAATATCAACCAATTTTAATGAAAATTTCATAGATTGTGAATAAAGCATTTAGAAAGATATTCCCAAAATTTGAAGCAAAAATATTAATTTGTTGAAAAGTTATAATTTTTTTAATAATTTATCCGCAAGTTAAATTACTAAATGTTCCAATATTTCAAAATGTTTCCTGCGCATGAGTTTTTATCGTAGCTGTATGAAACTCATTTATATTACAGTTTGAATAAGTATAAATAAAATTGGATATGTTTGAACAACTTAGCACTTAATTTTAAACAAATAAAAAATCAAAATATCATAGTCTTTATATAATTTTTAAAAATTGAAATTTAAATAACAATTTAAAGTAATTTAAAAAATATTCAGTGAGTATTCAGCTTTCATTTATATCACATTGGTTACGGAACATTAGACCAATCATATATATGAGAAAAAAATAAAGATTTATTCAAAACTCATGCGCAAGGAACTTTTCGAAGTTTGAATATTATCGTAAAAAACAACATTGAGAAAAAACAGTTTAACTATAAAAACAGACAGTTTACATAACCTTGTTTACAAATCTTGAAATGCTTATAACTTTGCAAAAAATGAATGAAATTGAAAAATTTTTCTTTTAAATTGTAGCTAGATATAAGTATTATTTTTTGAAACAAAAATTGAAAAAAGTATAATTTGGTCGATTTTTGGGTTTTCCATCGTGAAGTGTCCCCTTAAGCTGTAAAACAAAAATGAGATTAAAAATAATCAATCTCTCTGCAGGTATTTAGCACATTTCAGATTTTCTCCTTTATGTCTATTTAATTTTTCTCTTTCAAAAAGTTCTAATAAAAACTGTCCTTTTAAAACTGCCTGCTACCAAAGCCTTAGCTAATATGTACATTTATTTTTCATTAAAAATTATAAAATGCAACAAATATATGGTGCATTCTACACCAAAGGGGAGCTGCAGTTTTTCCCATTGGACATGAGCAGGTTACTGTATCCAATCTATTTCGGACACCGTTTGAATTAATGTTTTAAAAATAGTAGAAATGAAATAAACCAGCGGAAAAAATACACAATATTAAGCAAGAGTTTTATAATTAAATTAATGTATACGAAGATTTCGAAAGTAAATAAAAATACCTAATAGATGCTAAAAAAAAAAACTTAAAAAAAAAAAACTAACAAAGCAGCTATAACCTTGTCAGTAATACATTCGTCGAAATTTAAATAAAATATTTTTTATTTGGAGGATAAACTTTTAATTACTACTTTGATGAGAATGAAATAACAAAATAAAATTTCCAGGACTTATAACACCAAATAAGTCAAAAAGAGCCATATCTTCCGAAGTATAGAAACAATGTCACTAAAAAAATGCGTTTCAAGACATTAAACATTAATTTCCCTTCGAATCGATCGAACAGATTTGAGTTCATGCATTTTAATACTTATTTTTTTTTGCTAAAAATAAAACCATCTTTTCGAAAATACCTCTTTGAACAAATAGTTTTAGTAAGCAATATTCAACTTAGGTGAACTGAACTCTGCCTCTTATTCTAACTGAAGGTGAAATTTCAAGGTTTGTATTAAAAACACTATGAATACAAACCATAATCAGGATTTCCAGGAAACCATATTTCTCAACCAACCATGTTGGGGAAACATTTCTATAATTTCCATTTGACTTTTTTGAGTAAAAGATAAGCATCAATTAAAGTTGATAAGAAAATCTAAAAATATGTATAGTGAAGATTGTAAAATCATCATTAGAAAACGTACAGAATAGAATATCATTGCAAGGAATTTGATTATATTATATTATTTCATAAATATAAAATGGAAATTAGATGCACATTACCTTAAAGAACTTCAGAAAACATGGTTCGAAAAAAATAAGTTTTTTTTTTAAAAACACAGTTAACTTTTCATTTGTTGCTGAACTACAACATAAGTCTAATTTTAGACAAATCATTTTACTACACTATATGCTACCATTCTTCTTTTTTCAATTAATCAAATGCCATCAGGAAAAGCAATGAAGAAAAATTATATAAGTTCTGATTATCAGGATTGAATGATGGCAAAATAAAAAATTTTAAAGACCCTTTATACTGCTTTCGTAAAGAAATTTTCTTTACTTGTTAAACAAATTACTTAACATATTTGGATTGACAACATCGCATGAAAATTGCATGCATAACTAATTGCAAGTGGGGTAAGACCAGGTAGCTAAAATATGAAGGCATGTTGGAGGTAAACTGTTAAGTTATAGAAAATGTCGATTTTTATCAAGATATTCATTGTTTAGTTGTGTACAAACTATCATTCTTGAAAAGTCCCTACTATTTTTATAAATGATTTTCTAGAAAAAGTCAAATCACCACCAAGTAAACATCTTAACTCTGTGGGAAATTTAGAAATATTAATATTTCTGTAAAAAAGTAGCAAACATATCTATTTTAAAAGAAAATTATGCATGCAATTTTCATGCGATATTGTCAAGGATGCATTCATGGAAGAGGGTCAGCCCAAAATTAAATTCAAATATATTTAGTAATTTGTTTAACAAGTAAAGAAAATTTCTTTACGAAAACAGTATAAAGGGTCTTCAAAATTATACAAAACATGAGAATAAGGCTTTTCAACACAGACAGACTGCAGGGGTGATTGTGAGCCCAACTCAAAATTCCGTGAATAAAATCATTATAATGATCAATGATTTAAATCATTGATATTTTCACATGAAATTCTAAATAAATTATATGCAGCATAATTTAAATGAATAATTATGTATACATTTACTTTTATCTCTAATCGCATTTATTATTCTAGTTCTAATATTTTTAAATAAAATGTACAAGAATTTTTATACATAAATGTGATTGATGATTTCTTGAAATACCTGGACTTCGGATTTTCGGAGCACAATCACCCATGTGACTGAAGTCAATATTATAGAATCTTCGGGACTGGTAAAGTAATTAAATATTTGTCCGCTAAGAAAAATAATTTTGACACTAGTGGCTCTTTTTCCTTTACTGGGTTAGGATTTCATTGACTTCTTAACTCTCAACAAAATCTTGGATACACTATTATTTTTCTTTTATAAATTAACTGAAATTATTATGTAAATCAATTCATCAAAATACAAATCTAGAGTCAGCAAAAGAAAAATAATAAATCATTAAGTATAAAATTTAGTTAAAGGCTTGTCAAATCAAGTTTTTTTTTTTAAATATTTTAATAACTTCTAAATTATCTTTTCTGCACATGTAGTTTCTGAACTATCTTTTTTGGCAAAAAAATCATTAAAGGCTTACACTTAAGACTAATTCCAGCTTACTAATGACTTAACTTTTTGAAACATATTTTTCAAACCCTACATTTTCAGAGTCAAGAATGGGAGTATGTTGAGAGAAAAAACATTCCTTTTAAAAAAAATTACACTATTGAATAAAAAATTATAAAAATAATTTCTGAATTTAGGGATTGTTTATACAATTTTGTGATTATTTACTCATTTACACAACTTAATGAAAATTGCATTGAAGCAAAATGAAATAAATCTAAGGCTCAGTCTAAAACTTATTCTTAATGACTTTTATTATAACTAACTGTATAAAGTAAAGCACGCCCACAACAGCCTTATGTGGGCCAGGGGGTCATGGAGGTTAAGGCTCCACAATTTCGAGATTAACAGCATGATTGTGGCAACGTGGACAGTGCACAGGCAGTTTTTCGTCCCAGACAAGCTGGTATCCTAAGATCTGAATCTAGGTGAGCTTCACACCGCCGCTGGGGAATGAACACCAGTTCTTCAAAAAGACAGTTCAGTGCTTTAAACACTGAGCCATCGCGGCATCAACTGTACAAGGGAAATATAAATATTATTTAATTGTTACCAAAACTAATAAATGACACAAATCGAAAGTAAAACAAAACAATTTATTACAAGTTTTGTAAGCAACTGAACAGTCTTAAACAGATTTAATAAATCTGTTACAAAAAGCACATCACAGGTTAGTCTAGTCAATTGAAAATACGATTTTTATACAATTAGCTTTCACATACTGTATAAAAATACTCTCATATTACAATTTAATGGAAGTATTTCTACAGGATTTTTGATGCAGGATAATACTGAAACTTCATACAAATATTTTACTTTAAAACTTCCTTTTCTTTTAAAAAAAATAAAATTACAAACTTTACACAAAGGCAACAATAATTCTGATGAAAAATATTCTTAAACGTGAACGTAACATTATCATAAATTTGTTTCTAATAGCCAACAACAGAAGCTAGAAGTAGAAAAGCATGAGATAACATGAAAATGCTAATTTTGTTCCTTTAAAAAACATTTCAACAGAAGTATAAAGGTAAAGAGATTGTAAGATTACACACTATTTCCTATAAAACAAAAGTAATTAACTGACAAAAGAATAAATGAAACTTGAAAAACCGAAACAAAAAAAATTATAAATAGCTCAAAAATAATCAGATTTAAAATAGTTCTAAATCAGAATATAAATTTCACGATGAAAACAGTATCTTAATACAAAGGTTATTTTGTATCAAAGTTCTTATTTCAAACTTCACATTTTTAAAAATTTCATAAGCAATACCAAAACTTCATTATCTTTTTCTAAGAAATAAACGTAAAATATTTTATCACCTTCTTTTAGTAAAGCACTTTGAAAGTCTGAATTCTTCAAATTGTTTAATCAAGGACAACATCTAAAATAAGTCTTTAAGAACTTAGTAATTATAAATGGTTCATACAATGATTTGGAAATTCTTATCTTCCTAAACTTTACATACATTAAGTCAGGGCACGAAATTTCAGTTCTTAAGTATTTCAAATTTTTGCTTGCTACTATTTATCTAAACAATTTTCAAAATGTCAACAGATGCCATTAAGAACTTTTTGGCGACTAAAGCCACCTAAAGAATGTAGAAAATGACAAACTAAATGTGAAATTTAGAAAAAAAAATATCTTGACGTCTATTAAAAGTATAGAAAAATATAAATAGCTGCATGAATGACCATTTCTCTGAAAACACAGTAATCTTCTAAAGAATATGGATATTGTTTGATAACATTATTAGTACCACAAAGGGCTACCTCCCAGTAGTTAATATATTTATGAAAAAAAAAACATAGTTAGAGATAAATCTAATTCAGCATTAGCATACAATTTAAATAATAGAGGAAATTTCATGCCCTGCATTTAGTTAAAAAACAATTCCTTCAGTATTCCTAAATACTTATCATTACTGAGGATAAGACTCCAAATCATTATAAGCACCTCATAACTATTTATACATTCAACAAATAAATGTACACTAAAATACAATGAAATATGATAAGAATAAAACCAAGGATATAATATTCTTGGTTTAAATAGTTTTTTTTTTCTCGCAGTTTCAAAAATAATGAATAAATAATTTAATAAGTTAACTGAATGCTGACTGGTGATCTTGTATAAAAACAAAAACAATGTACTAAAAATGCATTCTATAGATTGAATGTTCTGTGCTAGTTAGTAGAAGATCACAGTTTGACATTGAACAAGCTATTGTAACTAGCCAAAAATCATTGATTTTGAAGTTCCTTTCGGAGTTCGTCGAAGCTTGTGACAAACCATTTTGCTTCTTTCTTCACTCTTTCTCTAATCTGATTTCCACCAAAGCCAATGAAGAGGTCCTATAAAAATGTCATTTATTAGAGAACTTACTTATCATATACAATTAACAAATAAATTAGTTAATGTGGCCACACAGGCATTAGAAGTAATATAAAATAAGTTAAAAATTACTCTGCAGTCCAGTGGGATGAAAGACATAAATTTAAAGGTTTACTGTTTTTTATAATATAATGTCCAAAAACAAAAATTTACAGCTCAGTAGGAAATTAAAAGAATTTATTAATTTATATTAAGAATGAATAATAAGACTGATGACCCCACAACACTTTTTTGTCTTTTTTCCCTCCTTAGTCACAGTAGAGCGTTCTATCAACATTAAAGGGAAGCTGTTAGTTTAAGCTCTGACAAATAGATAGTCTACAATTTTAAATTTAGTGTATCTATTATATCTATGCTTACTTATGTGTTTTATTTTCTACCAATGATTAACCATATCCTTTTTTTAAGAAAAAAAAGTTGAGAAACTATAATATTACAGAAAAAATTACTTAAAATGCATAATACTGTATGTTCTTTAAATTTTATTCCTCATTCAAAGAATCAACAGGTACAGTTATTAGAATCTATTAGTGTAATGAAGCACTGTAATCGTTTTTTTAGAAATTGTAGCGATTTTGCTGTACTTAAAAATAAAACCGTGTCACCATTTCTGTAGGTCCTAGCATTAAAGTGAGAATTTTTTCAATACCTTTTCTGTGATTTAAACTGTAATTTACGTACACAACATGTTTAAATACATAACAACAATTACATTTTAACTTTAATTCAAAATGATAGCCTAATTTTAGATAGGATTAACATGAATTATTAGCTCTCTGTGAATTTTACTTCCTAACAAACTATACAACGTCTCTAAGAATACATTTGATAGAAATCTTCGTAACAACTAACTTGCATAGTTTCCTTACTTTTAAAGTGTGAGAAATATTTAAAAAAAATTTAAATTAATGTGAAATACTTTTTACTATCACATTAAATGTCATTATAGAACTGCATTTTAACCCAATAAATAGTCAGAACAAAAGAACAGCCACAAAAGAACTTACTGCTGGGGGAGAAGCAACAAGATCAGTAGCTCCATCACCAATCATTACAAGCCTTTGATATCCATGCCTATGTTTAAGATAAGCAGCAACTTGAGCTTTGCCATCTTGTTCACATGTGGGCTGGGTTTCATCAAAGCCAGCATAATCTCCTAAGATTTAACAAAAACAATTCAGCCAAACTTTTTCATAATTAGGTATAAAGAAAAAAGGTATAAAAATAAATTTAAAGGCAAACTGGTATTTAAAAAAAAATTTTTTTTAAGCAAAATTGGTTAATAAATGTTAAATGAAAGTAAACTATACCAAAGATTCAATTACTAGTTTTACGGAAATAAAGCAAATTGGTTTACAACATATTGAAATTTTAAAATATAATAGTTTTTTTACACTTAGATTAAGAATTATCTGTCTTGCAAAAAATATTAAGAGCCTCTTTATCACATTTTAATTAACTTATCCAAAAAAAAAATTTATCATTAATAATTCTTTAAAATAAAACTAATTAAATAATTCAAAAAAATTTTCTTCCAAAACGAATTGTTCATGTTACAGTATGCCTGGTATACCACTGCCCAGTATACCTTACACTGGTGTTTCTTTTAAGGTTTAGTGCCACTGCCCAGTACTCTAAACACTGGTGTTTCTCCGAATCTACCCTCAGCAGACATTAAAATATCACATAAATATAATATCAATAAATAAATTAATATTAAATTGGATATAACAAATATTTCGGACATTCACCAAAGCAACTATGCGTTTGTTGACATTGAAAGTCAACATTTTCGTGATTTTGGTAATTCACAGCAACATTCCCATTAATCTTTTTTTTTTTTTTAAAGAATGTAAAAGATCGACCTATTTCGTAGGGTTAAATTGGTCTTACCTTAAAGAGGTAATTGGACAATGTTATGCCTATGCATTCAGTTACAGTTTAGAAAGAAATAAAAGAGCTAAAATATCCTTTCATATAAAAATATTGATACAGTTTTTTTAATAATGAAACATAAAAACAGGTACTACAAAACTATCTACCACATATTGAAATAAATATTAATATATATTTATTAAGGGCATGTCAAACAGTAAGAGTTTTGTAAAGAAAATCCCATTATTAAATTGAACTCTTAAGAGAACTGCTTTAACATCTATCATTTTGTAATGGAAAAGAATAAATATCTAGTTAAATGCATACCATTGAAATAATATTTTATCCTATTAGCGAACACATGATTCAGAGGGATACCAAGATCTTCTGCAACTGGTTGAATGATCGTATCAAAACCACCAGAAACTAGGTATACAGATACATTATTCTTTTGTAATGTAGATATCAATTCCCTGAAAAATAAACAAAAATAAATTTTTTGCATTTTCTTTCTTTTTTTTTTTTTACACTATTTAAAAAGAGAATTTTTTTTAATAACATGAAATTAATGTCAGATTGACATATTTTATAAAAAATCAACTCTTTTTTAGTCTGCTAAATGTTCTTTTGTTTAAAGACTTGTATATCATTTACACATTAACATACACACTATTTAATTTCTTTTTTTTTTTTTTTTAAAGGGTAAGAGAATAGTTCTCTTAAAAAAAAATAATAATAATAATTTAACAAATTTCCTTTCCCAAATTTTTTTAAAAAAGAATTCTGGAAAATATTAAACAATTTAAATTAATAAATATTTCATACTTTTTTTAGCTCTTGAAAAATATATAGGGTGACCTGGGGTAATTCCTGATCAAAAAATGCAAACATCTACTTTGTGAAAAAACTATTCAAGATAGAATTTCAATATTTACTGGAAGTTTGAGGCTACATGAGATGAGTTCTATGCTACCTTCTTTTGTTTGAAAATCTAATTAGAATTTAAAAGATTTAAAAATTTTTTAGTGATCAGGAATTACCCCTTCTCTTGATCAATTCTGGGGCAAATCCTGATCATTTCTGGGGTAATGAATGATCACCAGTTTTCATAGCAAATGGGCTGTTTAAAAATAATTATACAATGGTAATTAAGAAATAAGACATTAAGATCAAACAAATAAACCAAAAAGATATGTTTAAGCAGCTAATAAAACGTTTTATTTAAAATCAGGAATAAAGATTAACACTTCAGCTCTGGCAGCAGCTCTCACACTGAAATTTTCATTTTGAATCATTAAAAGAAATTCACTATTTTTGCTTTCTAGAAGCGTAGTATCCTTTTTAAGCTTATAATTTCTCCCCATATTTATATTAGGTTAATTTATCAACTTAAAAATTATTCTAACAATGTACACACATAAATTAAGATAGAAGCACGGTAAGACCAGCTAGAAATGGTTCATATCAGAACACATTTTTCTTGTATACAGTTAAAAACAAATTTTGTGATTATAGTTAAAATATATTTTATAGTTGTTCCACTTAATAAATATGAACTGTTATTTAAGAAAAGAAAATTAACTATTTATTAGCTATTTTTTATACTATTTATAAGAAATGACAATGATCAGGAATTACCCCAGTGATCAATAATTACCCCATCTGTAGGTGGCAACATTTGATATAGTTTCCTATAATCAATTATAATGTTTACAGTAGATGTGAAATAATTAAGCAAAAGCCTACACTATTTTTATATCAAAGAAAAAGAAAGTAATTCAAAATATTTATTATTAAGAGAAGGAGGGGGATCTTTACAGAAATGTACAGATTTTGAAACCGATCTTTGAAATGGAAAATACAGAAAGCATTTTAAAAGATACTTATTTTGTTAGATTAAACAAAAAACTATTAAGTAAATGTAGTTATACTTTAGTAAAGTGTACAAGCATTCTTGTCCATGTCTCAAATTTAAAAAAAAATTTTTTTTTAAATAAAACTTAGGTGATCATTATTTACCCCAGAAACAGAGTGATCGTGAATTACCTAATTGTCACCCTAATTGTCAGCAAAAGATAATATTAAATTTGTTATCATCAAATTATTTTTCTTTAAAAGCACTGTTATTTCTTAGATAATCAATTTTAAAAAAAAGGGGGGAAAAAAGAACAGCTATTAATGAGTCATTTGACACCTTTTATGTGCTTGCTTCGAAAATAAGAAAGTATAAATGTAACCAAAACACATAACAATGAGAAAATAAAGTATTCTTGCTAACTTTTAGATTTAAATGTTTTAATATTAGTTAGAATTTTAATTGCTGTTAATTGTTAGAAGAAAAAAAAGCAAAGAAAAAGGACTGATCTAAAAACTCTTAAACATTATTTTGAAAATCACTGAAGCAGCTTTTCATACTTTTTAAACCATAAGAAACACAAACTTCAGACAAAGCATTAAAAACACACAATTTTCAAACATTTTATAACAAAAGTCATAACGTCAAGTATTGGTAATGTTCAATACCTTTTATTTCAATAAAAATTGGAAACTCTTGTTAATACATAATGCAGGATTAAACAATTACTTTGTTTGACAACAGATCAAAGTGCTATCACACTTAATTTTTAAATTACCTACTTTACTCTTCTGACATTTTTCGTATAAGATTTTAACAATTTTAATAAACATTTATACTCATCTGATACATCATTTAAAAGATTCTATACTAATCAAAACATTGATTTGTTTAGGTTGAAAGGATAGGGGGAAAAAAAGCTAATCCTTTCTAAAATAAGAGTTATAACTTACATAAATGTGCAACCAAACTAATATGAAAGCCTTTACACATAAAAATTCAGATCAAAATGAATGAGAAGACTATTTTTCATAAATATTGTTCAACATTATACAAGAATTAATATAGCTTATGTCTAACAAAAAAATTTTACATGCATAGAATCAACATTATTATATTATTTATTTACTAATATTTTTTTTGGTAAACTTTTAAAATTCTGAAACTTCTCTTTAAGTGGTTTGAATAAAATAAATTAACACTATTTCCATCAACAAAACAAAACAGAGAACAAAAATTTATAATGAAAAGAAAACTGAATTAAGACACATTATACGTATTTTAAGATACATGACATGACAGGACGACATACAGGTAATGTGTTACCTAATCCCAGGTGTTAAAGATGGAGACTGGGTTTCTAAATATCTTCTCATGACAAACACTGATGGTTGTATGATGTCAAGCCGCATGGCAAGAGCTTCTTTAAATGACATTCCCCCTCTCATTGCTTTTTGAGTCCTGTTAAAACACACAAATTTTAGCCAAAGTCTTGAAACAATTAACCAAAGACATTTACAGACAAATTTCAATTTTTAATTATATCAGTTACAAATTTAGATTTATAAGTCTAAATTTTCAATTGATCTGATTGCAACTGATCTGATTACAACTAAACTGATAGCAACTGATCTCTGATCTGCATCTTATTTACATATAATATTTAGACTTAAAAGTAAATAAGCTGTAGATTATCAAAGAGCTCTTTACCAAAATCTTTTTTAGTCATTCATAGTTAATCGTCCAACAGAAGAAAAAGAATGTGTAAAATTAAGAAATTAAAAAAAAAAAAAAAAAAAAAAAATTTACTTGAAAACAATAGAAAAAAGCTTTATGTAGCAAATTTATTACCAACAATTTTCTTAGCGTACTATTCTGTTTAAGGGAAAGTATGAAATGAAAAGCCAAATTATTTTCTGATGTCAATGTTTAATCAATTGTTTCAATAGTTTTTATGCCTCTACCTGTACAGGGTTCATACTCTTTCTAAGAAAGTAAATTTCAGGAGTTTCTAAGGAGTTTTTCAGGAGTACAATACAATAAATTCAGGAAGTGAGAGGGAAAATTATATACTTAGTATAATTTTAATATAGCTATTTATAAAATTAAATTTAAAACATTAAAAAAAAAAGCACAAAATAGTAAATTAATAAAAAAAGTATCTTAAAATATTATTTCTTTTAAACACTTTTTAAAGACATATGTCTTATTCAATTCTTCTTCACATATTTTAAGCTCAGACATTTTTTCCTTAGCATGACGCCTTAAGGCATTTGCTTTTGAAATTAATGAGAGATCACATTTTTTTTCTGCCTGATCAGAATAATCATCTAAAGTTTTATTAAGTTCTAGAATATCATCCTCCAAATGTTTTTTTTTCTTCTTTAAATTATCAACATTTTCTGCTAAGAGCTTTCTTTTTTCAAACTTAGCTTTATTAGCTGTAATTACTTTCTCTTCTTCCAAATGTGCAAGATATCTTTGACGTGCAACTGTAGCTGAAACAATGAGTTCTTTTGAAATAATGACTTTTTCAAGTCCACCTGCTATGTTCCACAAATTGGGATATTGTGAACTTGACAAAAACTCACAGTAAAACACATCTAGTCAATCTACGTTAGGATCAAAATTATCGCTGATGCAGTGCCTAAATTTTGTCCTAGTATCCATGTTGTTAAAATCTTCAACAAATTTAACATATTCCTTCAGAATGCTATCACAATCTTCTTCTTTTACTCTACCTGCATTGGTCAAATGAAATAATATTTTTCGATGCTTGTTTAAGTTTGCTTCTTTATTAACAAGCATTGTACGAGGATCAATGCACGATACATTTCGCACTAAAGAGAAATTCAGTGGGCACTTTTCAATTAGCTTTTTTAACAACTTCAATAAAAATTGCCTGCAATTCAAATAAAATTCCATTGTTTTCTTCCATTGTTGTTGATCAATGCACGATACATTTCGCACTAAAGAGAAATTCAGTGGGCACTTTTCAATTAGCTTTTTTGACGACTTCAATATAAATTGCCTGCAATTCAAATAAAATTCCATTGTTTTCTTTTCATTCTTCAAAATTTTCTTCTTTATCAGCTCTTTTCTAGCAACAAAGCCAACATCAATTTTGGTTGCCTCTTTACAAATTTCTTTACCTTCGAGATTTATACTTAACACATTGTATTAAGTGTAAATCAATTACGATGCTGGAAGCTTCTCTTCTTTTATAAATCTGTTCAGCACATCTTTTAATAGCAAGTAGAGATCACCATTTAAAAATGGTAACATGGGTTTATCAGTTTGATACAATTTTAAGAAAGGTTCAACATCTTTCACAACAGGTAAAATGAAATTACATTTGGCAATAAACAGTTCATCTTTAACCATGTCCTATAAGATTGTATACGATTTATTGTTTGGCCGAGAAAACTTTTTGTTTTCTATCTCCTTCAAATAAGTTTTAACATCAGGCAAAATTTTTAAAAGTCGAACTAAAACTTTTTCATTCTCCACCCACCTGTGCTTGCAAAATTTTAAAGGGAATTTTACGAATTCAGGATTTACAGATTCAAAATCTTCTCTTTGAGCAGGAGAGTCTTTAAAAAATTGGTAAACAGATGATGCAGCATGCTCTACTTTTGGAAAAGCAACAGAGCAACCACCCCTAAAGGTATTATGCACTATGTGCAGTCCACATGAACTTACATTCAAGAGACTCACATTGTGTTCATTCTTCATTTTTTCTATCATTATGCCTAGCACTTTTAGGTTGACATTCGGGCCATCCATAGATAATAGTAAACTTTTAGTATTTATGCACAAGCATTTCTCAGTTATTTTTTCAAATAAAAGTTCAGATGTAACATGTCCTAGAAAGTCTGAAGAATAGTAGCATGTATTTATTTGGTTACCATCCCAAAATCTTACATGACAATCCAGTTTTTGAATTGATTAACATCATTTAGACTTTCATCAAAAAGCAGTACATAATTGGTTTCCTCTTTCACTCTTGACTTAAGTAGAGACAAAAAATATGGCGCAATACCAAAAACTGAGAGGTGGCAGTTTTTCTTTCCACCACAACTGAAATTGCTTGCTATCTGGCTATCAGAAAACATAGCTTTAAAAAGAAAATTTGCATTTTCACAAGATTTGTAGGAATAATGTGAGCTTAAAACCTTTAAAGTTCATAAAATTTCAGCTTTTGTAGTGAGGCTATTCAAATGAATTGCTCGATTCAAATTATAAACCGGCACAGGAACAACACTTAGCAGCCAATCTTTATACAGTTCATTTGCTAGCCAGGGACGAAAGGGATGGGAAGACGGAAGGAATGATTAATTATTTTCTCCGTTTAAGAAAAGTTTCTTATTTTTGTTAAAAAATTTTCAGGAGATAAAATTTAATTTTCAGGAGTTAAAATGCCAATTTCAGGAGTTATAAGGGCCCTTAGAAAAAAAAAGCTAATTTCAGGAGTTTTTCAGGATTTTCAGGAGGAGTATGAACCCTGCTGTAAAACAGATTATCTATTTTTATTTAAACACTCTTTTATAGGATGAAAAGTATGAAATTCAAAACTATAACGTACATATCTATAAATACACATAAACTTATCATGAGGATTAATGTACATCACATCATAAAGCGTGATATTTGTATCGAATTAAAAATAAGGGTTGCAAAGAAGTAGAAACATATATGGGACTTATACCCATGGTTTAGATTAGCTCTAAATCAGATCCTTGGAATTGTGCAAATGTTCTATTAACTTTGAGGAAACCATCGATTATTTGGGAATAGATACTCTGCAGTAATGTTGAGGCAGTTCAGGATATACTCCGGATATATTGCAGATTGAGCATGGCTGAAAAGTTTTCATCTGATTTTTAAATTCCATGACCTTGAGATGACTTAATTCTGAGGCTACAAAGCATTGTTCAGATGTTTCCAGGAACTTCCAAAGTTCACCAGTAGATTTGCTAGCATACCTTTGATGAGCTTGGTTGAGTTTATAGCTCAAAATTGAAAAATGATAATTTTTTGAGAGAGGTGTCATGTTTTTGTAGCATAAATTTACAGTGATTGACAAAAATTCACTCAAAACACACTTTAAAACTTAATAAATCATCGCACAATAAACGGATAAATAATACATTTTAATACTATCTATCAAAGCAATATGAATACCTTTTTTAAAATTGAAATCTGTTCAAAATTAAGTAACATTCATTTAAAAATAGAAAAGCAAATTCAATGTTATAAAACTTACAGATCTGCAACTTCCTTTTCCCTCCCAACAAATTTTGCTAATTCATCGATGGCTTCATCAGTACAAACAGTAGAGTCCACATCAAAACAGACAGCATCAGCTGATCTCCAGATTAACTTAGCATTATCACTCAGTCTACCCATGCTATATAATAATGCTGTAGTGTACGATGACTTTACAGTTTGACCCTTTCAAATAAAAGAAGAAAATTAAAACCAAGAAATAAACAAATTTAGAATTCCACTATGTAATCGATGTGAAAAATATGTACGCACAGTCCACAAAACATAACTCCAAACTAAAAATCTCCAAGATAACTTTTTACCTAATTATCGGATTTTCATAAACAAATATGAAAACTGATATATGGAGTTACTTTAAAGTATGTTAATTATTTGATTTTAATTTAAATCACTAAATCAGGCACAAAAGTCAGGGCTAGCAGTTCAAAATGTAAAAATTAAAGACAATTTAAGGATGCTGATTCTCTAATGGGAGGAATTTGTTTTACCAACATGGGATAGCAATACAATTTGTAGAAGTTTAAGCAATTCCTGCACTTAAGTAAAAAAAAACATTCAAAAAAAAAAAAAAAAAAAAAAAAAAAAAAAAAAAAAAAACTGAATTTTTTTTAAAAAAGTTAAAATTTTTAATATATATATACAAATCAAGGAGAGAAAATAGTATAAATATGGAAAATCATTAAGTAGTAGCAAAATACAAAGATTCTCTAGTGAAAAACAGTAGTGACGAGGAGGTAGTAGGGAGAAGAACTTTTTACATATTTCTCCCACATCGAACGCTTTCATGTCATAAAATCAAGGGAAATTGTCTCTAATACTCAAATTAGATTAACGTCGTACTTGACACACTATGAAGACTTTGTTTATTTTGTTTGATGGCATTTAAAATAATTTTTTTGAAATTTCCTCAATTCTTTTCTAGATAAATAATATTTTTTTTTCTGTTAACTTTAAAAATTCGAAAAAAAATAAAAGATTTCCGAAACTTTATTGAAATGTTATAATTAAGGACACTTTCTCTTTAAGGAATTAAAGGACAACTTTGAGCCCTGAAAAATACACGCCTTTCCCCTCCTCCAACAGATTCAGACTCTTAAAATATGGATCAGTTATCTGGAATTTTTTAGTTCGTAAATTTAAAAAATTTTTTAGGCTATATAAATTTATTACTAAATCAAAAATTTGAAAAAAAATTAGTTAAATAAACAGTTCTTAGATAAATGAGAAATAAAAAGTGACTTTTTTGAAAGTTTCATTGCTTAAAAACTAATTAATTTCATTCAAATTTTAGAATTTGCAATTTTAATTACAGAAGTAAAAGGGAAACATTTGTATAACTTACAGTTAAAAAATTCTTTAATCACCATTTAAATTAAATAAAAACTAACACATGATTTAAAAAAAAAAATTGGCACAGAATAATGTTTGAATACATGAATTTATAACAGTGAAAAATGTTTTAAACTTTAAAGATAAGGAGAAATAAGCAAAAAGTAAAATTAATGCTAAGGAGAAGTGACTAGTGATGATAAAAACTCAATCAAATGACAAAACTAGACCATATTTTCTTGATTGCAACAGCCATCCTTATTTTAATGGTTAAAAATTCAAATTTTTTAAAATAAAAATAGGTTTATTCAGTCTTGTTGCGTCTCATTTTTTAACACAAAAGTATTTTCTTCACTTATAAATTATTGAAGTTCCATTATTTTAAATTGAAACATGATGATTCCATACATGAATGAAAAATCCAATAAGAAAATTTAAAATTATTCAAGAGAACCATTTATTATTAGTATTTATTTTTTTTTACTTAGTGGATGGTACAGTTTAATTACAGAAAATAATGCATCAAGAATACAAGAAATCTATAAAATTAATTTCCGACATTTTCATAACTTAAAATTTTTTTTTTGGAGTTTCTCTATTATACATCACTTTTTAAATAACTAAAAAAGAAATGGTCTTCGACTAATCAAAAAAATCAATTGTAGCATTCAATTTATTTTATGAATTTTTAAATTTTAGTTTCAAATTAATATCTCTTTATTAGATAAAACCAATTAAGGTTAACTTTATCACAGACAAATAAGTAATTTTTGGTACCGCAACTCAAGTTACAGATCCTGATCAATAGATCAGATCAAAGGGATTTTATACGACACTGGGCTTGTTGTAATTACACCAACAACTTACCTAACATTTAAAAAAAGTAACCAGATTTCCACAAAAACAAGCCATAACAAAATAATTTTCTTTAAAAAATAATAATAATAGAAATGTGAGTTCAAATTTATGTAAATATTTAATTAGTAGCTTTCTCAATTGATTCCCTTAAAGTAAATCAAAACATATCTAAAATAAATAACTTCTCAGCTTTAAAATATATCTTTTGAATTTCCAGAAAAAGAAAAATATTTTTCTCAATTTAAATCATTAACACCATGATCACAAGCAAATGCTAGGAATGAATTTTCTTTCTTTCTAAATGTAAGATCTAAAGTAAAGATCTAAACTAAAATTATACTCACAGAAAAGATAATGCTTAAAACTTGATAAAAGAAAATTTAAAAGTTTAGCACATGATTCAATGATTTAGATTCTATGATTAAATATAATAAGATAATACTAAATCATGCTGCCAAAATCAAGTGCACATTTTAGAAACTAAAATTTCACTAGATGAACATTAAAAATAATTCCACACACATTATATTTTAGAGATAGAAGTTAAAAAAATTAAATTTTAGACAGATTGTCATCTTTGCATGATTACTGAAGAGAAACATCGATGTTTAAAGCATGCATGAGGTCAACGACATTTATAAAAATAAATATTAAAATAATTTAAACCTCATGCGATTTTCATATTAGTATAATAGGGACATAGTGATTGCAAGTCAAAATTATAAGAAGAAAAAAAATTTTGGACATACGGTCACCAGCAAATATCCTAGGAGGATAGGTCTGAACACAGAGAGATTAATAAAATGACTGAATGAAGGGTAGCAACAGAATTTTATAACCCATCGCATTTCGCTCCGTTAGTACCCGTACATTAAAATTAAACAGGAATCAATAACTAGTCCAGTTGTATCTTACGATCTATGAAGTCACACCACTTTGGGTATGAAGTAACGGTTCATAAATAGATAAACATATCTTGGAAGTGTCACGCAGAAGTTAATCGTGAATTTTGATAAAAATTTATCGCAAAATCAGTTGGAAAAGATAAGAATTAACTTACAAGCTTTTTGAGAGAGCTACTCGCGAAGGATTGCAGCATGTGAAAATTATTTGACAGCGACTATCTCTCGTTGAAAAAACTTTCCTCTTCAACCTCAATACCTCATTTCTGCTGGGAGCAGAGAAATCGAAATTTTTGATTTAGCGTCAATTTGTTGCCATATTTCGTGTGATAAAAACCGAATTCAAAATTAGGAAGAAAATAATAATTATTTATTTAAATATTTTAAAAATTCGACAAGTCTGTTTGCGTAGAGTTTAGTGAGATTATAATATAAATATTTACCAGTTAAACAAAACAACATCAATTCTTCTCGTTAAAAAATGCATAAAAAGGGGACAGGAATCAAACTAGCAAACTTCTTAGGCTTCGTAGGATATGATACATGGAGGTTTTTTGATCCCTTCTGAGAACAGCTAGAGATTCGAGACCCAGTAGATCACCGAAGGCAAACATCACTGGCAGCGATCAGTAAGCACTTTGATCATCATGCGAAGGGACCGAGGGCGTGCAGTATCGGTCCTCGTTACCTTATAGTTTTCGACGTCGAGTGTAAGTCGTTGAGCTACTAAATCGAGTTATCCCCTTTGCATGCCTTCAGATCATCCTCAGAGATATTTCTCAAACCTATCATTAAAAGCCCAATGAGCAGCTCTAGTACGACATAAATGAATTATCACTGTTATTATTTCCACGATCTTTTTCGCTACACTCCTTTTGTTGTAGTTTGAATTTTCTGTAGTTGACAATCTACGAGTCATTTCTATCGGTATGAAAAAAATTTTATAATTATTATTATTTTTTAATGCTGTTTTTCCTCACGCGATTTTCATTTTATGTAGAGTTCGCCTTCTTTATCTAAATACAAGTCTTACTATCCCAAGATACCCAAGCGATCTTTCCTATTTCAGGTCAAAATTAGTTTCTAACACCGTTTGATGAAACTACCTTGAATTTGTACAATGTAACGTCGTTTATGTTTAGTACAGTATAACCGATTCCGGCTTCACTGGTTCTAAGGATTGTAAGTGAAATATTACGAAAATAAATTATGATATAAAAACAAAGCAGGTGTCGGCAGAATAAACAGAAAATGTGAGAGTAGTTTCACACCACGTGTATTTTCATAGCAACGTAGCTCTCTATAGCACCCCATTTGACACTCTGTCACGGTGCATTTTAAATGCTCTACTCGTGAACACTCCATCAAGTTTTTTGAGGTCAGAAGTAGTGTTGTAATTTAAATACTTAAAAGTAACACTTTTTTTTTTCACGTTTTAAAGTTATAACATAATTTAACTCTAAAAAATAAGCAAGGAATGATACTGAATACAGAACTTTTTGACCATCTTTAAAAGAAAAGAAAAGGCATTTTATAGTGATGGACAATAATAAAAAGTAAAAGTAATAAGCATATATTATTAAATACAGTTATAAACGTAAATCGAAACAAAAATTTATAACTTATAAAAAATAAAACTGAAAATTTGGGAAAAAATGTGATATTTTTAAAAAATCAGTCGTGGTACGCTGTTCTCCATCGTATTCTTCCTACTAAACTTCTAGTCAGAAAAAGTGAAATCATTCTATCCTAATCATTATAATCCAATCTGACCAACACCTCCTAGAAAAGAGTAGGCCTCTGCACGGGTTACCATAAATATCCTTTAGTAGTCCAAACGTAATGACTTATTTCGTATTTTCAACCACTGCGCAGCTTAGTACCCCGAACGTAATGAGATCTTTCTTATTTTTCATCAACTGCGCAGTTAACTTCGTCACATCGGACTACTAATTTGATCCGTGCTGAGGCCTTCCTTATTCTAGGAGGTGTTGATCTGACCCAAACTCAAAGCAATCGAGGGCCATCCAAGAAATGTTGCACAACTACATATAACCTTATTTTTGCTGACTGGGTGATATTCAGTTGAATGGAAAAATTAGGAAAATTTCTAACTTTTGTACAACGCCACTCAAAATCTTTATTTTTAAGATAACTTTATGAGTGAAAATAACACTCTTTGTGTTACATAGAGGAAAAAAAACCACGAAAATTTGTCTTGTACTCCTAATGATATCACTGAAGATCATGGCTGTTTTGGTGTTATTCGTGAACAATATTAAAATCGAAAGTGATCTCTGGGATTTGATTCTCAGTGGCCTATATCAGGAGTGAGAGCACTCTATTACCTGATCAGTATAGGGCAAAATTAGGAACTTTTGCTGCTGATTATGTTCGGATGTAGCATTTTTAACAGTGGTCACTTTGTAAAAAATGTAGCCACTTTTTCCAAAATTGAAAAGTTCAAACGAGTTCAAGTTACTGTAGAACAGTTTAACGAGGACCGATACCGCGTACCCTCGGTCCCTACGAAGGATGATCAAAGCGGTCCCCCACCAGCTTACTGACCGCGGCCTGTGATGATGGAACTGTGTCTTTACAAACAGTCAACTGCGGGGGTTCGAGTTATAGAATTAGCTACAAACAAATTAAAGTAAATGTTTAAAGAAAAAAGACTGATGAAAACTTATTTGTAACCATTTGTTTTTAAGCTGACACAGCAGTTTCAATTTTATCAAAATCGGTTGCAAATAAAGTGAATGTTTGGCATAAATTAAAAATATTTGGTTTGCACAAATAAACAGCAAAGAAGAAAAAACAGCATAAAAAACTAGGAGGAACAACCAGAGAGGAATCTGAATCATTATTAAAAAGAAGATAAAACAGAGGAACACGTGCTCATACATAGTAGTTTTGCAAACTTAGCTCATCTTACTTGATATTTCATCATATACACTACGCGCAATCCCAAGATTTTTTCTCCTACATTTATTTTATCAAATAATTATATTAGCTTAGAATCATGAAAGAGATCAGTCTTTTTTTTTTATCAGATAAATACTTCATGCTAATGCTAATATACATTTCATCGCCTTGATATTTTTTAAAACAATTACATTATTATAATAAATTTTTTTTTATCGTTAAACTTTCATTTGAAATCTTTCTTTCGATATTTTTACCCTATTTAATGACCCGTTTTTGTGTTTGCGGCATCCATGTAAACTTTTTAATCTAACTCAGAAGACAAGGAGTCTCCTGAACTAAATATTGAGACAAACTAGTCTTCATCGAAAATTTGTCGATGCAACAAACCCACATTTGCATTGCATGGAGAGAAAAAATACGAAAACCTCCCACGGCTAGCCCGATATTAAGGAGATTCTAGCTCATGATCCGTTTACCACTGAGGAAATACCACTGTGGTTTGTGTGAACCAGAAGCAGAATTCGTATTGACCAGCCATTGCTGGGATTCGAACTTGGAACATCTCATTGGAAGGCCACTCTGTCCACTAAACCACCACTGCTCCTTCAATAACTTTAGAAACTCAGTGGTTTCTCGAGATGATAGCAGTCATTTGAAAGGAGAGATAATCTATAGTATATACAGGTGTTTCTTAATAACCACCTCTAATGTACAGCTTTAAAATTCTTCGAAAGAATTAACTAAAAAATGCGCATTAAGGATATCAAATTAAAATTTAAAGTAAAAGCATATGAAAAACATTTTGAAATTCTGATCAATCACCATTGAGATCAATATCAGCAAGGAAGGGATGAAAATAATATTAGATAGTTGTTGTTGTCGTCGGCCATTAAGGTAGAGGGGGTGCGATTGTTCTTGCTCTCCAGTGGCGCCATCTATGGCTTGGAATTCGACATCTGTAACACCCGTTTAAAGGGCGGACTCTTTCATTCATTCATCCACAGATTGTAATTTTATCCTGAACCAGAGAAGGATCAATCTCCTATTCACTTCCCCTGGAGGTATAATTTTGGTAACATGGAGGTCTTAGTGACCCAACAGATTTAACGTACGCTAGTCACCATATATATAAAACAGCTCTACTTCTTAAATAAATTGGGTTTCAATGATTTTGACTCAAATGCTTTCAATGAACTGACAATGCCTCTTTTGCGCTTTGCGACGTCAATAATGATAAGTCTAATGGACTGTTTTTTTTTCTTCCTTACTTAAATATTAATTTGTGATTTTTAATGTGCACTTCAAAAAAAAATTATTCTTCCTGGACTTCTATTTATGAACAAATAAAAAAAACTTGGAAAACGTTTGTAATTTTTAAGTTTTTTAATTCATAATTCAAATCACATCGCCATTTGAAAATATAGAACCGAGAAACAACGTTTTAACGTTTAACTTAAATATTAGTGTTAGTGGGCCAATATTTTAGTTGAACGTTAAAAATCGTTCCAATCTTAATAATTGAATCACATTTTCATACGGGTAAACCATATTATAGTGTAATCAAATTTTAAGAGGGTTAATTTGTACAATAATAATGTTGGACTAGGTTCAGCCTTACTAAGGTTTTCTTAAATTTGCTCTACATTTTTTTTCCAACACGCATCAAAATTTCTAACAGCTTAGCCGTACTACAAAACCTCATGACTACTAAGCATTAAGGCTAAAGAGAATAGAAGGGCTGGTTCACTCCTTTGAAGAAACTCTCACCGCGCCAATCCTCCGATTTTCTCTAGTGACGTCACTTTGGCGCAAAGCTCGCACTTTTACTTCAAGAACAGAGCGTTCGGTCTTACTAGCTTTAACTAATATTGGAACATTTTTTTTGTGACATATTCTAAGACATTCGTTATTTTCTATAATGACTTTCCTCAGTTTTTGCCGTGAATTTACAAAATTTTAAAACTATTAACGAAATGCCAGTTTGCGCGATTGCAACTTGCAAAAATTCTGATAGAAAAACAAAAAGGAAAAATATAATTTTTCGCGTGTTCCCTAAAGTAAATGAACAACTATGTAAAGAATGGATTCCGAAATGACACAGTTAATATAAAACAGCAATACGTTTTTTCTATCGTTAAGAGCTTTTATAAAAATTCGTTATCTAAATAGAAACCGCCTCGTTATTTCAAAAATAAGGGCATGTGAAAAAAATTAAAAAATGGATAAAGTCAAAGAAAATTAAAACTTAAGTAAAAAGTATAAATAAAATATATAGTGTACAGTTGAAATTCTCCTAATTTCATAACTTATTTCTTTAATGTAGTTATTCTAAATATTTATGATTCTTTTAAAAATTATATTCTCTTGAATTTAAATATCTATAAATTATATCATCTTAAATTTAAATATCTATAAGCAATTGCAAAATTTCTAATGTCATTATGAACCTGAATTATTATTTTGTTTCAGTAATTAGCGTTTAAGGTTGATGTTTCCTAATGATTAAGTATGAACAAATTGCTATTAACGGCATATTTTAAAATCGGGGATTCTATTTTTAACTCAACTTATTGTTATAAAAGAATATATTGATAAAAAAGTGTCGATACATGCTTTCATTTTTCTTAATAATTAAAGTTAAAACTGAACTTTTTAAAATAAAGTATTTATAGTGTCATTTTCGCCAACTAGTAAAATATTTTTATAAGTTTAAAATGATATTTTTTTATTATAATGGCCAAGAAAGTTTTTTTGAACTATGTTTATGAATGGAAATAATGTGTTAATTACGTAAAGTTTGAAAGCTAACAACCAGAAAAAGTCTAACTTATTTTTACAAAGAGAAAGATGCAAAGTTATTATAATATCTTTACGTGCGATCTTCCGAGATCTGTGGACACAGTGACGTCATGAGGAGGGAAATCGTAGCTTCAGTTCTAAGAGCGGAGTGAACTAGCCTCTTTAGCCCTGACTAAGCATAGCATTCCATTAGTACTTTTTAAGGTACTTTTATTTCCATTAAATTCAAATATTTTCGCTACTTTTTTAGTGTTTCCCCGAGAACGTTTTCATCGGATTGTAGTTTCGAGTATTTTTGCTCCAAAGGTTCTCAGGATATTAGGGTTAAAAGGTAACCCATACTTTTTCCTTGAATTTGATTCAACCATAGAAGTATCTTTCTATTTTAAGAAATTCTATCGGTATTAAAAGATGATATCTACGTAAAATAACTGTCGTCATTCAATTTGTGAAGTGCTTGATTAAATTCAGCAAAATAATAAAGAGATGGGCGTAGATGAGAGCACAACATCTGGTAAAAGTGGCTTATAACCAGTTCCATGAAGAGGATTCGTCTGGGCATATTTATTACCTAACTTAGAATACAGATCCTTCTTATCAAAATTTAGATATATGTTATCGTTACTGACCTGATAGCTTTGTTTGGAACATCAGTCGCCGAAGACTTGAGAAAGTTCTTGAAGTTGTTGCCGAGGAGAAAAGATCTCAACGCGTTATCGTTTTTATCTTATGGAAATGGAATATTTAACTAATCACTTTTAATATATTATCGCCGCGAAGATTTATTTCATCAGATGCTTCATCTACAAACCCGGAATTTCAATGTCATAATTATTTTCAGCATGTAACTGTTTTGAAACGCGTGCAATAAATATTTACTCGCGTTGCGAGAAACTTGTTCAACACAATCACAGTGTTTTGTTTTTAACATCTTTCTATCGTTTTCTGGAGTTTTCTTCTAAGTTTTAAGACGATAATTTAGAAATGTCGTGTAATCTTAATACAAATCTGATAGTGAAGCGTCTGTGAACCCAGCAATAAGTCTACTATAAACGAGAGTTCGCTGTATATACCGAATATTTGGAAAAATAAATTTATTTTTATCATATTTCAGTAATATTGTTTGAAATAGTGATTGCAATAGTACACAATTTACTTTATGAATTATTAACTAAGCATATAGTTTCGCTCTATAGCATAGTATCTTTACAGCAAATTCCTTCCCATAACGAAATTTTTAATTAGATTTAAAAAAAAAATTAAAAAAAAACAAACATTGAAAATACTCTCCATATAACGATGCTCTCATCCTATAACGAGTCTTTTTTTAAACGTTTATCTGTTTAATTTTCATCATTTTTGGACTTACTAGTTGTTTATCTTTATTATTTGCGTCATTTTTGAAACAAATTGCATTTAAAAGTCGAAATTTCAGGATAACCGATTCACTATCCCCATATACCTGTTTTTGTAATCACTCGCATTATTCATTTCAGCGAAATGACTCATTTCTAATCTGTATTACTTCATTTTTAATTAAAAGTAATAACAGTATATTTTGAACTTATCACATACATTAAACATTTTGTAACATTTATGTGAATACCTATGAAAAATTTTTTTTAGTCCACTGTGAACGAACTGCTAATTTCTTAGTTGTTCACTCTAAGCGTATGAGATAACATTAGTTTAATAACTAAAAACACGTTAACAATAATCGAGTTCACTATATCCAATATTCATTATAGCGAGGTTAAACTGTACAAAAAGATTCGAGTCCCGCAGTGTACTGATCGTTAAGACACGGTTCCCAGCAGATCACCAAAGTCAAGCATCACAGGCTACGGTCAGTGTGCGGGTGGGTGACCACTTGGATCAGTCTGCACAGGGACCGAGGGTGTGCGGTATGGGTCCTCGTTAAACTGTTCTACCGTGAAGTGCTCGACTTCGCGTGCACTTTACGTCGTCACAGAAGATCAAAATTGTGATGGCATTCCTTCGGATCATCCTCAGGGATGTTCGAGTTTTTTTTCTATACTTAAGTATTAAAATACATATATTGCATACATTGTTTTGGACTTTTTTTTGTTGACAAGGATTTGAAAACTATATATTAAGGGATGTGATTACGAAACAACTTGTTTAGTGAATAAACAAGAAAATGAAGCGATAACATATTAATTGATTAAAAACTTCATTCGATCCAAAAACATACAAATTTGAAACAAACAGCCGACATGATTCAAGCGTTCAAAAACAGGCTCCCATTTTTAAGACTTCCCTAAGGAGAATGAATTGCCAGGCTGTTATTTCCAATTCGTATATTTTTGAAATGAATGAAGGTTTTAATCAAGTAATTTCGATGTAAAATATCCTCAATGGTAGACGGATCATGGGTTAGAGTCCCCTTGCCATCAGGAGCTTTTCGTGGTATTCCTCTCCATGTAACACAAATGCTGATTAGTTCCATCAAAAATTACTCCACGATGGCAAATTTCTCCCATTACCTGATACAGGAGTTCCCTTGTCTTCTGAATTCTTTACAAAATTACAGGGCTGCGGAGTCGCAAAATCCTCCATGTTCTCATAGCAAATCAATACCTCTGGGGGTATTGATCCAGGAGTTTCCTTGTCTTCTGGATTGGTTCAAAATTACAAGGCTACGGAGTTGAACGTAAGTAGTCGTAAACCCATGAAATTGGGTCGGCTGTTCAACGACGGTTATAAAATAAAAATTTACTTGAGCCGTGCTGGCTCAGGTCAGGGGATAGAGCTCTCATCATCCAATAAGGTGAACCGGGTTCGAATTCCAGCGACGACGGGTCGATACGAGTTGCGCACCCGGCTCGCTCCAACCACAGTGCTGACGTAAAATATCATCAGTGGTAGACGGATGGGTTAGAGTCCTCTTGCCTTCAGGCTAACCTAGATGGGAGGTTGTAGTGGTTTTCCTCTCCATGTAACGCAAATGCGGGTTAGTTCCATAAATCCTCCACTAACGCAATTTTCTTTCAATACTAGATCCAGGAGTTCCCTTGTCTTCTGGTATTGGGTTCAAAATTAAAGGCTGCGGAGTTGAACATTGATAGTCGTAAACTCAGAATCGGGGCGGTTGTTCAAGGTTGGTTATAAAATAATATGATATAATATAATATAAAATAAAATAAAGTAATTTTTTTATTGGTTTTTGGTCATGGTTTTTTTTTAAAAAAACGCCTTAAAATTAAAGAAATGATTTTCCCCCCACTTTTTACTCTTTTTTATTAATACCAAACTCATCTAAAAGATTTTCCCTTATTAGCTTATTCTTAACATTTTATAACATTACATTCACGCTTATAACTCGAATTTACATGAAAACTGCTTGTAAAAAAAATTCTATTTTAAATGATTATTGATAGTATTTCATTTCTCTATCTTTAATAATGTTTGTTGAAAAAGGTTGATAGATATGATATTGAAATGTCAAATGACAAAGTCGGTTGTTATGGGATTCGTCCGGAAATGTTGTTTTTCTTTCGTAGTAAATAGACAGCAATAAAATCAATTTTTATTATGTAACTACTGTTCATCGAAGCCTTTAAAGGAAAGAAATTCAAGGTCAAAGAGAAAAAAAACAACAACTGCTTGTCAAGCGAATAAAAAAACACGTTTAAATTGAAGACATAATAACTTATATTATCAGATGCAGTGTTCTTAAGATGAAAAAAAAATACAATTATGCGTACAATAATGCGCGTAATGTACATCTGTTATTAACTTTAATTAAGTGAAACTTTAATTGCATGAACTGTGTTTATGTAGTTAGACAAATTTTAAAATCATATTTCTTTTTATAGCATTATGTTTCAAATTAAATTATACTCAAAATCCGAAGTGTAGTGCTTTGATAAAGTATGATTATGTGAATTTTTCGAAAGTACTAATTTTTATTGAGTTTTGTAATTCAGCTTTAATAAAGTAACGAATAAATAGAAGACAAAATTTTTTTTTTTATTAATAAAATATATTTTTGTTGATTTTATAAAGAAATAAAATTAGTTCAAACTAAAATATATTAAATTTGTATATCAAAGTTTTATATTTTTTCCACGAGCACGTCAATGTTTTTCATAAGTTGTTTTAAAAGTTATGTATTTTGCTTTGAGAAAAAAACGTAATATTAATAAACGCAACAGCAAAAACTATAAAAAGAAAATTCTGAAATATCGAAGGAGTCATTTTTGCACTTACCTTGGCTGCGAATATTTAAAGCCAAATTAAATCTGGTAAGAAATTCTTACACGTAAGAGAGGGAAGAAAAAAACATTTGCTGATGAGACATTTATTTATTTATTTTTTCTCTTCGTCTTCTCTGCATCTTGCCAAAGTGGTTAAAAAAATGATTTTAGCAACTTTAAAGTTATTTTTATTACATTTTTTTATTATCTGTGAAGTTTGTTCAGAAAATTTTTGCAATATTTTTAAGTGTATAAAATATGCATTTCTAAGAAGTGCATTAAAACTCTTTAAATATTTACTCATTCCACCTTAACAGGGAGAAAAGGAAGCTACGATTCTGGAGAACAGTCAAGGACGACTATTTATTTGACGTGGAATATTTTTAGACCAGTATTTCCTGAAGCTTTTTTTTCCATGCCTTGGAAGAAGTTTTAATATTTCAACCTTACAACTCATTTTAATAAGTTACACACTTCAAAAATATTTAAATAATAAGTTTCGAAACTGTACGTTTGTATTCAGAATCGGTGGGCAAAAATATTAAAACCAAATGTTTCAGAATCTTAGTTTGTGTTCAGAGTAGTTGATCAAAAATATTGAAATCAAACGTTTCAGAATCTTAATTTGTGTTCAGAGTAGTTGGTAAAAAATATTAATATCAAACGTTTCAGAATCGTACGTTTGTATTCAGAGCAGATGGTCAAAAATATTAATATCAAACGTTTCAGAATCTTAGTTTGTGGAGTAGTTGATCAAAAATATTAAAACCAAATGTTTCAGAATCTTAATTTCTGTTCAGAGTAGTTGGTCAAAAATATTGAAATCAAGCGTTTCAGAATCTTAATTTGTGTTCAGAGTAGTTGACCAAAAATATTTAAATCAAACGTTTCAGAATCTTAATTTGTGTTCAGAGTAGTTGATCAAAAATATTAAAACCAAATGTTTCAGAATCTTAATTTCTGTTCAGAGTAGTTGGTCAAAAATATTGAAATCAAGCGTTTCAGAATCTTAATTTATGTTCAGAGTAGTTGACCAAAAATATTTAAATCAAACGTTTCAGAATCTTAATTTGTGTTCAGAGTAGTTGATCAAAAATATTAAAACCAAATGTTTCAGAATCTTAATTTCTGTTCAGAGTAGTTGGTCAAAAATATTGAAATCAAGCGTTTCAGAATCTTAATTTGTGTTCAGAGTAGTTGACCAAAAATATTTAAATCAAACGTTTCAGAATCTTAATTTGTGTTCAGAGTAGTTGATCAAAAATATTAAAACCAAATGTTTCAGAATCTTAATTTCTGTTCAGAGTAGTTGGTCAAAAATATTGAAATCAAGCGTTTCAGAATCTTAATTTGTGTTCAGAGTAGTTGGTCAAAAATATTGAAATCAAGCGTTTCAGAATCTTAATTTGTGTTTAGAGTAGTTGGTCAAAAATATTTAAATCAAACGTTTCAGAATCTTAATTTGTGTTCAGAGTAGTTGATCAAAAATATTTAAATCAAACGTTTCAGAATCTTAATTTGTATTCAGAGCAGATGGTCAAAAATATTAATATCAAACGTTTCAGAATCTTAGTTTGTGGAGTAGTTGATCAGAAATATTAAAACCAAATGTTTCAGAATCTTAATTTCTGTTCAGAGTAGTTGGACAAAAATATTGAAATCAAGCGTTTCAGAATCTTAATTTGTGTTCAGAGTAGTTGGTCAAAAATATTAATATCAAACGTTTCAGAATCGTACGTTTGTATTCAGAGCAGATGGTCAAAAATATTAATATCAAACGTTTCAGAATCTTAGTTTGTGGAGTAGTTGATCAAAAATATTAAAACCAAATGTTTCAGAATCTTAATTTCTGTTCAGAGCAGTTGGTCAAAAATATTAAAATCAAGCGTTTCAGAATCTCAATTTGTGTTCAGAGTAGTTGGTCAAAAATATTAATATCAAACGTTTCAGAATCGCACGTTTGTATTCAGAGCAGATGGTCAAAAATATTAATATCAAACGTTTCAGAATCTTAGTTTGTGGAGTAATTGATCAAAAATATTAAAACCAAATGTTTCAGAATCTTAGTTTGTGTTCAGAGTAGTTGATCAAAAATATTGAAATCAAACGTTTCAGAATCTTAATTTGTGTTCAGAGTAGTTGGTCAAAAATATTAATATCAAACGTTTCAGAATCTTAGTTTGTGGAGTAGTTGATCAAAAATATTAAAACCAAATGTTTCAGAATCTTAATTTCTGTTCAGAGTAGTTGGTCAAAAATATTGAAATCAAACGGTTTAGAATCTTAATTTGTGTTCAGAGTAGTTGGTCAAAAATATTAAAACCAAATGTTTCAGAATCTTAGTTTGTGTTCAGAGTAATTGGTTAAAAATATTGAAATCGAAAGTTTCAGAATCATACGTTTGAGTTCAGAATAGTTGATCAAAAAAATTAAAATCATGCATTTGAAAAGCGTATGATGAAAGAATAAATAAATAAATAAAAGTATAAAAAACAGATTTTGCCCAAAATTCGTATTTTATCTTTTAAAATTACATTCTTTATAAGGATGCGAAAACTTGTATACCTCACTTTTCAACATTTTGAGACTGTCATTAAAAAATTAATTAAAAACTAATAGATTATTATTAAAAAATATTTTTTTACATGAAAATGATATTGGATTAACGAAATTCATAATGGTGTACAAACATTTTTCGATTGGCTTAAAAAGATTTCGAGTTACAGCGAAATACACTAGAAGTGAAATTAAGGAATCCTAACTTTCGTCGAAAAGAAGGTATGTTTATTCACAGGAAGTACGTTTATGTGTTGGATTTCGTAACTTAACATATCATCTGCACTATTAATTTGCATATTTATAGTAAAGTCCAGGCCGGGATAGCCTGGTCGGTAGGGCGCTGGATCCATGTCCGAGAGTTCGTGGGTACGAACACCGCAGGCCGAAGACTCCGTGTAGTAAATGGTGACTGATGCATGTTAAATCTGTCGAGTCTCAAAGTCCTCCATGTTCCCATAACAAATCAAAACCTCTGGGGGTACTGAATTGGAGATCGATCGTTCTCTGATCCAGGTCAAAAAATTACGATCTGTGGATGAATGAATGGATGTATGAATGGGTTCGCCCTATAAACGGGTGTGACGCGTTTGCGACTGAAGACGAATTCTTGGCTGTAGATGGCACCACTGAGAAACAAGAAACGCACCCTCTGCCTTAAATTTGCTCGGTTTCACCAAGCAAGCTTGCTAGTGTGGGAAGTGACATTAGAAACAACAAAAAAGTAAAATCCTCGAATCATTAAGATAGAACCTTAGTACGAAAAAATCCAATCATCAGATCAAAAATTATTTAGTTTGTTCACTTTTTTATTTTGCGCATAGTACTAATATAATAAGTTGTGGAGTAATTTCACAGCATTTTATGGTTCCATATTTTGTTGAATAATACTTTTGTTAAGTTGTAGAATAACACACAGTTTCAATATTCAAGGAAGCAATATTAAATAGGGTTAGCGAAATAATTAAGTCACAATTTTTTTTTTTTTTTGGTAATCCTGCTGTAAAAATGTGATTATCTGATATATCTTTATCAAAAGTTGGGATTTGATTTTTTTTAAAAATCTTAATTTCATTATTACTATAAGATTATTTTGAAATCTTAATATATTATTTCAAGGCTGAAGATAGTAATATTTAAATTATGTTGTAAAAATAATCAAATCTCAAAGTGTAAAATTTCTATTAGCTACATAAAATTAAAAAAAAATCTTAATAAAATCACTTAACAACTTTTTAAAAATTAATCCCCCCCTCTTCCTCCTGAACAAAAAGTGAAATTTAGAGCTCAGTATGCTTTTAGAATAACTAAAAATATCAATAATTTATCACTTGTAATTCAAATAAGGCTTCTAAAATTTTAATTCGTCTATTTTTTAAAAAATATAAAACTTGGAGATTTCTACCAATTTCAATTAGTTTCATTACTTTGCATTTTACATCAAAAAATCTCGTTTATTTATTTTCTAAGTTTTTTCAAAGTTTTTGAATTCATAAATTTACCCGTATAAAGTAAATTTGAATTTTTCCACTGGCTGCATTAGCAAACATTTCGGTTTCAAATTAAAATAAAATAAAAACTTCAAAAATGTTCATGTTGGTAAAGATTAATAAAAATTTAGTTTTTAAAGATTGTTCGCACATGATTATTTTGACTAACAAAATTATCCATATTGGTGTACATTTCATTTTGATTTATTTCGAAAAACTTAAAAAACTTTAACATCAAATATGAAGCAAAATGTGTATCAATTGCGAGTATTAATTAAATATTTCTCGAAGCTATTTTAATGACACAAAAAAAATCAACGGAACTTAAAAATGTTTTTATTGTAAATATATTTGAGAATGTGTAAAGAGGGGATAGCATTGGTTTTTATTGTGAGTATAAATTAAATTGGGAATATTAATATTAATTAATATTCGCAATAACATTGTGAATATTAATTAGTATATATGTAGTTAATTGATTGTGAATATTAATTAAATATTTCTCGTTACTATTTTAGGGACACAAAAAAAATCAACGGAACTTAAAAATGTCTTTATTGTAAATATATTTGAGAATGTGTAAGAGGGGATAGCATTGGTTTTTATTGTGAGTATAAATTGAATTGTGAATATTAATATTAAATAATATTCGCAATAACATTGTGAATATTAATTAATATATATTTAGTTAATTGATTGTGAATATTAATTAAATATTTCTCGCTACTATTTTAGGGACACAAAAAAAATCAACGGAACTTAAAAATGTTTTTATTGTAAATATATTTGAGAATGTGTAAAGAGGGGATAGCATTGGTTTTTATTGTGAGTATAAATTAAATTGGGAATATTAATATTAATTAATATTCACAATAACATTGTGAATATTAATTAGTATATATGTAGTTAATTGATTGTGAATATTAATGAAATATTTCTCGTTGCTAGTTTAGGGACACAAAAAAAATCAACGGAACTTAAAAATGTTTTTATTGTAAATATATTTGAGAATGTGTAAAGAGGGGATAGCATTGGTTTTTATTATGAATATAAATTGAATTGTGTATATTAATATTAATTAATATTCGCAATAATATTGGGAATATTAGTATATAATTAATATATGTTTAGTTAATTGAATGTGAATATTAATGAAATATTTCTCGATGCTATTTTAGTGCAAAAAAAAAAAAAAATCATCGGAGTTGAAAAATGTTTTTATTGTAAATATATTTGAGAATGTGTAAAGAGGGGGATAGTATTGGTTTTTATTGTGAATATAAATTGAATTGTGAATATTAATATTAATTAATATTCGCAATAATATTGTGAATATTAATTTATATATATTTAGTTAATTGATTGCGAATATTAATTAAATATTTCTCGTTGCTATTTTAGGAACACAAAAAAAATCAACGGAACTAAAAAAAATTTTATTGTAAATATATTTGAGAATGTGTAAAGAGGGGATAGCATTGGTTTTCATTGTGAATATAAATTGAATTGTGAATATTAATTAATATTCGCAATAATATTGTGAATATTAATTAATATATATTTAGTTAATTGATTGTGAATATTAATGAAATAAGTGACACAAAAAAAAAATCAACGGAACTTAAAAATGTTTTTATTGTAAATATATTTGAGAATGTGTAAAGAGGGGATAGCATTGGTTTTCATTGTGAATATAAATTGAATTGCGAATATTAATTAATATTCGCAATAATATTGTGAATATTAATTAATATATATTTAGTTAATTGATTGTGAATATTAATGAAATAAGTGACACAAAAAAAAAATCAACGGAACTTAAAAATGTTTTTATTGTAAATATATTTGAGAATGTGTAAAGAGGGGATAGCATTGGTTTTTATTGATTGATAAGTGATTGTTGTGAAAGTATCCAAGGAAACTAATATCGGAATTTCATGCTAATAATTTATCACGTTAAACATTGACAGTTATAGATATGAAGAAAAAAAATTATACGTTTGCTTAAGAGCTACCTTCAAATCCGTTTCTATCCATGGTTTCTATGGACATCAAACATGGCAAGTGTTGAAAAGTAAATGACATCAAGAGGAAAAAAAAAACACAATAAACTTTACAAGTATTATAGAGGTGAATGAAAGTTGATTATTATTGAATTTTAGAATTTAAAAAAAAAACAATACAACATGAAGTGAAGATAAAGGCACGCATTACAATGAGAAATTTTAAATAACCCTTTTAACTTTACGTCGATATGTTCAATAAATTTTAAAACGTAAATAAATTACTGCTTAAATTAGTTGGCTATAAAAATTCGTGTCTCATTTGAATTTTTATTTTTATTTATTTATTTTAATAGAGAGTGTTGATAATATGAGTGTTGATAGAGAGTGTTGATAAATGTGTTAACGTTTATATCGATAAATGGAAAAGGTGACATTTGTTCTCCCCAACAATCATTACAGAAAGTTAATTGTTAATAGGAAAAATCATTCCTCATTTACCTGACCTTGTGAATTCAGATTTTTTTACATTTTATTGTCAACAAAATAAAGCTTAAATAATCAAAGAATAATAATAATAATAATTCTGTAAAAGAAATCGAAATTATCCTTACGTCTTTCTTTCATAAAACCATTGCAATTTTGACATTTAAAAAAACGGAGGAAAAAAAATATCACATGTTGGATACGGTTTTCCCACATTAATATCCATATTATTTTGGTTGTCATCAGCATAAATTAGTAAAAGTCATATAGGTTTCGTTTTCCCATAAATATTTTTGTATCCCTGACTTAAGGGTCTTTACCTGTACTGCAGTTATTGCGTTTTTGATTTTGATTGTTTTCAAAATTAAGAGTTGGAAAATAAAAGAATTAATTTTTTTAAATTTATAACGTAATTCTGCGTCACATTTTAAGAAAAGTTATTTAAAGCGGTGTCCAATCTAATTAATCGTCTTACAATAAGTTTATTTTGTGCAAATTGCTGTTGTAGTTCATTCACGTCGCACTAGAGCTGCACAATGGGCTATTGGCGACGGTCTGGGAAACATCCCTGAGGATGATCCGAAGGCATGCAAAGGGGATGACTCCATTTAGTAGCCCAACGACTTACACTCGACGTCGAACACTATAAGATAACGAGGACCGATACCGCAGGCCCTCAGTCCCTTCGCATGATGATCAAAGTGCTTATTGATCGCTGCCAGTGATGTTTGGCTTCGGTGATCTCGAAGTCATGCCATCGCAATTTTGATCCTCTGCAGAGGAGATGGCACCCCCGCTTCGGTAGCCCGATGACCTGCACGTGAAGTCGAGCGCTTTACGGTAGAACAGTTTAACGAGGACCCATACCGCACACCGTCGGACCCTACTCAGATTAATCCAAGTGGTCACTCACCCGCACACTGACTGCAGCCAGTGATGCTTGACTTCGGTGATCTGCTGGGAACCGTGTCTTAACGAACAGTCCACTGCGGGACTGTGCAAGTTGCATTAATGTATTACATTAAATCACAGTTAAAGCGATTCGTTAAATGATTTGGAACTTACGTTATTGGGAGGCGAGGAAGTCCCATTTTACCGAATGAAATTTAGAATTGGTTCGAATCATTATTGAGTGTGTAGTTCATTATCTTCAATGGAAACAATTTCTTTTGTAGATGATATTTTCACATTATGTTAATATTTTTAACTAATGTACAGTGAAACCTCTCGGGAGTGACCACACTTTGTTCCACATTCCACAGTAAAATGGTCATTAATGGAGTCCTATGGGCTTCATTGACTCGCTCCTATGGGCTTCATTGACTTCTAAATGATATCGAAAGTACGTGATTTTTCGGAAGCAATTTATACTTGAGTCAGTAACATTTTCTTAGTGCGGAAAAGCCACTTGTGTTAACGACATGAAAAACAGATCGACAAATAAAATTTAGTGTCACTAAAAATGACCTGAACTGATAACTATGAATAAAAACAAATTTACTAATTATGAAAGGAGTCGTGGGGGCTCTGGGGATAGAGCAGGGGTTTCCAAATTACATGAGGTCTGGGGCCACAATTAAAAGCACAAATCAAATGGCGGGCCGCAACTTTATCTTAATTTTATGTAGGCATTAATTTTATGTCTTATGTAGGCATTAATTTTATGTCTCTTTTATGTTTGAAGGAACATTAAATATTAATGGCAGATTTTTACCAAGTTGTACAAAACAAAAGTATTGAATTACAAATTAAAATAAGAAGTAGATTTTTAAAAAAAATATTTAATTGTTATTAATAATATTTTTAAAAATATAAAATAATAAATAATAAAATTTCGGGCTACAATAACTTTAATGTGCACCTATGTATTAAACAATTAATGTGCAACAGATATCTAATTGTTAAGATATAAAACTTTAGAAAGGTTGGTAATAAAATTTATATAGTAGCACACAAAATATTCAATGAGAAAATTGAGGTCTGTCTGCTGCAACTACCAGAGAATAGATATTTACATTTTAAATAAAAGATTTAAAAATGTGCGTGTAAATATTTTCGTCCGAAATGAGTAGTTAAATCAGAAAATTTCTTCGAGAAAATTTCTGATACGCTCATGCTAAATTATATTCGTAAAATACAAAAAAATAAAATAAAAAAAAATAAAATAAAAAAGAGCAACATACACGATTATTTTTGTATTGGAATAAATATTTTCTTTGATGCAAAACCAGAGAAATAAACTTTTTTGCACCGTTGGTATGTTAAATTTCACAGAAACGAAGAAATTAGATTTTTATTAACGAGAAAAGTGGAGTTTATACCGCCAAAAAATGACAAACCGCCAAATGATTAACCGCCAAAAAATGAGAACTAATATAATTTTGTTCGCAGGCCATAAAAAAAGACTTCGCGTGCGGTATACGGCCCCCGGGCCGCCAGTTAGAAACCCCTGGGATAGAGCGTTCACCTTCCAATGTGGTAAACCAGGTTCGAATCCCAGAGACAGCTGGTCGATACGAATTCGCGCCAACCACAATGCTGATGTAAAATATCCTCAGTGGCAGAAGGATCATGGATTAGAGTCCCCTTGCCGTCAGGCTAACCGTGGGAGATTTTCGTAGTTTTCCTTTCCATGTAACGCAAATGCGGGTTAGTTCCATCAAAAAATCCACTACGAAAGCAAATTTCTTCCAATACTTGATCGAGGAGTTCCGCTGTCTTCTGGATTGGGTTCAAAATTACACGGCTACGGAGTTGAACATTAGTAGTCGTCAACCCAAAATTAGGTCGACTATTCAACGATGGTTATAAAGTAATAAATAATAGAACTAATTTAAGTAAATAAACATTTATGTTTCTAGTTTAAGTTTGTATTTAATTTAATAACATATTAATTAGTTAGCTTTAAAAAATGAGACGAGGTTTACTTGAACAAGATGCTTATTTTTTTAAAGTGACTTTTTTTTTCCTAATTTAATTTTCAACTCTAAAAATCAATCATTGAAAACATCGTTGTTACTCTGACTTTTGTCGATTTCTCTCAGAAATCGTCACACAAAAAAATCACTAAGAGTCATTTAGAAATATTTTGAATTTACTGATTTGTTTTGTTAATATTTTTTGTTTAGATGTTGTTTCGTGTTTCCACATTTGACCTTTTCCGCATTTGGTGCAGATGTTTGGACGGTGGTCATCGTCTCTCCTAAGGTAAATTCTGTCCCTCCTAAAAGTGGTGGCAAATAGAGGCAGAGCCTGGCAAAGGCAGGGGCATAAGGGGTCGTTGCCCCCGGCCCCCAAATCGAATTGAAAGTTTATTTTAGGCTTCCTTCATTAATGTACTTTTTTTAAGCAAAATATCGGTACAGAGTAAAATCCGCCAGTATAATATATCGTATGAACACAAAAAATCTATATTTCGTAAATCCATGACTTTCTAGTGCAGAATTCAGCTAAATTTTTACAATTACGATGGAAAAATTTGGCCAATCAAAAGCCTGTATTTTTACATATAGCAAAATGCGATATGTTTACAAGAATACAGGCTTCTCTGATTGACTTAAGTGAGCCATCGTGATTGCGCAAATTTAGCTGAATTCCACCCTAGTGTCAGCAAGGATATGAATTTTTCGTAACTAAATGACAAAGTTAACAATCAGTAAACTGATGGTAAAAGAATTGTCAGAAAATCAAGAAAATGGACGGAACGATATTTCGTCTGACCATTAGAGGGGGGAGGGATTTGCTATTTTAGGTTCTAGTCATTTTTCTTATTATACATGTATAATGAGGTGAAAAATGTATATACCTAAATGAAGTTCAATTTTTTATTATTGAAGTAGTGAAGCAGAGGGGCCCCCCCAAAGAAGTTTTTGCCCCAGGCCCCAATTAGGCTAAGTCGGGTCCTGAATAGAGGAGGTAGCTACTCAGAGGGGGGTCTTTCCTGGAGGTTTCACAGCATTACTGATTTAATTACTTTATACTTAATTATTCTTGTGATGCCATAATAGGCACTACATATTTCTTAACTTTAAAAATTTCTTTAATTTCTTAAACTTATACCTTTTAATTATTTTTAATCGAATTTTAATACTAACTTTTTATTACAATACAAACTTATTAATTTACTGTCAGGACTAAATCAAAGACAAAATCTATTTATAATTCTTTACTCTTTATTTCTAACTACAAATACGTTTCACTTACATGGTTATACCAATTCTCACAGACTTTTAGCGATTAGTCACAGCCATATTAATTTTCCAATTTAATATTGATTAGTTGGCTTTGTCCTTGGCTATGTTATCCTTCCATTGGCATCTTTCCCACGTTCCTAACTGTCCGTCTGGAACAATTCTGTTAATTTTAATTTAGAATTCTTGGCGATCGGAATGGGGGGCTTCGACTTCTCAGCCCCAACCGTTGATTTTTGTATCTTTACAAAAATTATAGAAAATGTTAAGAAAATGATTATCTTGATCCCTTTGAGGGATTGAGGAGGTAAAGGCTGCCTGTGAGCAATGCTGACCATATTGTGGAGACTTAACCTTCGTGAATTTCCTACCTGACTCACAAAGGGCTGTTGCGGGAATGCTTTACTTTAATTCTATTCAATAAATAAAATAAATAATGGAACATTATTTTTCACTATCCCAAGAATTAAACGACAAATAATTTAATAACTGGCCAATCTCGTCAAATACCGGATAGAAATAAAATGGATATTCAGAGAATCTCGGTTTAGAATGAAAATATAGTTTCAGTAGTAAAAAAATATTAAAAAAAAGAATAAAAAATTTATTATGAATAGAATATATTTATTTACTTATTGAATTTTAAAAGTGAACAATAATGAAGTAGATACGACATAGTAAACGTGATTTATGACCACGTGAACATAGTAAACACGACCTAATTTTTAGATTTAATATAGTAATACAATAAATAAAATAAAGCCTGTATCGAAACAGAAGAAATGAAAAAGATTATTTTGAAATAATTATTGATAATTCTCAGTTTGAATTATTTTTTACTTTTCCCCCCCTCCTAGCATCGAAAGGGTTTTGAAAGAGAATCTCATCCATTTAATGGACACCTAATTTCTATCAAAGCGTTTAGTACAAAATATCCGTTTCCGGCTCGCTGCGTCTGCTAATACTCCTGAAAATTCTGACGCACTACCCTTCTAGCGAGCTTCTTAATCTTTTCTCCTAAGTTTTTTTTTAATATCCCAATTTTTATGACCTGATATATATTTTTTTAATTACAGTAAAGGTTACTCCCTCTGCTATTTATTACTCCCCAATTCCAGTAGTTTAACCATTAAATTACCCCAAATAAATTTGAAATTTAAACAGAGTAAGACACGTTGTTCATAGTTTCACTTGCATATTATAAATTAAATAAGAGAAAATGATTTTTGCGTAAATATGCCGATTGACGTATGGTCACAGCGATCTCTATGACCTCCCATCCCAGCATCCCTGGATTTAGAACTTAACGATCTGCTACATGCATGCAAAAATTGTTTTTCATCCGTTTGATAAGCGAAAATATTAAATTAACGGTTGTGAATTCACCAAATTTGTTATAGTATTATACCTTTAATTTTAAAGCTTATTTCAAAAAATGATTACTTAGAAAAATTACTTATGTTTACCGAATCATAAAGGAAATATTTGGGCCTGGGAAGTGGGGTCTGAAGTGTAAGAAAACAGAATTCTTTTTAGAACATACGTTACTGTGAATGACAGAAATGGGTGGTTGTTGACTTCCACCGGTGAATGTTGATGTGGCTTTGGTAAATGTCCTAAATATATACTACATCTAGTTAAGTGCCACTGCTCGGTATACATTTGCCCAGGTATGCCCTACGTCAATGTTTTAAGGTCAAGTGCTACTGTTCAGTATGCATTTAACCGGTACTTTGAACACTGATATTTCTCCTAATCTATCCTCAGCAGTTTACATATATATATATATAAATATATATATATATATATATATATATATATATATATATATATATATATATATATATATATATATATATATATATATATATATATATATATATATATATATATATATATATATATATAATATAGAATTCCTCATAAAGAGTCTTTCTATATTAACTGATAAGCTTAAAACAGATGTTTCTTGTGAAGTTTAAGATACAGAAATCTCACAAATCCGTATCTCACAAAGAGCCATAAAAAGTCAAGATAAACCAGATAAGGACCAGATAAAAGATTATTTTCTGAAGTTAATGGGCAATAATTCGTAGATGAAGTACACATTAGGATAGTCCCAAGAACTTCCCAGCAAGAGAGCGGCGCTATCTTTTTAGCAAATCAAAATCTCTAAATTTTACCAATTGAATGACGTTTCATTGAGATAAGAAGATCCTTGCAACTACCTCCCTTTCAGGACCTCTCTTTAAATATCGGGACAACCAAAAATGCGTGTCTTTTTCATATTTTCATAGCTAGATAAATCTGGTCCAAACCCAAACATCCCTATAGGGAAGCCATCATTGTACATACCCAACGAACACTGTTTCAAATAACTTAAGATCCCTTAATAAAATGCCTTTTTAAATGCAGTAGCCTAAGTCTCTTCAATTATCTAGCCTTCAAAGGCATAATATTACACACACATACAGACATATATATATACATAAATTATCCTTCAATTATCTTGCTTTGCGCAAGTCTTCTCTAGCCGAGCGATATTGGGCAGCCGAGACCTTTTGAATTAATGTACTCAAGTTACTGCATTATGTTTACCATCTTTAACAGGTCTTAGGCAGGGAAGGAGGGTACAAAATTTATTTATTAATTATTAGACAGAGAACAGCTATAAAAGTGGTCACGAAAAGTTGTGCTTCTCGATATAAGTTAGGGAAAATCTTGCAAAGTAAATCTGTGAAATGTTTCATTTTAGGGAATAAGGGAAATCTTAGTAATTGTAATTGGTTTATTAGATAGGTCGCGTGATTCCCACAAAATAGTAAAGGGAAAAATGTCTTACTTTTAACAAATGCATACTTGAGCCAAAAATAGATTTATAAGACAGGATGTAAATTTAAAAGTGTAAGAAAGTGTTTCGATTAGAATAATAAAATAAAAGAATAAATTTACAGAATAGGAATAAATAATAATAAAATTTACAGAAAAGGAATAACATAAAAAGATCAATATATATATATATATATATATATATATATATATATATATATATATATATATATATATATATATATATATATATATATATATATATATATATATATATATATATATATATATATATATATATATATATATATATATATATATATATATATATATATATATATATATATATATATATATATATATATATATATATATATATATATATATATATATATATTACATATACGTACACATATATTTTTTAAAAAAAATATGTTGTATTTGTTGTATTTCATTCAATCACGAACTTATGTATTCGTATATAATTCTCATGACGGCATAGAATTTTCTATTTTTATGAAACCTGATATATATTAGATATTTTCTGCGTGATTAAACAATTTTTGCAGTTCAAAACATAACTTTTCGAAAACCTTTTCAATATAGCTTTTTCCCGGAGGGGAAGAGAAAATTTTCAGTAACTCATCGGCTGAAAGATGAAATGAGGAATGAAAATATGATAGATGATCTAATTTTGTAAAGATTGTTTCAAAATAAAATTTTTATTATTCATTTTTTTTATTATTCAGAATCTTTCCTTTGAAAAAATAAATTTGGCAAATGAAGGAAAAAAAATAAGAATTCAGTTTTCTTCGATTCCTTTTATTGATTCCCAAAATCGATACGAAAGCGATAAAAAAAAATGAATATCTAAAGTTTTTCCAAAACTGTTCACGTGGAATATGTTAGAAGGCTTTTAAATATATTAATTTTTTTCTTAATAAACCTTCTAATATAACCTGTGACACGTTTTTTTATTTATTTTTCTTATTTTAAAAGCATTGTTTTAGAAAATATTTTTAATGTTTATTAAAGCAATAGGAAAGCAATTATAAACTAATTTAAATAATTACAAACTCTCGAAAATGTTCTTCAAAATTATGAATAAGCTATGAAGAATATTATAATAATCTAAACATTTATAAGCTAATATCAATATAAACTCACTGAAAATGTTTTTTAAAATGATGACTATGAAGATCAAACATGTTTCCTTTTTCGAAATATTTTAGTAAATCGATTCTAAACTTTAGAAAAATTTTGAAATTTGAAGAAAAAATATTCCAAATTTTAATTTTTAAATCTAAATTTAAACGTAGAAAGTTTCTTTGACAGTTTTAGAGCAATTGCTGACTAAACGCTTTGGCTCATAAATAAAATAAAAGAAGTAAAAATGATGCAAAAAAATGAAACATGTAAGGATGACATGAGTCATTCAGTTGTAAACCTAGTTTTGTAAAACCTGGTTGAAAACCTAGTTCCACCTAGATTTTTATTTTACTATATATATATTTAAGTGAGGGAAAAAGACAAGTGTCTGCAAAATCTAGCGAATAGCAATTGAGAAAAGCGGTGCTGAAAGCATCAGAGCTTGTTTGATTGCTGTGAGAAATATTAAAGTGGTTCTGAGAGACATATTAGAAATCCAAGGGATTTTGATGTTTTTCATTCCGCTTTCCTTTCTAGTAATTTGAAAAAGTTTTGATAGCTTTTCTGTTTCTTATCCTTAAATATTAATATGCCACCCCTAAAGGTGAAGATTTTTTGATTTCATTTTTGAAAAGAATTATAAAAAGCCGTCAAAGGTGCAAAACACCTTGTGTTTCAAAACGAAAAAAAAAAAAAAAAACACTGAAAAAATTTTTACTAAATGACAGGTTAAAGTAAAAAAGAGACTCGTTCACACAAAAAATATTATTACTCGGAATGTGTAAGACGTTAATTACAATATGAAATTAATATTCCCTTTTTTGTTTTGAAATGTGACATTTTTTGTTTAAATGTGTTTTTTCGTCCCACAACTTATTTTATTTAATTTTATTTTTTCCATACATTGGCATTCTTAAGTGGCCTAAAACCATTAACTGTTTTCGTTCTAAGTATCGCGTAGTAATGCAGCTGCATAATAGTATAAAATGGTCGTATCTTTTTCCTTATAATATTGATTTCGAAATAAAAAAAGTGTTTCCCGAGACTAGACTCAAAAGTTGTGACTGTGTATTTCACCTGATGAGGGCAATAAGACGCAATTCCGCAGACAGTGAGTCAGGTAATCAATAAATTGTATGTAGATTCTTCGCTAAAGTAGGCTTATGAAAAATATTTATTCTTTTCCTTCTTTTCACGATTACTGAAACTTTAAGACTTTGTGTAACTTAAGAGTATTTTTCAGTCACGAATAAAAAAAAAAAAAAATTCAGAACCGCAATCACATATACGTGATTAAGTGATTCTCTTTTCATGGCCAACAATATCATATATGAGATGAACCTTTCCGACTCCAACCGCCCAATATCACATGGACGTCGTCTCAATACGCTACTTTCGTATTAATAATTTTATGGAACCGCGATGGCTTAGGGGTTAGAGATTTCGCCTCTCAATTAAGTGACCTGGGTTCGAATCCCTGGTCGATTCGAAGTCCACACCCGACCACAGTACTAACGTAAAATATCCTCAGTGGGAGACGGATCATGGGTTAGAGTCCCCTTGCCATCAGGCTAACGGTGGGTGGTTCTCGTGGTCTTCCTCCCCATGTAGAGCAAATGCGGATTAGTTCCGTCAAAAAGTCCTCCACGAAGGCAAATTTCTCCCAATACTGGATCCAGGAGTTCTCTTGTCTTCTGGATTAGGTCCAAAATCACAAGTCTACGTTGTTGAACATTAGTAGTCGTAAACCCAAAAATTGAATCGGCTGCTCAACGACGACTATAAAATAAAATAATAGTCATACGTACTCTTTAGTACATATAAACACGGAGCGAATTGTAATCTCTCTCCTTCCACCAGTCTAAAGGGATTAAAATATAAAAATTAAGATTTTTTTTACATCAATGGGGTTAAAAGGGTAACAAGCCAATGCAGAATATATAAAGAGGTGACATATTAACCGGTATTATTTGAATTGTATGTAAAAAATATCTTAGAATATCCCTCACTTTATAATTAATAAACAAAAGTTATCAACAGCTGGATTTGATGAAAAATGGCATAATTTTATTTTAACACTCTTCAGATTATTATTGAAAGCAGATTAACGGATTAAAGCTTCAAGATCAATCTCCGATCCTGCACCCTCATAGGTATTGATTTGTTATTGGAACTTGGAGGATTTTGTGACCCCTACAGATTAAGCGTGCACCAGTCACCATTTCATAGACAGGAAGTCTTCAGCTGGCTGGGATCGAACTCACAACCTCTTGGACTTCGGCTCAACGCCCTACCAACCAGGCTATTACTAACTGTGGCTAAATTTACCAACCAAGGCTGTATCAACTCTGGTTAAATTTAGACACTAGTGAAACTGCATTAATGTCTATATTAAACACTTGTATGCGTAATGTAATGTTAGTAAACACTATTGGAAATTATCGACAACTTAATAATAAAAGAGAATAATACTTCTGTTAAATACAGTTGAATTTTTAATTAGATATCCTCAGATGATAGTCAAAAATATATCTGAATCTTTTTTGTTTGATAATTATCATATCAAGTGATTATTCTGCCTAATGTGGACGCACGAAAGGGTAGGATAACTATTATCTTTTAATGTATAAAGATAAACATCACCTGATAGGACAGTCAAAAGAGAATAAATATCGAAATAAATATTTTTACTGAGCTGTGCTGATGAACATGCAAGGCATTCCCATTACTATAAAAGTCTGCAACTTATGGAACTCAGTAAATCACTTTTATTTAATTTAGTCCGTAACCATAGCTTTAATAAAGATGAATATAAACTTAACACAAAAGTTCTTTTCTGTCTCTGTTATAACTTCTGTACTTAAAATGAAGTTTACGAGCAGGTTGAATCAATACAGATATGAAGTGATGTACTATTATATAAGTTACACGTGAAAAATGGTAAGTGATGATTGTTCTATTTGTCATAAGCCTGACAATTGACGCAATGTCAGTCGCTTATGACGCAACAGAGAGCATTCCAGCTCCTTCTATTTAGTTTTGATGCTTTATGTATTTTTTGCTAGACAAGGATAACACAAAACGTGAATCAAGGAATAACAAAAAATAATACTTAAAAAAGCTGACTGACATATAATTTCTGCATCATTCATCCTCGTTAAAATAACTGTTTTTTACTTCGAAAGTAGAGACCAGATATAACCATACAAATATACCCTCTAATAATGTAATGACAATAATGTAATGATATGTGATGACAATGTAATGATAATACCCTCCAATAATGCAATGACAATGTAATAACATACCCTCCAATATTTATCCTTATGCGTTAGATATTTTTCAGTGGTTAATATGTATTTTATTTTATAACCAGTATTGAACAGTTTCTGAGTTTACGACTATAAATGTTAACTACTTAGACCCATCACTTTGTACCTAACCCATAAGACAAGAGCACTATTAAATCAAGTGTTGGGAAAAGCTAGCCATTGCGGAGAACTTTTTTTTATAACCGTTGTTGAACAGCCGACCCAATTTCGGATTTGCTGCTAGTAATGCTCAAGTCCGTACCCTTGTAATTTTCATCTCAGTCCAAAAGACAAGGGAACTCCTGGATCAAGTATTGGACGAAATTTAGCTGACCCACATTTACGTTGCATGGAGAGGAAAACCATGAAAACCTTTCACGACGGCAAGGGGACACTAACCCATGATCCGTCTACCACTGAGGATTAATTACGTCAGCACTATGGTCAGTGCGAGACGGGAGCGGAATTCAAATCAAACAGCTATCGCTGGTATAGAACCCGGATCAACTCATTTGGAGGCGAATGCTCTATCTTCTAAGCCACCAATGCAAAACTTTTTGATGGAATTGCATTACACGTAGAAGAAAACCGCAGAAACCTCCCATGGATAGTCCAACGGCAAGGGGATTCTACCCCATGCTCCGCCTGTCACTAAGGACATATTTTATTTAGCATTAAGGTCAGTGCTACGAGGAAGCAGAATCGATCAGCCATCGCCTGAATTCGAACCCTAGGTGACCTCATTGGAAGGCGAACATTCTATTGTCTGAGACACGGCGGCTTTTTTTAAGAAAAAAAATATAGGTAAAACTTCACTAGCATCTAAAGGAAGTATCAACGGATTTTCTGAACCTTTACATAAATTGTCCTCTATAGACTTTTAATATATATTTTTAGAATCTTTACGAAACTGAGGACGCAAATGTTCACATCCGTGATTGAAAATTGATATTTAAGCTAGGACAAGGGAAATTTGATCAATCATTATTGATGAAGGAGAGTGTATATAATATCAGAACCTGTTTGATTGCCTCAGGAATCAGTGAAGAGTTGAAAGATGATTATTAGCAACATTTTCAAAATTCAACGGCAATCAAACAAATTTTAATGATTTGTACACGCGCCACTTTAAATAGCGACGAGTCAGATTTCAATAGCGTTTTTTTCCTTCTTCACAAAAGCATTTTTTTCGACCCTCTTAGATACTTTTTAGTGTTCACTTTTTAAAATGTTTCACAAAATGTATGTTAAGGGCGATGATTACAGAACACCTTTATGAGAGATTAAATTATTTGTTTCCAGTTGTAACCAATAGCTGCCAATCATTTACATGCAGTGAATTTTATGATATAAATTTCTCTAAGCATCGCAGAGTGTTCCTTTGTATAAAACGGCGAATTTAAATTATTATAATTGAAGGAGTAGAGAACCTGAGAAGCTCTTCCTTCACAATTAAATAACTATCAAATTAGACTCACCCAATGTATATAAATAAATTTTTTTTTACAGTTTCGAATCGAATCAAAGGACTGTTATATAAATGTGGGCTGTTAAATGTATTTGCAGAGCAATTTTTTTTGTTTTTCTTTGTGCAACTTTTACACATCAACTTCGTCGGGCTTGTCATTTCAGATTTGTCAGATAAATATTATTCGATTGTTAATTGTGCACAGTACACCTGTAGGCGTTGGCTCAGTTACATGGAAAATTTTATTTCTGGCTCTAGGAAGAGAAATTCTATTTATTGTTTTTCCTAGAAGTACTTGAACGCCTTCTCCAAGGTAAGTTAAGGTCAAGGTCTACATAGCAATAGGTGATCAAACAGAGTGTGTGCTGTAAAGTGTTTTATTATAAAGAATGCACAGGGATTTAATTTCCAGGAAAATGAAAGATTTGACGAATCAATGCTTACGAACACTGAATAGTATATTGGTGATACATTAAATCAACTATTGATTTTCAAGGTTACAAACTTCTATTTATTAAAAAAAATGTTGCATGCGCTTAAAAAAATAAGGATTTAATTATTAAATAACTCCCCAACCTCAAAAATAGCCATGCTACCTAATATGGTTTGGAAAGCAAACCCCCCTCGCTGCTAAGTTATACTTATTTGAACTGAGTTCTAGCGTAAAATCTTAAGAATTTAAATCAATTAATAAAATCTTTAAAACTAATTCCTTTTTAAAAAATAATAATTTCAGTCAATAAAATGTCATTGAATTAAATTTTCTTTAATTGAAATCAATGACATGCAATAGAAAAACTTGCAGAAACAAAACAACAATTATACTTTTGAAAATACAACATGTGCACGTCTCCTACGCATTTTTTCAATGTTTCGTCTTTCATAACTGTCATCAACGCTTTTTTCTGTTCCTCGTGCACGCTCTTTTCTACTATACTTAAAAAGCGTAACAGCATAATTAATATTAATTTTTCAATAAATAACAATGAATAAAACTATTATTATTATTGAACTTGCCTACTTATGTTTAAAACCACAGAGAAATTTATTAAGAGATTCTGCTCTAATGCTAGAACATATGAAATGACACGATTTTTTATAATACGCTCCAAAATGGCAACAGACAGGCCCAAACAGTGCCACGCTACGCAAAAAGTTAGATTGATAAATAGATGAGTTTATCGTTTTCTTTTATTATTTTTAATTGTGTTTGTGTTTATTAAGTTTTTTAAAATCGTTTGATCATTTGTGTTTCATTTTTGTTCTGTAAAAAGCTTAGATGTGGATTCGTTAAGAATGCAGTTTGTTAATGAAGACAAAAATATGTTTAGAAAGGTAAATTTTAGTTTCACATTCATTTTCTTGTTCTTAAATTTATTTCAGTGTTGAATAAAACTACAAATGTATTTGAATGACTCATTTTAAGCTAAAAAATAAATTGCGAAAAGCGTTTATTTTCTCTGTGTATAGTGGAATTTATTATAAGAGATATTAAAATAAACAATAGTAAATAAAAAAATAAGAGAAATACTTTTCACATATTATAGAACTAAAATGCTGTAGTTGATTAGAAAATTTCATGCATATATAAGTGCATTATTGTATGAAAAAATTTCGAAACACTAACATAAGCTCAGGTAAACCAATCTTAATTAAATAATTTTGATTGAAATAAAACAAAGAAAGAAACTCAACTTTAAAACAATAAATCACGAAGAACAATGATTCATTCATTAATGCTAGAAATATTATCATACAGAAGTAAATAATATGGCAGAGACATTACATACAGTACAGTGTCAATCGTTTATAGCAACTGAATGAACTAACTGTTTCCATTAAGTGTTATTTGAGGGCGCTGTGGGCAATCAGACCAGAAGAAACTTCAAGAAACGCGTCGTGATGACGTCAGAGTGGATCATCCTTAAGTATTATAAGTTCATGATTAAATCATAATATAGAACACTTTGTTCGTTCAAATGAACTATTCGCTTTTAACCTTTTAATTCTTCTAAGCCTATAGTTCGTACCAGATTTTCGTTGTCAACGCCTGAAAAGAATTCTTATTCAGAAATTTGTAAACATGTACGCTTGCGTTTTCGTGCTTACGACAGCTCACACGTTTGATAGTTCAAATCTTTGTTGTCAACGCGAAGAAGAAATGAGGGATTTCTGGGTAAGAGAAATATATAAATCGAGATATGTGAAGAGCGGAGAGTTTTTTTAAAAAAAAATTGGTATTGAGGAAGAAATCATAACTAAACTTGCATTTTTCTTATACAATTATGTACTTTTTTCTCCCTAATTTATCCCCAAACTCATATTATTGAATAATGTAACGTTTGTTGAAACTAATTTATCGGTTTCTTTCTTTTCTTGTCTTTGACAAACTTTATTAATTTACATTATTTTCGCTGTTTCGTTGCTATGTGGCAGAACGACAATTGTATTGTAGGTATAAGTATGTGCACAAATAATTGAAATGCAAATTTTAGAAAAGAATATGACGTAACTTTTATTGAAAATCACAGAAGCAATTTTCTTTCGTATTGAATTGATTTTTCATTTCTTTCCTCTTGTTATAGTTCAAATTTTAAAGTAATTTGTTAGTTTCTTTTATTATTTTAATTTTGAATAATTTAATTTCAGAAATTTTGAAATTGATGTGTAGTTCCCCCCCCCCCTAAAATCAACAACTGAAAATCAAAGCGTGTGAAAAATGTGCTCTGTACCAAGAGAAATTAAATGGAATTTTTTTAAATCTATCAATAATTTATTACCCATACATTAAAGTTGTTAACTTTAACATGAGCATAGTAAGACATAGACAAGGTTTTTCTCTCATACATGCTTCATAATATTTAACATATAGGATTATTCATAATTACCATCTTCAATGTTTACTTTCTGAGCTTTTGCCAGAAATAGATTTAAAAAATCCTAAAATTTGTAGATCGCAAACTAATATTTAACTGAGACACAAAAACATAATAATAGTAATAATAACAAAATGTGGCGGTTCACTATTGAGGTCACTTAGAGCAACGGCGGGATTAAATTAGTCAAAAATAAATTCATTTCTCAGAGGAAGCTTGAAAATTGATTCCTAATCAAGGTAATCACATTTCAATTTCATCAGGCAAATGATATTATTTTACTTTGATTTCGTATAATGATATTTCATGATTTTATAACTTTCTTCTTTATTTTCAAACATTTATTTTCACACTCTAATCTGCAGCTTTTTTAAACTTCTTTTTTAACATTATTTCTTAATAAAATGTATATTAATAATTTATTAAATGCAAAATATTTTTCTCACAAATAAAGAGCTTGTTTTCTTTTTAAAAAAAAGAAATTGCAAAGCATAATTCTTTGAAATTTATTCAAGAAATTGAAAAATAAATGTATTTTTATATTCTTAGAAACCATATGATTTCATTGCTCATTTTTAGTTAACCAATAATATTCTTAGAGACTGTGTTATTTCAATACTGATTTTCATAAATAATACTGACTCCATAAATAATTTTCTTAGAATTTATTCCACTACTCATTTTTACTTCATAAATAATATTCTTAGAAAACATATTATTTCACTACACCTTTTTACTTCAGAAATGCTTTCGGAAATATCAATATATTTTTTAAATTTCTTTATGATTCCTATATTTTTTTTTTAATCTGAAGAAACTCTCCGAAGCAAAAAATATCGGCGTAAGTGTTACTAGGGCTTTTCTACTTTTATAGCCACTAAACTTTTTTTAAAACCATTTATTGATCTGTGTATGAGATTCTTTACCCAGAAATATGTTTCATACACAGACAGTAGTGAAAAGTATCGCTGTTGCCAAGATATTAATGTGAGTAATAGAATGTTCCAAGAATTCGATGACCTGGCCACATTTTCCTCTTGCTTTTGTCTATGAGTATTACATGAATAATTTGCTAACTAGTATGTGGCTTCAGGTTAAACAGTATTTTAGAGGATAAAATAAAACTATCTTGTGTATTCATTCATAATATAAGATTTGTTCATTCGTGTAAAATACATTTTCAAGCAGATTTTTTTCAAAAATTCAAAAGAAGTTTGACTGAGAAAATCTAATTTTTCAATCATTTTCTTAAAAACAATATTATTACTTTTTCTAATCGACTAATGATAATTTGTTTTAGAATTTACGTAAACATTTTAACGAAATAAATAAATAAATAAATAAATAATAAACTACAGTTATACTAACTTTATATTCAAACGAGTACATTTAAAAATATTATTAAATATTCAGATTCATATATTTTAATATTCTCCATTTTAATATATCAATTGCCATAACTTTTTTGCGCATAAAAAAATTTCACAAATCGACTATGTTCTTAGTCATTGCTTCCTATTGAAAATCGAAATATTTTCATACATAATTTTAATGATAAGATGAAGATGAAAGCAAACATAAAAAACTGCGTGAAAATAATTCTCTAACTCATTTATGCACGGGAACGTTTTTGAAAATCTTAAGTTTGTCAGAACTGAAAATTCACATTAACTTTGAATGAAATTAAAAATTCATAGACACTTCCTCCCATAATAGAGTCTACGAAAGTAATTTAAAATAACGAAATTCGCCAATTTTTTTAACAATTTATTTTATAATAATATTGAATAATTCTCGTCTTAGAGAAATGGAATTTGGTTTTACCTTCTGAGACACAATGTAAAATACATTGTACAACATTTATATAATTATATTAATTAAAAGAATAATATTTTACGAAATGTTTTCCTGTTTGTATGCAATAAATTATTACAAAGCGATTGTCTGAGTAGACATTTAATTGGTTTAACCCTCTTTATTGGTTTAATAACAATGATAAATTATAAGAAATTTGAGAAATTCGATTCAAGGAACCTATTGGACTGCTTTATGGAATTTATAGACTTTAATATAGTTGAGTCTTATGGTCATCTCAGTTCGAACATTTTAAGACAAAACTAAGAAGAAATTCGGTAAAAATGACACCATTTCTGAGAGCTTCAAGTATGATCTTTTAAATTATGCTAGCAGTGTTGCCGAGCAAAATCTGCCACAACATTTGGTACTAAAAAAAAGTATAAAAAAATATTTTCTTAGAGTTAGTATGGAAGTAATTCCATATTTTGTCTCATCCTTGCTTATAGATTTTGTAGTATGAAATTATAAACTTAATTTGTAACGTTAAACGTGTAACCATATTTTCATAAACAAACTCGAACCTCGGATTGTTATAAATATGAAAATAAAAAAGCACAGCTCCAAAGTGGCGAAAACTCGACAGAAGATTTTAGAATTTTTTTAAAACTAAACTTCAAATCTGCCCTCGGCTTTTCTTTTAATTTAATTTTACAATCGACGTCGAACAGCCGACCCGATTCTCAGTTTACGATCATCAATGTTCATCTCCGTAACATTGTAATCTTAAACCTAACCCAGAAGACAAGGGAAATCTTAGATCAAACATTGGTACTAACTCTCCTTCGTTGAGGACTTATGGAAATAACTCACATTAGCTTTACGTGTCGAGGAAAATCTCCCACGGTTAACCAGATGGCAAGGTTATTCTAACCCCTGATCCGTCTACTACTGAGGATATTTTTACGCTCTGTAGTCGGGTCGAGTCGGGAGCATAATTCGTATCACCCTGCCACCACTGGGAATCGAACCTGGATCACCTCATTGGAAGATGAATGCTCTCTCCTCTAAACAGCCGCGATTCAGCATTCGGCTTTTTACCTTTATAATTTTATAATCCGCGTTATACAGCTGATCCAATTTTCAGTTTACGACTATTAATGTTCTTCTCCATAGCCTAGTAATTTTAAACCTAATCCAGAAAACAAGGGAACTCCTGGATCGAACACTTGGACAAATTAGCCTTCGCGGAGGACTGTTTTGATGGAACTCACCCACATTTGCGTTACATGAAGAGGAAAACCTGCCAAGGTTACTCCGACGGCAAAGAGATTCGAACCCAGAATCCGTCGACCACTGAGGATATTTTAGGTCTGCATTCGGCTTTTGATGAAAATTGCACGCAAACTCTGGCTCTGCAGAAATTTCAAATTTAATCTTTTTCGTAATTTTACTTTTATTAAAATCTGTACCGTCACCACATCCGTGGTAATTTAATGGGAGTCCTAGTGTTTCAATTAGTTTTAAAGGTGACAGGAGACATCGAACTAATTAATCTGGTGAAACCTATGTATGTTTTGGACGTATATAAGATGAACAAATTCATGGATTTCATCTGATTCAGATTAGAGGGCTTAGTAGTATCAAAATAAGTACACATTTTAGTGAAGATTTGGGTAATTAATATCTACATACATGAATTTTCTCTGAAGCACATTGGAAAATTCCGATTTTAACGTTTTGGATCGCTGGTCCTCGTAATAATATATTTAAATATTTTCTAAAAAAAAAGAAGGAAAAAAAAGAAAAGGTTTCGATTTGAAGAGACTTTTGTAAGGGTTAATGATGGAATTCACAGATTGTTACTAATACACAGATTGCCACAGACTGTCACTTCCACTGTGGATTGACCTTAAAACAAATTTCCCAGGTTACCGAAGTCAAGCATTACTAGCAGTGATCAGTGAGTGGGTTGGTGAGCCTTTGATCAGCACGCGAAGAAACCGAGGATGCGTGGTATTGGTCTTTGTTAAATTGCTCCACGTAACTTCGCGTGCTGATCATCGGGAAATCAAATCGGGTGAGGTGTCCCCTCTGAAAATCAGAATTGTGATGGCATGTCTTCCGATCATCCTCAGGAATGTTTCTCAGACCGTCACCAAATTCCACAGGCCCTAGTGCGTCGTTAATAGAGTACTACTGCTACAAGTACAACCGCATTTAAAATGGGTCGAATAAACCTTTGCAAAGTTAAACTGGAGTTCTTTCAAGAGAACCAGACTGCTTAATTCTATTAACGTTCATCCAAATTAATTTTTAAAAAAAATTAACAGCATAAAGACATTTCAGTGCATTATTAAATTAAAATTAATTTATGTTAAGTTTACGTGACATAAATAGTTTTTAATAGTTTATGATTTTTAAAACCCTGTCTAAAAAGACCGCTCGGCATTAATAGGCGAATAAATTATAATGAGAGGTTTAAAATGTGATCAAATAACATTTTATGATTACTTATGGCTTTTATGACTTATAAAAAATATCTCTAACACTTTTTTTCTTCTTTTGAGATAGTTGAGACTAAAGAGATTACAGCATTTATCATTTCATGCATGATCATTAAAAATTTCGAAATTTTTATCTTACTATCGAATCCGAGAGTTGTATAGTAAAAATACAAGCAATTTTTATCTTTAAATTCATTAGATTTATCAAACATAAATAATTTCAAAAGCCGCTGTTTAAATAAATTAGCCGCTGTTAAGCTCGCGATAAGCAAGAATGGATTTTGGTTACATAAAATACTATCAGGCATCAAAATGGATAAAATTTCCTAGGCTACACGCTCTGAAAAAAATGGGGGATGGTTATATAACGATAAAAATTTTGTTGATGTGAGTAACATCTCAAATTAAACAATAGAATATACGAGTATTATTTTTCATTATCACAGAAGTGTTTTAACATTGTTTAATTATATGAACCATTATAAATCACTTGTCCAAAAAAGAAAAAGATTTTTTAGCGACATAATTTATGAGCTGTGAGATAAATAACAGTATTTTATTCTCTATAGTAATGTGGTCCCCGTAGCAGAAAAGGCATGAAAATATTGAATACCGATGAGAAATTAGATGATTCATCTATTAATTCAATCCATTTTGCCTACCCATTTCAAATTGTGTACTTAAATTAGGTCAATAAACTTTCTGGCCAAAAGCCACATGGTATATTGGAAATCATTCTAAGATTCTCACTTCTGAAAAAAAAAAATCATAAATGAAGGCTTAATTTTAAGAGAATTCTAAACTTCTTGAAACTTAGTATGCAAGCAATGGATCAGTTTCTTCCAACAGGTCTGCTGTGATTGATTTTTTATGTTTCGCACACTGAACCTTGCAGACATCATTGACAAATATTTCGTCATAAAATTGTTGAAAAGATGCCAACTAAGTGGGAGTATTTTTTCGTGTCTAACACTATTACTTATAAGTAGGGTCGCTGAAACACTAAATAGGTCACAAATGTATGCAAATGAAAGTAAAAGAAAGAAAAAAAATAATTTGTTTGTAACAATGCATTTTTTTCTTACAAACCAGAAAAATTTCTGATTTTAATATTCTTGGGTTTGTGAATTTTATGAATACTAATGTTCAAACTTTGTTTTAAACTAATCGAAATGCTTGGTTTATTTATTAAAGTTGAAAAATCTCAGTTCAAATGAGAACAAAAGCGTTTCGTGAACAGCTAGACATAATGTAAATTAGTTCATACTTCAATAAAAACATTTAAATGTATTGCCTTATACCTTATACGCAGCTTTTTAATTTAGCTTTTTTTCATGAAATTCCATATTATCACCTTTTCTACATACTTATATTTTGTCTAAAAGTATAAAAGCAAACATTTATGTTTGCATATTTTATGTAAAGAAGATTTGTATGCTTGAATTTTGAATTTAAATTCAGACAAAGATAATTTAACAAATAAAGAATAGAAAAAAAGAAAGAAAAAAGAGAAAGTAAGAAAAGGAAAAAAGGGCAAAGAAAAGAAATAGACTGGAACGTTATACATTTTTGTATATGAATATGACAATTGAAACTTAAGTGTTTTGATACAATCTAGGTTCAATCCCTTATTAGAACACTCTTTTTAGATTTCGAAAATAGGCTTTTTAACTTTATTTTTGTTAAATAGCATTCTGGTACTTTTGAACTTTGTAAATTCATCCGATTATAAGTGACTTACGCCCGTCACTTATTAATTAGATGTAATAACAATGAGCATCATAATAGTTCTTATGTTTTAATCATAATTTTAAAAAAATGTCTTATGTTAGTACATTTGAGACCTTATATTATGGGTATTTTTTGGCAAAAAATGACGTACATAATTTTAATATATTAGTTTTGTAACAAAGTACTTTTTGATAAAAATTAAATTATTTAAATATATGATTAAAACTATCCCATAATTATTTCTAAATGCTATTCATTTCTGAAGATCTGCAGATCGTTAAGGGAGATCATTTTTCTTCCTTCCTTCCTTTTAATAGGTTTTGATAACATTTTAAAAAGCTATTTATTCTGCCCTGGCGAAATTTTGGCCTGGTGGTATTCTGCCCACGCGACGTTTTATCTTCGAGAGATTACGAAAGAAAAGAAGTATTTTTGAACACCCTTTGTCAGATAATCAAACAATAAGCTTTCAACTTCTGGTGATTATTTTGTTTGCAATAACTGCATACAATTTCGTAAACCTAGCTGAAATATTTATTGAGGTAGACATTCAAAAAAACGAAGTAATTTTTCGTCTAACGATTTTTTTATATAACTTTAAAAATATTTAATAAAATTAAACAGAATCTTTGGAGCAGTTTAAAACTAATTACAAAATTATATTAATTCAAAATTTAAAAATAAATTGTTAAAAACTGGCCATTTTGAGAATTTTTAAAAAGTGCAAAAATTACTCAGAAAATTTTTTGAAACTCTTTAAGTTTTTGAGATATTTTAATCAGACTTCTTTTATTAGCACCAAATACGATTCACTACGAAATTACATAAAAAAATTATTTTAATTTTTTACGCACATGAGCAGTACTCGTATAAGAGAAATACTTTAGATATTTATATCATACCCAGTTTTTAACGAATTGTTTTGAAATTTTAAAAGCAATAATTCTGTACATAATAAGGGTGGTTATTTCTGATTTACCATTATACCTCTCCGATATTTAGAAGAAGAAAAAAGCATTTTTAAAGAAGTGATGCGCGAAAACTTTTTAAACACACAAATGAGTCGCGGTGGCTTAAGGATTATAGCACTCGTTTCTCAATGTGGTGACTCAGATTCGAATCCTAATAGCAATGGCTAATCGATTAGCATTCTGTCCCCGACTTGCACTGATCATAGTGCTGATGTAAAACATGGTCAATGGTAGACAGACCATGAGTTAAAATCCAATTTATGTCGGGCTAACAGAAGGTGGTTTTCGTGATTTTGCTGTCCATGTAACACAAATCCGGGTTAGTTCCAACACAAAGTCCTCGATGAAGGCTATTCTGTCCCAATATTTGATCTAGGAGTTATCTTGCCTATTAGGTTGGGTTCAAAGTTACAAGGCTACGGAATTGAACAGTGGTCGTCGTAAAACAAAAACGGGTCAGTTGTTTAAAGCCCGTCTATGAAATAAAATAAAACGTATAAATGGAATATGAAAGAAAAATGGTTGAAAACCACGATATTAGGTAAATAATGCATAATAATATAATTCAGAATTTAGTAATTAGATACAAAAGAACATTAAAATCATATGTTTAATATTTTACGTCTGTTTTTTTTTTTTATTAACAGAAAAAAAAATAGAAATACCAGTGAGACATTGCTTCATTTGAAAGAAATTTTCTTTCATGGAACTTAAATTACAATTCTCTCAAACGATTTTCTGTTATGATTTTAAAAGTCGTGGCAACGGTATATGTCTTTGCTCTTATGAATCCAGACAGTAAGAATAAAATGCGATTATTTTTGTTGTTTTTCCCATCATTAACGTTAAAGAATAAGTGAGTTTCCATGGTGCTTGTGCTCATTCGACCTCAGTATACATAAAAAAAAAAGAAAAAAAACAATTCCAATACATGATATACCAGACATCTGTGGGTAAATTGAAGTGATTTTACTATGTTTCATGGTAGTTTCAGAACACGCTGAAATTGTCTCGAGTGATTTCATATGTTACGAATAAACGAATGGTTCAAAAATTGTGACTGATCGAAATCGATTATCCTTTGTACGTGTCTAGTTTGATAAATATAGTAAATTTTAATACAAGAAATATTTTCGGAATATATTCTAAACGATAATTAAAAAATGAATCCAATATTAATGCATCGAACTTCATATTTTTTAATCGTATAATTTTATTTTTTATTTATTATTATTCGGTGAGAGTTTGAATTTGACTTATGATAAGTTATGAGCACTTCTGTAAAGGTGATAATTCGAATGATACGTATGTTACATGTACTTAGCATCCATTAAAAATAAAATACTTTCCAATTTAAAAATATTATCACCATAATAACTTTATACATGGAATTTTAGGACATCATATTATTTTAAACAGCAAATTAATGGGAAAGACTATCGACGCCCATAAGAGTATTTGTAATTAAAATCCGGCCTAAATTATTTATTGCTTTTTCGCAATGTAGGTATTCAAATAGGCTGTTTTTAATATAAAAGAATATCGAAAAATAATAACAAACATACAATAAGTTTTCCTTTTTACTATCGAATTATTATATTGTTATAACGATATGTTAAACTAATACGTATACTTTCATTAGTACAGAACTAGTATATTTCGGAATAATATTAAATAATCATCAGTAAAGTATAATCGAATGAATCAAATCTATTTACGAATCAATATATTTTTATACTTATTTCGGCACCTGTGAAATCGGTCTCCATTTCTTGAATGGAAAACTCGTTATACAACTATATACAACAACTATATATATATACAACGTTGAAAATATTAATCTATTGTGACGTTATTATTTTAAAGTCACTAATCTAACGTTTAAAAATATTTTTAAGAAAATCGAGTTGTAAGAAATAAACAATTTAACTAACGATACTTTTCAACATTAGCAGCCATTTTAACTCGAATCTATATGAGTCCTATAAGAACATGCACAGAGAGACCAATATTGGGATGACTAAATTTTTTAATATTGGTCCTAGAATGGTCTATATAGGGCCTATATTGGCTAAATAATGAATATGAAATATCGGATGAATCTGACATTTCTATACATGGTCGATATTTGTGGTAAAGTGGCTGTGAAATACTGAGTGAATCTGACAATTCTATAAATGATCGATATTGGTTGTAAAGAGGCTGTAAAATACCGAGTGAATATCACAATTCTATATGGGACCGATATTGATTGTAAAGTGTCTCTAAAATATCGATTGAATCGGACAATTCTATATAGAGCCAATATCGGGAAAACAACGGCTATTTGAACCCGTATTGAGCCAAGATTCACCAATATTGGTCCAATGAGGGCCCAAGTAATTTTGCTGCTACGACACGAATCATATCAGTTTATTGCTTTTAAAGTTTTGAGGAAGAATTCATGGAAATTTTAAAAAAAAATTATAGATTGCTATTTCTCCTAATCTAATAGAGCAATCCCTTTATTTTCTACCTTTTTTGAGAGTTATTGTGCTGCCTAATACTAATACCATATAATCAAAAGTGTGTTAAGTACAAAAAAATTTCGATAAAACTCAAATTAAAAATTTAACCTAGAATCGGAGATGGCGAGGGCAGAGGCCTCTTCACTTTCTGTCACTACTCGCAATCTTAGTCTACAAGCTATCCAGATAATTTAAATTTGTTTGAACAGGACTCAATTGTTTACATATACCTTTTCAAAGGTTGAAGTAATTATGATCGAATTGATTTCAGATGGATTATTCGATTTGACAAGGTTGTGGGAAGGTCGCTTATTGCGATAATAATTCAATAGCACTTGAATATTAAATAATAAGAATAATTAATCAAACCATGCAAATAGATACAATAATGAAACCTCCGTTGTCAATAACACTTATTATCTCTATTTCTCAAACTCTCACTGCCCTTGATTTATTTTATTTATTTACTTTTATCATAACTTAAAAAAAGGATAAATAAAAGAGATAGTGTTAAACTATTGTCGAGAGAAATTTCGCATATTTTCAAAGGACCTACAGCCAAAGTCACCTGTTTAAACTTATTTCTATGGCTTGTTTGCAATGATTGTGCTTGATTACAATCAATTAAATTGTGCTGCCAGATTTGTAATGTAACTGGTTTCACTCAAGCAACAATATTGGGTGAGGAGATTCAGACAACAAAACGCCTTTTACCGACCTTTTTGAAGGAGGCGAAATAACTAAACGAATCGTGAGTTTAACTTCTTGTCATCGGGCTAACTTCAGAAGAATTTCGTGGTTTTAATCTGTTAGTTTCACACAAATGTGCATTAGTTTCACCCAAAAACTCCTAAAAAAAAGAGTTTGCCCTCGTTTTTTATCCATATTTATCATGTTTTCTGTTCAACTTTAGAAGACTCCGGAGTTAGAACTCGATCGCTTTTCAAGTATTTCGCCCAAACAAATGCTAGATTAAACTTCCCTTAAATCGAATTATAGTTTTTTCTACTTATTTATTTATTTATTTTTTGTTGTTGCCCAGGCGTTGATAGTCATGATGGCTCCTATTTTAATTGAAAATTTTGTGTCCAGATATAATTGATCCAATTTTTCAAACAGAATTATTTCATCTGAATCAATAAATACAGAGAAACCACCTTATGTATACATTAAATATTTCAATTGGGATCTTAATGTAGACAAGCAGTATTCAAAATTGAATTGGAATTACAGAATATTTTTCTAGAGTCCTATATAGCATTCATGCACTCTTTTTTAAGGGGGGGGGCGTCACTAATGTAAACATGGGTCTATTTCGGAGAAATTCGGGTTGTATAATCGGGTATAATTAATAATTTCACAATAAAAATGGATGTTTTACAAGTTATTTTTACTTTGAACAGTGAAACTTTCACATTATTATTCGACAATGCGTTTAATTCATATACTTAAAACAAAATTATTTTTTTAAAGTCATTTTCTTTTTTCTACAGAAACAGGACCTTAATTTTTATGTATTATCAAAAACAGTATCCTGGCAGAAAGAATCCGAAGGTAATTTTAGATTCAGAAAATTATAAATAGATTTTTCACAAAAACAGAGCCTTTTACAAAAAGTCTGGACAGACCACGAAACAATTTTTAACAAAATCACAAAACCAGGACAAAATTTCGCAAATTCTAAAGATTGTAAGATGATTTTTCCCAATTTTAAACAAGCAGGACATTTTTGTAGAAATGACTCTTATTTGATGTGCAAATCTTTAGTCATGTGAGTTATAAGTTCTATAATGAATATATTAGTTATAAATCAAAAAATAACTATTCGAGAGAAAGATGTATTAAAACTATAATTTTTAATAAACGAAAATGAAGAATAATGCACTGACGCAAATTCGTTTGATAAAAGATGAGATACGGAAATAATTGTAAATGAGAAAGTTGTTAATTGAAATACCCTTTCGTGTCACAGTGGGGGAAAAGTTTCTCAACAATTTCTAGATAAGTTAAACACTTCCTTATAAAGGCAATAAAATAAGGAAAAATGTTGCCACTTCCTCTAATGGTAGTGTTCAAAGCTTCATTTGAAGTTAGTAATTCGTTTTATCTAACCTTCCATTGGAGAAACTAACGCATGTTACAAAAATTGGATAGAAAGCTATATTTAGTAATAATATAAGTATGAAAAAAAAGTCAGAAATCAGCGCCACGAAATTGAATCCTAACAGTGGATAATTTCCTTTATTTTAATTTCAAGAAAGTTAAAAAAAAAAGTTACGTTTTGTCTTTAATCATATTATTCTGGTTAAAAAATTAAACTTGGTATACCGAAATTACAGAGAATTCTCTCTATATCAAGAATTCACCATAGATAAAAGTTCGTTATACGGAAGTTTGAGATTTTGCAGTAGTTTAGGTTAATTTTACAAACTTTTTTTTGTCTGTGTGATAAATTTAAAAGAATGTTATTGCGTTTTTTGATTGAAACTGAAGTAATGCATATTGAGAAAATTTTAATTAGTTTTTATTGTATAAATAAAATGATCAAAATATAAATTTGTCGAATATGACATAGTAGTATGTAATCCAATCAAAGTATGAAATTGATTTAAGCAAATTTCAAGAAAAAAATACTAAAAACACTATAAAATAATTTGTAAAACACTATAAAATAATTTGTCAAAATGGAAAAACAATAAAGCAGCCAAAACCAAATTTGTCTAATCTGAACAATTTAAATAAAAAGTTAGAAATCCAAAAACAAGCAAAAACGAAATTCTGAAGATATGCATTTTAGCAAAAACAGCACTTCATCAGGGGACACACTGTCTGCTAATACACTGTGTGTTAGCAGACAGTGTGTCTCCTGATGAAGTGCTGTATTTGCTAACATACATATATTTAGAATTTCGTTTTTGCTTGTTTTTTAATACAATACACTGTGTGTTAGCAGATTGTGTGTCCCCTGATGAAGTGCTGCTTTTGCTAACATACATATCTCTAGAATTCCGTTTTGGCTTGTTTTGGGGTTCTAACTTTTTACTTACATAGTAATATTTAAATTTAAATAGTAATATTTTATTTAATAGTTACACAGAGATTCAAATCTTCCCATTGCAACTTTGTTTAAAAATAACGTAAATTTAAAAGAAAACTTCTGAATTTGTTAGAGGATGACAAGCACTTCAGTACACGCAGACTATTATTCAACAATTTTATTAAAAATTTCTTTATAGGGAGTAAATTTGCTTTGTGGTACTTCGTTGTGTGAAAATTAACGTATTTTTCTCTCCTTTCTGTAAAAGTGTCCTGTTTCAGGAAAGAAATTGTAGTAATGAATTTGATAAGGAATTGGAAGAACTAAAAAGTTCTAAACATTTTCTATAATCTACCTGAGGTATTGAGTAATAGTGCTCCATCTGGTATACGAAAGTGAATGTGTATCATCTTGCACTGTGTCGGAAGTAGCGCGCTGCAAGTAGAGAAACTACTGTAGTCGCTGCTTTTTTCCCGTCGTTTGTAGCGGAGTGCGCTACTTTTTAAAAGAAGTAATGTAGGGAGTAGTGCGATATATATAAAAAAAAAAACAGTAGTTTGTAGTGATTCCTAGCAACTACTTTTAACGTTCGTTGAGTAAAGAAACAAAGTTCGAACGCAAAAAAATTTTCGAATCTGATTGGTGCAGATCCTTTACCGGCCCGTCAACGAGAATGTCTCTGTGGCCGAACTTTAATAAGATCTGCGTCTGATGCTCAGAAAAAGCGGTGTTAAATCGGTCGAATTGTTCCTGAGAAATTGAATTTTAAATACCTGACTTTTTTAAAATTCGATTTCATAGGAACTATAAAGTGCTTTTTTGTGCCTGATTTAGTAACTTAAAATATCGTCTTCATTAATTAATTAGTATATATGAGGTCATCTCCTCAAAACTATTAAGATTGAGTCCTAGAACGTGAAGATCCGATCATTGGATCAAAAGTTAATCAGGGTGGTCCTTTTTTTGTTTTCGCACTGTACTTAATTTCTTGAAGGATATGAAAAAGCATTGATCATTTAAATCACACATATTTAATAATTTCCCAGAATTTTTTAAATTAAATATTCACTGTCGAGAAAAGCATAGAGTTTGAAGGTTAAAAGAACAAAGTCGTAAAAAAGTGCTGTAGAATAAAAAACTATTTCATGTAACCGTGTATTAAAACTTCTTAATTACTCCTCATATTTAACCAAGCCAATTTTTTTATTCGAAATCATTTTGAATATTGGTGAAGTTCTCTAGTTAAGTTTGTCTTCTAAAAGTAGTGAAGTAGAAAATAGTAAGTAGTCGCTACATCTTAAAAAAAAGTAGTTGTAGTTAATTACAAGGAAAATGTAGTTTTTCCGACTATTGTTCTTGCACTACACACAGCGTGCGAAAAATTCGCGTATGCGAATATGGAGATACGAATGAGAACTAGCATGCTGAAATATACATATTAATATTAACCCGTGAAAAACACGTCAGTCAGGTTCTTATTCGCATCTCCGAATACGCATGTGGTTTTTTTTTTCGTATGCGGTGCGAATGTCTTGGGAACTTCCTTTTATATTATGAATTTTTTTAAATTTTCTAGAAAGGCATGAATGAGATACAAAAGCTTTCTAAAAGTCCACCATTCATGAAACTTCCTTCCAACAGGTACTAGTTTAAAATTAATTGAACCTCCTCTTCCTAATTTTTTCTAATACGGTTCGTAAATGATAGTTACTACACCATTTATGACCCATCAAAATTCCACATTTTTCAAGACTCCACTCCTTTTACTTTTTGATCAAATTTCCTGCTCTTTTTCGTCTCTTTGAATTTTACAAATGCATTTTAATTTTTAAAAAAAAAGCTAGCACACGAAAGAAAGATCATGAAATTTCCATTATGATGAATTTAGAACTAAATATACTTCATGGAATTCTAAATAGAAAGTAAATAAAGTTGAACATCTTAACATTTTAATTACTTAAACATCGCCAGAAATAGAATAAAAGAGTTTAAGATTGGTGTCACGCTGTGAATATAATTCTTGTTCAGTGCACAAAAAGAAAGGAAAAAAAAAAAGAAAAACCGGACTACTTAGAGTAATTTTTGATCTAATGATCGGATCTTCACGTTCCAGGACTCAATCTTAATGGCTCTTCGACAGGGTGATCTCAAATATTCTTATCAATAAGTGTAAACGATATTTTAAGATACGAAATCAGACAGAAAAGCAAACTTTCTCAGTATTAACATACCTTTTTTTCGACGGATTCGAATTTCTGACCCCCAAAATATATGGGTTAGACGCAATCTGGGAAATGTAGTCCCTATAGTTTGGTCAAGAGAGCGCTCCAAAGTTTGGACCCCTTAACGTTAATTTTACTTTTTGTGTCTTTTGCTATATCTCGAGAACTCTTTAAGCGAATTAAAAAGAAATTTGCAAACAGTTATAAAATTCGTTTATTCAAAGATGATTTAATGTAAAAAATTATTTTTTATAAGTATCTTGATTATTTTTTATTATTTTATTTAATAATGGTCAGAAAAAATTTGAAATGCAAATTTTTGCATTATTTTAAGAAAGAAAATTTTCTAAGGCAAAACACAAAATTTTCGGCAAAATCGGTCGTATAGTTTCTGAGAAATCGAATTTTATATATTTGACATTTTTTGACGCCTCATTCGTATTGCCTCATTCTCGCCACTCTAATTCTTGACTTTTTTTTTTCATTAAATTAATAGAATATGAAGAGGTATATTTTCGCTGGTGATTTAAGGGCATCTAGACTTAATAAGGTAAAAGTTATCACTCAACAGCCGTTAATTTGGTCATTGGCTCCACAATTTACTGACCGACGACGTGATAGTGACAATGAGGAGCATTATGCACCGATCACCATCACATCCCATACAAGCTATTCAAGAAGTAATCGAAAAGAGAACTCGGACCTATATTATGAGGACTCATTATGCCTTCAACTTACTGCGACAGCGCGACTCAGATATAAATAATCTGAAAACACATTTACTCATTCGCGTCATGATGACCTCGTCTCGTTTGTTTAAAAATTTCAAGTTTATCGTGTAACATTTTTGATGATAAAAAGAAATTTACTCTTTCCTGATATTTGATAATAAATTATAAGAGACAAAAACATAAAATCTAAAATGTAACTGTTCCTAGATAAAATTTTCTATCGCGTGATTTCGAGACAAATTTGATATGAATTCGGAGATTGAAAAAATGTCAAGCGACTTTTTTTTTGTTCAACAATCAAGATTGAAAGAACGATTTTCATAAAAAGTACACTTCAATTAAAACCCGTGATACCAATTGGATTTTTTTATATATATTTTCCTTTCGGTTTTTGTATCTATTGTAGTATATATATATATTTAATATCCATTTCGTATCTATATAATAATTAAAGAGTTTGTGTTTGATGGTATCTGTGTACATCATATAACAAGGGGCACAAAGGATTTTCAGGGAGGTGTAAGTTCACCTTCTTGCTTGATACCCCTTGCGTTCGTTCGTCTTATAACTTTAGAACAATTTGTGCTAGGATCTTGAAAATTTGGCCTGCGGGTGAAAGGGGAAAATTTTAGGTCGAGATTTTGAAAATCTCTCAAAAAAATTCTCAGAAAATCTCTCAGAAAAACGTCCGTTTGGAAGGGAAGTTTGATAAACGATTTTTTTTTTATAGTTTCTTGCAGCTAAAGCTGCAGACGATTTTTTTTCTTCCATTATTTTAAAAAATAACAACATTGATTTTTGTTAGCTTTCAGCTCGCTTTTATCAAAAACGCTTTACTACACTTTTTCTTAAAATAATTATTTATCTATGATTCCTTATGTCAGTTATGCAAAAGTAAAATCAACGAAATTGACATGTTGGGGCGATGCCTTCGAGTTCGTATTTTAAAAACAATCTGAAGGAACGTGTTTATATTCGTTATGTTTTTTAAACATATTTTTTATATAAGTCTAAATAATGAAAAATTAACGGTTGTCATAAAAATAAAGTTATGTACTGAAGTACCATTTCATCTGTAAACTCGCTTAATTTTGATAAATCTTCACTACCAGGAGTTGTACGCGATAAATAGAATCATTTACGGTGCAAATGATACTGAATAATACTAATCTTTATTCAGATGAGTAAATCTTTAAGCGTAAATTTTGCTTAACCTAATACTGTAAAGTCCCTGGAAAGGATCACAGAACAGGTAAGAATTTTTTAAAAAAAATGAAACTATTTTACATTTTTTAATTACCTTGATATATATCTTTCATGTTTGGTGTGTAGTGTTAAGTGAATATATTTATTGATATTTATAACCTAATTTGTCCTATATGAAGAATAGGTCCTCGGTAGCAGAGGGGTGAATCTGCAGCACAATCTTCATCCATCTAAATTAGTCTGTGATCCTTATGCAATCAGACAGAGATTATTATTGTAAAAATCAAATTAATCCATCATATACGAAATAAGATTTGCCCATATAAAGTCCTTAAAAAATTATAAATAAAATTTTATGTTGTTTAAATTTAAGTTACATTGTATACAATGACACCAAAATAATAAAATAAATACAGTTACGTCTGCAATCATATAGCAGAAGAAGAAAAAAAACTTCTTTACTTTCTCTATTCTTTGCGGTGTTCTCTTCAATTCTACTTTTAAGTTTTTACAGGAAACAAGTTTAGAGATGTTTTAAAAAAGGATTCGCAGCAATTCCCTCCCTTTTGTTTGTTTGCTTTTGATCTAATATAAAGAAAACTAGGATGAAAAATAATCTGCAGACGCTTTAATAATCTGCAGAAATCGCCAAAATCTGCAGAAGTTCAAAGTGTGCCCACTGTCACGCTGGGGATTTGTGCAACCAGTATTTTCATAGACTATGACGGGCCATAACGCTTTTGGTATAATATATGAGTAGAAAAATCTCCGGTCGTGACGCTTTTGTGAAGCGACCGAACATACTTCGTTCGTAATGTTTTATTAGTTATTATGTAATGAAAAAAAATTATAATTTGAAAGAGAAAGGAAGATTTCCCTCATTAACGTAAATTACCATAGAAATGATTCACAAATTGCATCACATTTTCCATGACTAAAGAATATTACCTAAAAAAACGAAACTCAGCGGCGCGACAACCCATAGAGGGCCAAGGCCTACTGTACCCATTTCAGTTTTCTTGACCTTGGGCTCTGAGGTGGAGGAGCAGTTGTTCCGGTCAGGTAGTCAGCCGAGCGCGGAACCTCCAGTGTTTAGTTCCCAAGCATGCTTGGTACTCATTTGAAGGGATGAAAGGATAAAAGAATATTGCCATTGAAGTCTTAATTCAGCATCTATAATTGATGTTCCAAATCAATAAATAAACAAAAGGACTTTAATGATTCAACCCACGTTTTTCTTATAAGACTTAAATTAGTCACCAATAGTTAAGCCACAATCCCTAAGTTCGAACCCTTTAACCTTTAAACGAGATATTTGAAAAGTTAATAATAGACACAGTAAACAAGACTGGACAGTTGTACTCTTTTCGCATTTAAAGTATGAGTTCAAAATATAGAAGAAAATAAATCCTAAAAACGTATCTTTTATTTTATTTCGTATACCTGATACCGTAAATGACAGAAATCAAGAGAATGTCGACTTTTACCGGTGAATGTCAACAATCACATAATCGCTTTGGTGAAAGTCCGAAATATTTGTTATATCCGATTTGATATTAATTTATTCGCTGATGTAATTATATTTATTCGACACTTTAACATCTGTTGAGGATAGATTAGGAGAAATATTAGTATTCTGAGTACCGGTTAAATGTATACGGGCAGTGGCACTTGACCTTAAAAAATCATTTATGTGGAGCATACCAGGCCAATGCCTACCGGGCAGCGGCACTGAACCTTAAAAACACATTAATGTAGGGTTTACCGGGCAAATGTATACTGGGAAGTAGCACTTAACATTAAAACAGTGTAGGGTATACCTGGCAAATGTATACCGGGCAGTGGCACTTAACCAGATCTAGTATATGTATCGGATATTTACCAAGGGGCCTATGTGATTGTCAACATTCACCGGTGGAAGTCAACAACTACCCATTTCTGTCATTCACAGCAACATACCAATGTTGAGAAGATGTTGTTACCGGACAGGTTACAGAGTTACCAGCGGTCTGAAAAACTACATTATTTATGTGGTTAACTTCAACCACTTAATCACAACTGCTTATTTTTAAATGTAATATAACTGCAACCTACTTTCAAAGAAGTTACTACTTTACTAATTCACACCCATGTTCACTTAATTTACGCCCATGTTTAACATATATTTGGTTAAAATATTGACTTATTTAAACGGGAATAATTATTAAGAAAGATTTATTCACGTTTAGATGAACCAATTAGTTATTCTAAACCATTTTTTGAAAAGTTGTTGTTTGTACCCTCACCTTTTCATGCCTTTCTAGACAGCGAATATTTAATTTAAGAAATGCTAGGAAATTATGAAATATTTACGATTTTGTCAACTGTTTAATGCTCTTTTATTTCGTCTAAGAAATAAAGTACAGTGCGCAAAAAATAATACGGATGCACCCTGAATAACTTTTGATCTAGTGATCGGATCTTCGCTTTCTAGGACTCAATCTTAATGGTTCGAGGGGGTGACCTCAAATATGCAAATTAATTAGTGCAAGCTGTATTTTAAGTTACGGAATAAAACACCAGAACGTACTAATGAAAATAAACATACTTTTTTTTCGGTGGATTCGGATTTCTGATAGGGGATAGCCGCAATCTGGAAAGTATGGTTCAAATAGTTTATTCAGGAGAACTGTCCGAAGTTTGCAGCCCTTAATGTTAATTTTTGCGTATTTCGCCATATCTCGAGAGCTATAAGCAAATCGAAAAATTTTTGCACACAATTATAAAGTTTGTTTATCCAAAGATAATTTCATGCAAAAAGCAACTTTTAGTAAATATTTATAATTGTATTTAATAATAGTCGAAAAACTTTTGAATTGTAAAGTACGCAATTTTTTTCCCATCATTTTAAAAAAAAACGCTATTTTAAATGGCAAAATGCAAAACTTGCATGAAATCGGTCGAATAGTTTCTGAGAAATTTAATTTTGAAAAAGTATTATTTTTAGAAAATCTATTTCTCAGGGACTATTCAAACCACAGAAGCATTGACAGACCCCCGAAAATTTGTACCAATCAGATTTAAAAAAAAGAGGCGTTTGAAACTTGTTTCGTTTTACAACACGTTGAAAATAGTTGACAGAAATCTCTGCAAAGTGCTGTTTTTTTTGTATCGCTATACTCACTACAATACTTTAAAAAAAAAGCACACTACAAACTACGAAAAAAGCAGCGACTACAGTAGTTTCGTTACTCGTAGCACTTAACTTCTGATCTCTGGTTAAGGTTACACGGTTAAACCATTATGAAGATTAAAATTAGTTAATACTTCGTAAATTCGAGGATAAAAGATTATTTTTTCCTTATTTTCTTTTATTTTATTCCATTTGTTATAAAGCGCCCAAAGAAAGGAAATCGTATATTCAGAAACTGTTCCATTCTGTTATTTAAAAGTTGCATTGAAACATCTACCTTATTCGCAGAGAGTATAATAACAATAAGAGAAAAGACAAGTCAGGTGTGTTCAAGGTGTTTTAGTTAAGAGTAAAATAACCTTTGTCCTTGAGCTAGACCTTGAGACAAAAGCGTTCAATTTTACCTATCACGTAATCGTTACGCTCGAGTTTTCAAACAATAATTTTTTTTCTCTCTCGCTTCAAAGAAGAATATTATTTGAAGGGTTGATACTTTATGGACAGAAGTGTTTGATGCGAAATAATAAAGTATAGAGCATCGTCTAATTTTAACCAGCTGTTCTAAAGATTTATTAACATTATTAATCACTGTTGGCGCAATGATGGGACAAACAGAAACGGAGAGAACGTTTATCTTCTTCTAAAATAACGTGTGCCACCCCATTCAAAAAAATACTTTCAAAAAACATTGTTGTAGGGCATACCGGGCAAATGTATACAGGGTGATGGCACTTAATTAGACCTAGTATATAATTCGGACATTTACTAAAGCGACTATGTGATTGTCAACATTCACAGATGGAAGTCAACAGTCACCCATTTTGGTCAGTCACAGTAACATGTATAAATTACACCAGTAAAATTTTTCTGAGAAAAAAAAAACAGGGTTTCCCCCCCACTCCCACTCAGCTCGTCATGAGAATGTTAGTTTAGCATTCTTAGCTAATGAATATATTCAGCTTATAAAAGCTATTGGGCTTCACTACAAAAAAAATTTAGTATGAAACGAAATTACTTTGATATCCATTATTTAGTTATCAAAATACAATAAAAAATTCAAGTGCGTAAAACAGACAACATAAATATATATAGGTGTTGTCTCAAGAAAAAAAAAAAACATTTAATACTGAATTTAGGACATTTTTTCGCAAATAAACTTGTTTTTCACTGGAATTTGATGACAACCCGTGAAAGCTGGAGCGTGGCTGGTAACAGTGCGTGGCTTTACAGATTTTTTTTTAAAATCATTAAAGCATCACGAACATACAATGTCCGGTCTCATGCTCAGGGCTGGTCCGAGGTATAAGCCTAGTCAGGGGGCGCCTATAACAAATAAAGCTAAAAAAAATTTTAAAATAATGGTTTTTCTCCTTCTAAAAGCTTTTTTTCTTTTCGCTTACTTGTTGAAAGATAAAGTTAAAATGAATTTATTTTCCTAAAATAAAATGTTGAATTTATCTTTTAATACTTTGGTAACAAATTATTACTATAGATAAATTCATTACCAAAAATAAGTTAATATGAAGCGAAATTATTTTGATATCCATCATTTAGTTATTAAAAGACAATATAAAATTCAAGTGCGTCACTTGGTAACCCTTCAAATAGTGTAGCAATGCAGTCTTCCTTGTCTTAGATCTTTTCACCAGTGCTGATGACAATCTGCCCAGATAAGTTACGATCATCCGCTAATGCAGATGACGGTCACTCAAAAAGGCCTGCTAAGTTTCTTTTAATGTTTCTGTAAAAAAAAACCTTTGGAGACAATGGAAATGACTTGAATATAGTTATCTCACCTCCCAAAATGTTCTAAGAAAAATTTGTTTTGTGAAGTTTAACTAAGAACAATGGGAAGTTGCAAATATTGGCGCAACATTGGACATTGGTCAATTCACAAAAACATTTAATTCAAAATTTATAAGGAAAAAAAAATAAAGAAAATGTGGTTGTCAGAAAAATTAACGATTACTATGTTAGAGGATGGGTAAAACAGACAATCCTTGAATTTCCCGCTGCACAGTGCTATGAAATAAAATATTCATCCAAAAATTTTTATTAATTTTTCAAATTCTATAAGTATATCAGTAATTTCAGATTCAAGTTACTTTTTTCTTCTTTCTAGTGGTAAACACAAAATTATTACTTTCCTTCAGTTAAATAATAATTTTATAAATTTTCACTTTTTATTACGTAATATTAATTTATAAGTTTTATAATCATATTGTTTTCCTTCATCAGTATATGAACAAAGCTTTATTTTATTTTAAAAGAAATTGAGGAACATAAAACTATTTTCCTTTTGATGAATATGAAGTAATGTGAACTTGTAAGATTAATATTCATTTTTTTAATTAGTTATTAAATTAGTTTTTTTTCTTCATTCTAGTGAGTTTTCTTTTATTTTTGTGTGATTTAAAGTACTTGCAATTTAAATTAAAATCATTAGTTAATTATTCTATAATTTCATAATTTCACAATTTTATCAGTCAGATATTTTAAAGAAGACTTAAAAAAAAAGCTAAAATTTAGTGATTACATTTATATTTTAGTTCATTTATTTTTGCTTTTTTAATGCTTTTCTTTAAATAGTAATATTTGTAAGATTTCTTAAATATTTACAAGTCAAAAATTATATCCCTGTATTTAGTTTCTTCGTCTAATAACCTATGATAATTTTGAAATTTTTTGAAAGCGACGCATTTTTGCTTTATTTTTAGGACATTACGACATTTATCGCATTAATTTTAATTTTTAAGTTTAATTGATTCATTAAGTTTTAGTGATCAATCTTTTTTGGTAATATTTTAGGTGTAGCGGAAATTAGTGTCGTTTTTGTTACATTAAATTGTGCAAGATATTTAAAAAAATTTTTTTTATTTAATCAATGATTTAAATGTCCACGTTATCAGAAATCTTTTGCCACCTAGCCTACAAAATTTAAATACATAATTAATAAAAAGCATTTGTATTTTTTTATTTATTTATTAAATTTTTTTTTGAGCAAATTATCAGTAACAGGCGATTTGGAAATGTTATAGCGATCAGAATGTATGCAAATTCGATGGTGTAAAGTCGGGCAATTATGAAGTCGGGCGATTGAAGTGCTCTTACTTTTATTCATTAAATTTTACGCGGATATTCAAGACTCGCTGTACGAAACAATCCATGAACAAAAAATTATGAATAAGTATTAGATCGCATTCTTGTTCAACTAAAAACGTCGTTTTTGCATGAATTTTGAAATAATAAAAAAATTGTGATCGCCGGAATTCAATCACAGGTAACACATTGTCAAAATGGTTGTTGTTTAATTTTTTTGCCGTCTACGTTCTTTGACTTAAGCTTTTTCAGCCTCTGTAAGTTTAGGCCTTGGCATCGTTTTTTTCTTGCTTCAACTCTAACCTTTGGAGCCGTGCCAATCAGTTTGAGACCCTCTTTATTTGTGATACACTTGAATTAGTATTGAAAACTATCCAGTTTAAACTGTAAATAAGAATTTCTGATTCTTAATTAAAACAGTAAAAACAAAAAAATATCGTTCAAATGATGAAATTCTCTTCTATTCACAACTCAAAAAATATTTATGGGGTCTAGCAGGGCCAATTCTCAAAAATAAACTCACCAACTTAATGCATAGCAAAATTAAAAGTGAAAAAAAGAATTCTAAAAAAATTATCAAACAGCAGCGGTTACCATAGCAACGCATGCAATGACGACGCATGCGCACGGTTTACTATTACTCTTGAACACAGTTGAAAAGTGTGATGACGTCCAAATAAGGTTCGCGCTCCATCAAACCCAAAACAACACCCATTTTGCCAATGGGTAATAGGGGGGAATCAATGAAATATACTTCTTTCATTTGAGAATACCTGGTATAAATGATAAGCAGATAAGAATGTAAATATATGTAATATAGATATCTAATATTTTGATTGCTCTTCTGAAATTGCTTAGGTTGAGATATTTTTTAAACGCTATCCAATTTAAATAAAAGTTCATTATGCAAGCAGTTTGTACCACATTTTTATACAAAAAATATAAATAAAATTTGTAGACTGTAGGGGAGGGTGTCAAAATATTTAACTTACACTTAAAAATCAGCACGGACCGGCCCTGCACATACTCTAATGCAGAAACGCCATGACCGGACATCCTCGTTACCCATATGCTTGACCAAAGAAGACGCTTCTTTAGAGAAAACTTTCAGTTCGTTTTCTATAAGAGACTGCAATGCTGCATCGGTTAAGAACCCTCCATTCTTATTCAGTTAAATGAAAGACGTTTTTACTATGTACTTGGTTTTCACCCTAGTAACTATGTTACTAGGTCTTCACCCTAGTAATACAAAATGGGAAATATTTTTTTACCGCACTTATATTATACACTAAAAATAAACCACGTTAAACTTGAAACAGCTCGGTTCGCTGAGTAAAATTTAAAATAAATCCTAGAAATTGTTAATATTTTCTCAGGTTAATTATTCTTTTAAGAATACTCCCAAGAAATAATAATAACAATATTTCAGAATAATTTTGAAAATATTGCTTGAGTGCGGTTTTGCTAAAATCGAAAAGTTTATTACATTCATATTCACATTACTTACATGTTAATTGTATCATTTTTGTTTGTGAAATACTCGAATGTTATTAACGTCAAATCACTCATTAATGACGTCAAATCAGAAATTGTTGACAGTAAAAAAAACAACATATCTGTTATGTATTGCTGTTGACGTTCGTTTTCGACTGTTTGTTTTCTTTTACTGTTTCTACATTGATATTTGGCATTTCTATGCTACTGGCATTTTTGAAAATGTGTATTGTACCTGAGTCAATATTTTTTGTGTCATACAGATAAAAAACAACTATTTCCCGGAATGCGAAAATATAAATCGTTTTTTACCCGTAACATCATTGCATCCTCCGTCCCGCTTTAAAACTTAGCAAACATTTGCGATCAAAAAATTAAATTAATTTCCTTTAAAAAAGAATCGTACAATGTAAAATATCGCATCGCTACAATTGCGAGTTTTCAGGGAAAAAAGTAAAATTTTCTGCGACCAAATCAAGGGGTTAGTGAACAAACACTCTACAATTTCAAGAACAACGGTACGATGGAGGTAAAATAGTAATCGTTGCGCACCGGCCGCTTTTACATCTTGGACAAGCTAGTATCCCTTGATCTGCATAGGTTTCAAGCCCTAAGCAATGCCATCCCAGTGCCTCAACCCCTTCGAGATGGGCTGTTTATAAAATCTTTCGTACAAATCAGAAGGGAAAAAATAAAAAGTGGTAGCTTAATTGTAGGTATTTCTAATTTGATAGAATTATTTTGCTATCATTTTAATCAATGTTAGTCTAAGTACATATCTAATCAATGTAAGCTCAAAGTGCAAACATATAATTCTCATTTTGAAATAATTAGTGGAGAATTAAATAAATCAAATTATTAAAACCTCGCCGACAAATAAACCGCTAAAGAATTAGTTTGATTATTAGTTTCTTTTTTTTACCCTGATTTATAACGTATCCTGCTAGCACATATTTGCCCCTGCCGGTGTAAAAGGAATAATCACTGGGATCTCTTAATATTTAATGATTAGCTATAAATTTATGATAATTCTTATTCACTCTAGATATATATTATAGATGAATGGCAAATCTAAGTAACTGAATATCAGTAATAATTAATTATTTTAGAGTTTCAAGAAACAATGTAAAACTTGTCGTTTTAATTAGATTTAGTATTAAAATGATATTCTTACACATCACATCTAATTAATTCTTCTTAAAACGTAATGTTTATATATATATATATTTCTTTAATATGAATATTCTTTTATTTATTTTGTAATTGACATCAGAAATTTTTTCCAAGAATTATGTATGGTCCTTGTTTACACTTAGTTAACCCTTAATCCGGAGCAATTTTATTGAATTTGGAGATATCTAAATTAATAAATATTACTTGATTACTTAGAAATATTATTTGATCACCTACCTTTAGTGGACCATTTCTTTTATTTCACTTTATTTATTATTTAATTTCCTTATTTGTCATGTCAATAGCAAAATATTTGCAAAATTTCCTGAAGTTGGGAAATTTTTACTTTTCACAAGCTTGGATTTGCTTTATTTCGTTAACTCTAACAATGTAGAGCCCCAATATCATAATCAGTCTCAAGAATATTTGAAAATTCAAGATTATTTTCAGTTTTGCTTTTTAAATCTTCATTTTATTTTTCTTTAAGTTTACTTTGTTTACTTTTTTGATATTTTTATTTTTGTTTATATTTTTGTCCGAAAACTTTATTTTCTTTAACATTTCCATGAATATTTTCATTATTTCACTTTAAGAATACTTTCAAATTGTAAAAATAAGCAAATTCGTTTAACAATATGTATAAGCGCAATATATTAAAAAAAAAACATTATGAGGGAAAATATATATGAGAAAAAATATATAATGAGGAAAAAAATTTTATAACTTTTCATTAAAATCAATAAATATTATTGTTATTTAAACACCAATTACTTTTATAATCGTGAAATATTTCGAAAATTAAAATTGGAGCAAAAGAACTCATCAAAATAAATAAAATCATCAATTTAAGTACCATTAAAAAATAAATACTATCTTTCAGATAATAATAAATACTGGTAAAAATAGTTTCAAAATATTTAAAACAATAAGTCAAATTTAATATCACGTTCATCCCCCAAAATCAGACATTCTCTTTAATAATTGCAATCCGTTTTCAATTCCGAATTTTGAATGTGAGGATATTTACTAATATAATTTTAATTATTTGTTTTACCACTAGAGTAATCACAGATAAGTAAAGCGCACACGCGAAATTAATTTTCTTGAAATCACTTTTCCCAAGAATTTTTTATTCTTTCAAAGCACTTTCTTTTATTTTATTTTTATATTTTATTATTTAATTATTTTATCTTTATTATTTTATTTTTCTCTTTATTATTTTATATTTATTATTTTATCTTTATTATTTTATTTTTCTCCTTATTATTTTCTTTTTCTTTTTATTATTTATGTTTCTCTTTATTATTTTATTTATTTTATTATTTTATTTTTATTTTATTATTTTATTTTTATTTTATTATTTTATTTTTATTTTATTATTTTATTTTTATTTTATTATTTTATTTTTCTCTATATTATTTTATTCATTTTATAATTTTATTTTTATTTTATTATTTTATTATTTCTCTTATTATTTTTTTTCTTTTATTATTTTCTCTTTATTATTTTATTATTTCCTCCTTATTATTTTATTATTTTATCTTTATTATTTTATTTTTCTCTATATTATTTTATTCATTTTATAATTTTATTTTTATTTTATTATTTTATTATTTCTTTTATTATTTCTTTTATTACTTTATTATTTCTTTTATTATTTTATTATTTCTTTTATTATTTTATTATTTCTTTCATTATTTTTTTTTCTTTCTAAAAACTAATATTTCAAAGCAAAATTCAAAAGCAAGCTTAACGAGGAAGTCAGATACACAACACAAATATTGCTTCTTTTGAGTGTAAACACGAAAATCTTTAGGCGCTTCATCACACAACACTTCGCGTCACAAAGTTAAGGGAGCACAAATTTCTTTCCAGTCCCAATTAGAAGAAGAGCCTTCATTTAAATCAGCTGCGATGAAACCAAATACAACGGCATGAATTTTGTATTTTTCAAGTATGAACGTGAAATCGTTCGTTAGGAGCATCGTCAGATTTAATCCATGAATAAGGTTTCTCTTAAATACGAGTAAAGTAGTTTGCATTGACATCAGATCCCGGTGAGATCTTGTCTTCATCACTTAAACCTCTTCGACCCTACCGTTCCATCCTGCCGACTTATAAAGCCGTTACCGAGAGGCAAGATAAAAACAGAATTTATGCTGGGGAAGAGGACATCAATGTTAATTTAGCCATTTATTAGCAAGAGAACAATCATTCAAGTGACCCAAAATCGAAGAAGTAATCCTGAATAAAAATGAGGGAAAGTTTAGGCAAAATAACCCCGAAAGGTTACGTCTCATGGAAGAAGGGAAACCTGAGTAATTACAATTGGTCCATTAAATAGGTTGAGGGAATAATGCGTTTCTCACAGTTAGTAAAGGGAAAACTATAAAATGTTAAAACTCATGCATACTTAGATATAAATATAGAATAAGAAAAGAGGAAGTAAATAATTAAATGTGAAAAAGTGTTTAGTTTTGAATAAAAAATTAAGAAGAAGAATTTAAATTAAGTAATAATTTAAAAAGATTAGTTGAAGTTTTTTTAATCTTATACATATATCATCTTTCTCTTTTCCATTTTATTTTTTTTTCTTAAATAAAAGTTAATTTTCTGAAATTATTAATTGTCAACTTCTTTAAATTATCCAGTATAATATTACTTTGCGCACATCCATTTTCGGGCCCATCCTCGGTAACTAACAAATCAAACGCACTTCAGTACGGCAGTAAGAAAGCACTATAAAACAAAACTCCTCTATTTGTGTTTTACCTCAATTTGCACTTCTGTTTTCATATTTTGTAATCTGGCAATCTCTTTACGAAAATATTTTAAATCATTCTTGAAAAATTTCCCGTTGATCTAAGTTTATTGAATTCGCTGCCCGCTTTATAGATTTTGTTTTATGTTTTTTCTTTATATTTTATTTTCTATTTTTACGTGATATTTTTACTTAATGTGTTCTATTTTATTTGTTGAAAATTTTTTGTAAATTTTTTTGAGTGCTCCTCACACTATTGCATTGATATATTTTGCTTTGGCTACATTGATATTAGAAAGCACTCCTTTTTGCGGATATAATCGTGTGAGCTGATGAAAAGATTATATATTTTATTTTCCGGATTTTTCTTTTCTTTTTTTTTTCTTTTCCCCTTTTTTTCACTGTTCTGTAATTGAGGAGAAAAAAAAGTTATTAATAATAAAAAGTTTTCAAAAATATTTAAAAAAAATTTAACAAACATTTAGAAAAAAAAATAAAAACCTGGAAAACAGAATAAGAAAAAGATGTAATATAATATATCAATGTAATCAGAATATATCAATGTAATACATCATTACTACTGTATTTATATATTTAGCTTTGACTATATTAATAAGCACTCTATTTTGCGGGTGAACTGACGACGAGATCATATCTTTTCCTTATTTTGCTTTTCGGCTTTTTAATTTTTTTAAAATTTTTATAAAATATTTTAAAATTTTTTTTATTTTATTAATAAATTATCTTTTCCCCTCTAAAAATATTTCTTTCTTTGTTTTCTATACATTTTATATATATACTTATATATATACTAAAATAATTGTTAAAAGAAATGATATATTAAACTAATTTACACGTACGAGTGAGTACCCTCCTATTTCAGGAAATGAATTTGTTTTACTAACTGAAACCTTGAAATCTTGTCCTTTTATTTTTATGTCCCTCTTATATTTCACTGATTCTTGCTTAAATTGTGTCTAGTCTTCTCATTTAATATTTAGGTCATTTTCGTGTTACATCTGTATGCATGCAGTGACTCAAGGACAAAGTTTACGGTTTTCAGACAATCTAAAAAAATGGACTACTTTTGCATAACTTCGAAAGAAAAAAACTACTCTATTTTTAAAACAGAGAATGTATAAAACTAAAACTGTGACTAATACGTAGACTGTTAAGTAATAAAACTGTTATATTTTTAAGAAGTATTATCTGCACTATTATTTTTTAATATTTATACTAATGCAAAGAAATTAAAATATTTGATTATTAATACATTTTAGCTATAAACTTAGACAGACAATTGCATGCTATTAACCATAGAGATATCCAAGTCAGATTCTGGACTATTAACTATCATTCAATCAATTCCGATAACATTGTGGTTAATTGTAAAGAGCTGTTTACACTATTTTAATTTGAACTAAAACGTATTCCAATTGGTTGCTAGTTGTAAATGATTGATCATCGATAGATTTTTAGCCAATAGGTAAGTGAAGAGACGTCTAAATCAATCTACATGAGTCATCTCTTCTAAATATTAGGGGGGCCGGAAAGTAATGTCGTTTCGGCTCATTAAATATTCGTTAGTCTTAAAAACCAATACATTTTTTTCTCGATCCATTTCAATTCATTTTCGATTTGGCATTGAAAGGTTGTTGCTAACGAGGGTGAATACATCATTGATTAAAAAAAGAATCTTGATAACAAATATCAAATGCACCGAAACGACATTCCTAACTAGACTCCTCTATAGTATACTCTAATTCAGGGGCTCTACTTCTAAATACCTGCAAGTGACGTAGTGTGGGTATCTCGATCCTGATTGGTTGAAACTACTCTACGCCATTTTGCTTATGAACGATCAGCTGATGTCATAGGCCACATGTGTGGGTATATGTGGTCTTCTTCTGGAAATGCAAGTGCCCAATTTTCGTAATTTTTTGTGAAATTGTTTTTGGATGAACAATAACAAGAAGAAATAGGAAGAAGGGATAAGATGAGTTCGAATCGAGTCTCTAAAATCATCATGTTATTTTAGAACGGATTTCGTGTAGAAATAAATTTTAATTTTCTGTTTATTATCTTCATGAATGTTCAATATATTTCATATTTGTTTTTTTATTTCTATAATATGACCGGCGCTTAACACATTTTTGGATTTACGACTATTATCAATGTGCAACTTCGTGGCCTTATAATTTTAAACCGAACTTAGAAGATAAGAGAACTCCTGGATCAAAAATTGGAACAAACTAGCCTTCGTGGAGGACTTTTAGATGAAATCAACACGCATTTGCGTTATATAGGAAGGAAAACCACGAAAACCTCCCATGGGTAGACTGGCGTCAAGGGGATTCGAACCCCCAACACGTCTATCACTGTGGATTTGTGATCGGTACGAGCTGGGAGCATAAATCGAAACGACCAGCCATCGCTGAGATTCGAACCTGTGTGTAATTGGGAGGCCGCAGCTATTACTTGCAGGGTGAAGATATAACATAGGAAAATTTTAAAACGAAATATTTTCGCCATAAAGTGTTTCAAACCCATTTTGGAAGATGCTCTGCTTTCTTGACCACAAATGCTAATACTTTTTTATGTTTTATAATCATCGTTGAACAGCCGACCCAATATTTTGGATTTACGACTACTAATGTTTAACTTCGTAGCCTTGTAATTTTGAACCCAATCCAGAAGACAAGGGAACTCCATGATACAGCATTGGGAGAAATTTTGCCTTTTTAATGGAAATAACCTGCATTTACGTTACTCGGAGAGGAAAACCATAAAAACCTCCCTCGGTTAGCCTGATGGCAAGGGGACTTTAACCCATGATCCATCTACCGCTGAGAATATTTTACGTCAACACTGTGGTCGGTGTAAGCCGGATGCGGAATTTGTATCGACCAGCTATCGCTGAGATTCAAACCCGGTTCACCTCATTGGAAGGCAAGCGCACTAACCCCTGAGCCATCCCGGTTCAATGTTAATACTTACCGACTATCGGAACCATGAAGCCAAGTTCATCAACAAGTTGAAACATTGCCAGATTCTGATTTACACAGATCATCAGTTACAGCTATTACACTGCGGTGCATCAAACACGACAATATCGTGTTCATTAACGATTTTTATACATACAGAATACGATAAAGTTGTGATCATTATCGACAACTATAATTATCGAATACGATATCATTGCGATTTTACAAAATTATAATTATTAAATAAGATATTATATGATATACGATATTTTGCAATTTAAGTCATTTACATTATTTTAACACATGTGTTAAAATAATATAAATGACTTAAATTGCAAAATATCGTTTACTTTTGACAATATATCGCTATATTTAAACTTGACATTTAGTGGTTATAGGGACTAATGTTTGTTGGTGACAATTCTGAAAAGCAGTCGAAAACGCATGGTTCTTATTACCGATAAGTACCCAAAAGTTCTTTGGAAACCAAAAGATGATGTATAATCAGGATTTCGGCTACATAAAAACAGGATACAGGCCACCTTATTCACCAGACTCTTATCCAATCTATTTTTTCCGCCTAAAAAAGGTTTCGAGAAAAGGGTTTATATACTACATTGCATAAGATTTTAGGATAAAATAAAAGAATCTTTGGGTAAGAAAAGGCACAAAATATCAGTTGGTGAGTTGGGACCAAAAGTAGAAATGTTTGAGGCAATTTTGCAGCTCTTCATTGACTCCAAAAGTGGTCACTTGGAAAATTTTAATTTTATAATCGGTGTTGAAGAGGTAAAACAATTTTAAGTTTACGACTATCAATGTTGAAATTCCTTGCAATTTTAAACCCAATCCAGAAGACAAGGGAACTCCTAGAACAAGTATTGGGGTAAGAAAGTCATCATGGGGGAAATTCTAAAGGAACTAATTTCCTTACCGCAATGGGATCTTAACCCATCATCCTTCTACCATGAATTGGGGATATTTCATGTCAGCAGTGTGGTCGGAACGAGCCGGGAGTCAGACATCACCGAGGTTCGAACCTGTGTAAACTTCTTACGAGGCGAGCACTCTATCCCTTAGTTACTGCTGGTTTGGAAGAAAATTTGAAAATATGCTATTGGTAGTTATATTTTTCTATTCATTTGAAAGTTTGTTGTAATATGTATTTAAATTTTGTACTATGTGTGCCCACGTTATTTCTTGTCACTCTGTATTGCGTATCATAAGCATCTATGTACTATTTTTTAATTTCAAACTAATTTCACATTACTTTTTTATTAAACTTACACGTTTTTAAATTTATTTAATTTAATACATTGTGTACAGAAATGCTTCTAAATATACTGTTTTTTAAAAACATGTTAGTTTATTCGTACTTGTTTCAAAATAACAACATAAACTGTAAGGCACAATTATTTATTGCTCCTTCTTGTTTTCCTTTTGATGTTGCCAGCATTTACGCACTAAAAAAATAATCAAACAAGAGAACGTAATTAAAAGAAAGTGATTACGTAAGTTCTGTAACGTAAAAACGCGATGATGGACGAGATAGGAGGAGAAAAGACGTTGTTTATAAACTATTCAAATCTTGTTGCTAAGGGAACATTCGATAATTCATAATTTAAAATATGTAACATAGAAATAAATAATCATGTTTTCTTTATTTACTTATCTTTTTTACACACATTAAGAATCCCGGGCTAAAAAAGTATGGTAAAAACACCACTTAGGCAATGATCGACTCGATTTGCCTTTTTAAGTTTGAATATAATGCTATTAAACATCCCCTCGAATGTAGTTACATAGTTAAAAAAAATAGTTAATATACAAGGATTTCTTGATAAAAAACTTCATTCGCTTCAAAAATATGGAATAACAGTTGAATTTTTTCAAGCGCTCAAAAACAGGCGTCAATTTTCAAGACTTGCCAAGAGTGAATTAAAAAAAAAGTGATTTGAAATATAAAACATAAAATTGCCAACGAAAAATGGAAAAATAAAGGTGAGAAACAAAACTAAACTACAGTAGAGTGGAAAAAGACGAGTTATAGTTTGTTTATTTACGTCGCACTAGAGCTGTACAATGAGCTATTGGCGACTGTCTGGGAAACATCCCTGAGGATGATCTGGAGACATGGCATCACAATTTTGATCCTCTGCGGAGGGGATGGCTCCCCATCTTTGGTAACCCAACGACCAGCTCTCGAAGTCGAACACTTTACGGTTGGCGAAAAACAGAACAAGAAAACCACAGAGGCCGCGAGAAATGCATTTCCAAATTTTTAAAATTATTTGATTGTATGCCTCCTATTCTCTACAATAGTATTATTATATATAATGTACTCGTATCAATTAACAATGTATTCATATATGTTATCAATAACAAAATTAATGAAAATTTTCATTTTAATACGATTTTTTTTTTAAAATCATAAGTTAAAAATATTTTTTATTTGTACAGGATAACCGGATATGGAACGAATCGGTTTTTAAATTCATTCAACTATTTTCAAAGTGATGCTTTTCTTCCTGTGATTTACTTAAAAAATTTTATTTTTCATTTCTATTTCCCCGTTTAGACCATAGAACACACATTAAAACTTTGATTCCCAAATGGGATTCCGCGGAACCCTAAGCTTCCTTGGAAGGGTCACTAGGGTTCCGAGAGTTACGAAATTTTTTTTAAAAATCAATTATGATTTTCTAAACCTGCAATTTCTAACTATATATAAGAATCTAATGATGGTGTAGCAGTTTTCCATTGTAGTTGGTACATTTTTATTGGTCAGAAAATCACGTGGTAGGGTCTAGTTTTCCCTCATATTTTAAGATAAAGTAGTTATTTAAAAAGGTTTCTAATCTTATCAACCGTTTTACAATGATTATTTTTCGTGCAAATAAGATGCTGTTATAATTACAGTTAAAGAGTTTCGTTAAATGATTTAGAACAACTTAACGATTAGCTTCAAGCACAATATGATGCACCGCTCGTTTGGTAAGCGAAAATAGGGAGACTTCGAAAATTTACGTTAGCTTCCGTACGCTCCCGTATGTAAGATTTTGAGCATTTGCGCATGCGCACTTCTAGTGCGCATTCGCCCGTGAAAAATTATATCAAACTTAAGTAAGTGAAAATTAGATATTTTAATGAAAGATATCTTTTGTTTAAAGATATAAGATATTAAGTTAAAACCGCTAACGTAGTGGAATATCATTTTAACTTAGACCATAAAATCACAACAAACACTTAAAATGGACGTAGACTATCTCTTTAAAGCTGTGGCAGACGATTCAAGAAGCTTTGCTCTACGGAAAACTGCGGTTCTGGGAGCAGAAAAATGTGATAGAATATAGATTTTGATGAATTCAGCGATAAAAAAGGCAGCTAATTATTAATATTATAAATATTTAAAAATATTATTATTGAACTTCTATTGATTATTCAACTTCTTTCAACTAAATTATATAGTTAAAATAAATATAATTTATAATTTTAAAATAGCGAAAACTTATCAAATTTCTTACGGATCTAGTACAATTAATATAATGTTAAATAAAAACCAATAAAATTATTTATTTATTGAATGAACCAATGTTTAGTAAGGTCACGCGATTCATATCTAAATTTCATCAATACAGTTCTTCAAATTCGCTTTCCATATCCATGTTTTTAGTTCGAAGGTAGCTTTAAACAGAAAACAACATTTAACAGCTTAACGTGCTTGTCTTTGTAGCGTAAATCACGCCAATATAACGTAAAGATACGTAGCATCCAAAGCAAACACGAGCATGCGCAGTTGACTATCTAGAACGGATGCTGACGTAAAAGTGTGAAATCGCCGTAATATTAAATTACGGTTGTAAGCTGGCCAAATTTGTTTCAACAATATATACTTTTGTATAATGGTATAACAATATAAATGTTATTTTGAAAAATGATAACTTAAAAAAATTACTTCTGTTCACCAATAAATCTAAATATTTATAAACTCAAGCGTAAGCAACGAGAATTCTTTTTATATATGTTAAATGAATAAAATCTACTTCTGTCGAAAAACTGTTTTCTGCCAAGAAACAAAAATTATGGCAAAACAATCATCGGTGTTGGTGAGCGGCAGCGAACATTGGTGCTTAGCTCCATAGTAATTTATATCCGATTAATTGTCCATTATTTATTTAATATTTCAGTTATTTTTTATAAAATTATTTAGTAATTAAAATACTTGACGAGAAAGAAAAGCAAAATTTTGAAAAAAAAGCTCTAATAACAATACGTTGAATTAATCATGAAAAAAAAGTGCATTTATTTATGAAAAATTGAACTAGTATATCGCATAAAATAAAAATAACCAAATACAACAATGAAATAAATATCTGTCTCTGATAGGCATTCTCAACATTTATTTTAGTCCTTTTTGTTTCAATGGAAACCATATTTTAGCATATTTATATTCAGTTTATGCATAAACTAGGCTAGATGCCGCTCCACACATGTAAATTCAACTGTCTGACATAATAATACTGATAAAATGATACGATGAAAAAATTTAATTTTTCATTCATAACTTAAGTATTTTTAAAATAATAATTACTGTTTTCATTTATTTATTAAGTCTCTGGGTAGTTAAAAAAAGGTCAATCATTTAGGGTTCCATATTCGAAAAAAATTAGGAACCGCTGCATTGCCACCTGTTGCCAGGTTAAAACTTAATTCTTTTTCAACCTTGCCGAGATTGCAATTTTAGTGAATCATTATTTGTTTCAATATTATAAAAAAGCGATAAAAAAATGAGATTGAGTTATGATTACAAATTTCGATACAGATAAAGTAACATCAAAGGATTGGAGCGTCTTTATCTGCTTGATTAGGATGAAATGCAATTGATGAGAGAAAATTGATAGGTTAGATAAAGATACAGTTAACTTGTATCTTTATCAATCCATTCATATATCTGCTTTACGTCAGATTCTGGAAGGGAAGAAAAACAAAAAGTGTTTGTATTAAATGTTTTTTCCAGAATTTAAAAAGTGACAGCACTAACCTGTACGTAAGCCAAGAGAAATCGAAACAGATGATTTCGTTGTGAAATATTAGGCAGGATACGTCCGATAGGTACCAGCATTTTTTAATCTGTACCTAGTTTTAAATACTTACAATCAGATACTACTTGTCAAAATAATATTTTACCTGGAGTTAAAAATAGAATTGTGTCTGCCAATAAAGCCTTTCATGGGTTTAAAAAGTCTTTTCAAGTCACAATTGGGTACTTGCACTTCAAGAAGAAGAAGACATTCCATACCCACACATGCGACCTATGACGTCAGCGCGAGCTTATCTTTATCAATAAAATGGCGTATTAAAGTTGAGCTAAGTTTCTCTACATAAGTTTGAATGTCAATTAAGGATAAGTTAATTAACAGAGAGTTACACACGTCGAATTAATTGAAATATAATTCTCTCTCGTCTACTTCTACTTGACTTAGATTTATTATTTGTTTATGTATTTTAATGTAACAGTGATATATTGTTGTTTTGTGTACCTGGCAACTTCGATACATAATTAGTTTGTTTATATTCCACATGGCTTCGTACCTGTCTTTGTGTTAAGTCGTTAAGTCTCTATGTAAATATATAGTGAAAGAATTGAAATCTTGGTGAAAAAATTTTAGAATGTGTCACGTAAGAGAATCGATACTTGATGGGCTTGGGTTACTCGAAATAGAATGGAAAGAACAAAGTTGATAACGTAAACAAATGCCTCGTTTCAACAACCAATCAGGATCGAGATACCCACACTACGTCACTTCACTTGCAGGTATCCCATTAATTTGAAGAAAAACTAAATTCGTGTAATACAAAACCTTTAGCAGGTTTATGGCTTGGAGATTAACAAGATATGAAGTAGCCCATTTGCATACATTTGAGTAAAAGATTTAAAGGGCTATTCTTGGAGTAGTAAAAAAATTATTATTGAAGATTATACAATACAGAAATTTATAAATGTTTTAAGGTCCCAGACATTATAACAAAAAAAAAGTAAATAATCCAGATTAATAGACTTTACTGGACTGATGATCATATTAGAATGGATGATTTGAACCTTGGCTTAGACGCAAGAAAATGATGACCCAAGTTGCGATGTGTGAATAGACGCAGTTGAGAGATTTTAGAATCCTCAGCGTTAAGAACTGGAAGATCATTGTCACCTAGAGAAATACTAGAAAATCTCTCCAAAGAAAAGCTTTGACTTACTCTGGGCTGTCGTGCTATTAAGAATGATGATGAACACTAACTTGAAATAGCCTATACTTTTTTTAAAAATGGGCGTGTCTAAGTTACATGATTTCTCCACTATCCCTATACGTTTCAATGCTATCCAGAAACCTTGCTTTTTCCCAACGCCAGTACATCCCCATTTCTAAAGGTATTGCCATGGGGAAAAAAGCAAAATGTTCCGAAACCATAGTAACGGAGACTGGAGAAGTGTGAAGAGTGGGAAAATCGTGTAACCTTTAGACGCCTAGTCTATTTACAAAGAATGAAACTCTATTACACCTAGGGTGACTAAAATAATAGTTTTCTTAATCGTTTGTATCCAGTTTTTCTTCGTTTCGATGTCGAAATTTTGATTACTAGTTTAGGGAACCAACTTCTCCCCAACAAACTTATAAATAAATAACTGCAATACATTCACGCTCAGTGGCGTGCAAAGGGTGTGATGATACTTGGAAAAACTCCTCAATGAGATGCTTTTTAAGAAAGAAATATACCGTATATCCCGGGGTATAAGTGACTGTCCCAAAATTTTACAAAAATCAAGAGATCGACTTATTGCAGTATCACACGGATCCCACTCTGCGATGGATTCTTCTTCATTCTCATCTGCTGAGTCTCCCAAAAATCCCTCCTCATTCTACACTCTTTAAAAAATAAAAATAAAAATCATATTTGAGTCCACATGTTGCCATACGCCTACTATTATTTGACACATGCTGTTTTTGTAAAAAGAAAATTCTCCTTTTATCAACCATATTCATTCCAAGACGATTGATTTTAGAAATTTCCATATTTGATCTTTTCGGTAGTCGACTTATACTCCCGACAGACCAGAAGTTTTTTTTATCTCGTAATCATAAATGAGATGTCGACTTATCCTACGGATCGAGCTATACAGCGAGATATACGGTAATTATTAGAAAGGCAAAGCTAGCCAAATTAATTCAATTAAAAAAAAACAATGGGAAAGTGAATATTTACAAAAATCTAAATACATATTAATACATATCGTTTCAAATGCCCCTTGCTAATACTAGCAAGCTTGCTTGGTGAAACCAAGCAAATTTTTAAAGCAGAGGATGCGTTTCTTGTTTCTCAGTGGCGCCATCTATGTTCAAGAATGCGAGTTCAACCACACACATATCACTACTTTATAGGGAAGAACCATTCATACATCCATTCATCCTCAGATAGTAATTTTGACCTGAATCAGAGAACGATCAATCTTCAATTCAGTCCCCTCAGAGGTATGATTTAAAATAAAAAATGGGAACGTGGAGAATTTTGTGACCCAACAAATGCAACGGGCACCAATCACCATTTACTACAAGGGGAATCTTCGGCCGGTGGGGTTCGAACTCACGACATGGGCTCAACGACCCACGAAGCGCGCTATCGCGGCATCATATTAATACATTTACTTAATAATATATTTTTCTTATAAAAAAATGTAAATGTTAATTATTTTATGACAAAAAATTTAATACTTCAAACTTATTAAAAATATTCTTAAGGTTTTTCTTGAATCTTAAAAATATTTGAATTTTGAAAACCTATAATTTCATAATTACTTTTGTTTAAAAATCATATATTAGTGTCTGATCATAATGCGCTAATATATGTCTAAAAATCATATAATAGTGCACAGTTATTTGCCTGAGCCAATTATTTACACGACAAAAAAATTTAATTTCAAAACAAAATGCAGTTTAATTACACATTTTAAATATATAATACATTTTTACGTTAAAGTAATAATGCGTGACGTAATAATACAATAATACATAATACTAAGGCTCCTATACTATCAGTATAGGAGCGTCTATAGCATAGATTCTCAACCTTTTTAACGTTACCGCCCCCTTAAGGAGCAAAAATCATTTCAAAGCCCCCCGTTGTGAAAATCCAGTTATTTAGAGCATGGTGACGGAGCGAGGTGTGCTGAATTATAAGAGGCAACATTAAGCAATTTATTAGGAGTTACATTTGTTTGGTTTTAACAAATAATGTGTACATTAACTCGATACTTTTCTCATGGCAAGTAATCGCAGTCTATTTGTTCTAATTAAAATAAATACGGTAATAAAAAAATACAAAAAGCCTATGCTTAAAATCAATCATTTATTCTTAATTAGATAATTAAAAACACACCCAAAATAGTTTTTTTTACACTAAAAAGTAGTATCAACGAGACATTCGTTTCTTAACGTTTGGTTCAATACTTTAAGTGTGGTGACGACGCTAGTCCCCTCGTTACACAATTTCGAGTTGATTTCTCTTTTTTGTGTGACAAGATCCGTAACAGCACTGAATCCACGTTCGACAAGGTAGGAGGAAGGGAAGACATTAAAAAATTTTTAACGATAGTCCGCAGTCCAGGGTAGAGGAGACAAAATTCTGTGAGACGATCATCACTTCAAAGTTTCATTAGTTGAAAGTTCGACCAATTCCTCATAAATCTGAACCTCTGCTGTTTCAATATTCACAAAAAGGTTCATAACCCATTGAGGGACTTCCAGGGAACAAAAAATCTTTAAAACGGTCAGAAAAGTCCACGAGTAAAGAGTCAAGGTGTTGACAATATTCTTGTGAATCATCAGAGCGAATTTCACCTGCTTCACTGAACTCATTCCAACCAAAATTCTGCTTCCACAAAATGAGTTTTTTCAGAAAGGCAGAAATGACTGATTTTATAGGGATCAAATTGAGCTCGTCGGCATGAAGTTGTAAATTTATGCCATTAAATTATAATAATATAATCAGCCAAAGTCTTTCGCCAATTCTAGCAATCTGTCTCTCAGAGCTACATCTCTGTTTTAGAGAAACTTAAGCACAGAGTCAAAAAGATTCCAAACCCTATTGAGACAGACGCCTTTGGAAAGTCAGAGAATCTCGGTGTGTAGTAGCAAACGATTGAATACTTCATTATACACAGTTGTATGAATAATCAATCGTTGAGAGCATTACTGCGAATTTTGTTCACAGCAAATATAACATATTGCAATAACTGATGCAAACGGTCTCTGATATTTTTTCCCACTAAATGCTGTCGGTGAATCAGGCAGAGACAGCTAAAATATCTGGTATTTCCCTTTACAAAAGGGCGATGTCGACCCACCATTGCAGGATCTCCATCAGTGGCAATCGACATAATATTCGCAAGAGGAATGTTTTTCTCTGTAAAATAATCTTGAACAGTATTAAAAACAGACTTACTTTTAGTATCTACAATCAAGCATCTTGCAAAAAGTATCTTGTGACTACTTTTTCCTACCTTTCCAAACCGGATCTACGCCTACAGTAAAGCTTACATTGAATGGCAAGGTTGATTCCTCAACTTGAAGGAAATATTCGTTGGATATCAAAAGTTTGCTTAAAGAAGCTTCAACATCTTCGGCCATCTCACCATTTCGTAACCCCCACTGTATCGTTGCTTAATGGGATATTTCGGATTACATTGGATGTGGCTGGATGGCGTAAAACTGTTTCTAAAACTTGACAACCGGCAGTATCAGCTCTGATCCGATAGTATGAACCTTCCCAGAATTAGCAATAAATTTTGATATATTATAAGAGGCTATCAAACCATCGTCGCATTTTTGTGATGAGATTGCTAGCAACCCGGAGACCGAAGGTGCTTTCAGAAACTTGTCTTTGATGTTCGCGAAAAATGACAAATCTTTATTTTGTTTGTCAGGATGAGTTTTTTGCAAATGCTCCTGCTAGCTGAAGTATTTAATTGTCTCATTAGATAAAACTTTGTTACAAAGTAAACACATGGGCAGTTGAGAGTTCAACAGCGATTGAACAAATCCGAACTTCAAGTGCGTGGCACGGTATTGATGGTACTTCTTTTTGTTAACCAACATTGTTGGTGGCAGCAAAGTACAAACGATGAAAGAAAATCAATTATTTCTCCAAATTAATAAATAATTTATGGTAAGGAACTAATTCGCGCATATACCTGGCCAAATAAACAATGAGATTGAATCGAAACTAGGGAAAAAACTGTAAGGAAGGTAACGAAAATCATCATAAGAAACACGAGTCAAATCAAACATTCATACCGAAAGCTCATGCTCTTCAATTTCCGTCAAATGACTTGAATGAGTCAGAGCCATTCGCGAAATAGCTATGATGAATCAGAGGCAAAATCTACAGACTCATGAGCTGCGCTGTGCTGGTTCGGAACGGAGAAAGGGTGTCGTATAAGTTCGTTTTATCGGTGGTACAAAAGATGTAAGAATCTTAATTTATTTTGTTAGTTTAATCTGAATTTTCCTTTAATATTAATTTTAGATTAATTTTATTTATTAAGTAAATTTACTTTAGTAATTTTATTTGTAAGTTTTAAAATTAAATTTGAATGACAAAAGTGCTCATCGCCCCCCTACCGCCCAAAACATGCCCAACGCCCCCCTAGCGCCCAAAACAAGTTCACCGCCCCTCAGCGTACTCCCAACGCCCCCAGGGGGGCGGTATCGCCCCCGTTGAGAAACAATGGTCTATAGTATAGACTATGAATAGTCTAATTCAGGGGCTCTACATAATACTAAATAATAATAATACATTTTAAATTTCGGTGTCCTTAATGGATGATTGGGTGCTCCCTTTGGCCGAATGCCTGTTTCAGTTGCCCCTACCGCTCTGCCCGTCATAAGTATAGAATAGTAGGTCAAACATGCAACTAGAATCTGATTTAATTCGGATAAATATAAACTTATTTTTTTAATATTTGATAATATGAGCTGATAAAAAACAATAACAAAACGTAAATACAAATCAAGAGAGTTTCACGTTTTCAACAACTTAGCAATCAAATATCTAATTTTAGCTGATTTTGCTTAGGAATATTTTTAAATATTATCGAAGGATTCAAAATATTTACGAAGGTATTGAATTTAGAACATGAAAATAAAGTTATACTTCACAGATAAAATGTTTTCAGAATAAAATCAGATGGAAAGTTATAAATATTTGGCAAGAATTATCTCTGTACTTGAACTTAGGAGTGTAAGTACAGCATGCATATTTTTCACCTATGAGACTATCAGTTTGTTATAAGTGTTTTTCTAACATTCTAAAAATTAATAACCACTTAAAAAACACATTAAGCATCAGTTTTTTCTTTCAAAATAACCTGTTACGTAAAGCTAAATTGTTTTTCTTTCCTCCTATATCATAAGTGTTTAGAAACATTTTCCAAGTTTATACAAAGGGCTTATTTTTATCATGAAAATCTATGAGAAAAAATATATCATGATTACTTAACGAAACTTTCTTTTTATTCTATTATTATTATTGGTTTACATCAGTCATCACCAAAATGCATCTTTCAATACGAAGATTTCGCATAGTTATGTTAGATTCTGTACGTTCCCGCGCGCATGATTTGAAGCAGCTAGGCATACTTGGGTATAATATAGCCTACGTCACAGGTTGTGTTGTTCCTACTAAATTTAACCCATGAACGGCATTTTCTGCGAGCCTAACTTCAAGCCACAAATAAACAAACGAAGTGTTCGATCGTTTAAATAGCTGCTCGCCAGATTTTATTGCACTATAAAGAAAAGTTATTGAAACTAAATACAACTAAATAAACAACAACAACTAAAACAAATAACAACAACTACTAATAACAATAACTAAATAAACAGCAACTAAATTCCATTCGTTTAGCATTGCGTCATATGTTGTTCCTACTAAATCGAACTAGTTGTTTTTTTTTCATATTATACCCACTTGCGCCATTTTCCCCCTCCTTTTTTCCCTTTTTTAAATAGATTTTTCGCATCGTTACGTTTTTTTTTTTTTTTTTTTTTGCGTGGTTTTACAGAGCTACAAGCATGCTGTTCGTACCTGTGGAATATTGTTTTCTATTTAAACCTACCTTCAAATTAACAACATGGTTACATATTACGGTTAGATCAAGAAGAACGCCTACACAGAATGAAAATGGAGGTTTCATTATTACAAAATATTAAAATGAATGATGTGATTTTACAACAATGAGAAAACTGCAAGTGACGTAGTGTGGGTATCTCGATCTTGATTGGTGGTTGAAACGTGACAATTGTTTGCGTTAGCAACTGTTCTTTCCATTCTATTTCGAATAAGCCAAGCCTTGTCAAGTTCCAATTCTCTTAAGTGACGCATTCTACATTCTTTCTCAAAGATGTTCTTTTCCTGTACATTTCTTACTTAACACAAAGACAGACACGAAGTCATGTAGAACATAAACAAGCAAATTGTGCATCGAAGTTGTCAATTAAGAGGTTGAGGATAACCTTTGACCAGAGGGGCTTAATGAGGATGGGTCATTGAGCTCCCACTTCCCATCTGTTTGGGGACGATACTTCATTATTTCCTGTTCAACTTTGAGAAAAATCTCAGTTAAGAGGTTGAGGAAAACTTTTGACCAGAGGATGGTTCATTTAGTTCCTACTCTTTTAGTTTGGGATAGGTTTAAAATACTTTAGTTTTGATTGGATCTTTATTTTGAGCTTAAAATGATTGGATATTATTGATTGCTAAAATGATAAGGGGGAGGGTTTTTCAAAGACAGTAAAAAAAAGAAAATTCCTGGAAGGAAAGGGGTGAAAAATAGGTTTTAACATAGGTAATTTAATTTTAACATGAAAAGAAATAAAAGATGATGTTCACAGAAATGGTTTCACATTCTTCATTACTCTGTCTTAATGTGTGATATCTATTTAAGAATTCATATGATGAAAGAGTACTTTATATACCTCCACTTTTCTATTGATTATTTAAGAACCTAAATAAGAAGGTATTTTAGGTTACACATTTGTGAAATCTAATATTATTCACAGTCTTTTATTCTAACCACTCTTCAAGGCGGCTACTTCATACTTCTTCTTCCTCTTTTCAAGCACTACAGCAGATTCGCAGTCACAATGTCAAGAAACTTAATACGTTTCATCTAGAATCCAGGTATATTTACTCAATTAGCTTACATTTTTTCACTGATTATGGCTATTTGACGCACAAAATATGGAATGTGGATAGCATGTTCTTTTTTGAAAAACTATTAAAAACCTGAAAAATGTGAAAATTAAAATACGATTCGTAATGAGAAAAGTAGGAACTTCTCATTTTTTGATATTGAAACATTTTATTATTTTATTTGAAGCACTTATACATGAAATAATTATAATATTATTATAATTCATATTATCATAATTAATGTTATAATGTTTATTAATAATGGAATTAATAGTATTATCGATTTTTTTCTCCTTTCGAATAGTGAGGTTTTACTTTGTGTTTAACTACGAAACGCGGCATTCATTGTTAAATTACCATATCTGAAAAAAAAAAATCTTTAGTCTGTTCATTTTTTACAATTAAAATAATTGTTTTCCCCCTTGGAAAAGTATTAAAATAATTTTTGGTTCAAATTTATTGTATAAATATATTGTGGTAAATATGTTTTACTTTATAAATTATTCACACATTTCTTTCGGTTATTATTATTAATAATAAATATTATTGACTGCTTATCATAAGTTTGTAATTTATTTATTGATTAATAAACTGAGTAGTGCATTGACTGACTTGACCATTCAGTGACTGGCTTGACCATTCAATAATTCGGCCGACTAGTTCTTTTCACTAGTTCTTTCAACGATTCCCTTCCTCGCGCTCCTCACTAATTTATTCTTTTATTCACTCGCTATATCATACGCAAAGTAATTTAAAGCAAACGCGAAAAAAATTCTAAGACAATGATTTTGCATAAAATATATCATTATCACCAAAAAAGTGATCGAACGTCACTGTTATACAAAGTTGCTGAGCAATTGCTTGCAAAATTGTTTATAACATAAAATTGAATAACACTTACAGAGTCATGCTTTTTTTATAAAATCTATAATAAAAAAATAATTGTAGAATCATGTTTAAGTTATGGAATTTTATAACTCTGCTCTGCGTAACTAATTTGCAGTGGAAAGTCATAAAAGTTAAGCAGTTTTTAAGTGAATCAAACGTAATTTAGTCCAGTAAATATAGTGAAAAACGGTTGTATCTTCAGAAAATTAATACCCAAGACATTTTTTTGACCAAAAGCTTTGTTATACATAATACTTTATTATATAAATGATATCGGAAAATACTTCCCTACTCTTCTCTTCCCCTCTTTTTTGAGGGAATGATTCGAGGAGGAGAATTGAAATTTTTTCTAAACTGGCAAGTGAGGAGTTGTCTCCCATGCATTTTTTGAGGCTGAATCGAATTTTCGATTCGGAATCGTTTGCTGAATCGATTCCGAGACTATGAGACTAACAGCTTTTTTTATGAACAAAAAGTATAAATTTTTACTTGTACCTGATATGCATCTAATATTGCTATCTAAGCAAGTGAGACATTGTTCCTCAAGTATTCCTAACGCGAAATCAAAAGACTATGCACAAGTCTATTGAATAAGTAGTTCAGAAGTTGCATGAGTCTCTTATGTATAAAATGTGCTTCTTTTGACACGTGCTTATGTATATACTGCACATTGTTATCCAGGTAGTAGCTGAGCATGTAAAGTACAATGCTGAATTGAATAAAATCAATTTAGAGATGATCGGACTGTTGACTCGTGTATAGTCTTATTAGATTTAATGGGAAACAATGTCTCACTTGATCAGATAGCAGTATCAGATGCATTAATAAGTACGAGTGCAAATTTATACTTTTTATACATAAAAACATTATACATTTTAAACTATAAATCCAATCATCTCGGAATTGGTCTCATTCAATTCAACGTAAAAAATTAACCCACTTAACTCTTCGGAAGAAATTCGATTCTCCCCGACAAATCACCCCTATTTCCCTCTCAAAAAAGGGGGAAGCACAGAGAGGAAAGTTGGAGAATTTTACGGTATGATTCATAATTACATAACAAAGTTTTCTATGAGAAAAATCTTCGTTATTAATTTTTCCGAAGGAAAAGTTCATTATACTGAACATAATTGATAATTGCGGCTGGCAGTAATATTGTTTTACTGTTGTAATTCATTCACGTCACACTAGAGCTGCACAATGGGCTATTGACGCCGGTCTGGGAAACATCTCTGACGATGATCCGAAGACCTGCCATCACAATTTTGATCCTCTGCAGAAGAACCCCGCTTCGGTAGCCCGACGACCTGACCTCAGCGTGAAGGCGAACACTTTACGGTAGAACAGTTTAACGCGGATCAATACCGCACACCCTCGAACACTTCACAGACCAGGGCCGGCCCTAGACATTTTGGTGCTCCGGTCAAAACCTTAATTTTGCACCCCCCCCCCTTTTTTTTTAAAGTAAATCTCATGCGACCATATCAGAAAGTTAAGAAAACATTGAAAAAAAATATTTAAAAAAACGTTTTATTAAAAACTCAATCATCAGATAACAAGATAAGCAATTTAGCACTTAAGGCAAAAAAAACAAAAATTAAAGTGTAGTAATGCTAACTAAACTACTATCCCATATTATAAATAAATTCTAACTAACCAAAGTAATTAAAATGCCCTTTTTCTAACTTTTCTTTCGGCAAACTCACGAACCAGTGATTTCAAGTCTAATTTCTCACTAATTTGGTGTTCTATAGCTATCATTGCCAATATCCATTGAGACGATTTTGCGACTGCATTGTTCTGAGACAATTTTTTATTATTTTTTGTTTTGAAAAGCTTCTTTCCCCTATAGCCACAGTGACTGGCAATGTAAGTAGGATTCTTAATGCTATGATGAGGTTTGGTGCGAATTTAAGTGTAGCGATAAACTTGAGAACTTCAACAGGGGTTTCCTTTTTTGTTAATAATGACGAAACAATGCTTATTTCATCGGCTAGTTCCAGGGCGTTAAGATCGCTTGAATTTCCATCAGTTAAAACTACTTCCAAATCTTTGCAATGAGCCAGTAGCTTATTTCTGGGAATGTCTTTTAGACCAAAAATATTATACAAAAAGCTGAATTAATTACTGTGAGTATTTAGCAAATTATATCTGGTTTCCAAGGCATTTATTGCTTGATCTATGTGAAAAAAATATATTTTATATTTCTGTTTGAGTTCTTGAACGGGTTCATCCGAGCCCTCATACAAAAACTTTCTTGTTTTGCTTCTGATACGATGACGTGGTGTGGTGGTTTCGAAATAAGCTTCCACGTCAATCTCTGAAGCAAGCTCGGTTGCTTCTAAAATGATGCTTTCAAAAGTTTCATCTGATCTCTAGTTTTCAAAGAAGAGTTTGCAGTTGCTAAGCATATCAATAGCTTGTGACATATCAAAATTTACAGTTTGCAAAAGTTTGCTAATGGGGTTAATATGACTCAAAATTTTGCACCAGATCACAACAGAGCATATAAATTTGAACTGCTTCAAATTATTTAATAATCCGCTAGCCTCGTCTCTGATCATATTATCGATTTCTGAATCTTTATATATGCTGTACAACATCGTGAATTGGACCAATTTGAAACCGCAGAGCTTTTAATGAGTTGACCCGACTTTCCCATCGCGTATCACTCAATGGTTTTAGGGTGTAAGTATCAATATATTTCCGTAATATTGCCCAACGAAAAGGAGAGGAAGAAAAAAATGTATATAACTTTTGAACAATATTGAAGAAGTTGGCTGCCTCAAACGAGGATTTTGCCATATCGTTTACAACCAAATTTAGCGAATGGCTGTTGTATGGAACATAAAATGCTCTGGGGTTTATATTTCCGATTCTTGTTTGTCCCAGCACGCAGCATTGACTCGCGTTTGCTTTGGCGCCTTTAAATTCTTGTGGTGTCTGTCATTTTTAAAGGCACATTAGTTATGTGCCTCTAATAAAGGGTGCATTTGGCTTGTACCTTTTATATAAGAGGTACTGTTTTTAGAGTGTACTCCCTACATTTTATTTTTATATTTGTAATATATAACTATCCAATTTTTTTTAATACAAAGGACAAACTAAAACAAACAAAATGAAAAATACTCTGCCAATTTATGGGCATCTAAGCTCACACGATTAACACCAAATCCCCCCTTCATTGTAGGTACCTCCACTGCCCCAAAAAAAAAAATTTATATCACACAAGACATTTTTTGATGTAAACTCTAATTTTTGAAATCCTCCCCCCCCCCTTGTGCGCCAGTGGCTAAAAAAAATACAATGCATTTTATTCAATTCCAGACTCAATTATCTTTCATTTGATACCACACAAGCCATGTTTTGATCTAAACTCTAATTTTTGAAATCTACCCCCACCCTTTCTTTTAGCTTATGTCTGATGGATTTTATTCGTTTTTAAAAATGAAAACAAAAATTAAAACACTTACCTTCACAGAAGCCAAACGCACTGGACAATTTGCACAAGCCATTTTTTAAAGTTTTTTTGCACTAACAATTTAAACAAACTATTTTATTTCGCACCAGCCGAAGTCTAGTGGCAAATAATGCATTGTTTTAAGTCTACTTCCTTTTTATATGCAGTTAAAAAGGGCTGTTAGATCTTGTTTTGCTTGGTTTCAAAATTTTTGTTTCCTGTACAGTCGTTTTGCCACGGGCCGAAAAACTTGTCATTTCTTGAAAGGCGGTGGTTGAGTGGTTTTGTCATGTTGAATTGAATTCAACTAGATGTTGCCTTAATGTTTAAATATATTATATTATTTGAATTATGTGCTTAGAAATAAAATGATAAATTCCGCCTGCAGCCTCTCAATCTTGTCAACTATCATTTTGGCGCCCCTAGATCATTGCGCTCCGCGCGGCCGCCCGGATCGCCCTACCCTGGGGCCGGTCCTGCACAGACTGATCAAAGTGATATCCAACCCACGCATTGACCGCAGCCAGTAATGCTTGACTTCGATAATCAGCTGGGATCCGTGTCTTAATGATCAGTCCACTGCGGGAATTTTGTTTTACATCTATCGTGCACCACTAGAGAGCATTTGGTACCAGAGCTCCAGAGCTGCTGAAAGCTTGACGCATAAGCACCAAAGAACTTTCAGTAGAAATTTCACCGATTCTTTGTGTGTGTTTTGTGTTAGCATTGCTAATTTTGCAAAACTTTTATTGTCATAGATGGCAACACGTTATACTGTTGCCATGGTAATAGCTTGAGTAGTATTTGTCTTAGCGAGGTGGAGTATTGAAGTTAAGCTGTGTTTTTAAAATTTCCCGCATAATCTTTATTTTTTAATTTGAATACGAATTACCTAATATGTGTTTTCTATATCATAAAAATCTCACTATGCGTAGAAATTTGTTATTGTATTTTTGAGACTGAACTTTAGTGTTTGGAGTAACACATTCCATCAGATGTTTTTCTTTGACTGCATAATTTCAGTATGGAGAATGCTCTTAATGAAGATCTTCCTGTGGGGATATATCACACAAAAGACAAAATTAAAAATTTGAAATTTAGGTATACTGAATAAAAAATAGAGTAACGTCTTTAGTAAATAAATTTTTTGATATCACTGGATTTTTTAACTTTTATCCATGCTTGTTATGTTTGAAACGCTTATTGGGGATATGGGGAGATTTCCATATCGTGATCTGTGGCAGAATAATTGCCAAGTCGTGGCAACTTCCGGGTAGCAGCCCGCGAGAATCTACAAAAACATCACAGAAAGGAGTCACAAAGCGATAACGCATGGAAACCCCCAAGCAAGCATCTACAGGTTTTTTAAAAGAAAAAGAACATTACATTTTTTAAAATCTATTTGGCACCTTGGTGATTGTAGGTGGTGCAACAGATCATGATAGGGAAATATCCCTCACTTATTATCCACATGTTTTAGACATTGAATAAAAAGTGTGTTTTAAACATAATAAAAAAAAACATTATTACTCTACCAGTGTTTCCCAAATTCTAAAATCAATGGAAACTGAAGGATACTGGGATTTCTCCCTTACCCTGGTAGTTAATCTTAAGGGTGCCCACAGAGATTTCCTCAGGGGGGATGATGCAAGCAGGAAAAATATCAAATCATCATACTATTTTGAAAAATTGTGAGCAAATATTTTTTTTTATTTTCTGAAAAGTAAATTACCTGGGGGATATTTCAGTATAATAATCAGTCTCTCTAATTATAATCACGAAGGTGCCAAATAGATTTTAAATTTGTACATTAAAAAGAAAACATGTACAGGTATGCTTTTGGGTGGCTGAAGTTATACCTTTCATATTAGACCAAAAATCGCCAAGACATGGTGATTTTTTTTGTCTAGATAGGGATATAGAAATGTTCTCATAGCTATATGTATTGGAAATTTTCGAAAGCAGTTTCAATATTCTAATTTAAACTTTAAAATCAATAAATTTTGACCAGGGAATTAATTTCCCTCTAAGATGGAAAGAAAAGAGGGGGGGGGGGCTTTAAGCAAACTTTTTTGAAAGATATGTATATTAATTTAAATAATAATTAAATATAATGTTTTAACAACTCAATTAATAAAATTACTTGTGAAGTAAATTTTTCTTGACTTAGAATAGATCTTAGATTTTTTAAAATTCAGTTTAATCTTTATAACCTTTCCTTTTGACGTGATAGTTATTAGCTGAGTTAAAATACCTTTTAAACCCATAAATATGCTTCGATAAAGTTAAGACAAATTATTGGGTGTAAAAAATTGAGCAATTTTGATAATTTTTTTTATTGATTATTAAAACTCGGCAGCAAAAACTTCTCTTTTTTATGAAAATTCTTCTTTATAAGCAGTATAAGCTAGACTTAGTAAAAACTTAAATTAAGTGAAAGTTAATATTTTGTAAGAAGTAAGAAATAATTTTAAAAATTTGCTGGTCTTTTTACTATTATTAAAAAAATTGGTGATGCGGACGTAACATATTTTCATTGTTACGTTTATAGCAAATCAAGAACTTGAATATAAAATAAAGTGAATGGTACTCATAGATATAAATAAAATTGAGAGAAACTAATTAATGAAATTCCCAACATTGTGTTCTTTTTAACTATTCCAGAATTCAATTTCATATCACTTTGACTACATTAAGGTTAGTGTTTTCTGATGGTTTTCACTAGCAAGCTGATAATATTTTGATATCTGAACAGATTATTGAAAAGCCTTTCAAAAATTTTATATATGACTTTTTTTATTTGAGATTTATATCAAAATTTTTCTGGTCTGCTAAAAAAGGCTTAACAATGATAGCAAAACTCTAAAAAAAAAATTTTTTTCACTTATTACCAAATTAAGGGATTTCTGATTTTTCCCAATTATAAAGTTAATTAAAAAAAATTTTTACTCTATGATTAAGTTCTAAGAATTATTTACTACTTATTTAATTTCAAAAATTATTTAAAAAAATTTTTGTTACCTTATAAATCTTAATGTTATCATTTCTTACATAAAATATGTATATATATTAAAATATTTATTTAACTTAAATATGTTAATAAAATTCTTTCTTGCTTATCATATACATATTAATAAAATCATTAATACTATTTATCCTTAATATTTCCTTTTGTAATCTCTTATTTATTTACAGTTTCCATCTTGTAAATCTCAATAATTTAAAATCATAGAGCATTGTGTCCGTAATACCAAAAGTTTTATCCAAAGCAAATTAATTTGTGTTCTTCATAATTATTTAAAGTTATAATTTTTAAAACTTGAATATTTTGCAAAATGTTACACTTCTCTGAATATACATTACAAAACTTCAAAATTCAAAACTTTGAAATTTTGGTATAATTCATAGAATTGCATTGTACAATTTTGACCTTTGCATAAGTTATATCCCTAACGATCAGTTTTTATTTTTAATTTTTCCGAAGTCATGAAAGTTTAAAAGATTCAGAACAAATATTGAAAACTTCAGGAGTTATCCCTACAAAAAATATTAAAAGTGCTTGATGATTTTTAACTTAATTATACACATTTCAAAATCTACAAATGTTACATTCGTTACCATGTAATTGCTGCCGGGTGAGAAAGAGTTCTCTTAACACTTGGTTTTGTGTATAGTAAATTAAATAAATTGTTACTGAGGATGCGAAACTTTTAATAATGCTTGTAACAATCTTTATAAATAATTTTTTTATTTATTTATAGATTTTGTTATAAATCAAGTTTGTAGAAAAAGATATTTTATAGATTTCAGTTCGACTGACTTGCTAAATTATTTCTAAAAAAATTTTTGTGTTTCTTTTTTTTTTTTTTTTTTTTAATTATGTGCCCCCTGAAATACAATACCCAGACAGGTTGCTGCTGTTAGATCCATTTCTGAGAAAGAAAATTAACATGCAAGTTTTATTATTAGATTTGACTTTGTTTTTTTTTAAAATAGTTATGTTACGGTTGCACAGTTCAATAAAAATGCACAATTTCATTATTATTATTCTCCATATCTTTTAGGGTAAAAGTTAGAAAAATAGCTAATGCTTGTTTCTCTGAGAAAGATTCTTTTGTATTTGGAAATCCAAATGAACTTGAATTGGTCAATATGATGAAAGCTCCATCTGCTAAATCAGAACAAGAATTTTGCTGGCAGGAAAAAATTGAAAGAAATGTGAGTTTCTTATCTGTTGTGTAACAACTGTCAGAGTTCAAACGAAATGTGTATCTGTTCATGAACTATTACTCAAATTACTTTACCACAAAATTCTTTACCCTACAGAGTATTTTTCATTTTCAAATAAGACTCATTGTAGAATGCTTTTTTTTAAAAATATGGGGTCACAGGGAGGGCAAGTTTGCTCCCACCCATCCACAGGTAAAATGACCTTGGAGAAACTATGGAATGAAATATGGAATTAGATCTCTTCCTACCCAAGTGGAAGAGATAAAGGAAACCTTTTTTTCCAAAATTAAATATCAAATATTAAAAAGTTTTTTTAACAGTTTATGATTACAATCTAGTTTGAATGTTATTATTATTGAATGTTATTATTTGAATGTTATTATTTAATGCATCATTTTTAAATGTGTAAAAACCAAAAAACAACAATTTGGGAGAAAATTTTTTTTTTTTGAGTTTCTTAAATTAACATAATTGTAGTCTGTTATATTGTGTTCCTTTCATAACTTTTTACTTTATTTCATAACCCTTCTGAAAATTCTTAGTTAAAAATTTATTGTTTTAATTTGAAAGCAATAATCCAATCCTTGTCTGATTCTTTTCTTAGTGACAGATTTTTTTAAACTTTTGTTGAATCACTTCACTCTATAGTTATTTCTTGTTAAATTTTTTTTTAATTCTATGAACGTTGAGATATTCCTTAGAAATTGTCATTCCTATTGATTGTAAAGATCGATATTTTGTGAATTATTTTCATACTTACATATTTTAAAAATTTCACTTTTTTATGCTTCTATATTTGTTTTTAAACTTAATCAACCGAATCTTTTTGAGAATTCAAGCATTAGGACTTGAAAAAAAATTTTGAACACACTTTTGTTACACACTTCTTCTACCTGTTACGTTTAGCACAGGTGTGGAGCAGATAATAAGTTCACACAGACGTTGAATTTTAAATGTCTATGTGTGTAACATTGTAGTGTGTCACATGATACTGTCACACCATCTTATTGAATTTATGAGCTGAGACTCTCATCAACGCCACACTGTGCCCAACGTGTTAAATAAAACACGCGAAACAGATTTTTTTTATAGTAAAAAGAACTTCTAGTTTAAATTTCGAAAATTTTTAGAACTAACACTCAAGGTCAAGCAGTTGGATACACGCTTTCATTCGTTGTAATTGATTACAAATACTTAAAACAATCAATAATTATTCAGAAGTTGATTAATATGCAAATAAAAATTATTTGTTTTTAAGTCGGTAGATTGGAAAGCACTGTTTTAAAAATCAGTTTAGGCAGGGTTTGAATTTGTCCTGACTTTCCTGGTATAAAATATTTTTCCTGATGTTTAGTTTTTATCCTGATATTCTTAATTTTGTGTTTGTTCGAAAAATTCCATTTTTTGCATATAGGTTTTCTGGATTTTAAAAAAATTATTTTATAGAATTAAAAGGATTGGATTTTCAATTCAACATTCTTTTATTTTAGTAAAAAATGCTAGTGAAAATCGCATGATTCGATTGTTCAAACTTAGGGACTGTCCACTAATTAAGCACACAATGCAAGCATATAGCTCTACCCCTGCTGGATTCATTGTTTCTGCTTTTTTAAGAATTCAGTCATTTTATGAAAAAGATATTCAATTAACAGTCGTACATTATTAAACTTTTTTGGTGATGATTTCATAGGTCAAGCAGTTATTTATTATTTTCAGCAAATGTTATAACAAATCTTGTAGTGTGAAGTTTTGTAGTTTCACATTTATTGATTTGTCTCTTTCATCTGATTTTAATAATAATCGATTTCAATCAACATTACAGTAATCATAATCACAGAATTTTAAATGGTGAATTGTGGGATTTACAAACATGAAATTACTTTTGTATAAAATTATTAATCAATATATTTACTGTGTATTTGTTTCCAGATTATCGTTCTGGAAATTTTAAATAAAAATATTTTTATAAGAGAATATTAACTTATTTATACCAGTTATTTTCTTAATGCAACAGTACTATAAAAAATTTTCATATTGATCAAACTGCTATAAGCTGTATGCTGAAGTTCCATAACCAAAATTATATTAAAAACTATTGAGACTTTCTGTTCTAACTAAAGTAATTCTGAAATTAAAATTAGTATTTATTATTCTTTTGCGCTAAAATTTGCTCGTATTATGCATATAGTAGAGCAAGATATAGATTTTTTTACTTGGTTGTTTGTCCTTTACTGAAATAGTCTTATATGTATGCTGTTCCAAAAGATGTCCTTATTTTTCTAAAGAAGTGCTGTCCAGATTTTTTCTTTGGCCCACAGCGAGGCCTTGTTTACACTTTTTCTAGAGAATCTGCTTAAATTTTGAGTTAAAACATGTTTTGCTTTTGCTACAAAGTAATAAATTTTTTACGATGCTAGTTGTTATTGTTAAATATATAAATTTTTTTATCGCTAGTTTTACTTGTTTTTATTTTTATCTTTTCAGAAAGAAGGTAATTTAACTGATAATACAGCAAGAAATAATTCTAAAAGTGAAAATCTCATCATTAGTTTGTTTTCATATGTTGATGCTGATATTTTATCTCCAGAATGGAAAGTAATAATTTTATTTCTTTTTTAATAACTTACTGATTATTTGGTGAATTTGTTTGTTTCAGTACCCAATAAATTTCTTTGTTTATTAATTTTATATTAATGTTATTATTTTACGAAGAACAATAATAATTCTTTAATTTTTTTTGATGTTTAGATTGATTTAATTTATTTTGTGTTTTAAAAAAATATTTGTAACCAAATTTATAGATGTTTTTATTATTTTTTAAACATGCAACTTATAGTGTGTTTAACTTTATGTAATTCTTTATTTGGAAAATAATACTATATATTATCCAAAACTTTAGATTTTTGTTTGATATATTTAAGTGCATGAAATATTTTCATAAAGTTCATAAGTATGCAAAAATGTTTATTAAATAATTTTTTTGACTATTTTAATGACTAAATTTGCTATCGAGGAAGGCATAAAAAGTTGAATTAAGGTTAAAAGAACAGATTCGTAAAAAATGGTTTATGTTACAAACTGACTCATGTAAATATGAATAAATATTTCTTAATAATTCCTCATGTTTAAGCCAATTTTTTTTTTAAATTTAGAACTATTTTGTAAGTGGGTGTAAAGTAAGTTCTTTATCAAAGCTTGTCTCCTAAAAGAAGTGAAGTAGTAACTAGTTGTAAATCAGTAGTTGTAATTAAACTACATTTGTAATAAAGTAATTGTAGTTGTAGTAAACTTCATTTGTAATAAAGTAAATTGTAGTTAACTACATAAAATCATAGTTTTTTTTACCACTGCTAATTATTAAAAATTTCTCTAATGTAGTACGCATATCTGATTAGTTTTAATTTAATACTAGTATGCCACACCATTCAGCAGAAAAAGAAACGAATTTGAGAGAATGGTCTTTAAATGATATGTAAAATGAATACATTTGATTGAAATGCAGTTATCATGAATCCATAAGAATAAATTTGTAGGGAGAGCATTATTGGAGTCAAAGTCATGATTAAATAAAAAAAAAACCAATCAGATTGGAAACAACATAAATATTCATGTGTGACATATAGTCAGTGCAAACACTTATTGAAGTTACTATATTACATTTTCATCGTGGCAATGATACTCCCATCTCCTAACCCTCTGTGCTTAGATTTTTCCATCAGGAGTAAAATTGAAATAAATAAAAAATTCCTTTAAAACTTGTTTATTTTACTTTAAACAATAACAATCAATTGCAATTAATAACCATATTTGCTAATACAACAATAGAGCATAGCAAATATTCTTGGGAGATGAGTTTGAAAGATGCACAAAATGAATTTAAAAATAATTCTGTAGAATTTTTTATGATTTTCAATATAAGTATTGAAAATAATGAAAGTAATTATAGATATGTAATAATATAAGTAATATATTAAATGAAATAAAAGCCATTGTCCTGGTATTAATCATACTTAAATTATTTATTGTTTTGTTAAAGCAACTATGTATTGAAAAAACAATTGAGTACTTATAAACATTTTCAGTAGTGACATAAAAAATTGGCGTGATTTAATTTTAGTGTTATTATTTGAATGCATAATACGGTAATTCTATATGATTGTTGTTTATACTTAATTAAGATTTTTTTTGTTCTATATTTTCTCAATAAAGTCTTAAATATGATAATTTTCTGTTATAGGGTATACCACATACTGTGCCAGCATCATCATTAAGCTATATAGAAAAACAAATGTTACAATTGAAACCAAAGACAAGATTACAAACTCATGAAATGAAAACATGGTAGTTTCTTTTAGCTAGATTTTTTTTCGACGTTTCATTGTTGAAGTTTAAATAAATTTTTTTCTACATTATTATGGGTTAATATAGAACCGTAATTTAACTGATAAAGATATATTTTATTTTGTTTAGGCAAAAACCATTATTTTCTGGTGCTAAAAAATTAGTAAAGGAAAAAAGCAATAAGAAAGATGAAACTTTTCCAGTGGGCCAATCTATGATTATTATGGCAGCTCTATATTTTGAAGATAGGTAAGATTTTATTTTAATCACATTACTTTTGGTATATTTTTTAGAAAAAAATAGTATACATTATGGTTTTAAAAAAATTCTAACTAATAGTTTTTTCTAATTAACTGATAATGTTTTAATTCATAGATAACTTTCTTTTTTCAGTTCTTCTATTGAAGAAATACAACTGTGCTCTTTACAATTTGATGATCACGGTACTCTAATTATGGTCCCTGATTTCACAAAACAAAAGTCATATGTATTTTTGAACAGCAGATCAGGTGTTTAAACTTTTATAATTCCTTGTTATTCCTATAATAAGTAAAAAAATATGAGAGCTTCATAAATAGAAAATCAACAATTTCCTGTAAGACCTTTTAAAAAAAGTGTGTGTATGTGTTTCTTTTTTAGTTACTGTTGTCTAATAAGGAAAATTAATAAAGTAATTACTAAAATGTTCTTTAAATTACTCCTACTTACCATTGTGTTACTGTTACTGATTAAAATTAAATTACTTTGACTGTTCAAAGATACTATTGCCAAAGTAATCCACTTATATTTCATTGAGTTTTTTTTTATTAAAGTATAATTATAGTTTTAGGTAAAAAAAAACATTGCTGTGATTCATATCCTTGTGTAGCACATTTTTTATTTCTTTATTTTTGTTTTTATAATTTTTTTGTTCTTGGCAAAGTTTAAATAGGCATCCCTCATTCCTTAAAAAAAATTGTTTTCAAAAATTTAATCTGAAAAAAATTATTAATTTTATTTGTGTCATTTAATTATTCATTACTTATTCGATCTATAGTTGTTTTTAATTTAAATATTACAAGAGTATTGTTTAATCATGATCTTATCTGCATTTCAGAAACATTTGAGTATGAAATTGAAAATGCTTCCCCAGAATTGAGCAAGTAAGTTCAATTTAAATTAAATTAATTTACTGAATATTATTTTTATTCAGTCTGTTTTCTCATTACATTATTTCATTAAAAATATATAAATGAAATGAAGTGCCTAATTAATATGAACAAAATATATTTATTGTTAATTTAGATGACATTATTTAGGTATTTCTCTAAAAATAATATTTGAAGATTATGGTGTTACATATATTATGCATTATTAATGATTTCAGATTTAAAAAAGAGCTATAGCATTTTTACTTTTTTTGTAATATTTATTTAACTTATAAGTAAAGAAATAAATATTTTTTTAAAATTCATCTGAGTTTTAACTAGAAGATTTAAGCAGAGATAGAAAATTAGCTATTACCATCTAATATTTATATAATTTTGCAGTTTGTCATTCTTTTATACAAATTAATTAAAACTAAAATTTTACATCATTTTCGTACCTGAAGTGCTAGTCTATGTCACTTTTGTTCTAGATTTTATGTTGTATTCTGCAATTTCTATGCTATGTAACAAAAATTGCAAACTTTCGCATAAATTTGTTAATTATTTGTTTGAAATTCTTTTTATTTCAGTTCTGCTATTGAACGGGAGAAGTATCTTAAACAAAAGGTACTAATTGTTTTGCTTTTTTTGTATCTTAATCATAAAGTTAAAAAAATAAAATATTTTATTTCTCGAAGAAACTTTGTACTAATCTTTGTTTTTCTCATAAGCATTGTAGTAATCCATTTCATTGTGTTCATTAGATAGCTGAATACAAGAAAAAAGTTAAGGATGTTAATTTTGGACCAGAATTTAAGCCGGTTAGTATTGATAATTTACATACAGTACTATATTTAACTTGCATGATCTGAACTTTGACCAGTAATCAAGAATCTGTTTGGCATCAGTAATGTCTTATTTGTTGGAGCTATAATAATTTCTCATGTTCCCATTGAATATATTTTTTTGATTGCATTCTTAAAGTTAAAACTAATATTCTGTCAGAGTGTACAGTCATCATTTTCAAAATTTTGTGTAATACTTGATAAAACAAACTTAATTTATTTATATCTGCTTATAAGTAACTAAATACTTGCTGCATTTAGGGTTGGAATCAAACATGTGAAAAGTTCGTATAAACATTTTAGTTATTTGACTCTTAAGACATGCTTCTTGCTCTCAAAATGTTTTGTTGCTTATGTAAAGATCTCGTATTTTTAAACAGTTTGATTGAAATCTGTTGAATGCTGAAAAGTAAGGAAATGGGTAAAAATTTATTGAGTAGCTTTTTACATAATGCAGTGGATAATATCATTTGTAGTGGATACTTAGGTAAAAAATGCGAAATTTAGCCAAACATAGAAAGTAGAAAAACACTTAACTTTAAGCTATTGTACACTTCATGAATATTATATACTCATCTCTTAAGCTAACAATGGTGGAATCTTTTTTAAATAATATTTTATCGAAGTTTGAAGTAGATTGAATAGTTATAATGATCTTGCTATGATACAAGTAGTTAAAATATAAAACGTACCTCGGTAATGAAACTGATCAGTAATTTCCATTTTAACATAAATAAAAGTACAGTTTTTATTTATTTATTTGTTTTTGTAAATTGCTGATGCAAATAATTAAGTTATTTGTATTCATATATTCATAGGCATGTCTACAACTCAGACGTTGATCGTGATTTCAAGCTAGATTAAAAACAGCATTATTTTTTTTAAATTATAATTGATTATTATTTTAATTTTTAATTATGCTTGAGAATAAATATAATGTTTTCATAAAATGTATATATTTACTTTTCATTCTGATATAGGATGCGCCAAATGAAACATTACTATCCTTGAATTGTGAAATAGGTGAGTCTCATTTCATAGATATAATGACTTAAACAATCTTGTATTTTGATAACTTAACAATTGTAGTACTTATTGATAATATGAAATGTTGTAATTGTTTTTATAGGCTAGAGACAGACAATTAGTAAAAAAGTGATCTTTAGGATCATACTGGTCGTAGACTTACTACAGTCGAACCTCGTTAAAGCGAAATTGGCGGTATTATCATAATGAATAAAGTGAACCAGATTTCATCTTATCCGATACGTTATGAAACAATTTATTACATACTCTTAATACATATCTACCACATTTATGTACCAAACGAATTAAAATAAGTTTAAAAAATTTTATAACTTTATTTCACAATTTTATTTTAACTATTTTATATATTTGCTCATCTGCTACTTCGAACAAAGGTGGATAATAGAAATAGCATTCCTCAAAATAAATAATTGGTACTTTATTCACATGCTTCTTATCTGTGTTGTGTTCAGTTTCCTTTCATGTTAAGTGATAATCAGCTTGAAAATTTCATGTTAAACATGTAATATATAATAATAATTTGCCGACTCACAGGACCAAACATGTGTTTCATGCATGTAAAGTGATGTTTCACTCATAGAGATTTCATGTTAGTGAGGTTCGACTGTATTATGGTCACAGTCATGACATTGGAAATAACTATTAATGTCTGAACCAAATTGATTTTTCTTCTTTTTTTTATTTAAATATAAGTACTTAATACTATAATTACGAATCTTATTCAAAACTTAGGATTGAAGTTTCTAGATTTATTAAAGTTGAAACTTTAGTCTTATTTTCAGAGTATTATCATTATTTTTGTAATACTAAATAAATAAGTTTTGTAATACACAAATAAAAAGAAAATAAATTTTGGATTGTAAAATACAAAATACCACTTTGAATATTTTCTGACTTTTATTCTGTGAAAATTCTGCTATGCTTACCTGATTTTTTCTTAATATTGGAATAAAAAATATTGTTTATGATGAATACTTAATCAGATCAGATGTGGTTTTCAAATACTATGATGTATTAATAATCTATTAATATTTAATCCCTTTTAATATTATTTTAAAGCTTAAATAACCCATTTTATGTATACTAATTAACAAATTCTAATAATTAGTTATGTAATAGCATCAAAAATATGATAGTAATATTTTCTTTAGATAAATATTCAATTTTTTTGCAATAAACTCTCAAAAAAAGTGAGAACTGTTATTAGGAAATTATTCCCTCAGCAGGAGTATGTTTGTTAATTTCGACCCAATTTTAGGTTTATGACTACTAATGTTCAACTCAATAGCCTTGTAATTTTGAACCCAATCTAGAAGACAAGGGAACTCCTGGATCAAGTATTGAGAGAAATTTGCCTTCGTGGAGGACTTTCTGATGGAACTAACTCGCATTTGCGTTATATGGAGAGGAAAATCTCCAACGGTTAGCCTGACAGCAAGGGAAATCTAACCCATGATCCATCTACCACTGAGGATATTTTATGCCAACTCTTAGGTCGCTGCGAGACGGGTCCAGAATTCATTCTAACCAGGTATGTCTGGGATTCATACCTGGTTCACCTCATTGGAAGGCGAGCACTTTTGAAGATGAAATATGAGAGTTTAAGCTTATCCCAACTCATTTGATATCCTGGAATATGGGCATCAGAAGTATAATAATACTTTTATCTCAAAATTCGAAGCTTTTTGATCACATCGAAAATTTCTGATCACATGAAATATTTCACATATAATTTTTTTTAAGGATATTTAACTACATATTAAAATTTTGTTTAATATCTATTTACTTTAAATTAATAAAGTTATTAAAACAGTTAGTTATAAATATTTTTATTTTTACATTTTTTAGTTTCCGCCAAGAATTTCCCATTTAGTAACTTGTATATTCATTACACAGTGTTGATGCCCAATGGTAATATTTTCTAATTCTCACCTCTCTATATTTTAAGTTTCTCAAAACGGAATAATAATGAGACTTTTCATTAAAGGTTGGAATTCTGATAGTTCTATGGAAGGTGTGACTGAAACATGTGAATGTAAAACAAAAAGTAAAGTAAGTTTTTGTCCAGAAGTGAGCTTTCTTTTCAACGATCTATAAATGTTTTGTTATTTTATTGAAGCTGAGAGTAAAGCTTTTATGAAAAAGAAAATTTTCTTAATTTTTTTTAACATTTAAATTAATAAACTTACTTTTTTTAAACTGTATTGAATTCTTGTTAAGTTAAAAGTTATACAGATGTACAGTGTGCAAACAAACGGACCACTTAGAATAACTTTTGATCTAATGATCGGATCTTCACATTCCAGGACACAATTTTAATGGTTCGAGGTAGTGACCTCGAATTTACTAATTATTTAGAGCGGACGATATTTAACTTACGAAATCAGGCACAAAAAATAACTTTCTCTGAATAAATAAACATACCATTTTTGTTGTTGACAGATTCGGATTTTTGATCACCAAAATATAGTGGCCTCAATCTGGGAAATAGGGTTCCCATAGTTTGGTCAGGAGAGTGCTCCAAAGTTTGGACCTCTTAAGTTGCACTTATTAAAGCATTTGAGGTCCCCCCTTCTAACCATTGAGTTTTAGAACACGAAAATACGATCATTTGATCAAAAGTTATTCAGGGTGGTCCGTTTTTTTTTTTTCGCATTGTGCATAATATCATGTTGATGCTTATGTATTTTAACAATGAAAAATATAAAAAAAAAATAATAAAACAGTAATTGAAAATTATATAAATGCATTTTTCTTAATTTTTTTCAATGTTTGTTCTTTAATTAAGTACTAGAAAAGTTATATTTTTTGTAAGAAAGTATGTTTTAAAACTGAGAAATACATTACAATAACTCTTATTCTTAATGAAAAGCACCATAGAATTTACTTGAAAATAACTTTATTCTTGAACTTGACAGAAAATTGAATTTTACTTTATAGTTAAAATAGAAGAAATTGGCTATATCATTCAAGAATTGTCAAGTAGGAGATCAAATGAATGAATTTTTGCTTCAATTTTCTTGGAAATATTTGTTTTATGTAAAGTTGCGACCCTTGTAATTTAAGAACAGTGTGCAATATAAACAAATGTTTCCAGAGGTAGACTCTAAATATGCTAATCAATTCATGCACATGATATTTTAAATTCCAAAATCAGTCATGAAAATGTTCTGACCCTGAATAAACATTTTTTTTTCATTTTACTGATTCAAATTTTTGACTCTCAAAATATGGAGGCAAGAGATTAGATTTAGGCCAATAGTTTAGGCAAGAAATAGGTCAAAATTTTTGATCCTCTAATGTTAATGTCACTTTTTGCATCTCTGGAACTATTGAAAAAAATCAATAGTTGCATACAGTTATAAAAAGCGTTTATCTAAAGATAACGACTTTGGATAAACGACGACTTTGTAAAAACATAATTAAAGTCTTCCTTACTTTTTATTTATCTACTAAACTAAACTCAGTGGCGCGACAGCCCATAGAGGGCCAAGGCCTACTGTGCCCATCTCAGTCTTCTTGACCTTGGGCTCTGGAGTGCATGAGTAGATGTTCCGGTCAGGTGGTCAGCCGAACGCGGAACCCCCAGTGTTTAGTTCCCAAGCATGCTTGGTACTCATTTATCAACCCACTGAAGGGATGAAAGACTGAGTCAATCTTGCCCGGCCCGAGGATGGAACCAGGGATCTGTGGCATAACAGCGTGAAGCGCTATCGCTCAGCCACCGGCGTCTTTTATTTATCTATTTTACTGAAATTGTCAGAATAGTTTCTGTTTAATCAAAACAGATATTATTTTTAAAATTGTCCTTTGACAGATACCGTTCAAATTTTGGATTTTGTAATTAAAAATTTTTATAATTAATAAAATTTAATAATTTGCTTACCTTGTTATTCTTAAAGTTTTTAATAACGATTAAAAATAATTTTTAAAAAAAATTCTTATTTTTATAATTATTATAAAATATTTCTTTGTATAAATAATTTATATATCTGTGTGCAAAAAGCTTTTGATTCCCTAAAATAGTTTCAGAAATATGGTGAACTATACAAAAAGTGAAATTATCAATAAGGGGAACAAACTTTTGATTACTCTCCAGCCTAAGCTGTTGGTACTATATTTTCGAAATTGAAGCTTCTCCTGTACTCAGAGCCTGATTAAGGCAGGGGCAAACGGGGTAGTTGCCCTGAGCCCCCACATCAGATCGAATAGAAAGTTTATTTTATGTTTTCTTCTTTAATGAACATTTTTTAAACAAAACATCAGTACAGTGTAAAATTCATCAGTTTTATGTTAGCTTCTTCATTAATCTATCTTATGAACACAAAAAATTTATATTTCATAAATCCATGGCTTTCTAAGACGGAATTCAGCTAAATTTTCGTCGTTACGATAGACAAATTTGGCCACTCAATTTTACATATCGCAAAATGTTTACAAAAATACGACTTCTGATTGAGCCATCGTAATTGCGAAAATTTAGCTGAATTCCGCTCTAATGTCAGCGAGGATCTGAATTTTCCGCAACTAGATGACAAAGTTAACAATCAGTTATCTCATTGTTGACCGTTTTATGCATCGTTAATTCAGTTAATAAAAAGAAAATAATAAATTAGTTAAAATAACATTACTTTACATTCTATAATTATAAATTTAAATAGCATTTTTCAAATTTTGGCTCCTCAGATGTGCTATCTCCTTTTAATGATGGACATAGAATTGTCAGAGAAATCAATAAAATGGACAGAACGATATTTCGTCTGGCCATTGTAGAGGGGGGGGGATTTCTAGCCATTTTAGGTTCTAGTCAATTTTCTTGTAATATATGCCGATAATCAGGCTAAAAATTTAAATATTTCCATAAAGTTCGGTTCTTCATTACTGAAGCAGAGGGAGGTCCCCAAAGAAGTTTTTGCACTGGGCCCCAATTAGACTAAGTCAGACCCTGTCTGTACTATGATAGTTAAAATCTCAAATCATTTAGACAAAAAATGTGAGTTTATTCTGTGAAAGTAAATTTTTGTGTCAAAATTTGTAACTTAAAATGTTGTTGTCATTTACAAATTCAGTTTATTTAAGTTCAGTTCCTGGAATTGCATCTTAAACAGGGACGATTTAATCATGCCATTTTTAAATTTGTATTATCTTCTTATTTTTATTCTGTAAATATGTAACCTTGCTTATATAATTTTTTAAAATTGTAATAGGAGAATATTGCTTACTTTGGATATTTATTTTCATTGGATTTCACAGCCAGTACTGATGAAAGTAAGTTCAAATAAATATACCATTTATTCCTTTAACTATGATGAATTTATACCTTTTTTTACTCTTTAATCAAAACAAAAAGTTTTCCTATTTTTTTCTTCTTTAGAAATTTTTAAGTTGATTTTTGGATATTTAATACCATATAATATTATTGAAGAATTGTGACCTGGGACATCAATGCGCACATTATAATTTAAATAAAGTATATAATATTTGCTTTATTTTAAATCATTATTCTGCCAATAGAGTTATATATGTTTAGCCTCTTAATGAAAATAGCCTCACATCCCACCCCTACAAGGAAGTTGAGTATTCCCAATTTTTGAAATCAAAATTCCCTAGTGTACAACTAGTATTAGGGAATTATAGACTTTCTACTTGATAGTGACCTTCTGAACAAGTTTTCACTTGAATAAACGTTTTAGAATAGGATTTATCAGTATATTTTGCAGACATTAATATGCGACAACACCCCACACACCTACTTGTGTGAGTGGGGAATGTGTAAATGAAAAATTAAGTTCTTGTGTTTAAACAGTGTAAATATTTCTTCTAGCAAAATTTTTAATTTTTTAGCTAATTATCTAATTGCCAGAACGACTGAATGGTAATTTTTTTCAGCTCTGAATATTGCTGCAATAGATGCTTGAATCGTTTCGCTTTCAACTGCTAACCACCGTCCAGACCTATAAGCAGGCAGCTGTTTTTAAAAGATTTAGTAATAAAGCTAATATATAATTGACATGAAAAACAATCAGAAATTAAAACTTTTCCGAGAAGTTCATGCATTGGAAGAGCAGATGTTTCAAATGAATCCGTGACATTTTATTGACTAAGTACATACAAAGGTGTATTTGCAAACCAAGAACAGAAAAACTCGAGGGAAAGGCTTAAAATTTTTAAAAAAAAATTGCATTCTATAATTATGTGAATGTATTTGTTCAAAGAACACGCAGATAAAATGAGAGTTAATATTAGTGAATATTAGTGAAATAATTAAACTTAGTGGTATGTTTTTTTAATAGTGTTTTCAAGTGCACAAATCTTAATTGTTTATAAACTTATTTTTAAAATATTTCTCTTTTCTCTCAAGTTTTATTAATTAATTATAAATGAAAAACAGTTTAAAAACTGAATAACGCTATTTGTATCGAATTTTAAGTATTGGGGTATGAGATACTCTGCCCGCTCGCATAACTTTTCAGGATCCGGGCAAAGAAATGCACGTTTAGTTATTCAAATACATTGTAGTTTACAAGAATCGTCAAAATTATAAAGCTAAAAAAATTAATAATTTAACTTTGAAAACATCTTTGCTAAAACAAAAAGAAAATTGTAGCAATTATTAAGTCACACATTTCATTTTTGTGTTTTTTACTATTACATTGCTAAAAATATATTTATTCAATGCATAGTTCTCGTACCTATTAGCTCTGCATTTATTTTATTTCATCTACACTTTAAAAAAAAAAAAAAAACATTTTGTTTGTTTTTATCAATTATGTCTATATTTTTAATTTATTTTAGGTGATTTGGTAGATAAATCTGTCAAAATAATATTTGAAATAACATCAGTTGACTTTTGGGGAAATTTTCGCAATATAGGATATGGATTTGCTGATCTCTTATTAGTGCCAGGTAAAATTTTACTTCAAAATCTATCTTTATCTTCAAACTATAATGTTTATTCCTTAATTTTACTATGAAAATATTTATAAACTTTTTATTTTTTGTTTAGGAAGTTGCTTGGAATAACATTAATAATGTTATTTAACCTAATATGCAATTTTAAAATTCTAACTTTAGCACATTATTTCTGCAATTAGAAACACAAGCATCTGTGATTTTCACCCTAAAATATTTTGTCATATCTTCTGATGTTTAAATAAAATATTCAAACCTCAGAAATTATATAAAAATTTAGAATTTGTCGTTAATGTTATGGTCATTAATAATATCTGGAGAAAAAGATATAATTTTTGAAATTTTTTAAAGTAATGCTATTATTAAACCCATAAGACTAAGTAGAATGAAATAGGTCAGAATAATCAGCACAAACAGAATTGAGGGTTTCTAATATGACCCCCTCCAACAAAAGACCAAGAGAAAACCCCAAAAAGAGAGGAAAAGACTGAGTGAATGAAGACTTTGTCATCCTGAAAGTGTAGAACTGGAGATAAATTTCTGGTAGAAGAGCAGATTGGGAAAAGCTTGGCCCACAAAGAGCTGTTCTGTTAATACTGGTGATGTTTGAAAATTTACGTAAAAGAAACGATAATAGTAAAAAATATTGTGATACCGAAAAACTAAAACAATAATCTGGTACTATATTAATATGTATGCAGTTTTGATTTACTGTAACAGTCAGTGGTAGTAATAAATGTAAATCAAAATATTATAAAGAGGTCAATTTTGTTTTCATCTGTCTGTATAAACTAAACATATTAGTGATTCTTGCCTGCATTAAATAAAATTAAAATCCAAAAAATACTATGATTTTTTAAAAATATGTAATTAAAGAAAAATACTGTATTTAAAATACATCTTTTGAATATTATATTTCATGCAACTAATAAAAGTTACAAATTTTTATATTTAATGCTCCTATTTTTAATAAATTCTAAAATAAAGTAATATAGTAAATTAAGTTATAAGCTAAATCTCCTATTTTAAGTACAATGATAGTGATGAAAATTTCCATTGTTCACAGATTATCCCACTCTTTGTATGAGGAAAATAATTTCAGGAGATTTGCAGGATCTTCAAAGAAAGCAGATAAAAAATATGCATTCTGTACTTCTTGTTTTTTATTTATTATTTTTGATTCATAAATCAGTGTACACTTATATCTTTCAGAAACAAAGTATACCTCATAAAACTAGCTTTACACTTAAAATTATATTGAAATATTGGCTTTTAAACTATTTTTTTAATAGAAAATAAAATATTAACAAAAAGAAATTTTTTATTTTTAGGAAGTGAAGTAATAAATGTTTATACTTGGAGAATTGAGCCAAATGATTTGAAAAGCAAACTTCAGTACTTCTTCATTGGAGGAATGCCTACATTAACAGATTTATCATATGTGATAAAACCTCAAGATGCAAAAGTAAATAAGTTTTTATTGAATTTCTAACTGCTTTTTACAGGCATACAATTGAAATTTGAACACAGCAAAAATATGGTATGCAAACAAGATATATTCTAAATTTTTAAGGATTTTAATAATTTGTTTGATTTTCTTAAAAAATATTGATAAAGGATACATTGAGAAACACTAAGTTACATAAACCTGAAAGATCGCATAAACATTTTAAAATTGTGTCATTAACATTACCTTTAAAGGTTACATACTGTTTGTCTACGATAGGTACTCTGACCGCCACAAAGTCTGCGACTGTCTGGTGCTATGGAATCAAGAAGAGGGCATTTTAGGGAGGGTAGCTTTGATGATAGCTTGCATGGGAAGCATACCAGATTGGCTGACTCAGCCACCAGTAGGAGACTTATTTAATCTGATTCAATACTTTTTTAAAGATTCGCATGGATATTTCTTTCTTACTTAAGAAGATTCTCTTTACTCAATCGGTTGCTATTTTTTATATACAAATGGAAAAAAAAGAAGAAAAAAAGTGAACAAATTCTGACATTAAGGGTAGAGCAGGTTTTTTTAATGTTACTTTTTAATTTTACGTTATTTATTATGAATGTTCATTGATTGTTAGATGGTTTAATTTCCTAACTTGCACATTTTTTAAAGCAGTTAATTTCTTTTATTGAGTTTTCTGGAAAAAGTGAAGTACTTAAACTTATTAACTCTGATTTTAAAAGAAAATAAAACTTTTGCTGAAAATAGAAATAGTTCACGTTATCTGTGCCGAAAAAATATTAAATATCTTTGTTTTTATTATTTATTTTTTACTTTTTTTTAAAACTGTAATCAAGTTACCGCAAATAGGATGAAATCTAAAACTATCAACAAAGATTTTTATCAACACCCATCAAACCATATGAAATTATCAAAGTTTTCTTTTTGTTGCTTAAATTACGTTTTCTTACCCGTATTTTAATGTAACCTGTATAGTTTTTCTCACTATTCATTAAAAAAAATAATTCTAACAGTTTTTTATTAGCAAATTTATTTTTTTTTCTTCATAACCAATTTACTATGTATGATAAATTTATAGATGAGTTATTTATTAATAAAACATAGAGCTTGCTCCATACATATCCTATTTATCAATCATTACATAGAAATAACAATTTTAATTTGTCATTGAGTCAACATTTTAATAGCGGTTACACCCAAAATTTGATATCATAATTTTTACGTTTTTTGAAAAGTATATATTATACAAAACAATAGCCCAAAACGATTTTTTTTAATATAATTTATTTTACAAGATGTTAACAATTAAATTTTAAAGCTCTTTTTAATTAAAAAAATAAATATCTAAGGATAGAATAAATGGATTTTAAAAAATTGTATCTCATTTTACGCGGAAGTAATTGTAAGTTTTTAATAAAATAGTTATAAATAAAATATATTCTTCTAGTTCCAAGTTTGAACTCAAAAAATTATGTAAATAAATTAAAAATAACTAATTATTCATAATATTATTCACCTAAAATTATAAATTTATTATTTAATAGGTTTGTTATTTTGTGAAACTTTAGTTGAGGTTTTTAAATTCCCTCCAAATTAACTGATACAGCGCAATTGAGCGATCAGCGGGGTGGAGTGGCAGAGCGCGCCGCGGTGCAATGTTTCGCGAAAAAAGCTATAACTTTTTATGGAATTAAGATCCTTTTTTTTTTTTTTTTTTTGAAAAGCCATTTTGTTCAGAATAAAATTTACTTTAAAATTAGTTTTGTTTGAACTTTGTACGACATTAACAACATTTTTGTTTTTCATTTTACAACTTACTTTTGCAATAAAAATTAAATTTTTTAAACATTTGTTTTATTATAATTATTTTATCAAAAACTTCAAATATTTCTGTGTAAAATGAGATACATTTTTTTTAAATCTATTTATTCTATCCTTAGATATTTATTTTTTAATTAAAAAGAGCTTTAAAATTTAATTTTTAATATCTTGTGAAATAAATTAAATAAAAAAAAATCGTTTTGGGCTATTGTTTTGTATAATATATACTTTTAAAAAAACAACAAAAAATTTAAAAATTATGATATCAAATTTTGGGTGCAACCGCTATTAAAATTTTGACTCTTATAAAAAAGAGAAAATCGAACGATCTAAACGATGTTTCAGGCACGAATACTTATTTCTCTTCACTTTAGAGCTAACACAACAGACCGAAGAAAGAGGTCTCATTTTCTCTCGCCGAAACCAATTTTAAAGAGGGACCCGCACCCCTACTTGAAATAATCATAACTCGTTACCATAGTCACCGCCACACCTCCAGACAAATGCCTGTCAGAGTACCTATCGTAGACAAACAGTACATTCCACATAAAAATAATAACATTAACAGTTTCTCATCTTATTTCAACAAAGCTTTAAAAACAATATGATCATTAGAAATTTAACTTTACTTTTTCAAATAACTATAGAATTTCCGAAAATTCTCTTTATTGAAATTTTAAAAAGAACACTGGTATCTCTATAAAAAGGTATAAAAGTTTACATTTTTTTAGATAAATTTTGTGTTGGCTTAAGAAAGTATATGAATTAAACATTAAACTTCACAAAATATTTTAAAACCTTTGCATTAACAGAAAGATATGTAAAAAAATTTTTTTAAATACATAACAACTATAATCTATTTACATTTCTAGGATGCTCAATTATCTAAATATGGTTTCCGAACTATAACAAGTGGATCGGTGGAATTGAAATACTCTATCATACGACAAAGTGAGCCAAATTTGTTTTGAAACAAAAAACTGCATGAATTCTTTAAAAAATAATAATAATCTTTTTTTTTCTTTCCAGATTGCAAAACTGTAATTACTTAGGAGCAATGCTGTCTTAAAAGCTGCAAGAAATATAAAGCCTTTCAGTTGTGAATGAACAAAATGTACATACAATATATTTTAACTTAAAAAGAATGCCAATGAAAATAAATTTTAACGATCACTTTTATTTTGTCACTTCTTGTAATTTGTTCATTTTATTCTTTATTATTCAAAACCTTATATTAATCAAAATATAAATGCTTCATGTGATGATGTTCATGATATTCTTTACTAAGAGATTAATGACTAATTTAAAATCAATCGTGTCAAAGTGTACCATTATTTATAAAGCATAACCCTCAATAGTCAACAATTGGCCTGAAAGCAATAAAATCAGAGTCTACTAGAATCATTAGTTTACTTATGTGGAATGATAATTTATGAAATACAATAGGCATCAAGAAAGAAAAATTAACTGCTGACGAGCTATAAGTATATCAAGATATGCTGTGATATCTTATTTATTAAAAGTAGAAAAAAATAGCCTATTTTCTTTTGTATCTATTTTATTGAATACTAAAAAAATAAATTGATAAAAAAAATTTTTTTTGTTTGAATAAAAAAACCTTTTTTTAATAGAATTTGTCTAATGCATTTTATATTTTCTTTTAAATAGCTTCCTTTGTTTTAATAAAAAGGCATATAAATTGTAATGAAAAAATGAATTTGATGCTTCAGTTTTCATTCCTCAACATCTGAAATAATCCAAATTTATTATTCATAATGAGCTTTCATATATGCACTTTATTAATAGTTTTAGATTTTTCATTTACTTAAGTATCAAATTGATATGGTCTTAAACTTGAATTAACAAATATCAATAAAATTTTGTCCTTATTTTATTAAATGTATGCCTACAGTTATGTCTAAAAATTACTAAAAACACCCATTTCAGCAATGTGCTCACTCGCAAGTGATACGATTAGTGCGAGATCAAACTCGTTGTGTGGGCACCCACAGAAATGATTCCCAAATTAAAAAGGCTAAATATTTCAACAGATCATTTGCAGTTGTTAGTTGACACATTAAAATTTTTTGTAAGTTCTCTTTCAAGAAAGCTAGACATTTTCAAAACACCCTTTGAAGGTTGATGAACCCTGTTAGATCTACAAGCTTCAATAAATTTGTAAAATTTAACCAGTTCATATGATTCTTTTTAAAAATAAAAACAATTTTAATATATTTGTTCTGGTAATAATTACAAATTTATTATCATAAAGTAAAATATATCACTGGGTAGTTCTAATTCTGTATAATGCATCTAACTATAAAGGTACCTAATGGATAATAAGCACTACAAAATTAATAGTAAACGTCTTTATTTTCTTAAATTTTTTAATAGTTTGCCAGGTTTTCCTTTAAAAAGGAAATTACAAAATGGATTAACACAAGATGAAGTAGTTATCACATTAGTGCAGAAGATCTTATATCTGAAGTAAATTGATGAATATGAAAATGCAACATAGGTTATTGATGTTAAACAGCTTGACATTTAGCGAAGCGACAGTCCATAGCAAATATTTAAACATAATTTAATCCAAAGAATTTCTATTTCCCTCTAGTAGATGTCAAACCTGCTCGCACAATTTCATCAACTAGTAGCAAGTTGCCAGCAATGGAAGAACTAAAAAAAATGAATATGTGATTGGCTACATATACAAACTAAAGCAAAAACAGAAATCAAATACTTATTTTAAGCAACTTCTACAACCTATACTTGGAACACTAAGTGCAAAGTTTTAGACAAAATTTTGCTTTTCTAATTCTTAGGGTAATTCTATCAAAATCAGATTGGATTGACCTTTCCGGTTATTATCAGATTTTTCATTATGGTTGTTATGCTACGGACTTATCTGAAGAGAAATTTTCAGAAGAGTATACTCTTGCAAGTTATAAGCTACAACAGTCTAAAACTCAAATTTATAACAGTGCAGTATTTTGTTGTGTCTAATAAAGGATTGCTGCCAAGTGTTTAATGTTGAACAAGAATTTTTAAACATGTTGGATATAAATTTGATTCTGCAACAATAATGAAGTACTTGCAACGAAGACAAAGGGGAAAAAAAAGTTTAATGCATCCCACATTATATCAGACAGGAACTTATTTTCATTAAATTCTTTTTATTTCTTAATGGCCCAAATTTCAAATTGATATTCATGTTATAATTCCACTTAAATAATTTGTAGCATGGCAGAACAAATGTAAATACAAAGAGACTAAAAATAATAGATAAAAAATTTCTAATTTACACAATGTGCAATTTTTATTTATTTTAATCGGCAACATTATAGACAAGCCCTAATTTTTTTTCTTCTTTCCTTTTAATAATATAACACAGGGTATGTCATACAATACAAGAATAGATACTGTAATATTCATAAATATATAGCTTTTAGGTTAGATTAGTACAGTATTAAAAAAAAATGGGGTTACTTTTCCCAGTAATGAAAAAGAAGTATATATTATAGTGTTCGCATTATATTAATGTTTCAACTTTTCAAACAGGATTTTGAATGTTGAGATGAATATATAAAATCCTTAAATAAATTTAAAAGTAAATTTTATTCTATATTTACAATGACTGAATTAAGAAAACATTAAAAATTCATTATTACCAGGAGCTCAACAGTTGCTTCTTTACACGGTAATTATCAAGAATGCCTGCTTCTTCTGGTGCTAAGGGTTCACCTGTAAAATAAATCTCAATTGAAACAGAGCAACAATTAAATTGATAAAAAAAAATATTTATCCTATGAGTCAAAAAATAAAATTTTGATTTTTAATATGGAGTATGCAACAAAATTTTGGTTAATAAAAATGATAGCACAAAATTATTAACACTAGAAAGACCAACTTTTTATATATACCTATATTGCCCAAAAACAGTCAAAATGACTGGATTGTGAAATAATAACTGATGTGGTGAAATAATAACTGATGTGTAAAGAAATTGTTTAAAATTAATTTTTAATATTTTTTATATTATTTACAGTGATATAACAAGTTCATAGTAAATATTAACAAAAAAAATTATATGTTGTACAAAAAGTCACAAAATTCTAAGAAATTGTGTCATTATATACATCATTGTTTTTCTAATTGAAATTAAAATGCAGTCAAAACGATTTCCTAGGGTAATCTAGTGTCAAGGCAGATTCTCGGAAAAACCAACCAGAAATAGAAACATGATTTTTTGACAGCCTCGTCACAAATCAAACGCGCCTAAACTCATATGTAAAATGTGAATTTTGTAATAGCACGTTAAAAACATTGTAACCAACGTCGTGAAGTTACGATAGAATTATCATGAACAAACATATCAAAGAGGTCACGTGAATAGTTGCATTGAAAATTTTTTTTTCAGAACACGACAAAAATATTAAAAATATTCATAAATAAGACATTTTATGAGGCAATATAACTTTTAATAATAATAAACCATTCAAGTTAAAGATTATTTAATGATTAGTGCCAATATGTCCATTAATTTGTTTTTCAGCTAAAATTATTCGGAGCATCTTCAAAAGAAATTACATCATTCTTAATGAAAATATAAAAAAGTTTTTTCTACTTCAGAACCAGGTTTTATTATGAAAACCTGCTAAAATTATACAACTTCACTGATTTCTAAATTTACTCACAATACAATAAATAAATCTAACTATTCAAATTATGTAAAAAATTGTATAATAAATTTTTTTAAAGCTAAGAATGCTGCACCTGTATCAATATCCAGTCCAATCAAAATTCCGCCAGCAGAATTGTATTCCTGTATTAGCTTCACCATGACTTCTTGAGGATCATATCCGGCATTCCCAGCTAGCGTTTTAGGAATAACCAATAGGGCATCGGCAAATGCTTGAATTCCAAGCTGCAAACGACCTTTCACTTCAGATTTGTATTTCATTAGTTCACAGTAGGCAGCTATCTCAAAAGCTCCAGCACCAGCAACAAGACATCCTAAGTACAGGACACAGAATGATTACAAAACACATTATTTCGGTCTAAAACAGCTGTATTTTGTATGCTCATATAATTCTAGTGACAGAAGTCTCCAACAGGAACTGTAGATTACTACAGCATATGCAACTTACCGTAAAAATGCATTTCACCCATACTTAAGCTTTACAGTATAGATGGAGTTTTAATAGGTGCAAAATATACCAAATGAAACACTATCAGAAACTGGACGGTATCTACGCGAATCAAGCATGGAGATCAGGTAAAAATAGGAAAATTAGTGAATTAATGGACAGGAGAATGAAAATATATGAGGGCTGCCAGGCATGTATATAGCAACATACAGTGGTATTTATTAACATATATTTAGGTGTATAACCTCATTTTGATTATGAGAGAGCGAATTTCTAGTATGTTAGGTGTACAAGTCAATCAGTAAAAAAAACATTAACAACTTTGGATATAATACATTTGCCATCAAATAGCAGTGCATTAATAAATTTCGCGAGGCAACCAGTTAATCAGGTTGTATTTGCAGATTAAGGAATGTTTTATAAGTTTTCCCCATTATGTTTTTATAATCCTCTTGAATATATTATATTAACTCTTTTTACTCTTAATTTTCTTAAACATAATTTTAAAAAATAAATAAATAAACCTTATTATTTGAGAAAAAAAGAAATCCTCAATATGAAGGGAAATACAAAAGTACACAAGGAAATTTATCTGAACACTAGAAAATACTCACTATCTTACAACAATTATATTAAAATAGTTATGAATTATTATTTACAAAATGAATTGAAAAATGAATTTCTTATCAAAGAACAAAAAACATATTTTTGGGTTCGTGGGAGTGTTATTCACACCTCTGTAGGTGTCAGGTACAAAATGGTTGACTAAACAAAATGATCTTATTAGATTATGAAAAAACTTGTTTACCATCTTCAATGGCATTTTTAACAGCTCTTAAACCATCATAAATAGCATCTTTGATCTGTGCTCGAGAATGTGAATTAGGACCTTTAATGAGGATGGTAACAGACAAAGGATTTTTAAGTTCTTCAACAAAAGTGAATTTATCTTCTCCAAGAACATGTTCAAAAACAAGACCAGCTTCTCCAAGGCACTCAGGAGTTAATTCATCAACAGAATTCATTGCTTCACCTCCACAAGCAAGAGTTAATCTGTAGAGAGAAAAAAAAAAGAGTCATCTTGTTACTTTATAAAGCAAGAAAGCATAATTCCATGATAAATATTTGAAAGAGTGAATAATACTGAATTAATTTTTTTAAAAATGCCTTTTTTGCTGGAATCCTGATCAATGAATTAAATTCAATAACAACAAACAAGATGAAATTTAAAAATAAGTTTCAGTTTAATACATTATTAAATCAAGCAAACTGAAAGACTATCTTGTCATTATGCAGGATTTCCACTTAATTACAGAAAGAAAAAAAATTCTCTGACTTTTCCAGATATTTTAGGAACATTTCAATGTAATTCCACACTATATTTTATCTATACCCTGCCATTTTCCCTTCAAAAACTCTTATTTCTTTATTTCTAATGTCAAATATTGGAATGTGAGCATAAGAATATCATTGATTGAGGATGGAAATGTGGAAAAGTTCCAGTAAAAAGTGGAATTTTTATAATAAATGATTGTAAAAAGACACTAGAATTATTTAAAATGAATCTCAAGAACTGATTTCTGTTAATCACAATTTTAAGACTGGTTATTTTTCCATGTATGATAAAGGAATTTTCCAGGTTTACTTGACTATTCCGGTTTTTCATGTTCTCCCTTTACCATAAAAACAGATTTATATACATTAAATTCAAAAATCATAAAATAGAATTAATACAACCGAAAGAAAATTGAAGGCTTCTTTTAGCAAGGTAATATTTTTTAAAAATTTTTTGTAATTAAATATTTACTGTGAAACTCAATATCTAGAAGAAATATATGAATCTTAATAATTACCTTTCCATATTCCTTCGCTTTGCTCTTCTCAAAGCTACAATTCCTTCTTTACATAGCATATCTAATGACATGGGATCAATACCCTAAAACATTTTTTGGAAGAAACAAAAACATTTTAACTGATTGAACTAGAAACAGTTAAGGAAATAAAAAGTTGAAAGCAATTAAAAACTAATAAAAAAGTTGAATAACATTTAAAGCGAAATTTGCTGCGAATCAATGACAACTAAAATATATTTAGCAGTCTTTTTTTTTTATAAAAGTTCGAGAGTATTAGTCAGTTTCAATTTATGATACATTATTTACGCTTTGCAATTGCACTGATAAACAGAATCATTGAATAAATAACTTCAGTGTCAGCAAATGTTTAATAACCTCCACTTCAAATTCAGTATATCTGTTTTATGAAACACTGAAAAGTGTTAATATTTTTTAAAACTGATTTCACAGTTGAATATTGTTAGAAGACATTAATAAATTCAAAGTAATACACACAAGATTAAAAATTAAATGTTGAAAGTAGAAAAAATAGCAAATAGATGTTTTTCTTAATCCCAAATTTAAAAACAAAACATCTAGATAAAAAGTAAAATTGTTCTTTCATTTTCTATAGAAATATCCAAAGCTCATAGATTACAAGCAGATAAATATGAAAAATTTAAGTTATAAAATACAGATTTTAATGAATAATTTAACATTCGCAGATCTACTAACATAAGAAATTCAAGAAGCCTAAAACTTTTTGCAATCACAGCATAGTGTAGTAAGGTAAACAAAAAAGTAAATTCAAACATTTTTTAATTAAATTTATATAAATAACTTTTACACTTCTAAAAATTAAACATAAATTTATCATTTTGTTAAAAACAGATTGAGAAAAGATATTTTAAGCTTTTTAACAAACATTATACCAAAAAATATTCCACAAAAAATATTTTTAAGTTTAACATTTCTAAGTATCAAAGAAAATTCTAAAGAGGAATTAATGATTAACTCAATACACTTGAACTACAAAATTGCTGATCCGACAGAAAGTTTTTAAGACTATAAAAATTATGCACAGGTTTTCCACTTTTTTACAGAAAATAAAAAAAAAAGAGAATCCTTTTCTTGGGAAATGGAATTTTAAATATCTGACTTTTTGTAATCTAATTTTTTAGGAACTATTCAACAGACTTTTCTCAAACATTTTATTTTGCCATATAAATCTATATTCTTTAAAATAATGCAAGCATACCTTACATCTCATTTTTTTCCCGACCATTACTAAATTAAATAATTAATTTTAAATGAAATTTAATTTTTGCAAGGAATTATCTTTGGTTAAAAATTTTTTTTAATTGTGTGGAAAATAACTTTCAATTCGCTTACGAAGTTCTAGAGATATAGGGAAATACGTAAAATTACTAGTACAAAGTAAAATTTTGGAACACTCTCCTGACCAAACTATTAGGAATATATTTCCCAGATTGCGCCTGACCCATATATTATGGGAGTCAGAAATCCAAATCCGTTGAAAAGAAGGTATGTTAATACTGAGAAAGTTCGCTTTTTTTGTCTGATTTTGTAACTTAAAATAATATTGCTGGCATTTATTAATTAGCATACTTGAGATCCCCCTTTGGTGCCATTAAGATTGAGTCCTAGAACATGATCCCATCATTAGATCATAATATATTCAGGTTAGTCCACTTTTTTCTTGGGGGGGAGGGAGAGGAGTACACTGAACAGGGATAACATATGGAACATTCAACTAGTTGAAGTACGAATATAAATTTAGCAAATAAATATTAAAAAATCACCTTTTGATTAATAACAACGAATCCTTTCTTAGTGTCCTTGCACACTTTGTTCTTAAGCTCAATTATTTTATTCACTCTTTCTGTAATGAATGCTCTCTCAGCAGATATAAGCTTTTCCCTCTCTTCTGCAGATTTGTAAAAGAAACCAGCATTCACTTCACTGAAATTGAGAAAATAAGGATGATTTACAAGCAATTTTTAAATCATTGTAAACAAATTTTAACTTAATAAACAACAACCTTGATCAATATTGTTGGTCAAGAATAACCCATTTGCAACACAATTGAGCAGAGATTTGTTGGATTGGTAGAACCACTGCTCATAGGCAGAAAGTACATTAATTTTCAGTTTGACTATACAATAAGGCATACGTAGTATTGCCTCACCGAACAAGTTGGAAGGCATGACCAATGTTTTCAACTGATAAAATTAATAGCACAAAAAAAAAAAAAAAACGATTTTACTGTTGATTTTATCTAGCCAACCTTAATATATTCATGCCTAATCAGACTGCTTTTGTCCATAGAAATAATAAACATGTTGATAAAGAAGCAGTAGACTGATTTTATTCTTATTTTATGAGTGATGTTTACCAAAACAATAAAAACTTTGCTACAAAATTGTACTCAAATAAAAAAAATCATTTAAGAGTGTATAAAAACCACAATATTTGCTAGAGGAAACTGAGCACTCGTAAAAATTGGGTTTGCGAAAAAATCGTTAAGTTTATAGATATTTACTAAATTAAAAATTTATTTACTTTTGTTTTATTTTTAGTATAAAAGATAGTTAATTTCTTTTGTCCGTTAAAGTCTTGTTTCCGTCTTACTCCCGTTCGCGGACATTTTCGAAAGACGGAAATCTGTCCTGGGGACGGAAGACTTGCACCCATGTTCTAAAGTCATCAGATAAGAAAACTATGGGGGAAAATATGACTAATTTAAAAACTTGCCTTTTCTCATATTCCAATGATACATTACAAGTAAGAATGTAAGCATCTTCAACTTTTTTCTTCATGTCTGGGTGACGAGCTCCATGATCAAGAACTAAACCACGGACAAGTGTAGTATCTAGCTCATTTTTATGCTTCATTTCCATTATTTCTACCATATGTAAATCAATTGGAACACCGGGTCTCTGAATAGCTAAAACAGCATCAACGCATATCTGAAAAAAATAAAAAAGGATTTAATATTGATAATATGTTAAATAGTTATTTTCAAAGGAAATACTCAATTAACATGAAATATTCGACTGTTAATAACTTTTGTGAAGTAATAATAAACATTTTTAAGGCCAGTATAAATTCTACTAAGCAATAAAAAAAAAGTAATTTATTAATGATTATCATCGTATTTTTCCAAACAGAGTCACTGAAAAAATAGATTTTTAAACAATATTTTGTTAACAAAAGGTCTTATTACAATGTTGCAAAGACTACGTGCTGGTCTTGAATATAAACACATAACACGGAAATGTGCCTATTTTCAAATAATATTTTAGGGAAAAAATTTGAAGAATTGGATATTACAAAGTGCATTTTCCATGATTTTTTGCCCCTTCTTTAATTAAAGAATCACTGAAAACACCATGAACTGTCTTCTTAAACAAAACTATATACAGTGATCTCTCGCTACTACGATAACCGATACAACAATAACTCCCTCCATTACGATAATGTTCCGTGGTCCCGCCAAACTTGTATATGGATTAATGTTATCTTCCTCTCAATATAACGATATTCTCTGAAGCAGTAAACCTCTGTAGAACGATTTTTTTTTTCAAATTTCAACATTATTTCCTATTTTTTTTTATTGGTTTTCAAATAATGTAAAATGCCTTTTTGTCATCTTTTACCATTTTTTTCATCTTTTCTGATAAAAGGGTCACTGCTGGTTATGATCTTTCACCCCACTGTTATTTCTTTGCACATCAGAGAATGGCTTTTGTATTCAAATTTCATTCCCCCACTGTTGAGGTACTTAGACCACCCTAAGAGCTTCATGTTTTAGAATTGCCTCCCTCAGTTCTTAAGAAGTCACCATTGTAACATCATGAGTCATAAATGACCACACACATCACAGTAACACCTGCGACCCTGAGAAGGTACTGTTTCAGTAGAAGGTGGGTGGAGCACGTTTATTGAAATTGAGGAGGAGAAAAAAATGTATACTGACCATTGGTCATCGTTCATCACTGTCACTTAATCCCTGATTTAAACTACACCTGGTGTTTTTATGAGCTAGCGCAAATTCTACGATCAGAGCTTTTCGCATTTAGTGCTGCTAACATTTTCAGCTTGGTGAGTCTTCAGTGTATTGGATATTTTTTACTAGTGTAATTTAGCATAAGATGGCAGGGAGAAAGCAACTTTCATTTCATGATAAACTTAACGTTATTAAAGATATTGATGATGGAATGAAACAGATTGATGCAGCTAGAAAATACGGATTATCTCAATCTACAGTTGCAACGTTTCTAAAGAAAAGAAAACAGATCAAAGATACTGTAAGTTCAAATTTAATTAATCCAAAGCGTAAACGACTAAAAGTCGCAACTAATGAAAACATTGATACTGCCGTCTTAAAATGGTTTCAAGAGATGCGAGCAACAAATATCCCGATAAATGGGCCCTTGTTATGCACACAAGCACGTAAATTCGCAGTAATGCTAGGGAACGAAACTTTTAAAGCTAGTAACGGTTGGCTAATGCGTTTTCGGGATCGACATGGAATAACTTTCCAGGAAGTTCACGGAGAGAAAAAAAATCTGCTCCGATTAACGAAGCAAATGAATGGAAGCAAGAGAAGATGACAGATATTCTTCAAAAGTATAAACCAGAGAACGTTTATAACGCAGATGAAGCTGGGCTGTTTTTTCAACTCCTTCCCGATCGAACATTGGCATTTAAGGGTGAAAAATGTTACGGCGGAAAAAAATCAAAGCAGAGATTGACTGTTCTTCTGTGTGCCAATAGCACAGGGACACACAAAATTCAACCTCTTGTTATCGGCAAATCATTGGAACCGAGGTGTTTCAAGAATGTGAAAAGTCTTCCCGTGGAATATAAAGCCAATAAAAAAGCTTGGATGACTTCTAAGTTTTTTTCTGAATGGTTGTTGATGTTAGATAAAGAAATGAAAAAGAGGAAGAAAAAAACTGCTTTATTAATTGATAACTGCACCGCTCACACCTCAATTCCAAAACTACACAACGTCGAAATTGTTTATTTCCGGCCAACTGCACTTCGATTTTGCAGCCACTCGACATGGGCATAATCAAGTGTTTCAAAGGATACTACAGGAAGCGTTTGGTTGAATCGATACTTGTCAACATCGAAAATAAAGTAGAAGATCCTTTTAAAACTGTGAATGTCAAGGAAGCATGTGATATTATTGCTGGTAGTTGGTGGGAGGTAACAGAAAAAACTATTCAAAATTGTTGGAAAAAGGCCGGTTTGTGTGTCTTGGAAGATGAAATTGTTTCTAATAGTGAAGAAAATTCCACAGACAGTGATCTTTCAGATAATCAAGAATTTGTTTTGAATCTTCAAAAATCTTTATCCCAACTTGAGGAAAAAATGGGTAAAACATATGGTGTTAACGTGGAAGACTATTTAACTGCCGATGACGATCTCACAATTTTCGCAGGAGTTAGTGATGAAGAGATTCTTTCTGAAATTACGGATGAAATGGAAAATAATGATGAGGAAGAAGATGGTGATGATGATCCACGTGTATCACAGTCCGTATTGTCACCCCATGAAGCTCTTCAATCCGTAAAATCTCTAAAGACATTTTTCTCAAGTCTTCCATTCACGAATGAAAATCATTTTCGGGCATTGGACTCTATGCATACTTTGTTGGTTGACTTAACAGTCAGAAAAATGAATAAACAAACAAAAATATCGGATTTTTTTCAATAAAAATGTTTTTTTTAAGGTAAGTTTACAATCTCATGTTCTGTATTTATATCCATTGTTTTTAATGCTTAACCATAATAAACACTTTGCAAATTAATTTTTTCGATAATATATAAATATATTTATAGTTAATGAATATATAACATTAAATTTCAAAAAATCTTATTGCGTCCCAGAATTATGTGGGCCCTCGATATAACAATATATCCCTCTACAACAATATTCTTATTTGGTCCGCAAAATATTGTTGTAGCGAGGTTTTACTGTATATTATATGCATATATATGCAAATATACATTATTAATAGACTGGTATTCACATGAAAAAATTTCTGTAGGAGGAAATTTCATGCTAATAAGCCATTTGTAAAAATATAATAAAATTTATTTTCATTAAATTTTGTTTACTTACTTCAGTTAAACAGTCAGCTAACTTAGCAGTAACTTTAGTTTTCAAAGAAGTGTTAGAAACATTGATTAGTTTTTCCCTATCTATTTCCCCTCGGATCTTTGTTTTCTCCAGAACTTCTAGAGAGCGATCTCTTGCCAAATCAAAAGCTTCAGTAAGAATTCTGGGATGGAGACCCTAAAAGGAAATAAAAAATACACATAAAATTTGATAAACCTGCAATTTCTGTAGGAAAATGGAAATGGCCAAAAATTGAGATTAAATATTTTATTAAAAAACTAAATAAAATTGAATTTTTCACTGATTGTTGATTCTAGAAATCAATTTTGCTTTAAAGAAATAAAATAAATACACCAAATATAAACTTATTCACACTCACAATATGCTTCATAAATTTCTTATTAAATCTTCTACATAAAACATTTACAAGAGTAATCAGGAATTTTTTTCATAATAATTTTTGTGTTCGCATTTAAAACATTTTTATGGCTGTTACTTAAAAAGTCGACCTTACTATTGTGAAATTATTTAAAATAAGGTTTTATTATATAGTTTAGTAATATAATTATTAATGCGAATTTGTAAATGCCTTACGTCCTTCTCAAGAAACAAAAGTAACTATTTTATAAATTCACCATTCTATAAAACTATCAAAATTTATCACGTTTTTCTCATATAAATATAAAAGGTAGACCTTTGTTATTCAGCAACAAAAAAAATTTAAATTTAAAAGAAAAAATCTCATAAGTAAAAGCAAATTGATGTGCAACACAACACCACAATACCGAAAACGAGTATCCATGGAATTATGCCCAGAAAATGAATTTAATAATACAGTAGCAGCAAAGTTTTTTAAAATTTTAGGGTAATTTTAGGAACTTTTTTCAAAAAATTTTAGGGGTAATATATGATTTTGCTAGGATAAAAACAGATCACACGGTAGTTTATTACATAACAGAAGATTATTACAATTCATCCACACATATCAAATAATTGCAAGCCATAAAATAAAGCTCTGAAATTTATTAAGTCAAGAATGAAATCTCTAAAGTGTAAAAATGAAATTTCAACTTTACATATTACCTATCAAAAATTAAGTGCATAATTCAGGAACAGGCAAAAGTGAGAATAAATCAAGAGAAAAAATAAATTAACACCAACTTGGATTTTTATTTAATTTTTACTTTCTTAATCAAAACTTTATTGTTACCCTTTACCTTACTTTATTAAGAAAAACTATTGTGTGATATTATTAGATTTCAAATCAGCAATTTAAATTAGAAGTTAGAGAAAAACAAATTAATCATAATCATTTTTCTAATATATTCTTGATATGATTTGTGAGATTCTTTTACTGCCCTCAATAGTGTTGTGGTGATCTTCAACACTCCTCCATAATTTCGAATGGTATCTTTAATTAGTCTAAGAGACATAATAGTATTCTCATGGTGACTCACATTAAGCATTGCTTTATTTATCGAAAAACCTCTCTCAAGATCAGAATTCCCATGTGGAAAATTAAAACAGTTTTAATTAATGTAGTTAAATTCTTACATTTTAGATTATTGCTTTTTTATTTATATTTAGCCTATAACTCTAATTTTTTAGGAACACCAACAAAATTTTATCAGATTTTTAGGAATTTTAGGGTTTGCACATAGTTTTAGGAATTTTAGGGGGAATGCGACCCCTGATAATATCTAAAAATTAAGAGTATAAGTTAGACTATACTCATACTAAATTGCTTAAACTATTTTACTTTAATATATTTTTGATTACCTCAGAAATAAAATTGTCAGCTTGCTTTAACAATTCTCCAATCAATAAAACTGTAGATGTAGTACCATCACCTGTTTCATCATTTTGAGCTGTTGAAGCTCGTGCAATCAGAGATGCAGTTGGATGTTTAATTTGCTATAAGAAAAACAAAATATATTTAATGATAAAATTTCAATGAACATTACAAACCTGTCAACCTCAGAAATTCAAAAAGTCCGAGACTGTCTAACCATGGTATAGCAATAATAAATAAATGATATGCAAAACAATAATAAATGTTATAAAAATAAGAAATCAAATTAAATGTAGTTTAAAAAAAACTTCATACACAAAAATTACAAATTAAGAAATAACTAATAGATTGGACATTTTTAAAAAATACAAAAAAATAATTTTTCTGGTCAAAAAATTATCCGAAGTCTAAATTTGTTTTAAGAAAGAATAATGCAATTAAGCCTGAAATATTATGATGCGGTTGAATATTCTCTTACAGGTAACATCACTGTGGTGAATGTGCAGTGCAAAACTAAGTTTCAGGAATATCAAGAAACAAGCTTTGTCATCTTTTTTTTGAAGCCCTTAATCAACACAGAAAAACTTTTAACAAAAAAACATTGGTGTTTAAAAAAACAAATGGAAATAGAATGCAAATTTATCATTTTAGCATGAATTAAGATATCAAACAGAAAAGAAAACATATATATACTCTTTGTTAAAAACAGTGTTTTACTTTTTTTTCTTCTGGTTTATCAGACATTTTAAAATATTAATTTGCTGATTCATAAACTGGTAACCAGAGATTGGGCACTAAAGCCTGAGTTGGAAGGTCTGACATAAGTATAAATATTTCTATTAAACAGAAATAGAGGATTTCATAAACTTCTGCAAAGCATAAATAAATTGGTTAAATTCTAAAGAAAATTAAAACTAACGAAATTAAGTTTTTTTATTTATGTATAGGAATTTAAAGAAATATGATCCATATTAGTTCCTAAAAATTTATCAGTATAATTGTTTTTCATTAAAGTTTTTTCAGATATAAGTTATGGAAAATTACAGATGTCAAAACTGTTAGTGTATTTTTAAAAAGTAATTAGGAGAGGTTAGCTGTTAGCATGGATAGGAAAAAAGACTTTATGAAATATAAATTTCATGATAGTTAAATACACAAGTGGGCGACCTTTGTGCTAAAATACGAACTAAGGTAGACAACGTTAAAGAGCACAAAAATATTATTAAAAGCAGACAGCTGTTTCGGATGCTCAAAGGGCAACCTTCATCAGTGCAACAGATGCACTTATGAAGGTTGCTCTTTGAGCATCCGAAACAGCTGTCTGCTTTTAATAATATTTTTGTGCTCTTTAACGTTGTCTACCTTAGTTCATGATAGTTGTTGTGTAATATACTAAATATTTAACATATTAGAATTTGTGTTGTCATCAAAATACAAAAACTTTATTACACTACTTATAACTATAACTCTGTAATATTTCCAATTTTTGATTGACATAACTGGAAATATTTTTATTATGTTAAGTTAACTCATAATTATGAATAGTAATGGACAAGAAATTTATTATCGATGGCTAAAGATTTTTTAGTTAATTTAAAAAGGAAATTTTGAATAAAAATAAACTGAAAATTTCAGAAGAAAAAAGAACCTTTAACTACTTACTATAATTGAGGTTCGCTTCATTACATATTAGTAATATCTATTTAAATATTCGAGCAAGCAATGAATTGTGTAATGAATTTCAATCCGGATTTTTCTTAGGAAAACTTATTTAATTTTAGGGAATTTTTCAAAACGTACAAAGGATTTTTCTTAGGAAAACTTATTTAATTTTAGGGAATTTTTCAAAACGTACAAAAACCAGGAGAACTTTCATTACACCAGTAGAGCTGGCAGTTATGATTATCAATGCTTTCAGTCAAAAAAATATTTGTAATTACTAAGGTTTGAATGTTGTTTTTCTTTCTAAATTTTTTTTTTTTTTTTTTTTTTTTACATTTTTGGTGGTCTTTTCCTTTATAAAATGAGATTCTTATCTTTATAAAGCAATATTATGTTTTCTCTTTTTCTAATAATGTTTATGAATTTTGGGTGACATATTTTTAATTTTAAAATCATTCTACATACTAATTTTTTTAATTTTAATACTGTCAATTTTGCATTGACTTTGTTTTTAAAGACTTCAAATTAAAACATAAAAAATTATAATTAACTTTTAAACATAAATTGATTGGGACAATAAGTACATAGAAAAGTTTAGTACATTAAGTACAAGGCCTATAATCCCACAATCGGGAAAGTGGTTTGATTTACTACAGCAATATTTTTTACAAAGTAGAGAATGAATACTTTTTGCAGTTATAGAAAAATGTTGGTTTCCATACTAAGAAGCGAATTTCAGACATTTTATCTGTAGAATAAGAAACATTTCAAATAGAAAACATTTCTATCAATAAATCTTGTTATTTTAAATATTGCTTTAAATTTAACAAGTGTTGCTATATATAAAAATTTGTTTTTGGACAAAAGACATTCTTTCAATTTTAAAAATATCACAAACAATTTTGTACTGGTTTGGCACAAGAAAGTAAGTTTGGATTTTTAATTGTACAATAAAACTAAAAAAATGAATTTCAATCAGTCAAATATTTTCCATTCTGTTCCATCTATCCCTTGTTATCTTCATAATCTCATAGAATTCCTGGTCTCTATCAGCAAAAAAGTCAACCAAGTGAGATTTGAGGTCCTTGTTACATTGAAAAATCCAGGAAAGACTAACGTCTATTTACGACCGCGTTTGGAAGACACGAAATTTTTTCCATAAATTTTGTGTTGAACGAAATATTTAGAAGAGAACATTAAAACGTCTCCCAGTGACTGGACAAACCTCTGCACCAAATGCAGAAAAGGTCAAATAAGAAAATACAAAAAAAATACAGTAGAGAACCATTTATCCGGTATCCAGATAACCGGGAAACCAGAAAACCGGGAAAAATTTTGCTCGATTTTCCCGCCATTTTAAACAAGAACGAAAAAAGCGCAAATTGGACTCATCCTTGAAGTTAAGTAGAGGAAAATGTAAGGAAGGGGAAAAAATTTTTCCCCTTTAACCCAGAGAAACGTCATTTCCTTCGTGACCTTGAAGGGAGGAATGTTTTATTTTTTCCTTTAGGCCATCAATCAAACTCAAGGGTGTGGCATGCTGATTTCGTTTTCTGCTTGATTTACGAGGGGGGTGGGGAAAATGCATTGCATGCATATCAGTGAACAGAAAAAGAAAAGAGAAAAATATATTTATTTGACATCGACTAATAAAAATAAAATCTTTTTCTTTTGAATAAATTCTCATTCTTTGGAAGAGCGGTATCAATTGCAAGTTTTTCTTGGTGTGGAATCACATCTGTTGTAATTAAAAATCTTGTTTTTATCAACAAAAAAAATAAAATAAAAGGAGAATTGTTTATTAATTTAAACATAGGATTATCTTATGAAGCAGATTGCAGTTTTGTTTTTCTGATTCCACTACGTTTGATTTTTTTTTTTTCTTTTCGCGATCAATTTCGCACTCAATAAATTAATTCTTTTTATTCATAAATTTTATCATTAGGTTTTTTTTTTTTTTTTTGATTCCGTTGATCTTGCTTTGTTCCGGGTTTTAATATTTATGCTAGTGCTTTTTTTAACTATCGTTTCGGTTCGATAATTTTCAAGTGTTTTTATTTAGACTAATAAGTTTTCCTTTTATTTTATCGTTTCCCCCCGTATAATTAGGTATGAAATATATTGCGTTATTTAATCATTGGTTTTGTTTATATTATTTAATTTAGGAATTGTAATTATTTTTTATAAATAAATATGAGACTTTTGTATTTTTTAAACTTTATTTCTTGTCTAAACTTGCAAATTCTTTTATTCTTTTAAATGTTATATTTCTACCATTTTTTTTTTCTTTTTAAAGTTAGGAGTACCTTTCTTTTTTCTCTTACTTTATGCATTACACTTTTTCCTTGTACATACTTCGGGTTCAATAAAACATCGATTATCGACACTTTTTGGTCGATCCAGAAAACCGGGAAATTCAGATATCCGGGATAGCGATGGTCCCGAGCATCCCGGATAATTGGTTCTCTACTGTATCAAAGCAATAAATTGAACAAAACAAATAAGTAGATTAAAATGGATTCAAAATATTTGTGTGAGACTCTTATGTAGAGAGCTCTTTTTAACGATACAATCTCATCAGGGTTGGGTTTTTGACGTCAAAAAGTGGTTTTTGACATGACAAGGGTATAATACTGGTTTAAACCGTCGAAAACGTCAAAAACTGAAGTTTGCTAAGAAAATATATAAACTTCAAAACTACCAACTGTTGCCATGCTATATATTGAAATTTAATTATACTATAGGTAATCAGCAGGTTTTAAAATATTTTTTAATTAAAATTAAGGTAAAATCTCAGAAATTTATATTCAAATGCATGTGCAGAAAAATTTTGCACAAAAATTGTTTAAATATTTATATTTTGAAAAAAAAATTTTTTTTGATACTTAAGAAAATTATAAGTTTATTACTATGCATTTTTGACATATAAGGAACATATAACTAATATTTATAAGGAACTTACAAGTTATGTTGTATAAATACAAACTTGATACAAGTGTATAAAATTTTTTTTTTAATGTTATACCGAATATCTTTATTATCCAGTATGTTAATTTGAATTTAAAAGTAGTTATATTTGTGAATAATGATAAATATAACTCATATTGTTTATTATACTTATTTATAATTATTACACTTATCATTTTAAAACAATTTTTATTTCTTAATTTTTTTTTCTCCACTTGTATTAAGAATACAAATAATGCATATCTTGAAAGCAAGAAGTAATTATTCAACAGCTGGATATTTAGATATTCAACAAAACTATATTGTAATCGGCAAAATGAAATTCACAAGTATTTGGATAAACTAAATTTTCAGCATAGTAAATGAATAGACTGAATATACTGTAAATCGACACTAACTACTCTGTGTATTTAACAGAAAGCACTTAAATTTGTATTGTCTTATGTTAAAAAGATTATTAAGAAGATTTAAAATAATATTAAAAAGATTTTTCTTTAAAAGATGTCTAATGTACAAAACTGCTAATGTTTATCTTTAAAAATGTCTAATTTCTAGTATAATCTATACTATATACTAAATTTGGTTATAAATGAATTTCTTAATAATCTCACTGCAGATTTTCAATAACACATGAAAATGAATACATAATATTACAAAAGATGTGAACTTTCAAAAGTACAAGATTTTGGTTACTATTCAAAATATAAGTGTTTCTTCAAAATTTTATATTTATTTTTTCTAGAACATATTTAGAAACACTATCCTTTATAAAAAATATATAAATTTTATGTATTAATTAAATTTCACATATGAATATAGGTTTTTGACATTTTCAACATTTTTGACAGTGAGGTTTTTGACGTGACGGTTTAAACCATGGTTTAAACTGTCAAAAACTGTCACATGTCAAAAACCTGCCAACCCTGAATCTCATGTTCTAGTCAAAGTGCACTATAGACAATGCTATCATTGATTTACTACAGTTGAAAGTTAAACTAGGAAAAAAAAAAGCTATTTTAGGAAAAACAAACAAACCTTTTTTTATCTTTTAAAGCTAACTAATTTAATGATATAAAATAAAAAACAAATTTAAAGAAAAACCATAATTTTTTATTTATTTAAAATAGCTTTCGCATTTATAATTAGTAAATATGTTTTTACCCATAATTAAATCAGCTGGGATAATTTTTAGACGCTAAATTTTATTTATCGATTCGTCATTTCATGACGCCAACATTTCCACATAAAAAAAACGACACAGACTAAAATTAAAATGGTTTGAGAAAAATCATGTACCTTTGATAACAATTTTGAAGTTTATGGAGGTAATCACTAAAAACGACCAACCATCAACGACCACTTTACTGTGGAACAGAGAGTGGTCGCTCCTGAGAGGTTTCACTGTTTTACTGAAAAATCTTGTAAACTTTGAATTTAATGATAAAAGCAAAGTTGACCAATATGAAGGAGGAGATATCACTCCCCAATAAATATCCTATGTATAGCTAAAGATGTGAGACCCTCCATAGTGGAAGTAGATTAAAATTGCTTTCCTCTTATTTCACAAGTTATTGGCAGAAAATATCTGAATTGATCCTGATCCTTTAGTTGCTTAGAATTAGCTAAAAATGCAAAACACCTTGATATTCCTCCCAAATTAACAACTGGAATCTTTACCTAATATAATTAAGCTTTTGATATAGTTTTTGCCGGACCATGACCTTTCTCGATTGACATTATACTAAATTGTGCATTTAAATGAATTAAACCTCTTAATTCAAAAATATTTATATTTTACGTACCATTTCATGCAATAAAACATTTCCATCTTTAGTGATCTTTATATCACCAGCCCCTGACACCAACCTGAAATTTAAAGAAACTTTTATTATAATTAAATGAAACTTTAATCTTATCTTTTAAAAGTTTTTTTTTCTGTTTATAAACTTTTTTCATCCTTATGTAATATTTCTCATTAAAATGCTTATTTTTATTATTTAGTAGTATGTTTTCCTCAAGAGTTAAAAAAATATGAATCAGACACAGTTTGTACTTAAATTATATTTTGTGAAAAAATAAAATATTGATAAAAAGTTATCACTGTTTCCTGTCGTCTACTACACACACTTCGGACTTTTTAAGTGATGTACTATATTATGAAATTGTTACAGAGATGAAGTTCATACATAATCTAATATAATATGACTATTTATTTGAATATTATATTTTCATATTATGATCTGTAGCGCCAACTACAATTGCCAAGGTGCCTAACAGATTTTAAACTTGCGAATTTAAAAAAAAAAACATGTAGATGTTTGCCTGGGGATAGCTACGAGTTATACCTTTCAAGTTGGTCCCTTTATGTGATGTTTTTTTTTTAGTTTCTCGCGGGCCACTGCCCGAAAGTTTCTACAAAAGTTCTGCCACAGATCAGGATATGGAAATCAGGATATGGATATGGAAACAGGAATTCAAAAGTCCAATACATACAGAAAACGATTTTAACTTTTCCTGAATATCAAATTAAGCAATTTATATTTTTCAACATAAATAGACATAACAATGAATTGTTATATCTTGAAACATTAATATTTTCTCCATACACACAAGAATGCGATTGAACATAGCCATTAAACATTTAAATTCTTAAAGAAAAAAAAAAGGGCGTCCTGCTTCAAAGGTAAGAAAACTGCCTTTAAAGCAAATATTTTAAGAGCATGAATGTCAAATAATTGTGTTTTATTAATTATTTAAACGAATTAAAGGAGTAACATGACCGTCCATTACAAATTATGCATATTAATTTCGTGTAGTTGAAAATTCCAAATATGAAGGATATAAAATATGAACCTCTAATGAGCAAAAATACATTGACATAAACCCTACTTTAGATATAATTATTTAATGTTGCTTAAAACATAGAAACAGGTGGATAGTAATAGCCCCAATTAACATTTGGAGATAAGTTCTACGGTAAATTCTAGAACGTAGATCAATAGAATAGATTATAAAAATAGAATTAACTAGTTTAAATTTGCAAAAAATTATAATTTAAAAGATAAAACGGAATTATAAGGATAATATCTTTTCACACCCGGCTGTAAACACGTGGGTACAAAAATTGGTATTAACAGGAAACAAAGGGATATTTAATATCACTTACATTTTCATTGTGCCTTTGGGGCCTAAATTAGTTTTTAAAACATCTTGTAATCCTTTTGCAGCTGTTATATTAACTGCTAGAGCTTGCGCTTGGCGGGCTATTTCAGCTTTGGGATTCAGACTCAAAACGGCAGCCATGACTTTTAGTGATGTGATAATGCGAATTTTGACAATGTTTTTGTTCCAGAACCACTGAAGACAATCTTTTAACCTGCAGTTTTCTAATCAGTCTTTCGCGTTGAATCAGTTTTAAATAATGTATCGCAGTATTTAGACAATTACTGTTCAAACAGAATAATCCGTTTAAACTCACTTTTCCATTTTTCGTATTATGTTGAAACGTTTCGTTGCCATAACAAAAAAATAATAGATAAGTTTTATTTTCATTGGATTGCCATCTAGTGGGCATTTGAAGAAACTCTAAAACGGGTCAATGCTTTGAGAAACGTTGATCCCCTCTGCAGAGGATCAAAATTGCGATTACATGCCATCGGATCATCCTCAGGCATGTTTCCCAGAAAGACGCCAATATCCCACTGTGCAGCTCTAGTGCGACGTAAATAAAATACTTACCTGAATTATTGAGAGATTAGTATTTAATAATTTCATCAATTATTAAAAGATATTTTTGATAGATTTAAAAAATAAATATTGTCATTTATTTTAACCTTTACATAAACGGGGTTACTGTTTTCAGGTCAAAGGAGGAAAATAATAATCTATAGTACTCAAGCTTTTTCACCCGCTATTCAAAATGTAATTTTATAGTGTAAACCCAAGCCTAATTATGCTATTTTTGAAAAAAAGTACCATATTGAAGCATTTAACTTTCTAAAGCGTTAAAAAAAAAGAAATCAAAGACCAAATTTTTATCTGGTTTGTATGGTTCAATTTTCTAACTAAATGATAATTTAATTTTTTTAACAATAGTCATATTAACTTTATAACATTTCAAAAAGATAGTTTTCACACTTTTTATTTTATTACAAAAATTAACAAAAAGTAGCTCTGTTATTTACTTTATTGTAACTAAGTTAATAAGTATAATGTACTTATTTAAGTTTTCAAAATCAAGATAAATTCTATAAGGTTTTGGAAAAACACGGAAACAATTATGAAAAAATGGGCTTTAGCTATTAACCCTTTGGGGGTTGTGGCGTAACTACCACTATAAATATTGAATACCAATTCACTAGTATATAAGACATGAGGTACCTTTTGATAGATGAAGATTGACATAGTTGATTTATAATTCCCCTCAGGGTTACGCAGGTAAAATGCCGCATTTAGAGCTACATTGTTCTCCTCATTGCAAAACCAGTTTTAAACAACAAAATCCCACATCATTCCTTTTATTTAACCTAAAATCTACTTTAATGAAACAACAAATATCAGATTGGTACATATCAGGAAGCTCCAAAAAGGTGTCACCATTTGATTTAGAAACAAACTGACTGATAAATGTCTTTAAAAGTCTATCAGGATTCCATATCTCCGTCATAAAATGAATTAAACTTTATATTAATTACCCACAGAATTCTGAGAGGCTAGTTAAGAAACTAATAATAAGCTTTGATCAGACTGTTGACCGTCTTAAGCGGAAAATTTTAATTTTATTTAAACTTTGCAAATCAAGCTTATAATTTGAAATTTTAAAGGAAAGCAAAACAATACTTAATCTCATTTCTATTAATAAGAAATTTAAAAATTACTTAGTTCTTTTAAAACTGTGAAATGAGAAAGTAAGGGACAGTTACTTAGTTAACTAAGCAAAAATTGAATTCTATTTTTTTAGGGACAAAAGGTATATCTAGTAATAGGCTGAGGGAATAACAATATTTTTAATTTATAAATTTATGTAATTGTTATTAATAAATAGTATCTATTTCAAATGTTCTTCAAATTTAAGTTTAAGGAATTTGTTTTATCCCATATTAGAAAATAAGACAAAATCACTTAAAAAAGGCTTTAGTGACATTTTTTAATTAACTACTATTTCCAACGATATTTAAAAGTGATTTGCATTAATTAATAACCTTTCTTCTTTTAATTTCAGCACCCGATCTTGGGTACACCACTCTTCCTTCCAACATTTTTTTCTAATCATCTTATTAATCATGACCATATTAGAGATTTTTCTTGTTGTTAATGTAGGACAACTTTTTAATTCTTTTCTTTTTCATTGTGGTTCGACATTGGAGACAATACTTCAATAAAATACTGAAACATTCAGTTCAAATACATCAATCATGTGATATTATTTTTGCCCTTCCAAGTTTTTTAAACTTCATTATGCAAAGCACAAATTTGGTTTTTATCAAACCTTTGACCTACTTCTTGAAACAAAAACTTTATTCTTTGTATAGTATTACGAGCCTAGAGGAAGCCTATTTAAATTATAAGACTAATATTGAAAAACTTAACAATTGCAGTCAAGCAGAATGAAATTTTCTAAGTCAATTGCAGATTGTTTTTTTTTTATATCAAGTAAATGAAGCAATATTATAACCTTAAATAATTAAAATTATGAATAGTAGTAATAAGTAAAGCCCCGATTTTGATGAAAGTTGCGTTTTTGAACTCATTTGTTAGACCAGAAATTAACTTTTTCTGGACCAAAAAATCTAAATTTTTTTGAAATCAGACATTTTTTCGGAAATTATTACATTCACTGACTTTCCAGATGAGGAGACACCTAGAAATATACCTTAGCTAAAAAGTGATACTGAGTGTACCATTGTTACTGTCCCCAAATTGTTAAGAAAATCAAGGGGTTGATGTAATAAAATCAGTCATTTATTGATCGCGAAATGGCGATAATCATAACAATTCTCAATCAATTTATTCCTTTCAAAAACAAAAATTATTTTTAAAGTTATATGTTATTTTTGCATTTTCTCTTATATTTCTTTACACATGAAGGTTTTTTATAAATAATAATACTATAAAGTATGCTTGGAAAAAAAAATTTAGAATAAAGAAAGTTAATGTAAATTAGTCAATAGCACTTGAAAAAATAAATTACAATAAATCTTTTAAAACATATCATAAAGCTAGAAATTAAAAGATTCCAGAATATCATCTGTGTCAGATTCGATAATGTTAGTAGTGTTGTCATACGGATCCCGCTCTGTAGTGGATTAGACTTCATCCTCATCTGCCACAAAAAATAGTCTTCACCTATATTTCACACTTTTTAAAAGATTTTACAATAACATTTGTTGTTGTTACTTTACGTCGCACTAGAGCTGCACAATGGGCTATTGGCGACGGTCTGGGAAACATCCCGCAGGATGATCCGAAGACATGCAATCACAATTTTGATCCTCTGCGGAAGGGATACAATAACATTTAAATCCACCTTTTGCCACACATCTGGTATGATTTGACACAAGACATCTAGGGGAGAAGCTCAGATATTCCCAGTTTTTTTTTTCACCTTCTATCAACCATATTCATTCTAAGACGATTGATTTTAGAAAATTTCCATTTCTCGTATTTTCAGTGGTGGACTTACTGTTTGTCTACGATAGGTACTCTGTCCCCCACAAAGTCTGCGGCAGTCTGGTGCTATGGAAACAAGAGAGCATTTTAGGGAGGGTGGCTTCGATGAAGAGCTCTCCTTTTCTTTCGCCTTCCATGATAGCTTGTACGGGGAGTATACCAGATTGGCTGACTCAGCCACCAGTAGGAGACTTATTTAATCTGATTCAAGAACTTTTTTAAGATTCGCATGAATATTTCTTTCTTACTTAAAATAATTCTCTCGATTCAATCAGTTGTTATTTTTTAAATACAAAGGAAAAAAAGTGAACAAATTTTGACATTAAGGGTAGTACAGGATTTTTTAATATTACTTTTTAATTTTACGATATTTATTATGAATGTTCATTGATTGTTAGATGGTTTAATTTCTAAACTTGCACATTTTTTAAAGCAGTTAATTTCTTTTATTACTTGAATTTTCTGGAAAAAGTGAAGAGCTTAAACTTAATAACTCTGATTTTAAAAGGAGATATAACTTTTGCTGAAAATAAAAATAGTTCACGTTATCTGTGCCGGAGAAATATTAAATATCTTTGTTTTGATTATTAATTTTTAAATATTTTATTTATTTTTTGAAACTGAAAGCAAGTGACCGCAACTAGGATGAAATCTAAAACTATCAACGATGATTTTTATCAGCACCCATCAAACCATCTGAAGTTTTTTTTGCTTAAATTACGTTTTCTTATTCATATTTTATTGTAACCTGTACAGTTTTTTTTCGCTATTTATTAAAAACAGTTTTTATTAGCAAATTTATTTTTTTCTTAATAACCAATTTACTATGTATGATAAATTTATAGATGAGTTATTTATTAATAAAACATTGAGCTGCTTTAAACAATTTTATACAATTTCCATACATATCCTATTTATCAATCGTTATTCATAGAAATATCAATTTTAATTTGTCATTGTATTTGGACAAATGGCATCGATGAAAATCAGAAGAGAGCTGAAACATAAAAAGGAACAATTTATTCAAGCTATTAAATTTAATAATTAATGAAAGAATTCTTGAAATTTTGAAAATGTTCGTTACTAATGCTTCTTTTGTAAAAACACGGTATCTCTTTTAAAACCATTTGAAGGCCAGGGAAAACATTAAAGGGGTTTTTCTTCAAAAGGTCTGAACATGTGTAAAAATAAATATTCATTCTCCAAACCGGAGTTTGACATTTATGAATAGTACAATAAAAAGGATACTCTTTATTATGAACTGCAGGGTGCCTGTAAGCCTTAGTCCCTCTGTTACTGACCACTGATGAGAAATGTGTCATCTCTTTTGTAAGTTCCATGAGAAAATCTTTTGAAAAAGAGAAAAGATTAAAAAAAGGAATCAAACGCACTAAACGATGTTTCAGGCGCGAATGCTCATTTCTCTTAATTCTAGGGCTAATACAATAGATCGAAGAAAGAAGTCTCCTTTTCTCCCACCGAAACCAGTCTTAAAGAGGGACTCCGCACCCCTACTTGAAATAATCATACCTCGTTACCATAGTCACCGCCACCCCTCCAGACGAATGGCGGACAGAGTACCTATCGTAGACAAACAGTATACACTCAACATACCAATAATTTGTTGACTCTTAGTTAAAATTAGGGAGTCTTACTTAAACACCACGATATATATGATATGTGTATTGCTTTATTCACCAAAAATGATTTTAAAATAGCAACATCACAAGTACTCATTTATTGGAATTCTATACTGCTGATCAATAATGCTTCACTATTTTTACTGCACAAGGTGAAGCTGCAGTGTTTTATAGGGTAAGAAGATTCCACCGTTTTGTGTTGCTTGCACACAACACCATAATTGTCCAAGAAATATAAACATTTCGTAAATACTCATCTATATCTAAAAAATCTTAGTATCAAATCCGAACAAATAATTTTATTCATATTCATAAAAATAAAATAACAATTAGAAATTTTAGTAGAGAACTATAATTTCTGGTTGTTCCTCCGCCATGAAAATGACCAGTAGTATTTTATATAGCAAAAATCAGCGGGATCTATTTGTTAAATTAAAAAATAAAGTCTTATGATTTTAAAATAAAGTTTAAACTAATTAGAATTTTAGTATGATGTTCGATATTTAATGCATTAAATATCACTATACACTATCTGAAGAAATGTTTAAGAGAGGTTTATATTTTATACAGAAAAGAAGGATCACTTACAAAAATTAACCAACTCACTAACAAGAATTCTTTTATTTTTTTTTCCATTTTAGAACTGTACACATGAGAAATGTTAATTGATGAAATAATGTTGTCAAAGCAATTTTATACATAAAGAAATAGCATGATGAGTGAGTGGAAAAAAATTGGCAAGAAATTTTAACAAAAAAGACAATTACATGTATTTACAATCTAACAATATGTCTGATAACAAAACTGCACTCATATGAAATTTAGGAAAAACATTACATTTTATACACTTTCATTCAATGAATTTTTACACAAGGAAACATCCAATAGCATTTAATGATATTTTTTTGCAATAATACACGTGACTTATTTTTCCAAGACCTGTTTCATAAATTTAACAAATAGTAGTGAATACTGGAGTAATTCAAGAGCTATCTGAAGTAAAATATTAAATTACTTGCAATGAGACCACAATAATTATTGGATATCAAATGAAATTATATGTTATGCATTCGGCATACAGATGAAGACAAAAGTTTGAGGATTATAAATAGAATAGAGATGATTTCAATCACAGCCATTTAATTTCACGTTCTACACACAGCTGTCACTCTCACAATATACATCAAATCTCACAAGCTATTGCCAATTTTGTACTATCCTAGACAGCAAACATCTTTATTTTGGTGGATTTCTCAACCTCATGGTATAGGGTGATGCTTTTTGCGCAGCCTGTTGTTGTTGCTGCTGCTGTCGTGCAGCCTGAATGGCAGCTTGGACAACCTGAGCAGGAGTCTGGGTAGTTACAGGAGGAGGATTGGCCAGTGTGGCAGGTATTGATAGGATTGGAGTTGAACTAGAGGTGACCACATTGTGCATGACAACATGCGTTGAAGATTGCAGAGTTGAATCCGCAGGTACTTGCTGCATGAGAGTACCCGTCGAGGTGAGGATGCTGGATGCCTGGCCAGCGTTTTGAACAGCAACTGGTTGAGCAATATTTATAGAAGCCCCTTGAGAAAGTTGCTGCATTCTGGCTTGGGATGTCTGCAATGCAGCTGAGACAACTTGAGATTGAGGAGTGACTAATGACGAATGGGGTGTTTGTTGAACTTGTATCTGTACTTGTTGCCCAGGAGTTTGAGCGGCAGTACGAACTGCCAGAGTAACAGCTTGAGGTGTGATGCCAGAAGAAGACGCAGCAACCTGTTGAAGAATGGCAGCTGTTTGCTGTTGTCCTACAACAACGGCGGGGGCACCTTTCAAAACACCGCTCGTTGTCAGAGTTGTAGATGGCAATGTCGTAGTTTGAGCTTTTACTGATCCAACAACTCCTGGCTCTCCACGAAGGGTTGCAGAAGTATGTTGCTGTTGTATCCCTGGTAAACTGGGGGTTGCAGTAACGACCTGAGTTAATGGATGAAAGATATTATTACAACGAAATAAACACACAGCAAAATTTTGTGACAGGCATACTTCTACAAAAAAACAAAATATTATTAAGAAAAGTTGCTTCCTTTACAGGTTATGTCATCCTCTCTCCAACCTCTCAACCAAGTCTCTTAAAAAAATATTGTTGGGAATGAGAGAAAATACCTATCATCTCATATTAATAAGAAATATCAAAGCTATACGCATTTTAATGTTCAAATTGGCATGGAAAGAAAACATAACTTTTGGTTTTTTGAAAAGGGGATGGAAAGACTTGATTATTCTTATTAGCAGTTTTTAATTATATAAAATTAATTACATTACGTTCGTGAAGTTTTTTCCTAGAAATTTTGGAACAAATTATTATAAGTAATGTATAGATTATGTTGAAATAAATATCCAGTTTTTGTCTTTAACATAAGCCAGGCGTTGCTCCATTTTTTAAAAAAAAATTTCACGAAACTCTAATGTGTTTTGAGTTTATACATACTGTAGATTAAGAACTAAGACCAATATAATTTAAAAAGTTGTATTAAAACCTTGTATGCTGCATTAAATACTTGTAATTTATTTTTCGGTTCACAATTCCATTTCACATGTGGAAAGATTTTCCTTAGAATAGATGATTATTGTTGTTATATGGACATGGGAAGTAATAAACGTGAAAAAAGAAGAAGAAAAAGAGACTTACTACAGGCAAGTTTTGTGGTATTGCTTGCTTCATCGCCTGTTGAATTTGTTGAACAGTCATAGTAGCTGGAATACCTTTAACTTGTTGGGTAGTTCCAACTTGTGGGTTATGCTGAACAATTTGAACAGCGTTCATAGCAGCTGAGAGTGATGATGCAGATACAGCAGTTCCTTTACCAGGAACCTACAAAAAAAAAAAAAAAAAAAAAAAAAAAAAAAAGAGGAAAACAAAACCTTTTTAAAACAATTTTTCTTTTAATCACATCATTGAGTAAGTACTTTATTGACTCACAATAATAACCTGAGAAATTTTTTTCTTCTTTAAATGCATTACAGAAAAATATAAGTCTATAGCTGCTAGGTGAACTAAAGGCTTATGAGGACTCTATCGTACAGATATCTTAAATAATATTTCCTCATACTATTAACAATATAAGAATGATTTTAATAGGCAGTGGGAATAAGAGAGAAAGAATTAGGTATTTAATTACCAACAAACTTCCTATTTTTCTAATATTCACATGAATCTATTATTATATCTACTACTATTGCTTTTCTTAATAAATTTAACTATTCCTGTACAGATTTCAGCTAAAATGTATAAGTGTAGAAATAATAATTAATTATGTGCATTCATTATTTGTATTAAATATAAATAAAAAGCTCAGATTACATATAAGATTAAAGAAAAAATATAAATTGAACTGAAATGTAGAATTATCAGATTTTTAAAAACAAGCAAAATGTATGAATTTTATCTTCTGTGCCAAGTCCATTTGTTTCTATTATGATTAACATTTTAAAACTTTATTTGCTTCAGTTCTTTATCCCTTAAGATGTCGCATAATTAGTGTCATCACTTGGCTCAATATGGCACACAACAAAACATCTTTTACATGAAACATTAAATATTTCATTATCATACTATCTGCTCTCTGGCTATAAAAATATGTGTAAGGGCATAAATGAAACATACCTTTGTAGCTAGTTGAGTCAAATTAGTTGTCAATTTATTTCCTTTCCTAGCTTGTAAAAGTTGTTGCATTTGAAAGTGTCTAATTTGCTGGGTAGTTAATGTAGTCCCTCCTTTAGTTTGAATTGTTCCAGCCTTACCCTAATAAAGAAATAAATATATATATATATTATGTATATATACACATAAATATATATATATTATGTATATATACCAAGCATATGACACAGGGATGCATAGCCAAATCTTTCAACAAAAAATAAGCACCTTTTGAGTACTTTTCAAGCACTCCAAAAATATTTTTAAGCACTATATACATTAACAAAATGCAAAATAATTTTCAAGGACTTTACATGATCATGATAAAACAACTAGTTTCTGACAAAGACCTCTTTTTTGATTATATTAGCCATTATAAGAGATTAAATTTAGTTCGATATCAGAAGGTGGAAAATGAAGTCGGAAATTGATAATATCTTGCAAAATTCAGCTGAGTTGCACAGGAGAGTGCAATAATCTCATCGAACTCAGCTCAGTAGACGCACATGCTGACTCGCAATTATTTAATCAAACATGTAAAATGATTGGTGCTTTCATACGCTATGGACTGACGGTACGCCGAAATGGATTGTGGTGGAATGAATTGTGAAAACGTTGAATAGAACAATGTGTAAAGCACCCTTTTGCATAATAGGAGGCGAGAATCGGCATGGTAAAGAAAAAAAATCTCATTTTCCAAAAGGGAAAAATTAAGCACTTTTTAAGAACACCCAATGACAAAAGCACCTTTAAGGGCTTTTAAATAACTAAAATAAAAAATAAGCGCCTTTAAGCACTTTTTAAAACGCTATGCACCATGTTATAGCAAGATTATTGTCTTACTGAGTCAATAATTTTCAAAATCATGGAATCAAAAATAAATACATAAAGTAATAATTTTTATATAAATGGTAAATAAATTTTACAATTAAGAATTCTTTTTAAAAAATCCATAATGTGGGCAGACCGATAAGATTGTAAAATAGGAAAAAAAGAGGAAATGTGCATAGTGTATAAATTAAAATTAGGTAAAGGAACAATCAAGAAAATCAAATAGGATTATTTTGTGGGTAGCAAATGTATTAAGAGGTAATGCTTGTTAATATGAATTATGGAGAAAATGCTTGGTGTGTATCCATCAACTATGAAAATATTTTCAAAATTTAAAATCTCTACTAAAGATAAATTTATTGATCAACTTTTTTTTAAAAAGTACTATTTCAACTTCATGCAAATAATTCTTGCTTGTGTATTGACACTATGAATTACTTCTAGGACTGCACAATTCAATCAATTTAAACTCATTTACTCAAAACTATATCTGGTAATTACAAGAAGTTACTTCATAGGGACATCTTTACAAAACTTGGAAAAATATAGATATTGTTCTACTTTACGTGAACAAAGTTGTAACTTTTTTTTGGAAGTTCAATATTAGGAAATTTATTCCTGTTGTGGCAACATCAGTAAGTTCCAGAATACGCAACAAAAAATAGGCACCTTTTAAGCACTTTTCAAACACTCAAAAAATATTTTTAAGCACTTTAAAAATATATCATAATTAGGCAGGATTGGAAAAATTGACATTGACGGTTTTATCTTGTTTGACAATTGTCAAAAATCATGAAATTTTGAATCATGTAAAGCGAATGGCGTTTTCATACGCTACGGACGGACAATATGCCGAAATAGATTGGGGTTGAATTAATAGTGAAAACGTTGAATAGAACAATGTGAACTGCGTCTTTTTGCATAATTCGAAGTGAAAATCAACGTAGTAAAGGAAAAATCTAATTTTGAAAAAGGGAAAATTACGCACTTTTTAAAAACACCCAATGAAAAAAGCACCCTTAAGGGATTTTAAAAAACGAAAATAAGCACCTTTAAGCACTTTTTAAAAATGCTACACACCATGTTTAACTCAATGTAAAGCTAAAAATAGGCGTGCGAAATCTAAGTATTGATTTATAATAGGTTATCAAACTTTCTTGGTTATGTTGTTTAGATACAAAATTTAGAGAAAAATCATCAATTGTATCTCAATCAGATGTAGAGATAGAAAGAATTACCTGAGGTACGCTAACATTAATGTTAACTCCACCCATTGTCACAGCTGAAACAGGTATGGCTAAAGAAGAGGCTCCACTCAGAGGAGCAGAAACTGTTTTCACCAAAGTAGCAGTTCCACCAGTAATAGAAACTTGCTGTGGCTGGACTTGCTGTAGTTGAGCTTGTGCTAATATCTGAGCCGTAGTCAACTGAAACACAATTATCTTGTTAGTGAATGTAACAATTCTGAAAATATTTCATGGAAGTTTAAGGAATTCAAAGTTTTTAAAAGCAAAAATATAATTTCTCTAAATCTTATAAATGGATACGGAATTGGCAAAACAATTTAATTGGTGATCTGACCTAAATGGGAATGTTAATTTACTGCCTCGCAAAAATTTTTTTAGAAGGAAACATAACCATTTTTTGTCAGCTAAACCTCGAGTAATGATATATTAAGCTATTGAAATAAGTCGTATCCTTACCAGATCTTATATGATTTTCATGAATGGTAGACACCATGGTTAAACATTGAAAAAAGGTAACATTTTGAACAGAGTTCAAAATATAAATCAAAACCTTCTGAAAATTTATAATTAAATCTTCACTTAAACATTTTAGTTAAATTTATACTAAATTTTAATGCATAAGTAAATGTGTATATGGAAACAAAACAAAAAAAATAAATAATAAAAGAACACACACACACATATCAAATTCATAAAATTAGGTTTTAATCCCAATTTTGCTTTCAAGCTTTAATGGGAAGGGGTTTAGGTAAAACACTGAAAAATTATTATTTATTTATTTAGAAGAGTAAAAAAAAAATTTTCAAATGTTACTTTTGTTCTACAGTTCTTTTTTAGCATAACATTATAGTTTTTCTGAAATTTCTCAGCTAATTTTAAATCTCCCTAGCTTTCTCTCAGGCACACAAGCCCTGATTTTAAAATTTAGAGATTATTATTTTTGAGATAATCCAATACAGTAGTCTTCAAGAATTAAATTCAACAGAAATTTTATTTCTGTTTCTATATTTCTTATTATCACCTGATATATAAAATTTAAAATTGTTTAAGAATAAACTAAAATGATGATGAACCAAGTCTTATAACTATTTTAGTACCAATTTTATTATTGTTAGGGGTCACAGACAAAATGTGACCCCCATTAATAAATAAACGCTGCTGATTGGAATGAAAATTGTTCTACATAAATTATGAGATTCCATAATGAAAGGGACAAGCTACCTAATTCACATAAAATATTTTAACAAGCATTTGGGAAGTTTCAATCTTAGCTAACCTGAGCCTGCTTTTGCTGCTGCAATTGCTGCCGCTTCACAAGTTGAGCCATCTCGGCTTCAGTCACAGCCCGCCCCACAGATTGTTTCATGGTGACTTGCTGGGTGATACGTTGCTGAGCTGCTGCTGCAACTGTCAGAGTACCAGCAGTGCCGATAGCTACTTTGGTAGCAGGCTGGGATGCCTGTTGTTGTTGGACTGTTTGCAACCTCTTTAACTGTTGTTGCTGTTGCTTTATAGTTTGCTGTTCCTAAAAGTTACAATTTCAATTAATAAAAATTTTATTACATTATTTAACACTATTAAATAGCTGGTTGCAATATTACAAAATAAAATGAAGCACAAAATACCAAATGAATTCATTTTTCAATTATAATTTAAAAAACAATTTAGTGTGTCTACATATTACACCAAGAGAACACTACAAAAATCAGTTTTGTATAATAAAAAATCAGTTTTGTAAAAATAAAATTATTGTGATTACTTTAATAATTATAATTTATTAAGCTGAAAACACTAATTGTTTAGATCTGATTGTATTGTACTTTTTTCGAACTACTTAAAAGATGTAGTTCTATACCAAACAGATAAAAAGTACATTGATATTTTATTCTACTTAAAAGATTTAATTAAAACTGACATTAGTAAGAAGAATTAACTGATGATATTCAAATTTGCTAACAGATATGGCTAAAACAAAATCATAAACTTACAAGAATTGTAACAATGCATTTAAACTTAATACTGAAATTAAAAGAAGCAGATAATTTGTTGCTTTATGAAAACATATTAAGACTGGATGGTTAACAGTAATTTAAATTTTAAAATTATACATTTGCTAAAATTTACTTTTAAACTTTGTTTTAAGTTTTGTGTTGATAAATTTTTATCTTATTTTACATATATGGATCAATTCATTAATAAATTTTTTTAATTTAATTATTTACTTTGATTAAATCTTAATAAACACAGCAGAACCTTGATTATCCAAAGAAAAATGGCGTATATTCTTCATGAAAAATAAACAAGTTTTCTCTCAGAAAGAAAAAGCTATGAAAGTTAAAAAGAAAAAAAACTAAGTTCAATGGATAAAACATTTAAATTTAATATCAGATTCATAAAATCCCTTTTAACAAAAACAATTTATGAATGAGAAGTTTTTCAAAATAAGTACTTAATGAATGTAGAAGCAATGATTTAATCTGACAATATATAACTGTAAATGGAGAAAGGAAAAAGAATTCATTTTCTTAATGGAATTACTCAAATTGAAGGGGCTCACACAAATAGAGTATTATAAAACTTACGAACAAATTACTAAAGTAAAAATAATTGATATTTAATCATTCTTATAAAGATAACAATTCTTGTTAAAGTCTGGTACTCATAAATAACTTCACCCAAGTTCTTTCATGCTTCTTAATCAATTATTAAATACTATAATATTTACAGCTCAATGAAATTAAACACATGATTTGGGCAAATTAGAAATTATTTATTTCTACTCGCAGATGCAAAAAGTTAAAAAGACATTCCTGTAGGAAAAAATAACCATTTTCTTTTAAAAAACAAAATGAGATAAATCAGGTTATCAAAATGAATGTAAACCATACCCTTTGTCTGATTAAGGCACTTTGTCTTAATGCTTGCAACTGACTTAGTTGTGAGATATTTCTTTGAGTTGCAGCAGCTTGAGTGTTCAGCTGACTCACTAAATGGGACACACAAAATATAATTATTAAAACCTTAAGAGTTAAAATAAATGAATCACTTAGAAATTATTTACACACTTCACTACAGGACTAATAGTTCAGCTATTTGCCAAAGAATGTTTCTTCTAATAGCCCCGAGAGTTTTTGACAAAACAAAAGAAGTTTTAATTATGCTTTTAAGCTTATCAAAATGATGCATAGAAGCTTGGTGGCTGAGTGACAGAGAATCGCTCGTGCTTCCGTGTTACTGGTCAAAAGTTCTATCCTTTGGACTGAGCAAGGTTGACTCCGCCTTCAAGTGCGTCGTTAAAATGAGTACCAAGCATGCCTGAGAACTAAACACAAGGGATTTCGCATTCAACTGTCCTCCCAACCGGAACATCTGCCCCTGGACCCCAGAGACCAAGGTAAAAAAAACTAGGATGAGTCTCCATGAGCTGTTGCATCACTGGGTTCAGTTTTAGTTCAGAAATAATCTCTAATTGCGTCATTTGTCTATATACTGTCGCTGATATTTTAAAACGCATCTCCAAAAATATTGTGAATACCAAGTTTTATCACAAACATTGTGTAAAAATGAATATTTTGATTAGCAATAAATTGATATTATCGTGAATGTACTAGTTTCACTGTTAGTATATTTTTTAATAATATTTAAAGTTATTTAAAAATATTGTAAAAAAAAGTTTAAATTTCAGTTTGCTAAGTATGATACAGGGTTCCCACTTAATTTTAGAAGAAAAATTTTTTTCACCAACTTTTCCAGGTATATCAGGTAAATTGTAATGAAAACACATACCATATTTTATTAATATCATGCTATTTTTCATCAGAAAACTATGATTTTTTTTTTATTTGCAATATCAAGTATTAGATTTTGTGAACAAAAACAAATGATAAAATGAGAATGGAAACATGGAATAGTTTCACTAAAAAGTAGAATTTTATAAAATAATTGTAATAGATGTTAGAATTATTTAAACTGTATCTCAATAACTGATTACTGTTATTGACAATTCATACCTGGTAATTTTCCAGGTATTTTTTTTTTTTTTTTTTTTTTTTTTTTGTAAAAAATTGCAACTTTTCCTGCTTTTTAGAGTTAAAATAAAATTATTCTGACAATTCCAGATCTTCCCTGACCCCTGAAAGTGATGCCCAGTGTAATTTTAATGTAAATTATTAAAGTTAGAAATTATTGTAATTCTATGATATTTTATAACAACACATTTCTTAAAATGGGATATTGTCCAGAACCTAACAAAACTGTTTAGCATGGAGGAACAGATTTCATAAGCACTGTATTTTATAGTAAAGAAAACTAATCTATCTGTCAAAAATTATTTCGAACATCATATCTCTTTTTCTAAAATTACAGAATTTTTACAAAAAACTTAACAAATATAAAGATCAATCATTTACATAATGAATTTTTTTCTAATGAAAATAAATTGAACAGAAATTTTTACCTGAGGCTATTGTTGTAGCAGGCGACAAGGTGGTGCCAGTCAAACGTTGAGAAGCCAACTGTACAGCAGTCAGATTTGCTACAGAAACTACTGCTGGTGCTGTAGAAGTTACACCAGCTGCAGTAGTCAAACCACGAACCTGAGCTGCAGCTACCATTTCTTGAACTGTCATTGTAGTGGTTGCTCCTGTAGCTGTCACAACAGCACGCTGATTGCGAAGATTAGCATTTGAAAGGGCAGCAGCAATTGCAGCATTCTATTAAAAAAAATGAAGTCATATATTTAAAGTTTCAATGAATTGACTGAACAAAATACAATTTATAACACATCTATACAGGATGTTGTTTTCTACACTAGGGAATGTTCCAAGCTTTTGGCTGCCTATACTTCCGGGTTACTGGCTTTGAAGCCATTTAGCTCACAACCTGATCATCGTGGTTTGAGACTCTCGTGAGTAGAATTTCTTATATTTGTTACCTAGTTTATTATTTACATTTAAAAGAAGAATCATTGTAAGAATCGTTATTTGAAGACGTAAGAATTGTCATTTGAAAAAAGAATTGTTATAAAACACTTCTTACCTTGTTAACAATATACCAACTTCACAATTTAAACCTAAATGATAATTTGTAAAATGAACTTAATCTTGCTAGTCGAACAATATGATGGTGCACGACTTGCACCAAGAAAAAACAGTAATAAAGAAGTTAAAAGAGGCCAAATAGGGACTACCAAAAAGAGCAAGTTCTTTCTAAATCTAGCAATCCTGTCACCTTTTTAACAATACATCTCTAAATAACTAAAACAAATGTCCACTTCTAACACACCAGAATTAATTATTATCATTAATATCTTATGAAATACAGCAGATTTGAGCACAAAAATTACATAATTCATTTCTTTCATTAAAAACAAAATTATCTGTTTGAAAATATCGCCTCGCAAAATAAGCAGCTGTACACTTTCTTAACGGAAGTAGAACAGGTCAAGATCTTGAGATTGTTGTTGTTTACATTAATATTCAAAACACCATCCATATTTATTGTTAAAAGTAGGAATGCTATGTGCAATATAAAAAACTAAGAACCTTTATTTATTTATTTTTACCTGTGCTGCACCTTGTGAAGTTAATGAAGTAACCCCTGCTTGACCCAAAGCTTTGGTGAGTGTAGCTAATGTACCTGCAGTCGTCGATCCAGCAGCTGCGTTCACCATTATTCCACTAGTTAAGGACTTTGGAAGAGAAACAGATGTTACAGTGCCTTGTTGGATGTTTGCTTTGTTTAACTGTACTTGCTGAAATAAACATTATTTAAAATAAGTAATTCTAGCAATATCTCAAGTGTTCTTATACAAAGGATAGAGTTTAGTATACATAATTATACAAAGCTGTTACAAAGCTTATTTACTATAACTTACTCTAAAGTAATTCTAAAAGTAATTTATTATAAAACAGAATTTTCTAGCTTCATAAAAAAATTATTTGAGATGATTATGAACTGTATTGAGTAGTTCTGTGAAATTTTATTATGTTTTTCAAATACCTAGTTCCCAAATAAATGCAAAATATCCTGATAAAAATTTTAAATTTCACACATCAAAACTTTTAGCTCGAGTGATCCACACCAAACGCATTATTAATTAATTAGTGTAAACTTAAACTTATGAAAATCAGACACAAAAATAAACTTTCAAAAAATGAAGTAACTTTAATTTTTTTTCTCCCTCCATTTAATGTTACTGATATAAATTTTAAGTATGATTTAATATATACTGATTTATTCAAAGAAAATGTTTTAGTTCATTTTTGGAAACTTTCAATTTTCTTTCCAAGTTTGGGGTCTGAAATCTTTGACTGAAATAAAAAAAAAAAGAAAAATGTTTTATTAACCTGAAGTTGCTGTGCTTGAGCTAGACTAGCTATAACAGCCTGAGCCTGATGAGGAATGATATTTGTTGTTCCTGCCACAGTAACTGTAGCTTGCTGGGTGACTTGTCGCTGAGCAGCAATTTGTTGCTCCATAGCTTGAACCGTAGCCTGCACTTGAGTTGGAGCTGAAACTGCTTGAGTAGCTACAACCTGCTGCGTTAGAAAATAGCTAAATTAGTATCAAAAAAGAAAACATTATAAATTTTATTCTTTCTATTTATTTATTGATTATTGTTATTACAAACCCTTTCAAAGATCAAACTAAAATGTTTAAGAGTAGTTTGTCAGCCAATAAAATATTAAAATAAAAATTTTCTAAAGAGAAAAATGAAAAACAATTTCCTTCTTTGTTTTTTTATACTGAAATAATATTTGGAGTGAAATATTTGGTACAAAATTGTATTTATGGGTTATAATGATAAACTGTAGAAGACACATATAAACTGTATTATCTTTTACTAGTAATTTGGAAATTATATATTATTAAAGTGTTAAAGTATGTAACGCATTTTTAAAATGGTGTTTTCTGATATTTACGGTTATCTTTAAAGTTCTCATAATGAAAAAAAATTCATTCTTAGTCCTAACATAATTCATTCTCACTCGATTAATCGCTGTGATTCACGTTTTGTTTCCAAAATGAAAGCTAAATTAGCTCTATTAATTTTATCCAGAGTCAAGTTATAGAACAAATAATAAAATCAAAATAAATATTAATTTTAAAACAAATACAGAATGCAGTCATCTTAAACAAATGTATAAAAATATAATAATCACAATGTAGCGGTAATTAGAGAAAAATAATGAAGTTATTAATTAAAAAGTTCAGTGCTTAACATTTAAATTTAAAAAAATAAAATAAAGCCTACAAATCTTACTTTAAATTGTTTTCTGACTTAAAAATACCAATAACAATAATAATATATTTGTAGTTTAATGAATAATAGTAATATTTGCAATTTAATTTAACCTAAAATATCCACTTTTATTTTCGAATTTAATTCACACAGTTTTATCACAATATTAGAAATAAAAAAAAAGGGAGATATGAATAATACTAGTAATTAAATTATTTACAATTTTCAGGGACCACAATTTACTTCAATTGACCTGCAGGTTATGCATCATGTAAAGGTTTAATTTAAGAACATCAATTAGTGATTCAGTTTATGCGCAAAGATGAAAACTTTACAAATATTGTAGAGGGGGTGCAAAAAATAAGGCATGATACTCAATTCTCCAACATGGGAAGAAAAAAAAGCTGGTCAGCAGATTTATGTAGAGAAGATTAAAACATAACTTCAAATATGCTAAAAAAAGTTTTATTTCCTTCATTAACAGTTGAAGGGAATAGTATATTAGAATAATTATGAGTATCAAATATCAGTATTGTTTATCCATGATGCAGGTATTTGATCAGTCTTACATAAGAGCCTTGATAGTTCTTTAAATTCTTCGTTTTGTCTATCAACAAATAAAAGAATATAAAGAATGTGAATAATGCTATGTAGTATAGAATAAATAGGGAATTGTTTTTAGTAAAAATGGAATGTGGAAGCTCCGGGTCCAAAGGATCTGTAATTTCCAAAATCTAGCAGAATCACAGAAGATGCATTTATTAAAATTAAAACTAAAAAAAGTTAGGACTTACTGTGGGAGCCATATTTTTCTGCTTATCTCGTGCAATACGTTCAGCTCTATTGCAAGCTATCTTCTTAGGACTTAAAGGAACATCAAAATTAATGGCTGGGTTTTCCGGTGGTTTGGGGTTTTTAGGTGCAAGAGAAAACGATGGTCTTTCAACAGTCTTACGCTTAACAATTGTTTCTGCAAGGAGCTTGAATCGGTCATTGATTATCTTTGAAAATGTGCCATTGTTGTCTTGAATATAAAGTTGACTAGTTTTCATAGGTCTGTTGTTCTTTGTCTGAAAAACATCAACAGATTTCTACTAAAGGTTAAGAATATTAGTAGAACTAATAAAATACATTAGCATATAAAAGCAAAAAATATTTTTATTTCTTCCTACTGTACTAAGAAATTTTTTAGCACCTTCAATTATCTATATTTTCTCTATTTTAACTCTACCAGCATTGAGCTATACTGATGCAGGACTGCCATCAGCAAAATACCATAAACTAAATCCAAACCCTTTTTTTAAAAAAAATTAATTCTTAGGCATACATAATTTTTTTATAACTTGAATGAATTAACAAGCTTTTATACATATATTGTGCAGAGGTGGCAGTTTCAACTAATTTCGTAGTTTTGCCCATGAAGAAAACTAAATTGCAGAAAAATATTTATTAAAAATGTTCAAATTTTCAAATAAGGACAAATAAACACCACTAAAAATATAAGCATTCAACATATCCTAAGGTTTTTATTTAGTGATTCCTGAAATAAATCAGCTTTGCCAACTGAACTAACAAAAGAACTTAGATAAAAAAAAAGATTATATTTAAAAACTACCCCCTCTTCAAAAGGACAATGTACAGCAATATCGTATTAAAGTCCCATTTAATAGGGATCTCCAATTAATGTGGGTATGTGTGGTTCTCGCTATTTTTCCTTACAACAAATAATGTTAAAAACAGTGTTTGCATGGTACTTATGGCATAATGCAAAGAAATTTTACTGTACATCTACATATTTCTTAGACAAAAAAGATTATTTTCGTTTCACACTAAGGAAATTTTCAACAGCTGTTTTTATCGTCTCTAATTTGAATAAGGATACCTTATGCAAAATATTTATTTTAACAAGAGTGGTCTTGGAAATTGTAGGAAAAAAAAAATATTTTAAGAAAGGAATGATGATAATAAGAAATAAAGTTTTTATTTTTATTGAAGAATGCACTGGAAAACAGTATGCATCAATCCTTTAGATATTGTGATGACAAAGAAGCTTGAACATTAGTACAAGGACATTTGAATATATACAAGGCTGCTGATTAATAGCTCAAGAATTCCATAAGGGAATATTTAATTTTAAAAGTAAGTGCAAAAAAAAAAAAAAAAAAAACAAGAGTTGAAAAATAATACTGAAATTCCTCTCTTACACAAGTACATTGCCTAAAGTAACACAAAATGCGCATTAGTTTAAAGTATAAGCAATGTAATTTCTTAGAGCTAAAAGCCAAGTATTCTTATTAGCTTACTTAAAAACATGTTATTTCTAGCAGCAAAATGATAATAATCAGAAAAACATTTTAGACTGAGCTGTTTTTTAAACAACAAATTAGAAATCTGATGAAAACTTAAAGAACTGTAATATTCTTCGTCTATCGCAAAGATCTGTAACACTGACCATTTATTTCCACAAAATAATTTATCAGGCATAACTTTACAATGCTAACTTTACAATACTTTTTTAATCCTTCATCTTATTATTATGTAATTGAATCAAATTACCCACTTTTGCAGAAACTGATATGAGCTTCCTCTCAGGTTTCTGTCTGAGACTTTTTTATCATTTAATGAAGTAAAAAAAATATAAATAAATAAATAATGAAGTTATAATTATTATTTGAAAAACTAAGTTATTCATTTAAACATACAATCACAATGCAATATTTACACAGGGAGAGATGGGAAAAGTTGGTTAATTGACACAAGAACTCAATGAGACAATACAGTTTCTAATTTAACATAAGATAATAAATGCGATTACACTTAAGGGATACCATAAACAAATCCTTTTAAAATAAGTATTATTTAATGTAACACTATTAAGCAAAAACAATGCAATATCTATCTGTTTTTTCTTACAGTCATGTACTATTACATTATACAGTAGGGAACCGATTATCCGGAACGATCGGGACCATCGCTATTCCGGATAACTGATTTTTTTCGGTTTTCTGAATCGCTACAAAAAGCCGTTTGTTTATTGCTAAATACAACAAAAAAAAATTATTTTTTTTGTAAATAATCTTAAAAAGAAGAAAAAACGATGAAGGAATACACTAATGATTATTTCGAAAATGATGGTAAGGTAAACATCTTTCAAAAAAGAAAAGAAAAAAAAAAAAAATCCTAAAATCTTATGAGGAAAAAAAAAAATTTATTTTTTAAAAAATGGCGAGAAAATTTATAGAATTTTGTTCCGGTTTTTTGGTTTTCTGATTTCCGGATAACGGGTTCTGTACTGTATTTATTTTCAAATAAATACTATTACGAAAGGAATATAAATTAGACTCGAAATGTTTTAGAAATATTTATTTTAGATTCTGTTATACATAAGCAAATTAACAAAGAATAAATTAAATGATATAAATAAGTCTGGATTTGACTAATTATTACAGAAACCTGAGAGCAGTTTGGTTGAAAATAAAAAAAATATAACTACAAAAAAACCAATATCATTAAGAGAACCGCTTTCATAAAATTGATTAAACAGAAAATTATTCATCCCTATTTGAAATGAATATTGATAAAATATAAAAGGAAAAATTAGTACATCTTCAAGAAAAAAAGATCAATACCTTGTAAATTCCTTTAGTCTTTTTCTGCTTCTTTGGATTGGTATCGTACAATATTTTCCCTTCTTCTCTCGGAATCACTACATTCTCGTATCTTATCTTACATGACTTTGCAGAACGGAAATTCTGACAAACTGCATGCACAGCCTCACCTGCCATGTCCCAGTTAGGTAAGTGTCCAGGTAATAGAATAGTCAAATTTAAAGGAATACTCTGTATGTCCTGAATAACCTAAATTTGAAAGAAAAAAAAGAACCCTTAATATTTCAAAATAAATCATAAAAAGCTTTTTTATGATTTTAATAATAGTATAAGAATTAAAAGACAAAGTTATCTTTATTAAAATAAAAGCCCAATTTGTGAACTAAATAAAAGAAAAATCTAATTAATGTAAGTTAAATTTCTCATAAACCAGGAGTAAAATTCAGTTCATAAACCAGAGGTGCCAACTTTCCAAACTAGTACAGAAACATAGACAGTTTGCAAATACAAAACACAATTTTATAAACATATATAAAGTAAAAACACAAAATCGCACAATTTAAACGGGTATGTGCAAATTAAGTAAGTATAGATATGTAAGATAAGTAAAATTATGCATAAATTTAATTTTGAATAAAAATAAATAAAACTTAGATAAATTAAAAACTATACAAGACTGAAACTTTATATTTGTTTCTGATTGAATTAGAACTAACTTTTATTTCCTGCATTTGAACAGTGAAAATTGTTTGTTCATAGCTTTTCAGATTTGAGTTAACAATCTTTTGCTTTTCTAAGGGGAGAAGATAAGTTTCAGGATAACTTGTTAGAATGAAAAAAACATGAGACTTCTTAGCTATTTTTATTTGTTTCCATCAAATCCTTTTTGCTTCTTATTTAATTATTTCTTTTAAAAATTGTTTAAGGAATAAGAAAAAATTATCATAAATAAGTTGCAAACAACAAAACTTTATGTCTCTTGGCAGCTGAGGGGGAAAAAATTAATATTTTAAACTTAAACTAGTATTACAAAAATTCTAAAAAACTGTAATTCTTATTACTCAACCTTAATCTTGACTATGAAGTCGTAATAATTATGGATAAATCGCAATTGTTGGCTCCTTTGATAAAAAAAGACATGAAATGACATTTTTTTAAAAATGCCACTTAGCATTTTTAATCCTTAAATCTTTAATTTGATGTATAGACAAATTTTACCTAACTCCAAAACAAGCTTTAACCTTACCTGTAAAATGGCCCAATCTTCTTGGACCAGCCAATCAGGTTTATCAATATGAACTTCTAGAGTAGGTTTGTTTACAACAATTGGAGGTGGTTTTAGACCAGGGAAGGATGCCAAAGGTTTTGGTATGCCACTTGTTCCGACCATTAAACCTTTCACTTTTTGTAACTTGACTTCTCGCCGCAGTTTCAAAATAGCTGCAGAGGGACGATCGAATAAAGATCTTGGTATGTTAACCATGTCATCCTTTCTAACTTTTTGCTTGCGAGTTGTGGTGACAGCTGTAAATATTATAAAACAAGGTATTTAATTTTCTGATAAAAAAAATTGCAAATGACCACAAAATTTAAAAACTCCTTAATTTTCAATAGATTATTATAAAAGTTTTTTTTTTGAAATATCAGTAGGCTAACAAAAATTTTTTTTTACGTCATACTGTAGTTCATATTATACTTTTTAACAATTTTAAAATTTACAAAGAAATTAATCAAAAAATGTCTGAAAATTAAAAAATTTAGAAAATTTGAGGCACAAAAATTAGGTACTTAAGTTACTAGATTTTACTTAAACATTATTTTAATATTACTTAAACAGTAACTTAAATATAAAAAGTAATTAATTTTTAAAGCGATAATTCGTAAATTATTATGGGAAAATATGTAACAAAAAGAATTTCTAAATTAAATATCATGATAAAATGAATAGCAATCATTAAATTTTCTTCAACATATTAAAAGAAACACTGTTTCTTCTAAATTTAAATGTAGAGAACATTTTGAATAGTAAGAAATCCTCTCTTAAAGAAAAAAGAAATGCGGTATAAGTATATATAACCAATAAAAACACTATATTATAATATAAAGCAGCAACAAAAAATTTTGGACTTTCAATTTTAATTATTCTTTTAGTATTCTTTTTTTTTAAAAAAAGAAAAATGAAATAACGTGCATTTATTTATTTTTCAGAACTAACTAAAATCAAGGCTTTTAAAATACTTTTGACAAAATTTTATGATTAGATTATACACACCACTGTAACTGGATTTTTTATCTGTAGTGTGTATTTTGCTTTTAAAATGAAATAAAACTAGCATAACAGCGCAAATTATATTTATTTTTCAATGAATATGCAAGATGATAGAAAATTTGTAAATATAAGAAAAAAAAACTACATTCAACTTGTACATTTTTAACCTCATAACTTAATTTTTAAATTAAAATATTCCGCTTCAGACAATATAGTTTTCAATCGATCAGCAGTGGTGCCACTTTCAATTAAGGCGAAAACAGCTTTGATTGACTTAAGCATACAATGTTAAGTTAAGGGACATAATTTTATATGTATGGTGTTTTAAGTAGACTAGGTACTTTAATTAAAAATGTTATATAGCTGTATATAATTGTACAGTGTTCTCATTCTTATTTTTTTCTGTTCTAATATTAGAAAAGCAGCATACAATATTCATATTTTTCAAAAATGCAATGAATCCCTCATTAAAAAAAAAAAAAAAAGCAATGCTATCTTTGTTCACAAAACTGTTGGGTCAGAAAAATAAGTATAGAGACATACACAAATGATTAATGCTTTTAAAAAAAAAATATGTACCAGAAATAACAGGATCAATTTTCTGCCTTTTTGCTTCCTTTTTGATAAAAACAGGTGGTAATCTTGCTTCATGCATAATTGATGGTTCATACCAAAAGGCAACACTATAGTCAATGTAAAGATCATTTTCATTTGTTGGTGGTGTAGGTGGAGCCCACAACTAATTAAAAAAGAGGAAAGTACATTAGTAAAATCGGAAAATTTAAAAATTACGTATATTTTATTTAAACTTTTGCAATCATAAAAGAATTTTTTTTATGTGGACTATTATTATGAGAACTAGGGATGTAACGAATATTCAGCAAGTGTTATTTGGAAAATAATTTTTCGCCAAAGTGCTTTTTGGGGACATTTTAATAAATTTAATAAAAAATAATCTAAAATTTCATTTTTTTTACTATACATTGTTAGAAATAATTTTTTTAGCATATTTGTTAAGTTCTAGAACTTATTAATTTATATTCTGAAAGATACATGGAAAAGTGAAATTTGAAGAATTGAAACTAGACTACTTTGTAATGAACCACAAGTTTTGTAATGCTGATTTTTTCTTTTTTTAAAATTATAATCAGGCAAATCAATTTCATCATTTTTACAACTCTTTATGCTTCAAAAATTGATAACATTTCTTTGTATCATTTTTGTTTGTTTTTCTGTCTTAACTAAAGGAGACATGTTTCTTATTGAGTTCATTCTCACTTTTTTTACGATCTGTACGTAAGACAGATGACTAGTAACATAGAATACTGTTATTCTCAATGTTAAAGTTATATTTCAGAACTAAAAAATATTTTTTTGGGTTTCTCATTTGATTTTTTCATGAATTTTTTTTAAAATCGGATTTTTAATATTCGCGATCGCAACACTCGAATACGCCATCTGGGGAGAGACCGGTTTCATGCCTTTAGCCCTTCTCCCTTCCCTCTCCTCCTCTTTTCAGTTATATAGGAATGTACTACGATATTTTCCCTTTTCTTAATATTTTTCCTTTTTACTTAATAAAAATATTTTCTAAAATTTCCGTGCTACTTTTCTTTAGAACTATGTTTAATGTAGCTTTCAGTTCCATATAGTTTTTCAAGTTAAAAGATTTCAATCTATATGAAAATCAAGAGAGAAACTAACGTACTTCCTTCCTCTATGACTTTCCACACGCTAATGGGGAAAGCATGTGAAGTGTTGCCATAGGAAAAGAGTTCTGCTCTACGCCACCTGCAGCCCATTTCGATCGCCAATGATAGACTTTTTAAAGAGCGTTTCTAATGAACATTATTCTTTTATGGTCACTTTTTTCTAATACTACGGCAATGTGAAAAATTCAAATTAAGATTTTTAGGGTTAAATCTTTCATTCACAAATTAAGAAGGATTTTTGTTTTGATTTTTATTTATCTTTTTCCTTTTTAAAAACATTGATTTTTATCAATGCTTTTTTTTATTATGACGCAGCTATTAAAAGGGTTTGTATTAGACTTTGATCTTCACTCTTCTCCTGAAAATATTATAATTGGAAAACTGAAATGTTTAGCTTTAAAAAATCAAGATTGATCTTTATTTTTTCTGTATATATTATTATTTTTTTTATAGGCGTTTTTATGATAGGGCTGCATTTTTAACAGGGTTTCATCTCGTTTAATGTTTTATGAATAATTTTTTTCTGGAAAATATTATTTTTAGCATTAAATTTTGTTTTAAGAATAATAGGAATTTTTTTTTTAAATAATTTTTTTCAACTTTACAACTTCACAGTTTTATATATATAAAATAATAGCTGTTAGTCAGCTTTTTTTTTATTTAAATAATTATTTTAATATCTAATTATTTTTATTTTTGTAAACATTTATATTAAAGTTTTTTTTTCTCTTTACCCCATACCAATAATACAGCTAAGTTTTGAAATAATGACTAAACTTATTTCAACATAAATATTTTTATTGATTTTTTTTTCTTAAATTTTTTTTGGCCGAATATTCAGTACTTGGGGAAAAAGTACTGAATTATTTACAAAATTGAAACAATTTGCTTTTATTGATAAAAAAACTTAATTAAAAAAAGTCATACAGACTTATTTTTGTATTACTATTGATATATTTTTGGAGATTCTATTTTACAATACTTTGATCTGATATCTCACTGTCTTTCATTATTTTTCAATGAAAAATTTTTTTTACGCATTAACTACCGATTGAAAAAAAAAACAAAAAAAAAACACTATACTTTGTTGCAAGTTAAGAGAAAACCATTGATTATCCTTACGGAGAGAGCCTGTTTGCATTTAAGCGCACACAGGGACCCGTTAAGACAAATTCTGGCCCAAGGCCCACAAAATTTTCCGGCCCCTAACAAAATGTTTTGAGAATAAATTTTTGAAGAGTAGTCCTAACAGTAAAAAGAATCTATTGAACTGCATGGTTCAAGAAAAACATTCTAAAAAATTTTGAAAGCAGACAATTCAAGATTATTTTTCTAAGATAAAGTTTATACATCTAAATATTAAAGCAAAATATAAAATGTCGTGTGAAAATAAAAACAATTTGGTGACCACAAACAATTGAAATCAGTGAGTTTCGCTAAAAGTCACTGATTAGCTGAATTATTTTACAGATTGTAGCCTTCTATCTACAACTTTACATATATGTTAAGAATAAGCTTTTAGTTCTTGTTGACACTAATCATTTATCAGAGACTTTGCGAATATGCATTCTCATTGCAATTACTTAAGCCGTTGGAGTAAAAATTGCACCGATTAAAATTCAGCTGTACTTTTGAATTTGATTAGTGCAATGTTTGCACGAGTTTGGTTTATCGCAATATAAAGAAAATTTGAAATAAAAAAATGCCTTTTTTGAGAAAAACTAATTCTTTCAGAATTTAAAAAAAAAGTAATATTGTGGACTTTTTGCCAATTTTTGAGGCCCCCCAGAAAGTGTAGGCCCATGCCTATTGGGAGTAAGCGATAATCAGGCTCTGACACGCTAAATGGATGCCAAGTTCCCAGCCTAGATGAATATCAAAATCGTCAACTCTTGAAATGACGTAGCATGCCCTTATTTTTGCTTATAAAAAATAGCATGAACTAAATTTCTGTCCAACGAGTGTAACTTTTAAAAGCTTGTACATTGTTTTAAAAGCATAATGATATAAATTGATAGCTAAATAAAACGGAACTATGCGCAGTCTTGGATGATTACATAAATCCTATACCGTATGTTTTCTTAACTTGCAACGGAGTATAATTACTGATAAAAATAATTTAAGCTCAAATAGCTTATCACACTTACATCACAAGATGAGTTTTGAAAAATTGTTAATTTACAATAAAATTCAATTCGGTTGTAGTGAAAAAGTAAAGCTTGAAATAAATCATTTTCCTTTCCCAATTTTTTCATTATAGCTCTTTAATTTTTGATCCAATATATTATAGTACTAAAAATTGCTTATAGTCAAATTCTGACATTTTTTCTTTATTACTAATAAACAAGAACCTACCTAATAAAAAAATATATTAAAAGAAAAAACAATATATTTAAAAAAAAGACACATTTCAAGTCTAAAATTTTTTACAATGTGAAATCATTTATATTTTTAATTAACAAGTTTTAGCTGTTGTCACAACACAATTCTCAAAGTTTCTTATATTGTCTGGTCAGCTTCAATACATGACATGTTTTCTAAAATATTACAGCCCAATAGTTAAGAAAAAAAAAATTAGGAATGACTTAATACTTACCGGCATTTCTTCTTGACCATTGACAGAAAAATATACCTGGAAATAAAAATAAGTTTCTCAAATTTTAAAATGAATTTGAATAATAAGTTTTTAGAAATACAGAAGGATACTAAGAGGGGGGACGGGAAACAGTGAAGGGGTTTAGAATGAACTTCTTCAAAAATATGAATAAAACTTGAAAACATGCTTTTGATAGCGTTGAAATTGTTTTTTTTTTTTTAAATTTTATCGATTGTTATTAACAATTTTTTTTATAATTTTTTTAATTTAACAATTTAACTGATTAGCTACTTAAGCAAATTAGTACAAAAATTTCCCTAAACTCTGGAAAATAAAGATTTGTTTGATTTTTCAATATGTTATTTAATAGGAAAAAGGTGTTTAGAAGTATTTTAATATACTTAGCTCATGGTCAAAATATACTCTAAGGGATAAAATAAGGTATGTACGAGAATTGAGCTTAAAGCTGGAAAAACAGGAAATGCATACAAGAAGAAAAAAGTTTTAAGAACATGCGTGTAAACAATTAAGATGCAATTTTTTTGTGTGCAGTAAATTTATAGACAAACAATATTTTTGTTTAAATGTTGCTAATTTAATGGATAAAATTTAATTCATGTATACAAATGTAACATCGCAAAAATGGAAAAAAATTTATTAGCCAAATCTGACATTGATTTTTACCAAATAATATTTTGCGCCTTGATATAAATTTTATTAAACTTATAATTTAAAAAATATTCACTAATATAATAGAATAATGGAATATCATAAACAAAGATTTAAGTTAAAGTATTAAAAAATAATGCAAAAATAAATGAAAAATTTAGTAAAATTGGATAAGAAGCTCATCTAAATTTACAATCGTAACAAAAACAAAATTGGAAAACAATCCTCTAGTTAACCACTCCACCCAGAAAATTCAAATTTTTAGCACTTGTCTTTAATCTTTATTAATCGATAGATTTAAAGTTCGATCACAGTTGCTATCATACATTTCTAAAAGGGCAACATAAAAATTATTGGCTGGGTAGCTTTTTAATTATGAGCACTTTTTCTTCATTACCAACACTATCCCTTAATCGTTACTAAAATACATAAAAAGGAACATATTAATATTTATTACTTCATATAATTTCAGCCACTTTAAAGCACTGCTATGAGTCACAGTTCGATTGGCTAAACATATGGTTTCCAAAGCAAATTAGTGAACAATCTTCTTCTAAATTGTTTTGAAATATTAAAATTATCAGCACCTTAATTGTTATCTATCAATAGATTTAAAGTTTCATTTTGATATAAGGATGATAGGAAATTTGTGACTCACTTGAACAGATTTTGAAAAGAAAATATTAGGGGGATGGGAATTAAGAGAAATATAAAACATTCTCATGCTTTAAATTAGAATTTAAAAAAACGGTGAACTAGTTAAATCTTACTAAACTGCAAGAGTTATTATACATTCTGAATCTTAACGAAAAAAATGGGATATTTTACTTTGTTGCTGTATGGGAAAAGCAGATTCAAATTATCAATTATTATCCAAATTATCATAACAGTTCATTTATCTTATATACGAGTATTTAGGACTTCCATAAAATTGTATATTGAGAAAGGGATTTTAAAAGAGAAAAAAATGACAATATATTTTGAATAACTTTATGTTCAAGAGCTTTTTCTTTAAAAAAAAAAAGACTATTGACTAATCATGTAAAACTAATTTTTTTTTTCTGAATTAATTTGACCACAGCATATTAATTAGTTTTATTTCAACTCTATGTAAAATAAACTTTTAAACATTTCCCCCCCAAAAAACTGCTTGTACAGTGCAGATAATGGCAAAACACTTCTTATATGCAATATTTGCTGTTGTTTCAAAAATCATTCAAATATGTTTTAATGTATATTAAAATAGTGAGGCCTTTTCAGCAAACCTTTTTTATAACACCTAACTGCTACTACTGATCAATAAGGCAAAAAAAACCTAATATATCAAGATTCTTTTTTCAAAATATTTTTACTAAAGGTAACATTTAGACAAATGATAAAAAGATTTTTTGTTCTTTTTTTAATTATTGAATATGAAAGGATTTTAGTAGAATAAATCATCTTTAATGTAAAAATTTTCATTTTGTGAGAACTTAAATTTATTCAAAATAAAGTTTAGTAACGTTCTGAATTATATTATGATACCTAGAGTTGACTCCAAGCAAATTAACAGTGAAAACAACCTACTTTGTAACCAACACAAACATTTTTTAGTGAAAAACAGAATTATTGAGAGGGCCCTTTCTTTTTATCATCCCGCAAAATATGCACCTAATTAAAATTACCCTTTTTTGCAATTTTAAGCAAAATAGAGTTTATTTTAAACAAACAACTAAAGGGCAAAACTGGGAAATTTATCTGGTGGCACTAGTCACTAGAGGCAAATTTGTTCATGTTCACTTTTTGCATTAAAAATACCTTAATATTAAGAAAGTTTGCTTGAGCCGTGTTAATGCAGTAGATAGAGCTTTCGCCTTTCAATAAGGTGAAGAGGGTTCGAATCCCAGCGATAGCTGGTCGACAGGAGTTCTGCACCCGGCTCGCACCGACCACAGTCTTTAGGCTGACCGTGCAAGATTTTTCACTCCATGTAACGCAAATGCAGGTTAGTTTCATCAAAAAGTCCTCCCCAAAGGCAAAATTTCTCCCAATATTTGATCCAGGAGTTCCCTTGTTTTCTGGATTGGGAATAAAATTACAAGGCACAGTTGAACGTTACAAGTTGAACATTAGTAGTCATAAATCCGAAATTGGGTGGGCTGCTCAAGGACGGTTATAAAATAAGTTTGCGTTGAAATTGTTATCAAAATAAACATAACTAAAATATCATTATTGTATAATTTCATTACAGAAACAATTATAAGCACTTGATAATTTACATTCAAAAAGAATATTTTCATTTTGATGATTTAAAATTGCTATATTAATTTTAATATCTATAATGCATACTCTTATGTACATTATGTGGGTGCATTTCCAGGAAATAAGGAGTGGAGAGAATGGGGTGTCAAATGACAAAAAGAGGCGGTGGCGAATGATAGTGATTTTCTTGATGGCCACTTTACTTCATTTAGTCATCACATGGTGACGACTAATCTTGCCTATACCTTCCTTATATTTTCACTATTAGTTAAATATTTTTATCCCTGATGATATAATTTGACAAGGGGGGGGGGCAGTATAAAATAGGCAAGCCATAGAAGGAAAAATCCCATCACTAAAAAAATCTTTAATTTTAGACAGTCATTCCAAGAAAAGGTACCCTAAATTTGAAAGGGTTGATTGGCTAGGAAAAAGATTCAATACTGCAAATAAAAAACTTAAACACTTGCAGGAAAAGACCAATACTTGTCAGTTATAAAATAATGTGTTATAAATGGCAGTTATTTATAAATTTAAACTCAGTTTTAAAGTCCACTCCCTGTTATTTTATTTTTCTTGAAAATTCTAAGACAAGTGGAATTACTCGGCATTTTTTTTTTTTTTTTTTGTAATACTGAGCTTATTTTCAGTTTTTAAGTTGAATCATTAACACTAATTGTGAGAATTAAAGAACTGTACCATTAATTGATTATTTATTTTTTATTGTTTAACATGATGAAGATAAAATTTTTTTCAACATGGTAACTTAATCTCAATAATTTATTTAAAAAAAAATATTTATTATTTCTAAATCTTTTCCAACATTTTAACTTTATCTTAAATAGTGCAACAGTTTGAATAATCTTTTATTTATAAAAATCACTAACAATTGCAAGCAAATTTTAAGATGTTGTTAGTGCTAACTTACTTAACAATCAGAAGCATTTTATTTATGCAATTTATTATTTAAAATTTTTAATTGGAAACATAGTTTAACATCAACAGTAGTTTAAGATTTCATCCCTAACTTTCTGTAACTTCTTCATTAAGGACATTACACATACAAATTAGTTCTAAACAACTAGAAAAATATCAGTACTTCAAGAATTTTTATTTTTTCTAGTTTGTGCTGTTAAAGAAAAAGATAATTTCAACAATTCTGTGAAAAAGAAAAAAATATATATTTATGTTAAAAATTTGCAGGCATTTCCTACGATTATGAATTTCTTTTTGTCAATAATGAACAATTAAATAATTGTTTTCTCAGAAGAAAAAGGGTAGCTAGGCTTACAAATATTTTAAAAAGCTTATTTTAAGATAGCTTACAAATATTTTAAAATACACCATTCCCATACTATTTATTAAAATTTAAGTATTAAAAAAACATTTACGTAATTAAACCTGCTTTATGGTTTTCAGACAGTACGATGGGTGGGAAAAATTTATATTTTCTAACATTAATACTAGCTTAGAATTTTAAATCCTTTTAAACAGGGTTGGGTTTTTGACGTCAAAAAGTGGTTTTTGACATGACAAGGGTATAATACTGGTTTAAACCGTCAAAAATGTCAAAAACTAAAGTTTGCCAAAAAAATATATAAACTTCAAAACTACCAACAGTTGCCATGCATTATATTGAAATTTAATTATACTATAGGTAATCAGCAGGTTTTAAAATATTTTTTAATTAAAATTAAGGTAAAATAACAGATTTAAAATTTTAGAAATTTATATTCAAATGCATGTGCATTTGAATATTTTGCACAAATTTTTTTTAAATATTTATATTTTGAAAAAAAAATTATTTTTTTTTGATACTTAAGAAAATTAAAAGTTTATTACTATGCATTTTTGACATATAAGGAACATATAACTAATATTTATAAGGAACATACAAGTTATGTTGTATAAATACAAACTTGATACAAGTGTATGAAAATTTTTTTTAATGTTATACCGAATATCTTTATTATCCAGTATGTTAATTTGAATTTAAAAGTAGTTATATTTGTGAATAATGATAAGTATAATTCATATTGTTTATTACATTTATTTATAATTATTATATTTATTTATAATTATTACACTTATCATTTTAAAACAATTTTTACCTCTTAATTTTTTCCCCCCACTTGTATTAAGAATACAAATAATGCATATCTTGAAAGCAAGAAGTAATTATTCAACAGCTGAATATTTAGATATTCAACAAAACTATGTATATAGTATTCAGCAAAATGAAATTCACAAGTATTTGGATAAACTAAATTTTCAGCATAGTAAATGAATAGGCTGAATATACTGTAAATCGACACTAACTACTCTGTGTATTTAACAGAAAGCACTTAAATTTGTATTGTCTTATGTTAAAAAGATTATCAAGAAGATTTAAAAGAATATCAAAAAGATTTTTCTTTAAAAGATGTCTAATGTGCAAAACTGCTAATGTTTATCTTTAAAAATGTCTAATTTTTAGTATAATCTATACTATACACTAAATTTGGTTATAAATAAATTTCTTAATAATATCACTGCAGATTTTCAATAACACATGAAAATGAATACATATTACAAAAGATGTGAGCTTTCAAAAGTACAAGATTTTGGTTACTATTCAAAATATAAGTGTTTCTTCAAAATTTTAAATTTATTTTTTCTAGAACATATTTAGAAACACTATCCTTTATAAAAAATATATAAATTTTATGTATTAAATAAATTTCACATATGAATATAGGTTTTTGACATTTTCGACATTGAGGTTTTTGACGTGACGGTTTAAACTGTCAAACACTGTCACATGTCAAAAACCTGCCAACCCTGATTTTAAAAAAAAAATAGTTTAAAAGCCTACATTAAAAAACTTTCTACAACTGAAAATTGTTATCTCACTTTACAAGAACAATTTTAGCCCTGCTAATTTTGGGGATAAGGAAGAGAAAGAAGAGAGACAAGAACAATAATCTGCCAAGAATTAAAATTACAAACACCCCTACATTTAATGATACTTTTACATAGAATAGCAATTAATTCAAGGCTCACTTGAGTTACAGTATTGGAGATTATAGCATTAATTTTTATTAGATTTTTTAAAAAATAAATATATTTACTTAAGGTTTTTATAAGAAACTTTAATGATTCAAATTCTAACTACTCTGTGTATTTAACAGAAAGCACTTAAATTTGTATTGTCTTATGTTAAAAAGATTATCAAGAAGATTTAAAAGAATATCAAAAAGATTTTTCTTTAAAAGATGTCTAATGTGCAAAACTGCTAATGTTTATCTTTAAAAATGTCTAATTTTTAGTATAATCTATACTATACACTAAATTTGGTTATAAATAAATTTCTTAATAATATCACTGCAGATTTTCAATAACACATGAAAATGAATACATATTACAAAAGATGTGAGCTTTCAAAAGTACAAGATTTTGGTTACTATTCAAAATATAAGTGTTTCTTCAAAATTTTAAATTTATTTTTTCTAGAACATATTTAGAAACACTATCCTTTATAAAAAATATATAAATTTTATGTATTAAATAAATTTCACATATGAATATAGGTTTTTGACATTTTCGACATTGAGGTTTTTGACGTGACGGTTTAAACTGTCAAACACTGTCACATGTCAAAAACCTGCCAACCCTGATTTTAAAAAAAAAATAGTTTAAAAGTCTACATTAAAAAACTTTCTACAACTGAAAATTGTTATCTCACTTTACAAGAACAATAATCTGCCAAGAATTAAAATTACAAACACCCCTACATTTAATGATACTTTTACATAGAATAGCAATTAATTCAAGGCTCACTTGAGTTACAGTATTGGAGATTATAGCATTAATTTTTATTAGATTTTTTAAAAAATAAATATATTTACTTAAGGTTTTTATAAGAAACTTTAATGATTCAAATTCTAGTAGAAAGAGTGTTCACTTCCACAATAGCCAGTCACAAATTATAAGAAAATAACTTACCTTTCACAAAACCATGCGATCGATAAAAACATGATTTGTTGGGGTAAAAATAATTTGTAGAAAAAAAAAGGATTCAAGAAGGATTTATTTCACCCTAAATCACAAATTAAGCAATTTTGAAAAAATATATTCATTGTAACTTAAAAGGAAAATATTATTTTCTTGCCATGATTCTGAAGAAAGCATGGATTATCTAGTCTTAAACTTTTAGACTGAAACATTTCTTAAGATTGAACGAAACAAAAAAATTGTGGAGGGGGAATATAAGGAAAAATTCGTTGCCAGATGTGCTGAAAATTAAACTGTTTAAATAAGTAGGAAAAAAAAGATCCTCTGTTTTATAACAAATATTAACTTAGTTGGTATCCTCATGGTGCTATTGTATGCAAGTAAAATTAAAAAGGATCCTTACATGATTCTGAAGTTAAGTAGATAAGATATCAAATGGTTTGCAAAATGAGAGCCTCCTAATATATATTTGAAGATATCCCAATAGATTGTTTTTTTTTTTTTTTTAAAAGTGGACCACACATAAAATTGCTTGAATGTAATGTGCCAGTTTGTGGCAGAAAATTAACTCCTTAATTTCTGCGACAAACCTGGATACCACGAGTTAAATTTGAGGTAGAATTGAAACTTCTTTTTATACACTAAATATTTATAATTAGTTGTAAATAGGCAATTATTTAACCAAACCTTAGTTTACTAAGCAATAAATTTTATGTGCAGTTAAAAAATGAAAGTAAAAATTATTAAAATTAGCTTGCTATTTATTTAACACTTAGTTCCTGCTTTTAATATATTTGAATTTAAATATAACTTTGTGTAACAAACTAATAGTTATCATTACTTTCTTAAAGTCTATAAAAATGTGTTTTAGAAAATTAAGAATAGATAAGGATTAAAATTTCACAATTTGCTCTGAGCTGCCAGCATCAAGATCATAATAATTTTAATACTACTAATACTTCTGGAACTATTATTAAATGCAACTGGAATATTTATTTTTGAATTAGCTTACATAAACAAATAATTTGTGAATTTTAAAAATTGGTTTAAATGTTTTCACTATTAATCTATAAAATTTGTTATTGTAGAAATAAAGAAGTTGCTCATAATTTAATTCTTAAATTAGATTTTATATACTATAATCATTGTTTAGTACTTAGATGTAGTGCTGATGGCACAATTTTTTGCATTGATTTTGAGATTTATCATGTGTGATTCAATAATAAACTATGATTTAAATTGCCTTTTTATCTCCATATGTCGACAATTACCAGTTCAAGAAAGAAAAAAATTCAAATGTTTCAGACATAAACCAAAGAGCTATAGGAATGATGACATTTTTCAGATATTGGTCTTTCAATAGTAATTCATGCATGCAATAAAATACACGTAAATTTTTTTAAAAATCAGGTTTGCATAGTATAAGTGAAATTAAGATATGAGCAACATCTTTAATGGCTAACTGATCTTGCTCTAAAAATGCATCTCATTTTTCTTGGTAGAGAATGAAGGCAGGGTTTGGTGCCAATTAGATATTAAAAGAAACACAGATTGGAGTTAAGATATCAGTAAGGCGAGTTAATTTTATGTATGAAGCTTTTGATATTTTATTCCATTAGGAAGGCACAAAAAAATAAATAATGCAATTTAGGAAAGTGTGTCTACCAGGAAAGAAGCATTTTCGAGCAAGAACAATTTTAGTGAGTGCCAATTATTTATATATAGATCGTGTTAACTATACCTGCTCGTTTTTTTATTTTAAGAAGTGCGACAATAGCTATTACTTAAGTAACAGTGGGAAAACACCTGTTCTTTCTAAGTCAACCGAGGATAATGCTGAATTGACACCAAAACTTTTCCTGAACCAACATGAAGTTATGTGATAAGACCAAGAAAAATGAGACACAAGAGACACAGCAAGTTGTAGATTTATTGAATAATGGACAGTTCATTTTAAGAATTTTATACAATATTTTAAATAACATCTCTAGAGTATTTTAATTCATTGATCACAATTTTGAGGTCGTCTTTAAAAAAAAACTTTCTAAAATACTTCAAAGGTGAAATGAACATGTAACGAAGTCGATGACAACACATCTTTAAAGCAGCCACATAATTATAATAGCATTCATAAAAACAACACATGTCGCTCTTTTAAACCACAAAACTCACAACATATTTGGTCTAAACACACATCAATTTTGATTCTATTTACATTCTTAGTGAAAATAATAAAATACATAATGAATGTTAGGTATTTGGACTTTCATTTAATTCTGATGAAACATTACAATCATGGTTCAAGGAACTATTTGTTTTTATTTTGTTACTAACATAACTAGAAGGGGAAGAAGAAGCAGATGAGCATGCTATGTCATCTTTAAAGGAATCCTTCTTATGTATATTTAAAATAACATTATTTACAAGTTTGGGGCTAGGTACAGACATCTCCGATTCACTCTCTGCTTCAATAGCAGACGCACGTCTCGTTCTAATCACTAAATTTGGATTAGAAAAAGGTTTAATAATAAGCGGACTTTGGGTAATTTTAGAATTACAATTCCTATTGCTATTCAAATTACCACTTTTGGCAACAGACAATTGTTTTCTTAGTCTTATATCACTATTTCTGGGGCCATTAATTATACCGCGCATATTGACACGATCAGACCTGCCAACGGTCTCCTTAATTTCTGAGTCATTTGATTCATCACTTTCGGCAGCATTACCATCCAATCTCTCCTTTTTAGTTATTATTCTTTTGCTCCTTCTCTTGGGAGACTTACTGCTAGTTTGGGAAGAGTTAAGGGAGTCCCTGGCTTTATTACGTTTAGATCGAGAAGATCTATTAACCTGGTTAGCAGCTTCTCGACTGTAAAACAAAGGCGAGTCATCATCACCGAATCTCCTTTCCTCTTCTTCTTTCAAAGCTTTTAGATGACCCAATTCCCAATCCTTCTTCTGAGCTTCGATTTCTTCCTGTAAAATTTTTTTTATAAAGAAAATTAAAAATGACAGGAAGATTAAAGCAAATCAAAATACAGACCAATAGTAATATTTAATTGAAAAACACTTAATTGAAATATGAATCTACTTTTTAACAAGGACCATGCCTGAAACTTATTTAAGAAGTAAATTTAATACTTTCTTTAATTCAGCATCCCTAATTCAAAATCTTTGAAAGCTACATAAGAATAGAATTAATAGAATGGTTTGCCATTTCTTTAATAAAATATTTATTCATAACCCCCATGCCCAGAATCCCAGTCGATACTAATTCCGCATCCGGCTTGCACCGACCACAGTGCTGACGTGAAATATCATCAGTGGTAGACGGATGTGGGTTAGAGTCCCCTCGCTGTCAGGCTAACCACGGGAGGTTCTCGTGGTCTTCCTAACCACGTAACCCAAATGTGGGTTAACTACATCAAAAAATTCCTGTACGAAGGCGAATTTCTCTCAATACTCGATCTAGGAATTCCCTTGTCTTCTGGATTGGGTTCAAAATTACAAAGCTGCGAAATTGAACATTAGTAATCATAAACCGATAAAATTGGGTTGGTTGTTCAACAACAGTTACAAAATAAAAAACACACCACCATAATTATCATTGAATGAGTTTTGATTTCAAATCCTAAAATTATAAAGGTTTTGATTATATTTTAAATTTATAACCCAAACTGCTTAGTCAGAAGAGCAGCAAAAAATAGTCTTCCTAAATAACAATTTAACTATTTTGCCTTACGCTATCTCCAAAACTATTTAGGTTTTGTAATGCTCCAAAGGAAAAATCTAGACATTTTTTGGGACGGTATACTAAATTACTTTTAAATAAAGCTAACGGTAAACTAAATAAAATAGTATTAGCTCTACTTAAGTGGAATAAAAGCAAATTTTATCAACAAAAAAAAAAACATTTACTATTTTTAATTTCTGAATTACTTTGTTTAGAACAGAAAGTTATAATAGAATCCAGTATAATTTCATCAATACTGAACAACTCATAGTTTCAAATCGATGTATTGGAAATTTTTTTATAGTACATCTGCATTAAAAAGCCACCAGTCTTGTTTATTTACAAATTTATATTTGAATTCAAGATTTCTTGAATGAAATAATTTCAATAATTTTGAAATGAGAACACAATGAACATGCTACATACAGGGTATCTGCTATATTTTAGATTTTCAAATTCATGACTTTTCATGATTTTCCATGACTCATTCCGAGAATTTTTCATGACTTAACGAAGTTACAATTTTCTCTTACAAAAATACAAATGTAAATTTAAAAAAGCATTATAATAACATTAATTGAAAAGATGGGTATAACCAAAACTGATATACTATGCATCTTCATATTTACAGATATTAAATTTAGAAAACAGAGTAAAGGAAGAGTTGAAGCCATAAAATAGCAGGGGGAAAAATACAAAAGCAAATAATTTTCTTTTTCGTTTTTTTTTTTTTGCAGAATTTTATTTTAAAGAAAATTTTTATGTTCATCAGAAGAGAAAGAAATACTCTAGATTTTTCTGTCCTCATTTCTGAATTAAAAATATTCACCAATGACTGGTTTACTTCAGCTAGAATTTCAAATTAATAAAAAATAAATAATAAAAATTCTTAAATCACAGAAGTTTAAAAGATAATTCCCTTTAGAAATGTTTTTTCTTTCATTTTTTGAAAGAACACCATCATTTTTAAAGAACATGATAAAAACATTTTATATTCTAATAAAATATGACTGTGAGTGATGATTTTGTTATGAATTCAGATATTCGGAACAAGATGAACTCGGGGGGGGGGGGATTTACTTTTAAAAATTAGATTTTTCGGCAATCTAAATCCATGACTTTCCATGATTTTTTTTAAAAAATAGTTAAAATCATGAAAAATTTTGTTCAATACTGAAATTCATGACTTTCCATGATTTTTCATGACTTTCCAGTTGCGCGGATACCCTGTACATAACACTCTTGTACAAAAGTAATTCTAGGGAATGATCCTTTAATTTATCATTCAAAAATTCTATGATCTGATTACTTTATTGCTGATTGGAATCAAATATTTTTAAAAACATACAAAAAAGACGAATCAATAATAATGAAATTACAAAAGTACACCCTACATTACTGATTTTCTTATGATAATAAATTAACATGTAACTACTGAATTCATCATTACAAAAATTATAATATAAAATTATTACTGAGGTTTCTTTTTTATAGAATGAACAACACGCATGCTGTCGATAAGGCTATATGCCTGAACCATGTATATAATTAGTAGACAGTTTCTAAACTGGAAAATCACCAATATATAAAATAAAACGACACTGAATCGGTTTTTCAAATTTTCAACATTTTATGTTCTGAACACGCACAGAAATCAAGGAAAAAGCTAAAAATCTGAACAAATACAAATGCTGTATCTATAAAACCATTTATATGAAGATTAAGTAGATATATATTTGAGAATTAATATTTAATATCAGTCAAAAATATTTTATGAAATTGTCTGGTTAACTTTCGAAAGTTTTTAAAGTATTTGTAATTTAAAAGGACAAAATTAAAAATTTGACTGGAAATGGAAAAGTATTGAATTATAAACTTTTCAGCACTGCAAAAAACAATCTTTGGCTTCTTTTAATTTGTTTTCTAGATTGTTAATGTTTATGAATGGGCAAAAATGTGCAAAGCCTATGAAATGATCAGTATCGTCCATAATGGAAATGAATTTAGTGAAGATGAAGACAGTAACGATGAAAATAAACATATAAAAATCTCTCATACAGATGGACTAAAAGCAATCGAAAGTACTATTGAATATATAGGACAGGAAGAGGCGACACCAGCCTTTCAGTTAACCCTAAAAAAAATGGCAATGCATTGCTGCAGAAAAGTGCCAAAGTAATGTAAAACAAATAGCTATTAAGAACTTTTTTAGGCGAAAACTCTTTCATCCTCGTAAAGTATGCTCTTTAATTATAATATGAATTGTATGTGAAATACTCGTATAAATTTTGTATTTCTTTAATATACTACATTTATACCTACTCTTTTTCGTTCCTTTTTTATACTCTTCGCTTCAACCGAGTTTCTCAGTTATCCACGTTAGTCGTGGTTCACATTAACTCAGATAATCGGACATTTGGGGGGCCCTACTGTATGTATACACACACAAACATAAAAAATTACATTTAATAGTAATTTAGAACCCCAAAAATGATGTGCCACATGCTTTCCTGTTCAATAAGAGCTAAACATAAATTTATAAATTACCTCTGCTAATTTCAGCTGTTCCAAGCCTACAGGTTCTTGTAAAGATTCCAAAAATTGCACAGCATATTTTTCAACTGGAGTAAGCTACAAATAATAAAAATCATGTAATTGAAATTATAATCAAATCAGAATCGAACATAATAGATTCATTCACTACATTAGATAAGATGCTATAAATAACATTAAAAAAATCATTCATCAGAATAGATTAGTTTTGAAGAAAACTTCTAAATAAGCAAATTTAGTGATTTGCTATTGTTTAGACTGTTTGTGCCTACACATCTTTCAAGTAAATTGTTATTTGACAGGTCTTTGTATATAAGCCTAATTGAAACCTAACTGCCCGAAAGCACTTGATGACACAGAAGGATAGGTCGGATTACAGTCTTTTCTAACTATATCAATCGGTTTACATGCAAATCGGTTAGGTCCACATGTTCCATAAGGTACTAAAATATGCAATGTAAAAAATCATATCCTTTCTTGATTACATAAAAAAAATTAGATTCTTTGAATTAAAATTTTAAATTTTTGTACAAAAAACTGCTGAAATTATTTTAAGACATAACTTAAAATAATTTCACATACATATTTTAAGATATTCATGAAAATAAATTACCTGTTTCATAAGTTTATCAAGCTCTTCCTCTGCAGGAGATTTATCATCAATTTCTCTACCTTCATTATCTAATGGAATGGATTCATCAAATTCAGCTAATTCAGCCACAGCTTCAGCACAAGCAGTTTGTGCAGCCTTTTTATCCGATTCATCTTCGGCCAATCCAAGAGCCTGAGGGGAAAAGGAACAGAAATTGAAAAACATTAAACTACAATCTAATATCCTCTGATTAATTTTCTAAGCGCAGTTAATATTTTATTATTTTGAAATTGTACCAAACATAAGTTTGTAAGCTAACCTGCTAGATTGCCAGATTTTGTGAGCCAAAATAGCTGGCAGTTTGGATGGGGTTTGCACTGTTTTTAAAAATACTCAATATTTTTAACACAATATTATTTTATTACCTCAAATTACAATAATTTAATAGGAAATTCATGCGGTCCTGTAAATTCTTTTTTTGACATTACAAGGCTACAGGTGGTTTTAAAATTTTGAAAAACTATGCATTAATACCATGCTAAACACTGCCTTTGAATATGTATTCCCTTTCTGAAATACTCGATTTAGAACAATTTCTTCATAAATCCCTGCTTATTGTTGTCAATGGGGCCGGGCTCGTGCAGTAAATGGTGACTGGTGCACATAAAACCCGATAGGTCAGGAAGTCCTCCATGTTTCAAAATTAATCATACCCCTGAGTGTACTGAATAGGAGATTGAACCTTGTCTGGTTCAGGTCAAAATTACGGCCGGTGGATGCATTGCATGCATTGAAACTAATTTGAAGGGTGCAAGAGTTTCCAGCAGAATATATTATTACAAGAAAAGAAACTGAATAAATAAATTTAACACAAAATTGAAAATGCTGCAGAATTAATATATAGGTTGATTAAAATATTTTAAAGCAGAAAATGTGTCATTTATGTCAATGAACTTGATGTATTTTCAAAGAAATTTTTACTATTTAAGAGGTAATTATTTTTTTCATGCAACAACATAGCAACGAAGAACTTTAATTTATGCTTTGAGCGCACCTACTAAAACTATAAGTATTGTCGCTTTGAGTGAATGATCAAAATCAAAGCATACAGCTGCAATGCAGTTAGATCACAGCTTTTAAGATTAATGTAAGCTAACTTCATAATTTTTTTTTCTTTCTTCTGTAAACTTTTTTTTAAACTAAGTGTAAAGTTGAAAGCACTATAGGCTTTAAAAATACCTGTTCTAATTGAGTCTGTGAGAATTCTTCAGGAGATGACTCAGCAACATTTTCTTCTACTTTTTTCACTACTGAGAGAGATTTATCCACCTCCTCTGACATACTGATACCAAAAAGCTCATGAATAGTATTCTGTGAAAAAGAAACCCCATTATTAACTCTTTTATAATTTTATTAAATTTCAAACTAAAATGATTTTTAAAAAATGGTACTAATGAACCTACCTTTTTGAAAAAAGCTGTGTTAAAGTTTCCACCTTCAATGGCAAGATCCCCCAACACTCTCTTTTGATTAGCTTTCCTCAAAATATTTTCTTCGATTGTTCTTTCACTAATTAATCTATGAAAAAATAATTAAGTTTTTAAATAAGAGCATTATTAGAACAGAAGATTGCCCCAGATTAAAATTTAATAATCACACCAATGTAAAATTCGATTTGAGGAACGATTCTCAAAAAAGCTTTTAATATGTTTATCATAAAATGATCGAAGTTGTCACCTATAGTACCAATTAATAATTGTTTTAACCATGTAAAAAAATGCAAAAGAATTTCATTATTTTTAAATGACGCTTCTACAAATGCTAGTCCATTCAGACACCATCTAAATGAGTATTTAAAAGAAAGAAGAAAAAAAATGACTGAATGATAAAGATGAGCTCAAATCAATAAAATCAACGTTATTGCAATTTAAATTTTTTCCAGGAATAGTAAAATTTACAGATTTTTGCACATCAGAAATAAGGTTGGTAACCGTTATTTTGCCTTTATCTAGCCAGTTATAGATTTTAAACATTAATATTATTTACTTTCTCTCAAACTGAATCACAATAGAATTTTAAAGTTATCATAGGGAATAGGGTTATACGGTTAATGCAAATGTTGCAAGTTTCGCGGTCGCCAAATCTAACTCCTTGACTTTTCTTGGTATTCCAGGTAGCGTAGCAACCCTGCCCTCTTTCGAACTGAATCACAATGAAATTTTAAATTTATCATAAAAAAATATTTATGAAAACTTATCATAAAACAGCTAATTATACTTATAAAAAAAATCGAACGATAACAAACCTATAAATATGGACGTCCCTCGTCTGTCCAATTCTGTGGCATCGATCCTGAGCTTGTGCATCCATTGTTGGATTCCAATCACTATCATAAAATATCACAGTATCAGCACCAGTTAAATTTACACCAATGCCACCAGATCTAGTAGAGAGGATAAAGCAGAAAATTCGTTTGTCTGCATTGAATCGTTCCATCAAGGCCTAAGAGAGAAAGAAATGTTAACTCCCTAAGAAAAGGGGACACACAAATCAGGGGTGGTTGTGACACATAGTGAAAAGCCTTGAAAAATTTTTATGCAAAAAAAATCTATATCAAGATAACAATTTATATACCAGACATGTTTCACAGTTAACATATTTTGTAAACTAACATTTATAATAAAATTAAATACTAACGAAGAATAATACACCTTTAACTAATTCGAGAAAAAGCTTACGTCTTACAAGAGTTGCGATATGAGATTTTAAAATCCTGTGAAAATGAATTGAGATATTGGACTTTAAACGAGAAAATACAACGTGCATCTTGATGCATAATTTTTAGATCGTGCGAATACAAAGCACAATATTGGATTTTAAAAGTGTGTAAATACAAATAAAACTAATAGATTTTTAAATTGCGAGAGTAGGAATCGTGACGTACGATTTTTAAATTGAATGAATACAAATCGCAACACTTGACTTTTTAATTGGGTAAATATGAAAATCATTTAAAGCTTAATGAACACCTATTTAAATGAAACTTGTTAAACTTTTATTAATTTATTATCTTATTAATTTTTTTAAATTTTCATTCTTCATAAAATAAAAATTATTAAGTATCATAAATTTTTACTTTTTCAAAAATATAATAATGGAAATTCAATAATATAAGGTAGAAACCGTAGTTAATGATAAGGCTTTTGATTCATAAAAAAGTGACATTTACCTGTCTTTGCTCCACTTTAGTGTTTCCATCTAATCGAAGGTATGTATGACCATGATAATTTAAAAATTGTTCTAAAATGTCAAGCATTCTTGTCATTTGGGTAAATATAAGAACTCTGTGGTGGCCAGATTTTAGCTCCCATAACAATCCGGCTAACCTTTGCAATTTTCCTAAAAATAAACAAAACAAAATATAAAAATCTGTCATAAAATTTAAATACAACGGCAATAAGACCAGAGCTTTTAAACCACCAACCACTGATTTAAAAATCCTGAGAACAACCCATTAATAATGTTAACTTTATGTCCATTAGTACACTACATTATATCTATTCTTTGATTTGATTTAGTACCCAGATTTAAGTTCTTAATCTAATTAAAACTAATGTGTTTTTATATATAATTTGCGACTTGTTGAGATTTAAAAAATTTTTTTGAAGGTCATTTTAAAAAGCTTTTTAATACCTTGAAAGCTAGAGGAAAATAAAAAGAAAGAAATTATGTAGTCTATATGAATCCTAAATAAATATCAGAACTCGAATGAAATATTTTTACTACAAATTTTATACTTCAATACAAATAATAGCCCTGTATAATAATAAGATTATTGTACACTCATACAATTTTCTATATGTATATAAAAATTCATCAATATTTGAATATTTTAAAAAGTGCTCCAAATAAATTTTATACAAATAATTTTAAATTTAAAGTATGAAAAAAAAGTTAATTCAAGTAAAGCTAGAATAAACCATGGTTTACTCTGGGTTTATCAAAACTCATTTTTTTTTTTCTAAACTGAAATAATTAATATTAAACTAATTATTATTATAATCAGTTTTTATCGATGTCAATAACTATTTCTCACTTCTTTATTTCAGCTAATAAATGAGGTAGTAGAATTTGACAACTTATATCACAAAAATAAATTAAGAAATAGCCTTTAAATCAGTTAGTATTTTAATTAAATATGAATACTTTTGATGTTCTCAATTTTAGCCTTAAATCATAGTTTCATCATTCTTTTTTGCAGAAGTTATTATTAAGAATATATTAATAATTTTTAAAATCCTAAAATTTTTAATACCATGTTATTAAAACATTCCAAATTTGAAAAAATATTTAAAAGAACAAAAATTTACAATATGGTTTTCCACTTAAATTTTTTTTTTTTCATTTGGTACAGAGCCCACACTGTACTATAGAATCCATCTAGTTCAGTAGTAAAACGAGGAGAAATCAAACAAAGGAATAGAAAAAAAAGTGTGTGAACAGATAAATAAATATCTAATTAACGGATTATGGAAAGTTCTGGAGTTCAAAATTTAGATTTCTGGAACTTCACAAAAATATAATCAGGAAAGTTCACAAATTATCTTGAGATTAGCGAAACTCTGAATTTGTAGAAAAATCTCATACTTAAAATAATTTCACATCCTAAAAACAATTTTAATACAACAAAATTGAATACCAACCACAATCATATTGAATAAGTCTGAGCTCTGGAAATTGAGTTTTCATGTTACTAACTATAGGATGTAAAAAGGCACTTGCTGGAGATACATAATTAATTAAACGCTCTTCAATCATTCTCTCTTCATTCAATCGCCATGGAGAAGGATGTGAGATATGGATTTTCATAGAAGGGGAAGATACTTTAGGTACAACAAAAACAAATCTACAAAGTAAAGCATATATTACATAAATTCATGACAGTGAAATAAAGAATTATAGATATTTTTTCCATTTTATTTATTTTTAAACTATTTTATACACAGCTTTATGAAATAATACTGCCGATTTGTTAAGGTCTATATTTTTACCTCTTAAATTATTTTTGAGGGCATTTTTAAACAAAGATGGCTACTCTCCAGACATAACTAAATTTCTATAGATTTTGAGAGTAATATTCGAAAAGCTTTACAAATTTTTCCCTAGTTCTTCAGTGGTATTTTCAAATTCTTTGAGAATTCCAAGTTTTCTGTCTTTCCAGAGTGAGTGCCCATTTCTAGGTATTGAAATGGTTCTTTTCTTTACACTGTTTCTTGATTTTTTCATAGGAAATTTATTTTAATATTTTAGATTTTCTTTCTAGAGATTACATTTTTTAAAAATCATTAATACTTATACAGAATTAATACACAGAAACAAATATGTAAAAATACCTGGCATTTCAGCTGAAAATAATTAAGATACCTTATTTTCTGTAAAAAATCACTTTACATGAGCAAATGGTCTCAAATTAAATTGTTTATTCTATACCTTTATTATATAAACTTAAATAAGTAAAAATGACATAACTGTGAAATTTATTATGTTTGGATTAAAAAATGTCCCGATAATTAAAAAATTCAATATTTTAATAAAATTAGTAATTGGATTCAATTGACAAATTTGAAATTTTCACTTATTTTTATTTATAAAAAAAGGGGCAAGTTCAAGCATTGCAGTACTAATCCACAAATAAAATAGTGCACTAACACTATCTGCTTTCCAGAGAAGAGACGGTAATCAAGCCGCGTCATCAGCGCGGAAAAAGATAAGAAAAATATTTTTTTAAGGAAAAGAAAGGCAATTTTAAGCTTGTATTGTCATTCACCTTTGGCTGATTCCAGAGGGAGGAAGATGCAACAGAAATATAATGAATGGGAGTTGGTGTCTATCTCTGCAATTCATTGTCCTCAACCACAATTTTTAAAACACAGTTCTATGAATGTGAAGGCAAAAGTTGACTTTTTTAAACAAGACATATCTAGAGAACTACTCTTGATTGCTAGAAATGCTGAAGCATTAAAGTATTTCGCTATTCTACCCAACAAATCCTCAATTTTATTTTTTAACACTACTTTGCTTAATAGCAAACAAAAGCATGAAATCCTACTTTTTTGCATAATTTGATAGGGTAAAAAATTCCTTGACAATTCCGGGTTTTGGGTGGAATTACATTTCTCTTCAACTTATTTTAAAACGAATCAGGTAAAACCATTTATTATTATTATTAGTCAGAAATTTTAACAAATTGTAGTTATTAATATACAAAAAGAGATATGAAAAAATAAATGACATACCTATTAATAATTTCTTTTAAATCATCTAGTCTTTCATCAGGAGTTTTGATTATGTTAGATAAAATAGAAGTATGATCCCAATATAGACTAGGGTCATTTTGAGCATTTATTGCATTTAAACAATTTACATATCCTTTTCCAAACCAGGCTGAACCAGTTTGAGGATGTTTTAAACTATTTACAATTGTAACAGCCTCTATTAGATCATCACCATAAATTGGACAAGCTGTGCATCGTCTATTATTAATCTTGGCTAATAACCTAAGAGTATCTTTGCGTTCCTTTTCCCTTTTTGCAGCCAATGATTCCTGTAAAATAAAAAAGGTTATTTATTAAAATGAATTATTAATTTTGGTAAAAATTGATTATTAAATAATACTGGTAAAAGAATTACAAATAGATAAAAGCAGATAGAAATAATTAATAAACTTACAATATAAAATATGGATTTCTGTCTGTCAGAAATATTGCTTGACGGTACATCTAATTTGGGTAAAGTCTTTGATAAGGAGTGAACAACAGGACCTTTAGCATTTTGTACATGGTTTTGATTTACAGGAGCTATATAAAAAAAAAGAAAATTTATGAGCATTGCATTTAAATACAAATATAGTAACTAAAAAAAATTATTAATTATTAAAATTATTAAACAAATACAGTTTTATTTTGTTGTGTTAGGGTGACATAATTGAGGAATTGACATTGAAAAGGAGATAGGTTAGAAAAAAACAAATTAATTATAGATTTAAACATATCTTTGACTAGAGGTCAAGTGTTGTAAAAGTATTATAGGCATAGTTTGAGTCACTCAGTTTTGGAGTTCACAGAGTTCTGGTAGCAATTCACAAAGCTATGAAAATTTGCTTTTTTACTTTCTTGTTAAACTATATTTTTGCCATCAACTTAAAAGTCAACTTTTCAATTAAAGTTGACATTAGAACAATTTGTAACTCTACATTTGTGCAGGATAGACAGATAAAATGACCACACAAAATACATTGTAGCACAATAAGTTTCACTATTTGCATAAACAAAATAGCATCTCAACCCTGAACACATTACGGATTATTATCACTTCATAAAATCAGCAACTCTCACACACAAAAAAATTTTAATAAATTATTTTTAAACTTAGAAATCAAGACATTATCAACAACATTGTTTTTAGAAAAGAAAAGAATGTTTTACTTAATTTTGACTAGACAGCTATTTTAGAATATTTTTTTTATAGATGTTAAAATTAAATAACATTAAAAATACATAGCCATTAAAACAGAAATTATCACAGGAAAATTATGTGATAAGAGTCGTCAAAAAATTGACTATTACAATAACGGAAAGTATTATGAAATTCGATTTTTTTGGGGAGAAAATTTGGTATATTTAGACAAAAATTCTTTATGACAATTAAAAAAAAAAGAATATGCAGTAGGGAACCGATTATCCGGAACGATCGGGACCATCGCTCTTCCGGATAACTGATTTTTCCGGTTTTCTGAATCACCACAAAAAGTCATTTTTTTTAATTGTTAAACCCAACTAAAAAAAAAAATAATATTTGGAAATAATCTTAAAAAGAAGAAAAAACGATGAAGTAATACAGTAATGATTATTTCTAAAATGATGGTATGGTAAACATATTTCAAAAAAGAAAGAAAAATCCTAAAATCTTATGAGGAAAAAAAACTAAAAAAAAAAAAAAAAAAAAAAAAAAAAAAAGGCGGGAAAATTCATCGAATTTCATTCCGGTTTTTTGGTTTTCCGGATAACGCGTTCTGTACTGTATTTTTAACTTAACATTACTAAAATAATACTTAAATAAGTTGGATTTTAACTTGATAAGTAAATAAGTACAGTCAAAGCTAGACCTTTCGCAGAGCAATTAGGTTCTAGAACCAGAGTTCAGTGTGAGCCATGCCAACTCCAAAGCTGTGGCCAATTGCGCTAGGTTATGTGGCTGAGGATCCACAGCGTGAACAACACAAACGTGGTGGTTTGGTTTTAAATCCAGATCAGGGCTTCAAGTGGCAAAACATGGTTTTGGAGCATCTTTGGAGCAACAAAAAAGCAATTTTGGAGCAGCAAAACAAAGATTTGGAGCATATTTAATAAATAGAATTAAAAGAAGAATTTAATAACAAGAATTTTTAATTTTGTCCATTAATAACATATCTTATTTTTTACACTTTTTTGAAGGTCCCTGCATTAACAAATTAAGTTTCTTTTTGGTACCTTCCAATGCTGTTAAATATTCTGCTATCCTCGACTTAGCCTCAGATAAGAGGATCCGTCCGCTTTCTATAATCGACATGTCTTTATTATTTTACCCATCTTTAATATTTTTTCAGCTGCAGCTAAGAGATCTTGAGAAGCCTTCAATTTTTTTTGCAAATCAATTTCAGCAGCTTTCAATCTGCTTTCCTCAGATTCAGTGTTTTTTGCTTTCTTTTTTCTCAACCTCTAGTCGAGCAGAATAATTTTTAAATGCTGCACGAGCCACTTTAATCATATCTTTGTCAACTTAAAAGTTATTTAAACCCCTATTTTGTTGATATGTGACACAACTTCTCTCAAACCATTAACACTATGCAAATTTAAACTTGCCTTATTGTCAAGTAGCTTTTAGTTCACACTTAAACCTCTTTCAACATCGGCATTCCCATGTGGTACGCACAATAGAGCTTTGTTATAAGATGATATTTGTATTTCCCAAATTATCTTTCTTCACAAAATAGTTTTTCAAAAACACATCAATTTGTGTATATTCATTTGAGTCAGAAGAATAACCTTCTGGTTCCCCATGTAACCTTGCCCCCTTCATCTAGTAACAAAGATGCCTCTCCAGGTTTTATAATGGATGGGGTGACTGTTGCCAGATATCTTATTGACTTAATAGAAGTTTCTTCCATTCTCATTACAGGATGCAACACTTTAAGAGGGCACAGTAACCTATTTTTTAGAGGCAATGCTTTTAATAAATGTTTTGTGCATGCCAAGTAAAAAGATCTGACACCTAAATACATAATTTTTTTTCTGAAGAAGATAAGGATGTCATCACCTTTGTGGTATCTAGTCCAACATCTATTAAATATGAATTTTGCCAAATTTCTGCGTTTTCTACATCCAATGATTTTAAGTCCTTTCCTGACAAACATGAAAACCAAAACTCTTTAAAAAAACGCCCTAACAATGCTTTAACTAGGAACACCATTTCATCATACAGCAAGTGAATCAATGGTGTTTCAGTGTGGAAAAGACCTAAAAATTTATTTAATATTGCCGAAATATTAAAAAAAAATTTAATAAATTCAACATTGAGTGGCTCATACTATTTTTTAAATTAATAATTACTTTATTTAATTCTGTAAAAGGTAATTCAAAACTCTAATTAATTTAACTATTATTTAAGGTTATCGAGTGTAATTTTATTAAAATTTAAATAAATGTTATTTGTTATAGTATATTCAACACAACATTAACAAGATTAATATTGATCATACCAAATTTATAAAAATATGTAAAGAATTAAGCAAATTAAGAAAACATTAATAAATTTATATTACAAATGTAAATTAGTGAATGGCCCCTAATAAATTTTTATTAAAATTGGTTTCTTATAAAGTACTGCATTAATGAAATGATTAAAAAAAATTAAATAATTTTTAAATGCAAATACAATGAGTATTGAAGCTAAAAAAATTTTTTCAGAAGTAAATTATTATATTGACCCTACACTCATAATATTTAGCAAATCTGTGATAATTAAAATTTTTTATATCAGTTGCTTTTAATCAAATCATTAAGAGATGAATTAAAGTATTTTTGAATGACAAATCTGAAAAACATAAGATTTTTTGCTGCATTTAAAATATTGAAAACCCCTCTCTTCATACTTATTTAAAATCTTGCCTCTAAATATTATTAAGTTATTTCCTAAAACAAAATAAGAGCACTGAAAATTTTGAAGGTAATAATACAATAATAAAATGCAATAAGTAAAAAAAATTTTTTTTTTAAAAAAAAAAAGTAACAAAGTAAAATAATTGTTTAAAAACAATCTGCAATTAGTGGATGGTCCCTCAGATAAAAAATTTAAGTTATGAAACTCAATTAGTTCTTATCCTTATTTAATCTTATCTTTATCTAATTATATGAATAAAACGGAGATAGAAAGTTTGAGGTTATGAAGCTTTGTGATTCTTGACTGTTCTGAGGATCAACATGAAATTATGTACTTAGTGAATGGTCCCCTAGTTAATTCAAGGATCATGGTACTAATCTATAAATAGAATAGCGCAAGAAAGCCATTAGCTTTCCATTGACGAAGACGATGGTACATCAATAACGATGAAATCAACAAGAGAAAAAATTTTCTTTTGCTATTAAAATTTGGCAATGTTTAGTTGGTCCCCAAAATATTTTTGGCGCAGATTCGGCGCAAATTTAACATAAAATGTCGTTTCTGTGCAGTAATGCGCAAATATACCGATTTGGAGCAAAATGCGCAATATGCGCAGCACTTGAAGCCCTGCCAGATCGTTTGGTGGCATGAGGAATATTGCATATTCCTCCTGGTTTTCTACGAACCACGCACGGACACTGAGAGCTGTATTAAGACACCACACTGTCCTGCTAGTAGATGCCTTCATTCTGAGGAAAAATTATTTGCATGTAGGCAAGGACATGATCTGCAAAGACAGGTGTGTACTTCTATTGATCTATTGTGCTTTTAACAACGATGAGTGCCCCAAGAATGACAAAAACATTTCCCAGACCATAATGCTCCTTCCTTCAGCAATCATTGCAGGGTCTAGAGAGTTTGCACTATATATGACTACATCCACCTGTCATTACTCAGAGGACGCCTAATTGCAGTACTGATGTGCAAATTTCGGTTTTTGTTGCCAATCAACAGCAGTTAGCATAGGAGCATTAAATAAACCTTTGCTACAGAGGCCTGTATGGAGTAACATTTGCTGAAAATCGTTGAAGAGACACTGTTGCTAGACCTTAGGTTCATTTGGGCGGTTAGTTGCTCAATGGTTACACGCATATTCATCTATTTTGCCATGTGTGACACAATTTTACGGCAGAACATAAACAGTTTACAAAATTAACCCTTTTGGAAATGATACACTCTTTGCCCAAAAACTAAAGATCATGCCCTTTTAGGCATTGGATAAATCATTTTGTTTCTGAATTATGCCGATAATTGCAATGTTTTCTGATTCCCCACGGACACTCTTCATATACGGTCCACTGCAATGTGCTGCTATCTGTCCTTTGTGATTGGTTATTTCATGCTGAGTTCAAAATTAGGTGGTAGTCACATTAATGTGACTAAATTGTGTATAATTTCTTATTACATTTATTTATTTTCCAGAACTACTCAAGTTATTAAAACTGTAAATGTAGGTAATTATTAATCATTATCAAAGAGTCAGAAAAAAGTCAGGAAAATAAAATATATAAATTAATCATTCAATAAAATAATAATTACCAGAGCTTGTTGTGCTAACTGGGGGGTGAACATTTAAAGGTGCTACTCGGCCAATTGGTTTATTATGAAAACTTTGATTATTCATGGATGACGTAGAGTTGTTATTTGGCGGCCTAGAGAATGTTGTTAACACTTGGGGAGCAACTGCTGGACTCCCAATCTTTTGAACTTGGGGTAGCACTAATAAAAAAAAAAATGCATTAATGCAGTATTTATAATTTTTAATAAAATGACACACATGATTAAGTAATAAAATAATAAGTAATTCACACAAAACAAAGATTATTTTTGCCATATATTCCTTGGACAAAGTTATAGCCATGCTTTTAATCATTTACTGAAAAAAAAAAGATCCTCAAAAAAAACTACCGTAAAATACCGATAAAGCGCCCCAACTCGATAAAGCGCCCCAACTCGATAAAGCGCCCCCCTGTAGTTTCACATCTATGCAGATTGCCAATCAGTACCCAAAAAACGCCCCCCCCTCCTACATGCAGCGGCGCTTCCGACGAAATATTTTTTTGTAGCAAAAAAATTTGTCAAGGAAAGTTATTTAAGAAATAATTTTCTGACTATTAAAAAAAATTAATAACGAAGTCGACGAAATATTCGCCCGTATCGCGATCTGCTGCAGAACATCGCCAATTCTTAGCTAACTTTCGGCAGCAGCCTGTAAGAAAATAAATAAACGAAATAATAATTTTAAAAAAACATCGCATAAGGAGAAAATTTAAAAGGTATGCATCTTGTATCCACCCCCAGCTTGAAGAAAAATCGCAAGCTAGAAATCTATTTAGCGCCTTAGCAATTGTAATTTAAGTGAACAGAAAAGGAAGAATAGGACCCTAAATCCGACACTCACGGGACTGACGAAATGCCGCACTTCGGATCTCTTTCGGAAATTCCAATATGGCCCCCAAATATTACTATAATTCAATTCCACTGTTAATTTCAGAAAAACCAATAAATTTAGTCAAGTTTCGATCATAGATTATGATGGGGTGAATTTAAAACTGGCCCATCATAAGAGAAGAAGAAATAATCAGAATCCTATGAAGAAGAAATAATCGTTTCTTCTTTGGAGCGAGATCATAGTTCTCGTTTTTTCTTTTAGATAACATTTTGTTTTAACAAAAGACGCTTACCTCGCAAGAAAAAAAAAAAGCTTTTTAAACTAAATGCTAACAAACTAACAATGAATAGCAACAAAAAACAAGCTAAAAATTAATAACGATAAAAAAAGAAAAAAAGCAAGCAAGCAACAATTAACAAGAAAAAATAAAAAGCGGCAAAATAAAAAAAATTAATGAATCGAATAAAAAATCGCAAAAGGGATAAATTCATTTTATTGTCCATGTGGTAGTTTCAATGTCAACTGGGTGTGGCCAATTTATGGTCAAACAGAGGAGGGAAATTCGGGGGCAGTAAAGCACAGCTGTCAAGATTGATTGATCAGTTTTTTCCAACTTCCATTTCTTTATTTTGTTCATTGGAAATGCGGGTGTTTTTACTTCTCACTTTATTTTAAACTGCTTTAGAAACAGATGTTTCCTTTGATACAGATTTATTATTATTTTTTTCTTCAGGCTTCGTTTTTATTTTTAAAAGATAAAATAAAGTAAGTTACTTCAACAGAATAAAATTCAAAATAAAAAGAATATAGCTGATTTTTTTTGTCTTAACAATATAAATTTCTTAAAAGAAAAAACGAAAAAGATTAGAAGTCAAGGTCACCTTGATTGGAATGTACACTCACTGATAAGAATGTGAGAAAAATTTAGGGTGTGGTGGGAGAGTTGAATGTAAAAGATTGAGCAGAAAAGAAAGAATATCCTTTGCCAAGCAGGGGAAGAAGAATGTAAATTGGAAGGGGGTGGAATTGAATGAAAGAGATAAGGAGTCAAAGGGAATTATCATTTCTTAGAATTGTACTACAGGGGCAAGAAAAATCAGAATATTTTGGGGGTGGAGACTGAACATTCCCCTTGTTCACAGAGATTAGAATCAGTCCTTATTGTGATCTCTAACAAGCAGGATGCCTAAAATCAGCTCTTATACTGTTTCTAAAAAGTTGGAAGTCATCCAATGGCATAAGGAAAATGGTTCTGTTATACACCGAACTTCTAGGCATTTCGGCATCGACAGAAAAAGAATTCGAGAGTGGATTAATAAAGAAGAAATTTTATTAGCTAATAATCATGGGGAACAAAAGAAAATTCGGAAATTAATCACTGGGAGAAAACCTTTATCAGAAGAATTAGATGATACCCTGTTTGAATTTTTAGAAAAAGAAAGAGAAAATGGCTTTGCTGTATCCAACAGAATGCTAGAAGAAGAAGCATTAAAAATAGCAGCTTCTCTTGGACTTATAGATTTCAAAGCATCCTCTATGTATATAAAACGATGGAAAAAAAGGTTCAACATTTCCATGCGAAGAGGAACAAATGAAAGCCAGAAGTTGCCAAGTGATCACGTTGAAGCCGCAAATAGCTTCATTCAAGCTATTCGTTCGTTAAGAATAAAAAATGACTACACGCCATATAATATTCGAAATATGGATCAAACGATGGTGCGGTTTGATGAGCCATACGCTCGGACTAATGATATTGCTGGAAAAAGTACAATCAGAATCACAAACACGGGGTGCAAAAAGCGAGGCTTTACCGTAGCGCTAGCAGCAACTGCCTCAGGGCATAAGCTTCCCGCTTTCGTGATTTTAAAAGAGCCAACAGGACGCATCCCACCTCGCGTGCTGAAAGACTTAAAAGTTCCTCATAATGTAAAAGTTACCTGCTCTTTCAACGGATGGATGACGACCAACCTTATGGAAAGTTGGTTAACGAGGATTTGGGGTCCCAATGAAGATGATGTAAGAAGATTGATTATCTTAGATCGAGCTTCAATCCATAAAACTTCAAGTCTCCAAGAAAAATTAAAAGATCTAGACACTGATTTGGTTTTGATACCGGCAGGGTGCACAGGTCTTCTGCAGCCAGCAGATGTTTCGTGGATGGCGCCCTTCAAAAGTGCACTGCGAAGAGAATGGGCCGTCTTCATTAGAAACAAACAAAAGACTCTTGCTGGGAATTTAAAAAGGCCAACTCGGCAAGATGTGATTGGTTTTGTGTCAGCTGCTTGGGAAGCGGTCACCGAAGAGACTATTTCTAAATCCTTCAAGCGTTGTGGTATATCGAACGCTTTAGATGGAAGCGAAGATGGGCTATTTCATACCAGATTAGCGGAAGTCAATGTCGGATCTGTAGACAATGATATCACTGATGAACTGAATGAAGAGTGTGTTAACCTTATTTTGGATGACGATTCTGATATTTCTTTTAATGGATTTTCAGATAATGATTAAAGTAACTAAATAAAATATCTTTCTTCTTATGAAATATGCTGTTGTATATATTTTTTATTTTTTCACCTATTTGCATGTGCCGCAATCGCACTGAAATTTAAAAATGAAGGATCACTGTAAAGGTAAGTGATTTTACTAATTAAAATTTATATTTTCTCTCTTTTGCTATGATTATTTTTACTGTATATTTTACGATTCATAATTATTAATGCCCAATGATTCATAATTATTAATACATTATTAATGCCTTTTTATAAATATTTTCCAGTTTGATTGATATAGGTAAAATAAATTTTTATAAAAACTTTCTGTACACTACATTATTTTTATAATAGTTTTTGATAGCTGGATTTGGTAAAACTTTTGATAGGCTTCTAAGTATTATATGGAATAAAAACAATTCAAAATTGGTAAATTAGATTAAACTTTCAAAAATAAATTCCTTAAAAGCAATAAATACAGTGAATGGGTCAAATATCATATTAAATGCATACAGCAGTACAGTTTTCCGTAAAATATTGCTCAAATAATAACATTATAAATCAATTTCCAACCTGTACTATAACTGGCAGCTAAATTAAAATTCAAGTATTACAGAAACAAAAAAAAAAAAAACATGTTTATAAAATATTTAGAGGCAAAAATAAATGAACACCTATTACCAGTAGCTGTAGAGATATTAGTGCTTAATACTAAAGATTGGGTGTTGGATACTGATGCTGCTACATGAGGTTGAGCAATGGCAGTCGTCGCTGCTGGCTGTACTTGAGAGTGCTCTGCTACGGAGTTAGCAACTGAAGTTATCACAAAATGAGCACCAGCGGCTGTCTGGACAACCCGGCCAATGCCACCAATTAGAGACTGAATGCACTGAACCCGATTGCCACTCGCAGGGCCTGGTTGCAATTGCAGAGTAAGACCACCAAGAGGTGCGAGTGAAGCAACAGCTAGTAAGAGAGACAGGGCAAAGATTTTAGAACACACACAAACACTATATCATGCAATAGTAAGATTAGTAGCATCGTAATCTGCAATTAGATAATGATAGCAACAAGCTCTGAGAAGAGGTGAAGCAAAGCAGAATAATTTTCCTTACCAGGCCCCAAGCCACATAATTCAAATTTGACACTTTTAAACGTATGTTTTAAAATGACCATTCATAAAACACTAACTTAAATATTTTATAAAAATAAAATATAAAGCAATAAGTAATTTTATCTAGGGTAAACTATAGGGTTTAGCTTAACAATCACTGATTTTTATCCCGCTCAAATTTGTATAGAGTCATATGGGTTATTGTCAACACACTGATTATTTACCATTGTATCTAGTCTCAAATACTTAAAAAGGCAAGTATTTATTTTGTCACAAGTCAAAAATTCTCAGATGTACAAAGCAACAAAAATTAAACTTTCATTTTATACTAGCAGACTTAATCTTATTATTATATCACAAATTATATCACAAAGACAACATAACCCTTCAATTTCTAGAATGATAGCGATTTAGATGCAAAATATCACTAACTTTTTTTTATTCTTTGCCTGGTCTAAAAAAAAACCTGCACAGGAATAACTGTTAAGTGTTTAGAAAATTCCTAAATTATCGGAAAAAAAATTTATTTAAAAGATGTCTAGCCAGAACAATTTGAGCATAAATGCATTAACATGGCAACTAAAGGACTTTTTCTTAAAATTAAAAACATATGTAATATGCATCGATTGAACCCAGTATTTTGCATAATGAATAACAAAAACACATTTCTTTTTTCTTTATGTAAGAAACTTAAGGACAAACTGGAAAATCTAGGGTTACAATGCATAACAAACATTTTAATACTATAAAAATTTGAAATCTTTTTTCTAACTTTGACACATAGGATAATAAATATCCCCTAAGTAAATTACAGGAAAAAAAACTTTTTTAAGGTAGAAAAAAATATTTTTTTATGCATTATTCGAAAAGTTAAAGTTTGCACATACATCTTAGAATTCAGCACAAAAGTTAATTAGAAAAAATTAATAAATATAAAACTAATTATAAATAAAATATTTTTGACAAATTTTAATACAAAAGAAGATCATAACAAAATTTTATAAATTACCTCCACTAGGTTGGACCAACTGAAGCGTATATTGTTCAGGCTGACTAGCAACAGGCGGTGAACCAATAGCAGCAACAGGACTGACAGCTCGTGAGGGAGTGCCCTGTTGGCCAGGTATAACCATTAGCCTTTGGGGTTGTGGTAAAGCTGGACCAATAGGCATGGTCACACGATTAGGAATAGATGAAGGCAAACGACTAGGATGTGCTACAGCAGGAGATGCAATTCTTGGTAGGGGAGTAGGTGGAGCAGAATTAGAAGCCCCCTAGAAAAAAAACATAAGATAAATAATCATCATGTTGCTTGTTTCACTTTTCGCTTAAAGTGCTTAGCAGGTTAAAATCTGTCATTCTAGACCCCATGTTGTTTTAGCTACAGGCAAACATATAATAACAATGTGTTGTTGCGTGTATATTAATTAGTAATTAATATACACGAGTAGAATATCGAGTGAGTATTTTGTCCCCCCCTTTAATGATACTAGCTTTAATTTAATTACAGTCGAAAGAACAACAATTTACTGAATCCTTTGCATTTTTATAGTGTTTTGTTTCACTATCTTAACCTTTTGATTTAGATTGTAACCCATAATCTGCTCCCTTTTTTGGTAAGTAAAAAGTGCTCGAAAAAATCTGATGTAAGAAAAAAAAAGTTTGAAATCCATTGGATTTCTGAGAGTAACAAATTAATCAAAAATCCAGATTAATTTTTCCCTTCAAGAAATATTTTAGTTACTTCCTTTGGAATTCAGAAATTGATATTTTCCTCACCTCTACATCATTTAAATTGAGAATTTTAACAAATTATGAATAAAATCTACATTTTAAGCATTATGCAAAAACTTGACAATGGGAGAGCTATAAATAGAGCAGATAATTTTTAAAGGACATATTTAAGAAATATATTCATACCTGGGTGTTGCAAAAGTTGACTTTCATTTTGACAGCAGGGCAGGGCGGAGGGGGCTCTGGTAAATTATCAATTTCAACAATTAGTTTTGGAGGTGTTTGAAACTTTCTAACACGATGAGCAGCAAAAGCAGTTAAAGATAATTCTAAATCGGCTAATAGCAGATTCAGAGACTGTAAATTAACTTGCTAAAAAGAGAAGAAGAAAAAATATTAATTAAAATATAATGTCATTAATATATGATTGGTAACGAGAAAGCAATCCATATAGCTTAAGCACTGTTTTTACTTTTTAACTCCATAACCTTATCAATCAAATAACAGAACATATTACTCTTTTCAAAGAAATATCATAAGAAAAAGATATAATAAAAACAAAAAGAATTCGTAAACATTTATTTTATAGCACTGATGGAAATTACATGTCATAATTATAATAATAAATAAATAAATTATAAGCTTTAAACTTTATGAATTAGTTATACTAACTACATTTTACTTTTTTGGAAACAGGTGGGTTTGGCTATAGACAATGTCACCGTCATGTATCTAAAGGTACCTCCATATAGAATTGAGTTGCCATTTCTCATATACTAAATTATGGGAATTGAAGTGGTAGCAACGTTACAATAGTCCTCCAACAGAATTTTATCTGGTATAGAATTTGATGAATGAATATCTCTAGTTGATTCATTGTTATTTTGCGAGATGCCGAGAAAGCTGTGTTAAGATCACCAGACTTTGAGCGCTATTTGTGAGAACTGTGTGAAGATCAAGGTTGTGTGTGTGTTCTCTCCTACCTTGCTATTAGAAGTAGAGTAGGTACAGACCCCTCTTGTGTTTGATTGAAATGGAGTAGCAACAGCGCAAGGAGGATAATATCGCAGTCACAAATAGCAAGCCAACTGTTCACTATGCTCCATCGATTAAAGTAGGCATGTTAAGATCAGGATAGAAGTTTATGCCGAGGAAGGTGTGTTCAGATCACATACGAAAGTCACCAACGTGGGACTAGGCTACCGACAATGTTAACCATCATCTATCTAAGGGTACCTCCAGATAGAATCAAGTTAACATGTCTTATATACTAGTGAATTAGAATTGAATATTTGTAATGGAAACTATGCTACAATACTCCCTCACCAGAATTTTATCTGGGATAGAATTGGATGAACGGATATCACTAGTTGGATATCACATTATAAAATGATAAACTAATCATTAAACTTACTTTAAATGGATCATATTCCAATGCCTTAGATGCTAAGGAAGACGTATGAAATGTTACTCCCTCCATAAGAAATGGGGAAACAGTTGGTCTTTCTTCAAACATATTAGGATGATTGCAAACTTTTCTCAGTTGCATCAATATATTTATGACACTCATGAAATTTCCAGTAGCTAAAGTTTCTTTTGTCCTAAAAAAAATTATTCAGCATAAAATGATGCATGTTAAAATTTTTAACCTGGAAAAATCATGTGTGGTACTCAAGAAATGGGTAAAAGAGAAATTGACTTTTAGCGTGTAGAAGTATAAATGCTTCACTGCTCACAAACTTATTAAATTTTAAGGAATTATAAATATAATTTTTGCGATTTACTCAACTGTAAGATTAATTATAATTGGGTGACTAATATAATTATTTTCTGCCTTCTATGTTGCTTTAATAAATGCTTTACCGATATCTAGATATAGAAGCAGGCAACTGATTTTTGCAAAACTTGGTATCACAGCTAATAAAAATTAGTATTAATGATTCTTGATCACCCCTTGTTTACAAGAGGTGATCAAGACTGTACATCATGCGTGTTAGCATAGACAAGGAACCTCGTCTGTTAAATCATTATATCAAGTTCTCCGGTATTCTTATATTGGTGTCTTAAATCAGAGTTCCAATGCTTTACAAGAAACAAAAGCATGATCATGTAAGTATTATATCGATATTTAGAGAAGTATCGATATAGTGTCCAGTTCCAATTACTGCTATAAGACGAATACCTGCAAGCTAACCACAGAAAAACTCAAGAAAATGCAAAATCATTCGAAGCTGAGGTCATAAGAATGTATTAGGTTGAAAATGTACTCAGAAAACATAGAAATGTTTGAACAACTAAACAAAAATATTCTTACTTTGTCTGCGACATGAAATCATCATAAAGGTATCTCTGTCTATTTGACAAGCGACATACTATAATATGCTCATATTTTTTTGGCAGTTGTTTTTCTACTTCACACTTCAACCTTCGTAACAAAAAAGGTCTTAAAACCTAAAAAGAACATTTTTATAATAAATTATAAAAAGAAAAAGTTTATAGAAATATGCAATACATTTTCATCATTCAATATATTATATAATTTAATATCATTAAAAATATCATTATATAAATTAATTATATAATATAATTTCACATATTTATGGATTTCAAAAGCTACAATTTCGCATAATCATTTAGTTACGTTAGGGAAAGTCATCTTTTTTTTTTTTTTTCAAAATCACAATATTTTTGGTTTTGTAATTTGAGGGAAAAAAATCCTAAAATTCAGAGACAGCACCAAAAAATTTGAAACATCTGATTAATAGATTTGCTGAAGCCCAGTGCTAAATAACACAAAACAATAATGGTTTTTTAAGATATAAAAAGCAGGAAATAAGAGGGTGAGAAAAAATGGACACCTAAGTAATAGGAAAAATAGGTCTGTGGACCCTATTTTACAAAGAGAAGACAGGGGATTAAAAATTCACAAAGAGAAGATTGTCAGTCATTAACCCCATATAAATCTTGAAAAAAAATTACTAAGTTAAAAATTAATCAAAATCTTCATTGAAACAATAATTGCATGTTAAAAAATTTATTACAACATAGAAGTAAATAAATTTTAACAAAGTTTCAATATTGCACTGGAAAATTAACAATTAAAATTTCGTTAACAATGGAAGTTTAAAGTTTCTTTAACAATGCAGAAAAGTTCCCTAAGTTTTAAATTTTCTAGATTAACTTCTTTTTACCAGCAAAAATATTCATTTTCCCTGATTTTTTTTAAAGCTAATTCAATACACTCTGAGGATTCCAGGTTTTCAAGAAGAAATATCATACTGATTCATATAAATATCTAAAATATGAAATGAATAAATTGGTAAAAAAAAAAAAATTTAATACCTTATGTAATCTTTTGATAAGACTGTCATTATATTCATGGCTACCTTCAATCATCCCAGTAAATGGATTTACAAACCACTCTCGAAATTCTTTGTGAGACTGGAAGACATTTGGCATTAAAAAATGCATGAGAGACCATAATTCCATCAGGTTGTTTTGTAGAGGAGTGCCAGTCAGAAGCAACCGATGAGAACTTTGAAAGTTTAACAAGAGCTGCCATCTTTGGGACTTAAAGTTCTTTATGTGGTGGGCCTGTAAAAACAAACATGACTGACAATGGAAAATGAACTGCATGTAAGCACACATATTTATAATTGATGAAACATACACAATACACAAAAAATACCAAAATAAACATACACAATCAAAATTTTTTTATTTATTATTAAGTTTTTTTTATTTATTATAAAAAAAAGAGAAATTTGCTGTAAAAAACAATAGAATTAAACAATTTCTGTCACTATGGAAACCAAATTTAACGGAGAAAAAAATCCCTGTTTGATTGAATCTAATAATGCAATCTTAAATATCATTGGTGACATAATACTGCCCTAAGCAACTCCATATTATCTAGCTATTAACATATTTTCCTTATAATCTAGTCTCAAATTGAGAATGTAGATATTTTAAATAATGGAAATTAATCAAAACCTATATTTTTATGCAGTAAATAGTCTGCAATTTAATTTAAAAATCACCATTGCAAAAATATAAAGTGTGGTACTGCAAAAACCAACCACTATCAGCTTATGTAAAAGGTAGTGGTATAATCAATTGTTACTATTTTGCCATCAATCTCTACATTCAACCTAATAAAAAGCAAAATTCACTCTACATTTAACCTAATAAAAAGACTAAAAATAAGTTACATAATATGTCTTTGAAATCATTGGCGTCATCAGATTTCACCCAAATTGCAATTCCTTACACTTTAGTTTATAGATATAGATTATTAATGTTGATTTTAAGTGTATTTAATTTACTTAAACAATAAATTTATTTAAATTAATAAGTTTAATTATAATTATTTAATTATATGGCTCTAAAAAAGTTATATTTAAAATTTTGTAAGTAAATTGAGGGAAAGTGTAAATCCTAAAAATTTAAGAGCATCAAATATCCTCTAGTACAAAGTGAATTCTCATTACTTTTTGGCATTTTTAAGGAGACAATTGCACCATTAATTATGCAACATGGCATTTTCTGTGTAGATATAAAAAATTCCAATTTAACTAACATTATTACAAAAACACAGACATTTATAAGCTCATAGATTTTTCCTTATTATCAAAAATAAAGAAAGATAAAAGTTAAATATAAAAAAATCTAATTCAAAATAAAATTTTGTGAAGTTAAAATCTTACTTCATCTAGAATTAGATATTTCCACTTTTTTCTACGAAAAGACTGATGATCTTGAACAACTAATTTATAAGAAGTAATACACACATGAAATGCATTAAACTTGGTCCAACCCTAAAAAGAGACATTAAAATTATACAACAAAAATATATATGTCAGTTTATTACAAATTGACAATTAAAAAAGAGAGAAACTTACAACACGTTTTTGCTTTCTTTCTTTAGGTGTGCCATAATAGGTGAGTATTTTAAACGCTGGACACCACTTTTTGAACTCCATTTCCCAATTAAGCATTACACTGGTGGGCACAACAATTAAATGAGGACCCCAAACACCTAAATTTAAAAAAAATATTAAGTTAAAATAAAAAATAATACAATTATATAATTGTGCGAAAACAAATAACTATGTAAAATTTTAAAATAGCATAAAAAGCAATGCATTATTGTTGGTAAAATGCAGTTAAGATATCGTGTTATTCAAAAGTCTAGATTAAATTGCAATGTGCAGTTTATAAATCAGGTCCATATGAATATTAATTGTAAATTGAGAGGGTGATTTTTAAATCTTTTTAATGCTAATTGCAATGTCTACCAAAAATACAAATTGTGATAGGAGAATGGTAAAAGAAAATAGGATTAAATCTGAAAAATTAAATTTTGTCTATTAACGCAAACAGAACACGTGAAGTTAAAGGAAATTATAAAAACAAAAATCTTCCATTATGATAAAATCAAACCGGGTAGTTAAATTATAAGGATAATAAAGTCAACACAAAAAATTCAAAGAAACATCTACCAAGCTAAAACAAAATTCACACACAAAGATTGGTGCAAGGAACGAAATTCTTTAATTGTGGACATCTATAAATTTGCATTCTCATAAATAAGAAAAGGCGAGATTTCATTAAAAAAACTGAATTTTTAATTTTTATTAAAAATTTAAATGACTGGAAAAAAACTCATTTACACAAAAATTACCAAATTTTTAGGACAGAATATAATAATCCTTGCGCTTTGACTAAAAATAGATACACATGAAGATTTATTTAATAAAAGGTGATGAACAGTGCTTCATTTCGTGCTCAAGTTTCAAATGCTCTAATAAAGCAGCTTATTCAAATTGTTAATCTACGAATTTTTTAATTTTTAGGGAACATTTAGTTTAACATGATTATTTAAGTGTAGAATGAAACATTTGAGGCTGTTTTATTTCTTGTTTAAAGTAAGTATAATAATTTTAAATTGATAAAATAAAAAAATAAATAATAAATAAATAAAAAATTCTGAAATCACAGAAGTTTAAAAGATAATTCGCTCTAAAAATGTTCTTTCTTTCATTTTTTGAAAAAAGACCAGAATTTTTAAAGAACAGGATATAAATATTTTATATTTTACTGAAATATGACTATGAGGAAGGATTTTGCTACTAATTCAGAACATCGGAACACTGTGAAATTGGGAGGGAGGAGTTGGGGGGGGCAGAAATTCAATTTTATAAATTAGATTTTTCAGTGACCCAATCCATATCTTTCTTTAAAAAAATTTAGATAAAATCATGAAAAATTTTGTTCAATATCGAAATCCATGACTTTCTAGGTGCGGGGATTACCCTGTGTATATATGATACAGAACAAATCAAAAATAGCAATATATTAAAACGTCTTATCACCTTTTTCGCAAGCAAGATGAGCCAATATAGATATTGTTTGTATTGTTTTTCCAAGACCCATTTCATCAGCAAGAATCCCATTCAATTTCTTGTCATACATAGCATTTAACCAATCTAACCCAATATGTTGGTATTCTCTCAGTTGGTGTTTCAAAAGAAAAGGAACTTTAGTACAGACCTAAAATAAAGAAGACACATAAAATCATACAAGAAAGAAAGAAGAAAAAAAAGACTTATTATTATAAGTTTAACATCAGGTCATAAACAATTAACTCTACATAATATATATTCTATTTAATAATGGTCTTTCACAAACACAGGTAATTTCTAGCAATATATATGAATCGGAGCAGGACAGGATTACTTTATGAAAATGTCATTTAAAGCTTAAATATTAACTTATAATTTTTCTTAATCAATGAAAAATCTAGTACTAGAATAAATTTAAGAAAAAATAAATTCTAAGAAACATTTAGTTTAAATTATGCAACTAGGCAAACAAAGAAGCAAAACAATTGATTGCAAATTTAAAAAATTTGAAACAAAATTAAAAATTCATTAAAAAATAAAATAAAAATAATTAAAATAAAATAAAAATAATTAAAATAAAATTAAAATAAATTACTCAATCAGAAAATTGCTGAATTTAGTATATATACTTGGCAGTTTTAAAATGTTTATTTTGCTATTTATACCTAATAATTTGAAAGTTATTCAAGTCTTTTTAACAAAAAGACAGAAAAATTTTGTTGCTTTGAAGGCTAAAGAATGAGTTGATTGTGCATTAGCTATTTTCTGCAATAAGTAACTATTAACCAACTTGTACCATCTAATTTTTCGTAGAAAGGCTTAAGATTTGAAAAAGTTCTTTTCTAAAATGCAAAATTATAGATGTGTGTTACTAAGAAGGAAACCAAACGATTAAAATGAAGACACTATTAAGACCATTTGAAAATTGGGAACATTTCAAATCCTTTTTAACATAACAAATTGTCTATTTTTACTTTTAAAAGTACAACAAATGCTATATTTTAAATTGAAATAATAGCTACAAAGATTAAAAATCTTAAATTCGAAATCAAATCAAATATTTTACCTGAGTTGTAGATAGTGTGTTGCCTTTGGGTTGAAAACTTTCTGCTGTAGCAGCAATGTCAGTTATTTCTTTGGTAGGATTAGCATTAGAATCGTCCTAAAAATAGAAAAATAAATAAATGTAAGATCAATGAAAGTGAAAGAGCATAAAAAGATTAAAAAACCTGACTTTCGATTATACTATATTTGAAAACAACTGAGCTACACTATACCTTATCAGTTTCATCTGTGAGAGATTTTAAAAGTGCATGCTCTTTTTTGTCTTCCCCATCAACAGACATGTCTTCATCAGATTGTTCATCTTCACTGTCATCAATTTCTGAAATAAAATTCCTCTTTTTATTTAAAAAAAAATTTCATATGAAGATCAATATTTAATTAATCAAGAATATTCTACTGAATTTAACAGCTTCCTTTTCATTAAAATTATTTAATTGTATGTATTTACACTAGGGAAATAAGCAATTTATTATAATTAATTTGTTAGCCAATAACGAGAAAGCATTTTCTAGAAAATCTTTTATTGGCATGAAGATATAAAAGCCGCTGGGTCCCTTGTCATCATACAATACAACACTGAGCACTGTATGAAGGACTGACGATGGAGCTGTCAGCCACTGGTGATTGGTGAACAGAAACCATGCACAAAGATGGATATTACTATTTGATTTTTAAGTTTTCAATTTGACTAACAGGTCAATTTTTTTTATGTCACTAGACTTCTTAAGGCTGCAAGAATTAAAACTTTTTATTTTTTTAAAAAAAAACCAGAATATTCTCAAATACTTTGATTTCCTAAACAGTAAAATTTCCTTTCATTTATTTATTAAGCCTCTTTCAGATTTTATTATTATTTTTTAATTAGAAATATATCAACAATAACAAGGAAAAGGTTGTTGTGTGCTTCAAAAAACTGATAAACAAATACAAAATAAAAACTGGTCTGTGCATCCATTGGTCACAAAAATCTTATTGTATTATATAATGACTAATCTATACATCCATTGGTTCAAAAAATTGTACAGTATTATCTTGTTTTCTCACAGTAAATGCAAATTTCTTAAACCGTTATTGGTATTGCCCTGATAACAGAATAGTCTACCAGTGAAGTATTTCTCTATCCCTAATTTCCTTATTTATAAAGAATCATCATCATTTTATAGTACATCATTATATACAACATTTTATGTTAAACATATTTAAATATTAGAAGTTATTATGTATTAATCGTTTTACAATTATTAAATAATAAATAAACTTTCTTTCTTATGTATTATGTTTTAGGTACTTAAGAGGAAGCTTCATGCATCCTATGTTTAATATATTAATAAATAACAGTAGTAGTAAATTTAAAATACTTTTTCAAACAAACAATAGGACAGCATACCTCTTTCATCTTCACTCTGTTGTTCTGATGTTTCTACTTCAAAATCACTAGCATAAGCAGCTGCATATTTCTCTCGTAGCTGTTCAATTGACATTTCATCTAAAATAGTTATATTATTAGCAAAAAGAAGCAAGTAAATTAAATATAAAGCTATAATAGATTATAACATACTTTCTGCTTCTAAATCTTTAATTTCTTCTTCATGATTAACATTATCTTCATTTTCTTCCTGCTCTAATATTGTCTGCTCATCGTCTTCTTCCTCTTCGGATACCTCAAAGTCATCATCATCACTTCCCTAAAAAAGATTATACAAAATATATATAACGTAAGTCAACTAAACATAATGGAATTAATACTAATAGGAAACAATCATGCAGATTCTACAGAAATGGTTACATTAAAACATGATTGAATTCTTACTGTTGTTTATGATTATTTTTTTACAGGATATGTACATTATATCTGCATTACATTACATGAACAATGACACACACAAAAAATTGTGGTTCAAAATCATACAGTACTAATACTAGAAGAACTGTAAACAATGAAACAGTACTATAATATAATCTCAATTTTCACTATATAAATAAACCAATGATTGCTTCTTTTCGAAGTCAGTATTTCCACAATACATTTTACATACCAATTAAATTTACTGGTGTTCTTTGAAATAATAAATATATCTAAAATGGATTAATTATTTTAACTAAGTTAATTAATTTATCAAAAATATTTGAATTCACAATATAATATGACAAGATGCTTTTTGTATAACAGATAAGAAACATATTTTGATATAAAAAAATAAGCTAGCCAAAAGTTTGCGATATAATATATCAATTGTTAACATAATTGATTTCATTTATGATAAACATATTGTTACAATTTATAATTTTAAAAAAAAAACAGAAATATTACCTTTTCAGGTTTTACATCAGATTGTATAGACAGTAAACTTAAATCACTTTTGTCTTTAGAATCATCTAAGGAAACATGAGTATTCAAAATTTCTGGTGGAAGAGAATCGAGAAAATCTTCAAAAGGCATTTCACTCTCTTGTTGCAATAATTTAATTTCTTCGTCTTGCTCCCCTTTATCAATATTTTCTTCCTCCATTTTTATTGTTTCCTCATCATCCTCTTCACTATCAGATGGTTCAAAATCTATGAAATAGAAAAATTTCAAAACAATATATCAGTATTTGCGATTAAAAAAAAATTTAAGATGTCAACCGGAATATAATCCGGGAGGGCATGTAAGGATCATTTTATGACCCCATGGATTCCACAAGTTCTGAATCCTTATAAACTATACAACTGTTCATCCCATTTTTATTTGTAGCCGAGTTTGCCATCCTTATCCGCCTTTTATAAATAATTAGAATGAATTACGAGCAATTTTTCCCCTCAATAGACATTTTATCAGTGACTGGGGTCATGCGTCTTTTAGTTATTTATAAAAATCATTTTCTTGCGTCTACTGAGTTCAGTGTGTTATTTTCCAATTAAAGTGATTTCTATTTGATTAAAATGTTTATATCAAATTTTTTTCACAATAAGTAAAAGAATAGTCTTTCTATCTAAAAAAAATCCACTAACCATGTATAAAAACAGACGACCTCAGCTGACCATGTATGAAACCCAAAGACTTTGGCATGTCACTTATTATATTAGTGATCAAAGCTAGCAAACGGCAAGTTAATCCACGTTTGAATCATGAAACACAAATTCCAACATTATTTTTTTCTTTTTTTGTTGCCTGCTACTCATAACTGCACCTATTTTCCATACACCTAATTATAACACCATTTGCAAATTACATTGTTTGGGATTTCTACAACAGCTGTAAATGAAAATGTATATAAACCAAGATGTTTTTACAACATGCACTCTCAGTGTTTAGTTTACACAACTCTTTTTTTAATCCATGCTGTGAGCCTGTGTAAATATCTATTCACAATGTTTTTTAAATGTGAAGCAGTGTTTAATGTCTTAAATAAGTAATGTTATCTTTTTCGGTCGTTTCTCAGTTTGTGACAAATAACCAGTCTGTTACTATCAGCTAATGGTGGATTGCTTGATCCCCATATGAAATAACTGTTCATCTATTTTTTTCCCACCACAAGTCTTAATGTGCGTTCAGGAGGCACATGACCTTCCAGATAAAGTGGGACAAAGGGAAAAGAAAAGCTCAGAAAACACTGTTTAAATTGCTCACCAAATGATCTTCGCTTATTCCTTCTTAGAGGGGTGGATGATGCAGAACCAGGGAGGGGAGACGACCCCCTACTTGACTCTGGACTACCCTTATTGCTCTGATTCATCCCTTGTGTAAGCCAAGAGGAATATTTCTCTGTTTGGTCGACAATAAAATTTAAATGGACATCTAAGACTTTTTTTCTTTTTTCTTCTAGCCATGTTTGGTGCTTATATTCCACAAGCTAAAAAAAGAATAACATTTAGCAAAAATAAATACTTATAGCTGAATTGAAAGAAAATAACTGCAAAGATTCAAGATAAGACCGTTAAAAATTATTACTTTTTCAATGTTGTTCCAAAACTGTTTCACTTCTCTGGCGATAGTGGAAGCAATCTTTCTAAGTTTTATTTGCTCTTCTCTTTCGGCTCGCTCTGCTTTGATTTCCTTTTCTTGAAAATATTTAGTAATCATTCGAGCACACTAAAATACAAAGGAAAAATTACAGATTTGTCTTCACTCATATTAATAAATGGTTTTCTGAATTTTTTTTCAATAAAGACAATGAAACTAAATTTAATATAAATCAGAAGAAAAAAAAGATGGAAAAAAAGAAAATGCAAGCTTTTAAAAATGATAAAATTTTTTACAATTGTTTTGAAACAAGAGTCCCCCCCCCCCCAAAAAAAAAACACTGCACATTTCTACAAGGGTAGCCACAAACATTCAGGGAAAAAAAATTCACTTGTTAAGAATGATTTAATTCAACTTTTCTGAACGTGTAAATTTGATATTTAATTTATTACTTCTGTCTCATTCATGAACATAAATATATTATAACATAACACTTTTAATTGTTATTGGAGCTTAAAATAAAAATGTTTTAAGAATTTTTTTTAAATACAAATTAAACATATTATTAACATTGAAATAGAAAATAATATGTAAAAATAAATTAAAATTTTTTTTAAGAATTGTTGGGAAAATTGTTTCACTTTTCAAAAATGAGAATAAACAAACGAAAAAAAATTTCTTTTAGAGGGCCACTCACAGTCCCCTTCATTTCTTTCAAAAGCAACGTGTCATACATTTTTCGTTAGAATTTTTTTTTTTTGGTTTCTAGGTAATTTAAAAAACAGAATTTTAAGATTTTAATTTTACCAAAATCTCTAGTAAATTCACTTATCTTAGCTAGTAATTGTGATGTAACCCATAAATCTGATTATGGGTTATAAAAAAAAAATAAAATAAAATAAATAAAAAATAGACACCTTCTTAGCATTAGCCTTCTTCCATTTCCTTTCTTGCGCAAAATCAGTGGCCAGCCACACCATCTCTTCCAGAAGATAGTCATAATGAGCTTTATTTCTAGGAGCTTCTGCAACTTTTGGTAATCTTTTCAGAGACCAAAGACCATCTTTTCTGAGTTCTCCCACTCTTTGCATAACATAAGCTTCCTGTAATATTAAAATTATTTAAAGAGTTTATAAGAAATATTAAAAATTATTGAACTATTAGACAATGATCAAGATTTTTTATTAGGGGGAAGAGTTGTGTGAATTGTTATTTTGTGAGAAAAAAAAATTATGTCATGTTAACACTCATGGATATCACAATATAACCTGGAACCTCTAAAAGGATAATATAAAGTAAATTATAACATAATTATTACAGGCTAGCATATTCTCTATTAATACACTATCAGTAAAAAATGTAAATTAAGCATAATAAAAAAAAGTAGATAGTAATAAAAAAAAGAAGTAAAAGCACACATTTATAATAGCTTGTTATAGAGCAGTGATGGCTCAGGGGATAGATCGCTCGCTTTCCAATGAGGTGAACCGGGTTCGAATCCCAGCAATGGCTGGTCAATACGAATTCCGCATTCGGCTTGCATTGACCACAGTGCTGAGGTAAAATATCCTCAGTGGTAGACGGGTCATGGGATAGAGTCCCCTTGTCGTCAGGCTAACTATGGGAAGTTTTCATGGTTTTCCTTACCACGTAACCCAAATGCGGATAAGTTCCATTAAAAAAACCTCCACAAGGGCAAATTTCCCCCAATACTTGATCCAGGAGTTCCCTGTTCTTGCAGAATGGGTTCAAAATTACAAGACTACGAAAGTATTGGTAGTCGTAAACGCAAAGAATTGGGTCTGCTGTTCAACGACAGTTACAAAATAAAGTAGCTTGTTACAGTGCCAGTCATACAAACTTAAAGAAGATGGGTTCAAAGCATTTACTTCACTTTGCAACTATCTTATGCTCAATAAGTGAATGCTAAGCATCTAAATGAAAACCCTATTTGCATTCATACTGGTCTGCATTGGGCACCCTGACATATTCACTCTTATGTACAGTGAACAAAAAATAAACAAAACAAACTGAATCAAACTATCTGATTTACAAATTATCTGAGTTACGAAATCAGATACAAAAACGTATATTTTCTCTGAATAAACATGATTTTATTTGTCAGATTATAATTTCTGACCCCTGAAATATAAAGAGTAACCACAATATGAGAAATATAGTCATTATAGTTTGGTCAGGAGAGTGGCCTATAGTTTAGACCCCTTAATGTTTATTTTACTTCACTTACTTAATTTCACCATATCTCAAGAAAATTTTAAGCGAATTGAAAATTTTTGCACAAAATTAAAAAATTCATTTATGTAAAATAATTCCATGTAAAAAATATTTTTTAGTGATCATTTATTATTTTTTATCATTTCATTCAATAATGGCTGAAATTTTTTTTAATTGTAAGGCATGCAAATTTCTACAACATTTTAAAGAATGCAATTTTATAAGGCAAAATACAAAGTTTGAATAAAATATATTACACAAATATTGAGAAATAGTTCCCGAGAAATAGAGTTTAATATATCTGGCATTTAAAAAATTCGATTTCTTTGGAAATATTCAACAAATTTCGTTAAAATCTTGGTATATTTTCATATAAAATATTATTTAAAATAGTGAAAAAATTTATAATTGTGAGCAAAATTTATTTAATTTGCTTAAAAAGTTTTCAAGAAATGGTGAAATATGCAAAATTAACATTAAGGGGACCAAACTATGGGAACCATATTTTGGGTACTTCCCATATTCTGATGGTCTAAAATTATATATAATCCGTCAATAACAAATTGTTAAAAGTATGTTTATTCGGAGAAAGTACGATTTTAAATTTGGTTTCGTAACTCAAAATATCGTCTACACTTCTTATTAGCATATTTAAGGTCACTTTCTTGAACTATTAGGAAGGAGTTGTAGTGCATGAATATCTGATCATTAGATCTAAAGTTATTCCCAAAAGTGTCCCCCCCCCAAAAAAAAAAACCCAATCATATGATAGTACTAGTGAAACTGTCAACATGAATACTAAAAAAATAGAAGTTGCTAAATTTTCTACTCCAGTATTTTTTTTTCCTTTTTGTCTTTTTAAATAGCTTTTGAAATATGATCTCAAACTTAATAAGGAGCCATGTCTTTTTTTTTTTTTTTTTTTTTTTTTTTTTTTAAACGAAAAAAAAAAAACTACAGAAATAAGACATTTTTACTTGTTTGGCTCTTTCCACGATTTCTTCTTGTGATCCTATCTGGGAGTCGTAGACAGATGATATTGAATTATGCTTATGAGCAAGCTTATGAGAAAGTGTTGGTTGTCGGACACTCTTCGTGGGTGTTGAAGGTGTTGATGAAACAGGGGCTGAACGTTGTGAAGATGGAGACAATGAAGTTCGATGCGGCAATGACTGAGAGTGACTAGAGGTGGCATGTGAAACTGTTTTTGACAGCAGCGGATGATCTGCATGTGGACCTAAAATTGTTTAAAAATAACCATCAAAAGAAATCCAAGTTTTGCCTTTACTTAATTTATTGAAATCACAAATTTTAAATACATATTTCCCTCAATTACATTTCATGTAATAAATAATATTTGTAAACTTTTGTTAAGAGTTATTAAATAAGTCAAACATTTAATTTTAAATATAGAACAAAAAAGGGTAGTTCGCCTTCCCCCAAAACCAGTTTCTTTCTTCTTTTTTCTTAAGGGAAGAAGCGTAACAACCTAATAAACTTAACAGGCAAAAATATTGAAACACACCAGCTAGCATTAGCATATCTTTCATACCCCCTTGAAAAATTTTATTTATATTAAGCTCCATATTTTTTACTCAATTACTAATAACAATAAAAAAATTCAAAAATTTACAGCCAATTTAAATTATTACATTAAAAGTATTATTGTTCAGATAACATCAAACCAAAACTAAATAGAGATCCAAGCAGGATAACATATTATTCATAAGTAGCAAAAGTTCTGTATAAATTTTCTAAAATAAATGATTTAAAATCTGAATAAAAATCAAATTTGCATTTTAAAATTTTTTTCTGGTAAAACATTTCTAGTTCAGAAATGGGGATGTAATGAATATTTGGCCCTCTTGTCTCCAGATATTAGGACTACTATTCAACAAATGTGGAAAACAAATTTTAATTTTTTTGGGGGGAGGATCTGGATAGATTTAAAAAAGAATAATTTAAAATCATATTTTTTACAACACTTTATTAGAAATAGTTTTTACATACTTAGGTTCCAGGGTTGCCACGGAAAAAAATGAACAAAATAGTTGCTTTTAGTAGCCTAAAGCATGAAAATAGTAGCCAAAAACTAGGAAAATAGTTGCCTAATAAGAACAAAAATTAATCAAAAATATGACTAAAATTTCGTTAATGACTTAATTGTCTTATACCATCATCCATTCAGTCAAGTTGGTGGCAAATATAATTCCTATATAAATTTATATATATATATATATATATATATATATATATATAGATATATATATATATATACACACATATATATATATATAAGAAAAGTGATTACTAAAATTCGAAATTCATGAATTGTAATACCGTTAAAAAAAAAAAATTTCCTTTAAAAAAAAAAAATTCATGCAGAATTTTTTAGCAATAATCATTGAAAAGGTGACAGAAAAAAAGGAACTGGCTTACGATGGAATTCGTGCAGATTGAACGAATCCTAATCAATTTTAGTAAAGACTCAAATTTGCAATTCAAAATTTTTAAGATTTTTTATTTTTTAAGAAGTTCAGTGTGTTCAGGAACTATCTATCTAGCGGGGCGCAGATTTTTCACCAATTTATGCTTGGAAAAAAAAAAAAAAAAAAACATCTCTAGGAGTACAGAAAAGTCTCCCAATAGTCTCCTTTTCTTGAAAATAGTTGCTTTTTTTAGCCTTTTCAGGCAAAAAAAAGTTGCCATAGTCGGCTCATGCCAAAAATAGTTGCATTTTAGTCGCATGTGGCAACCCTGGGTTCTAAAATTTGTTAATTTATGTTCTGAAAAGCAAAACTCTGAACAATTAAAACTAGGTTACCTCATACTGAACCATAATTGATGTACTGGCGAAACTTTTTTTAAAAATTATATTCAAGGGAGTCTATTTCTTAATTTTTTAAAGACCTTTTTCTCTTTCATGAATTGAGAACTTTAGTTTGTTTCGCTTTTGCAATTTTTTTTCCCTTCTTTTGTTCTAACTATAGTGCAGCATTATAACTGAGAGTTTCTCTCAGACTTTATTTTTTATTGTCACTTTCTTCCAAGACATAACAAGTAACCTAGAAAAGTGCGATTTTAAAAGTTAAAGCTATATTTCAGAACTGAGAACAATTTTTTCCCCTCTCTTTTGCTAAGTTATTAATTTTTCGTTTTGTCAGCCTTTTTTATTTTAACACAGAATATTCTAAAGAGTGCTTCTAATGAATGCTGGATTCGTGCACAGAGGGAAAATGAGACTAAAAAATAAATCGGAGAATTATCAGGGGGAAACGTAATTTCACCCCAAAAGCAGGAACTGTCACTATTGAATTGGGAGATTTCACTTTTCCGTTTTCAACCATTATTTGTGCTTACACAATAGAGTATTTGAAAAAAATCAGAATTTTTTTTTCGTATCGCACCGACCATCATTAACTGTATCCGAAATAGTCTTAAGTATTTCCGGAGTGATGTCAATTGGATGTCCGATTTAAATAACTTGAAACTTCTGCCTCGAGAGTATTGACACGCTCTGTGGCAGATATATTTTTGGGCTTTTTGCAACTAACATCTCTAGCACTAATATCTCTCTGCAAGATACTTTTAATAATAACAAATATTCCTAATTTAAAGAAACAAAAGCCTTGTGTGTACAAACAAAAAACCTATTTGAATGAAATAAATTGTATACAATTATTTCATTAGAATGTGCAATATATTTTCATTCGAATACTATCTGGTATGTAATTACTATTTATTTTTTTTCTTATTTTGTAAATCATCATCTCTTAAAAAAAACTAGTTAAAGATCATGAACGATTCAAACACCGTACGGATCAACGATATTGATTCAGAGGCTCCATCGTAATATTAAATTATGCTTTTGTGCGAATAATATGCTATTTTTATAACTGCAGTGAGTTTGCACCTGTTACTCATGACTGTTGGGTCAAGATAAGCATATCTAAAGCCCCTGCTGTCCACACGTATATTGAAAATGGTGCAAAAACGCAATATGGAGAAAAGTCAGTTTTGTGAAAATGAAAAGCGCTTGTGGTCTGATTTTTTCAATATTTAAAAACTTACTCTAATGCTGCATTACTTGGGCTTATAAAAATTTGCAAAAATTGAGAATAAGACAAGGATTTTGATGATTTTCATTTAGGCGAAAAAAATTTAACGTAACTGGTGATTTTTTAAAAAGTTTATTAATGATTAAAATATTTAAGTTATTTGTCTGTCCTAAAGCCCAAATAACTATTCAAGACAAGATTATACATATAGTTTAAAATCATTGCATTGCTTCAAGTGTAAGGCATTTAAACTATGGTTTTTTTTATTTTCCTAGGCGACAAAGCTTCGAAAAACAGCTTTAAAGAGTGATTTCTTGAATCCGCGATTTAAACTTTGCGTGCCCTAATAATATCACCATTTTTTTTTAAATAAATAAATAAAATATCATGAGAATATCAATAATAGCAGCTGAGCAATAAAAAACACTAAGATTTGAAGAAGAAAAAAGAGGAATTGTAGCAAGTGCGAAAAAGGATCAAAACCGGACCTTTGTTTACAATAGACCTTTGACTTATTATTCCTTTCAGTAAAATTTATAGTTCTGACAATTTATTTCTTATCAGAGTTGGTATAGTAAAGACCAGATTTTTTAAAAATAATTTATTAATGCTTTCTTAGAGTAGCGATTTTATCCTGTAATTTTGCGCAAATCTACCTGGAAAAGTCAGAAAAAAATTATTATTTTAATAAGTTATTCTTTTATGGCCACTTTTCTTTCTAAAAATTAGGCTATGTGAAAAAGTTAAATTAATATTTCTAACACTTGATTTTTTTTTTTTTTTTTTTTAAATTAAGAGAATTTTTTGCTTTTGTTCCTATCTAGCTTTTTCTTTTTTAAAAACATTTTATTATGGCACAGTAATTAAAAGCATTACTATCATACTTTATTCATCACTTAAAAGAAGAAAAAAAAAACAGTAATAAGAAACTAAGATGTTTGGCTTTAAAATTTTCTTTCAAAAATTAAGGTCCATTTTTATTTTTTCAGCTTCGCTTTCGTACATAATCTTTTTTATGATAGCACAGTATTTTTGTAGCTTATATATCTCTTAATGTTTTCTGGATAATTTTTACCAGTAAAATAATATTTTTAGTATTGAGGTTCCGTTTTAAGAATTAAGAATATTTTTTCAATATTATTTTTCTTTTTTTCAACTTTATGACTTTATTTATTTTAATAGCTTTTACTCAGTTTTTTATTTATCTTAAATATTTTTATTATAGTTTTTTTTTCCTCCTTTACCTTACATAACATAGCTAAGTTTTGATTATTTTTCTGTGACCAATCTTATTTATATATTAAACTATTTATACTTATTTATCTATATTAAAAGTCAATAATATTTATCATCAATTATGAATATTCGGTGCTCGGCTAAATCTCGATATAGTTAGTTTTTAAACCACAAACATTGGGAATTATGAATCAAAATGCGAACTTTAGGAGGATTAAACCATAGCCACTTTTAAATAAAAACTAATATACAATGATTACAATAATTTACATGTTCAATTGAAGGAATTTTTCTTTTCAGTAAATAACTGATTAACTATTGACAATGTAAGCCACATTTAATTGTGCCTTAAATATAGTCGGACTCCCATTTAACAATCTACCATTTTGCAATTTTTTTTCAAGGAACCAAGAACTTTTTGGAAATTTCTTCGTAAAATAACTTCGAATCACAAAGGGAATTCCACTTAACGAACTTTTCTTTGAGATCTACTTTCCTTATTTCCCAAAATATTTTAGAAAATTTTACACTTGTTAATGCATTTTATTGAAGAAATGACCTTGAATAGTTTTTCTTACCGACTTAACTTTTAGAGAAAGCAGTAAAATCCCTTCCCCACTTTGTTTGCATTTCTAACGAAAAACTCAAGACAAAATTAATGGATTTAATCAGTAGTAATTAAACTTGATGCAGTAATGTGACACATGCTGTAATGTGAGCTCAATTCAAAAATCCTGAAAATTTCAAATCATTAATCATTAATGACGCATTTCAAAAAATTAATGTCTCTATAAATTTAAATCAGGGTTGGGGTTTTGGTTGTCCTAAACTGGTTTTAGGCAGGACACGTGGGTTTTACTGTCTTAAACTGGGTAAAACTGTCCTAAACTGGGTAAAACTGTCTTAAAGTGTCCAAAACCTTGAACTTTGATAAAAGGTAAAAATTCTATAGGTGTAACCATTGTACACATAATAATTACATGTATCATTAAATATTTGATATTTTTTATACAATTTACTATAACCAGGGATGAGAGTAGTCAGAGAGTAAAAAAGAGGAAATCCAAGAATATATATAGATATATATGTATAAAAATCGCACTTTTTTTGTCAAATTTTTGTTTAAACTTGTAATACATGTGATTATAAATCCCGAATGAGGCTTTTAAATCACGTGAATATGAAACTCTACATCGAACTTAAAAAATGCGAAAATACAAATCATGATGCGTAATTTTTAGATCAAGATGCATAATTTTAAAATCGCGCGATATTACAACCGCAAAAACGAATCACGACATTGGATTTTAAGCTCGCGTAGCTACATAGGGTTTTAAAAGCTCGTAAATACAAATCGCGATATTGGTTTTTTAAATCTCGTAAATAAGAATCGCAATGTACAATATTTAAATGGTCTGAGTACGTTCAACTTTCAGTCGCAACGTTCAACTTTTAAATCAGGTAAATACGAAAATCGATGTTTGATAATAAAATCGCGATTTTAAAAATGCAAAAATACAAAACACGATATTAGATTTTTAAATCTCGTAAATACGAGTCATAATGTGCGATATTTAAAAAGCGTAAATAAGAATTGCAATGCACAATTTAAATCAGGTAAATACGAAAATCGATGATTGATATAAAAATCGAGATATTTGCAGAGTCTGGACTTGGGATTTCTAAAAGGCTTGTTTTAATTGTTTTAAATAAAAATTTACAAGATTAATTGAATGAGCAAATAAATATTTTCACCACAAATCCACCTCTTTTTTTTTTTTTTCTCTTTTTTTGTTTGCTTTCTCTCCAGAATACAAGAAGCAGCGACGTCTAAATTACGAAAATACGAGCTATCCCGCCGACGGATAAAAAATACGGAAAATCTTATTTTCTGTGCGTGAAATCGGAGAAAATAGCTAATATAAGTAAACATGCGGAAGGATTAGCAGCTAGGACGTAGTTTGAATTTTCTGTTTTTCTTTGAAAATCGTAAATAAATATAATAATTTGACTTCAACGACTGAATTTTTTAAAAAAAAACGGGATATTTATAAATAAAAAAATAAATAAAAAAACGAAACTTTTAAAGAATCTGAGTTTTTGATAAAAAGGCTGAAATTCGAGAGACAAAAGCGAAAAAATCTCATCCCTGTATAAAGATCAACCAGTTTCATCCCAAGGAAATGATTTTTGGAGAAACTTCAGAGGGAGGAATGAGGACTTCAATAATTTCGCTCTGCGGAAAATTTAATTCCTCATAAAATATTTTAACTTGAGCAAAAAAAAAATTTCAGCGGAAATTAGCGGGAAAAATGGAAAAATCTGAGAAAAAGCGGAAATCCGCGGAAGAATCTCATCCCTGTATAACTTATTAAAAGAAAATAATATAATATAATAGGTAAAGGTTTATAATTTTTGAAGCTCCACAATTCATTGAACAGGAAAAGTGAATAACTAATCCTTTAAATATAAATATGCTTTTAATAATGATAAATAATATTTTTGCATAAGGATAAATATGGCAATATTAAAAAATAATAATTTTTCTTAAAAAAAATACCAAATTTGTTCAAAAATTAACCTTTTATTTTTCACAATATATTTTTAAAAAAATGTTATAATTTCTGCATCACAGGATGATAAAAGAGACATCTATTTAAAAAAAAAAAAATTTCAATATAAATATATTAGTTTAAATTGAAAATACAGTAGGGAACCGATTATCTGGAACGATTGGGATCATCGCTATTCCGGATAACTGATTTTTCCGGTTTTCTGAATCGCTACAAAAAGTCTTTTTTTTTTTAATTGTTAAACCCAACTAAAAAAAAAATATTTGGTAATTATCTTAAAAAGAAAAAAAAAACGAAGTAATACACTAATGATTATTTCCAAAATGATTGTAAGGTAAACATCTTTCAAAAAAAGAAAGAAAAATCATAAAATTTTATGAGGGAAATTTTTTATTTTTTAAATGGAGGAAAAATATATCGAATTTCGTTCTGGTTTTATGGTTTTCCGAATTCCGGATAACGGGTTCTGTACTGTACAAAATAACTGAAAAATGTATTAACAGTTTTGAAGGGCATAACATCAGTTTCAGTTACTGACACTGGTGATGTATCACCACTTTGCTAAAAGAATTGAACATGAATGAAATAAAAGTATTCTTGAATAGTACTATAGATAAATAAACCTGTTGATGACAAACCAAGCACTTAGTCCCTAATATTTTAACCTGTATGGCAAGGCCAAACTTCAGTTATGTATTATTGAATGAGAGGACCAATTGAACTTGATTACTGATTAAGCTTCCTTTGTTTAAATTGAAGAGTCAAACAATATTAATAAAACATTATACTTTTAAAAACAAATATTCTCTGGTATATTTAATTATCAATACGTTATTAGTTCTATGTTTATTTTACCTCTTAAAATAGATTCAGATAAAATTGTGACATAATTTGAGTAAAAAGGTTTTGGACAGGATGGTTTAAACCGTGGATTAATCCATTCTGTACTAAATCTTGCCAACCCTGATTTAAATCATTGATATTTTCACAACATAAAAGTCTAATTAATTTTATGCAGCATAATTTAAATTAATAAGTATGTATAAGTTTACTTTTATCTCAGATCACATTTATTATTATACAAGAAAAAATATTTACAAATGAAAGCGATGCCAACTATAAATTTTAGTTCTTATATTTTTAAATAAAATAGACAAGAATTTTGATACATAAATGTGATCGATAATTTCTTGAAATTTCAGGATTGCCGTTAACGAAAAATCTGGAAATCCGGTCGGATTTTTTACGGAGCACAATCATCTGTTATAATAAATGCAGCTATAATTTTATACATTAATGTAGCTTTTTTTAGTTGAAAATTTATGTAGCATGTACTGTTTTGCTCTATTCTTGCTTTCGATGCAGAAGTCTTTTATGGTTAAGATTTATAAAATAAATAGTATAATAGTATATACTAATTTACAAGATAAAGGTGTATCAATTGCTATTTTAATTATGTCTAGTGGTTTATGAATTTAAAACCTGCTTTGTGCTGTTTTAGTATTTCAAAAGGTGATTTTCTATTTAATGAAATTTCCATATAATGAACTTATTAATCATTTAGTGACTTTGTTAAATAGAGGTCTGACAGTACATAATTTTGTAAAACCCAAGAGAAAAATAAAATGATTAAATTTTCAATAAAATTCATTCATACCCGAGTATTTATGAACTATGGGTGTTTACCCCAATTTTAAATAATTATAAATAAAATTTTGTAAAATTGCAATTTACAAAAACAATCATCTTATAAGAAAACAGCATGTTCATTAAGTGCAAAATTAATTTTCATTTAGTCTAATTTTAACTCCTTTCCTAGAAGCATGCAATTATAAAACACTAGTTCTCTCTGTATTCCAAGTTTGTTTTTCAGTTTTGAATGAATAAGACCAAAAACTTTTTTTAATACATGCTGAGCTGCATGGATTCAAATGTAGTCATACCAAAACTAATATAACTTACTAAAATAACATTTATTAAGATTATTCTAATAACTATACTGCATATTAATGATAACTTAATGGAATGCTTGAATTGATTAAAAAAAATTATTAACTCATTTAACCATTCAGTTTTTTTGTAAATTATTATTCGTTTACTTATCAGGGAATATATAATTATTATGATTGATAGGCAAGTCTCCTGTGCATATAAATATTAACACAAATATTGAGAATAAAAATAAAAAAAATTTCCTAAGGTGAAGTCAGACAATTATTGGAGACCATTTAGTTTCATTCAAACTAAAACAAAGTGCAGAAATTGAGTCAGAAAATAATTAAAATTAATGTTTCTAGATTGATAACAATAACTCTTTACCTGTAATATGAACTGAATAGTTATTATATAGCAAATAATATTGATCTTTAAGTATTAATACTAGACCTTATTTTTTAAAAAAAAAAAAAAAAAAAAAATTCAGTCAATAATTTCTGCTATATTTTTAGATAATATAAATAATAATTAGAGAAATAATTATAATGCAAGTATAGTGTATGATATATGATTGAACAGAAAGTTCTTAACGACAAATAAAAGAAACTTATCCCAAGTTTTTGTCAATTTATGACAAGTTTTGACAAGTCAGAAACGTGCTTTTGATCTCAAAAACCTGACCCTAACATTAGATCAAAAATATGTGTAATAAAACATATTACTATTATTGATTGAGAACCTATTACGATACAATTTAAATCCCAGGGTATTATGACAGAATTTCACTTTTAATAGGATTGCAATAATAGTTTATAAAGCTTCAGTATAATTCTGAATATAAAATCAAATTACAAATTCTTGGCACACATTTGTTATTAAAAGTCAATATAGTACAATTAAAATTTTCAATAATAATTAGATATATTTGTTTTAACAAAAATAATTTATTTATTATTTTAGTTTGAGAGAAGGGAGGTTTAAACCTCTAAAATTTGGTGGCATATTTTAGACTGCATTATCTAGACCACATTTTTTTTTCTTCTCTTAATAATTCCTATGTTAACAACATATATGACACAAGTAGCTAATAGTTAGATAATCAAGTTTAAATAATTGACTAAATAAATGAATAAACAAAAGGCATAATGTTTATAGTTACCTTGTGAATGCACCACTGGATTTCCAGTAGACTGGGAAACTGACTGAGATAAAACTTCTAAAATTATCTTTACATCATCATGAGGGTCAAACCTATGTGCTTTTAAATAATCCAGCAACGTAGAAGGAATTTTCTTCCTCCACATTACATAATCCGCCATATTACTACCAGTCTTCAAAAAATAAAACTCCGTTTGAGTTTGGTAATACTTATTTTTTAATAGTTGTATTTTTCTTGTTAAATGCTCAATAACTTTTCTGCGCTTTATTACATCTTTGTTAGTTACAGGCTGCTTATCCAGTTTAATTCTTTTGGACTTAGGACTACTTGGAATGCTAGAAATTTTTCCTTCAAAAGGCATCAAGCCATATAATAACTTATTTACAACAGATATATGAGACAAGACATCATTATTATTTACAAAGGATAACTCAGTCCGAGTAGGAGTTGTAGCAATCAACTGACGTTTGACACTAGCTCTTGATGGATTTGCAAGAGGCTTTTGTGCTAGTCCTGTTACCTGCAAAGTCTGTCCAGTACTTATAACAATTTTTTGCATTGTATTCGTGGACCCTAAGGATGAGACAGCAGCGCTCGCAAGACTATATGAATGAACTTTAGTTACATCACTAGATGGATTCAGGCTTGCAGAAGAATCCAGTAGCATTATCTGCGGTGTAGCACTCCCTCCACCAATAGTTGTTGGAGTTATGCGCAACGCATAAACATCCGACATGCCAGTGCCACTGTTTAGCACAATTCGTGGAGCTATAGTAGTCTGTGTAACTGGCTGCGCTATGACAGCATTGCCTGCAGTCCGCTGACCACCTGTGGCAACATTTGTTATGTTTCCTAGAGTTTGATATTGTGGCATGGAAGCACTGACATTCACAATTGAATTTTGAAGTTCTACAGTGTGAAGGGGAGCATTTGATGTCGTCGCCACCAAAATGTGGGGCAAATCTTGTGTAGATGTCACTGTACATCTTGAACTGATAGGAAGAGATTCAGAGGTTGAACTAGTACCTATGTATGAAGAAGAAAAATAAAAACAGTATTAATTGAATTGAAAAAGATATTTAGTAGCACTAATAAAAATATTTCTTTATTTGAAAAACATTCGCATGATTTAAAAAGCATATAGCTGGCTCTCAAGTAAATATAAATAAAAAAAAAATATCCTAATCACAATAATCAACTGCTATTCTTAATTTTTACTCACAATTTTTATTATGTACATTTTAAAACAGACATAGTAGTGTCTACATACCTTGAACTTGCACTGGGGTAACCACGTGTTGTAGTTGTTGTCCAAGAGATATCCGACGAAACTGAAGAGCTCCACTCTCTGGAATGCTGCTACCTTCAGGAAGTATAACAGTTGTAGGAGTACCTAAAGTATTCGTAACATATGTTGCTCTTCTCTGTTCAACAGCATGTATTGTTCGGGAACTTGGAGTGATACGCTGTGAAGTGGTTGAAACAACTTGTTCTTCTGCCTTTTGCTCTTTAGATGGTGCATTAACATCTTTTCGAGCCTGGATCATGACCCTTGGGAGTCAAAAAACTGGAGAGAAAAAATAAAAAGACAATTTACAAAACAAATACCTATTTTAATTAAAGCAAATGATTTTTTCTTAAAGTTAGATTGTCCTTGACTTTACCAAACATTGCACTCACAGAATAACACCACACAACTTATCGCAAAATTTCATTTCTATTGGATTCTTAAAATAATACTATATTATAATTTTCACATTGAGCAGTCTGATATGACACAGCACAATATTACTAAATATTGCAATCAGCTGAGTGATTAAGATGGCATTTAACAAGGCATTATTGGAATACTGGATAGTTTATATTTTTTAATAATTTGGATAATTAAAAATATTTTTAATTATATCAGAAAATATAGCTTCGGAAAATATTATTTAGTATATTTTGAAATATAAATGTTTACACCTTTCATTCTTTCATTGGTTCTTTTTGGTTAGCCTGGAACAAAAATTAATTCTTTTTATTTTTTAACACTTTATTTAATTTTTTGTGGTATTCCATTTTCCTCAGTGTTTAAAAAATGAATAACATAAAAAACAGTAAAAAAAAAGTTGGCAGGGGTCTATATTTTTGGGGTCTAAATGAAAAGTACCTTCAATTGTAATAAGCCTTCATCAATGAAATCAGACTTTTTTTTTTCAAAAAAAATAAATAAATAAAATTACACTTTATGATGATTTTTATTATCAATTGTCCATACTTAATTCCAAGAATCAGATTTGATAAATAATAATCTTTCATTTTTGAAAATATGGAGCTCCAAAGTAAAAAAGAATTCTGATTTTTTAATGCACATATGAATTATTAAATACAATAAATTTTGAAAATGGCTCAGAGGGTGTGGCTGCAGGGACATGCCCCACAGGACACCCCTGTCCATCACGAAATCAAAAATTCAAGTGTATGGTAAACATTAAAATAGTTTTGACCAATGAAAGTTAAGGAATCCATATATTGGCTATTAATTGCCTTTTTTTTTTTTTTTTTGGTTGCCAAGGCTCTTTTTCTTAGCATTACACATTCAAATGCATTGACAGAAAAGAAAGCATGAGAAATAATAACGAATTTTAATAAAATCAAAACATTTAGCAACCATTTTACGGTTTTCCAATTCTATGTTAATGTGCAAGCAGATGTAGAGGGAATCCCTAAAAATAGATTTTTCTGCACTTAATTCAAATTTGTGGTAAAAGAAGTTTACTGATTATATTAATGATTTTCAGTAAATAAAAAATTATTAAATAAGATAATTTATTTTTAAATAGCACAACTTGATAGATATTTTGATGCTATAACTCAAAGGCAATACTTATGTACATATCCATATAATGTTTGTAATAAAAGTATTGATATTAATTTTCCCACAGATTTAGTCTTTATTTCATGGGAATTCGAATTTAAACCATTTCCTTAAAATTTTTGCTGGATTTGATTTTTTCATTAAATATGTAACTATATACAGTGAAAGAACAAATATTACCCACATCACTATAAAATAGTAAAGTGAAATTTATATAAGAAACTAGTTTTCTATTTTGCAAAATATGCGATAAGCCAATCCTCGGAATTTTTTATCCATGCTTGAAAATATTAACATTTTTGTCCCTAAATATATTCTTTAACTATATTGTATTTCGTAATAAAACAAATTTTTAAAAAAATAAATTGTTATTTTACTGATTTGATTAACTAAACTAAACTCAGTGGTACGACAGCCCAAACAGGGCCAGGGTCTACTGTGCCCATCTCAATTTTCTTGACCTTGGGCTCTAGCAGACGTTCCGGATAGGTGGTCAACGTGAAATCCCCCGTGTTTAGTTCTCAAGCATGCTTGGTACTCAGTTATCGACCCACTGAAGGGATGAAAGGTTGAGTCAACCGAACCCAGAACCTATGGCAAAATTAATTTAGTGAAGATATGAAAGGGCAGGGCTAAAGAGAATAGAAGGGCTAGTTCACTCCGCTCTTAGAGCTGAAGCTACGATTTCCCTCCTCATGACGTCACTGTGTCCACAGATCTCCGGAGATCGCAAGCAAAGATATTATGATAACTTTGCATCTTTCTCTTTGTAAAAATAAGTTAGACATTTTCTGGTTATTAGCTTTCAAACTTCACGTAATTAACACTTTATTTCCGTTCATAAACATAGTTCAAAAAAACATTCTTGGCCATATTAAAAAAATACCATTTTAAACTTATAAAAATATTTTAGTAGTTGGTGAAAATGACACTATGAATACTTTATTTTAAAAAGTTCTGCTTCAACTTTAATTATTAAGAAAAATTAAAGCATATATTGGCACTTTTTTATCTACATATTCTGTTATAACAATAAGTTGAGTTAAATTTAGAATCCCTAGTTTTTAAACTTGCCATTAAAAGCAATTTGTTCATACTTAATCATTAGGAAACATCAACCTTATAGGCTAATTACTGAAACAAAATAATAATTTAGGTTCATAATGACATTAGAAATTTTAGAATTGTTTATAGATATTCAAATTTACGACGATGATATACTAATTTTAATTTATAGATATTTAAATTTAAGAGAATATAATTTTTAAAGAAATCATAAATATTTAGAATCAGGGTTGGGTTTTTGACGTCAAAAAGTGGTTTTTGACATGACAAGGGTATAATACTGGTTTAAACCATCAAAAATGTCAAAAACTAAAGTTTGCCAAAAAAATATATAAACTTCAAAACTACCAACAGTTGCCATGCATTATATTGAAATTTAATTATACTATAGGTAATCAGCAGGTTTTAAAATATTTTTTAATTAAAATTAAGGTAAAATAACAGATTTAAAATCTCAGAAATTTATATTCAAATGCATGTGCAGAAAAATTTTGCACAAATTTTTTTTAAATATTTATATTTTGAAAAAAAAAGTTTTTTTTTGATACTTAAGAAAATTAAAAGTTTATTACTATGCATTTTTGACATATCAGGAACATATAACTAATATTTATAAGGAACTTACAAGTTATGTTGTATAAATACAAACTTGATACAAGTGTATGAAAAAATTTTTTAATGTTATACCGAATATCTTTATTATCCAGTATGTTAATTTGAATTTAAAAGTAGTTATATTTGTGAATAATGATAAATATAATTCATATTGTTTATTATATTTATTTATAATTATTACACTTATCATTTTAACAAAATTTTTACCTCTTAATTTTTTTCCCCCACTTGTATTAAGAATACAAAATGCATATCTTGAAAGCAAGAAGTAATTATTCAACAGCTGAATATTTAGATATTCAACAAAACTATGTATATAGTATTCAGCAAAATGAAATTCACAAGTATTTGGATAAACTAAATTTTCAGCATAGTAAATGAATAGGCTGAATATACTGTAAATCGACACTAACTACTCTGTGTATTTAACAGAAAGCACTTAAATTTGTATTGTCTTATGTTAAAAAGATTATTAAGAAGATTTAAAAGAATATTAAAAAGATTTTTCTTTAAAAGATGTCTAATGTACAAAACTGCTAATGTTTATCTTTAAAAATGTCTAATTTTTAGTATAATCTATACTATACACTAAATTTGGTTATAAATAAATTTCTTAATAATATCACTGCAGATTTTCAATAACGCATGAAAATGAATACATAATATTACAAAAGATGTGAGCTTTCAAAAGTACAAGATTTTGGTTACTATTCAAACTATAAGTGTTTCTTCAAAATTTTAAATTTATTTTTTCTAGAACATATTTAGAAACACTATCCTTTATAAAAAATATATAAATTTTATGTATTAATTAAATTTCACATATGAATATAGGTTTTTGACATTTTTGACAGTGAGGTTTTTGACGTGACGGTTTAAACCATGGTTTAAACTGTCAAAAACTGTCACATGTCAAAAACCTGCCAACCCTGTTTAGAATAACTACATTAAAAATATGTTATGAAATTAGGAGAATTTCAACTATATACTATATATTTTATTTATTCTTTTTATTTACATTTTAATTTTCTTTGACTTTATCTATTTTTAAATTTTTTTCACCTGCCTTTCTTTTTGAAGTAACGAGGCGGTTTCTATTTAGATAATGAATTTTTATAAAAGTTCTTAACAATAAAATAAACGTATTGCTGTTTTATATTAACTGTGTCATTTCGGAATCCATTCTTTACATAGTTGTTAATTTCCTTTAGGGAACACGCTTTTCCTTTTGTTTTTTATTCAGAATTTTTGCAAGCTGCAATCGCGCAAACTGGCATTTCGATAATAGTTTTAAACTTTTGTAAATTCACTGCAAAAACTGAGGAAAGTCATTATAGAAAATAACAAATGTCTTAGAATATGTCACAAAAAAAATGCTCCAATATTAGTTAGAGCTAGCAAGGTCGAACGATCCATTCTTGAAGTAAAACTGCGAGCTTTGCGCCAAAGTTACATCACTAGAGAAAATTGGAGGATTGACGCGGCGAGAGTTTCTTCAAAGGAGTGAACCAGCTCTTCTATTCTCTTTAGCCCTGATAAAAGGGTCTGTAATAGAAATCAAGTGGGAACTAATTTTTTCTAGGTAGGAAGCCACTAGTCTTTTTATGTCACTGTTAAGACACAATGTGATCGTGATCATAAATACTATCTTCCATAGCGACAAAAAAAAAACTGATTGAGAAGATAAAATAGATATGTAATTAACATATTATAATATACCGGCATATATGGGAAAACAATTACGTTTAGTGCTCCCGCTGGCTTACAATAACTCACTTAAAACTCGTCTATGCAAGGTTCATTTTGGACAGTTCAAAACAGTAGTAAGGTCAAAACCAGGATTGGGATTTCACAGATAAAACCTATTTAATCTAAGGCAGATGAAGAAAGGGGGGGGGGGGTTATATTATTCTTAACTGCTTTTATATTATTCAATTTGTTAAAGAATTTCAAAATCCATATAACTTATAATAATCAATTTTGAATTATATTATTTGTATTTTTTAAGTAAATATCCTCAAGCTATCAACTCCATCCACAAGAAGATGAGATAAATTTGTGAAGGTAATTTATTCTTTAGTTGTGACTCAATGTCAAATTCTGTCAATCATAACGAAATGATACATCAGGTGAAATGTTTAAAATGAATAAGATTTTCAAATTAATTATTTTTTGCTACTAACAGGTTCTGTATTTTGCTAATTATTTAAAAAAAAAAGAAGAAAAAAAACCTCTTTGTTATAGCGCTGACATAATAATTTGTCTCTGTTAACTACACTGTAGTTACATGCATTTCGTGTGATGCGGTTTATGAACATTTCAGATGTTTTTTTGTTTGTATTTTTAAATTTTAAAAAGGTTGTAGTGAAACTCAGAAGAAAATTATATTTTATTATGTTTATAACCACCAAAATATTTTCATAACTCTTATTATATATATTCAGAGCAGGGAACTACTTTTCTAACTCACAGGGGTCTATCCAGACATTTTGTGAAAGGTCCGTTTTTCGTGAAATTGTGAAAAAATTACTCACATTCTTTCAATCAGGGTCCGCTTTTATGAATTTGTGCAAATAGGGTCCGTTATTGCAACAAAAAAAAAACTTTTTCAAGGAGTTTTTAAATTGTAAAGACATACATGATAATGCTCAACACTGTAAAATTATAATTAAAAAAATTTAATTTTAAAAAATAAACAACAATTGCTGCTTCTAAATTAGAGATGCAACATACAAATATTTGGTATTTAGCCTAGACTGCTGAACGCAGAATATTCATTTCGGACGAATAATGGAAGAATCGTCTGCCGAAGACAAAACTTAATTAGTTTACATCCCTCTTTCTTGTTTTCTGCCCTGGAAAGGGTTTATTCGATTGACAAAATAATAATGAAGATAAACAAATTTTTGAAGGGTCCGTTTTTAAGTTAAAATAGTTTGTGAAGGGTCCGTTTTTAAGTTAAAATATTTTGTGAAGGGTCCGTTTTTAAGTTAAAATATTTTGTGAAGGGTCCGTTTTTATGGAAAGATATTTTGTGAAGGGTCCGTTAACGGACCCAAATTTACTCACAGACCCCTGTGGTACCCTTTCTAAACAGACCCCTGACTCACTTTGCTCATCCTCTCAAAGAAAATAGTTTTTAATACTATCACATTAATTTTTAATCCTTAAAAATGAATCAATTATTACATTAAAATTAATAATTGTTCTCTTAAAATTTTAGAATTCTATTCTGATTAAATTTTAACTTAATGATTTTTCTCGATTACCATCTATAATTATTTTTAAAATTTTCAGTAATTATAAAACAATTTTCCAACAAAGAGATTAGTTAGCAATAATGTGAAAAATTAATGCTTATTAATGTGATAGAATTTTAGTTGCATATGTTCATTATACAGTTTTGTAATAATGTTCATTAACAAATGAGTATTAGCTTTTAAAATGCAAGTAGAATTTCATGTCATTTAATAATTGTAAAACGGTAGATAAATACATAGTCATAAAATTTTGCATAATAAGGTAATATTATGTGATTGCTTCATAATAACAATTTTTGTTATAAACTTTTTGTAGAAAGAAAAAAAATTAAAAGTTCTTAGTCATTGGCATTAGCAATCAGAGAATTTTTAAAAAATATTGGTTTAAAATTTAATTCCTAAATTTTAGGTCAATATTTCGTAAAAATGACTTAAATTGTCCTGTTTTTAGACTTTGACAATAATAAGTGAATTAATAAGTTTTTCACTTATGTTTGAAATTAATTAGTTTCACAATCGAAATTCATTAAGTTTTACACAAAAACTTATATATTTTTAATCAAACTTTCCTTTTATTATTAATTTTAAAATAATTATTAACAAAATAAATGACTATTATAAGCGGGGAAGTTATCGACCCCGTGGCAGAATTGCAGCGACACAGCAACTTTGTCGTAGAACAATACAGAGCTCTTGCAGAAAGTTTTTTCTTCTGAGAAGTAAAAAAAAAAATTTCTTTTCCATAGATATTTACATGTAATATTTGAATCATGCACCTAGATAATAACTTTTAAGCAATTAGTAAATTGCAAATCGATGTAATGTTTCGATTGTATATTATTGACTGTATTATTATAGATTTTCACATAGATTTTAAATATCCCAATATAGTTTCGCCGTCAATCGTTTTTCGGCAATTACTAATACGGATTTTATAATATTTAATTACTTTTTTATTGTGATTCAGGGTTGGCAAGTTTTTGACACACGACGGTCTTCACCGTCATGTCAAAAACCCCTCTGTCAAAAACCCATAGTTTTGGTCACATAATTTTGAGTATTTGGTAAAATATTTTATAAGTATTTGGTAAAATAATTTTGAATCTTCTCGTATTTTGGACTCATCCATAATAAACTTAGAAATCGACTTTGCAATGAAAAATGCTCAAAATGAGTCACTTGCTATCGTATCGTATGCTATCGTATCGTACGACCTCGACTGAACATGTAATTTTGTTTGTAATTAAGTTTTGTTTAATGTGCTTTTTCAACTGAATAAAAGTTTTTAACTTGACAAAATAGCAGTAATTCTTGACTTAAGAGTTTGTTGGTACTAGTTACAAGTTTTGTTTAGCTTATTTCTAATATTTAAGTAATGCCAAATTTTAAATTCTTTTTAGTTCTCGAATTTATTAATAGTTCCAAGCTTTTTTGTTTGTTTGTTTATTTCAAACAATTAAGAAGTGCAAAATTTTGAATCCTTTGCAAATCAAGCTATTATGATAAAAGTAAGTATAAGTATTTTCAATAAGTATATTACAATATTTCTGTATGAATGTATATCCTTCTATAAGAATACATGTATATAGTTGCAAAATCAATAGCAATCATTTCATTTACAACATTCATTTATAAAGGCAATTATGTGAAAATAATATATTATCCGCCATATGTCATAAATTAAAGAAAACAGTAGGTTTTTGACAGTTTTTATCCATAAAAACGCGGTTTTTACCACTGACTGAAAGGAACCAGTGGGTGAAGGGTTTTTATTTGATAAGAATTTTGCATTTTATAGCATAAATAACAGCAATTATAAATAAAATCTTGATGATGAGCTAATCAACTCTTTCCCCCCCCCCAAAAAAAAATTTTTTTTTAATTAAATCCCTTTTTAAGTGATTGCTTTTGTTTGCTATATCTTTTATGTTTGCTATATTTAGTCGTTAGTTCATCTTCAAACATCTTGTGACAAATTCTATTTTTTCTTCTTTGCAAGCAAAGAATGTAAGTTTTGAATATATTCCCTTCCAGTTTCTCTGATATTGTAACACTTACATATACTAATAATTGTAGTTAGAAAAACAGTCACCTTTATAGTAACTAATTTTTAAAAAAATTTACTTCTGACAAGAATCGCGATAGTTGATCTTAAAATTACGTGAATATGAATAACAATTATGGATTTTGAAATCACATGAATATGAAACTAGATATACGATTTTGAAAATGAGAAAATACAAACTGGGATATAGAATTTTTAAAACTCGTAAATACAAATCACGATTCATAATTTTTAGATCACTTAAATACGAATCATGATACTTAATTTTTAGATTGTATAAATAAGAATTATGATGCATAATTTTTAGATTCAAGTGAAAGCGAATCCCAATGCCTTATTTTAAAATCACGTATAAATACGAAAATCAATGCTTGATATTATAAACCGCATGAGCAAACCAAGATATTGAATTTTAAACTTGCGTAAATACGAATCGCTACATAGGTTTTCAAAAAGGCGTAAATACGAATCACAATATCGGATTTTTAAATCTCGTAAATAAGAATCGCAACGTACAATATTCAAATCACGTGAATAAGAATCGCAACACGCAAATATGAAAAGCTATGTTTGATATTCAAATCGTGTGAATAAGAATCGAGATATTAGCAGATTCCAGGCTTTGGGACCTCTAAAAGGATTGTCAGAAGCAGCGTCGTTTGAACTGAAAAATCGGATCTATCTGGAGGGCGTGTAAAAAATTCGCTAAATCTTATCTGCTGCGTGTAAAAGGGGAGAAAATAGCTAAAATAAGCAAAAATGAGAAAGGATTGTTTGAATTTTCTGTTTCTCTTTGAAAATCGGTGAACTTTCTGAAAAAGCGAAATACTTATAAAAAAAAAGTGAAAATTTTAGAAAATCTGACTTTTTGATAAAAAAAACTGAAATTTAAGAGATAAAAGTAAAAAAAGCGGAAATCCGATAAAAAGCGGAAAAATCTCATCCCTGTACATCTAATCTCCGTTGGTACCAACCTCACACTTTTCAAAATATAGATTTGATTTTATATATTTTCATTTAAATGATAATGTAAGGTTTGAGAATTAAAAAATTTGTGTTGAAAAAAGATGATAAAAATTATTATTGAAATTTGACAACAAAAAAGTTAGCTATAAGAGTCAAATTTAAAGATTTTGAAATTGAAATACCATTCGGACAAATAAAAATAAGCACATTTACGTTTAAAATTGCATATGACAGATAAATACAGTATTTATGATAACATATATTAGCCTGTTTCTAGCACATGTTTTTACATAATCTATAAGTTTATTAAACTAGATTCCAACAATAAACTGTTTATAATTTTAATTTAATATTTCATTCCTTAAAAATAGTTTCTTTCAGTTTTATTTTTGTCTACAGAAGAAATTTGCAATCTTTGCCTTTCATAAGGAGGAAACCTTTTTCTACCAAAACACTGCAAGAAAATGAAGAAAAAAAAAGGAAGTAACTGAACAAAATGGAAAAAATTAAAAATAACTAATATAATTATTTAGAAATAAAAATAAGAATAGTTCAGACTTAAAAAAAAAAAAAATAAATAAAAAAAAGAAATTTAAAAGGTTCCCATTCCTGTTTTTTTAAATTAACTTTTTATCATATTTCAGTTTTAAAAAGAATTTTTAATTTTATATATCATATTAGCAAAGAGTTGGCTTGAGTATTCATTCTTAAAAGTGTTACTTTAAAAAATAAGTATGCTGTTTATTGTATGCTGTTTAGTAACTGAACAAAATGGAAAAAATTAAAAATAACTAATATAATTATTTAGAAATAAAAATAAGAATAGTTCAGACTTAAAAAAAAAAAAAATAAATAAAAAAAAGAAATTTAAAAGGTTCCCATTCCTGTTTTTTTAAATTAACTTTTTATCATATTTCAGTTTTAAAAAGAATTTTTAATTTTATATATCATATTAGCAAAGAGTTGGCTTGAGTATTCATTCTTAAAAGTGTTACTTTAAAAAATAAGTATGCTGTTTATTTAATATAAGATAAATATTAGTAGAGCATATCTTTAGTATGCGATTTGTTAATTTAATGGTACTAAAATAAAATTTAATTACCTGTTAACAGTTTTTATAATTATTAAATCAGGTTTCACTATACTTGTTAACATAAAATACAGACATTTTACAATTAAATTAATTTGCAAAATTCTTTTTCCTTATAGTTGCTTTTTTATTTTTACTTATTTAAAAATATATTAAATACCTTTGAAATTCTATTATTTAAACTAGATTGCAATTAAATGCCATTTAATAAGATTAAATTAGTAGTTTATATCTCTTTTTATAAGTTTCATCTACGGAAATCTATTTCTTCTAAAGTGTTTCTTTCAATCATTTTCTCTACTGTGGAAGAAACTTGCTATCCCTTCTTTAAACAATAAATCTATATAATATATTTAGAAGTATATTAATTAGTTCTTTCGAATATAATTCATACACATTATTTAGTTTTATTTTAATTAGGACTGATTCAACACCTGCATCAAAGAAAAGCAATGCAGTAATATGATGCTCAGAATTGTTCAAATTTTTCTTTCAGTCCAAAGGTACAAAAATTTTAATATGTAAAGTTTGTTGATAATTTTGCTTGCATAAATCTGCAGGTGCACTATTTTTTTCCACACTGGAGAATTATGTACTCAATTTTTGCCATATCTGATGTGTTACATAGTGCATAGCGGAATCACTAATAACTAATCAAAATTATTTCGACAGATCTGTAGAAACAAATAGATATACAACTATAATACATAAAATTATCCAATTATGCGCTAATTATATAGATTCACAACATTAATTGTCCAATATATATAAAAATATCATCATCAAAATAAACTATATATAAAATATCACTATCTTTTAAAGTGGAAAACTTCTTTAATAATGCATATAGGGGTTAAAACAGCAAATATGGAACAGTTTACTGATCTGTAATGGCATTAAAATAAGGTATCTACTTATAATGATAAATCCCATACCATACCTTACTAATACAATTTTTTTTAAAGCTATAGAAATGAAAAATATTGATAAATACTAAGCGTATTACGATTATTTAATCTTAATATGTATACGAAAATCAAATGATATTGAACTTTAAATAATTATAGGTAACTTAAATTAAAGTCCTTATGTTTATGCCTTTAAATTATAAAAATTTGGAACAGATAAAAGATTAACAAAGCATTTTCAATAATTTGTCATCCGAAAATGTTCACAAACTTATTATTTTATTAAGGTATTATGGAAAACAAATTTTAACACGGTAGCCGACTACTGGTCTAAAATTATTTGAATTCGTAAAAAAAAATTTTTAAGAAATGTTGGAAATGGTACAGAAACTTCAAAATTTCAGAAAAGTATAATGGAATTTTTATAGCATTTAAAAAATACTTTTATAATTTATTTAAGTTTTGACATTAATAATCAAAATTCAGTAAAGAAAATTACAAATACAGCTTAACACTTAATAAACACTCGATGCTTTTCTTAAAAAAATATATATCTATTTGTTTAAAATGATCCATTCCATTTGTAACAAGTATAAGATAGCTTATGTTCTGCAAAATCGCTCGGTGATTTTTATAAGTAAAAAATAACTTCGTAAAAAAAGGTAATTGATTAAAAACATTAGAGAAAATAACAAAGTTAAGTTGATTTTGAGTTTTTTGTTTACGATCGCTCGATGTTTTTTTTTCATTTGTATGTAGCTACTACTCGAATGACAGTGACAGATGTAAGTAATGAGTAATAATGTTTTCTTTCATTTATTTTCGGTTTATTTGGTATAAATTTAAAAATAAAAATTCTTATTTATAAAAAATGTTTGCTTTATTAGAATACATCAAGAAAATCGAAATCTAAAACAGTACTGAAGTTAAATGCCGGCACTTGCAGACACTAACACATATCAGCATCACGTGCTAGCCTATAGACTGATTTACGCAGATGAATTTAACAAAGACTGCGCAGCCGCCATGTTATAGAATTTCAGGCCTACAACTTACCCTATTTCAATCACTTTTTCTGAGATGCTATACATTCCATCTGTCCCTCGGAACTATCTATTATGAAATTTCAAAACTTTAGGAGTAGAAATTCGTGATTATGGTATCCAAAATGTATATTATTTCAGTTTCTGGGAGATTTTAACAGTATTTCGAGAGAACAACGTTTCTCGTCCACATTCCGCAAATGGCTGCCTTACGAATGCGCTACACGGGCATATGCGCATGCGCCGGAACGGACTATATTTTATTGACGGAGATCGTGCAATGTTTGTAAGTATACGCTGTATGAGGAGTTGCAATTATTCGATAGATCAATTAATGAGTACAATTTTTTAATTAATTGATAATTATTGGACGATTGTTGGTAAAATGCCGGGAAAAGACTTAATTACGCTGTTTTTTGACAGTAAGAAGAATGCAAACTGTATTCTTGAAATTGAAAAGGCCCTTTTGGTAAGATAGAATTTTGTTCTAGACTTACTTCAATTTTATAAATGTAAACAATAACTTCAATTAAAGATCGCAGTTTTTCTTCGTCTAATTACTGTAGATTTTATTAAATACTTCATCTATAAATTAGTTTTTATTTAAACTGATTATGTTTATTGCTAACTAATCTTTAAAAAAAACGGAAAATCATTTAAAATCAAAACAATTATAAAATTTACTTTCATTGATTTTAACTGTCTAAAAGGAGTGTCTTCTATTAAAAAAAAATAACTGTAATGATTTCTTTATTTAAATCGTATTTTTTTAATGATTCTACAAAACTTAAGTTTATAATTAGTAAATTTTATAATTATTTATTATTAATATAAAATTTTTACATAATATAAAATATAATATTATATAGTATAATTATTATATAATATAATTATTATATATTATAATTAATATATATTATAATTAATATATAATATAAAATTATTTATTATTAAATAAAAAAATCATTAGTTATTTTTTTTATTAAAAAACACTCTTTTTATGTTGTAATTATTACTAAAAAGAAATAATAATACATTTCAAACCATTTTACTGCATAAACTTTGTTTTATATTTATACATAATCTATGTAAATGCATGATTCAAATTGGTTGATTAACTTCTGAAAAATAGTAAAGTTGAGAAATAATTTTCACAGAATTTTTTTTTTTTTCTTTTGTAACATTTTCAATTATATGATAATGTTGTTTAATACTTTAATTACAGGTTGACAGTTATTTATATTCAAAATTACTTAATTAGTCAGAAAGGTAACCTATAAGAAGGAGAGGTATATAAATTGTGACATAAAAGAAATAAAATCAATATTTAGATTGATAATAATAAACAACTAATAGTTATTACCTCTGATATAAACTGAAAAGTAGTTCTAATACAGCAAATAATATTGATCTTTAAGTATTAAGGGTGCCGTGTTTTAGAAAAACCAATTAATAGTCTCAACATTTTCAGCTATATTTTTTATACATTGTGTCATATAAATCAAAAGTATAGAAGTATATAATGCATGTTTTGTGTATGATTTACTGTCAAATATCATGGCACCAGTGATCAAAATTGAACTTTTAAGTCAGATTTGGACAGTTTCTGACAATTTTCGATGTGTCATGTCAAAAGCCTGTTTTTGACTTTAAAATTGAAAAATATAAAATTTATTTCTAAACTTAATATAAATTATGACCAAACCATATTTTTAATAAAAATATATTTACTTGTTCATTCGAAAAAATTTCTTGCAGAGGCCTGTACTTTTATTTCATTTAACTTTATATAAAGGGACGGGAAGGGTAAGGAAGACAGAAGGGGATTGTAGCGTATCTACCACTTCAAAATTACTACTACAATTCACTAGTATATAAGACATGTTAACTCGACTCTATGTTGGGGTACCTTTTCATAGATGACAGTTGACATGGTCGATAACTACTCTCCCCACAATTGGTGACCTTCGAGCGTGATGTGAACACGCCTACCTTGGCAGTAATGCCCACTTCGATATGAACACGCCTACCTAGACAGTGACGCCTGCTTCGATGGATGATCCACATTGAAAAGTTGACTTGCGGCTTGTGACTGCGACATTGTCCGCCTCCTCACACTGTTGCTACTCAGTCTTGTCTCGATCACACACAACGTCGGCTTGCATACACTCGACTGCTAACGGCAACACGGGAGCGACTACGACCGTGAAGTTAATACACCTCTCACATTTCAGCACTCAAAATATATACGGTGATCTTAATACAGCTCTCCCGGCTTCTCACAAAGCAGCAATGAATCAACTAGTGGTATTCGTTCATCGAATTCTATCACAGATATAATTCTAGTGGGGGAATACTGTAGCGTATCTACCACTTCAAAATTACTACTACAATTCACTAGTATATAAGACATGTTAACTCGACTCTATGTTGGGGTACCTTTTCATAGATGACAGTTGACATGGTCGATAACTACTCTTCCCACAGGGATGTTAAAATATATCAATATTGGTTTCTGAATCATTAGTTATTTCTATGTTTTGTTTGTTTCTGAATTTTATGACCTATTACTTTTCTTCCTGTTTATGAAGATGAATACACTTTATTATTTACTTTTTCAGTCAGAAGATGAAAACTGTATTTTAGAAAGCATAGAAATAGTTAAAGAATTAGTTACTCAGATATTTGAAAGAAAAATGTTACAGGAGTCTTTTGGGAAAGGTGAGGCATTTTGAATACATATATCTAAGTGCATTTGTTACCAGTGCATATGTTATTATTCAGATATCATTTTAATTTGTATGTGAAGCATTAAATGAAACTAATGAACACTGAATAATCATGGGAAATTCAATCTCGTATACGGTGGAACCCCAATTATCTCACGCCCCTTTGGTGTTGGTGCAAGTATTGACATCAACAATGTTAGTAGTAGTCTACTCTACCTCATGCCAAAGCTGAAGATATGCTAACTAAATGCATTGAGTAGTTTAAAAATCAAGATTGAGCTGATGATGATGATTTAATGTTTGTTCTAGCATCCAACAATTCCCAATGCTGGGAAATTGATTTTTAATGTAGGTAATATTTTGTACCCTGTGGTTTCTAGAATCCATGCATACCTATTTCTTGTCTAAACTTGTTCTTTTGCCCCTACTAGTTAAACCACTTTCTACATGTTTGTCTCTTTGCATCTATCATTGGCACCAAGGAACTTTCTATCCTTTAGACAACGAGGAACGATATTTGTTTATAGAACCTAAACAATAGTTTGTCTGCTTCTGTATTTTCATTTGTTCTTTATTCGTGTTTTTTTGCTTTAGTCTACATAGCAAGTATACCCTATCTTTTTTCGAAGCTGATGTTACCCAATTATTATTGTTAAAGGTAAATCTGAAATATGACTTCTAAAAAAGACATTAAGCATAAAGTAAAAATGCTTAATTATAACTGAATGCATAAGCATAATTATAATTAAGCATAATTTATAATTGAAAAAATAAAAGTGTTTTTGGAAGCTTTATTAATTTAATAATGCTGACATTAAGTTTAAGAAATCAAACATATTATTTATTTTTCTCACAGTTTCAGATGCCTGACCCTATTGTAATGGAAGATAGGTGACTGCAAACTATAAAATAATTCTATAAGTTTAATCCATGGAATAGTAGAAAATTTGATTAGATCCCCATAATTTTTTGTATTGTGCATGATGGAACTTGCAAGAAATAAATATGTTTCTCCTGTTCTGCTCATTTATGAAATTCTAGACAATATTGTTCAAAAATAATGTGAATATTTATTGCTCTACCCAATGCTAGAGTGCATTATGAACTAAAAAACACAAAGCTTTTTTAGGAAAACAATTTATTTCATCCTTCTGCTCCAATAATCCTGCTCATTTTCCAGTTGTTATACAGATTTTCTCATAATGTACTTTAACAATCCTTTTGGTTTGAAGACCAATCTATCCCGCTATGCCAATTTAGGTGGTATAAATTTCCAAAATGTTTTGTTGATATGCGTTTCATTCATTATTTTTCCCCCATTAAATTTTGAAAAATCATTGAATGGGCATTTGCTCCAAAAATAAATTTGTTCTGTTGTTACTATAAATGGTCCTAAGGCGACTGTGTCTAGCAGTAAATCATCTGAAAGTAAGGCAGAAAGCATCTGTAGACTTAGGATTTACAAGTTCATGGAAAATAGCAGCTCTATCCACTCCCAAATAAATTCCAATAATTTTGAATTTTGCTCAATCAGTGACTCAGTCTATTTGCAAAAGTAAAGGTTCTCTTGTCAAATCTTTAGCTTAAAATCACTTGCAAATAGTACAGTTGAAGAGAAATGCTTTCCTAGTCTTAATTATCTAAAACCTTTCTCTTAATATAATTTGCATTATTTGAATTCATGCATGGCAATTTTTACCATGGAAATTTTAAATCACTAACTCAGTAAATCCACATTTTTCAGGTAATAATATGGGATTTAAAAAATTTTATCATCTCGGTTAAGTATTTTCATTTTTACAAGCAGAATACCTTTATCATTTATAAGAGTTTTGATATAATTTATTCTCAAAGTTTTCAATTTTAGACGATATTAGTTTAAAGATTTTACTTTCCTCGTAACTGACTTTGCAGTTATTTGCAAATCTATAAACTCATGCAAAAAATTCTAATCATTTTATCGTAAATTGTTTTATAGTTTAGAACACAAGGAAGTGGTGTATTTTCATAGATCAACTTTCTCTATTTTTGTCTTCTTCCTGTGCAGAAGAGCAGGGTATTTCACCAATAGGACATTTTTCCGGGCCTCTTCCTAACCATGAGGTGCCTTCCCATTGAGATGGAATCATTTACTTTGCCAAACATCCACACGATAAAAAAAAATTCAGCAATATTGATTTTGCCAGGGACACATTTCTGAGGCTGGCCTCGTCTTAACGCCTAGATTTTTTAAACCTATTTTCAACACAAGCAAACCAAAGACCTTGCTCTTTTATTCACCAAAGAGCTGTTGTAGAATTAAACCGAAATGTTACTTTTAAGTCTGGCAATATAAAAGCTTAATGGAATTCATTAGAGTAGAACGTATACATCACGGCATTAATTCCAATTTCGTATCAATGTCCGTTATATCTAACTATGATTAAACAGAATTTCCTGTCAGTAATTTTCCTACAATTTTTGCACCAATAATTCAATTTATGTTTCTCTTTCAAAGGAATCAGTAAAATATATTTAGTTTTATAAATTCATTTGAAATAAATTCTTAATTTAAAGAACAAAACCACAAATAATTTTTAGAGAAAACTTCGAAACTGCAAGCGAAGGTCTGCCTTTAGTTAATTACTTCAATTGAGAACATGTCATGTTCATTAGGTTTTGTTTCACTCCTCCCAAAGGACATGTGTGTAACTGTTTCATTTATAAGCAGCGAGACTCCAATTTGAATCATAATATTTTTACTGGCGTAACTACTTTGAGATCCAGAATCCATAGTGCAGCGAATAATTTTTTCAAGACTTTGATACTGAATAACAATGTAAAGAGTCTGTAAATATACTATTTCGCCTTCTCAGAAATTAGAAAGTTATTGGTCTTTTGAAACAATTTTTAGCTCATTCTCTTTTGGTTTAGTACAAATATCAATGTTATTATTTTTACATTGAGAACAAGTTAATTCACTTTTAATGTTACAAAGCTTATGTGACCAGATTTTTTAAACAAGAAAAATATGCACCATTTTTTTTAATAATAATTGCTGTTTATCTTCCAATGGCATATTTTTCTTTTTTTTTTTGACAAAGCATTTCACTGCAGTGTAATTTGTCACAAAAAAAAACTTTTACGCAGTGTTTTCATTACAGAATAAAAATGGGTGAGAATTTCTCACCCTTTCTCAAAAACAGGGTGAGATTTCAAAAAATTACGTGAGATTTCTAAAAATAAAAAACACAAATAGACTTGGGAAAAAAATATTTCGTTAATTATAATAAATTTTTAAAGCATTAAATATTTTTGCTGCATCATTATATGGAAAAGTTCTATATCTACTTTTTCATCAGCTATTCTCATTAGGTTGCTCAAATGCTTATCAGTCAATCTGTTACGATATTTTGTCTTCATCCGGTTTTGGGTGCTAAATGACCTTGCAACAGATGCTAAATTATTCGAAAACAGTCGTTGAACAGTCGACTCAATTTCGAGTTTACGACTACTAATATTCAACTCCGTAGCCTTGTAATTTTGAATCCAATCTAGCAGTCCCTGGAGCAGATGAGGACCGTTATATTAATACTGTTTGTATAAATAAAAAGAACATTTCGTAAGCTGATATTATTTAATTGATGTTTATATTGAAAATATTTCTTCATTATTTTTGCTTTCTATTTAATTATTTTAAGTACATTTGCTAAATTTTTGTGCGAGAAAATTTTTTTTCATTATTTATGTAAATGTTTGGCTTATATTTTTAAGGATTTATTAAAGGGTCTATTAAATATCAGAGAGAATAAATGTCATACGGGTTTAAAGTATCAGCTCTGCTCTTGATGGTGTATAGTGGCTAGGATGTGAAAGAGCAACAGTCCCGGGCATCCAGTCAAAACGAGCATTCAACATATCAATGGAACACACTAAAGCTTTATATCAATTAGCAATTAGATTTAGATAATTACAATTGTAGAATAATTATCTTATTATAGAATGAAATGTTTTAAAAGACAAATATCTGTTAATTTTTAACATTTAATCAACGAAAAAAAAAGAACCAATATTGAAATCTAATGAATTTATTATTTTTAAAGCCTGATAGATTTCAGAATTTTAGAAACACCTTCTAGTTATACTATTACAATCAAATAGGTTTCGATGTCTTTCATCCCGGTCTCATTAGTGATTCAGTATATTTCGATATCATTTTTGTTTCGTTCTTACTTAATATTAATTTGTTTGCGACAGTTAATTTGTATACCTCTTTTACCATTTCGAGGAGTTTAAAAATATAATATTGAGGATTTTAACTTTTTTGTGTGCCACTTTTATTACGTCATCATCACACCCAACGCAACTGTCTACACTAAATATTGCTATGTAGAATGAGATAGTAAAACAAACGTGTGTATATTTAAATTCTTATTCAAAAGTATTAGTTAATTTCTTTTCTTTTTTTTTGAACTGACAATTTCTGTCCTTTTTTAGATATTTTAAAGTGCTATTTAAAACTGCTGCATATCACATGAAAGCGTTAAATATATCATTTGTACAATTTTAGAGTAAAATAAAAGGGAATTCTGATCCTTAGGAACAGATATTAAATAGTCTGATGATCGAATGATGGGGCAAAAAAAAACTTTTTTATCTTTTAAACTAAAAAAATTTTTATTTGTAAATAATTTATTAATACTCAAATTGCTTGAAAGATGATATGTTCCCTTCTAATGACAACAAAGTTTTTTGTTTCATTCAGTCATTTATTTATATTTATTATGTCCGACAATATAAAAAAGAGAAAAAAAATGCATTTTGGGCTTCTGAGGGCCCCAGCTCCGAATAGAACTTTAAAAAAAGAGGGGGGAAAGTAGGATCTGGGGGCCCTTGTCATCTCGGGGCCCCAAGCTACAGCTTATTTAGCTTATACATAAATCCGCCCTGATGAAACTATAAGTAAATTAACTAAGATAGTTATATGCTGAATTGTAGTACTAAAACTTTTTTACCTGAATATAATTCACCCTACAATGGGGAAGAAATTGTGAAGAAACCTCTATAATTTGACGAAAAACTTTTCTAAATGCTTTTATTTGCATAATTGTTTTCTTTCTTGAAAACCCATTTGAAATGTTTAACAGCTTGCAGATTTATGAATTTTTTATTAATAAAACTTATACATTTAACTTCTTTAAAATTTCCATTGTTGTCCTCTTTATTAACAACTATTAAGGTGCTTTAAGGTGATAAAATATCATAATCGCAATTTAAAAATAGACTAATCTGCTTAATCTACCAGAACTGCTTTCAAACTTTGCATGTTAGCAAAATTCCTTCGATTTGCTAGTGTTGGCAAATTACAATAAAAAAAAATTTATATGAAGAAAAGTTAAGATTATAAATTTAAAATAATAACTTTCAAGTTCCAAAACCATGTTTTACTTGTCTAAAAACTCTCGGCAAATTGTCCTGGCGCGTTCTGGTCCCACTTTATCCTTGGTTATATGATGACAGTAACCTGACTTAAGAAAGGATGATATATCGAGATAACAGAAAAGACGCATGGCCTTTAAGCTTGCAACCCTCTTTGTTCTATTGATTAAAAAGTTATAAAATATATTTGAACCCTCTATCAAAACTTTGTGGGAAGTATCAAGTCTCATTGGAACATCAGTATGTGAAACTTAACTGCTTAATTTGTAGACAGTTGATATATAATGCAAAGTTTTGTAAAATTAACTTTTGTTTTTGTAGATACAAGTGAAGAAAAATTTAAAGATTGGCTACTAGCCAGATATGCTGATTTTGTTAGCCATTTGCTTGCTTATTTATCTCAATCCGAGAAAGAAATTCAGGTTTGTCAAGTAGGATCCGTAAATATCAATTATTATATTATGAAATCTAGATTTTTTTGTTTATTGAAATTTTCTATTTTAGATCAAATCACTTGAAGTTCTTTTAAAATTTATCACATTAGAAGCAAAATATCCACTGGCTAATGTTGAACAAGAAGATTGGTTCTTTCCAAAATTATTATTTAAGGTTGCTTATTTAAAATTTTCTTTATATTTTTTAAGCTATTACTAATAAATTTTAAAATTATTTCCTTAATGTTTTTTTTTTCCTTCCAGAAAATAATCGCTGTATTTGTTTCTGAGGATCTTGACCAATGTGAAACGATTAAGCATTTCAAACAGTACTCATCATACGTTGATATTAAATTTTACACTTTACAAGCTGTTGCCAATATCTTATATCAAAAAGAAAAGGTTTGTGCATTTATTAGAAATAGTTCCTATTGCTGTTATAAGCAATGTGGATGAGTTTAAGAATTTTTTAATTAGTATTTATATATATGTAGTATTGTAGTAATTGTAGTTGCAATGCATTAGTCAACATCTAGTATTAGTTGAATATTTTAGTTGATTTTCTATTTTATGAGTAACTCTCCATGCTGTTTCTTATTTATTTATTTTTAAATATAAGAAACCTTTAATTAAATTTTAAAAGAATATAACTGAGGAGTAGGACTGGGCAATATAAGAAATTCTATATTGTGATGCATCGTCAGTTTTGCATCGCGATATAGTATTTTTGAAATTCATTTACTTGTAAGGCGTAGAAAGTCGGATTTCTGTCAAAACTTTGTACTCAGATTGATTTAAATCAATTTATGAATTTGATATATATGTTTTGCTTAAGAAAGATATTAATATTTTCTAAAAATGGTCGCGCAAATAACGAAAGATTTGTTAGTTTAAAAATAAATAATAAAAAAATTAATAAAATTGAAATTTGTCAATATATTTACCTAACAATATTGAAAGACAATTAAGAAACACGATTATGCTCTTTAATAAAACGAAGTACTAAGTGATTTTAAAAAAAGAAGTCGCAATCGCAAACATTACAAATTTTATTGAATAAACGAAGTTGATTGACTAATGTCCAAATCCAAAAGAGGAAAAATAGGTTTTGTTATAATTTTGATATATATAATTTTATTTATAAAAATGAAAACAACTAAAGATTTATAAATTTAAAATCAGTAACAAAAACCCATTAAATTATTATTTTATCCAAAAAGTTTTTAATAAATTAAAATAAAGTAAAAAATAGCCTAACAAACTTAATTACTTTTTAATTTAATTCTTTATGGGCACCTTAAATTAGATTTCTGTTTGTAATAAATTCAGTAATGTAAAATAATACTTAAACATATAATATCAAAATAAATTTTCACATTTAAAAGTAAAAAAGAAAGTTTTGTTTCAAAAAAAAATTTACCTAATTAATTAAGAAACATTTCTTTATATATTCTTTTCAATAATAGATTATGTTCAGAACAAGGTAACGACGGCAATCACAAAGTCAGTCCCACTGAAAATAATCTACAAGAAGCGATATCATGTCGCGACAAAGAAGAAAGAAAAAAACTAAGAGGTGCGGAAACAAACATGCGAGATCACAATATATGTTCTCAAAACTGATTCTGATTCTACCGCTCATCAATCAAAGCCGTTTCGATATAACGATACGAACATCGTCTTCCCCAGCGCGGGTTGGCATCGGAACGTAAGAGATCCTTGCATGTCTTGTATTGCTATATTGTTCGTCTTCTTTACTCGATGGCTTAAATCAGATTTCTGGTGCATCGCCTAGAACGAAAGTCACTGTATCGACCTGTTGATACAGGTGTTAAATCGATATGTCGCGATATATCGATTTATAGCCCAGTCCTACTGAGGAGCTAAAGAAATATTGGGTATTTTTTTTTAAATGTTGGAGATTCCTTTGATATTTTCTTTTGAAGAATAGTCAAGTATTTGAGCAATCTATGACATGTTTTTCGTTAATAATATGTTAATGACTGAAATGACACTAAGATCTTTAACTTTGAAAAGTAATGAGAGGTAATTCCTTGTTTTATTGATTGTTTTAAACTTCTAGAACATTAAGTTAGCATATAATTACAAACATATAATAATGAATACTAATATGTTTTGCAAAATATTTTCATCTAAAGTACCACTGAAATAAATATGAAAGCTTACTAAGAAAAGAACTTAGATTTTAAATCATGAAAGCAAACTTTAATCACAAGTGATGCTAACTCTAAATTCAAGAGTTGCAACAGACATATTTTAAACATCAGCGTGACAATTTCTCATCATTATAATATGCCTAATGATTATTTTCTTGTGTTTTCAACTTTCTTTGCAAAGGTAACTGAATGAAGAAGCTTATCTCATTTAGTCAATTTTATACTTTTTCAATTTTGTAAATTAATGTTGAATGTCATAAAGTCAACTATAAAATTACTTTGGGAGATTTTTACCTGAAATCTATTTTATATTTATTTGAAAGCAAACAAAAAAGTAATAATTTTAGATATAAGTGTTAAAAACATATTTTTTAATGATAGCATTCATGTGGAATTTTAAATTTTCTTCTCCGCTATTTTGAATAACATTAATTTATTTCCGAAACCTGTAAATTCACAAATCAAAACAGAATTCAGAAGGGAATGTTATCAAAATCTATCAGATAAAGTAATGTGGAAGTCTAGACTAAAATCATTTAAAAAATTCATTGTGTAAGGAAACAAAATTTTATCATACTGATTATTATTTATTACAAAATTTTTATAACATTTAAGCAGCTATCAATTTCAAATTTTGAATAAGAATCATGCCACAAAATATTCAATTTAAGGAAACATCTTTGATATGAATATACACTAAGGTTTTACAAAAACGTGTACATTTCACGCATACTAATGAAAAAAAGATGATGCGCATACTAATGAAAGTATCTAATGATTTTTATTCTCATATTGTAAAGGAGTTTTAAAAAGGTATAGCGATTAACTAGAGTTATGTTAAAATGTTGTAAAAAAATATGTGATTAGTTTACTGGTAATCTTAGTAGTTACTTAAAAATAAAAAAAATTATACTTTTGAAACCAAATCAGCAAGTGTATTATAGAATGTACTTTTCATTTGCAATATAATTTACGAACATATTTACTTTCTGCAGGTAAATGATATTTTTCTATCAAATTGTTTTCATCTGTTAACATTATGTTGTCCGTCATCAGAAGATTCAACAACTCTACTTTCTACAGAAGGTAAAAAGTTTGTCAAAATCAAAATCTAACTTACTTCATTGGGACAAATAAGTCAATGCATTCTGTACAAATGAATATATGATTCGTCCATCCTAAAGAGGTTAAATGTTTTGCTGTATTTAGAAGTGGTTTTAAGTAGTGTGCTACAATTTTCAAAATAACTTGTAGTTCCTACTTTATTTTCATATTTTGTAATCTAGTATGCTACTTTCTGAAGATAAAAAGTAATATAGTGTAATTACGCAATAAAAAAACAGTAATTTGTAGTGATTATGGCAATTACTTTTAATATAAGTTTATAAAAAAATAAAAAAGTTCAAACGTAACTGAATTTTTCGAGTCTGATTGATATGTATCTTTGGGGACTTGTCAGTGGACGCAACAAGAATGCCTTTGTGGCCAAGCATTTATAAGAATTTATGAATTATGTATTATTAATATGTTAACTAGTCATTGTGAATAATAGCTAATTTATCAATTTAGCTACATTTTTATCTTCACTTTAAGGAAACATTGGTTATACTATTTCAATTGAGGGGAAGATTTTCTCTCTGTACTTTTCCTTGCAGTAATAAAAGAATGGTAAACACTTAACAAAATTGCAAATGTTTAATAATTCTGGCATTTCTTAAATTTAATATTCACTGTCTACAAAGGGCTAAAAAAATTTATGTTTAAGGAGCAAATTAATTAACAATGATTAAGAATAACATACTAGTTTAAAAATTTTATTTATTTTTTTTTTTTTTTTTATATATATATATATATTAAAAATTTTTGAATATGGGGGTAAATGTAAGTTTTCCAGCAATGTTGTTGTCTAAAAGTAACTGCATTTCAAAGTAGATTGTAGTCCTTACATTAAAAAAAAATAGTTTTAGTTAACTACATTTGTAATAAAGTAGTTAGTTGTAGTTAACTACAAAAGTAATATAGTTTACCCACCACTGACACTTGCTGTATCTGTGCATATATGTATGAAAATTGAGTGAATTCTGTTTTACTGGCAATGAGCAATGTATCAAATAAATAAAAAATACCAAAATTATAAAAGGTCCTTTTTTTCCAGATTTGTGTAGCCGCATACTCATTTCTTTGTATTTTTTTTTCTTTTTCTCGCTTAAGCCTTTGTATACAATTAATATTAATGTAGTTTTTTTTTTTTTTAATTTTATTAAGAATGCTTGAATGCAGCTGTAGGGAGAAAAAGCACCACATAGATTTTTTTTTAACCACTAGGTATTGTTGCTACTGGTAACTAAAAAGAGAACATCTGTCACTTTTTTTTATCTTGGACTACTATGGCAACTTTTTTTAGTTAAAATGCATCTATTTTTTTAAAAAAAATGTGCAATTTTTCCAACATCTAAGTGGATATCTACAAATATATTGTGGTATTGTGAAACGTGTGTAAGTTGACCACTTGTGGTGCTTTGTTATGGAGGTCCACTTGTAGAGGGAGAACAGTCGTTGTGTTTTTGTTTATTTTAACATAGCATATATTATTTTTATGTTTACCATATTATTCAAATATTTTTTACGTATTATCAATAAATTGAAAATGTAATTAAACTAAATGTAATTTAACATGACTTTAAAGTTTGCTATTTGTCAAATATTCCATGAATCTTATAATATGAGATTAGTTACAGAATGAATCACAATTTATTACATAAATTTAAACTGAATTAATTTAAGAAATAGATTTGTAATTTTGTTCGTAATTGTAAATACAATGTGTGGTTTGTAGCCTAAAGCAATGTATAATTTAATTACCATATTTTTAAAGTTCTTTATATAATTATAAAATAATAAAGTTTCACTTTACTCCTTTATGTAAAACATTGAAAGATATTTTTTTAACTATAAAAATTTATCTTAAATTTACTTTTTATTTTAATCAAGATAGTTATGAAAAGTATTTTGATTTTGGAGCATGATTGAGTTTGTAGTTGAATAAAAAAAAAAGTAGCGTGTTAGAAATAAAGTTTTGATTTTCTTCTAAATATGAGACTAATCTTGCTATGTTATAAGTTATTGTATTTCGCAGGTGTGCCGTGGAAATATTTTTTCTTGTTGATATATTTTAATAATTATTCAAAAGGCTACTTCATGAAAAAAGGAAAAATAATTACTTTTCTGACAAGACTATTTCAGCTACTATTTTTTTTTATTATTTAATGGTACTAAAACAACCGTTTTCGTGGATAATTGTAGTAGGAACTTATTTAAGTTATAGTATCTGTTGGAGACAGTTTTAGCATATTAGTTACTTTTTGTCCAGTAATTAAATAAATTTATAAACCATGGATTTTTGCTATTTTAATTTTATGATACATATTTTTTAAATTTTGTTTTGACTTTCAAATATGTAACTTAAAAGAAACTAGTATATATATATATATATATATATATATATATATATACGCACTTTGAAATATCATCATCCATTATATTTTTTTTAATTTCACTAATTTAAATTATTTCATCCATTATACCCAATTTTTTTAGACGGAAATGTATCTCCAAACAGTTGAAATATCATCAACTTAGCGATGCTTTGCTTGCATCAAAATTTGCCCCATTACAGTTCTGTTAAACTAGAATGCCACATAAAATTCTTCCACAGTTGCTGAACTAGAAACCTTTGACTGCTACGGGACTGTGCATTTTGGGAAAGATTGGGGTGGATGTGGAAGAAGGGATTAGGATATTAGCTTCTGTTTTTAAATTCTGTCTTTAGGCTGAATCCTACGGCTCAAGTTTGTTCCGATGCTTTCGTGGTAATTTTTATCCATGTTGACAAAATGTTTTTGTACTTTTATCTTTATAAAATTCTCCTAAAATTAATATATTATAATTTAATAATAATAGATTTTATATTGCACTCTTTTTCTGAAAGCTTTTGTATTCCCATTGAAAGAAATCTGTGAATTATTTTTTCTCATCAAACTAACCAATCACGCATTTTTTTACAATCATTAACAGCAATGTTTATCGACAAATAGTTACAATTGTTGCATTAATGCTAATTTTTTCTATTTCATTTTAACCTTTTATAACATATTTTAATTTTAAAAAAAAGGGTTTTTTTAAGAACTTTTTATATATTATTTAATTTTACTCTTCTGTAGGTCAATATATGATTTTTGATTCAAAATTTTGTACCAAAACATTAAAAAATAAATAAAAAATCTTGCCAAATTGTCAAAATAAATTATTTTTTTCAAGATGATATGTTAAAAAAAGCATTGTGAATAAAATATTTCATAATATAGACACTTTTCTTGTACATATCCTACACTTTATAAGAAACAAAAACTTGGAAATTTTAAGATTTTTATCTGGAAAAATCAGGGAAATTTGAAATCTGATTTGAGTGGCCACCCTGATATATATATATACTGGTTATTCTCTTTCTTTCCTGTACAATTGTTTCTTTAGTTTGAAATGCATCTTTTTTTTCTAGGAATTGAAAAGCCTTTTGTCTTAAAAGAAAAGTGTTTCTCAAAACTCTTTTCAAATGTTTGGGAAACTTTTCTAAAATGTGAGGTAAGGTGGTGTTTCAGGTGCTTGAATGATTATTTTGTTTTTAAAATATTATTTATACTCTAAATCCTTTTCAAATATTGTTTCAGCTTCCACCATCTCTTTTAAAAAAGGTTCTTGTATTCTTACCAAAGAAAGTTATGAAACATTTTTCAAATCCGTACTTATTGACAGATTTTTTTACTGAATTGTATAGCAGAGGTAAGTAGCTTTTTAAGCTAAAAAAATGAAATCATTTTATTCTGGAAACTTAGAAAGTATACTATTTTGTTTCTTATTTAGTGATTTATTTAGACCCACATTATTATTGTGTGCCTAGTTAGCGTTTTTGTTATGATTTAAATTAATGGGTAATTTGGGTATGGTTATGGAATCTTTTTTTTTTTTTTAATCCAAAAGGTTAACATGTTTGCAAAATAAATTCTATAGATAAAAAACAAAGAAAGTAAGTTTTGTATCATACTTATAATTGAAAACATATTTGTGACATTTAAATTTTATTTTCACACAACTAATTTAAGAATAATAATTTTCAATGAATAAAGTAATAAAATATACCATTTTTTTAAAGCTGTTTTTATTTATTATTTTCCAAGAATGTTCCCAGTCAGTGTTAAAAAATTGCAATCTCAATACTTTTTAAGTATTTAAATATCTTTCCAGAAAGCTACAGTGCTTAAATTTCTACCAAATCTCTGAGTAAATTTAAGTTGTTACTTAACTGTTGCAAACAAATTTTGCCTAACAGAGAACCAAGCAAGAGAAAATAATTCAATTTTTATTGCACCTGAAACTTTGAAGCTTTTATAATAAACTTTTATCGCCGCTGAAAAATTATCTATGTATTTTGAAGATGATGTGCTTATACACTTTTAATTTTATTTCCAACAAAATATTTGAATTATTGGCTGCTTTTTGACACGCAAAAAATTTCTTACATATTTATTTATACATATAATTTATTTCGTTGACTATTTTAAGATTTCAACAACAAATTTCGATATTTTTAAATTATGCAAATCTTTTGTTAACTTTTATTCATAATGATTATATGAGCAATAAATTGTTTGTTTTTTTTCCTCTCTCTTTCACACACCTGTAAAACCCTATGTTTCATGTCTGTACAAAAAAATAGTGGTCAGGTTTGTTTTTATCATTTATTTTATTTTTAAATGACTAATTTTTCTCTGCAATCTAAACCATATTAAGAGAATTATTACTTAAGCTCAGGTCTATATTAAAAATAAATATTAACTTAATTCCAGAATTTTTTATTATTTTTTAATTTAAAAAAAAAACAGTTGTGAGTTTTTTCCTCTTTGAGACTTGAAGATGACATGAAAGAACTAAAAACATTAGAGGTTTATTAAATTGACAAATTTGAACAAACTAATTTAGAAGTGTCTTTTCTTCTTCCCTTAAATTTTTTGTTACACTATGATCCTGATTACATCTTGTACATAATGTGATATGTCTTGATTAAATCCTTTATTTCACATTTATGACTATCATTTGCTAATCATAGGTGGTCTAACAAGTTTGTTGGCTCTAAGTGGATTATTTGAATTAATGCAAAAATACAATGTGTAAGTATTTTTTTTATTATTTTGTGTTTTTTGCTGTTTATTTCTATTTTAGTAAATATTAAAAAAAAATTATTTTTTTTTACAGAGAGTATCCTGATTTTTACATAAAATTATATTCTTTATTTGATGTGAATATTCTGAATAGCAAATTCAACTCAAGATTTTTTTATTTGTCAGATCTCTTTTTGTCTTCTACGTAAGTGTGATTTTCTGTATTACATTTTATTATTGGTGAAGATTGACCATTTATCTCTGTTTTAAATTTTTTTGTTGTAACATAATTTTTAAAATAATAAAGCTGTTTATGTACTTGCATGCATTGATTATTTGTGTAATTATATGTATTGTACTTTTGAGAAGTTTATGCCAAATCTTGCTTCACACCATTTTTGAACGAGCGTGTTTGAAAAATATTATGTGAACTTATTATGTTTTAGAATATTTAAATATGTAATTGGCAAATGATTATATTTTAATAATGATAGAAAAGAGAAATTTGACTCATTAAAAAACTTGTTCAATGAGTTCCTGCACATTAAATTAGTTTTGTGTTATGTTTGGTGAGTGGTAATCTTAAACCAGAGATGGTATTAATAGATTTTTCTTTAGAAAACTCTTTTGGAGGCCCATTTTTACATTTCATAAATTTTTTTAGCATGACACAAGATGTACTATGAGCAAAATAAAAAACGGATCACCCAGAATAACTTTTGATCTGATGTTTGAATCTTCGCGTTCTTGGACTCAATCTTAATGACTTGAGGAAGCAACTCCAAATATGCTAATAATTAATTAGTGCAGACGTTATTTTAACTTAATCAGACACAAAAATATACTTTCTCTAAATAAACTTGCATTTTTTTCCTGGCAAATTTGGATTTCTTACCCTCAAAATATGGTCCTGAAAATTAGCTCAGGTCAGCAGCCCACAGTTTGGACCTCTTAATGTCAATTTTACCTTTTGCATATTTCGCCATGTCTCAAGAACTTTTTAAGCTAATTGAAGCATTTTTACACTGTTTAAATTGTTTAACCAAAGACAATTCCATGCTAAAAATAGCTTTTAGTAAGTTTTATTTAATAATATTCCGAAAATTTTTTAACATTTCAAAGAATGTAATTTTACATAGCAAAATACAAAATTTGTGCAATAGTTCGGATTTAAAAATAATGACAATGAATGCTCGTTTCAAAATCCCTTTTGGTTCTTCAAAGTCTTTTTATAATAAATGAGTTTATAATTATATTAGTATTATTTCTATAATAATATTTTTAATAATAAAAATGTTTATTTTTAGCCATTTACCTGCATACCTGGTAGCTGCATTTGCCAAGAGACTCTCTAGAATCTCTTTAGCAGCAAGAACAGAGTGCGTATTAAAAATTGTACCTCTCATTGTTAATTTGTTAATCCGTCATCCTGCATTAACTGTTTTGATACACAGAACTGATATTAAAGGTAAATTGACTTTTGTCATACCAGGTGACGCCATTATTATGACGTCGTGTGGTGGAAGATGAGAGTGGGTGGAAAATAAAAAAGAGTAGAAGGGGTTGCGCTCTTGGAGAGAGCGGATGTATTATTTTGTTTAGATGTGTCCATTCTGAATTTTTGTTAATTTTGTTAATTTTCTTAATCTTTTGTTTTTTATTAATAAATTTATGTTCATTGTTGTAAAAACTCAACAGTGTAGTTTATTACGAGTTGAGAACATCACACGCTCAACTTTCGATAGAACCAGAGCTTGCTTAGAGGAGAAGAGCGAACAATGAGGTAGGCCTAAGCTTTGTTTGAAATCTCAAGTTTGATTGTTAGTGCATGAACTGTGATTTAATGAGAAATATATAATAGACTTTGCTGAGTTTAATTTGAAGAACTGTCTAGTGGAAGTAACTAAATATGTTTAGTATTAAAGGAATTAAAAAAGAAGATTTAGTTTTAGTAGCAAAGGAGTTAGGGTGCACAGTGCGAGCTGAGCACAGAATAGTAGATTTAAAAGAAGTTATTGAGAAAAGTACGCAATATGCATCTGATTTCAATTTTGTAAAAGAATTTATTATCACTACTGTAAATGAACGTCTTGAAAAAGAAAGGCTAGAAACTTTAAAGTCAGAGAACGAAGAAAGGGAAAGAAAGGAACAACAGCGAATACAACAAGAAAAAGAAGCCGCGCTAGAACTTGAAAAAACAGCGTTGGAAAGGGAGAAAACAAAACTAGAATTAACAAAAACGCAACTAGAAATAGCAAAGATCCAGTCTGAGTCTCGGGTGTCGAATACTGTTGGGGGAGAGCAAAATATAAGTAGTTACCCTTTAGAATTGACTTTATTTTGTTTATAAAGTGGAAATATTTTATAAAAGCTTTTTAAGCAATAATTGCACTTGTTTAGTTTTTTCTGATTTCATTGCAAAAATAGTATTGAGGAAGGAACCCCTTTTAAGTGTGTTTTAGATTTACTTATTCTGAATTATTCAGCTTATCCAGTGCTCATAACAGTATTTTTTTCCCCTTTATTTATTTATTTTTTTCTGTTTCACAATGGTTTTTATCTTTGAATTGAAATATTGAAAATTATGATACAATGTGAGAAATGAATTTCCCTTTTAAACAAAACAAAATATGTATTTGTCAGCTATCTCAACACCATTATTTTCTAAAATTAAATTTTTTCTTTAACCATTGGAATTACACCTCTTAATATTTTTTATTAAAAAATTGCATGTCCTGCCATTTTTCTCAACATATTTTACATGCAGAAGAAACATTTCACTAACTGTTAAAGATAATAAACTGTATAAGAGGAGCGCAAACCTTGTCTCTTTGTTCCTATTTCCACACTCGAGCTGAGAAACACACTCTAAAATTTTCCCTTTTTGGAAATTGAGAAAAACTTTTCTGACATTAATTTTTTAAGTTTCTTAGAATTAAAAATCTTTAGTGACAGTACCAAAAAAAAAACATAAGAGAAATTTCAAAAATATCAGAAAATTCATTTTTATCAAAGAAACTTTCATTCGACAAAGATTTTTCCTGTTAAAAAAACAAACTTTTTCTTTTAAGAGAGTTAAAATGAAATTGTTGAAACCATTCTTCTCTCGACAAAAAATTTAAAAAACCGGACATGTGATTCTTCCGCCAATCTTAAGCCCGTTGATTTTTAGTGACGTTCCGCTTCTCAGTAATTTCTAAGCTCTCATTCTCGCACAATAACGACTTCTTTTTTCTTTCTTTTTTTTTTTTGCAGAGTTGTCAGACCTGCTTGGGGGGGGGGGATTTACTATAACATTGGCTAGAATTAATGGATGTGGCAAACAAGAAAGTATAAAATTGATAACATTAAAAGCAATTCTGAAATGGCAAAAATTTAAATGATTGTTCACTAGAAAAAAATGGTGTTTTTCTCATTTTTTTAAAACTTATATTTTAATAAGTAGCAATTTTGTTAAAAATTCCAATTTGTAACAGAATAATTATTTAATCAATTTGATATATTTTTCCTCTTTTATATTCGGCTACACCTAGATCGAATTAATTTCTAATGTGATTATACGGCATTGAAATCTCAAATCAATTATTTCAGTAATCACTTTTCAATGCGCTCAATATCATCGTAAATCCATGTTTTGATCTTATTATTAGCTTTAAAAAATTCCTCCTCTCTGTAAATTTTATAAATGTTAGTTTTGTGCATAAAAATAGCCGCCTCTTAAATATCTTCTGTTTACAAGAAGAAAAAAATTTTCAGATAATTTCTCCTTCTAGCAATCACATGCCTGAAAACTAAATTCTCATTTTATACAAACAATTTATTTTAATCGATTTAAAATATTTCCCCCTCCCAAAAGTATAAGCTAGCATCACACTGATAGGAGTGAAACTTTCTGTATCATAAAAGTAAATAAAATAGTAGAGATGGTTACTCAACCCCATTGACATATGAAGATGTCTTGGAGCCGTCATTTGTTTCTTATGTGAAAACAATAATTGATGTGTCTCAGACGTCTTCAACACAGAGATGCCAGCTTGCTTCGGACAGCAAATAAATACTTTTAAAATGGTAGTTTATCAATTGTAATTCTTGGTTTAATAAATTCAATTTAGTAGATTTTTATCCACCACTATTTCTAAATAATTCGTAGGCTTATATAATTTACCACTTTATAGTAGTTATGTCATGCTATACCTTTTAAAACGCAAGCAAAAATAGTCAAATATTTGCAAAATTTAGTTTGTGTTTATTTACCTTTTTTTTTTTTTTAATAATTATTTTGACATGTCTGGAGCAGTTGGCATCAGTCAACATTCCGTTGCGAGTTGTTGTTTACAGTGCATTCACAGATTATTTCTATATCAAGAAATGATATGTCAAGTGGTTAAACTAATAGTCCATTAGTCCGTACCAACATTGGCTGAAAATAAATGCCCAAAAAGTGTTACTTATAATGTTAAAAGAAAAATATTGTTTTTTAAGTGTACAATGGTTTTTTTGTCTGTTTGTATTCATAAAAACTTTTACAATTTACTTTCTCATTTTTAGATCTTACTGATGATCCGTATGATTTTGCTGCTATTGACCCTGCTGAAAGTAAAGCATTAGAAAGTTCCTTATGGGAAATAAAAGTATGTGCTTTTTTTATGTAAAGTTTTTCAATAAAACTGATATATTTAATATTTTCTTGTTTCAGAAGTTTCTTGTTTGTATGTTCAGCTCTGAAGTGATTCAAATTTGGCTGGAGAAGTATTGTTAATATGTAATTTCTTATATGTAGACTTCTTCAGTCGCAATAAAAAAAAGAAATTTTTCATAAACCGCTATGAAGTTCAAAGAGCAGAGCTTGAAAAATATCTAGACTTTTACTTGTCAGATTATCTTTTTCAAATGTATAATAAAGAAAACATATGAATGAAACTATTCATTTAAAGAAACTTTTTACAGATTATTTAAGTTAAGACTGGTGATAGTTGAAAGAAGAACAACATTTAAAGTATTGTATTGCAAGTGATAAAAGCTATATACTCTCAGTAAGATTATTAATATTTCCTTTCAGTAGAAAAGCTAAGTAATTAAAGTACTTCTTGATCATTTTTTATAAAAAATTATATTCATGTCTAGAAACTTTTATTTTTTAACTATTCAACATTCCTTTATTTTGCTATATATCTTTTAATTCGGAAGATCACTATAAATAGAACAAAAAACATTTCAGTGACAGCCTCTGACTGTTTTTAGAGTGTGGCCGAACAATCCTAGTGGATTTGGCAATAAACAGTTACTGAGTAACTTCAGATAACTTTTCCTTTGGCCGCAAATTAAAATGTGTAATGTGAATGCCGTGACGCCAACAGATTGAATCAGTTTTGTGTATTTATAAATTACACCAATTAATAGCAGCTGGTAAACAAGGAGATGTCGAGGCATGACTTTAATTTCTTACCATTAGTGAATAAACTTTTAATGCTCGTTTCTTCTAATTCACTAAAAGATGCCACTTAGATCATATATCCACTCAGATATTCACTTCTACATTTTATCTGCTAACATATGAGTAACTGTCAGCAAATTCATTCTGAAGGAATGTGTTACTTTTTTTTTACTAATTATTTTTAAAATTGCAAAATTTTAATGTTGAACTGGTGAACCATCAGAAAATTGTACAAAAGTTATGTGTTTTTATTATTTGACCTGATTTTTATCTTTTCGGAATTTTTATTGCTCTTGAATAATAATTTTTTGAACTTAATTGAATTAAATTTTACGCAGTGGGGCTTTGAGCTCTCTTTGGAAGGTGCTGCTTTTCTGTAACTGGTGGCAGCTTGAAACCGCCTGATCCATTGGTACCAACTCGTCTGGGAAGTTAAGATAGTCGGTGCACAATGCTGACCACATATTCACCATATTTTACTAATATTCCTTTCATAAAATTGGATAAAGTGTCATATATATTTGCTATGTATATTTTTCTCATATATATTTACTTCTTTCACCGTTGGTGATAGATACAACCTAAGAAAAAAAATTATGAATTCATATAAACTTAACTATGTATAGATGCCGCGAAATCAAGAGAATGTCTTCTTTCACCAGTGAATGTTAACAATCACATAGCCGCTTTGGTGAAATATTTGTTATATCCGATTTGATATTATATTTATTCGATATTTTAATATCTGCTGAGAAGGGATTAGGATAAACATTAGTGTTCGAAGTACCGGTTAAATGCATACTGAACAGTGACACTTGACCTTTAAAAAATTACATTGATATAGGACATACCAGGCAGTGGCACCTAACTAAATCTGTTATATATTTCGGACATTTACCAAAGGGACTGTGATTGTCAGCATTCACTGGTGGAAGTCAACAACCACCAATTTCGGTCATTCACAATGTTATATATAATATTTCTCCTTTCAATTTTAATAATTGGAATGCTGCCTGAGGAAGAAAAAAAATTTTGTTTGCAAATTTTATTTTTATGTATTATTTAAAGCTGTATTTTCTGATTTTAAAATTAAATATTGAATTATCTTTCTTCTTTGGAAAATAAAGCTAAACTATTGAATAAAAATTTACATTTTTTTTTTAATAAACGAAAAATATTTGAAAGTGAATTGAAAAATATGAGTAAGTGAAATTAGCAAGCATATTTAAACTTAAACTGTTATAAACAGTGTTTTTACTGTTGCAACTGAGATTAAAATGTGATTTTAAAATATTTCAATTCAATCTAAAAGGTAAGGTTTGTTTGTTTTATGCTTGACTGTCAATTTGATTATTGAGCTCTTATTTGTTTTAAAATTATAATTTTTAATAGTTATATTGAATCAGTACTTCTTTTCTAATTGCATTTAGTTAGATTTCATAAGTTCACTAGATGTACTTTATACTTTTCACCTTTGAGAATTATTTGGTTATTTAATAGCATGCTTAAAATTGAATAATAACTTATTTTGTTTTCAAATTTTCCTTAAGACACTCCAAAGTCATTATCATCCAGAAGTTTCTAGGAAGGCCAAGATTATTGATAAAGAGCTGCCAAAACTTGAGTTAGATTTTACAAGTTCTCTAGATATATCAGAGGAAGATGTAAGTATATTTATATATTTTATTGTTTTTAAAAGTCAGTTTATTTAAGAAACGGACAAAAGAAAAGAGCTTGTCAAAACTATAATACAAGTATTTGTCAAAGAAACTTATGTAAAGAATTATTTAACTGTGGAATATATTTATATTATTTACTTAACTGTAGAAAAATATTTAAAATTATTATTAGGGAAAATTATTAAATCAACCTTAATAAAAATTGTATTTAGATTCAATGCTGTAGATAAGTTTATTTGAAATAAGTAATGAGAATAAACAGACTTGTGCATCCTTAAATCAATTGTATCTTCATTAACTTGTAAAGGTAATAAATTTCCCTTCTAAAAATAAAATCTAAACAATTCTTAACCTCTTAGAATCTCTTGGTCTTGTGAAACATAACACAGTCTGAATTATCTCAGTAAGATAACTAGATATGGTTGCATGCAAAATGTTATTCCAATATTTAAATTCAAAACTTTTTACAATTATTTATCAAACTTTTTTCTACAAAAAATAAATAATTTTGTTTTAGTGGGTAATTGATGTAAAACTGCAGCTGTAATTTTTACTGTTTCATTTTAGATTATAATTTTCAAAAATAACATTTGAACTTTTAATGTTTAGGCATACATTTGGGAACAAAAGTTTGAATATTAATATGTTCTTCTGTTCTAACTTTTTCTGTTAAAAAAGTTTCTTAATGGTGTAAATTAATTTATAGCTTTAGTCCTTCTACTTGGGAAGCAACTAATAATAGACTTGGAAATGATTAATTTAACAAACATTAAGCAAGAAATTAAAAAACTGAAATCAGAAGTTTTGAGATAGTCTAACTCAATTCATGTTTCTAACTCAAGTCTTCTCAATTCATGTTTATACTTGGTTATACTTAATTGTATGTAATAATTTCTCTCACAAAAGTGCTTCTATAGCTCAGTGTTTAAAGTAGAGGAATTCCATGTAAAATGTGTGTGTTTGAATCCAATTCTTAACTTTTAAATAATGATTTTATTATTTTCTTTTTATTTAGAGTATACAAACGGTTTTATACTTTCGATAACTTTGTGAAGATATGCGAATTAGCTTTACGTATTATGTTCCTAGTAAGTTTAAGAATATGCAATGCTTCAAATACTACGCTTGGAAATCAATCGGCTAGGTTGTTGCTGGTGAAATTAACTTACAGCCATGTCATTATATGCAAAACTCGTTTAATCCTTATGGCATTAGAGTTATATTTAAGTGAAAATATTGATGTGAATTGTATCAGTTTCAGTATGAAGACATTGAAAAACACTACTTTTTCGTCTTGTCTTATGATTATTAAAGAAGCTGAGGAAATAAATTCATATTCTGCTATTGTCATCAAGAGTGGAATTCTATAATCAAATGTTTGTCACAAAGTAAGGAAATGGAAGGAAACATGTTAGAAGTGAAGCAGGGACAAATAAATATTGGAAGATCCTTTAGATTGGTGAATACTAATTCTTCTTTTTTTTCTGGAAGTGATGGCCGATGTTTTATTTGTCGTCCAAAAGGCACCAGAATAGATCCTTGCTACCTACAGTGAAACAAGGAAACTGATCAGACACACATCAATCACCTATTTGTACACATCAATGGGACTATAGATCAATGTTTATAGAAACGCTTTTGACGTTGATGTGCTTTTGTATGCTCTTAAAAAAAAGAGGTGTTTCTTGGATGGATTTTTCAGCAGTATACCGATCCTAAGCACACCGCCAACATTGGCTGGTTTAAGGCTAAGAAGGTTAAAAATTTTAATTGGCCTGGGCAATCACATGGTCTGAATCCAATAGAACACCTTTTGGAATTCATTGAAAATAAGTCATGGAAGCATTCTTCGAAGGCAGAACTCCACTCGAAACATAGGCAGAACGAAAAATCCACTCGAAAAAGGCTCCTTAATTGCATGCCCAATCGGCATGCTGCAGTCATTAAAACAAAACGTTTAGAGAAATAGAATGATTTTTAAAAAAAATTTAGAATTAAGAATTTTTGCTGCAAAAATAGTTAGGGAACATGTAGCCCCGGCAGATTTAACGTGCACCAGTCACCATTTACTGCAAGGGGAGTCTTCGGCCAGCTGGATTCTAACTCACGTTCTCACAAATGTGAGTCTAGCTCCCATTAAAACCTATTAATAAGGTTAAAGAAAAAGTTTTATTCAATTATTTTTATTTGCCAATTGATTCGTTTTATGCATAAAGCAATATTTTTATTTCATTTTTAACGTTAACGTTATTTAAATTTTTTATAGGTTTTTAGAAAAGAATTCAAAAGAAGTTTCACTGAAGCACATACTTTGATAGAAAATGTTACAACTCAGAAAAATATGTTTGTTATATCTAATAAACATTTTAAATGTTAAAGTTTATTCAGTCAATTTTTTTTTATATATAAATATTGTGAAATAAAGTATTTTATTTATAAGAAGCTACTTTTTATTATTCCCATTAACTTAGAATATGTATTTGTATTAAACATCTAGAAGAGTCTTTGTTAAGCAATTGAAATGAATTTTGAAAAGAATTTCTCATTTTTAAAAAGTTAAACTATTTTCAAGGCCATAAGGAAGTCCCAGGGCTTGATCAAATTTACTACAAAAATGTTGTGTTTTTACTGGGTTTATTTTAAAGGAAATGCATGAATCTGTATATTTACATCTACTTGCAGAGTGTGTAGCGTTTTAAAAAAAAGTGCTTAAAGGTGCTTATTTTCGTTTTTTAAAAGCCCTTAAAGGTGCTTTTTTTCAATGGGTGTTTTTAAAAAGTGCTTCATTTTCCCTTTTTCAAAATGAGATTTTTCCTTTACCATGTTGATTTTCACTACGAATTATGTAAAAAGATACAGTTCACATTGTTCTATTCAACGTTTTTACAATTAATTCAAACCCAGTCAATCTATTTCGCCGTATTGTCAGTCCGTAGCGTATGAAAAAACTATTCGTTTTAAATGTTTCAAAATTTCATGATTTTTGACAACTGTCATAAACAATGCCAAATGTTTTTTTTTTTTTTTTTTTTTTTTTTTTTTACATGATGATTAAAACAAGATAAAACCGTCAATTATCAAAAACTTTCCTACCCTGCCTAGTTATCATATTTTTTTAAAGTTCTTAAAAAAAAATTTTGAGTGCTTGAATAGTGCTTTAAAGGTGCTTATTTTTTGTTGAATAATTTGGCTGCGCACCCTGACTTGGTACCTGCCCAGATAACTTTACTACCGCTTGCTTGGACCTGTTGTTTAGTTTCAAATGTTAGGCGAGTAATAATCGTTTCAGTTCCACTCGACCATATTTAGAATTTCTTAAAACTATTCATAAGAACAATGAGTTTTGAAAAATCTATGTATCATGTCAGTTTCTTAATAATCAAGCTAAATTAACTAGTTCAGACACAACATATTTAACTCTTGAGTAGAATTGTAATTCAAGGAAATCTTAGTGAAGTGAACACCTTTGAAACAGAGAAATATATTTACCTAAAAGAGGTGCTTGGTTTGTTATAACCTGCATTAAACAGCCGACCCAATTCAGAGTTTACTACTGCCAATTTTCAGCTCTGTAGCAATTTTTACCGACCGAGCGGTCGGTGTGCCTGACTTTGAAGCCACTGGTTGTGGGTTCAAATCCCGCTCGGGGCATAGATGTTTCTCTCTGTTGTGTGAATGTGGCCCACTCTATAAACTGGTAACTGTTACAGTATGGCATGGGTAATGTTGCTCGCCTCCGTGACTTAGGTTCACATGTGCCCACCAAGTAACGTTAAAGGAGCAGCACTTCTGGCATCTTCTGAAGTGAAGAACAAATGTTAGGCATAGAAAAAAAAAATCATTGTAGTTTTAAACCCAGCAAAGAAGACATGATTCCTGAATCATATATTTTATAACCGTCGTTGAACAGCAGACTCAATTTTTTGGATGTTCAACTCCATAGCCTTGTAATTTTAAGCACAATCCAGATGACGAGGGAACTCCTGAATCTAGTATTGGAAGAAATTCACCTTCATGGAGGACTTTTTTTTCTTCCATGGAATTAGCCCTCATTTCCGTTACACAGAGAAGAAAACTTTCCCCGGTTAGTCTCACGGCAACGGGATTCTAACCCATGATCTGTCTACCACTGACAATATTTTATGTCATCATTGCTGTCTGAGCGGAATTCATTTCGACCAGTCGTTTCTGGCATTCAAAACTGGTTTACCACATCTCTGAATTAAATATGGTAGTATGGTTTTGATAGAAATAACCCACATTTGCGTTACGTGTAGAGGAAAACCTCCTACGGTTAGCCCGACATCAAGGTGACTCTAACCCATGATGATCTGTCTACCTCTGAGGATATTTTACGTCAGCACTGTATGAATTCTGCACTGGTCGGTACATTCATATCGACAATCCATCGCTGGGAGGAGAGCGGTAAAAATGGCTACTTTCAACATTGTTGCAGGGCCGTAACTACGCCGGTGCAGTCGGGGCCCCATATGAAGAGACCACGCGACATTTTTTCAAAATAGTTTATATATATATGTATATATATATTTATGAAAAAGATAAGAGATTGTGTGAAGATTTGCTAAAATCTTCTTTTTCGTAGTTACATATCGACTTTAACATAGGGTGAAAGACTTTTTCCGAGAATTATATCTCTTCCTCAAAAGAACAAAAACGCTTAACAGAAAAGAGGAACGGAAAGGCATTTTTGAAGCTACACCCCTAATAAGAAACTTTATGTTGGTCTGAAATTAACTTGAATGGGCAAATTAGGTGCCTTTTGAAATTTGGGAAAGTAAAGTGAAAAAATATCTTTATTTTCACTCTATTTTTTGAGGGTAGAAAACTTTATTTTGTTTCAAAATTGTAAAGAAGTGCTTCACTCCTTCTGAAATTTAGACATTCTCAAAACTAAGTTCTAGTAGAATTAGTACATTCAGAAAGAAAAGATATTTTCCATGTAGAAAATTTTATTTTCCTCTTAAATAAAAACGAGGGAGCTAAGAAAGTACTTTGCTTCTTCTGTAATTCAGACATTCACGAAAATAAAGTAAAATTACTATTTAACTCATTTTTTTCTACTTTTAAGCTATTTTTCAAGTAGCAAACTTTATTTTCCATTTCCTCGTAAATTTAATTGATGAGCGTCATTCCTTCTGAAACACTGACATTCACTCAGGGCTCGAAAAACCACCCGTCCGCCCGTCCTCGGCGGTCAGAAATTCCCCGCGGACAACGAATTTCTCGAATCCGACGTCCGCGCGGACGGCCATTTTCCTGTTAATGTTCGTGATACATTTTCAATTTTTGTTATCTTACGAGAGTCTAGCACTTCACTTCTAAAATGACCCTCTAATCTAGAAATACAGCAACATACTGCGTATGATGGAATTGATGTTTTCGCTGTCTGGGAGTACTGCAGCGCTTGAAAGGGGCTTCTCAGCAACGAACTTAGAAAAAAAACACATTACGTACTGGTCTTAAACAAGTAGCGTTATAAACGCAATTATAAACATCTACCTAAATAGAAAACCCCTTTCAGATTTCTGTGCAGAAACCTCTGTAAATCATTGGCTTGATTGTGGAACTGGCAAACGTCATATTTGATTCATTTAAAAAACGCAATACCCTTGGATAAATTAACATTCCAGATAACTTGACCATTGTCATTTAAATTATTTCATAAAAGAAATGCTAGGTTACTATCAGTAACCTAGTATTTCTTTTATTACTAAATAATGTAATCCTAGTAACTACTAATTCATTGTGCAATTTATATAAATGTTTGCAATAAATGAGAGGAAATTATATTTTTATTTATTTAGAAGCGACGGGTTAGTTTCAAAGGAGGACGGGTATATTGTTGGACAAAATTTCTGAGTTTTTTCGATCCCTGCATTCACTACAATAAAGTAATTTTTGTTTATAAAATAGAATTAGCAATTTCAGAAAAAGAAACTATTTTTTTTCACCTTTTGAAGTTATTTTTCAAATAAAAAAATAAAATAACCCCCCCCCCAACCGAGACAAATACGTCTGTTTTGTTTGAATTTTCTTCCACATATGACAATTTCTAATTTATTAAGAAAAAATTTTAAAATTAAAATTTAACCAAAAGAAGGGCTCAGCATAAAAAAATAAAACAAGCGTTTAGGAAACTAAAATAGTTGCCTCTCTTTTACCCTTCCCTGGTGTAATAAAATGCATCCTTCGCTGACATATATTTTAAAGCATTCCTTGACTCTCAACACCTGCAGATCACCAATCGAGACAGTTATCTGACCCCTCAAAATATAGGCATCTCCTTTTACACCATGGGAAAATGTCCTTCCTTTGACTTCTTTAAATTGCCCTGGGCTTTACGACCCTAGGCATTTTGTCCTTTTATAAAATATCATATATTTCCAGAACCATGCATTTGTCGGTTAGTCACAGTTGTCTTAAACAAGCAATTATCTAGATCAGTGATTCTCAACCTTTTTTTGGCGGCGGCAGACTTTTAACGATTTCGAAATTTGACGGCACACAATGAAAAAAATTAGTTTAAAAGTTGCTTACTTACCTATAACACACTGTGTTAAATAGTTTACAATAATAATTTTGAATGTGAAATAAAATAATATGTACTACAAAAGCACGTTTATTATGGGATTAATTATTTCTTTCGACTAATTTTTTATTGGTTAGTAACAGTTATTTATTTTTCTGCTAGTTATTAATTGTTAGCTTGTTTTCTATTGTTATTAACTGTTAGTTTTTTGCATTAATGATTATTTTTTGCAATTTCTTGTTAATTAGTTTTATTGCTAATTATTAATTGTTAGCTTATTTTTTGTTAGTTATCCTTTGTTAATTTGTTTTTAGAATTATAAATTGCATAGCTTACTTTAATGATTAGCTTTTATTTCCGTTTGAAAGTTAATATATAGCTTTCTTTCTTTTGTTAATTAATAATTTTAATAGTCATTGAGTTTTCTATTTATTTCAGCATTTTTTTCAGAGACAATTTAAATTCTTCCTTCTTATTTTAAGATTGTCAGAGACAACACAATCGCAGAGAAAGATGTTCACGCAGTTAAAGTGTGGAAAAATTATAAAAAGTATATAATATTACATACATATAATATTATATATATATAATATTATATCTTTGCACTTTTCTTTAATTTAAACTTTACTCGTAATAAAAAAAAGCATTACAATTTCTATTGTACCATTTCTAATATTCGGCGGCACATTTTAAAAATTTGGCGGCACACAAAAGTGCCGCGGCACAGTGGTTGAGAATCACTGATCTAGATGTTCAAGGAAAACAGAAGCAAGCTTTTAAGGGATCCAAGGGGATTACTTTTGTTAACATATTTTTTCTGAAAGAAACGCGGGAATCACTCTCTGTTAAACTTCAATTTTTAGCTCCTTTAACTGCTTAATTTAAATGAACTATTTTTAATTCAAAGATAGATTTTTTGTTAACTTTTATTTTGTTCAATCTTTCAAATTAAAATTTAACTTTAATTGATACTAATTAAAATTATTTGCAACTTTTTTTAAAAATATAAATGTCATTTCTTTGGATTACAACAAAACGAAGAGGAAATTGATTTCTAAGGAGGTAAGCAATTGTTTACATTAAATTATTTAATACTACATTCAAAACTGCGTATTAATGTACTGTAGGAATTGCTTTTTTTATATTCCTATATCAAATTGCTTTTATGTTATACATTTCGTTCTTATTTTATATTTTTAAAATTAAGACCATTAAATTTTTAAAATTGGAAATTCGATTTTTTATGCTTTTTAATAATTTTGCTTTCATTCAAAATTGAAAAGCAAACTTTGATTTTGTTTAAAAAAATCATATTTAATTAGGTTGTTTTGATAATTCTTTCTACTTTTATGAGAGACTTTAGTAGATTCTTTAAGATCAGCATTATCTACATTGCATTAAAATTAAACTAATGTCAAATTCCTTGGTTTCACTGACAAAAATGGTACATATTGAAATTTTATATACTTAAGAGAAAGAAAAAAAAAGGTTAATTCAAAAAGCAAGGAAATATCACGATTGGGTTGAGAATGCAATTAATCTTCTTTTAAATTTACTATTTCATTCTTATCTTATATGATAACCACATTATATTGAGCGGAGCTAAGACATCAAACCTGTTGCACATTTATTCTGTCTTATTTATTTGACTATCTCTGTTTTTGCAACACTAATTTATATAAACAAAAGTAATCTTTATTCTAATACAAAAAATTAACCTTAACTTACACTTAAAATATTAAAATAACGAAGAAATATATTTGATACAAACGTTTAACTAAAATATTATTATTAAAAGCAGTTTTAATTAGAAAAAAAATATATTTTCAAAAATGGCACAATTTGTTTCCATAACATTTGAGGAAGGAGGTAGTGTTGAGCGCACTTAATATAGTTTTTTTTTTTTTTTTTAAATTTATTTTTTTTTTAATTTTTTTTTTTCTAAATAAAACTGTTATAGGATCATCAAAGTAATTATCTTGTGATAATAACTTTCTGAGAACTTTTTTCGTGCATTATTTTTCTCAGTTTAAAGTATACATTTTTGAAAATTTTAATACTGAAACTATAAATATTGCTGATGTAGGAAAGGAATTTATCCGACCATCAGAATTACATTTAATCATTTCTTCAAAATGTGTGAACATTTCTGTTTATCAATTGAATTACTTTATTTTCCGTTTTCAATATTGGAACAAGATGTGTAAAACATTACACTTAAGATTACATTAAATCAAGTTTCTACTTTTTTTTCTTTCTAGTTTTGAGACTTACTATTTTTTTTCCATTGTGAATATGATTTTCTCTGCAACCAATATTTAAGATATTCATTGAAATATTTTGTTCAATGCTATTGTATTTTTCAATATAGAAATCCAAATCAGATTAAATTCATTGCCATGACAAACCATTAAAAAGGTTTTCTTCTTATTTTTCGTTTTGGAAAAATAAGAAAAAACCTTTTTGGAATATTGAAAAATATTAGTTTCTTGTCATAATGTTTTATCATATATAATTACATGACATCATAAATGCATATATTTATTTGTTATTTTGTCTGTTCAGAAGTTTCGATAGGCAAAATATTCATGAATGAATTCTTTTCAAAATATTATTATATTTTTAGGACTCTGTACAACAAATACCATTTTGTACTAGAACTTATTTATCTTACATTGCTATGCTATACAGACAAATGAGGTAGTATTTCGTCTGTATTTTAAATCACCAAATAAGACAAAATACGAAACAACAGTGTTTATATTTGAAGTTGAAATGTTTCTTTTTTTTCATGTGTGTGTACAAAAAGTACTGTCTTTGAAATGCACACATTATGAAGAAGACCATCATAACTTCAAAACTATTTATCCTATCAGCTTGAATTACATCTCATTTAATTATGTATTAAAACTTTGATCGAAAATCTTTCCTTACGTGATCTACTACTTAATTCTAGAAATATCTACAAGATTTTCTTGAAACATTTGAAATGTAAATTAATTTGCATTGCATCACAAAAGTTTATTTTTTAATTCGATAAAACAAATGTTATCAAGCAATTTTGCATACATATATCAATAAATAATCGTCAAAATGAAAAGTGATTTAAAAGCCATTTAAAACTATCTAGCTTGTTATGTATGAAGGAATGCATGTGAACTTAAATTATGTAATTAAAAAATATTTTAACTTATTAATTAAAGATGATAGAAAGTCATGATACGTTATTGAAATAACCAAAAATAAATTATAAAAATTTTATTTCCCAGTAATCATATTTTCAAAATCTTGGTTACAATAAATTAGATGACAAGAATATGTAAAAAGCGAAAATACGTAAAAATGTCTTAATATGCAGACAAAACGTTAAAATTCAAATTTAGAATCTTTTTCTAAAAGCACTGCTTGTTCGTTTCTCAAAATGTAAGAAATCTTAGTCAAATCGATATATTTTGTTTCTTCTTTCTTTTCCTCATTTCAATAATGTCTTAAAATTAATATATCCTACCCTTTAACATTTGAAAGAAAATTCTAACGTAACTATACTATACTATATCATAAAAATTTCTTATTATGCTTATTCCTAGTATTCTAATGTAACACTTGAAAAAAAATGACTTTTACACTTGGAAGTTCTGAAACTTTATTTTATATCTAAAATGACTGACCTATATGATGATAAACGACTGGTTTAGGAGGAAAGGAAAGTCTAAAATATAAATAGTTGTTAAACATCTCTTTTAAAAAATGCAATTGCTTAGCTATAAAATGTGTATGAGATAATTAATTGTTCGCCCATTTGAACTAAAATTGAAAGAAATTTTTGTATGAAAATCTCACTGAATTAAGAAATTAACAGAGAAGTTAATGACTTCGAGTATTTATATTTAGATTACGACAATAAAATTTGAAATAAGAAAAGAAAAAACATTAAAAATTGTCAGTTACTAACAAAAATCACTATAATGGATTAAGGATGTATGTGTGACAGTGTGTAGAGATTATACTTGTTGTTATACTTTCTCAAAATTGAAACTTATAAAAAATTATTTGAGAAGTTCGATGAGACAGGATCGATTGAATGGACTTGCTCTACTGTCTATTGAAAACGAAAGAGCACGAAATATTGATTTCAGCGATATAATTGATGAATTTGCGGCAACAGAGGCCAGGAGAAATTAATTTTAAGTTTTGAAATTTTTTATTTCTGATTTTAGAGAGATTTATGTTCAGCAATTTTAAAATTGTTATAATTTATTATTTAATTTTTATTAATTAAAAATAGATTAGCAAATTTAGTGGACTGTGTTTCAAATTATGGATGAATTTATATTTTGTACTAATAATTATAAATATTAATTTTATGACTTTTTTTTTATTTTATATTAATTTTTTTTTCTTTTCACCTTTTTTAAAAAAATTTATTGCTATGAAATCTATTTTACAATTTACTTTAAATATTTTTCAAAAACTGAAACTAATCTAAAATTTTAAATATGAAATCTTTTTTCTAGACATTTATTTTAACCCCTTGGGGACGGGTGATTCAGAAAAGCATTCGTACCAAATCAGAATCAGAATGTAATTAAATAAAAAACGGTAACTTAAATGTAGTCGTTTCTAATTCGACAGACTTACTTTGCTTTTATCTTAATTATTGTTAGTTTAATCATACATATAATCAATGTTATTTCAAAGTGTAACTAAATAGTTTTATTTTGAACAAAGTAACGGTGAATAAAATAAATCAAACAATTATAACTCCGCCCACAAATAAACTGTGCCAAAGAATTACTTTGATTACCAGCTTTATCTTTTTACCCTGGTTGATACGGTTTCATGCTGTCACGTATTTGTGACAGTCGGCGCGAAAGGGTTAATGCAAACTGATGTATTATAATCTTTCTCAACAAACTTAAGTGTATAAATCTATCTACCAAACTAGAACCATTAAATACATTAAAAATCTGTATTTAGTATGTGTTTTGTAATTATTTTTTGGTGTCTTGAAGTCTTAAACACTTGTTTGTCTTTTGTAATTAAAAATTAATTTTTTTAAATATAACATTTTACATTCTAGTGTTAAATTTACAACTTACAATATTTTGTAATCCCATTTCTATGTGAACAAGTGGCATATTTTCATAAATATATTAATCAACATGATACATAAATAGCTAAAATGACGATTAGAGATGGAGTACACAAAGGTTTAGAAAGGGCCCCGGCAAAAATTTGAGCCCCAGGGCCCGAAGGGTGAAGTTACGGCACTGCATTGTTGCACGTGGTTTTGCATGGCTTGGTTTTTATTGTCACGCCGAATCGATTTTCGGATCAGATTTAATGGATATTTGCAACAAACGCCGTTCGTGGAAATTTTTTTTACTATTATGAAAATAGAAAGAAAAAAATCTGCCTCTATAAAGAAAGTTTGTCTTTTTCGAATTACAGAGAAAAAAAGATATTTCGTTTTTGCGCTTTTTCCTGCCAATGCAAATTTGATTTAAAATTACATTCACATGATTTGAAATCAAGCGTTGCAATTGGGTATAATATGAAAAAAACGAAACTACTTCGATTTAGTAGGAGCAACAAATGACGCAATGCTAAATGAATGGAATTTAGTTGTTGTTTATTTAGTTATTGTTATTAGTAATTGTTGTTATTTGTTTTAGTTGTTGTTTATTTAGTTGTATTTAGTTTCAATAACTTTTCTTTATAATGCAATAAAATCTGGCGAGCAGCTATTTAAACGATGGAACACTTCGTTTGTTTATTTGTGGCTTGAAGTTAGGCTCGCAGAAAATGCCGTTCATGGGTTAAATTTAGTAGGAACAACACAACCTGTGACGTAGGCTATATTATACCCAATTCCTAATAACGCGATTTGAGATCGCGAAACATGCTTCGCCTTTTCAAAATTTTACATCAAATATCGCGTTTCGTAATCACGCAATTAAAAAGCCGCTTTTATGATTTGTGTTCAAGTAACTTAAAAAATTTTACATAAGAATTCGTGTTTACATGATTTTTGAATTAAACATTGAGATTTGTATTAACGCGAATTTTTTTTTGCCGAACTCTAGTTTAACCCACGTGTGGTATCGCTTGCAAGTATATAATTGTGCCAACAAAAAATAATGCATTTCTCAATTGGGTATAATATAGCCTACGTCACAGGTTGTGTTGTTCCTACTAAATTTAACCCATGACCGGCATTTTCTGCGAGCCTATAACTTCAAGCCACAAATAAACAAACGAAGTGTTCGATCGTTTAAATAGCTGCTCGCCAGATTTTATTGCATTATAAAGAAAAGTTATTGAAACTAAATACAACTAAATAAACAACAACAACTAAAACAAATAACAACAACTACTAATAACAATAACTAAATAAACAACAACTAAATTCCATTCGTTTAGCATTGCGTCATATGTTGTTCCTACTAAATCGAAGTAGTTGTGTTTTTTTCATATTATACCCAATTCAGTTTTTATTTAACAAAAAAAAAAAAAAGCATTTTATAAGCATTAAAAACTTCATCAGCATTTTTCAGTATAAATTGATTTATGTTTACATTGAAAAGAAGCATGTGTGAAATTGACCGTCGGAGACTTAAAACTACATTCAAAAAAAAAAAAAAAAATATCTCTCTTACTTGTTACCTCAATAAATTCAATTTTTCAGAAAAATGCCAACCTTTCATTTGAGCTAACCATGGGAAGTTTGCATTATTTTATACCCCATGTAACGCAAGTATGCTTTAATTTCACAGAAAAATGTTTACAATAAAGCAATTTTGCCACTTGTTGGTTTGATTTAGAAATTACTCTATGTTTCGAAAGTTAAAGTTATTTGAATTCTGAGATAGATTTGTAACAGTGTGAGGAGGCGTTATTACCAATGTTGATCTTCAGTTCAACATTAGTAATAACAAAACTTCTAACAGAAATTTTACTAAAGTGAATCCCAACTGAATTATGCCTAAGTGGCCGGTGTGAAGAAGTGTAGCCACTGTGACCCTTTTTTTTTTTTTACAAATAAAACATTTATTTATCTATATATAATTACTTCTATTTCAATACGGCAGTTTTATCTTTGATTACAGTGAATTCCATCTTAAGGTAATTAGCAAATCTGTTTTACGCAAAAAAGGTAGAAAATAAAACTATCACTACTAAAAGCAACTTAAAGAAATCTCACAGAACAGCAAAGGTTACATCTCTAAAAGCTTCGACAAAAGTTATCGTCTCTCTATGCACCGATAAAAGCAAGTAAAGAAAGGAGCCATTTTTTTTTTTTAAGTAGAACCTACACTGCCGTGCAATTGAAAAAACATAAGTGCTTCAAATAAAATTTCGAGAAAAACGACTAACAGCTATTTTTCTTGACATTTCAATACTATCGATTCAAAATTCAGTCAGACTTCGTCAACGTGAGCTCGATTCCATCTCATTTTATACTATCTATGTATGCTATCTACTTGCATTTTCTAATCTTAAATTTCTATTGTAAATATGTAAATTATTCCTTTCAATAAATGTATTTATTTTGAGTTTTATATTTAATTAATAACTTACATTCATCGTTGATCACAATGAATTCCATAATAACGTAATTAACAAATCTGTTTTAAGTTTAAAAAAATAGAGAAAACAAAACTATTACTTCTAAAGTCAACTTCAAGCAATCTCACGGAACAGCAAATACTACATCTCTAAAATGTTAGATAAAAGTTATCTTCTCTGTATACACCGATAAAAACAAGTAAAGAGAGGAACGATTTATTTGTTTTTTTAAAGCAAAACCTACATCACAGTACAATTGAAAAAACATGAGTGTTTCAAAAAGGATTTCGAGAAAAACGACTAAAAGCTATTTTTCTTGACATTCTATTACCATCGATTCAAAATTCAGTCAAACTTCGTTAACCTCAACTCGAAGGGGGGACCGAAAATTTGTTCAAATTAAAAGTAGTTCATGCTATCAGTTCAGAAATTTTTTTTTTTGATGAAAATCGTACAATAGTCTGCCATTTCCTTTTATCTATATATGCTATCTAATTGCATTTTCCAATCTTAAATTTCTATTATAAATATGTAAATTATTCATTTCAATAAATGTTTTAAATTTATGCTTTATATTAAATTAATGACCTTCATCTCATGACAAATACAACCAATTACTACAAAAATTTAGTCATGAAGAAATAAAAAATATTATAATTCAGACGAGATTAAAAAGTGGACTTATTTTCGGTACTCTATTATTTTTCAATTCTGTAGAAAGCAAATAAAAAATTAGCGAAAATTAACTAATAGGAATAAACTTGCACAAGTAAGAGAGGATTACTAACGAAATATTTTGTAATAGCTTGCTGTTTGGTTTCTTATTCGCACATACTTTTCAAATGTCTTCTACCTTTTCAACCGTATCCAAAAAATAATTCCAATTTTTTTTCTTCTTTCCATTACAAAAGAATTGATTGCGACGTAAAGCGTCCTTCAGAGTAAAGTAAACCAAAGTTTTCGCTAGTGGAATTTAAGAAAAATTTCAGCTACTAGAAATGAGTAGAAATGAAATTCTTCACTATCAATTACGGCGTTTGAGAGTGCGGGAGAAATCACTATCTAAATGGAACAAAAAATCAATATGGGCAATCATTTCTCAGGAAAAAATGTTTCATTACGTTCACACTCATGAGACATTGCATGAGGTATAAAAAATCTATTCACTTTAGAGTAGGTAGGTACTTTACTTCCGTCGCACTAGAGCTGCACAGTGGTTATTAGCGACTGTCTGGGAAACATCCCTGAGAATGATCCGAAAGCGTGTACATCCTAATTTTGATCCTCTGCAGAGGGGGTGGCTCCCCTGCTTTGGTAGCCCCCGACGACCTGCGAGCGAAGTCGAGCACTTTATGATAGAACAGTTTAAATAGGACCGATACCGCGATCCCTCGGTCCCTACGCAGGCTGATCAAAGTGGTCACTCACCCACACACTGACCGCAGCCAGTGATGCTTGACTTCGGTGTTCTAATGGAAACCGTGTCTTTACGATCAGCCCCCCTCAACAAGTTTAATTCATACATCCCTTTCATTTGAATGCTGTAATTTTACAATTATCAAAGCATTCAAAAAAAAAAAAAAAACTACTCTTTTAGATGTATTATTTCCTCTCATAGGGGAACTAATTTTTCTGTTCCCCTTAAACGTAAAATTTCTCCATGAATAATAAAATTCGAGTTCACCTTAACAGATATTTTGCATTAACAGTGTTCATTTTAAAAGTGCTTTAAGATTTCACTCAAAGTTTGTATTTTGCCATGTAAAACTACATTATTTAAAATGATTAACAGCTATTTTTCGTATGGAATTATCTTTAGATAAATGATTTTTAATAAAAACTGATTTTTAGTTAAAACTAAAACGCTAAACGGACTCTCTTCGGAGTATTAAGAAAATATTAAATGATTATTGCTATCAAGTAGTTTTTGGAGAACGTTAGATATTTTCTACCCAGACTAATATAGGTTTATAAAATTAAAATAAATAAAAATCTACGTGCAACGTAAATTGTAGCAACATTAAAGTTTAGATAGATCTAATGAATTAAGAAATTATCGATCTGGCTATTAGCAAATATTTTTAGAGAAAAGGGAGTCTTACTTTAGTTTCCCTGAAAATCTTTTGATAACTATTTTAAATATATATCAAAAAACAAACTATGTAAATCTTTTAAGAATTAATCGATGTTTTTCGTTGCTAACATAAAATTTACTAAGATCTTGAGAATCTTAACTAATTATCTCAGAAATTAACCTTTCTGTCTTGTTTCTAAATAGCCCCTCAAAAAATTCGCTGAAATTTAGATGAAAAACACTAAAATTACATTTTGGGTCGAAATAAAAGTATTTTCTAAAAAAATATTAAGGTTTTAATAAATAAAAAAATGATAACATATTAAGAGAGCATTTGACACACACCCTCAAGTTTACTAATAAATATAGTAAAATAATGAATGACGTATCAAGACGTCATCAATTACGTGAGACATACATTAGTAAAAAGCACTCAATTACGATTTATTTTTATTTTTATTTAAAAAGTTAAAAAAAGTAAAATTTAAAAAACAACATTTCTGATTGTTTACCTAAATTTGAAAGTGATGTTTAATTTAAAAAAATAATCTTACCTACATTCATAAAACTAACATGACATAACACTAAATTGAAAAAAATGAATCGAATACTAAATTAAAAGAAAGCAAAGTCCACGTGGTCATCCTCTAAGATCACCCCACCCTCTGTTTATGTCTTGCATTACCTCTTTGGGAACATTGGCGAGTAGCTTAAATAAAATTTTTACATAGAGAACATTTATTTATAGAGAAAGTTAGTCTAAGAACATAAAATTTAAAAAATAACAAAATATAAGTGTATTTTTAAAACACATAATATTTTTTTTTAAAAAAAAGGAGGAAATGAATAATTTAGTGAACATTAAATCCGAGTCAGGTTCAACGCCCCCGTAACCTGGCTCTACAGCGAACGCTGGCCTTATTGCCCGCCCTTCCGTCGGTCCTGACTGCAATACTCAATTACAATAATCAATTACTTGTAATCGTGATTACAACTCTCCACAATTTTCATTACAACTGTAATCCTGATTACACTTATCGATTAGAGAGTAATCAATTTGTAATCCTGATTACAATTCACCATAATTTTGATTAATTCTGTAATCGTAATTTCAAGTAATTGATTGTGATTACTTGTAATCACTGCAAAAAACGATTACGGGTAATTATGATTACCAATAATCAAATTTTACGATTACATGCAATTAAGATTACATGTAATCGTGATTTCAAGTAGTTGTAATTACATGTTATCTAAATATACGATCGCAATTAATTACAATTGCATATTATATGTAAATACAGTATGTAGGTGCATACACATTTTTATGTGCGTAGAATGCACTTACGTCTATTAATACTATTTACTATTGTATGATGCAATGCTTGTCTGTATGTATTTATGTAGATGTATAGATATAAATATAAGTAGAATGCGTAGGTATGTACAGTGCGCAAAAAAAAAAAAATAAATAAATAAATAAACGGACCACCCTGAATTGTTTTTGTTCCTAATGATCGAATATTCACACTCAAAGAGTCAATGTAAATGGTTAAAGAAAGTGACTTCAAATGGGCTAAGTAATTAGTGCAGACGATATTTTCAGTTACGAAATCAGACATAAAAACGTACATTTACTGAATAAAAATACCGTTTTTTTGTTGTTGCTGGATTTGGAATTTCACATCCAAAATATAAGGGGTAGCCGCAGTCTAGGAAATATGGTTCAAATAGTTTGATCAGGAGAGCGGTTCAAAGTTTGGATCCCTTACTATTAAATTTACTGCTTGCGTATTTCGTTATATTCGGAGAACTTTTTAAGAAAATACGAAAGAATTTCCACACAATTATAAAATTTGTTTATCCAAACATACACGCGAAAAATAGCTTTTAATGTATATTCAATACTTCTATTGTTTCGTTTGATAATAGTCGAAAACATTTTGATTTGTAAGGTATACATTTTTTTTTTACATCCTTTTAAAAAATATATTTTTACATGACAAACTAGGAAATTTTACCAAAATTGGTCAAATAGTTCTTGAGTAAACGAATTTAGAAAAATGCCATACATTTAAAATTCGATTTCTCTTACTCTTCGTCTGATTTTATTCAAATTTTACATTTTGCTATCTAAAATTACATTTTAAAACATTGTAAAAAAATTGTATAACTCGCATTTCAAATTTTTTCGACTATTATTAAACAAAATGCTAATCAATAATAAATATTTACTAAAAGTTATTTTTTTGCATGGAATTATCGTTGGATAAATAAGTTTTATTATTGTGTGAATTTTTTTTTTTTGATCCTCTTAAAAAGTTTGTGAGCTATGACGAAATACTCAAAATGTAAAATTAACATTAAGGGGTCCAAACCTTGGCTCGCTTTTCTAACCAAACTATTGGGACTATATTTATTTCCCAGATTACAGCTACCCCTATATTTTAGGGGTCAAAATTCCGAATTCGTCTGGAAAAAAGTTATGTTTATTCATTGAAAGTATGTTTTTGTGTCTGATTTCGTAACTTAAAATACCGTATACACTAATTAGTTAGCACATTTCAAGCCACCCTCTCGAACCATTGGGATTGAGTCTTGGTACGTGAAGATTCGATCATTAAAGTGATTAGATCAAAAGTTATTCAATGTGGCCCGCTTAATTTTTTTGCTCATTGTTATTGCATAGACATATTTTGTGCTCATACAATTGTACCTATTTCTGTACCTACAATGCTTGTATGTACACATGAATATACAATATATGTATGAATGCGAATACAACGTACATACGTACTTATCTGTTTACATGTACAAACATACACAAACGTTATTTGTAATTAAAATATACGCATATAATTATGCATACGCGATGTTAATTTGTATGGAAAGGCAATATATGTATGTTTGCATATATATGTGTGTATATAATTTATATACTTATGTATGAATTTAAGTACGCAAGTACATACATTATATGAATGTACGCTAATAATTTGTACATACATGTGAGTATGCATATACTTATTTGTATGTATATATAATCTTGGCGTAATATTTGTGTTAAAACGTTGCTTATACATACAATATGTAAACATACTAAAAGTGCATGTAAGTATGTATCTGCGCTTACATGCACATACATATATGGTTGTACCTGCAATCTAGGTGCTCATGTATGTACGTAGATATCTGTATACTTTATAAATACATATTTTCATTAAGTCTACTCTCAATAGACAAATTAATTAATAATGTGTATTTGTAAAAATATCAGCAGAATCCTTGTATCCGAAGCTCTGCCACCCAGAAGTTTACTAGCAAAAACAAATTAATTTTAATGTGCAGTAACAAATTTTTGTTTATTCTTCTTCTCTATTTATGAAACAGGTATCATACTTAATCTACTCAATTAATAAAGTAAAATATCAAGAATTTCTAATATTAATCATTACAAACATTATATTTAAGGAGAGAGCGCACTCACCCAATATAATATTTTATTGGACTTTTTACAGGAATATTATCAAAACCTGACTTAAACATTTCAAAAGGTTTGGTCCAAATATATGAAAATAAATTAATTTTACTCTTATTAGACCAAATACATCAATAATAATGCGTATTTGTAAAAAAATTACCAAATACCTTACATCAGAAGTTCTGCCACCCAGAAGTTTATTAACAAAAACAAAGAATGATTTTAAAGTAGTACAATAAACGAGAAATTGGTCATTTTCTCTGTTCCATCTGCTCTACAATCTGCTCTGTTTATGACGTAAGTGCTATACTTAACCTACTTACTTAATATCTATAAAAATCAAGAACTATTTTTTAAAATGAATAATAATAAACAAGATCTGTAAGGAGAGACAGAACTCACTACCCCATAAAAATCATCATTTTTTTCATGTAAAGAATATCACAATTTACCCGAACCTTACTCAATAGTTTGTTAAAGCTATACTCTACATGAAAATTGACCGTTAATACTTTAAAAAAAAAATTTTTAATTTTCACAATTTTTTAAAAAAGACATAAAAATCCCGTAGAATTTCACGGTTCCCAGCAGATCACCGAAGTCAAGCATCACTGGCTGCGGTCAGCGTGCGGGTGAGTGACCACTTGGATTAGTCTGCGTAGGGACCGAGGGTGTGCGATATTGGTCCTCGTTAAACTGTTCTACCGTAATGTGCTCGACTTCGCGTGCAGGTCGTAGGGCTGCCGAAGCGGAGGTGCCATCTCCTCTGCAGAGGATCAAAATTGTGATGGCATGTCTTCAAATCATCCTCAGGGATGTTTCCGAGACCGTCGCCAATAGCCCATTGTGCAGCACTAGTGCGACGTAAATTAACTACAACAGCAACCCATAGAATTTCATTAGTGAATTTGCCATCTAATTGATTGCGAACAAAGCACTCGACGTCACGCGCTCGTGCGCCATAGCCTGAAGAAGTTCTCTTTCTGTCTTGGCGACAATCGGAGGTGTGAATCTTATGCAGTCAGAATGGCCTTTTAATAACTTTTACACGGTGGCCTAGACTTGCAGACTTAATAGAAACTTACATACCTCAAATTAGGCTTCAGAATTTGGCAATATTGAATTCATGTAGTTTGTTGACGCCATAGATCCTAAAATTACTGTTTTTACATTTGATTCATTCGGATGTAGGTCGTTAATTGAATCTCTGTGGCCTTGCAAGGCCATGTAGAGACTCTTTAATAATTTTTATATTTTAAAAAAATCTAGGTATTTTAAAACAAATTTTTCATTATTTATTTTACGTCTTTGAAATATTCGCGATATTTGATCTGTGATATATGTTTGCCTTCACAACTTACTTTTTCGATAAGTAGGGTAAACAATTGTATAAATAACATCACGAACTGGACAGATTCTCTAATGAAGAACCAAAGGTTTTAGCATTGGGTATGGTTTTTTGATTTTTGACGCGATTATATGTATTAAAAATGGATTTAGAGTTTGACATACCTATTGTGACTAGCCAATAGTTAGGGTGCATATATTGCATTATCTCACTATTGTGATTAATATCCACATATTTTAATTATTTGATCAGTTTGTTCAAGTTTATAATTTATTTGATGACTTAGAAATGATTATTGAGTATTATATTTCTGAAATCGGAGAACACGTTGAAAATGGTACGTGTTGTCATTGGCCTTGGTACTCATTTTCATCTGGGTTTTTTTTTATAATCGATATTTATTCATGCTTATTAAAATTTAAAATGCATCGTACTTAAATGTGAATAGTTTTTCTGTGTTAACCTATCATTCTGTTTGGATTTTTGCTTTTATATGTAAATCAACGTAGCTACAGCAATTTTTCGCGCTTTATATTTTAATTGTTTTCTTCATTCTTGAACTGATTTAATATTTAATTGGTTGTTTCAAATAACAGTTATGTATGTTTTTATTAACAATGTCTTAAAGATGATTAAATTGAGGTTATTTCATGAATTGAAGTAGTCTGAGACATATAAATGTAAATTTCTTTTATAGTTGTTTTATTTAGTTTGTCTAAAGTGTTATCTTTGTTAAGAGTTATGTATTATTTTCGATATAAATCTACAGTTTGTTGCTTAATGAAAAATTGGGACATATATAATGATGAAATTGAAATCATATTAGCTTATAATCTTTATACTAAGAAATAGCTCATGACTACTGTAACGCTTTAAGCATAATTTTATTAATGCAGTAAGGTTAAAATTATGTTGTTTTTTTTTTAGATTCCCGTGATTAATCTCTGAACACTTATCAGGGATCTGTCTAGGTTTTTCTGAGAGAGTTTTTGTGAAAATTTAGACATAATTTGTGAAAAATTGAAAATTATATTAAAAAATCAACTCAAAAATATGATCAAAATATGGATTTATCGTTTCTTAAGTATACAAAAATAAAATGTTAAGAAAAAGTATTTTGTGAAACTACCGTTTTTCCTAAAGTTGTATTTGTGAAGGTACTGCTAAACGGTAGTAAATTCGGCCTGGACAGGTCCCTGCTTATCTTAAAGATATATGATGTAGGTAACATATTTATAAACCAACTGTGGTCATTGAATGTTTAATTAGTAGCACTTTGCCTTTTAACCCAAATTTAATTCCCTAAAAATCTATGATTAGAAATTTTACAATTGGAGACTACCAAATGATTACCAAGTTTTCTTGATAATCTGGTAGGAGTTAGTGAGAAACTAACAGAAAAAAAGAATCTGACAAAACTGAATAATCTTGACAGGTGTAATTCATATTGATTTGTGCTATCTGTTATAAATTTTTTCGAGCAAAATACTAGGGAATTTTTCTTTAGCGTGAATAGGTATCAGCATGGAAATATTTCTTACTACTGCCTAATTTAATTAAACTGAAAAAGACATTGAAGTATCAACAAATTTTAAACCGTTGACATCTTTTTAATGAAGTTTTTCTTGAAAAAGCGATTGGTTTGCACGAATGTAGGACTTTTAAGATATAAGGTGTAAGCAATTGTATTTTAATATTAACTACTTTAATTTATTTTAAGTTTTGAATGCAATAAACTGATCAATATATATTACTATTAATTGAGATTGTTTTCCTATGTTAATTTTCATCTGCATTTGTTTGATGGATATTTCATTACAACAGATAAGGTTTATAATTTTTTCTTATCAATGTTTCTTTTTTTACAGTGTGCTTGGATAAATTGAATCAGCTCTCAAGATGTATTGATTGATATTAGGAAAAATGACTAAGCCTTTCCTTAGGCGTATTATTTTAGAAATGAAGTTCACATTTAAATTATTGTAAATTGCATAACAAAAGCATAAAAAGTAAGTAAAAATTTATTGGAATTTATAATTTTTTAGTAAGTGATGTTATAAATTTTTTTAATATATTTTTTTATATTATGGTTAATAATTTATAAACAAATTTTTTTGAATTTTTATCATCTGTAAGTAAAAAACTCAATAAAAATTACTTTACTGGATTAAAAAAGTAATTGTATAAATTTTTTTTTTTAATGTTTTAGTAATTTGTTATTAATGCAGGTAATAACTTTGGAAATAATTTTTGAAATATTGTTCATCTAATATTGATAAATATTAGTAAATTAATATGCTGAATTTAATGAGGACATGATAAATTAAAAAAAAATAATAATCATAAAAAAATAAAAAGTAATCATTACAAAATGTCTTCTAGTCACTATTCTGATTGCAAAAATAAAAGAGGGTTATTTTAGAAGAAACTTTGAATTGTTGAAGGAGAAAATCCAAATATCGTTTATTTTTTCAATTATGTTTTTTAATTATAATGTAGTTTGTGACAGAATTTTGAACATTCATGGTTTTTTTATTTTTTTATAATAAATATTAATTAGTGTATAATAAAGAATTTTTTTTTTCATTGAACCTTTTGGGGCAATTCCATAATTACAACTTTTTTAAACTTTTTTTTTTCATTGATAAATATTTAAAGAATTATTTGAGATGTTTTTCAATTGCGTAATATTATTAGTACTATGTAAGAAAAATAGAGGACTATTATAAATGTTTTATTTAGAATAAAAATATAAAATGTGACTGGCATTACATGAAAAAGAAATGGAATAAAACATTTTTATTTTGAAATTCTTTTATAAGCAATAGTGAGATTAGTTTTTTAAAACTTAATTTAAAAAAAACTTCATGCTATCTTTAAAAACTTCATTAAAAAGCTCCTGTGCCTGATGTTATTATTTCTATGTAACTAATTTTACAAATATTTACTATATTAAAAGTTTAACAAACATTTTTTACTATTATTTCTGCAATTTAAAATTTACAACTACAATTTTCATTGTTATACCTACTAAAATAGTTAATAAAAAAACTAAGAAATTGTTAATGAAGGGATGGTACTGGTATTAATGTTTATTTATTTATTTTCTCATTTTTTATCATGCAATTACTCTTTTTAAGCTTTGAGGTCATACCTATAGCTGTGGTGTTTATAATTATTTGCAGATTTTTTTTTTAAATGTTTGCAACTGAACTAGTTTTTTTTCTAAGTTGACTTTCGTTGGTTGTTTCACCTCCAAACTATAAAAGCATATTTTATTTTTAAGACATAAGTCTAAATTCTTACACAAAATTGTGTTTTGCATGATGTTTACAATTTTAATGTTATTGTAAAGATTAATTATTGAAATTATCCATTATTATGAAATTATTTTCAGACAGTCATCAATATGATGCAAAGCAACAGAAGAAAAGGCAGGGCTGCCACAAATAGGTATTTAAAAAAAATTTCTTTTTAATTTTTTAAAACAGGACTGCACTTATCTATAACTATTATTATTCTATAATACTACAAGTTATTATGGTCAGATTTCCATATCAGAATCAGGAGTTGTTCCTTAATTCCATTCAGCAATGTATAAGAAACTAAAATAAACAGGACAAAAAGGGTTTAACTCGAGCAAACCCCCAAGTGAACCTCATCATGTATTTTTTTAAAAATCCATTTGGTTTTAGGTAATTGTAGTTGATGTGACATGCCACGGTATGGAAATATCCATATTATTATCATTTGCTCTTGTTGTTATCGTTTTATTCTGAAATTCTGGAGTTAATTTTTCATTAATTTCCTTTTTAATTTCCTCCCATGTTTAAAGGTTGATTAGTTGAACATTTATATGGTGATATTAGCTAATAAACGTATTTTTATGCATGTTATGAATGATTACAACAAATGAAATTAAAGTCACATAATACATTGTGTATATAATAATACATTATGTATTGTATTCACTTATCAAAAACTGTACTAATTATGATGTATATGGATATATATGTTATAGAAATTAATATTTAGTATTTTTTTTTTTTCTCCAGCAAACCTGGGAAATCCAAAGCATATAATGATAAAAGTGTTCCGGTAAGTATTTTTGCTATTTGTAATTTTATGTAGTCAAAGCTAATTTCTTTAATGAATATGTAAGAGCCATAACTATTTGTAAATAAAAGAAAAGGTGACCTTAACAAGAAAATAAATGTATCAGCGCAATAATGATTTTTTGTATACGAAAAAAAAAAAAATTCTGTTTTAAGGTGTTTGCTTCTTTTATTGGATATTTCTGTCAAAGTAAGATTTCAGGGAAGTACCTTAGCTGTTTATACAATCATAATAATGTCACAGTATAAGATAATTCAAATAGCTTTATTTCGAAATTATTTAACTTATTTATTTTATGAAAGTGGTTTTAGGAATTTTTTAAATTTTTTTTTAACCATGTAATATTTTATTATGTTAATCATTTATTCTACCTGGATCTATTAAATATATATATATTTTAATTTAAAATGTATTAAATTATATTGTGCTAAATAAGTTAGAAAACTGCATATATGAGTGAATTTTTCAATTCCTATAGTTATAAATCATGTGGTCTTTATATTTTAGTATGAAGGCATTTTCAGCAATACAAAATTGATGCATTCAACAATCTCCTTAGTGGTATGTGTTGAAAATTACACCATTTTTGAAATATATAATCTAATTTAACCTTAATAATTATTCTAAATTCTATCTTAGGGCTCTGTTGTTCAAGTACAAGTACGAACTGGAGAGATGTTTGAAGGCATTTTCTTAACTTTTTCAAAAGAGGTAAATTAAAAGAAAAAACATTGTTATGTACTGTAATTTCCTTCCTATCATCCTCAGTCAAGTATGATCTGGAAGCGTCGGTCTTAGCATAGAAGAGAAAATTTTCAGTGTAGAATCTGCGCCGCTGTATAGTCCGCAGATTGTAAGGTGATTCATTTGGTGCAGCTATCTACTTTTATTTATGATGACAATAACTTAAATACATGAGTTCCTTCTTCCAATAGAATCTATGTCATGTGTAAGTGAGTCTACGTCATAAATGAACCAGTGGGCATCTGTAAGAAAGAAGCGAGTAGACACACGTGCATGTTTAAGAGGTATTCACACTGGATGCAAAAAATTGCACACACAAATTCAGAGATGCAGGGATCCGGATTTTTCGCTAACAGTGATCCGGAAGTTTGCGGAGATCGAACGTCCAAACATTTGAAAAAAATCATTGACCACGGAAGTTTCCAGAAATCAAATTTTCAAAGGTGGAACTTAAAAACACAGTTTATTTTATTTGTTTGTAAGGAAAAGCCAAATGCTTTATAAGCTTATATTCATGATTAATATTAATTTTCTGATCAGTAAATAGTTATTATAATCATAAACTCAAGAAAGAAAGACATATTCTAAACTTAATTACTTCTCCAGGTCATCATAGGTATGTGTAAATGGTACAGGTACATGTAAAATTTTAAATATATTTTAAATAAACTAAGAAATATTAAGAAAAAGGAAAAAAAACCTTGTTTAAATTTGTTTCAATTTAAGCTGTTTCTTTTAACTCAAGAAATTTTCTGGAATTTTGACTTGGGCTCACAATCACCCCTGGAGATGTGAACAAGAACCTGATTGGAGAGTTTTTTGCTAGTAAATATATTTCATCTGCACGGTTCTTTTTTGTATACACAAATTTTTTGCATCCAGTGTGAATGATCTTTTACGATAGGAAATTCATGCTGTTTGGTACGAAGAAAATAGTTTTTGTAGATTATATATTATGACAATTTAAATAAATAAAAAAAAATTTGGTAATCCAAAGATTATATACAAGAAATTATGGTAGCAATAAAGTAAAAGTGTTTTCTTAAACTTTGCCATTTTACTTACCTAAAATATTCTTATGCAAAATGGTTGTTGGTAGACATTGATAAAAAAAAGGTTAAAATTTAAAGAAAAAAATAATAATACGCTACAGAATTATTTTCTGAAGTGTGTCCTTAACACTACAAAAGAAATTAAGAATAATTTGTTTACTGATTTATTAAGCATTATGACATTTGATGATAGCATTTTGTAAAAAATAGGTTTAAATATATTTATTTTAATATTAGAGCTCAGTAAAGTTAAAACACACTTGAGTATACATTTTTGATTATTTTATTCATTTTTAATCCCTTAAAATATGAATTATCTGTTTTGTAATAGTTTATTTATTATTATTATTATTTTTTTTTTTGCAGCTTGACTTGGTGCTAGAAACAGCACATAAAGTGAGTTCAAATAGTTTGACATCAAAAAATCTGAGCAGTGCAGTTAGTAACTTACTAGAATCCTTTCCGTTTGAAGAGGGGGTTAAAGGAAAAGTTATTTTTAAGTTCAAAGATGTTGTCCAGGTATTTGCTGGAAATATTGATACTGATTTTGCAGTCAAAGGTAAGCTTCATTTGAAAATAGTTACATGCTCATTTGTTTCAATTTTATTCAATTAAATGCTTGAATATGATTAAAATTCTTTAATGTTATACTATATTGCATCATCATCCAACAATGGTCAATCACTTATGTTTTCTGCACATTTCCAGACTATCTGTGCAGTTGAAACGTCTGGAACTTACAATCGAAATACATTTCTTACTCTTTTTTTTTAATGTTTTGTTTGTTAAAAAATATATTAATATGTACTTTTGTCTTTCTCAATATCTAAATATTTATTCTGCTTCAATAAGCACACTTAAACAGTTCTTGAAAAGATGAGTTAAAGAAAAACAAACTTTGGTGAAAAGAATTAACATTGAATGTTAATGAAGCTAAATTTTAATAGTGTTTAAAAAGAAAAACCTACGCATAAACTTTTTTTTCTTTTAATTATAAATGTTTTTATGAACAAAACCTGCTCAATTCTGTTCTTGTTTTATATTATTATTTTTTATTATTAGATGTGATTAATTTACTTTTGGAATCAGTGACTTTTTTTAAATTTTTATCTGATTATCTGCCCCTCTAATTCTTCACATTGAATTGAAAAAAAAAAAAAAAACTTGTTTTTATTTTGTGAAAGAGAAAATTAAAATTATTGTCTACTCGTTTTTTTTTTTGTGTGTGACTAAGTAAATGTTATATGAAATTGACATTAATTGTCATGATTATCATAGATTAGTTATTTTTTAAATTTGAATAACACATATTATGTTTGTTCACCTTAAATCAAGATTATCCAGATTTGCTAAGTCCTAATAATTTCAGATACTGGACTTTTTCTTGAATTTTTATTCACGGATTTTAATGATTTTTAACTATAATAGATATTACATGTTTTCTGGAAGTAATATATGTTTTTTGTTTAATCTCTTTCATTGTGTGTTGAATTTTTTAAATTAAAGAGTTTAATAACCCATTTCTTTCCCTTTTTCTAAGTAAAATTTGTTTCTTCAATCGATTATGATAATGAGACCATTTGATGGATAAAGTTGGTATTTTAACAAGAGTCTTAAGAAGAATTGATGCTTACTAAAAAACAAACCTTTTTCAATTCTATGAGCATTAACATATTGAAAAGGCCCTTGTACATTAGTTGGAAACCTGGACAAATCATAATAATAAAAACTAACTTCTTATAAGGTATTTTAACATGATTCCATTTTTAAGGGTCAAAGCAATGTTATATAGTAGGGGATATTTTTTTGTTACACTATTAAAACTAAATATTTTCAATGATTTACTTTGTATTTCATTTTGTTATGTGTATATTTGTGAGCATTTTTATTTTAAGAAATAAAAAATAAACTTTTCACTTCAGCTAAATCTGGTATTTTATATAATCGTGCTATAAATCTGTTTTATAAATATTACTGTTATAACAAGGCATAACATGAAAGAAATATAAGACTATCTAACTGTGTTACTTTTTAAAAAAATTGATTTATGCAGTTTTGGAAGAGGTGGAAAACATAGAACTTTGTTACTTATTTAGTTTACATTTATTTTTTTTAGATAATTTTACTGACACTGCCATCAGTAAATATAATGGACAAATTTTAGCAGAAAGAGAACTTGAACCTTGGGAAGGAGCGTCTAGTGACAATGAAACTCTAGCTTTGGGTGGTGATGATGATGGAGCTGTAAGTTGATTTTTTAATGGAATATAATTTTTAAATGTTTCGTTTGTTTTCTTGTAAACCTGCAATCATATTGTTTTGATGAGTAATTGTTTGGGTTTTATAACTTTTAGAATGGATGGGATGCAAATGATATGTTTCGATTAAATGCGGAGAAGTATGGTGTCACATCTAGCTATGATAAATCGCTTCATGAATATACGTAAGTATTTATGTAAAAATAATGTTTGTAAATTAATATTTGTCACAGAAGTGCCAACCAGTATGATTAGTTTGTAATTATTGCAATTTCATAGTCAAGATTAGTTTTACGGCTCAGTAATAAAAATTTTGATTTCTGATAATTTCCGCAATATTCTGTTTAAAATAAATTTCTTTGCCCCATAACTACCAAGAGTTATGAAATTTTGTTGTTTACTGCTAATGTAAACAAACTATATTACTTAAACAACTCTTGAAACTATAAAAACTATAATTAAACAAGGCAAAAAAGCTAGTTCTATTTTAAGCAAATATTAGAACATTAAAGTGAAGTTTAATATTTCAGTGTTATATACATTTTAATTTAGTGCCTTTTTATCTATATTTTTTTTAATAGTAAATTCATGCATAATTTTATTACTATTGTATACCTACATAGAATTAAGTAGTATATACGCCTTAAATGTTGCTAGTTTGAATTTCATAAACGTGTATTCAGACCTGCCAACTTTAGTGCCAAATCTGAGGGTCTAGGCTATCTAAGTATTTTCTCAAGCTTTTTTCTAATTGCTGTTATGAATCGGAGGAACACTGAATATTTTACATGAACTCAACTTTAACATCACTAAACTTTACTTGAAATCTGGGATTTTGCAGTTCAAGCGTATTGAGTCTATCATTAATTCAACTATTAAATATTTTTCAACTTAAACAATTCTGAAAACAATACACAAACTAGACAATGAGAGCTAATTCTATTCAGTTATTCATAGTATTACACATTTCGATACATTTTTACAGTGTTTAGTGAGTGCCCTTTCAAAACTCAAGGTGCCTTGTTTTGAGGAAGTGATCTGCCCTTTTTTATTCCTAGGGGGAACTTTCCTATGGTGATATGTAAAGTGGTTTTAGCTATCTTAATTGTGCATTAAACTTGCGTGCCATGCTTCTGACCAGCTTATTTTCTTTTGGTTAATGTTAAGTTAAAAATAATTGTCTTTCATTAAAAAAAGAAAAAGGCGCTATTCTACTTAGCATAGTGACTAAGTATTTTTGCATTAATCATTTATCTTGAAATGTGTAACGTGTGTTTATAATTATATGGAAAAGGGGGTAAGAAGTGGAACTCTGTTATATGAGACTTTTGTGCAATCTGCCCTACCTTTCCTTCACATCAGACCGGATAGTCAAACAATAATTATATTGTTCCTATTCTAAAAATCAGAGTTAAGGCTGAGTTAAATCTTGTTTTATATGAAGCATGGTATTAAAAAATGACATTTAAATTTTTTAAATGAAATCACTATGATTGTCTCAGTTTCAAACCACGCTCACTGATAATTTTTTTAGTGTTCCACTCAATAAAAAAGATACTGATGAATATAAACTGAAAGAAGCTCAAGCAATGAAAATAGCTGGAGAAATTGAAAAGAACAACTCATATCAAGAAAGAATTCAACTTGAAAATGGAGATGAAGAAGATAGATTTAGTGCAGTTGTCAGACCAGAAAATACATCTTCTTCAAAGTAAGATTTGAATATTTAAGAAGAAAATATTTTTGAACTAACTTTTTTTCTATAAAGAAGTACTTATAATTATTGCTATTCTTTTTGTCTTTTCTCAATTTTATATTTCATGTCTTCTCAGTTTCATTTTCTCTTTTTCAAGATTAAATTTTTACTCACCCGGTACTAAAAAAAGCGTCTTCTGGTTATAAGTAAGGGTTTATCTATTAAGTAAATAACCAAATATGAGATCTTTTTATATATGTGATGTCAAATATCTTTTTCTGTAAGTTCATTAAATTGCTTATGGTCAAGGATTTTCTATATAGTGATAGAATTTTAAACATGATTTTTATATAATATTTTAAGACAACTAAATTAATAGAGGACATCGATTTTTTCTATTTCAAATTTAATGGAGGCAGAATAAAATCTACAGCATTATTAAATATCAGAAAGAATTAAGTTTTATTATTGGAATATTAAGAATTATTTCAAAGTCATTTCTGGCAGGATTATCAGTCACCTTGAAAATTGGCTTAAATACAATAATGCCAAATGATTCTGCTTATAACAGGATGGTGTGATGTAGAATGGATGGTGTGACGCATAAGACAGGGTGCTCAGCGTTTTTAAAAAGTGCTTAACGGTGCTTATTTTTGTTTTTTAGAAGCCCTTAAAGGTGATTTTTTTTCATGTTTTTTAAAAATTGCTTAAAGGTGCTTATTTTCGTTTTTTAAAAGCCCTTAAAGGTGATATTTCCATTGGGTGTTTTTAAAAAGTGCTTAATTTTCCCTTTTCCAAATTGAGATTTTTCGTTTACAATGTTGATTATTGCTACAAATTATGCAGAAAGACACAGTTCACATTGTTCTATTCAACGTTTTCACAATTAATTTAACCCCAATCTATTTCAGCACATCGTCAGTCCGTAGGGAATGAAAACGCCATTTCAAAACGTGACTCAAGAATTTTAACAATTGTTAAAAACAACACCTAAAGGTCTTTTTCTTTTGACATAACGGTTAAAACCAGATACAGGGTTCCCACGGTCCTTGAAAGTCCTTGAATTTTTTTTTGCTAAATTTAGGTCCTTGAAGGTGCTTGAAAAACGTCTCAGGTCCTTGAAAAACTTGATAGGTCCTTGAATTTGTCCAATACTGGTGGCGGCCCTTTTTATAAAACACCCGCGGATCTTTCTCGTTCTTTCTGTTTTGTTCCCGAACTCTCTCACCTGGTTTTTAACGCCGCCGTTTCTAACTGGGCCTAGCGTCTTGGTGTCTGCCAAGCACGCGGAGCACAGCAGACAATCAATGCGTTCGGGGCGAGACTCCAATTCATCTTCTGTCACATATGCTTAGATCTTCTTTTTTCTTAACGAAACTGGAATACTCTCAAATTTCGTAACAATATGTACCTTGTAGTTTTCAATAAATTTGCCGTTTTACCATCCGCACTTGTCCTTACGTTTGCGTCATTTCAAAACTTTATTGTAAAGCGTATTCGCAAAGGCACGGCTTCGTATTTGTGTTATGTAGTTTAGACTAGTTATGCCTGGGAAGTGCTATTTTAATCCCCAATGGATGGATAATCAAGCTTATAAAGAATGGATTTTATCGATGCCCGAAAAGAAGTTCAGAGCCAAGTGCCGATTATGCATGAAGGAGATCGATATCGCGAAAATGGAAGAATCTGCTCTGAAATCACACATCAAAGAAAGGTAAAACAAAAAAGCAGTCTCATGCCCTGAGTTCTCTTTTTCCAAAGACATCAACATCTAATTAATCTGGTGTAAATACTCCTTCAACATCGTGTGCCCCATGTGAAACAGAAACTTTAGTGGCCGAGGTAACATTGTCTTCTTATCTGGTCAAAAGGAATGTGCTTGATGCTGAAATTCTCTGGAGTCTGAAGTGCATCACTAGTAATTATTCATGTAACTCCTTTGAAGGGATTAGTAAATTGTTCTCCAAAATGTTTGCTGATAGCTGTATAGCGAGACAATTTTTTTGTAGTGCCACAAAGTGAGCCTATTTGGGCTCCTTTGGATTGGCACTATACTTCAAAGGGATTCTTATAAATGAGCTGAAGAATGTTGATTGCTACACTGTACTCTTTGATGAGACGTTAAGTCAGTCTCTACAATCTAAGCAGATGGACATTATGGTAAGGAATTGATAATAAAGTTTGCACTAAGTATCTTACCTTCCAATTTATGGGTCATGGAACTGCAGAAAATATTTTGTCCTCTCTTTACAAATGCATGGATGATGGTTAAAAGCTCTCTAAAATACTTCAATTATCCATGGATGGACCCTATGTCAATTGGAAGTTCTATTAGAAGCTTCAGTGTGAATTAAAAGAGAAATATTCCCACCAGCTCATATTCATTGGCAGTTGTGGATTACACATAACGAATAATGCTTTTAACCATGGTGAAAATGGGATATGTTCCTTCTAATTTTTATTTTCAGGAAGAATTGTTGCTGCATAACATTTAGAGAAGGTTGTGTAAATTATGGATGAATAATTTCAGAAATGATGTTTAATAGAGGAGAGGAGGGGGTTATGGAATAGTCACGGAATATGGAATACCTAAGATTTAACGCTGTCTTTCATACAGCCTTCACATGGAAATACACAGGATTAAAGGATTTCACCATTAACACCTCATTACCATTAGTTATAGATTGTGCTGAAAATGATTTTGTGAATTAATATGTAAAACCAGTAGGGTTGTTTTTAAAAAAATCAGGGATGAGATTTTTCCGCTTTTTAGCGGATTTCCGCTTTTTCCACTTTTATCTCTTGAATTTCAGTTTTTTTTTTTAATCAAAAATTCAGATTTTTCTAAAACTTTCACTTTTTTTTATAAGTATTCCGCTTTTTCAGAAAATTCACCGAATTTCAAAGAGAAACAGAAAATTCAAACTACATAGCTAGCAATCCTTTCTCATTTTTACTTATTATAGCTATTTTCTCCCCTTTTACTACAGTAGCTGATAAGATTTTCCGAATTTTTACCCGCCCTCCCGATAGATCCGATTTTTGTAGTACAAGCGACGCTGCTTCTGACAAGCCTTTTAGAGGTCCCAAGCCTGGAATCTGCTAATATCTCCATTCTTATTCACACGATTTTAATATCAAACATAGCTTTTCATATTTGCGTGTTACGATTCTTATTCACGCGATTTGAATATTGTATGTTGTGATTCTTATTTACGAGATTTAAAAATCCGATATTGTGATTCGTATTTACGCCTTTTTAAAAACCTATATAGCGATTCGTATTCACGCAAGTTTAAAATTAATGTCTTGATTTGCTCATGCGGTTTATAATATCAAACATTGATTTTCGTATTTATACGTGATTTTAAAATAAGGCATTGGGATTCGCATTCACGCATTCTGAAAATTATGCATCGTAACTCTTATTTATGCAATCTAAAAATTACGCATCATGATTCATATTTACTCAATCTAAAAAGTATGAATCGTGATTTTTATTTACGCATTTTAAAAATTCTATATCCCAGTTTGTATTTCCTCATTTTCAAAATCCATAATTGTTATTCATATTCACGCTATTTTAAAATCAACTATCGCGATTCTTGTAAGAAGTAAATTATTTTTTTAAATTAGTTACTATAAAGGTGACTGTTTTTCTAACGACGATTATTAGTATATGTAAGTGTTACAACATCAGAGAAACTGGAAGGGAATAAACTTTATATTCTGTGCTTGCAAAGAAGAAAAAATAGGATTTGTCACAAGATGTTTGAAGATGGACTAACGACTAAATATAGCAAACATAAAAGATATAGCAAACAAAAGCAATCACTTAAAAAGTGATTTAATTTAATTTTTTTTTTTTTTTTGGAAAAAGAGTTAATTAACTCATCATCAAAATTTTATTTATAATTGCTGTTATTTATGCTATATAAGGCAAAATTCTTATCAAATAAAAAACAATTATCTAAATAGTTACTGATTGTCATGTAATTTTTCAAACTAAAATAGCAATTTTTGTATGTTAAGGAGTTATTATATATTTCTACTTCACTGTTATTGATATGTTTCAAAGGGCTCTAGTTAGATTAGACTATAATATTAACATAATGATTCGGTCTATTGTTAAAGTTTTTTTTTCCAATATAATTTAAAAAGTAATATTACTGATATATTTGCTATAAATCACATAACAGTATTTATTAAAAGAAATGAAATATTAATGTATATTCTCAGTAGTTTTAATTTGCTAAACCAGGTAGTTTTTCAAGTAATAATTGTCTCTTATGTGAACTGAGGAAAATTATAATTTCCAGCTTTATTTTTTCAATTGGTAATTTTTATTTCCACTAAATGTTAAGTAGCAATGTAATCATTTATATAATAATAGATTAGTACAAAATTGTATGTCAACACATTATTTATTACCTTAAACTGTCTGGAATTTATTATCAAAGGGTTGCGCTTGCGTAAAATTTATGATCGTGGAAATTCAGCTTTTTTGCCTTTTGGCTAATCTCATCCCTGAAAAATATAAATTTTAGTTCCATAATACATATACTCTCTTCTCTCTATATAGGCAAAGCATTTAGGTATTATATTTGAAATTAATTATTGCCACAACAAGCATTGTTGCAAAATAGAAAAGCATTGTAGCATTCTAGTAAAATAGAAGAGAATAATTTTTTAAATTGGTCTTAGATTAAGGTCCTTGAAAATTTTGTTGAGGTCCTTGAAAAGTCCTGGAAAGTCCTTGAATTTCAATCTCATCATAGAGTGGAAACCCTGAGATAAAACCGTCAATTGTCAAAAGCGTTCCAACCCTACCCAAATATGATTTTTTTTTTTAAATGCTTAAAAATATTATTTGAGTGCTTGAAAAGGGCTTAAAAGGTGCTTATTTTTTGTTGAATAATTTGGCTACGCAACCTGTAATAGACTTAAAAAATTCAGATCACAAATTTACAACCCAAGCACATATTTTTTATTGCTTTTCTAAAATTAAAATCACAATCATAATTTTTTTTTTTTCATTTCATTCTATGTTTTTTTCTCCTCTAGGTATGTCTTGCCTCAAAAACGAAGAAACTTAACAGGACCTAAAAGGCAAAATTCGACAACTTCATTGTCTCCAGTCCATGCCACTGGTTCTAAGCCTTATCCAGCGCCGCACACATCCGCCAATACTCTTCCTGGCAAACAGTACTTGCACTCCCACAGTACTGAAAACAAACCTCCCTCTCCATCATTCCCTCCCAATACTGGCTCAAGTTCCATGTCTCTGCCGCCTGTGCCAAAAGATTCCTCTGACAAATCTCTCAATGGAGGTAATTTTATCTTATCAGATTTATTTGCATTTAAATAACATTTTCAATTCATTTTCACTTTGAACTAAATGTAGAAAAAATAGACATGCCATTTTTTTAAAAATCCATTCACTAGAAAATTCTTCATCTTTCATCTAATTTCCATCATTAACTTTTCTAACATTTTTAAAATTTGATATGTTGAATTGGAACTCCATGGACTGATTGTACAAAAATAATTGACATATTTATTCTACCCAATATATTGTTTTTATATTTTTGACTTGATTAATATGATATAAAGTTTTAAAAAAAAAAAAACTGAAATTTTCTTAATTTGGAGTTTTACATTGGTGAATTTGGATCATATACTTATTTACTATATTTAGAAGATTAAATCAAATCTTGTATGATAGAGATAAATTGTTTTAAAAGTTTGAATTGTTCTCTTTTTTTGTCAGGTATGCTAATTGTCAATTTAATATGCACCAAAATTTTAAGAATGCAATGGTAAACTGAGGGATCATTTACAAATTGGTTTTTAATGTTCTCTAATTAAAATCACTCTAATTAAAAATTTTAAACTGAATTCGAATTTTCATTAGATCAATAAATCTTCCGAGTGTCTCTTAGTAAGACATTATTCCAGCTATGATTTTAACAGAGAGTGGCATTTTGAAACAATTCACAATCTATAGTTTGAAGTAAATTGACTCGATGTTTTAAGAAATCTATTTTTTAATTGTAGTTTCATTTGTAAGTTTAAAACCTTTTTACTGAAGTTTTGTTATCGCACAAAGTTCAGTGCTTTTTCCAAAACTGCTGTTGCATATCTGATACTATTACCACCAAAAATTAAAGATTTAAATTTAAGGGAAGTTGAAATCACAAGATTTTCAATTTTATAGATGGACAATCTGGAAAGGAAATGACAAAGTCTATGTCTGTAGAAAGTGTTCCTCCGTCAGGACCTCCTGTTTTGAATAAACAACAGCAGCAGCACCATGTGATGTGCCCACCTTCTTCCCAGACTTTGCCTCCAAGGATAGAAAGGAGACGGGAAAGTGAGAAAAAACTTTTGAAACAAAAAGGTATTTCTTCAATTTTCTTATTGAGTTCAGTTTTTTCTTTTTTTTTCAAACTGATAAGCCTGACCCTAGTTTTCTTTTTTTTCTTTCTAATTTAAATATTTCAAAAATAAATATACTGTTTAAAGCAGATGAGATCATCTCAGCTTGAACTCCTTGGAATATTAAATGCAATATAAATAATATTAAATACAATCCTAAAAACATGTAGCAATTGAAAAATGTATTATTTTTTACATATTCATTTTATTGTGTCCTCTTTTTAGGACTTTTCATACAAAATAATCATAAACATTAATCTATTTTTCTTTATACAAGTTATATAATTTTTATCACATATTATTTATTTTCCATTTGCTGTAATTAAATGTTTGCTGCTTTAACTATTTTTTACTATTTTCTCAAATAAATTCATTCTTCATTTTCATAGTTGTATTTTTTGTTTTATTGGAGAGACCTATTCTCTGTATTAGTTATTTAATGATAAAATAATTCCCTGCAAGCAAAGAATTTTTTTGTCAATATTGATACATATTGGAGCTTAAATATTTATTTACATGTCCGTTTTTTTCATGTTTATTTACACTGAAGAGTGTTTTTCAATTTATTCTGAATGAAGTTTAAATTTGATTTTTCAGGAAGAAATGATGAAATAGCAGAATTTAAGAAATTTAGTTCTAATTTTAAGGTAAATTTTTTTTCCTGTCTGGTTCAATGTCTTTTACAGTTATATTATCTTTGCATTGAAGTTAACAAATATATTTTGTCTTTTCCAGTTGACAGAAGAAAATAAAGATTGTAATGATATTCGAGAAGAATTTATTAGTAGTGAGAACAAAAGTGAACAAAATATGTTAGCTAACAAATTATCGGAACAAGTTAAAATAGACTCTGAAGATAAAACTACAGATATATCGAAATCTACTTTGAATCCGAATGCAAAGGAATTTGTATTTAATCCAAATGCAAAATCATTCACTCCGGTAATTGAATTTTATATATTTGAAAGTTTTCTGTCTTGTTTCAGTGTTTTGTGAAATTCTAGTATTCCTTAAAAGGCTTGGGACATTAGAGTAATAAGCCAAATTTTTCTAAAGGTTGCATTTCTGTATCAAACTACCTCGGTGAGGTTTCCAGCTAAGTATTTTACAAATCTTCAGCTTTTCCACCAGATCTCTGTTTCCCAATAATTGGTTTGCGATCTTTTTAAGTGTTCGAAAGGGATTTGCGAAAATACTTTTTTAATGGTAGAATTCAAGATAGCTAACTTAAAAAAACTAATAAAACATTACATTTACATGCATCTATTTGCTGTACTGGTACTAATTAAAATATGTATTAACTTTCTGAATTTTTTTTCTTCGTGTTTTACTGTATTTTATGTGTTTTGACTACAAAAACTTTTATACTTCGCTTACATCTTTTGTAAATTAAATGAGAAAAATTTTTCATATTGAGGCACAATATGCTTGGTAAATTTAACGCCAAGGTAAAAAATTTAAACGTGGGATCCAATGTCTGGTGATAAATTAGCAGAGGTTGATTCTTTTGACAAATTTTCATGCAAAAGTTATTTTTCATATTTGGGGATTTCTCAAATTTTTATTAACAAAATAGTTTATTCAGTTATGCTGTAACAGTTTATAAAAACTATTACTTATAGAATATCAATATTTAATTATCTATGTGTTAAAAGTGCAGTTTAGAATAATAAAAATCATTTAATTTATCTTATTGAGTTATAAGTAGATTGTTAAATTTTTGTTACTGGTTGCATTATTATTTAAACATGAACTTATCTGCAAGATAAATGCAGAGATAATCTAAGACTAAAACTGCAACACATTGAGCTTTGTTCAGCTAAGTAGCCACAAATATCCCATTTAGAATTTTTTTTTAATTCAACAACGGAGAGTGTTGAATTAATTTTATATCTTTTTCTTTATCATTTTAAGTATATAATTGTTAAAATGCTTTTGTTAATATTCATTGTTTTGAACTAGATTGTAGCATTGTAAAAATGACTAAATTTTATTGTTCTCTTACCTTTTTAACTACTAATTTCACAATGAATTTTAAAAAGAGGGTAGTGTAGAAAAAAAGAAAATTGAGAAAAGCGGCGCTAAATAATAGCTCAATACAGATCTTATTGGCCGCATTAAAATCATCTTTAAAAATGCTTGTCTGAGCAATTAAAAAATATGGCTTACTATTATATCGCTCCAAGCCTTTTATTTATAATGAGAGACAAATGCTAAATGATTAATAGTTATGCTATGCAAAAAGTAATTCTATACTGTATAAAAATTATTTTGTTAGTGCTTGGAGGTTGTATGTTAAAGAAATTTATTATGATGAAGAAATTCCTTACAATGATAAAATTTTCATTAATGGCTGATGTTGCAATCTATCTCTTAAAATAATTTGTCATGGCTCATTTTCTTCCCTTACGCTACTTTATAATTTGAAAAAAATTTCTACTTTTGGCATTTTTCAAAGCATAAAGCAAAGAATACTGTTCAATGTCATGCTTTACGTTTTGATTCTTCCCCAAGTTAATATAAGAAGTTCTTTATTAAGACGGAATTTGAATGTCGGAATTTTATTAGCTATGTGAAAAAGGCCTAAAAAATTATAAGTTGCCTTTAAAAATTTGCCATGTAATCGTTAAATTTCAAGTTAACAGTTTTAAAAAAGTAATAACTCAAGTTTGAAATTTGCATGTTGTATAACATCTTATTAAAAATATCGTACTTTGAATATCCATGGGGGAATGACCAATATAGGTCAGTACTCCACATGGATTTACAATTAAATAGGTGCAAATAGACTGTTCTTCAATTAAAAAAAAATTAGGGCGTGTAGGTTCAGAGAATATGCAAGTCGGAGATTCTTCATCTGAGCAACTGAGGGGCAATCAGGTGACCCACCGCTATTTTTTATTGCCGACATAATTTTTTTTATGAAAGAATTCTGCACCTCATGGGATACACATACCTGCCACATCTCTTGTTTTTTAATGAAGACTCCTGTATTTTACGACTATTTCCTGTTTATCCATATATTCTCAAATTTCTCCGTATTTCTTGAAGAAATTTTTTTAAAAACATTTTTTGGCAATAAAATATTCGCTGATAGCAAAAATACTTCTCTTATTCCTCAACAGATAGTGATATTGTCAGTACTGCAGTATGTTTAGTGTTAATTGTTTAAGTACCCCTTGCAGTCAGGCTTACCGCGGGAATATTTTCGTTGTTTTCCTTTCCATGTTACGCAAATGCAGGTTAGTTCCATCAAAAAGTCCTCCACCATGGCAAATTTCTCCCAGTACTTGATTGTACCAGGAGTTTCCTTGTCTTCTGTATTGGGTTCAAAATTTTAAAGCTACGGAGTAGAACATTAATAGTCTTAAGCCCAAAATTGGATCTGCTATTTAATAATTTTTATAAGATAATTTAAGTAATTAAAAATACTGGTTTAAAAAATCTTTAATTAAAATTTGTATTTTTACATATTTTTTGCTAAATTTAAATGCCTATATTATTTCTGATTTTGAATTTCTCTTTTTGACTTGCATGATGTATGAAAACTCGTAGCCAAAAAAATGTCACTAGTAAAATCTCTGCTATTTTATTTCTCCAATATTGGCAGACATGGATACATAATAACTTATTTTTCGCGTCCCTTCTAAGAAATTTTGGCATATTTGAAGCATTTTGGTATGTAAACAGAATGACTGATTGTCTCTTTTTAATTGGTTTAAAGTTTTGAAATCTTTGAGCATGTTTTTCGTGAAGCTCTTTTATGCTATTTAAAATTGGTTTTTATTTATAAAGGGTTACCTCAGGATTTGGGAAACCTAGAGTTGTCGGTGGGGAGGGAGAAAAAAGAAAGCAAATTTTTGAGGGTTAGATTTAGAAAATGCATATAGACAGTTTTTGTTTTATTCAGGATAGGGTTCTCACTATATCAGGACAACCTGGATTTGTGAAGGAATTAGATTTGGGGGGGGGGGTCAATGGAAAGTCAATGAATACTGCAGTTTTTTAGTAAAATCTAGGAAGATGATACATTTTTAAATTCATAGTTACAATAAGAAACCAATAAGATTATTATTGGTTCTTCTATGAAACTACTAATTCCCCCCATCTCAATGCTAAAATCTATATAATAAACTTTCGCCTACTAATTTTTTTATTAGAAAATGTAAAACATATTTTCTCTCAAAGTAGCTTTAATTGCTGACATAAAAAAAACATATTTTAAAAATGATATTATCATGTATAGATAATATGGTAATTTTTTTTTTCATCTCTTTGCAAAGTATTGCTATTTTTAATGTTATTCTAAAATCTATGTAATAAACTTTTTCCTATTGGAATTTTTTTTATTACAAAAGCAAATTTTAATATTTGACACATTTTCTATCTAAAAATTACTTTAGTTGCTTATAGAATTAAAAAAAAAAAAGTATTATATTTCTGAAATGATATTATGATGCATAGTAAAAATGTAATCTAAAATGTTCTTGAATTCTTCTGGAATATTTTATTTCTATTATTGAGTGGCAGCCATGTTATATCAATAATAAAAATCCTGGCAGGTTAGCATATCTACTAATTTACAGTAATTTCCTGTAGAAAGACCACACTGTCGTGTATGCTGCTAATGCTAAATTTTTCGATTGTCATTGCATAGATCACAGGCCACTTGCATAGGTAGCACTTTTAAGAGGGTGTCATACCGTGGAATAAAATATTTGTCCCAAATTTTCTTTCTCCTTCATTACTAAATTAAAGGAAAGAAAAAGCAAGTTCAGGCAAACCTAGAGTGAAGCTTCAGTTGCTGAAAATAATACTTCAAAGTATTAAAATGCAAAAAAATTATTAGAAGAGAACTTCACCATTGTGTAATAAGTTAACTTCTCATAATTTATTTTCATTTGTATATTTTAAAATTTTCATTTCAGTATTTTAAACTTCATGGCTTTCTCTGCCTGAATTAGCCTCTTAATTTTAGTCATGATACTTTTTGGGCGCTGTTATGGAAATTATAATGTTACTTAAATTTATGTACTTGGTTGCTTATGCATTTTGCTAAAACTGGTTTCTTCCTCTGTTTAGCGCTCGATGTCTGTGACAAGTCCCCATACACCAGTACCTGTTCAGCCCCAACGAATGCAGGCTCAAAGTCCAGTAATTACGATTCCTCCATCTCAGGTTATACCGGGCATGCCACAGCCAATATTCACTGCAATGGCTCCACAATATGTTATGCAGGCTACTCCTGTTAGTATGGCCATTTCAACTCCATTCAGTGCAGCATCTTTGACTCAAGCACCAAGATTCAGGAAAGGTACACAATTTTCTCTTTTTATGATCATTTTTATTATTTATGACTGGCGTTCATTCCAGTACGGTGTCAGTATTCGCCAAATGTTCTACGAATGTCGATAAAATCTTACGCATGGGCGGCAAATTTGTCGTCTTGAAATATGTTTGGAATTTACAAAGTACCGTAATTTCGCACGTATAGTCCGCAGGTCCGATTTTATAGTAGAAAAATTTCAAAAATCGTCGGATAGTCCGCACCACCGGATAGTCCGCGGACTATACGTCCGAATTATTTTAGAAACAAAGAACTAAGTATAAATAGAAAAAAAGTACTTACTTACTAATATATCTTCTGAAATAAAACGCTAAATATAAATAAAAAACAGTGCTTACTAATTAATCATATTTTAATTAATCACACATTCTACTACATTAACGAAAACCTTCAAAGTCCGATTCATCAGTATCAGAATTAAACAGTTCTAATATATTTTCGGAAAGAGTGTCCGAAAGTTCATTTTCAGCATCACTATCTTCACTGTCAGAGATTTCCTCGCTTTCACTAACAATCCCGGCTTTTATAAATCCCGATCGGATGGTTGACACTTTAACACTTTTCCAGGATTTATCGACCCATTCGGCAACTTCAGTGTATGAAGCGCGTCTCATTTTTCCTCCTTTTGTGAAAGTATGTAAACCTTCCGACATCCAGTTCTCCCAGCAAGCACGTACGTGGGACTTGAAACTTTTGTTTACGCTAATATCCAGAGGTTGCAGGATTTTTGTTAAACCTCCTGGAATAACGCTAAGTTCAGCACCGATGTTTTTTTTCTTAGCTTCCGCCTTTACACTGTCCTTTATGTGTGCCCTCATTGAATCCATAATCAGTACTCCATTGGAATTGAAAAAGGCACCTTCTCTCTTCTTCCAAACTTCTTGAAACCAATCGAGCATAATGTCCTCGTTGCACCAACCCTTTTCATTACATCGTATTACGACGCTTCGAGGATAATTTTCCTTCGGAATTGTTTTTCTCTTAAAGATTAAGAGCGGCTTCAACTTTGTGCCGTCAGCACAGCAGGCGAGCATCACTGTGAAATGGGTCTTTTCTTGACCAGTTGTTGTTATGGATACTGTTTTCACTCCACAAGTATCGACGGTGCGATTCGGTGGACAATCAAATGTTAATGGAACTTCGTCCATATTTATAATATTTTTCAGGGAATACTTCCCTTCTGCAATAAGTTTCCTTGTAAACTGAAGGAAAGAAGCTTTTTTTTCATCTACATCGTGCGGAACAGCCTGACACATTGTCGTTCTGCTGCGAACTCTCAAGTTTTTACGACGCATGAAGCGGTAAACCCAATTTACTCCTCCCTTGAAATCCGTTATCTGCATCTCATCTGCCATGGCCTTCGCTCGGAGACGGATTTTAACTGTTGAAATGGAGCGTCCGGCATTTCTTTGGTCGAGAACCCATCTTAGTAAATTTTCCTCTAAAGCTGGCCATTTTACTTTTCCGTGCCGATTGGATAGCTTTCTTCCCATTCTTTTTAACACATCCTTTTGTTTGCGCCAATTTCTCACCGCTTTCTCGTCCACTTCAAAATAACGGCCCGCTTCTCTGTTTCCATCTTTTTCAGCTTTCACAACTACCTTGAGTTTAAACTCAGCAGTAAAACTCCGGCGATGTTTCACAGACATAATGTTGGATCAACGTTAATGAAGATGAAAAACAAAATACTGTGCATTAATAAGACAAAAACGCATCAGAATTGAAGATACAACGATTTGAAAAAAATAATAATAAGCTGAGGACGATGGTCGAAATCAGACAGAAATATGAGCAATGAAGAAAAAAAACGATAAAAAGCGCTCTCCCAAGCATTTAAAACAAGTTTCTATTTTTAGCGATTCCTCCCCCTATTTTTGCTTCTCCAATCAGGTTTTTTTTTTTTTAAATAACTCCGCCTAGGACGGTCTTTCTTTTATCCCCTGTCTAAAATTCTCACACACTTAGTTTTTTCCCTCTTCACTGACCTTCAGTTGAAAGTTTGAAATTCTTCTGGAACATAAGATTATTCAAGGTTATTCCAAGTTCATCAGCACCCTTTATTCATCAAGCATTCACATGTTTTTAACAAGCAGCTGAAGAATAAAGGGGAGTGGAGAGAGGCATTCATGACAAGTGGAAGAGACATATTTCCTGAAAAAAGCGGGGGGGGGGGGGAGCGCTTGTTTTACAGTTGACGTTATCACTGGCCCCACCCTGATTTCCTTCATTCATTCCTTTCTGATTTATGCTTCTCTACTCCACGCCCATTTCCTACACTCAATAGCTGTTCATATGGCAGAAGGGAAAGAGAGATTAAGTTCTCTTTGATTCCAAGAAAGGTCTCGCGCTGTTTATATTTGATTATCGGCAGTTCACGACAGCGCAGGGCTCGAAAAAACTCAGAAATTTTACCCGTCCTCCTTTGAAACTAACCCGTAGCTTCTAAATAAATAAAAATATAATTTTCTCTTATTTATTACAAACATTTATATAAATAGCACAATGAATTAGTAGTTACTAGGATTACATTATACAGTAATAAAAGAAATACTAGGTTACTAGTAGTAACCTAGTATTTCTGTTATGAAATAATTTCTTTCTTTTATGAAATAATTTGAATGACAAAGGTCAAGTTATCTGGAATGTCAATTTATCCGAGGGTACTGCGTTTTTTAAATGAATAGAATATGACGTTTGCCAGTTCCACAATCAAGCCAATGATTTACAGAGGTTTCTGCACAGAAATCTGAAAGGGGTTTTCCATTTAGATAGATGTTCATAATTGCGTTTAACGCTTCTTGTTTAAGACCAGTACGTAATGTGTTTTTTTTGTTGTTTTGTTTGTTTGTAAGTTCATTGCTGAAAAGCCCCTTTCAACCGCTGCAGTATTCCCAGACTGAGAAATCATCAATTCCAACATGCGTAGCATGTTGCTGTATTGTGGGTCATTTTGCTGCCTTGTAACTTGTAGGACTGTTGTAAGATAATGCAAATTGAAAATGTATCACGAACATTAACAGGAAAATGGCCGTCCGCGCGGACGTCGGATTCGGAATTTTTGATCGACGAGGACGGGCGGACGGGCTGTTTTTCGAGCCCTGCGACATCGTGTTTTTTAAATTTCAACGATTTTAACCGTGAACAACCACCGTATTATCCGCACTGGTGGATAGTCCGCACCTTCAAAAATTCGCATTTTAAACACAGATAGTCCGCGGACTATACGCGCGAAATTACGGTAGTACTAAAAAATAGTTTTTTTGCATTGAATTTCATGCCTTAAAAAAAATTACTGTACTTATTTTATTGTTCAGTTTATTTGGTATGGAATTCTAATGTGTTTGATTCAAATGAATTTAACTAAAAGTGTCGGGTACAAAAAAACTTTGAATGATATCGGGAAATTTCAAATTTACATGTTGTGCTCAAGGCCCGACTTAGACTTATTTGGGTCCGGGGCAAAAACTTAATTGGGGCCCCCCTCTGCTTCAGTACTGAAGAACCGAACTTTAGGAAGGTATTTAAGATTTTTCACCTCATTATAGATATATGACAAGAAAATTGACTAGAATCTAAAATGGCTCTAAAGTCCCCCTTCTTCCAATGGTCAGATGAAGTATTGTTCTGTCCATTTTATTGATTTTGTGACAATTCTATGTTCATCATGCCGAATGCAGTTTTCTGCTTGTTAATTTTGTCATCTAGCTGCGAAAAATTCATATCGTTGCTGACATTAAGGTGCAATTTGTAAACATATTGCCTTTTCCAATGTGTAAAAATACAGGCTGTTCATCTGCCGAATTTGCCCATCGTAATTGCAAAAATGTAGCTGAATTCCGCCCTAAAAAGCCATGGATTTATGAAAGATAGATTTGTTGTGTTCATACGATAGATTAATGAAGAAGCTAACATAAAACTGACGGATTTTAAATGTATTGATATTTTGTTTAAAAAAAAGCTCATTAAAGAAGTAAACTTTCTATTCAATTTGGGGCCCTATACATTCTTTCACACAAATATCATAATCCTATCCAATTTTGATTTCTTGATTCACAAAAATTGAAATTTTAAAGTATAAATAGATCACTGTATATGTATCGAGACAGTTATTTCTTTAGGTCTCTTATTATTTTCTAAATAAGCAAAATCAAGATTTCATTTCATTAACCCCTTCACGGCTGGCATATGGAGAAAGAAGTGCTTCCCCAAAGAAGTGCTTTCCACACACCAAGCATGTATGTACTGGAGAGAGCTTGCCTGCTATGATACGTAAGTACCGTAATCAAATCATGTTCATGTGATCCTCAGCTGCCAGAGCCCGGAATACTCTTCTCGTAAATGATACTGTGGTCCGTAAAGTTAAAATCATGAAACCACATATATGTAATCTTGATCCTAAAGAAGTTAATAAACTTGTTTTAATACATTTATATGTTATATGAAATTTTAAGAAAAAAATTTTAAATTGAAATTCTTGTAGAGTTAATACCCTTTCTGTCATCATTATCCTGGTTCTATAACTACTGCATGAGGTAAGGTATCAAGTTTCTTTTTGTTTCTATTTTTAGTGCCCATAACTATGCAACCAAGACACGACATTACACCATCGATGCATGTGGCGGCAGCAACTGGACAGCCAATTTTAGCACCTGCAGCAATGCCTACTCCTTCACAGCTAACAATGCAGTATGCTAATGCTCCAAGAGTGATCCATACTTCAGGGCCTCCTCAGCAGGCAATGGGATACCCTCAAGTAATAATCATTAACCAATACTGATCATGATGTTAATATATATAATCGTTAACCAAAACTGATCATAATGTGTGTTTGTATAATGTGTATGGCTTAAGCTGCTATGCACGAAGTCTATTCAAATAAGAAATACAAAACCACAATGACACTTCTCTTATTGTGAAGTACTAGCGTGCTATCTCCAGGGTTGGCTTGATGCCCACCCAGCTTCAAACTGATGGGTACTAGCTTGCCTAGGAAGTTAGTACACTCTGTGCTATGTGAAAAGCTACCAACTCTACTGAATTTTACCAGTTTCTCCTGATCTACTGGTTTAATCGATATTCTCCTGATTTTTGTAAATTTTTTCAAAATTTTCTAAAATTGATGAAGTTTTCTGAAAAAATCCCTATTGAAATAGAATCTTTGCACAGATTACTTGCTTGAATATTTAAATAAGTGATATTAATACATGATGAAATGAGCCTTATTTATTAAAATCAGTTTAAAGCTTTTTTGTTCCAAAATTATGAGTTTATTTTTATTCAGAATTCCCCTTTTTAATTAATTAAAAATAATTTAACTATCTTAGATGAATTAAATGCATATTACTATTCAAAATTATGAGTAAACATAATGCATAACATTTTAAGTTTATTTAATGTTAATCATGACAAGAAAATATTGCAGTTTTTTTATTTTGAAAAAAAAAAAAAAATCCTAAAAAAAATTTTATGTGTAAAATACTTAGTAGAAGACAAGTAGTTTCATAATGTGTAAAATATTTAGTAAATTTTGAACAATTATTATGAAATTAATATTTTGAAAAATCTACTGGATATTTTTTCCATCCACGTTGGTGTCTTGGTCATGAAATTGGTTAGACCATTGGTTCTCAACGGGGGCGGTGGGACTATGCTGAGGGGCGGTGAACTTGCTTTGGGCAGTAGGGGGGCGTTGGGTATGTTTTGGGCGGTAGGGGAGCGTTGAGCATGTTTTGTCATTGAAATTTAATTTTAAAACTTACAAATAAAATTATTAAATTAAGATTAATTTAATAAAAAAAATTTATAATGAAGAAAAAAAGATTAAATTAATATAATAAATAAAGATTATCCTATACACTATTTGAAACAGCAATAAAACGAACTTATACGACACCAATTCTTCGATCCGAACCAACACAGCTCAGCGCACGAGCCAGTAGTTTTTGCCTCTGACTGATTCAAGCCATTTGGTGGAAATTGCAGTACATGCGCTTGAATGTTTGATTGGACCCGTGTTTCTTATAATGGTTTTCGTTAGCTTTCTTGCGGTTTTTCCCCCAGTTTCGATTAGATCTCATAGTTTATTTGGCCAGGTACGTACGCGAATTAGTTCTTTATAGTATCATGAAGTATTTATTAATTTTGAGAAATAGTTTATTTTCTTTCATCGATTGTATTTTGCTGTCACCAACAATGTCGGTTGACAAAAAGAAGTGTCATCAATACAGTGTCACGTACTTGAAGTTGGGATTTGTTCAATTACTGTTGAACTCTCAATTACCTATGTGTTTACTTTGTAATAAAGTTTTATCTAATGAGGTAAGGAAATCTTACCGTTAGCAAGAGCATTTGCAAAAAACTAGATATAGATTTGTCATTTTTGACGAACGTCTTTTTTCACGTTTCTGAAGGCACCTTCGGTCTCAGGGTTACTAGTAACGTCATCACAAAAATGCGACGATGGTTTGATCGCTTCTTATAATATATCAAAATTTATTGCTAAATCTGGGAAAGCTCAAACCATCGGAGTAGAGTTGATACTGCCGGTTGTCAAGGAAGTTTTAGAAACAGTTTTACGTCATCCAATGTAATAAAAAACTATCCCATAAGCAACGATTCAGTGCGGCGACGAAATGATGAGATGGATGAAGACGTTGAAATTTCTTTATGCAAACTTTTGATGTCCAACGAATTTTCCCTTCAAGTTGATGAATCTACCTTGCCAGGTAATGCAGGCTTTACTGTAGGCATAGGTCCGGTTTGTAATGGAAGGGAAAATTATTCAAGATATGCTTTTTGCAGGAAGCTTGATTGTAAATATCAAAGGTAAATCTATTTTTAGTACAGTCAAAGATTATTTTAAAGAGAAAAACATTCCTCTTGCGAATATTATGTCCATTGCCACTGATAGGCTCCTGCAATAGTGGGTCGACATCGTGAGTTTATCGCCCTTTTGGAAAGGGAGGTACCAGATATTTTAGCTGTTCACTGCGTGGTTCACAGATAGTATCTAGTAAGAAAAAATCTCAGTGACCGTTTGCATCAATCATTGCAATATGCCGTATCTGCTGTGAACAAAATTCACAGTAATGCTTTCTAAGATCGATTATTTAGACAACTGTGTAAGAAAAACGATGAAGAACTCAATTGCTTGCAATATACACCGAGATTCACTGACTTTCCAAAAGCTTCTGTCTCAAAAGGTATTGGAATCTTTTCGACTCTGAGCTTGAGTTCCTCGAAAACAGAAATGTAGCTCTAAGAGACAGATTGCTAGAATTTAAGAAAGACTTTGGCTGATTTATCTGTCAAATTTAATGGCATTAATTTACAACTTCAAGACGACGAGCTCAATTCGATCCCTACAAAATAAGTCATTTTCGCCTTTCTAAAAAAACTGATTTTGTTTTAGCAGAATTTTGGTTGGAATGAGTTCAGTCATGCAGGCAAAATTCTCTCTGATGATGCACATGCACAAGAATATTATCAACACCTTGACTCTTTGCACATGGACTTTTCTGACCATTTTAAAGATGTTTTGTTCCCTCGAAGTCCCTCAATGGGTTTATGAACCCTTTTGTAAATATTGAAACAGCAGAAGTTCAGATTTACGAGGAATCGGTCGAACTCTTAACTAATGAAACTTTGAAATGGTGATTGTCTCACAGAATTTTTACTTAACACTAAAGAGACTGAAATACATATATTGCTCAAAAGCAGTCAAAATGACTGCATAGAATAACTAATGAATAAAGAAAGCATAACTAATGTATAAAGAAATTTGTTTAAAATAAAATTTAATATTTTTTTTATTATTTACAGTTATATAAAAAGTTATTTGTAAATATTAACAATAAAAAATTATATGTTGTACAAAAAGTCACAAAATTTTAAGAAATTGTGTTATTGTTTTTCTAATTGAAATTAAAAAGCAGTCAAAATGACTTCCATGGGCAATCTTGTGTTAAAGGTAACAGTCGTCTCCATCTTGGACTGTAGATTATCGTTAAAAAATTTTTAATTGCCTTCCCTGCCTCCTAACTTGTCGAATGTGGATTCAGTGCTGTTACGGATCTTGTCACAAAAAGAAGAAATCGACTCGAAATTGTGCAAACGTGAGTATTTGCATCTTCATCTCACTAAAAGTATTGAACCGAGCGTTAAGGAATTGGTTCTGAACTATTAAGTACAATCATCCCACTAACATAGTTACTTGAATGTTTCATTGATACTACTTTTTAGTGTAGCAAAATTATTTTGGGTGTTGTTTTAATTATCTAATTTAGAATAAATTATTCTTTTTAAGCATAGGTTTTTTAGTTGTAGTTTTTTTTCATTAAACGTATTTATTTTGATCATAAGAAATAGACGTCATTTTAAGAAATAGACGGCGACTACCTGCCGTGAGAAAATTATCGAGTTAATTTATTCTTTTTTTAGAAACCAAACAAATTCAAAGCGTAAAAAAATTGCTTAAAAAATTTGCCTCTTATAATTCAGCACACATCCCTCTGTCTCCAAGCTCAAAATAACAGGATTTTTAAAAAGGGGGGCGTTGAAATATTTTTTGCTCCTTAAGGGGGTGGCAACGTAAAAAAGGTTGAGAACCTATGGGTTAGACCCTTAACCTGTGTGACCCCCTTACTGACGGCTGATTCTGGAAATGCTGTTTTTTTTTATTAAAATTAATGCTGAAACTAGTTCAGTCCTTTGCCAAGTATTTTATTTACTTGCTCTTAAGTCAGTAATTGTGAATTACCTTTATTTTTACTTATACATATTTAATTCATTAATTCCTGAATTTTTTTTACACTTAATATTCTGCTTGATTATTGTAAAATATTTAAAAAATTAAACTTTAGAAAAAATATTTATTTTACAGGGATGAGATTTTTCCGCTTTTTAGCGCATTTCCGCTTTTTTCACTTTTATCTCTTGAATTTCAGCTTTTTTATCAAAAATTCAGATTTTTCTAAAAATTTCACTTTTTTTTTATAAATATTCCGCTTTTTCAGAAAATTCACCGATTTTCAAAGAAAAACAGAAAATTCAAACTACATAGCTACCAATCCTTTCTCATTTTTACTTATTTTAACTATTTTCTCCCCTTTTACTCGCAGCAGATAAGATTTTCCGAATTTTTTTTACAGGTCCCAAGCCTGGAATCCGCGAATATCTCGATTCTTATTCACACGATTTTAATATCTAACATAGCTTTTCATATTTGCGTGTTGCGATTCTTATTCACACGATTTGAATATTGTACGTTGCAATTCTTATTTACGAGATTTAAAAATCCGATATTGTGGTTCGTATTTACGCCTTTTTAAAAACCTATGCTGCGATTCGTATTCACGTAAGTTTAAAATTCAATGTCTTGATTTGCTCATGCGGTTTATAATATCAAACATCGATTTTCATATTTATACGTGATTTTAAAATAAAGCATTGGGATTCGCATTCAGGCATTCTAAAAATTTTGCATCATAATTCTTATTTATGCAATCTAAAAATTATGCATCATGATTCGTATTTACGCGATCTAAAAATTATGAATCGTGATTTGTATTTACGCGTTTTAAAAATTCTATATCCCAGTTTGTATTTTCTCATTTTCAAAATCGTATATCTAGTTTCATATTCATGTGATTTCAAAATCCATAATTGTTATTCATATTCACGCAATTTTAAGCTCAACTATCGCGATTCTTGTAAGAAGTAAATTTTTTATAAAATTAGTTACTATAAAGGTGACTGTTTTTCTAACGACGATTATTAGTAGTATATGTAAGTGATACAACATCAGAGAAACTGGAAGGGAATATATTCAAAACTTACATTCTGTGCTTGCAAAGAAGAAAAAATAGGATTTGTCACAAGATGTTTGAAGATGGACTAACGACTAAATATAGCAAACATAAAAGATATAGCTAACAAAAGCAATCACTTACAAAGGGATTTAATTAAAAAAAAATTTTTGTAAAAGAGTTAATTAATTCATCATCAAAATTTTATTTATAATTGCTGTTATTTATGCTATAAAATGCAAAATTCTTATCAAATAAAATACAATTATCTGAACACTTGCTGATTGTCATGTAATTTTTCAAACTAAAATAGCAATTTTCGTTTGTTAAGGAGTTACTATATATTTCTACTTCACTGTTATTGATATGTTTCAAAGGGCTCTAGTTAGATTAGACTATAATATGAACATAATGATTCGGTCCATTGTTAAAGTTTTTTTTTTTCAGTATAATTTAAAAAGTAATATTACTGATATATTTGCTATAAATCACATAACAGTATTTATTAAAAGAAATGAAATATTAATGTATATTCTCAGTAGTTTTAATTTGCTAAACCAGGTAGTTTTTCAAGTAATAATTGTCTCTTATGTGAACTGAGGAAAAATATAATTTCCAGCTTTATTTTTTCATTTGGTAATTTTTATTTTCACAAAATGTTAAGTATCAATGTAATCATTTATATAATAATAGATTAGTACACAATTGTATGTCAACACATTATTTATTACCTTAAACTGTCTGGAATTTATTATTAAAGGGTTGCGCTTGCGTAAAATTTGCTATTGTGGAAATTCAGCTTTTTTGCCTTTCGGTTAATCTCATCCCTGATTTTATAAAAATAAAATGTGCCCCAATTTTGTGATGCTAGGCACGAATAGGTACAGGTGTTTTCCCATTTAAAGATTAATCCAATTTTAAATACAAACAAGTTATAACATGTTAATTATTTTTAAATAGTAAGATGAAATCTTTTTCAGTAAAATAAGGATTTTAATTTCTTTAGGAAAAACAAAATTAAATTATTTTGCACGGAAGTTTCGTACAGTGTAATTTTGATTTCTGCATCGTTTCCCATGACTTCTGTAGCTTAACCACATTTTTATTCACCTGGATAAAGTGGTTAATACCATCATATCGGATGAAATCTTGCATATTTTAGTAATACAGGGCTGCCAGCTACTAAAAAAAATTTTACAAAATATTTTATAGTCTTAGATAGTTAAAAACTTAATCTTTCAAAATTTTTTTAGTTTTGCCAGCATTTTGGAAGCCTTTACACAAGATAGCTAGAAAAATAGATGCTATATATATTTTAATCATTTACAGTGTTGAAGGTAACTTTAAATCAAATTTACAAAGCAAAGAATTATTTATTAGAACATTAACTTAGCCATTAGAAAAAGTTTCCCGAAAGGCATAGAAAGTTGGCAGCTTTGGTGATTGATCTGCCTCGAGCAGGCAAATTTATCTTTGATGATACATTTAGCATATTTCATGTTTGATGCTTAAGAAATCCTATAGTTTTGAAGAAGATGATCACAAACATATGCCCACCACCATTTCTTAGACCATATGGAACAACGATATGAATTTACAGAAAAAAAAAATAAGCCTTCAAAATCCAACATATGAAACATTAATTTCAAGTTTCATACTATATTACATACAGATAATTCAGTTTTTAAATTTAAAATTATGAAATATTTTCGTAATTTTCTCTTTCTCCATTGATATGGTTTGCTTTGAAATATTTTTTTATGCGTAATATAGTTATTTTATTATGAAACTTTTTGGAAAATGTTGCTCAAATTTGTCCAAAAATATTTACTACTCTCAATAAAAGAAAGTAAAGTTCATGAGGCAAGTATGCACATATATATAGTTAAGAAAATTAAACATTTATTTTAATATTTGCACATTTTGGAATACATGTTTGAATGAATTCCTTAAATTAAAGACACCATTCAGATAAAACATTGTTCTAATGCACTGAGAGCGTGGGGTGATTCATGTACCCTTTCGTGTCTACCTTTCCAAAATAGGGACAATATATAAATGCTCAAAAAATAACAAATATAAAAAAATATCCAAAAATACGTATTCTAAATTCAGAAAAATGATTGATGAAAAATAAATGCAATATCTTAACGTTTCATGTCTCCATATTTTATCAGAAGAATTAACACTTGGGTTTTCATCAAACATTTGTTTTACTATATTAAGTCTGTCAACGTGTTGCCATTTATAGATGTATGTTTATTAAGTGCAAACACTCAGAATATGTATTGTATATTTTTTGAAAAGTTCTGACTAATATTGTTCCCTTGCAAAATTTGTGAATAAAGCATCCCAAAGTTAGGTCACCTGGCTCAATTGGGTTAATTAAGTACTCTAATTCTTTTGCATTTTATTTTCATTTATCTCACATTTATATAGCCTGGGCAAGGGGAATTGAAGTCAATATGTGTGAACTATTTATTATATTACTTTATTTAGCATGAATTTTTAATAGTTTTTTTCCCCACTTATTTTAATCCTTTCTTGAAGCTAGGAGTTTTTCCTTTTACATATATAATTTTCCTAAGTATGCTTTTGATCAAAGAATATGTAGCTTAATAATATACATCCTTAAAAATATTCATAACTCCTTATTTTGACCAAAAATGTAAATTTTTAAAAAAAAACTAATTAAAAACAAGTTTATTAAGGAGAAAAATATTTCAAGTAGTAAAATCAAGCTAGTTATACATTTAATCACTTATAATTTATATAAAGTGACCTTTTTAAAAGTAAAATACATATAGTTCATGATGCATATAATGACCCATGTAATCCAAGCTGAATGGAGTTGTATAACGCTATTGTAAGCATGCAAAAAGTATGTTTAGAGTGTACAAAAATAACCTAAATAACTACTCATTACCAATAAATGCTGGGATAGTTTTACTAGAAGCATGCTATACTTAAAGAAAAATTGAGACGCTGACAATCATGCATCCACAGGATGTAATCCATATTTCACTGACTTTTGCACCGTAGAGAACGATCGCCTAGAATAAGAATCTGGAGCTTTGTCTATCTTCCTTTGGTTTTAATACAATTCTGATTTGATGTGCGGTAAAAAAATCAACATTTTGTACTCTGTGTTGAAATTCTAATGAACTTCAAAATAATATTACATCTGTGGAATACCAAACAAGACTTTCTAGTTAAAATGGAAGGGTTGCTGTTGTGAATGGTAGTACTAAAGAGCATCTTTTTTGTTTAAATGTTTCAGCTTTTTTTTCATCAAAAAAAATAATTGTTTTGTGTATCATTATTTTGTTTATTCGTTTAAAAATGTTGAAATTTTTTTCTAGATGAATTTTGTTGTTGGACCTTCAAGGGTTGTTCCTCAACAGCAAGTCGGTGTAGTGCCTACATCTCACTCAGTTTCCTACTGCGACACTTCCCAGCTTCAAACCCATCATCTACTGAGTGAGTTTTATATCTTATTTCTCTAAATATACAATACTAAAGCATGAATGATTATTTGAGAAAAATATAGAAATTAATATTTAAAAGAAAGTACTTTTTTAGTGTTGATAAAATGTGTCAATATCAGGTAGCCTCAGAATAGGAAAATTGCTTCAAATTTCTGAGAAAAGTGCTCAGTTTCAGGTACCAACTCAATTTTAGTCAAATTTATATCAGTAAATAAATACAGAGTTGCCATTGGCAACTAAATAAATAGATACAGGGCCACCATTGGCAACTTAAACTATTTTGAAGAAAAGGCTACTGTTCATTATTCATATTTAATCCTTGTGTACAGGTTTTTTTCTTCTCTCCATTGGACCAATGCAACTACAATGGAATGTTTCATACCACTGTAGTGCTAAGAACTATTGCAGAAAAGAACACTCTTTGAACCTGTTAGGGTTTACTTTTGACAGTTGAATATTAGTATATAATTAAATTTAACTTTTTAAGAGAGTACAGTTGAGTTTTCTTGGCCTTTTAATCTTAATATGGTAGCAAAATTTTAAGATTTTTTTTAGAAAAAAATAAATTATGTATCTAGTGACAATTCATTAGTAAAACATATTCAACATCATTTTAATTTTGCTGTATTTTGAATTTAGTACTTCATTGTTTTAATACATTACTACTCTAATTTAGTACTATATATTTACCATTACTACGTTTCATAAAAATGTTTCTGTGCTACAACACTAACACATCTTCATATATATAACATGATAACTATAGCATATCTAAATTAGTTTGATTTGATATTGTAATTTAATTTAATTTGTGCTGATTTGAAATCTAATAACAATAAATTATAATAGTAAGCATTCGTCTTGTAAAAATTTGTTAAAAGTCCCTTTCAATTCCTTGTAACTAGTTGGCACCTATAATGAATGCATCCTTGATTACTTCATGTATCCAAATGATCTGTTCAGATGCCCATATTCTCCAATAGAGATTTTATAACCGTGCTTGAAGGTTTAATTAAAAAAAAAAATTCTTGTTGATGCTAGTAACAAAATAGGCAGCAACACTACTATATAAGCACTGATACTAGGCAATAATGTCTTGGTAATTTTATGGTTGAATGATATGCATTTGTGTGATTAATAAAGAAAATTTGTCTTATATGTTTGTTATCTGTAATTGAAGGGTAAAGCAGAGAAAAACTTGTCCAATTTTTTGTATTATCAAGCCTGTTCTTTGTTGTGGTTTGAAAATCTATTGCGCTAAAGTAAAATTGATTTTTGCGAATACGTTATCATACACAGGAAATTTCGAATCGTACATTTGTAGCCCTCATATTTGATGATTTTATTGTCCATGTTTTGTTCGCATTTTTAACAGTTTGGTATTTTCACATAGTTTTTAAAGTTTAGATTTTATTTTTAATATAATATTATTGCAATCATAAAATTCCAAATCGCACTTTTGAATAATTACTTAATGACCCACTTTAGTCGTGGCAATTTCATTTTAAATTCATGTTTTTTTTTTTCTTTCTTCAAAAATGTGAAATTTTTTACAATTTTGAAGTTAAGAGTGTGATTCTTGACAATATTGATCCGTATGTGCGAGACGTAAGAAAAAATGCTGGTTTTTTCTCGCTATAGTGAAATAGTGGATTTTGTTTCCATAATATCCAAGTTTTTTTAAAATTTATTATAGTAAAAAACTGATTAAATTAAACAATAATCAAAATTCTAATAAAATTCATGAACAAGCAGAAAAGCAGAGGATTCTCATATCTGCAATTTTTTTTTAAAGATCAAAAGTGTAAAAAGGGAAAAGAGTTTCGTTTATTTTGATTTTTAAGTTTCTGGAAAAGAGACCCTTCCCGTAAACGAATTCCGGATAAGGAACTTTTTATTAATCCATTAACATTTTCGCCAAAATATATTATATATTTTCCCTTTCCAAGTTTTGTTTTCTGCCCAGTATCAATATGACTTTCATTTCCTGGATTTCTTAGCTTTGTCACAAAAAAAAAAAATCTTAAATTGTGCTTTTAAAAAAACTTGCTTTTATGGTTAAGGTTTTTCTCCTATACCCTTCAATTCTGATTGTTAATATGCATGCAAGTAGTCTAAGTATTTGGGATTAAGGGTTTTTGGTTCGTTAATACGTTTCTTTTTATCTTCTATATGAAGATAAATATTTTATTGCAGTGTCTGCCCATCCAGGAGCAGGCATGCCCGGGTCAGCTGCCCACTCTCTACAGCAAGGTGGACAGCATTCCAATCACCACCCACCTCAGTCCCAAACTCCGGGCGTGCATCCATCACCGTCACCTGTACACCAGGTCCCCACGCCACACGGAAACCACTCTCAGCCACCAACACCCACTACCGTAATGTATCCTGCTGGTGCTATGGGTCAGCACCCACTGCAAAGTGTCTCACACCCCAGCCACAATCAGCCTATGAACCATCCATTGCATCAAGCTCACCATCCAGGATTTCCAAGTGGGCCCCAGCCAGTGGTGTTGATGCAACAGCAACAGCCACCGACCCACCATGGGCACCAGCCTGGTGCTGCCCACCATGCTTTGCATATGCATTCTCTACACAGCCAGAATCATGGTAACCATATGGGAGGGCCTGCTCACATTCTCCCACAAATGACAATAATCCCAACAAGTGCTGCTATGCCTGCTACAATATCTACTCCTCCATACGTTCAACATCCTCAAGGTACGTTTTGCTTAAACTGTTGATTGAGCAACTCGCAAATAACAAAATTGTTTCTTTTGTCTTTTCCAAATAAATAGTTTTTTGTTTTGTATAGGTTTTTCAACCATTCAAAAAGTTTGAGTTATTTTTTATTCTTCCTTTATTTGGTTATTGGTTCACTTATTAAAAAAAAATGTTAGTTTAACCCTTAATGAACTGATGCCGTCATATAAGCTGCATGGCACTTTTACTTGGTCCGATGATGCGCATAATTCGGTCATGAAAAACCTTTTGTTAGTTTTGACGCTTATATTGTCTTATTTTAAATTAATTTGGTTATAATAAAATTAAATAATTTTATTTTATGATAATTTCATCTTATGGGAAGTAAATTTGAATTACTTTCGGACCATTAAGATTTAAAATTGCAGCAATTAACAAATATCTTGTTTCAAAAATACTGGATAATGAAAGTTTTTGTTAATATGAAACTAAAGTATTTAAGACTGAAAATATCAATTTGTATTTTTAGATTATATTTTAGGAAATAATTTGTAATTATGGTCTGGGAAAAGAGCCTCTTCAACTGGAGAAAATTTTGCTTGTTGCTATTTTTGTTTGCAATCCTTCCTTAATAGATTTAAATTAATTAAGCTTCTAAATACCTTTTTATGACATTTTATTAATCCTTTTTTTTTATTGTATTAAGTTTCTACCAAGGTAGTTGGTCAAAATGAATATCTGTTCAATGAATAATTATATCATAATAGTGTGCAAGTTAGACGCCCGGTGGCTGAGCGGTAGCGCTTCGCGCTGTCGTGCCACAGGTCCTTGGTTCGATCCTTGGGCCGGGCCGACTCAGCCTTTCATCCCTTCAGTGGGTCGATAAAATGAGTACCAAGCATGCTTGGGAACTAACACTGGGGGTTCCGCGTTAGGCTGACCACCTGACCGGAACATATGCTCCTGCACCCCAGAGCCCAAGGTCAAGAAAACTGAGATGGGCACAGTCGGCCTTAGCCCTCTTAATGGGCTGTCGCGCCACTGAGTTAGTTAGTGTGCAAGTTAAGACAGTAAATAAAGATAGGATAGGACAAACAAAATGTATAATTTCTTGCAAAAATAGCGATAGCATCTGTAATCAAAGCTAAACTATTTGTAGAAAAAAAAATTTAAATTCAATAAACTACCTAAGTTTATTGATTTTAAAATTGCTGGAAGCAGGCATAAGCTCACCAATTTAAAAGCCTAGTGCAGTGCCATACTGATTGTGGCCCAGTTCGAGCCAAACATGAGTGTGGATTTTTTTTTTTGTTGGTGTTTTTCTACTAATCAGGGCTAGGATAATGATAACCTAAATATTTTATGCCCAAAATTATCGATTGTAAAAAGTTCTGTTCAATATCAACGCCTGTTATTAGGGGATATTTAAAATAAAAAGATCTAATACAAAATTTAAACTAATTTATACTGAAAAAATTTGATTCACAAGCAAATATGTTTTTAAAGGTAAAAGTATAATTTAAACTTCATGAAAAAAATTGTAAAAAAATCTGAAATTTAAAAAAAAAATGACCAACCAAAAAAAAGCATGAATAATGCCATGTAAATGGGGGGGGGGATAGCAAATATGCAAAAAAGAGAAGATACCGTCAATATCTTAGCCCTAATAATAAGTAATCGAGCCGTCTCATTACGATCACCGCTGGCTTGAACCAGCCTGTTTGTTTTAACACTTTGAGTGAACAAGTATTCCCTTTCAGTTCATGATTGGTGTTGGTATCTGTTTTTCAAGATGAAAATAACAAAATTCATTAGGCTAGAAGAATATGTGAATGATTTCGTGAACATTCACACTACTAATTACATCTTGGTTGGCCTGCAATGTCACCTAATTTGAACCCCATAGTAAATCTGTGGGATGTGTCATAACAGCAGGTAAAGCGTCTTCATAAGCACCCCGGTAGGTTTGTGTGATCAGCAACAAGTGACTTACTGCATGTGATGTAACTGCAAAACCATGTGGGCTCACTTCTTTACTAAAACCTGGCAGTTATCAACTCCTAGGATGTAGTTGCATCATTTCCCTAGAGGTTACTGATAATCATTTTGATTTTATCCCATGAGCTTATGATTAAAACATCAAAGAAGATTTGATGACTATGAATACATATGACTATTAAAGAGTAGTCTAGTCCTTAGGAGTTACCTTTTTTAAACGGAAGTAAAAAAGGTCAGTAAAAAGTACAAGATTTTAGTAACATCTCTCAAAAAAAAATTTAGAAATGCTCTTTATGCTAACACAAGCTGCTACTGTTAATTTATAATTAAAATGAATATAACAGCATATATCAAAACAAGTACAGTAGAGTCTCTATAATTCGAGGTGGATATCTTGAATTATCGAAAACTTAAAATTTAAGAAATATTTAAATGAATGGAAACAAAGCAGTTTTTAAATTTCAGTAGTTAATTGAAATATGTTTTATATTTAAAGAAAATTTATTTACATTAGATGATCAGGGCACATTTACTGCATTACACCAAGTTACAATATTCATTATCTTACTGCATCAGGTTAATTGTACTTTAAAATAATTGTCTAATATTTTTTGTTTAAACGCACTGTTCTCATGTTTCAGTGTTTATTATACAAACTTGTTTTTCAATATTCAGCCGTAGTAATCGGCGTAAAACCAATCGTAATAATTGTTCCACGTGTTGTGTGTGCATTGGTCATTGTTTAAGAGCAAGACTGATCTTTTTTCACTAGCTCGGATTTAACCCTTTGACTACTAACAGGACTCATTTGTCCCAACAAATGTTTAAAAATTACTATTAGACATATATATCCCACCATTAAGTATGACCGGGACATATATGTCCCAGCCTCTAAATTGATAACCGCTTGTCAGAAAAATCCCAAATGCTAAATTTGCCTTATTTGTGACCTACTTTGTCCTTTTGAATAATAAACGGGACAAAAAAATCATTTTTTAGAATTTGTAGTCAAAGGGTTAAAGGAAACTCGAATAATCGAGACTCGAACTATCCTGACTCTACTGTAAATGCATTAGCAACATTCAGATACAGTAATTAAATGATGCAATGTTGCTTTCATCCCAACTAGCAGAACTGTTGCCTAATACTGACCAACGGAACTGTTTATATTTTAATCTTGCTCTCTTTTACTGGTTCTTTAAAATTATTTTTAAATCAGCTGTGATATTGCAAATAAAAAACTTGTTTCATTGTTCAATATTTTCGTGTTTCAGAGCTGTAATATATTTCTTTCTTTTGCAGGAGTATGAACACAAATATTTTTAAAAGAAATGTTGAAGAATAATGACAACATTAGTTCATTTTATTTATTTCGATGAGGAAGCTCAGACAAAAGTTAAAGATAATTCTTTAGCTAATAGACAAATAAAAAATTCCTTTATTGTATTGTTGTTTGATTTATATCTTTATAACAATAAAAGAAACCCATGCTTTAAACCATATTGAGAATTATATTAACATTGCATTTACATGCTAGAGAAATATTTGACAAACTTTATCTGGCCCCTTGTGGCTGACTTGATTGCGAAATGACGAATATTTGCCATGTGAATAAATGTGTGTTAATGCTCAAGTATTTCTAAAAACTGCAGGTTTTTATATGAATTATGTTTAAATAAATTCTCGAATTTAACACAGAATAATAATTATCATAGGATGATTTAATTCAAAAATTTGACCCAGTTTTACTGTACATCAAAAGCTTAAAATTACAAAACACTCGAAATCCGTGATTTATTAGATTATTTATTGAATTTATATTTTTGATATGGCAAACCCACAAAGTGAGGGTGGCGTGTCAAAAGCATATTTTAAATAGGCAATTCTGTAGTAATAATATATAGGCTGATCCGTAATTTTTGAAACTTAGAAAGCAGAATTTTTCATTGCTCTTAACATTAGTAATCAACGTCATGAAAGGTAATAGATTTATTTTCCTGTTTACTACTATAGGTGGTGTTTTCTACACTGCAAACTCTTTACTGTGAGGGTGTTCTGGAGCCATTTGGCTCACAACGTGATTATTGTGTTTTGAGACTCTTTAGTAGTATTTTTTGTGTTTGTTACCTAAGTTATTATTTGTGTTTTAAAATTTAAGCTTAATGATTGATTGTAAAATGAACTTAATCTTGCTGCTCAAACAATATGCTAACACTGATGTATGATGATGCACAGCTTGCAACAAGAACAAACACTAGTAAACAAATAAAAAGAGCTCAAATCAGGACTGCAAGAAAAAAGCCAGTTTTTTTTTCTAAATCTCGTAACCTTGTCACCTTTTTTAACTATCTATGCTTGCTTGCTTCGTATGCCTGTTAAGCCAGAGGGGTGTGATTATTCTTGTTTTCCAGTGGCGTCATCTATGACCAAGAATTCGACTTCTGTCGCACCCGTTAATAGGGTGGACACATTCATTCATCCGCAGAACGTAATTTTGACCTGATCAATCTCCAATTTAGTACCCCCAGAGGTATTGATTTGTTATGGGAACATGGAGGACTTTTGCGACTCGACAGATTTAACGTGCATCAGTCACCATTTACTATACGGGAAGTATTCGGCTGGCGGGGTTCGAACTCTCGGACATGAGCCCAGCGCCCTACCGACCTGGCTATCCCGGCCTTTAACTATCTATTAATAAGGAAACCAATTTTTTTCACTTCAAACTCACCTGGAATTCACCATTTGAATTCAGAAATTATATAATTTATTTCTTTTTTTAAAAGCAAAATTATCAGTTTGAAAATATCGCCTCGCAGAATAAGCTGTAGTAAGCAAGCTGTATGCTTTCCAACCGAAAGTAGAGCAAGAGCTCAAGATTGTAAATTGTTTGCATTCATATTAAAAACACCATCCATTGTTCTAAGAGTTTTTTTAAAGGAAATATTAAGCTTGTAAATATATATATATTTACTTGTTAGTTTAGAGGTACAATATTTAAATGAAAGGATTGGCCACTATCCAACTGTAGCATTTTCAACAGCTGCCACTTTTTCATAAGTTAAAAATTTTAAGTCGCATGAAAGTTAGGAAATTTTTAATAAGATTTATGGATGCAAAATATTAAACAGGTTGAAAAAAAGTAAGTAAAAGCTTTTTACAAGACAAAATGACCAACAGTATTTCACATATCGTATTTGGTGAAATGAAAAGTAATAGAAATTGATGAATTGAGAGTTCGTTCATATTGTGTAAGCTTGTCATACAAATGAGTGAATAAAATCTGAGCCCGTTTGTTCAGTTTTGCAAAGCGTAATGGAAAAAACGATCGCAAAACTTGACGCTTTGTCAATTTCCTGGATCTACATCAATGATGAGTGCATCAGGTAACTTTTACAATGCTGGTAGTAAATAAAATCGAAACGCCCTAGTTGATAAATTTAAACGCGAAGAAATGATAATTATAATTCTGCTATAATTCCTCCATCAGTAGTATTTTTAATTTCAGTATTAAAATTTTCAAAAATGTACCCTTCAATCTCAGAAAAATGATACACGAAAAAAGTTCTCAAAAAGTTAAGTAGCGCAAAATAATTACTATGATTTCCTATAAGATTTTGTTTAAAAAAAAAAAACTCTATATAAATTGCGCTTAATGCCCCCCCCCCATTAAAAAAATCTGACGGAAACAAATTATCCACATCTTAAATATGTTTTCTTTTCTTCTAATTAAAGCAGCTTTTATTAAAATTTTATGGAATTTTTTAATTGTGTTAAAAATATTTCTTCGTCATTTTAATTGTTTAAAGTATAATTTTAGGTTATATTTTTGCATTGGAATAAAAATTACCCTTATTTATATAAAGGATATTTTCTATAGTTTATTTAATAAATTATTTCAAATAAGAGAGAAGAAATGAGTAACGGACTTAGTGTTTCAGCTCTTCTCTGCATAATGTGGTTATCATATAAGATGAGAATAAAATACTCAATTTAAAAGAAGATAAATTGCGTTTTCAACCCAATCGTGATATTTCCTTGCTTTTTGTATTAACAGTTTTTCTTTTCTTCTAAAGTACGTATTTTTTGTCAATGAAAGCAAAGAACTTGAAATTAGTTTCATTTCAATAAAATAAAGATAATTCTGATTTTAAAGAATCGATATAAGAAAGTATCCCATAAAAGTAGAGAGACTATTCGAAATAACGAAGTAAAATGTATTTTTCCACGAACTTTATTTTTTAGTGTCTGAAAAATAGTGACTTTTTTATTTAAACTAAAATTAAAGACATATTTTCAGTTATTCTCAACGAAACAATATTCATAGCTTTATTTTTTAAATTATAAGGGATTTCTTTTTCGTCATATATATAAAATTAGAGATTGCACTTCATTTTTGAATGAAATCATTGTTTAAAACCATAAAAAAATTCTAATTTTAAAAATTTGTAGGTCTTAGTAATTTTAAAAATATAAAATAAGAACAAAACCTATACACACAATAAACTGTAAAATCATGAACTGATGTATTAGATAAACGAACATAAAAATAATTTTTTATCTGACCATTCATATAAAAACTAACAGTACATAAATATACAATTTTTAATGTATCAAATTATTTAATGCAAACATTTACGTACCTTATTAGAAAGCAATTTATTTTTAGTTTTCTTGTTGTCCAAAGAAAAACTTTCTTAAGAATGCGAATTATTGATGACTCGATTTATATTTAAAAGAAAGCAGTTGCAAATAATTTTTATTAAATTTAAATTTTAAAAATTGAACAAAATAAATAAAAGTTGACTAAAAATTTACATTTGAATTTAAAATAGTTAATTTAGATGATACAATTAAATGAGCTTAAAAAATTAAAATTTAACAGAGAGTGATAAGAACGTTTGTCTCAGAAAAAGCCTCTTGACAAAAGAGCCAAATTAAATGTCTACAGGAGTCATCCCCTTAGGTCCCTTAAAAGTTTACTTCTGTTTTCCTAGAACATCTAGATAATTGAGCTACGCGGAGATACCCCTCGAAAGTGAGAAAAATCTAAAACTCAAACTGCATTCGTTTGACCACAAATGACCACCTTTTAAATATTTTTTTGTCCATCCTTATTTCGGTCATAATACTAAAAATTAAATTTGGGGGCTAACCTCGGGCTTCTCCCAAGTCTTATTTTTAGGATTACGGCGTAAATAAGGGTGGTAAAAAAACAAACAAACTAAAAGGTGGTCAAATGAATACAATTTAAAAATTGGATTTTTATTTATTTGGCATAAAAATGCGAAGTTAGCCCCCGAATTTAATTTTTTGGATTATGTCCAAAACAAGGATGGTAAAAAATTAAAGGGTGGGTCATTTGTGGTCAAACGAATGCAGTTTGAATTTTTGATTTTCCTCATTTTCGGGGGCTATCTTCGCATAGCTAGATAATTGCTTGTTTAAGACAATTTATGAATAGATATCCAACAAATAGATGGTTCTGAGAATATGACATTTTATAAAAGGACAAAAGAGCCCAGAGCCATAAATATGGTAAAGGCAATTTAAAGAAGCAAAAGAACGTTTTACAATAATATAAAATGAGATGGCTATTTTTTGAGAAGTCAAGTTACTATAGGGTATGAAGAAAGGTGTTTAAAGTGAAGAGTTGCTTTAAATTATATCTATTTGTCAGTGAAAGATGCATTTTATAGGCGATCGCAACGCTCGAATAAGCCATCGAGGGGAGAAGACCGGTTCAAAGTTCTGACCCTTCCCTCTCCTCTTTTCAGTTGCATAGAAATGTACTGCGTTATTTTCCCCTTTCTTAATATTTTTCGTATTTAATTGCCACAAATATTTTTAAAATTTCCATGACGCTTTCTTTTAGAACTATGTTTAATGTAGTTTTTAGTTCCATACAGTTTCCAAACTTAAAAGATTTTAATCTATTTGAAAATCAAGACAAAAGCTAACGTATTTTTCTATGATTCCTTTTTCTATGACTCTCCACACGCCAAAGGTGAAAGCATGCCAAGTGTTGCCATAGGTATACCTATGGCATGAATGGGCTACAAATGGAGTAAAGAAGAACTCTTTATAAAGAGTTCTTCTTTACTCCATTTGTAGCCCATTTCGTTCGCCAATTGCTCTATCCAGGGAAGGGTAAAAGAGTGGTAATTATTTTAGTTTTCTAAATACTTCTTTTATTTTTTTATGCTGACCCTCTTTTTTGTGTGTTTTGGTTTTTTTAAAAGTATATTTTTTAATTTTAATATATTAAAAGTTGTCATATGAAGAAAAAAAAGTTTTCTATTTGGATAGTAGCTCGAAGTTTTTAAAAACAGTAGCTTTTTTTAAAGTTACCAATTCTATTTTACTTAATTGTAGCGAATGTCAAAGTTTCAGAAAAGGGGACGCATATTATACCTCCCTCAATCAAATTTCAGAGGAAAATAAAGTTTTCTATTTGGAAAATAAGTTTAAGGTTGAAGAAAGAGTTAAATAGTAATTTTACTTATAACTTTATTTTGCGAATGTCTGAATTTCAGAAAGGGATAAATAAAATTTTTGCTCCCTCATTTTAATTTGAGAGGAAAATAACGTTTTCTATTCGGAAAATAGCTTTCAAGTTGAAAGAAATCGTTTTTTTTTTTTCCTTTTAAAATTGCCAATTTTACTTGACTTTGTCTTGGCAAATGTCAAAATATCAGAAGGGGCGAAACACATTATTAACACACTTAAATTTTAGAAGAATATAAAGCTTTGCATTTGAAAATAGCTTTAAAATTGAAAAATATTTTTTTTAAAATTACCAATTTCACTTGACCTCATTTCTGTGTCTAAATTTCAAGAGAGGCGAAACACATTGTTTGCCCCCTCACTTAAAATTTTAGAGGGGATGGTTGTCCCCTTTACCCTCCGGTTGTCATGCTACTGGGTCTGACTAGATAGTGGATGAAACAACTACGTCAGTCAGAAGTACAATATACAGAATGTGTTAACAATCAACTTCATGCAGTTATAGCCTTTTCCCCTCTCTGCGAAGCTTTTTTGTTATTTTGAGGGAGGAAAATAATTCTTGAAAAAAGTCTTTTCACTGTTTTTTACTCTTCCCTTTATGCTAAAGTAGATATGCAATTACAAAAAAAAAAAAAAAAAAAAAAAAAAAAAAAATTTTGCAATTCCATCTTCACACAATGTCTTTCCGACTTAAAAAAAAAGAGAAATTTAATTCTGAAAGAACGAGATGTGGTCCCTTCATCTAGGGCCCCAACTACCTTGGCGTAGTTACATCCCTAAGTGTGTCCTTTTGCTTAAGTTATGCTTACGAGGCGATGTGTAAGCAAGCTTTAATATTACAGAAAATTTCATTAATGTGATTTTTGATGAAATTTCCACAAACTTTTACCAGTCATAAGAGTTTTCTGTAATTTATAAATTTTAATAGGTCATCTGCTTAAAACAAATTAGGAAAATTAATATCATAATATAAATAAAGTATAAGGTTTGCTATGTTTTGAGTGTTATCTTTCAACCTTCATTTGGCTATAATCGTGTAAAATATCGCCGGGTATTGTTTTTTGGGTAGCATACTTGTGACCGAATTCATTTGTTGAAAGATGAATTGAAGGTACGAGTAATTGTAAACATTACAAGTTTAATAATAATAAATGGCCCTCTTTTCTAAGCTTAGGCGTAAAAATCAATCGGAAGTAGTAACACTGAACTTGTACGAAAATGTTTAACCCGTAGCGCCATCTGGGCCCAGCTTTACATGGTCAATTATCCATAAAAGCAATCGTAATCGAAAATGAGTTGATTTTTATTTTATTTTGAGAAACTCTACTGTTTCAACGGAATCCACTGAAAAAGTTGAAACGTTACTTGTGTTCAGGTTTAGTAATATGTACAATTCAATTTATTCGCACAATAACGAATTAAAATTGAGAAAGCGAGTACAACTGAACCGTTGTCAACATCTGCACTATGTCAACCTTCATATCAATAAATAAACAAACAAATATAAGCCGTCATGTGCACTGTTTATGTATGTATTATACAATAAATTAACTATAATTTATCAAAATTCTATGTAAACTTGTTTACCTCCTATTTGAAATTGACATAAAACTTTCATGACAGGAAACAATTTCCTTAAAAAATATTACGAGGATGAAAACTTGATACGAAATATTTGATAAGAAGAGATAATCAATGAAATTTAATTGTTAAATAATATCAAATGGCAAAAGTTTTAATCAGATTTTAATAGACAATCATGGACGAAAAAGCTACTGAAATTCCCATTATACTGAATCGTTGTAAATCTGTTGAAGACAATATTTTAAAATACGACTATGGTCCTATCCATTGCGCTCGTTATGAAGCTCATCAAAAGCATTGTAGCCTAGAAAAGATTTTTCATCGTAAACTTCCTAATCAAAACATTGTATCGCGTCTAATCAAACGAGAAACCACATTTGTAAGACCAAATGTTAGTCCTCATTACGCTGTTCGATATTTACATCAGAACCTAGTTCCTAACTTTACCGTTGTTGACATCGAAAAGCCGCCTTGCTTCCTCAGAAAATTTTCTCCCGATGGGCAGCATTTTGTTGCTTTTTCGTCTGATCAAACATCCATAGAAATCTATAAATACAAAGGATGCTCAGCTGGTGAAAGTCTACTTACAAACTTTTCTGGAGAACTAACGAACATTAACGATCCGCTATATCGAACTGTGCGTACTAAAATTTTTGAGCAGTTTTTTCAATTAAAACACATTGTGAACGTAGCTTTGAATGATGAGCAATTAAATCGGGAATGTAGTTTATTTACGGATGATGGGAACTACATAATTGTAGGCTCTGCTGCTTATATAAATGATGATTCAACTCCACCGTTCTTTGAAATTTATCAAAACAATGAGTCAGTTACACCCAATCCAAGATCATATGTCGAAAACTACACTTTGCATTTAATTGACATGAAAAATGGAATTCTGAGAGACAAACGTGCTTTCAAAACGGATAAAATATATTTATCACATAACCAAGGTGTTTATTTGTATCAAGATTTTCTGTGTGTGTTATCAGTTCAACACCAAACTATTCATGTTTTTCAAGTAACAAAGGAAGGTTATTTTATCAATGTTAGAACTATTGGTAGGTTCTGCTATGATGATGATGAGTTTTACATGTCAAACATGAGGTACACTCAAACTCCCCCTACTTTGTGTCGACCGTATCGAGAGACGACTATCAATGCCTTGAAACATAGAGTGTTAGTCTTTTTATATAGAAGAGCTGTTCATCTCTCTCAAACTACTAAAACTTCTAAACCGTTGCTTCATTTTTATCACAATTTTCAACATTTTTTACTTTTGAGAATGTGGAAAATGCAACTTTTAGATAAAAATCACTTATTAATTAAATATGCGAGTGAAGATGTTACTACACTACGGTTAATGGATCCAAACTCTCAACCATCTTTTTTTGTTGTTTACAACATGATAACAACCGAGGTGTTAGCTGTTTATGAAAATACATCAGATCAACTCTTGTCTATATTTGAAAATTTTTGTGACTTTTTCCGAAATGCAGCGTTGCATGCTCCTACATTATTATCTTGTTCTCCATCTAATACTATTTATGCTAGAATATTGCAGCATAGATTTTTACAGACCATTATCAATGCCAAATATGGAGGGCAAACTGAAGCCGTTAAAAGACTTCTTGCTCAACTACCTATTAGTTCTCAGTCATACAGTGTAAGTCCATATTTGGACTTATCTTTGTTTAGTTATGATGATAAATGGGTCTCTGTTATGGAAAGACCAAAGGCAAGTGGCGATCAGCCGATACGTTTTTATGCGAGAGACTCGGGACTGCTCCGTTATAAAATATACGCTGGCGTCCATGGAAAAAACCATCCTGTTTCTGCACGCAGACTAGTAGCTTTTACTTTTCATCCCTATGACCCTTTCGCTATAAGTGTTCAGCGAACAAATTCTGATTATGTTGTAAATTTTCACGTTAGACATGTTAATACTTGATATAAGGTGCAAGTCTTCCTTAAATTATGAAAATTTAGCCATTTTCTTGAAATATCGAGATAGGTTCTTGGATTGTTCAAAAGATTTCAATGATGCTGGCATCTTTTTGAGAGAAAAACCATAGTGTTTCTGTTTTCAGATTAATTACCTTTATTTTGCATTGTTACGACCATTTTATTATCTATGTTAAGGTGAATGGCCGAAATCAAGAGAATGTCCACAATCGCATAGTCGCTTTGGTGAATGTCCAAAATTTTTCTTATATCCAATGTTATAATTTATTCATTGATATTATTATATTTATTCAATATTTTAATAGTGAGGATAGATTAGGAGAAACATCAGTGTTAGGAGTATCGGTTAAATGCATACTGGCCAGTGGCACTTAACTAAACCTAGTATATATTTCGGACATTTACCAAAGCGACTATGTGATTGTCAACATTCACCGGTGTAGGTCAACAACCACCAATTTCAGTCATTCACAGTAACATATATAAAGTATTTGTTGAAGTCTTCCTGTAATGTCATACTCCTACAAGAATGTCACAACCATAGACGGCAATATTTATACATTCTTTATAAGTATCCATTGTAAAACTTATGAATTTTAACTTGCATTTAGTTACTTTTAAAATTCAGTACGTTTGCTTCGGATTTTTGTTACATATTTTTAGAAAAAAAAGTACTAGTATTAGTAATGAAATTGTTGGAAAAAAAGTCACCTTTTTAGTTATTTTTTTAAAAATTTCCTCAAAACAAGTTTTTTAGAATAATTTTTTTGGAGTTTATAAATTTAATGTTTTTAAGAATAAAAAAAATTACAGAAATAGCTAATTTAATAAAAAAACGGTCTAGATGTATCAATTTCCTTTTTTAAAAGAAAATGCATTGACAGAAATTTTCCAATGTTCTTGAGCTAATGCATTTTCAACATTATTATTTTCTTTTTTTGATAAGTGTTTTTATTACGCGCTAACCAACCTCCAACTCTAATAATATATCCTTTCTTATCTTTAATATTTTAGCTTAAGTTCTATCCTAGTTTCTCCTTTACACTGTTTTGCAAAAATATTAAATACTAAGGAATTTTTAACAAAGGTAAATTTTGATTATTGAAGTAATATTCAATTGTTTGTGTTTTAATTATTATTCTTGCTACGTTATTTGATAAAAATTATATTACTTTGAACTTTAAATTTTTTCAAAGTGTATTTAAAATTTTTTGTTTAGTATTTACCAATTTCTTTTGAAACTATGTATTTTTTATTCATTAACTTTTTATGTACTTATACAAAATCACATCTGATTTTGTTAACATTTTAAAAATTACTGCAGTTTATCATGTGTTTGCGTGCAAAATGTTTTTTACAAAATTTTAGACTTAACACCAGTTTTTGTAATAGCTTGGTATGAATTTATGATTCTCTTATAGGAATCTAATGTTCATACTTAACAATATTATTTATAATTTTGCCTTTACCTCTGATTTGCTAAACAAATAGAAAAAGAACCTAGCATTCTTAAATCAGTTTTTAACTTAATATAATTTCATAATTTATAAGAAGTTTATGTCATGCATTCTATAAACATTCAATGTTTTTTTCCCTCTATTTTAAAATTATTTTTAAGGGTATGTTATTGATATAAATTATTATTATTGTAACTAAATGTTATTCTAATTATGGTAACTTGTAATACTGATTCAAAATAATATTATCGAGGCAATAAATTGTTGGATTATTATCAAAATATGTGTAATATTTAATAGAATTAATGAACATATGATTTCACTAAAATTAGCTTTATTTGCATTTGAAAAAAATTTTCTTTTTTTGAAACTATAACATTTAGGATATTTAAAATCAAAGTATTCATTTTAAAAACATACTTTAAAATGTATTTTAAGATACGAAGAAAATTATTTCCCTTAATTCTGCTGTCTGATCAGATTGTCAATTTATACTTTTTACTAATGGTCTTCTTTTTTCTGCTAGAAAAAGAAATATTTTATTATAAAACATCACTTTTCTTTTGTTGTTAAATATAAAATTTTACTGGATACAATTGATCATCCTTTGATGTCAAAGAAGTAGAATGCATCATTTATGTATTGCTGCAACAATAACCTGTAATTTTTATTTTAACTCAAGTACATTCTCTCCATTTGTAGAGATAATTTTGTTTTCTTACTTAATCATATTTTATAAATTTTAATAATCAAGTGATGGTCTATATATCAATATTTTTTGTACTTCTTTCCTGGTTTAACTCCTGTTTTTTTTCTCCAACAACTCGAGAATGGTTATCATCTTGTTTCTAATACAATCTCAAGGTGGAGAGCCACCCACAGAACTTTGCTTCGATGACTATTGTTGTAATGAGGTTTAACAGTTCGAATTAATATGTATTTTTATTTATTGTGATACAATAAAGTTGTATCTTTTGAAAGTAAATCCTTTAGTTTTGTTTGCTATTTATTCTATTTTATCATTTCCACAATATTAAACATTGTAATATTTTTATTATTTTAGTTTAAGTAATAGATTAGTCCAAAAAATCTCACTTAGAAATATTGTCTACCAAGCTCTTCAATTATATTTGTATAAAAATTAAACTCTATTATATTTATACAAAAATTAAACTATTAGTAATAATTCACAATCAAGAAGTTCTCATCACTCTAAAAAATTGCTTTTGTCATAGTAAACACGCTTAAAATAATTTTTCCTAAAAAAAAAAAAAAATTAAGGCTATAACAATTAAGGCAGACATAAAAGAGGAACACCCAGAATAAGAGAATTTTTCCCTTACGGTTAGTTAATTTTTTTTAAAATTTAAAATATGAGTTATATGCTGGTGTATTAACAATAAAAAATGTTACTGCAACCAAATGCAATTGTAATTTAGAAACACCCACTTGCAGTTTTTTCAATTATTTTTTTTATTTTTTATTTAAAGAAATCCAAATCAGAAACTTGGCATAAGAACTATTCCCAGTTATTATAATGCTTAAGAGAAATTGATCTTTACCGAACGTATTAGTTTAAAAAAATATTAAACACACAAATTTATGATCTTTTTTGTTTCCTGAAAAAGCTATATCTATTTTTCAATGAAAGTCCAAAGAATAATTAAAAGGAGTGTTTTCTACTTTTTGAGTATATGTCAGTAAAGAATTTGCGGATTCTACTTAAAGCTTACATTTTTAAGCATCTCCGTTGACTTAAATAAGTATAAGTAATTTTCAAATAAATAAATATAAGTAATTTTCTTAAATATTTCTTTAACTTAGCCAAATAAAATAAATAGTAAAGGATAATACTTTTAAAAACATTGGAAAGATAATATTTTTTTTATTGCAATGAATTAGAAATTTTTAAATATTGCTCTCTTAAAAATTTAGTGGGCATGTGGGCAATGCTTATTTTGCTTAAATAACACACATAGTTACAAAGAATACTATCATAAAAATTAAGTTATTAAAAGCGCTTTAAATTTTTAAAATGTTTTTTCTTTTAGGAATCAGCAGCAATAAGTCAGTAGCAAGGTATTTTTTTTAATTCTAAGATTATATAACTGATAACTTTACAATTTAAAAGTGGCATGTTAACTCTTACAACTTTGTAAAAAGAGGCAACATAAAGCAAATTACATTTATTAAATAGTAAAAGCATTTTACAAAGTACACAATTCACTATTTTTATGCACAAACTTTTTTCAGATAATATTTTTACTAAAGCAGAATAATAATATTGTATAAGACTAAGTATGACTTTATGCTCACATTTTCTTGCATAGCAATCATACTTTAGCATCAATAATAGAAAATGCTGTTCTAATATGTTTACAGTACTTTGGCATACAATAAAAGAAATTCATGATTCAACAGACACGATTATTTCAGTTCACGAGCATTGAACATGCACATTCAAACAAACATTCTTTCTTTAAGACTGAACAAAATAATGACTTGAAAACACTATAGTTTCATGTATATTGGTATCATGTCTAGTTCAAAACACTTCATCCAAACACCACCAAAATTCTTGAATAAATGTTTACTTCTAATTAAACACTATCGATAGAAGTATATTAACAGTGGACAAATTGTGAATCCAAACAATGCAGATGAATTTTCAATTCACGCAGTCAAATCCCTGCTCAAAAAACCAGCATACTATTTTCACATCTTCAGAAATAGTTCATGCTAATCAACTCGGCTAGGTTGTGTAAATCACTTTCAGTGCAAAGTTTCTGTGTTATATTTAAATTATTTTGCTTATTTATTTATTTAACAGCATTTATTAGAAGTCTTATAATTGAAAATTCAAAATAATTATCAAATAGCAAATGAATAATAATAATAAAAAACAATAATAATAAAAAATAATAATAATAAAAAAAAAGAAAATATCAAGAGTACACAAATAAACATAAAATTTAATATTTGGAAAAAAAATTATAATTCTCTTAATTGGGTATAGATTATAAAGAAAATAATTCAATAAACAAAAAGACATTATGAATGTCAGCTTGTTTGCTTCGTGTTGCGTATCCGATTCAGATGACAATTGTCCCTGTTCTCTCTGGAGGAAGTACCTGGAGTACGCCTATCATCTTCATCATCACTAGTATATGTTGTTCCCATTGAAACCGCTCCCCGTGTACTCGTTGCTTGCATTAAATCCATATCTGGACCAGTTCTGTTTTCATAAAGAAGTATGTTCAGGGTTTCTTCATATATTCTTGCCTCCGGAAATTCAACCTGCAAATTATGAAAAATTTATAATTCCAACAAAGGAACTCGTTAACGATGTGTAGTAATATATGATAGAATTATTAATAGAAGTAATTACAAGAATTAAGTAATATATGATAGCATGATGGAGATCTTAGAACTTGTAATATAATCAATACTTATGAGCAAGGATAGAAATCAAGATAATTTATTAATTGGTTCAAAGGATCAATAACTAAAAAAAAAAACATTGGCCCTTTCACAATTTATGTCTTAAGAGTAACTTTCATTTCCAATTAAGACATTATATTTTATAACATACATAACACCATAGCTGCCAACAGACCAGAATTTTTCTGATTTGTTCCTAATTTTTAAATCAAATCTGATATTTTTATAAAAAATCCGAATTTTCGTAAAATTGCAGTATTTTTGCTTTTAAACCAATCCCTTGTTCTGATCGCCGCAATTGCGCTTCCTGTGATCATTGTGCAAAAGTAATTTTTAGTAGCTTTTTATTGGAAAATACTATTCCAATAGCTGTTGCTGAGCAATTCACTAAATTGAATCTTAAACCACTATTATTATTTTTTAAAAAATGTATTGTAGTAAATAAACAAGTGGGCGACCTTTGTGCTAAAATACAAAACTAAGGCAAGCAACATCTCAGTGCAACAGAAAGGATTTCTGTTGCACTGATGAAGGTTGCCCTTTGAGCATCCGAAACAGCTGTCTGTATTTTATAAATATTTTTGTGCTCTTTAACGTTGTTTGCCTAAGTTTATGTATTGTAGTATTTAAACATTTGCATCAGAAATATTTGTTTATGATGTAGTTTAATATTTACCTGCGTTTTATAATTTGGAGAAGAATAATTATAAATTAATAGGCAATGGTTGAACTATTATACTAGTATTCCTAATTAGAAAATATTAATATGATAAATTTCCTACTAAAGACAGTATTTAAAAATTTTTTTTTACTAATTTACATAAGGTATTTAAATATATGTCTATTAATGTTATTATTTAAAGGTTAAATTTTTGTCTTACTCTCGTAATTGGTGCGTTTAATAAAATGTTCCGAATTTTTGATCCCTAAGGTTGGTAGCTATGTAACACTTATACAAAACAAAATTTAACTTCGGAAAGAATTCTTGGAATTCGTAAATACAGTACAGAACCCGTTAGACAGAAACGAAATTTGATAAATTTTCCCGCCATTTTTTAAACAAAAATTTTTTTTCCTCATAAGATTTTAGGATTTTTCTTTCTTTTTTGAAAGATGTTCACCTTACCATCATTTTGGAAATAATCATTAGTGTATTACTTCATCGTTTTTTCTTCTTTTTAAGATTATCCCCCAATTATTTTTTTTTAGTTGGGTTTAACAATAAAAAAACAGCTTTTTGTAGCGATTCAGAAAACCGGAAAAATCAGTTATCCGGAATAGCGATGGTCCCAATTGTTCCGGATAATCGGCTCCCTACTGTATAATTAATACTTTTGTGCAAGGTTAGAAATCAAGAAAATTTAATCATGGAACAAATAATTAAAAAAGAATCTTTCATCCTTTCACATTATCTTATTTCATATACTAAGAGCAATTTTCATTTCCATTTAAGACTTTTTATTTAATTTCATTTTCTATGAAAAAAAAACAAAAAAAAACTTAATTATGTAACATAAATTTCATATACATTTTGATACGCTAGAAAGAAAATCCAGTTCAGAATTTTGTAACTCTTTATACTATTAATAATAAAAACCTTACAGAGAAAATAATTGAAAGATATAACAAACCTTAGTATGTTTTTTGTCTGTAGCATAGACAATTGAAGTACAACAGACTTCAGCAACTTTTCTCCCATGTCCATAAAAAGACCAGCAACAGATCTCATTACTTCCAATGACATCTTTAATGAATAAAACTCTTCCACTAAATCTCAAAGATAACTTGTCAAACAATTCTACATTCTTCATTAAATTATCATCAGAGGTGCTGAAAAGAATTTATAAAAAAGATATCAGGGAGGGGGAAAAAAAGTATAATTTTAATGTAGATAATGTAGAAACTTGCATGTGATTTTAAAATACAAAAATATTTGTATAAAGAGCGTTTTTTTTGGAAAAAAAAACTGCTTTTAACTTTTCAACTGTCACACCCAGAATAATATTGGGCACGGCACTGGTGTTCCAAAATGTCACGCCAATATAATACTTGGGGTAATTTTTTTAGTGCCTTGTATTGTTACCAAACATATGTTGTATCCAAATATAGATCGGGAGAAGCTTATTTCGGCCTTATCTTTGTCAAACCCGAATCTATCTGAGGAAAAGTTAATTTAGAACAATAGCAGAATTTATTGAAGGTTTCAGAGGATAGAGGTTTATATTTAAAGCGCACAGCATTTTATTTGTTGCAAAATAGAGTCCAGTTCTTTGAAATGTTACATAGATTATTATTTTTTTTTGAAAATAATTAAATTACTGAGTGGCAGCCGCCTCAAGCAAATATACAGCGGCTGCATAAACTTGCATGTTTCAAAATATCCATTTTTAACTACTAAGTATATTTTATTTTGTATTAAACATTTGATTTTTCCAATAAAAAAAATGGCAATTTAAGTAGCCAAATCATTAAAATAACTTGACAGTTAAGAGGTTAAACTGTTTGAGCTATTTTGTGTTTACACAACAGATATGTGACAAATTAATGAGACAGAACATGTGACATGTCTATAGGGCAAATTAATGAACATGACTACTGATAAGTCAAGGAAGTACTGCCCATTAAAAACATTAACATACATATAGAATAATTTTAAACTCTTGCATAGTAATAAAATTTCAAAAAAGTATAACTTTCTGTTTTAGCAATTTTATTAGAAAGAAAAATGAGATTTATACTTTAAGGGAGTAAAACAAAATTTTTAAATAAAACTTCTTTAAGGATACCAAACCGGTACTCTTCATTTCCTATCTGTGAGAAAATCAACATCATATTCAATATTTAAGCACAATAGAAAATTCTTCTGCTTTTCATAACCTAAGAGCGATTTCCCAGTTTGAACTGAACTAATCAAAAATTAAAAAAACATTTTCCATTTCAGATCTGATTAGTAAATTATCGAGCAATTATATTAGATGTTTTGGCTTTCAACTGTTATTCTAAATTATGGTTTTCTACAAAATTATGGGTTCAATATTCAAAATGTTAATTTTAAATGTATGTTTTTATTTGAGTGCAAAAGGTACCGTAGATGAAAAAGGTATTGTCTATAAAAGAAATCCTACAAAAAATGGGGGATATTTTGATACACTTTTAAAATGATCAAAACAGAAAAATTTGTAATGCATTCGTTGTCTAAAAACACATTAATTTTGAAATTTTGGATACACACAGTATACATCAGTTCATGTATTTTTCCTAACCCTGAAGGGTTTATACTTCAAATAAATTATGCAATGTGTATGCATAATACAGAAATGTTTTTTTTTTTTTTTTTTTAAATCATGTGCTTTTATTTTTTTTGTATTTAGTTCATTTACTGAAATACAATTTACTGATCACTGAAATATGCATTTTTCCATGTAATTTTGTATAAAAAAATACACACATAAATCTATAAAACAAAAAATTAATAATTTGAAAGAGCAAGTAGGTTTAATAATTGCAAAGAAAATTGACAGGAAATGATAAGATGTGAAAAAATCTATTTGGTGGGTATAAAGACAGTTTGTTTTTTTATTTATTTTTAAGTAGCTCCAATCTGAAGAATTCGGGGTTTTCTAGGCTCAGCTTACCTTGGCTAAAGTACTGTCACACACGCATATGTATATTATACAGTTAGCATTTAAATCAGTAGTTCAAACAGAACATTACATAAAACTTTCTTTATGTAGAATAAATAAGTCATAGGCACTATCAACTACAAATAACATGATAGTATTATGAAGTACTATAGTATTATTATGCCCATTTTTAAATTATACAGATGTTTCTTAATGGTAGAAAATTCATAACATGTCATTACAGCAGGAAAAAATATTCCTTAACAATACAAAATCAACGAAACACTGGTTAATTTCTGTTTTAAACCCTAATTGGACTGTGTTTGGTTTAGTATGAATAATAATATTCATACTATAATAAGAAAGTGAAATTTTTTTTTCTTCTCCAAATCTTTAATTTATTTTTACTGAATATTGACTATGAGCTTTCAATCATATCAGTAAAAATACATCACAAATGCAAATGATTTTGGAAAACTTACTTTGTATAAGAATATTTATTATTATGTCGATTAATCAGCAATTTCACAACAGGCTGAAAAAAAAATGATGACAGAAGTTAATTATATATATATATATTAATAGTTGGTAAAAGAAAACATTTAAGGTAAAATTTTTTAATTAAAAAAAATGAAAACAATGGTACAATGAAAATAAGTAAAAATTTCAAATTAGATTTATACAAATACAGTGGTACCTCGAGATACGAGTGCCCTAACATACGAGTTATTTGAGATACGAGCTGTCGAGCGAGCGAAGTTTTGTTTTGAGATACGAGTGACATTTGAGATACGAGGAACGGCCAGGCAAGTCCTTCTCATCCTCGACAATGCTCCTGCTCACCCGCCGAACCTCGAACATGACATCCTCGAAGAGTTCAAGTTTATAAAGGTTCTCTATCTACCACCACTCCTATCCTGCAGCCCATGGATCAGCAGGTGATTTCTAATTTTAAAAAGCTGTACACTAAGCACCTGTTCCGGCGCTGCTTTGAGGTGACAGAAAACAGAAACCTCACCCTTCGAGAGTACTGGGAGGACAACTTTAACATCGTGATATGCCTCAGAATTATTGATCAGGCCTGGCTGAGCGTTGCAACGAGGACCTTGACCTCTGCATGGAAGAAGCTGTGGCCAGAGTGAGTCTGTAGCCTAAAATTGTGCTGTGACCTGAGTCTATAGCTTCGAAGGATTCGAACCCAAAGTGCCAGTGGAGGAGGATATTGGGTCTCTGGGAAAATCCATGGACCTGGTGATGGGTGAGAGAGACGTGAACGAGCTCATCGAGGAGTACTCTCAGGAACTGACGACAGAGGAATTACAAGAGTTACCGTCGCAGCAGCATTCGGGGGTTCTGCAAGAAATTGGTTTCGAGGAAGAGCCAGAGGTGGAGGAGGTTATCTCTACAAGTGAGATAAAAGTGTTCTTGGGAATGTGGGCAAGAATTTCACAGTTCGTGCAAGGAAACATCCCGAAAAAGTTGCATCTGGTCGTGCATCGGAACTATTTCATAACACTCGCCTAACTCATTTCTGCAGCATTCTGAGAAGGAGGAAGAAACAAACCTCCTTGGACAGTTTTTTTTTAATCCAGCTAAAAAAGCAAAGACCGGTGAAGAGAAAAGCAGTGACTAAAATTAAGCATACAGTAGCATTTAAGATGTGTACAACTTGCATTTAAGTGATCAAAATACAAATATGTATGCACACTTTATAAAACCAGTTTTTTTTTTTTTTTTTTTTGCTTTACATTTTCTTTTATTATGTTTTTATACAATATTTGTCATTTATAAATACATTTTTCTTATTCAAAAACACGTAACAAAAACAATTGCGGGTAGCATTTTTGGGGCTGGAACAGATTAATGGCATTTCAATTCATTTCAATGGGGAAAATTGCTTTGAGATACGAGCAAATTGACATACGAGCAAGGTTATGGAACGAATTAAACTCGTATCTCGAGGTATCACTGTACAGATAAAATTGTAAATTAATGATATGTTTTAGTAATAATGATTTAACAATAAATAAAGAATAAAATATTTTTTTGCCATTTATCTCAACCTAAGCAAGCGTTAAACATAACAATATTCTAATAAATAATGCAATGTTACATAAAAAGTTATTTAAAATTTGTATTGGGAAAATATTAGAATCATAAATGAAAACATATGCACAAAATTGTTTACACTGATAATTTTTAAAAATAAATAAATGAGCATAATAATAAAAATAAATTTTCGAGTAACATCTCATTCCTTTTTTCAGCACATGATTATAACAGGAATACTGTAACAAGATTAAAATAGAGCAATTACGACATTTTTGATCATATCATATTGAATTTGATCACATTTATTTGTTATATAAATTTGTGCAGAAGAGGAATCAAATATAAACATTTAAAAAATAGATATTTATTCCCAGTTAAAATTAGATAAATTCACATGAGCAATTGAAAAGATTTTGAAATTTGAAAATTGAGAAGACTTTTCGAAAAAATTTCTTAAATTCAATTATATTTAAACTGTATTAAAATAACAAAATTTTAAATTAGAAAGATTTAGAAAAAAATAAATAATATAATTAAAAATATGTACTTTAGTACAAATAAACCTAAATAAAATAAAATCTTTTAATTATGGATAAAATAATAATTTATTAGTATAAGCAGAAGAAATTATAATTAAATCTATCATTATAAAATCATTTTAGACTTTTGACTGTTTTAACCAGGTTTTGAGACTTGTAATGTCAAAAGTAGTATTTGAAGTCAACCATGGATAGAGATAAATAGAAATTAAATACATATAGTAGTTTAAACAAATTGGAATCTTTATTTCAAGATATTTGAAAGGGCTTATTGTTTACTTTAGTTGAAGAATTAATGAGCATCAACTCTTCTTTGGATGAAGTAATAAGTGGAACTCTGCAAATAGGTTCAAGATCCATTTCTCTTTTTCTTAAAGCAGATTCACAACACTCAGAAAGTTCTTGAATCAAATAATATTTCGCTTCAGCTAAGAGTTCTGCTATTTCTCGAGTTGAGTCCGGTAAGGGAACAGAACCGTCACGTAAAAAATTGAGAATAGTACCAAAATGTCTACCACAGCGATCAATTAATATCCAACCTGAATTTGAAAAAAGAAAGCAAAAATATTGTAATGGATAATTTAATAAAAATAACAGACAATCAACTTTAAATGATACATTAAAATAATCTTTGACAATAATAATTGCTAAATTAATAAAGAATATTGAACATTGTTTTTAAATTGAAAATATATTTACAAAGTAATCTATATGTTCTATCTCTCCTCCCCCCCCTTTAGGAAAATTTTTATTCAAATTAAGGAATAATTAGCCTTAAGATAGATATATAACTAAAAAGAAGACTAAGTTTAGCCTAATAATGGATACAAATTGGGGAAATTTCCATACCATGATCTGTGGCAACTTTCGGGCAGTGGTCTGAAAGAAACTTAAAAAAAAAAAAAAAAAAAACATCACAGAAAGGGACCAACTTATAGCCACTCCCGACCAAAGATCTACAAGTTTTTTTTTTATATTTTAAAATTTGCAAGTTTAAAATCTATTTGGCACCATGGTGATTCTAGTCGGTGCAACAAATCATGTTACGGAAATATCCCCTACAAATTCACAACAGTTATAAAAGTAGCACATTATTAATTAAAAAAAAAAAAAAACATTACATACTAAGACTTATGTTTTCATATAAAATCATTTCGTACCAGACCTAAACAATTATTAATAAAAACATATTTCAACATGTTTTTTGAAAAATATAATAATGAAAGATACCTTCAGAATCAGTTAAAACTTCCATGCGACCACTAAACATAGCTCTAAGCATGCTATCATTTTTGGTTAATGTTCCTATAGTTGTATAATGCAAAGATCCACCAACGTTTAATTTCACATACTGACTTGGAGCTCCTTTAATAACAGTTCTGTGGTCCCCAGACATAACAGGATTCCGTTTTGGAACCAGGGTGACTGTTATTGTTAAGGATGGTCCCTATAAGAAATGTCAACTATATAGCTCATACTTAAATTTGTCATTTCAAATAATAGATACTTTATATATCTCATTTTTCATTGGTTTCCAATTGGAAACCCGCAGTGTCTTTTTTTTTTTTTTTGCAGACCCATATCAATCAAAATGTAATAATAAAAAATTTAATTTTAGCTTTACAACTGCAAATAACTTTCATTTCTATCAAATTTATAAAATTAAGTACCACTATACTTCCTTATTTAAAATCTTAAAAGAAGCAAACAATTTAAATTTCTTTAGAAATTCATTAAATTTATTTTTCTTATAAACTAGACTGCAACTTAAAACTGTTTAAAAATTTTTTTTAATAAGGTATTTCTTTTAAAAAGCTCCCACCCTGAAAGAAACTTGTTATACCTATGCTGAAGTGCATAGATACAGTTTTAAATTTATCAAAAATCATAGCAGAAGTTTCCAAACAGATTTTCTTTATTCTATCTCATATGTCAACAGAGCTAGAAGTGAACACCTGTTTTTTAAAAGACAGGCCCCAATTCTCTCACTGAGCATTTTGGTGAGTTTCTGGGTCTTTCTTCACAAATAGACTATTTTGAGATAGTGAAAGGTTTTAACTAAACATTTGTACTGTTTCTACCCAAATTATGCCATCAATCTGACACCTTCTGAATCACCATTAGTGAGGGAATATTAAGAATTATACTTTTTGTCAATTATAAAAATCCCAATTAAAGATCAAAAGTTAATTTAATACATAGAAACAATACTATAAGTGTTAATAAGATAAATGTTGGACAAGAAAAGTATAGGTATTTCAGTGAAAAATAATGTATTTGTAGGTGGATGAAATAAGATGTTAAAAATTAATAAAATTTTTTTTTGTTGAGATAATTAAATAAAGACATCTTCAAAATATATACTGAACAAGTAGCTTATTAATTTTTCTATAGAAAAAACGGCAATATCTATTTACATTATTTTAGATATTTGCTGAGAATTACTATTCTTGTCCTTTAATTTATAAATATTTGATTTTATATAAATTTTAAATATTTGCATTACTTGCTCTCAAACTAAATTGCTTTAATCTGGACACTTTTTAAAGATGCAATATAACTAGTAAAAATAACTATTTTTTATTAAATTCAATGATGCATAACATGATTAAGATGACACCAATTATGATAAAAAGTCAAAATCTCCTCCAAAGAATCTAGAATGCATTGCAGCTTATCATAATACTGTGCTTTCAATTGCAATTCTTGGACACTTAAAAGTTGAAAACTTCTGTTCTAAATATTAATATATATATGTTTGAAATCATAGGTGGTCTGCTGTTCTAGAATATATTTTGGATCACCAGAAAGTAATACTCAGTAATCTGTAGAAAAATACGTTATTGGCAAGCAAATGTGAAATGTAGATGAGTTGGATACATTTAAACATGATTTCAAACAATAATTTAAAACATGTATTTGAACTTTAAATTCCACTATATATTGAATTGAATACCATATGGACCATTTAATATCCAAATATAAATAAGTTGCTTTAAAGTTTTGAAAATAAATATAAAAAATTTAAATGTAAACAAAGGTGTCAATGGCTATTTTTATTTTTAAAACTGTCTTTATAAAAGATAACTTCCTGTTATTTTAATACGGACCTGGTAGGTTTTGATCGCTGTGATTGATGATGTGGGGAGCTTCTTGAATCGGACTCTAATCGATGATATTTCTGCATGCTTATGAATAAAATTAAAACTAGCTTCATTTAAAATAAGAATTATTCATTCAACTCATAATTTGGTAATCGATAATAAAATACTGCCGATATTCTCAAAATGAACCTAATTTCTAAAATATATTTATACATTATTCCCAAAATATACAATTAGAAACATTATAATTCATTAATATATAAGTACTTATCTATATTATCTACCTTAGTTGGAATTTTTGAGGTAAAATTTAGTTCTATTTTGCATGGATGTTTCTCATTAAGATGTCAGGCTCACATCATTAAGTGGAACTATACACAACAATGAAGGATTAAATGTCTCACTGTTTTTCTTTACATCAGTTTAACTTTTAAACTGGTACACTACAAAGATTGACCATAATTATATGGGATTTCCCTTTTAATAATGGAAAACAGAAAATGGAGCTCCATTTCCATTATTTCATATTTATTTCGGAACTACTTCTTCAGAAAACGATTAATCGAAAAAACAAATTATTTTATAGAAGACAAGTATTGAGTAACATTTATTAAAGCGGGTGGGTGGTAAGCATGAGGACCATTCTCACTGTATTCAATTCATATCGTTCATACGTAAATGAAAGAAGCGTCATTTCCACTACATCCGATTCGCACATATAGACAAATGCGCTTGCGATTTGCCAATACGGTAGCATGTTGAGAAATATTTAATTAGTGGATTTACTGCGGGTTCTCATTCTCCTTCAATGGAGGTGTATGAATCACATGCTGTGAAAATAGCCTTACTGCAACCATTTTCACTACACTTGTTGTTGTTTTCGTATGCCTGTTACGGCAGAGAGGTGCGATTGTTCTTGTTTTCCAGTGGCGCCATCTATGGATAGGAATCCAAGTTCTGCCACACCCATACGTCACGCTCATTTATAGGATGGACCCATTCATACAACCACAGAATGTAATTTTGACCTGAATCAGAGAACGATCAATCTCCAATTCAGTACCCCCAGAGGATTGATTTGTTATGGGAACATGCAGTACTTTGCGACTCGACAGATTTAACGTGCATCAGTCACCCTTTTACTACACGGGGAGTCTTCGACCGTCGGGGTTCGAACCCACGAACTCTCGGACATGGGCCCAGTTCCCTACCGACCAGGTTATCCCAGCCCTTCACTACACTTGTCTACTGCATTAACATGCACAAGTGTTTAGATACTACGGAAGGAATTTTTTGCTCATATAAATCAAGTGTGCCTGCGTTTGCAATGCATGCATTGATTCAATAAGAATCTGCGTTCCAAAAAAATTTAAAAAATTGTGGAAAATTTTCTAAGAAAACATTTAAAAACTCACCTCGTTGCAAGTCGAGAAAAAAAATTATTGCTGTCAGAGAATCGCCGATCGAAATGGGCTACAGGTTTGAGTAGAACAGAATTCTTTACTTATGGCAACACTGGTGTGGAGAATCATAGGAGAAGGCAGTACGTTAGTTTCTGTCTTCATTTTCAAATTTATTAAAAAATGTTTAAGTTGGGAAACTATATGCAACTGAAAACTATATTGAATATAGTTCTAAAAGAAGGCGTCGTGGAAATTAAAAAAAAAATATTTTTGACATTTACTTAGAAATATTTTGAATGTGGAAAATATCTAGAAAGTGGAAAATATCGTAGTACATTCTATACAACAGGGAAGAGGAAGAGAGAGCAGAGGAGAGGGGAAAGACATATAATGGGTCGTTTCCTCAGATGTCGTGTTCAAGCATTGCGATCGAAATCCCTGAGACGGATCTCTCTCTTCGAAGAGTATTAATTCGGAATGATAAAGCAGTTAGTCTTCAAATATTCGTAAATAAATTTTACTACCAGTTTTTTAGTTTCTTAAGATCTCTTGTCAGCTTACTACTTTTCTTTTTGTAGTGCTTTTAAAGTGATCTCATGTTTTTGGTAAAATGTCCATTCATTTACCAGAGAGCTAAAGTTGAATTCAGTGATTTAAAATATAAAATTCAAATCTCCAAAACAATATTAGTAGTTAAATTTACAAATGTAGTTAACTAGAAACTATTTTGGAACTGTAGTAACACTACTTCTCACTACTTTAAAGAGACGAACTTTGCTGGAGAACTTAATTTATTCTTATGCTCAAAATTGCTTTGAATAAAATATTGGCTTACATTAAATGTAAGGGAATAATTAAGAAATTTTTACTCATGTTTACATAAGCCAGTTTGTGAGTCAAAAATGTTTTTTTCGAATTTTTTCGAATAACCTTCATTTTTTAATGCCTTTTTCGACGGCGAATATTTAATTTCAAAAAAGCGAAATTATCAAATACTTGTAATTTTTTAATGCTCTTTTATTTCCTCTAAGAAATTAAGTACACTAAAAATACGTTCCTTTCCTTTGAAATCATCAATGTTTCACGAATGTGCATTCGCATGTAAAAGTGTGACCTTAGTGATCAGTTATCTATTTTTCGCAATGGCTGGTTTAAATATTAGTTACACGTTATTTTAAATACGTAATTTCTGTTAACAATCAACTGTAGCAACAGAATCATTTTCAACGAGTCCACTGACGGACCCGCGAAAATTTGTTCCCGTCAAATTAGTTGCTGTTAAAACTGTTTTTTTTCTAAATTAACTTTAAAAGTAATTGCCTGGAATCTCTACAAACTACTGTTTTATTTTTTTTGTATCGTACTACTTACTACACCAATGTTTAAAAAAATAGCACACTACACAACGAATTACGAAAAAAGTAGCGACTACAGTAGTTTCACTACTTCTAGTGCTTTAATTCCAACCACTGGTCTCATTGTGAGTCGCATAGATAAAGTAAGCTTGAGATAGAATAGTGTAAGCAGTTCATAACAGCATTATCCAAAATATTAAATGAGTTCTTTTTTCACTGCTCGGTTAATTTATTAGGAGCAAAATTTAAATTAGATGAAGGAATTTTAAAAGAATGTTGTAGTTGTTGTAGTTCATTTACGTCGCACTAGAGCTGCGCAATGGACTATTGGCGACGGTCTGGGAAACATCCTTGAGGATGATCCGAAGACATGCCATCACAATTTTGATCCTCTGCTGAGGGGATGGCACCTCCTCTTCGGTAGCCCGACAACCTGCGCGTGAAGTCGAGCACTTTACGGTAGAACAGTTTAACGAGGACCAATACAGCACACCCTCGGCCTCTACGCAGACTGATCCAAGTGGTTAACGACACGCACACTGACCGTAACCAGTGATGCTTGACTTCGGTGATCTGCTGGGAACCGTGTCTTAACGATCAGTCCACTGCGGGACTTAAAAGAATGATTACATTTATAAATTACTGTTTTTTTGTAACATTATATTGTAACTAACAGATAATTTATACAAAGTAAATACATGTTAATTAAGTATGTAATAAAATTTTTTTACAATTTTCTTTAATTATTTACGGGTTAATTAAATTAAGTCACCTAAAAATTATTAGTAAAATATATAAAAACTAGGAGGCTCCGCCCCCTGCTCGCTAACGCTCGCCAACCCCCGAGAATTGCTACGCAATTCTATGTGGTTCACGCCGTGAACCATGGCTCGCTGCGCTCGCTCGCCAATGAACACAATGTTCTAGCACAAAGACATAGTATTTTATCATCAAAGACATAGTATTTTATCATCAAAGACATAGTATTGTACTTATGTAGAAGAATTCTATCAATGTTCTTATTGGCTTTTAAAAAAGTAGATTAGCTATTTAGATTGTACATGGTGAAAAAATCAAAACATTAGCTAAATGAGAAACATATTAGCGAAATAAATTATCAAATATTGCAGTTACTCACCTAAACTCAACTAAATGTGTATAATAAATTAGTTAATGCTAGAAATTCTGAAAGTTTTAGAAAAAAAAATTATTATTTAAAAATATAAACTTTAAACCATAACTTTTGCTTGTGAGATAATAACCCTCAAAAAGTCTTTCATTTTCAAGAACACAAAAATTTGTTTTATCGCCAAATGAAATATTTTTTGGTGATCAGCATTATTGAAATCAATTTCTGTATTAATTACATTTGTGATAAAGTACTTAACATTTTAGAACAAAATAAGGATGTTTTACATACAATAAATTAAATCGCATGGCTATTGGCATTACCGGAGAAATACCACGTGGAGGTCGCCATGCTGCATTTCTAATCGGGGAGTTTTGATTTTGGCAGTTCCCCTTGACTACTGCCAATACTTATCATTGCACTTGATCTCTGCAATCTATGTCTTCCATAACATTCCTCAACACTTTCTTGGGCTCTTCGAACACGTTTCATTACGTTTAAAAGCCCTAGCAGCTTCACTAATATTCTGCATTTTAAAGCGTGAAAATTCAATGCATAAATAAACGCGAAATATAAAAAAATTCAATGCATTCAATACAAACACTTAGACGTTTTTTAGACGTTAAGGTAGCTCCCAGTAGAAAAATATCAATTCAACAGCGGCCTTTTAAAGCATTCTCACTTCAATAAATTAATTCCTAATTAATTAGTAATTAGTTTAATAATAAATACTAATAAAGTTACTAATAAATTAATTAGTTTAAATTAAATATTATCATGTTGTTAGGACATGAATCTGAATTGAACAACCTGATAATGCTCACTCTGGTCATTGCTTCCGTTTTTAAAAAAGCTATATAGCCCATTGTGCAGCCCTAGTGCGACGTAAATTAACAACAACAACAACAACAAAAAAGCTATATGTTGAGCCACCTTATGTGACATTTGCCATGTGACATTTTTAGCAACAATCATTGGTCGATTTTCTAACGTTGCCATTCGGGGAGTTGTAATGAGAATTTTTTTTGGTGTCGTGTAAGAGAAACATATATATAGATTTTTTTTGTACTTTTCTGTGTTCCTACAATTTAACAGTGTATGTTTGGAAGTCGTGTCGCAATTGACTGCATTATTGTCAATTTTCAAAAGTCTTCGCCAAACGTACATCTCAACAAGTTCTTATGATAAATTTTTTTTTTCCTATAGGAAACTATTTTACGATAGTTTGTTTCAAGCTTTTATTATTTGGACCACTTTCTAATTGGTTATACGGCGGATCTACGGAAAATTACTGTAATCGAATAAAAAATTCTGAATTGTTTAGAAAAAAATCAATTTGACGTAATTTTAATTTCTTTCCAGTGTAAAAAATCATTTGCCAATACTCTCTTCAAAACACAATTTTATTCGCCAACTTTACGATTTTATCGCATTAGGCGAGGTGTCGAATGCTTAGCGTGGGCTCTGATAATCTGGAAAGGTCATCTAAATGCTCATTTCTCTTTTTTTTTAAATTTTTTATTATTCTATTTTGAGTAACAAGTTTCCTGAATCCTGAATATATTAAAAGTGTGTATTGTCACCTCTCTTACACTCACCATTTCTCACACAAGCTCACTTAATTTTCAAAGGGATCATCTTAGCAATTTTTACAAAAATTCTACCAGGAATCTTTTTACTTCGGAATTAGCGAAGTCTGGTTTATAGAATAGGGATCAGGGTTGTGTAGCATTTATTACACTTAAAATAAAGTATAAAAGAAGTATAAGAATAAAAGTGATGATATTTTATTCCATTAATAATACCGTCGCAGAGTCAATTTTGAGCTTACAACTACCAATGTTCAACTCCGTAGCTTTGTAATTCGAACCCAGTTCAAAAGACAAAGGAGCTCTTGGATCAGGTATTGGAAAATTTCCCTCGTAGAGGAATTTTTGATGGAATAACTTGCATTTGTGTTCCCGAAAAACTTCTACGGTTAGCCTAATGGCAAGGGGACTTAACCATGATCCGTCTACCACTGAGGAAATTCAACACCAGCACAGGTGCCAGTCAGGTGCGAAATTCGTATCGACCAGCCATCGCTGGGATTCGAACCCGGGCCACATCATTGGGAGGTAAGCGCTCTGTCCCCTGAGCCGGGTCAAGGTGAGACAAACGTGAGTACAACTAAGGGAAACTCGAATAAGATCACGAGAATTGAGTAAGTCATTGTGAAGTTTGGCGAGCGATCGTTAGCAAAAAATGCCGTGGCTCATAAATTAAAAAAAAAAAAACTTCTGTTTCTTACTAATATAATGAAAACTTAAGGCCCAGAAATAATTATTTGCAAATTATTGACAACAGTTTTTGGGTAAAAAATATTTATGATCAAAATGTGCAGCATTAACTACAAAAAAATTGCAAAGAAATTTAAATTATGAATTAAATGATGTGAAATGGCGTTTTCTCTCTTACGAAGATTGCATATATACCTATTATATATATAGCATATATTATCTAGTTGCTTGGGGCAATCAGATTTTCTTACCCCCCTCTCCAGTTTTTGCAGCTTAGAAAAGCCCTAAAATAAAATTTAACTTTAAAAATAACACAAAAACAAATATAACAAAATATTTCTAATGATTTAAATTCAAATATTATAAGAACTATTTTTCCTTAAAGTTTAGTTTAGTTTCTGTCAATAAATCGTAATAAAGTACTTTTTTTTCTGTTCATATAAAACACGGTGAATCATTACATGCATAAAATTTTCACCGGTGATTTTTAGATTCCATTTTAACGCATTAAATTTTAAAGAGATTTGAGAATGTAAATTCGTAAAATTTCTTTTCAGAATAACTTATTTGAATGTATTCTTTTCTTTTTACCTTCATTTCTTTCAAAAACACAATGTTGCATATAATAGAAACGAATTTATCACTTCTTTTTTTGAGGATAATATTTTTCGAATCTTCGATAATCTTTTCGATGTTAGAATATTTTTTTTTTTTTTAACTTGGTTTATCCTGAGAAAATATTTTATATTCAGTCGTTCAAGTCGAGTTACATTCGTAAGTCGAAACATTATTGCATGCAGTATTTTTCTCTCTCTATTTCTTCGTAAAAATGTAAGCATTTTTTATTTATATAAATTTAGATAACGTTTTCACTGATATTTTCTACTAACAGTATTTAAATTTATTATTTTTTTTCGACACATTTAGAAGAAATGATTTTACCAATTTCAAATTGTCGTCGCTGGAACTATTTTTTAGACACTATTAGTAAGATTTATTACTGACGATATCACAATATTTGCGAGTATAAATGAAAACAATAACTGGAGAAGGAGATTTAATTTTGAACTGTACAAGATTTATAAGCAACCTGATATTGTTAAATACATAAAAATAAATAGAATGAATTGGATGACCCACGTGTTTCGAATGAGTGAAGACAATAAAAAAAGACATTGCATTTTAGACCCACTGGAACAAGAAAACGGGGAAGGCCGCGTTTCAGATGAGCTGATTCGGTGGAGTGTGATTTTTTTGCAATTAATGAAATGAATTGGAGATCAAAGATAAATCAGAATTCGTTCTGGAAAAATCTTCAGAGGAAGGTATTGTCCCACATCGGGCTGTCTGGCCAACTATGATGATGATGCTATAATGAAAAACAATTAAAATTTGTGCAGATGACTCATTTGTGATGAAAATTTCATTACGCATTGGTGCTGGTACCTAATTAAAGCAGATGAATTTTGTTGATTATGGTGGAATATATGTTGAAAATAGAATAAAATGTAGACAAGAAAAACAGGATTATGATACTTAGACTTCAAAGATTAGTAGAGGACAGGTGGATGATGCTTCCCATAATAATTGTAGACAATATTATGCTGAAAATAGAATAAATTGTAGATGAGAAAAATAGGATAATGATCCTGATAAAACTTTTATTTCGTAAAGTAATAATACAGAGCTTGAGTTGCGAAATTTAAAAAAATATATCTTATCCATATAACATTTTGAGTAAAAGAATAAATTTTGAATAATGATATAAATAGGAACATGCCATGGGAGATAAATCCCCGGCGACCTGCCTGATTAAATGCCAATTAAGAAGTGTGTATTTAATCGACTCTTTTGAAGTACAGGAAGAGATCCATTATAGGCTCTTTATTTAAAATACACACTGCCAAAAGTCAAGCCAATTGTCCGAAGATTTAAAGCTGAAGAGTTCGTTAAAAATTAGAGTAAACTTAATAGGGACTTTTAGGCTAATGTCTAATGTAGTTCTGGAAAGAAAGGTTAAAACTAAATTTCGGTACTCAGTAGTCATGGCATTAAATTATAATTATTTATGCACTTGCATTGAAATAAGTTGTTAATTGTTACATTAATTGAGAATAGAAATATTTGTATTCACTCGCTATGAAATTGAAAAAAAATTTTGCTGATTTACTTACTTAGAAAGGGATTAGGAATGACTAAATATGAAAAAATTTTTTTTGAAAAAAAAGGAAATTAAAAAGCTAAGAAATATGTAATGCCTATAATGTCATGACAAACGCTTACGAAATAAAATATACCTTTATCATTTAAATATAAAATAATTAGCCTTTCTAAACTTTTTTTTCAATTAAATAATTTTTCAAAATTTTGTTTTCAGAAATTATGACATTCAAGAAATTAAATCTATTTTTCTGTTAGGTAAAATAAAATCACATATTATATATTAGAAGAGACAAAAGTCCCTAGATAATAATTTATTCGTAAAATTGAATACAGTCTTCAAAATAGGGCAATCTAAGACAGTTCAACTCAATTTTCGTGATTTTAAAGTTTTATTTTTGACATTCTGAGCAATGATGAATCGTTATGTTGCATGGCATACAACTATGATCAGACAAATCATAATGATGACATTATTCAGTACCATGGCAAATGTAGAAAAGAAAAGAAAAATAGTTCTTCTACTAATTTGAAGAACGCATCTAACTTCGAATAGAAAATATCAATAGAATTTTATGCTTTACATCATGCATAGTACATGGACAGATTAATTTGTATTGTATTTAAATATAATTTTTATTCGTAACAATATATACTATATTTTTTTTACTTACTACACAATGTGCTATATTTTTCTAATTTCTATATGCATGTCTTGTTGAGATTCGAAAGTACATATTCATTGTATTAGTTACAACATAGATTATGTATTTAACCAACAAAAGAGGCAAACATCTTCAAAATTCCTATTTTAAAACAATGCCTAGCTGTGTTTCGTGGGGTAGCTGTTAGACTGTCCAAAGTAGATTGTTAAATTATCATACTATACTTAACAAGACCTGCCTATATAATAATCCTTATATATTTCGCTTTCGCAGGAGCGCCTAGACAATCTAGCCTTCACGTCATTCCCAGAAGATTACCTTCCCTATGCTTTTTTGTACCAGAACGGGAGGGAAGGCAAGCCCCCCCTACCTAGTGTGGGACAAGAGACGTCCGAGACGTAGTCGCAAACGACGGCGGAGGGGATGCTGCAACACCGCTGCTCTTGTTTCGGCCATAGCGCTCATCATCACTGCCATTTTAGCTGTTGTTGCCATATCTGTTTACTTAGGAGGTATTTTATAATACTGCCATTTTAGCTGTTGTTGCCATATCTGTTTACTTAGGAGGTACCTTCATAATACTGCCATTTTAGCTGTTGTTGCCATATCTTTTTACTTAGGAGGTACTTTCATAATACTGCCATTTTAGCTGTTGTTGCCATATCTGTTTACTTAGGAGGTATTTTATAATACTGCCATTTTAGCTGTTGCTGCCATATCTGTTTACTTAGGAGGTACCTTCATAATACTGCCATTTTAGCTGTTGTTGCCATATCTTTTTACTTAGGAGGTACCTTCATAATACTGCCATTTTAGCTGTTGTTGCCATATCTGTTTACTTAGGAGGTATTTTATAATACTGCCATTTTAGCTGTTGTTGCCATATCTGTTTACTTAGGAGGTACCTTCATAATACTGCCATTTTAGCTGTTGTTGCCATATCTTTTTACTTAGGAGGTACCTTCATAATACTACCATTTTAGCTGTTGTTGCCATATCTGTTTACTTAGGAGGTACATTCATAATACTGCCATTTTAGCTGTTGTTGCCATATCTGTTTACTTAGGAGGTACATTCATAATACTGCCATTTTAGCTGTTGTTGCCATATCTTTTTACTTAGGAGGTACCTTCATAATACTGCCATTTTAGCTGTTGTTGCCATATCTGTTTACTTAGGAGGTATTTTATAATACTGCCATTTTAGCTGTTGTTGCCATATCTGTTTACTTAGGAGGTACATTCATAATACTGCCATTTTAGCTGTTGTTGCCATATCTGTTTACTTAGGAGGTATTTTATAATACTGCCATTTTAGCTGTTGTTGCCATATCTGTTTACTTAGGAGGTACCTTCATAATACTGCCATTTTAGCTGTTGTTGCCATATCTTTTTACTTAGGAGGTACCTTCATAATACTGCCATTTTAGCTGTTGTTGCCATATCTGTTTACTTAGGAGGTACCTTTATATTTGAAATTGTTCGAATGCTTGAAGATTTTAGACGATATTTAGTGAACTACCCACACTCTCCCCTTTATCTGCAGGAATAAAGATTTTCTTTGTTTTTCTGTTCACAAACCTCCAATTGACGAAATCTTAAAAATCATAATTCATTTAAATCATTATCTAATCATTTATTTGTCTGCAAAAAAAGAGAGACTTTTGAAAGAACTGCCCACTGCTAAATGCACTTGGAAAATTCTTCCACTAAAAACTACTCGCATAGTACTTTCACTGTGTTCTGAAATCTGGTAGAATAAATCAAAGCTTGGTAAAATAAATTATTGTCTAATTTCGGCGAGATTTTTTCCAAAATGTCATTTATAACGTTCCTTTTTTGCTAAGCGAAACAATTCTAGAGGATTGAATTAGCTCGCCTGCTCTTTCGGTATTTATATGCCCTCATTGTCCTTAGGACAAGGCGTGAGGGATCTTTGTACCCCTTTTGGTGACTTTAAAGTCCTATAATAATTTGCAAGCCCTGACAAAAAGGAAGTTCAAACACCCGTAAAAAGACACAGCCTACATTTATGGGATAGACTTGTTTTATTCATGAAATCGTGTTCTTGTTTATGGCATAGTTACGCTTTATAATTTTCCTGATACCAAATATCTCCAGAAAGTCAATAAATAAAATAGTCTTTAAAAAGCGTGCTTGACTAGCCAATGGCTGCAGTTTCGAATCCCTCTCAGGGCATGGACATTTTTCTGCTTGTTGTCCTCTGTTGCTAGGGATGTGAGAATGCGGCCCACCCTATGAACGGGTACCTGCGGCAGTGTGGCGTGGATAATGTTGCTTTTCTCCTTGACTTTTGTTACAAAGATGCTCACCAGGCAACGCAAAATGAGCAACACTCTCGGCACCTTCCGTAGCGAGGAACGATAAGTTCAGTGCTTGCTGTTAAAAAAAACCCTCATTTATAGCGACGTTTAATTATTTAATTGTGACTAAGCTTGTTTGCTTGGAACACCGAGCTGCTGATACCATCGTTGTCTATTTCAAAGTACTATGAATAAAACACTTATAGTCGTCAAGTTTGTTAAGAAGGAAAGAAACTCCCCCTTTATTAAATGAATTTAGTTTTTCTTTCAGGAAAGTAAAATAGTCCACTTTCGAAGGTAATAATTATGGTAATCTTTTTGACATCAGATTCCAAATATTCAGTAGCCTTCACTGAACTTAGATGGTTTAAAAAATGACGCGGATTTCAAATTTGAATATCGATGCTACTTTATCAGTTGCTAAACCGGGTGTGTTCCATCAAACACTACTCATCTGACAAGTGCAAAAACTTGATTTTTCTGAAATTGAGTTTATTATAAATTTGAAATCCCTGTAATTTAAGCTTTCTGAAAATACTTTACTTTTGTTTTTACTCCATTTATTTACAAAGTAATAGCAGTTTCGGTGCAAGGTGATAACAGTGATTAGACTAATGAATTTAAGATTTTAAATGCGTTTATCTCAAAATCAGATGTTTTCACATCTTACACCACCTTAAACAGGATATCTCAAGTTGATTTTAGTATAATTGTCTACAATTTTTCATGAGTGTTTATGAATATAGCACACAAGTTTTGAAATACAGGCTAAGAGAAAAAAGTAGAAATTCATTTTTTATGCATTTTTTCGCAAAGACAAGTGTGAAAATTTTTAAAAATTTGCTTTTTCAATTACATTGATTCCTAACTGAATAGTAAGTCACTAGCTTTTCAGATAATAGTTCAAAACATAGTTGATAACCTTCTAAATAAAATCATCGAATGATTTTTTACAAATTTTTTTTACAGTGCTTAGCGTATCTACAAAAAAATGCCTTTTTTTTGCCTAAAAATAGCCATTTAAAAAACAAAAATAAAATATTAGTTTTTATTGCTAGTTTTACAAGTTTTTACACGTAAGACAAACTAGTTCTTAAAAATTTTATATTAATATTTAAAAAAAGTTGTCGAAACTAGTCGCATACCTTAATCCAATCATCTGTCCAAAATGAATCAATTTGTCTGAAAGTAAATACTCCGCTTTTAGGATAACGCTATAACGCGGATGAAACTTCACCTGGCAAATTCTGTATAATCTCCGTTGGTAATTGAAAGTTTAGAACTTTTTCTATGCTTTTAAGTTTTAATTATTTACGTTGAGGAAAGAGAATTCGCCATTAAGAGTTTCTCCCGTGGTATGGCATTTTTTTATAAAAGATTTCACTTTTCACCGTCTTATAATTTAGAAATAGTTGTGTGATCATACTGGAGTTATATTCAGAATAAAGTAAGAATATACGAATTGGTATTAAAAGATTATACTACAAATTTTTAACAGTTAGTGTCTTGCCATATAAATACCATACAGAAATCAATGGCTAATATAGATTTATGGTGTCTTGCCATATAAATGCCATACAAATCTTTATGGAGAGGATACATAATACAGATACATATACAGGATACATAAGCCTATGGTATCATGCCATACAAAAGTCTTAGTCTCATAATTTATAAATATTCTCAGAATACAGTTGTGTGATTATACTGGGGTTACATTCAGAATAAAGTAAAAAATATACGAATTGGTATTAAAGATTATACTACAAATTTTTAACAGTTAGTGTCTTGCCATATAAATACCATAGAGATATCGATGGTTACCATAGATTTATGGTGTCTTGTCATATAAATGCCATACAAATCTTTATGGTTACCATAAGCCTATGGTATCCTGCCGTACAAATTTCTATGGTTGCCATAGGCTTATGGTGTCTTGCCATATAAATGTCACACCAAACTCTATAGCTACTATAGGTGTATGGTATCTTGCCATACAAATTTCTATGATAAGCATAGGTTGCCATAGATTACAACAGGGTTCTCTAAGGCGAATTTTCCTATTTCTTGCATAATTGTATAAGAAGCTTGAAGTAAAGGAAAGTGATGAATAAGCAGCTATCCCCATTCTTACTATTCAGAAGCTCTTAAAGCTAGGTTTATCGTGATCTGTCGCATCAGGTCATCTTTTATTGATTTTAATGACCAAATTCACACGAGCGTTAAGTGAAAGCCATCATTTCCTTGCGATAAATAGGAAACAGGTGTGTCGCAACTTGCAATAAACTCCCACTTACTCTCGTAACTTATACGAAAAAATAAATTAAAAAATATATAAGAAAATGGATCTATTTTCTATAAATTTGTGTGCACAATTAAATGTTTCAAGCTCCGGAGTAGCTCCTATTTGTGGGATAGCAAACAAAAGTGAATTTAAATAAGTGTATGCAATTCTTAGAAGACATTTCATGAAATCATTCAACAAGAGGGCGCAAGTTTTTTTTTTAATTCCAAAGCTAAAGAACAGTTTTTTTTTAATTCCAAAGCTAAAGAACAGTTTTTTTTGTCCTTCTAAAAATAACAACTGGGAATTCGCGAGCAAGAAGCCCCGACCTGATTGAAAATATTTAGGGATTTACGACTCATGTTTATGAAATGGCCCAAAATTTGTCTAAAAACTAACTTATCTGTTTTTTTATTTTAATGTAAAAAAAAATCAATGATGGCAGATAAATTATTAGTTCATTATATTCGATTGAAAATCAGATCATTCGAACAAAGGTTTTTCAAGTTACTATATATTTTTTCACGTAATCCAAGCGGCTATTGATGCGAAAGGGGTTTGTCAACAGGTATCTGTTTGCAGCAGTTTATATTTTTCGTATCCTGACGATTTTGCATACTTTTCCGCAAATTTTGATTCCTTGTTAATTTTTGTTTGTTGCAAATTAAACAAGTAACTTGTTAATTTCGATAAATTTTTGACTGTTTGTACCTGGTCAATGATTTATACTCTAAATAATTACCTATAAATATCACAATAAATTCAGCAAATCAAATTCGCTTAGCCAAATTCTTCTACGTACTTTCTGAGCTGGGTTTGACGCTAAGTCGCGTTCTAAATAAATTAACTAGTTTACAGAAACTCAACATTTGAGCTGTATATACCCACCATAAATTGATTGCTCAAAGCCGTTGTTAAAATAGTTTTTTTTTTTAAATAAATCTATTTGTGGAAGATTTATGGTTTGTGTTGTGGTTTTTAATCACTAGATTTTAGTTCGAAATATCGAGAGTATGTTACACATTTATATTGACCTATTTATCAACTTTGTTTCGATATAATTTAGTCCACAAATTTTTGAAAATTTCATAAATAGCTTCCATTTCATCTCAACTCATAAATATTTTTCAGATTCTCAGTATATCCAACATCCTTTCAACGACACATGCGAAGGCGTGCGTTGTAACTTAGGAAGATGCATACCACCCTACAAAATGTGCGACAATCGATGGGATTGCTCTGAAGGAACAGACGAAGATAACTGCGTCGATTAATAGCTATTCCATACGTCTAAAACAACTCTTTAAAATCGGTGCAGAGCAGCTTTTGGTTGAATGCTCAAATTTACGTTTCATAATAGTATTACTCATATATCCATTGCACATACCATTTCATTATGTGATAGAACTTTCATCCTATTTAACATCTTATCACATGGTATATCCAACCAATGCGCACTATTTTAAGCAATTTTCGCAAGCATATTCAGTTCATAGTAATTGCCTAGAAAAATGTCGAAATAAATTAATGTACAGCGATTAGTTGTTTATACCACGTGGTAATGCGCTTTCTATGATTGATGTCCAGTCGGAGCTCAGCCGTTCTTAAAAAGCCAACCAAACAAACCGAGAAAACTGATGGCCCGTTATGACAGCTAATAACATTATCTAAAGCAGCGTTTTCCAAACTGGGAGGCGCGCCCCCCTAGGGAGGCGCGGACTAGCCTAAAGGGAGCCGCGAAAATTAGTCACAGTGAACAATTTTCCAAATTACTGCTAAAGTTTTCTATGTAAAAAATGAGAGAATAAATGAAAAAATACCATCGTACTCTATCGCGCATAGTTCAACTAAACATTTCGTAACTTAGCATCCATATACCTAGACGTCCTAGACCCCGGCAAATCTTTTGAACCAAGACCGTCGTTAATTTGGCGACACTAGCGCCACTCGACCAACACAACTTAGCAAAAGCCAGATGCGCGCACTAACGCCACTAGATGCCACACATCCAGAAAAGATCGACACACGTTTAGCTCACCAATTTGTTTCGTGTCACAGCTAATATTTAATTGGTTCAGCAGTGTTAGGTTGTGTTTCTATTGTTATTGACGTGATTGCCCACTGATCATAATAGTAAGTAATTTAATAGTTTTATTTTTTTCGAATAATATAATATTATTCCGAATATTTCCATACAAATGGATAAGTTTTTGATAGGATATAAGCGAAAATCCACTAATAATGAAGATTCTGATGTTGGCACAAGTAGTTGTTCTGATGTTGGAATACAAGCCACAAGGAACAGGAAGGAAGAACTCCCAAGACAAGGAAATACGACTTATCCTATTTATCGTTCGGATTTACTAATATTATTAACGATAATGTGGAAAAACCAATGTGTTTGTTGTGTTCAAAAGTTTTGGCTGCTGATAGTATGAGACCCGGCAAATTGAAACGGCACCTTGAAACTATTCATTCTGAATACGTTGGTAAGCCCCAAGAATTCTTTCAAAGAACATTGGATTAGTTATCTAAAAACAAGCAAAATTTCAAAAAAATTGTTCATATTCCATCAAATGCATTACTAGCATCATTATACCTAGTGTCGTACAGAATCGCGCAATGTAAAAAACTTCACACAATAGCAAAAACCTTAGTTTTGCCAGCAGCTATTGATATGGTCAAAACAATGTTTGGCCAATCTTATGCGAATCAGCTGCGACAAATACCGCTTTCTGATAATACAATTGATAGATGAATTGATGATATATCTGAAGATCTTTGTGACCAATTAGTTTCTCGAATGCGTACTTCAAAATTCGCCATGCAAGTAGATGAAGCTAGTGATGTAGCTAAAGACGCATTTTTAATTGCATATGTTCGATATGTTGACGATACTAATATAATTGAAGATATCTTATTTTGCGAACCAATTCCTGACAGAGCCACATCCAATGAAATTTTCAAAATAATAGACAGATTTTTTAATGAGAACGACATAATGTGGAATAATTGCATTGGCCTCTGTACTGACGGTGCACAATCAATGGCGGGACACAAAACTGGTCTTCAAACACTAGTTAAAATGAAAACACTTGAGGTTCTCTGGAAGCACTGCTTGCTCCACAGAGCAGCTCTCGTATCAAAAACTATAAGCGAGGAACTTAACAATGTTTTTGCAAAAGTAACGAAAGTTATAAATTACATAAAAAACAGTCCTTTAAAAGCAAGGTTGTTCGTTGTTGTTGTTGATTTACGTCGCACTAGAGTTGCACAATGGGCTATTGGCGACGGTCTGGGAAACATTCCGGAGGATGATCCGAAAACATGCCATCACAATTTTGATCCTCTGCGGAGGGGATGGCACCCCCGCTTCGGTAGCCCGACGACCTGCGCGCGAAGTCGAGCACTTTACGGTAGCACAGTTTAACGAGGACCAATACCGCACACCCTCGGTCCCTACGCAGACTGATCCAAGTGGTCACCCACCCGCACACTGACCGTAGTCAGTGATGCTTGACTTCGGTGATCTGCTGGGAACCGTGTCTTAACGATCAGTCCACTGCGGAACCAAGGTTGTTCGCAAAACTGTGTGAAGATATGCGAGCTAATTACACGTCACTTCTGTACTATTGTGAAGTGCGTTGGCTATCTCGTGCAAAAGTGATTCAAAGTACAGTTGAACTCAAAGAAGAAATTGCTATGTTTCTCGAAGAAAATCATAAAGAAGACGGCAATATGTTTAGGGATGATAATTTTATCGTTAAACTTACATATTTGGTTGACATTTTTGAAAAATTGAGTGTTCTTAATAAATCAATGCAAGGACCTCAAATGCATTTGCTTATACAAAAAGGCAAAGTGAAAGCATTTATTAAAAAAGTGGAACTATGGAAATCAAATTTGCAAAAAAATAAGATTGCCATGTTTCCACGTTTAAATTTATGCTCCCGAGATAACATAGAAGCACACAAAAATCTCTTTGTGGAACACTTGAATGGTTTGTTGCTTCAATTTTCGAATTATTTTGGTGATCTTGATTTTACAAAGTTTGCGTGGATACAGAATCCATTTATCGACAAAGAAGATGATGAATTTGGATTGACAAGTATTGAAAAAGAAAAATTTATTGAATTATCTTGTGATTCTACATTAAAACATAAATTTCAGACTGTATCTCTGGTTCAATTCTGGTTGAATCTTCATACAGAATATAACACTTTGTCAAACGAAGCTTTGAAAGTACTGCTGCCGTTCGCAATATCATATTTATGCGAAACAGGATTTTCAGCCTTGGCTGCAATGAAATCCAAATATCGAGCTCGTTTAGTTGTAGAAAAAGAGCTACGAGTAGCTATATCGTCACAAACACCAAGATTTGATAAACTTTGTGCTAATAGACAAGCACATCCATCTCATTAAAAACAATAATAAAATATCGTTTTCCATTAGTTTGTATGAATAAATTTTATAAGAGTAAAAACGTTTGTGCTTTTATCTTATGAAATCTTCAGGGGGGCGCCAAATTATTAAAAATTTTTAAGGGAGGCGTAGTAACATCAAGTTTGGAAACCACTGATCTAAAGTCTCATTTGGAAGAAAATTATGAACTTCGTTGATTCCTATTTGAGTTTTATTTTCTGGAGGATGGTTCTATTTGGGCTCGAAAGAATTTTCCTGGGGTTTAATATTCCTTTAACTTCATTTGACGTCTTAGAAAATATTTTAGAAAGTAAGACAGAAAAAAAACATCCCTTTCTTCACAGCTGTCTTGCATTGTTTGTGAAATATTATGAATTTTTATGTGCCAGACCCGGAAGAAAATCATTCTGCTATTTTACTTGATGTCTTTTTTTATCTATGTATTTATTCTTTCGCCACATGCGTGGAGCGTTCATTGTCCAATTATGTGTGAATTTCAAACAATACTGTAAGCATAAATAAAATTCGTGAGAATTTCTCCATATTTATTTATTTTTGATATTTATTGTACAATGGATGCCTTTTGCTCTTACATCATTGCTCTTCCTCTTTGTAAATTGTATGTGATTTTATAATAAAGATTTTCTTTATTTATGCATTCAATCAGTATAGCGTTACAAATAGTATATTCAAACATTATTTAAAATGATATATATATTTATAAGCCAGCTAAAGTAGAAAATCTATGGCTGTGTTTTTTCTTTCGAATCCGTCTTATCCATACGACAGTTGGTGAATTGTACTTGTTCTAAATTGACATTTTAAAAGAAATCTTTTACCAAAAATAAAATTCCATTCAATAAAAAAATATTTCAAAACTCTAAAAAAACGTTTGCTATGAAATCAACAATCTGTTTATAAATTGCTTATTTTTTGATTTAAATTATTCAAAGCCTTTTTCAGATATTAATTACCAAAAAACTGAGGAAAAGCAACAAGTACGAAACAAAAGCAAACATAATATCACAAATTTAGGCGCAATAACTTATTTTTTAATTTAAGTGTCCTATCGTGTAGCTATGCTTTATGCGCTTAAAAAAATATTTTCACGGATGACAGTTTCGATTTGTGTTATCCATTTGAATTTTAACGTAATCTTGCACTTTATAGGTTAACATTTACGAACGGTAGCAGTAGAAAATAAACTTGATTTTTGTAAAAAAGTGTCGTAATATGTTGTGATTCAATAGACATTTAAAAAATTTATTAAAAATATTCGCATTACTTAACCTTTAGATTTTTTAGTTTAAAGAGTTTCTATTCAAATCTCTCTTTAGAATGGTGCCATAAACTTTGCTTGCGTATATAAATTATTATAAAAGCAGCCGGAAATAAGGTTGTTTTCTGTGGGTGAAAAATTTCCTAATACGCAATGGACATCAAATTTAATAAACTTGGATTTTTCACCTCCTGTTCGATCTACTTCCAGAACCCCTGTTGCTTCTCATTCACCATCCTTTCTTTTTCTTAAAAATTTATATTTATTAATAAAAGAAAATCATTTTGTTTTTGAAACATATATATTCTATAAGAACATTTCTTTGATATTTGATTCTTAAAGAAATGAACGATTACATGGATTTGGAAAATAACTCAACGGTATTTAAAACTATACTTAGGTATGCATGTGTGAAAAAAATAAGTATAAATAAATTAGAAGTAATTTAACTCGTTAATGATATAAGACGAGAAAAATATTCGAAATGTCGATTTTGATAAAAAAATTAAATTATATCTCGATTTTTTTTGTACATTTACAGAAACATAAAATAATAAAAATCTATTTAAAATGGTAGCGAAGTATAAAAAAGGTTTAGTTTTTTGCCACTTAATAATTTTATCAACCAAAATTTAAATCACAGTTAGTTGGATTCAGTGCTGAAGATACAAACAACTAAAAGGTTCTTTTTTTAAATACAGATGTCCAAGTTAGAGGCTCAACTAGATCAGTGTTCCACTATCATTCAATCAATATTCACTTCCACTGATCCTAATTAGACGATTCGTATTCTTATCCCAATAAGAACGTATTCCTATCGGTTGCATCTGTAACTGATTGATCATTAATGAATTTTCATAAAATGAATCCAATAAATGAAGTGATGTCATCTCGGATATATTTATTTGATTTACTGAGATCTAACTGATATCCTATCCACGAAATATAGGAAGCCGCTTTAACAACGAACGTGTTGTCAAAACGAAGGTGCTTCGGTTGCCTTGTAAAACTTAAAAGGTGAAAGACAACTTATGAATTTTGAAATTGATTAATTTAATTAATTGCGTGAAAATGAAGTAAGTTATTGAGTTCGCATAAAAGCATATGAATTGAATTTAAAGTAAATAGCAGGATTTTTAGGGTTCTGTCAGGTTTCGGGTTCAGTCCCTTCATCAACAACAAAAAGTGACACGGTACTAGGCTATATTCATAATCTTGGGAGATGTGACATTCTTTTTGCCATTGGCATTTTCGACTGATGATATTGACAAAAACTTTTACGTATCTTCTGCTCACATGTTTATCTGAGACAGTGTGCGCCATGAATAGAAAACAATCGAGAATTATGTTCTGTCAGTAAAAATCATAATTATGAGAGTTGTTCTCTCATGATCTGATAAATTTTAGAGAGACTAAACATATTAGATGGTGTGATGGATGGAATCCCCTTTTATACGAGAAAAAGAATGAAATGTTATAACGTGCGGCATTCTGATTGTCCACAAAATGTTATGACATTCTGTTTGCCCCATTTGACGAGAAATAAAATCTTAAAGAATGACGAACAGTTTTGAAAAAAAAAAATAACCCAGAGGGTTTTATTTATTTATATTATAATACAATACATTCAAATTTACAATACAACACAATACTTTTAATACTATGCAATATTTACATTATACAGGCGTTTTTTTTTTACTCATCCAATGGTTTTTCTGGATTAAATGGATACTGTCTTTTCTTAATGGGTTTCACAACTGTACGTAAATCCAATGCCTCCAAAGATTCTGAAAGAACTTCTTTAAAAAGTATCGGATGTTGTCCCATTCTTGATAATTCTTTGGTGCAATGAGTTAAAAATCCACGTTAAAGAACACGACTTGGGGCTCTTGAGATTCAACCAGCACTTGAGGCATATCCAATACTTTTAATTCAAAGAACACTTGAGGCTTATCCAACACTTCTGATTCATCTAACGTTTGAGGCATATCCAACAGTTCTGTTTCATCACAAGGCACTTGGGCTCCATCCAACATTCCCTTGAGTTCCTCATTTCCTTGAGATTCGTCACATGCGGGTTCGTCATTGCATATCCAACACTTGGGTACAGGATACTTGTGGAACTTTAAACTTTTCAGGAAGCATTTGCACAAAAGACTCCGCTGTGGATTCTCGACTCACCCATTACGTAGCCTCGCAAAGACTTCAACACCCCACCCCCACGGGTGCTACCGCATTGCAACGTAAAAGCCAAGCTTCACCCCTTAAAGCTACAGCCTGTGAAGCATCGTACCTAATGCGATTGAAGCTCAGCCTATAACTGTAAGTGAAGGGGCTGTGGAGCCCGGAGTTGATGATCGGCTTGTACGTTACAATTCTGTAACACCCGTGGTAAAGGTGGTGGATGCTCGACTCAAGCATTACGTAGCCTCGCAAAGACTTCAACAGGCTGAGCAAACAGCAAGCAATCAATGCTAGGCTACGCAACGTTTGAGCTTAGCATTCACCCCTCCCCCACAGACGCAACAGCGTTGCAACGTACAAGCCGAGCTTCTTCTCCGGGCGCTACAGTCACCGTAACTTACAGTTGCAGACCAGGCTTCAACCGCAATCGATGCGAGACTACGTAACGTTTAGCTTAGCATACACCCCACCCCCACGGATGATACCGCATTGCAACGTAAAAGCCAAGCTTCACCCTTGGAAGCTACAGCCTGTGAAGCCTCGTACCTAATGCGGTTGAAGCTCAGCCTATAACTGTAAGTGAAGGGGCTGTGGAGCCCGGAGTTGATGATCGGCTTGTACGTTACAATTCTGTAACACCCGTGGTAAAGGTGGTGGATGCTCGACTGAAGCATTACGTAGCCTCGCAAAGACTTCAACAGGCTGAGCAAACAGCAAGCAATCAATGCGATGCTACGCAACGTTTGAGCTTAGCATTCACCCCCTCCCCCACAGACGCAACAGCGTTGCAACGTACAAGCCGAGCTTCTTCTCCGGGCGCTACAGTCACCGTAACTTACAGTTGCAGACCAGGCTTCAACCGCAATCGATGCGAGACTACGTAACGTTTAGCTTAGCATACACCCCACCCCCACGGATGATACCGCATTGCAACGTAAAAGCCAAGCTTCACCCTTGGAAGCTACAGCCTGTGAAGCCTCGTACCTAATGCGGTTGAAGCTCAGCCTATAACTGTAAGTGAAGGGGCTGTGGAGCCCGGAGTTGATGATCGGCTTGTACGTTACAATTCTGTAACACCCGTGGTAAAGGTGGTGGATGCTCGACTGAAGCATTACGTAGCCTCGCAAAGACTTCAACAGGCTGAGCAAACAGCAAGCAATCAATGCGATGCTACGCAACGTTTGAGCTTAGCATTCACCCCCTCCCCCACAGACGCAACAGCGTTGCAACGTACAAGCCGAGCTTCTTCTCCGGGCGCTACAGTCACCGTAACTTACAGTTGCAGACCAGGCTTCAACCGCAATCGATGCGAGACTACGTAACGTTTAGCTTAGCATACACCCCACCCCCACGGATGATACCGCACTGCAACGTAAAAGCCAAGCTTCACCCCTGGAAGCTACAGCCTGTGAAGCCTCGTACCTAATGCGGTTGAAGCTCAGCCTATAACTGTAAGTGAAGGGGCTGTGGAGCCCGGAGTTGATGATCGGCTTGTACGTTACAATTCTGTAACACCCGTGGTAAAGGTGGTGGATGCTCGACTCAAGCATTACGTAGCCTCGCAAAGACTTCAACAGGCTGAGCAAACAGCAAGCAATCAATGCGAGGCTACGCAACGTTTCAGCTTAGCATTCACCCCCTCCCCCACAGACGCAACAGCGTTGCAACGTACAAGCCGAGCTTCTTCTCCGGGAGCTACAGTCACCGTAACTTACAGTTGCAGACCAGGCTTCAACCGCAATCGATGCGAGACTACGTAACGTTTAGCTTAGCATACACCCCACCCCCACGGATGATACCGCACTGCAACGTAAAAGCCAAGCTTCACCCCTGGAAGCTACAGCCTGTGAAGCCTCGTACCTAATGCGGTTGAAGCTCAGCCTATAACTGTAAGTGAAGGGGCTGTGGAGCCCGGAGTTGATGATCGGCTTGTACGTTACAATTCTGTAACACCCGTGGCAAAGGTGGTGGATGCTCGACTGAAGCATTACGTAGCCTCGCAAAGACTTCAACAGGCTGAGCAAACAGCAAGCAATCAATGCGAGGCTACGCAACGTTTGAGCTTAGCATTCACCCCCTCCCCCACAGACGCAACAGCGTTGCAACGTACAAGCCGAGCTTCTTCTCCGGGCGCTACAGTCACCGTAACTTACAGTTGCAGACCAGGCTTCAACCGCAATCGATGCGAGACTACGTAACGTTTAGCTTCGCATACACCCCACCCCCACGGATGATACCGCATTGCAACGTAAAAGCCAAGCTTTACCCCTGGAAGCTACAGCCTGTGAGGCCTCGTACCTAATGCGGTTGAAGCTCAGCCTATAACTGTAAGTGAAGGGGCTGTGGAGCCCGGAGTTGATGATCGGCTTGTACGTTACAATTCTGTAACACCCGTGGTAAAGGTGGTGTATGCTCGACTGAAGCATTACGTAGCCTCGCAAAGACTTCAACAGGCTGAGCAAACAGCAATCAATCAATGCGAGGCTACGCAACGTTTGAGCTTAGCATTCACCCCCTCCCCCACAGACGCAACAGCGTTGCAACGTACAAGCCGAGCTTCTTCTCCGGGCGCTACAGTCACCGTAACTTACAGTTGCAGACCAGGCTTCAACCGCAATCGATGCGAGACTACGTAACGTTTAGCTTCGCATACACCCCACCCCCACGGATGATACCGCATTGCAACGTAAAAGCCAAGCTTTACCCCTGGAAGCTACAGCCTGTGAGGCCTCGTACCTAATGCGGTTGAAGCTCAGCCTATAACTGTAAGTGAAGGGGCTGTGGAGCCCGGAGTTGATGATCGGCTTGTACGTTACAATTCTGTAACACCCGTGGTAAAGGTGGTGTATGCTCGACTGAAGCATTACGTAGCCTCGCAAAGACTTCAACAGGCTGAGCAAACAGCAATCAATCAATGCGAGGCTACGCAACGTTTGAGCTTAGCATTCACCCCCTCCCCCACAGACGCAACAGCGTTGCAACGTACAAGCCGAGCTTCTTCTCCGGGCGCTACAGTCACCGTAACTTACAGTTGCAGACCAGGCTTCAACCGCAATCGATGCGAGACTACGTAACGTTTAGCTTAGCATACACCCCACCCCCACGGATGATACCGCATTGCAACGTAAAAGCCAAGCTTCACCCCTTAAAGCTACAGCCTGTGAAGCCTCGTACCTAATGCGGTTGAAGCTCAGCCTATAACTGTAAGTGAAGGGGCTGTGGAGCCCGGAGTTGATGATCGGCTTGTACGTTACAATTCTGTAACACCCGTGGTAAAGGTGGTGGACTCAAGCATTACGTAACTTCGCAAAGACTTCAACAGGCTGAGCAAACAGCAAGCAATCAATGCTAGGCTACGCAACGTTTGAGCTTAGCATTCACCCCCTCCCCCACAGACGCAACAGCGTTGCAACGTACAAGCCGAGCTTCTTCTCCGGGCGCTACAGTCACCGTAACTTACAGTTGCAGACCAGGCTTCAACCGCAATCGATGCGAGACTACGTAACGTTTAGCTTAGCATACACCCCACCCCCACGGATGATACCGCATTGCAACGTAAAAGCCAAGCTTCACCCCTTAAAGCTACAGCCTGTGAAGCCTCGTACCTAATGCGGTTGAAGCTCAGCCTATAACTGTAAGTGAAGGGGCTGTGGAGCCCGGAGTTGATGATCGGCTTGTACGTTACAATTCTGTAACACCCGTGGTAAAGGTGGTGAATGCTCGACTCAAGCATTACGTAGCCTCGCAAAGACTTCAACAGGCTGAGCAAACAGCAAGCAATCAATGCGAGGCTACGCAACGTTTAAGCTTAGCATTCACCCCCCCCACAGACGCAATAGCGTTGCAACGTACAAGCCGAGCTTCTTCTCCGGGAGCTACAGTCACCGTAACTTACAGTTGCAGACCAGGCTTCAACCGCAATTGATGCGAGACTACGTAACGTTTAGCTTAGCATACACTCCACCCCCACGGATGCTACCGCATTGCAACGTAAAAGCCAAGCTTCACCCCTTAAAGCTACAGCCTCTGAAGGCTCGTACCGACTGCGGTTGAAGCTCAGCCTATAACTGTAAGTGAAGGGATTTGTTGAGCCCAGAGTTAATGATCGGCATGTACGTAACAATTCTGTAACACCTGTGGTAGAGGTGGTGGATGCTCGACTCAAGCGTTACGCAGCCTCGCATAGACATAGACAGGCTGACCAAACAACCGCAATCTATGCGAGGCTACGCAACGTTTCAGCAGAGATTTCACCACCTCCTCCTCAGGCGCAACAGCATTGCAACGTACAAGCCGAACATCTACTCCGGGTGCTACAGTCACCGTAACTTACAGTTACAGACCGAGCTTCAACCGCAATCAACACGAGGCTACGTAAAGTTTGAGCTGAGCATCCACCACCTCTACCTCAACCCTCCACCTCTTCCTCCCTTAACAGAAACTTTCCCTTCGATTTGAAAACGCCTACTTCGATGGATTCCCCATTGAACAGTTGACTTGCTACTTGTGACTGCGACATTATCCTCGTCCTGGCTCCTTTTCTTTAACCCATTTTGTCATGGAAACGAAATTGGTTTCATCTATGCAGCTGAAATTCTAAAAATAAATTAAAGAATGTGTTCAGTTCATCGTTACATAAAGCTCGGCTGCTATTTGTTTTTCTTATTATTTTAAAAATCTAAAATGTTTCATTCGTGTGGTTTTTTCCTACCAGCTGCTGTCAGCAGCTTATTTTGAAAGGCGATATTTTCAAACAAATAATTTTGCTTCCAATAAAATAAATAATATAATTTCTGAGTTCAAATCTGCTCCATTTCATAACATATTAGTAATATTGAGTTATTCTGATATGTTTGAAGCGTACAATTGTTTTAGATACTTATAGAGAGATTGTTTAAAAAGGCGATATGGTTGCTATATTTAGAAAAAACTCAATCTTTTTTCAGTTCAAATTTGGCTTAACACTATGAGGGGCTCCTTCTCTGAAAGAGTGGTCCCAATTGTTAAGTAATCGAATGGAGGATAATTTTAAAAGTCAAATTGTTGGATAAAATATTATTTAATATTCTGAATAACATTATTGAATTTGATATTATGTATTATTGAATATAATATTATGTATTATTGAATATAATATTATGTAGTATTGAATGCAATATTATGTATTATTGATTATAATAATATTTTATGTAATATTATGTATTATTGAGTATAATATTTTATGTAATGTTATTGAATATTTCATTAGTTCTTGTATTAGCAGTAAATTATTGCGCATCATGCTGGCTGTTCATACCAAGAAAATTTCATAGCTTATTTATCAAGCATATAATAATTCGTTAATGTGTCTACTTCTCTATTTGGTAAAAGCTTAAACAGAAAATAAGCATAAGATGCTCGTATATAGCTTATCATGCTTATGCTATATAGACTAGCTTTTTAGCACTTCATGCAGGTTAGCATTGTGAAGCATATAATCTTGCAGACATAAGATTGTAGTCATAACAATACATAGCAGAAACTAGCTCATTCCTGTTGTTACTATTGCTATTTCTAGCACGACACTTTTGACTTGGGAATCCTTAAATTTTATTATTATTAATAATTACCCAATTTATGATCTGTTATGTTATCTGATTTTAAATTTTTATTCTATTATTTTAAACTCTGTTTACTATGCAATTTAAACTTCATTACCTGGTCACTTGATTACCCGATGTCTGCCATATTTTGAAGATAACTGTACTTCGTGTAACTATTTGTGACATGTCATTTAAATCGACTATGATATTGATATGTGATCTTGATTCAATATAAAACGATGGAGGGTTTGGGAAATTTTAATCATGCCCACTATATAACAGAGTTGTTGGGGAAATATGAGAATGATCCCATTATAAAACACTCTTTTTATGCTGGAACATTAATTTGTGACACCTACTTTTTTGCTAAAGAGTTTGTTGTAAGATAATTAATTAGATTTGAAATTTTGAGCCTATTTCATTTGTGAAAACCTTTTTTTTTGCTTTTTTTTAATTTTAATCAAGCGACTGAGGGGATAGAACACAGGTGATAGGATGGATCATTTAGCCTGGGTACCGGACATGGATTCCCTCCTTAAAAAGTTTGGTGGGTTCATTTGACTACTTTTCAATCATTTTTAAGAGGTACTTATTAAGTACTTATTTCCAATTCTGTTTTCATGCTACGAATAAAACTAGTCAATTTATATCAGTAACTGCAAATATCGTATTGTAAAAATTTTCATTTTTCATTTTATTTTATCTTTTATTAAATCAATTTTGTTTGGCTAAGGTCATGCAAAAATTCAGAATACATTTAATGAAATACTGAGCGATGGAATTGCACGTTTTTCAGAAATGTTATGTATAATGATATTGACCCTAATAGCCCATAACTATGAATTGGGGATATGAAAATCAATGATTGGTTAGTTAAATTGCCTTATATATAAGTTTTTTTTAATAAGAAATATTATAACATTCGGCCCGTGATCGAACTAATTTATAAGTGAACTAATTATAGGACGTACTGGCTATAATTAAGCAAAATCAGAGCTTTTTTTAGATAAAAGCACATATAAAGAGTCTTAATTTGTACTGCGAAATAAATTAAAGAAAATTTTTTTAAAATAAGCAATATAGTGCAATGTAAAAACGTTCTCTAATACTGGAACGCCAAGACCGTAGAAGTTAAGTTTTTTTTATTCTATTAAATGACTTTTATTAATACACTGCGAAGAAAAGGCGTTTAACTTACAAAAAACGAAAATAAATAAAAATATCATTTAAATAATAATACTTACCATTTTCATACGAGATTCAATGTTGCCTTCAGTCAAGAATGTTTGAGAAGAAATGACAAAGCATTTAACCAATCGAAATAACAATTGCTTATGCCATTGTTAAAATAAAAGTTTACATTGTTAAAAGCATACGAAAAATGTTACAGCTTGTTTTGATATTTTAAGTAAAAATAAATTTTGTCTTATTGCAAAACAATCAGCAACAATGTGTATAATTGTTTTTTTTTACTTTGTTTATTTAATAGTTAAATTAATATAAAAATGGTTTGGGTTAGTCGATTAAAGACAAGATTGAAAAAAAAAAAAGGTACGGAAACGGTCAAATATCGCGAGAATACATCGACCCAGAAATTTAAAAATACCCTCGTAAAATCACATCAAATGAGGAATTCAATTGCAGAACTTATTCTTTAAATCTCCTCCCCCCCGGGGGTGGTTGAGTGGAGACATCTTCAATATCTTAAAAATAAGCCCCTGTTCTTTTAATTTTTTATTGTAGATTTAAATTTTCCGAAAAAGGACGAACCCCAATTTGACTTGCAAAAGCTGCATTTTTGTTTTCTGATATCATTATTGTTTTATTTTGCATTATGAGAGGTGCTAAAGGCCCACCCATTTTTGTGTTTATTACTGTCAATGTTCAACTCTGTAGTCTTTTGATTTTGAATCCAGCCCCAAAGACAAGTGAGCTTCTACATCAAGCATTGGGACAAACTTGCCTTTCTTATTGCCCTCTGGTTCTTGATACCTTTTTTTGTAAAACTCGCCTTTGCATAGCATGCAGAGGAAAGCCACGAAAAAGTCCCATATTTAGACCGATGGCAAAAGCATTCTAACCCAAAGTTTCTGTACGACCACTGAGAATATTTAAAGTTCATTCAAACTGAATAAAAAAAAAAGCACAAAAGCAATAAATTCGGAGATGAGAACGAGAAGCTAGCTGGCGAGATTTTTGCAAGTAAATACATTCCAACAATCCGGTTTACAATCGCATCTTTAATTTCGCTTAGGCGAATTTTTCGCATATTGTGTGTGTGATCCCTTTTGACAGCTTTGTGGTCGGTGCCAGCCGGGAGCGGTACCAGCTAAGGATACTTTTCTGTTCGGTTTTAGGTGCAAACCGGATGCAATATACAGAAGCTTCAGCAAAAGATCAAACTTTTCAATGAGTTTCGGGGTACCCGAACTTATTTATATTTTATGGAACTATAACTTACTGAACTTATTTAGTTTTATGTAAAAAAAAAACTATTCAATTATAAATACCTTCGAAACGACTAAGACCTTCATTCTAGTAGCTGTCGATTGCATCAGAATATGACATCCTAACCAAACGTAAAGAACTTGAAGTTGCAATTCAACAATTAAAATTTTTTATAAGTCTGTCGTTTGCGAATCGAATTAATTTTCAATAAACTATAGATTCCATATCTCTAACACCTTACCTCTACGAGTTTCGGTTACTGCAACTGATTGTGTAGAGACGATATTTGCAAACGGATAAATTTGTTTCCAATAAAAATATATATTTAAAAAGAACTCGCTTTTTTGGAAATCCCGATTTGGCTTCGATTGACTTAATTAATATTATTTGTTTTTCTTGTGTTCCTACATACGTAAAAATTAGTATTATTAGTTAGAGTATAACTAGAGAAAATACATTTTTCAAATTTTCATTTAGATTTAAATTTCGAAATTTGAATATTGTTGATAAGGTAATCGATGTTTTTAAAGCTTAGATTTTATTCAAATTTTAAATTTTTATTACTTCTCAAACACCTGTTTACTATCTTATTCACAATATATGTTTATTATTATATAACATTTTCAGTATTCACTATGTTTACTGTTTTTTCATTGTTCCCTTATTTTACGGTTAAGGCAGAGAACAAGTTGAGCTAAATAGTCTCAAAATACAGCAGATACAGTATATCTGAAATATAGGTGGTAAAGAGATACTCAGTAGTAAAGAAAACACCAACTTTTCTGGTATAAAATTGAGTATTTCATGAAGTATTTTAACTTACTGTTTTCTTTCACGAATAAATCTTTATTTATTAATAGTATGAGGTGCTATTTCACAAAAAAGTGCTCCCAGTATTTAAGTAATGAAATTGACGAAAAGTTTAGAAGTCGAAATGTTAGATTGAATATAATTTAATAGAATTCTTACTAGCACATTATGCAGTTCATACCTGAAATATCTTCATAGCCTATTAAATTAAGAAGTATTAACACGACTCAATTATTCATTAAAGTACCTACCCACTCATGATTGGAAAATCGTGTCCAACAAATTAGCAATTCATAATGATGCATAGAACGTTATGCTATTTTCGCCTAAGCTACCTACAAAACATATTACGGTGGCAAGCATTAAAAAGAATATAATGACACGTCTACCTCTCTAGACTTTGGAAGAAGCGTAAACATCAAGATACTTGTATCACCCTAAAACAGAGTTGTTGAGGCAATATAAATGAGGTCGTATTATAAAACACTCGTTCTGCTGAAGCATTAATTTGTGATATCTACTATTTTGCTTTAGACTTTGTTGTAAAATAATTAATGGGATATGCACTTTTGGGCCAGTTGTCATGGCAAAAAGTTATGCATTTTTGGATTTTACATTAACACCACGGTGGTGGCCTATCCGGGTCGTTTGACTGGGGAACCGGACTTGGGAGGTTTTTTCCTTCCGAAGATTCGGTGAGTTCACTAGGTTATTTTTTAAGCATTTTTATGAGGAAATGATTAAATACGTTTGTCTTATTCTGCTTCTTGAGTAAGTATAAAATTAAAACTCTATAAGTAACTGTAAATGTTGTATTGTAAACATTTTAATTTCTTAATTTTTTTTAGGAAATCAACGTTGCTTAGATAAGGCCATATGTAAATTCAAGATACGTTTAATGCAACGCTTGAGCGATGCAATTGCAAGTTTTTCAGAAATGTTATATTTACTGATATTGACACTTACGGCCCATGACTATGAATTGGGCACAAAAGAAATCAATGACGGGTTAGATACACTGATCCATATACAAGTCTCTTTAATATTAAATGGTGTAACATTCGGTCAATCATAGAACTATTTATAAAGTGATTTAATTGTGAGACACACAAGCTATATTTAAACAAAATTAGAAAGTTTTTCTTTTCAGTTAAAAGTACTGAATTAGTCATCAAGAGATTTAATTTGTACTGCATAACAATTTTTTGATGCAAAAATCTGCATACAATTATATTTTGAAAATAACAAGTAGATAGAAGCCTTTTTACTTATTTCGTCTATCAATTGAGCATGTCTCTATTTTTGAACAACGTTATTAGCAGGACACTAGATTTCGCAGTTTAAAAATTTTAAAATTAAGGAATATAGAATAATGTAAAAACGAACAAAGTCCTAATACGTTGACCTCAAGACCGAAAGAGTGAAGTTGTTTCTATTACATTCAAATATTTTTTAATAATATGCTCTGAAGAGAAATCATGTAATTAGAACAACAAAAAGAACTAACATAATTAAAACTATCACTTACAATTTTCTTGCGAACTTCATGGTCGACTACTATCAAGAAATCCGATGACTAAATGAAATGAGCCGCTAAGATTTAAAAACAACTATTGTTTATATCATTATTAAAATACATGTTTACATTGTTAAGCGTTCGAATAATGATACAACTCACTTTGACATTTTATACAAAAACGAATTCCGGCTTGTTGAAAAAAAGAAGCAACAATGCTTGTTCGTGTTCCTTCACCTTGTTTAAATAATAGTTAATTTAGCATTAAAAAGTATTGAGGTAGTTGAGTAAAGACAAGGTACAAAAAAAAAAATATGGAAACGATGAAATACCACGAGAAATACACATCGACTCAAAAATTTAAAAACACACTTGTTAAATCATTTCAAATGAGGAATTCAAATACACAGAACGTCCTCCCATTCTCTACCCCGGAGGTAGTGTGAGGTCAACTTCAGTATCTTAAAATTATACCCCAGTTTTTTCTTGCAGATTTGAATTTGCTAGGAAAAAACAGACGCGACTAGCAATATGTTGCATTTTGGTTCATAAGTGGTGTTATTATTTTATTTTCTATAATAACCGGTGTTAAAGAGCCAACCCATTTTCACGTTTACAACTACCAATGTTCACCTCCGTAGTCTTCTCTTATTCCAGGCCAAAAGACGAGGGAACTCTTAGATCAAGCATTGGGATAAACTAGCCTAAGTGACTTTTGATGGAAGTAACTTCTATTTGCAATAAGCTCAGAGGAAAACCTTAAAAAAAGCCTAATGATTAGAGAATATTTTAAGGGTCATTCTAACGGCAAAAAAAAAACAATCGTAAGCAATTTCGGGGATCAGAACGAGAAGGCCATCTGGTGAGATTTTTCCGGGTTTCATTCCACGAATTAAGTTCTAATTCCAATCTCTGAATTCACGTGAGTGAATTTTTCTCGTGCTGTGAACGATTCCTGACGTCAGCACTTTGGTTTGTGAGATATCTCTACAGAGATATCTCTAGGAGCAGAATTCACATCGACCAGCTAGAGATACTACTCTCCACTTTTTTCAGTTCAATCGGTTTACTTTTATTCATTATGAAATGCACTACTAAAATTATATATGCCCAAAGAGGATTTTGAATTCAAATCTTTCATAAATATACTGCAAATTTTACAATTACTTGAATCAAATGACTATTAGAAATACGTAAATTGATCAAAAAATTGATCATTCTATTGATCAAAACAACATTCCTGGATACTTGTTAGAACTCTTGGAATATGTGAGCCATCGGTATGGTGTTTGGTGGGGTTTTTTTTCCGAATATCTATGGCCTGCACTCGTTGGTCTGTATTTGATAGTTTCCGGGGTCTGGGTAAATAATCGTTTTCTGTGGTGATTACAAGAGGTCATAACTACTTTTTATTAGAAAATATTGTTACTTGTTACTATGACTAATTGTAATCATGATTACAAGTATTTTATTACTATCGATTTTTTATTAGCAGTTAATTACAGGTATAATCAATTACAGTATTTTGCACACTTTTTTGCTTAAAAGTATTTTATTCATTATTCAGGAGGACTTTGCATAATTATTCATTTTTCATAATTCCGAATGACGAATGCCCAATATTCTATAGTAAACTATTGTATAGTACTATTATAACACCATTGTACTGTGTTGTGATACACCTTTTATAGTAAAATTACATTATTCTCAACAGTAATTTAAAAAATTAAGCAAAGAAATAGAAGAAAATATAAATTAGGAATGCGTTTTTAAGAAAAAAGTCTGATTTAGAATTTAAAAATGATTTAAAGTTGAAATATAAGAAAATATTATAACTTGCATACGTTGATATGAGGAAATCATTTCTTTAACTCGTATTTTATTTTTTCAGTAACCCACTAAATCTCTTTTAAAAAAGTACGAATGCATACCTTTTTAAAAATTAAAACTGATAAGAATAATAAAAAAATTTAAACAACATATTTTATTTCATGTATATTATCTAAAGAAAGTTATCTGTTAACTTTAAACTACTGATGCACAGTATAATTTTGAAACCACATTCCTTTCTTGATTTTTAAGATAATTTATGGTAACATTCAACTTTTTCAAAAAAAAGTTTCCCAATTTGATAACTTATCACAAATACTACCTATTTAAAAAGAAAATAAATTCGAAATGGTTTGAAAGGTAATTATTCTTTTTTCTATTGCTTTTTTAAGCAATAAGCAAATGTTTTTAGACTCACATTTTAAATTTATCACTTTTGAGAAATTTAGGGTGGAAAACATAAAAAAAGATTTGATGGCTTGATGAAACTTGCTAGTATTTCTAACAATCATTTCTCGATTTCATCTGGCAATCAAACAGATTTTGATATTTCACACCCAGCCTTTCCCACTGTCCAGTATGCGTTTAATTGGTACTCCGAACACTGATGTTTCTCCTAATCTATTCTCAGCAGATATTAAAATATCGAATAAATATCAACGAATGAATTAATATCAAATCGGACATAACAAATATTTCGGACATTCACCAAAGTGACTCTGTGATTGTCAACATTCACCGATGGAAGTCAACAATCACCGATTTCGGTCATGCACAGTAAAATATATTTCATTATTTACATATATATTTTTCTAACACGGCGTCTAAGAATGTTTTCATTTCTTTTTCATATTGGCAACAAAGAATTAAAATATCAAGCGTGTGAACTGTCATAAGCATGAAAGCGCAAACGTATATGCTTACAAATTTCTTAATGAAAATTCTTTTCTCGCACAGATAACGAAAAGCTGAAGCAAACTTTGGGAATAATTGAAAGGTTTAAAAGGGAATAGTGCTTATCAACAAACAAAGTGTTCTCTATTATGATTTAACAATACTTATGCAGGTTCAATACCAATAATTTCATTCATTGTTATCGCTATTCATTGACAAATGAGTATTAATCGTGCTGTAACGCTTATTAAGTGTAATGAAAAGCAGCGTGCTTGCAGAGCAGAATTAAATGTTGATGACAGTTATGAAAGACGTAACATTGAAAGAATATCAAGCACATATTTTGTTTTTTCAAAAAGCATAATTATTATTTTGCTTCTGAATGTTTTTATACTGCATTTTATGTATTTCAATTAATATTTTTCATTTCAATAATTTATTATTGACACTAAAAATTTTAATTTTTGATGGTGAAATTAGTTTTAAAGATTTTAGTCATTAATTTAAATTTTTAAGGCTTTATGTTAGATTTCAAATAAGTTTAACTTAGTATCGAGCATAGTTAGCAATATAAGATCTCATAGCAATCTTCAGGGGTTGGGGAGCGTCCGCGAAGAGGGGGGGGGGTAGCCCGTTAGTTATCTTTATTCTTCATAGAGTATATTTCAATCCATAAAGCAATTTTGTAATTAAAATTATTTGCCATCCAAATGATCTCTGCTCTATTTAATCTTGTGTTGATCATGAAAGGAAGAATTGTAAACGATCGAGATACGCACTCAAGTACATTTTAAGGATTACACGATAAACCTTTTTAACTCATTAAATGAAAAAGGGAGACTTAATTTGCCTTTTGGGGATCCTCTAACAAGAATGAACAACATTTTATAATGATAATGGGATCGTTAAAGAAATGAAGCGATTTGTTTCGTAAACAAAACAGTAAAAATGAATTATAAAATTGAGAATAAGTAGTGATCGCTTTTGATAATTACAGTAAAAAAGATATTTTTTGCAATTCTTTCGTTTCAATATTAAAAACTATGACCACATTTCAGTTTTGCACCTTTTTCTATTTTTATACATCCTTTTGTCAGATACTTAGAAACTTGAATGTCTGTAAAATAATATTTTATGTAACTTCAAAATCAATTTATTTTCATTTTAGGTTTTATTGTATTTTTTGTTTATTAGTAAGCTAAATGTAGTCTAGTAACTATAATAAAAAAGGGTATTTCTTCGGAAAATTATAACTCGTGATTTGTTTAAAAGAAATTTTTTTATTAAGTTATTATAAACAATGGCTCCATCCTTTTTTGAGTGAAAATTGGGGTGATTTAGGGGGAGGATTGTATATCAAATGCACGCAAGTGAGGTACTGTTTTTGTTTTCAATTTTTCAATGCTGATTAAGACCAGTTACGAGAGGATCTAATAAGTAGTTTAGAAGTTCGAAGAGTTATAAGCACAAAAAATGTACAATTTCGTATCTGTACTTGTTTATGCATAAGACTTAGCTATCGAAATAATTGAAGCATGGTTTCACATGAGTTTTTTTTACGATGAATCAAATGAGACTATACACAAGTCAATATTAGTTCATATGCTGCTCTGTTAAATCGGAGTTTGTTTCCCCGATAGTTGTTTTTCTGGTGTAGCATGCCAAATCGAGCAGTTAGGTATTCTAAGAGCTAGACTTTTTCTCCTTTCTATACTCTTTGGCTTAGCTCCCTGACCACCATACAGTCCGGTAGGCAAAAGAAGTAATATTATTCGCAAATAAAGCGTTTATAAGAACAGCACTGAAATCAAAAGATAACTCTCAATTTTTTCAAATTTTACCAACCCAGAAAATAAATATAACATAAAATAAGTATAATATAAAATAAGTATAATATAAAATAAGTATAATATAAAATAAGTATAATAAAAAATAAGTATAATATAAAATAAGTATAATATAAAATAAGAATAATATAAAATAAGTATAATGCGATATAAAATAAATATAATATAAATATGTAATCAAATATTAAAAAAGATTACAATTTTTTACAAATTTTATTAGCTTTTTCCAGTTAGCATAGAAAGCACAGGTTACAGATAGTTACAAACTGAACAGTTTTTGCTAAAATTCATGAATAATTGCTCCAAACTCACAGCATTTAAAAAAAAAATTACTTATTATTCGCTGTAAAGGCGTTATATCATGCGGCCTTCTAAAAACAGTTTTTAAATGACGAATGAAATGCGTACAAACATTAAAACTATTATAAACTTTGTGTGTGGGTGGTTCAAAATTTGCATCCCTTCCTCCGACCCATTATGCATAAAGCTGCTCTTTCTTTAGAATTTGAAACAAAGGAGAAACTTTTAAAGACTTAAATGAAACTTTTATCTCAAATACCACACACACAGTGAGTTGCTCCTTCTCCGTGTTGAGTTTAGAGTGTGTATAATGGAGGAACTTAAAAGGGGCTTTTCACAAGTATACTATGATAAATTCTTGGAGCACCGCATTCATTATCGCCATGTGCTACCCTAATTCTCTACCGAAAGACTTAATTCATGACTTTTCATTTGTTACTATGTGTGAGAAAGGAGGACTTCATTATTTTGTGTAGACGCATTTATTTTCCTTCCTAATGAAACTGTTAGTTAGAATAGCTATGTAAATGTGAATTATTAATCATTGTGAGATGTTTTACGAAATTATTTACTAGAGAAAGTAAATTATTCAAAAAATATAGTGACTTAGGAAAGATTATTTTAATTCCTTAAAATGTTAACGACATATTATGTTGAAATCTATGACTATATTTTGTTGTCAAAGAGTCTTTCGGGGAGACGGGATAGCCTGGTCGGCAGGGCGCTGAACTCACATTCGTGAGAACGGGAATCCAGCTGGCCGAAGTAAATGGTGATTGGTTCACGTAAAACCTGTTGGGTCACAAAGTACTCGTGTTCCCATAACAAATTATACCTCTGGAGTAATGAATTGGAAATTGATCGTTCGTTGGTTCAATTCAAAATTACGATCTGTGAATGAATGAATGGATGAATGGGCCTGCCCTATAACCGGGTATAACAGAAGTCGAATTCTTGGCCATAGATGGCGCCACTGGAAAACAAGAACAATCGCACCCCTTGCCTTAATGGTCTACGACAACAACAGCAGAGTCTTTCAATGTCATAATAGCAAATAAATACTACTAAGTGTGATTTTACACATATACATATTTTTTCACTCCGAATTGGAACATAGGGCTTCTATCACAGCTTTCCATCTCACTCTATTTGTGGCCAGATATTTTACCTCTCTTCATGTCTTTCTATTGTTTTCAATTCGTTTACAATTGTCCTGCGCTAAGTATTTTTAGGTCTTCCTCTTTTTCTATTGCCTTGAGGGTTCCAATCAAAAACTTGCTTTACTTTAAATTTTTCAGGTTTAAGTTGAACAAAACCAATCCTATTCCATTTACGTTTTCTAATATCCAGATCAATCGGTTTCTGATTTGCTTTTCGAAGGATTTTTGCATTACAAATTTTATGGAATTACTTTATACGAAAGATTCTTTTCAAACAGTGGTTAATATAATAGAGTGAATTTAACTTTATAATTATTCATTTAAGCTTTGATAATGGCTTCCCTCATTTAATTATTCAGTTTTTTTTTTAAAAATTAAATTATGGTAAATGAATTTGGAACAATCAATAAAAATAGAAACAATCTACAGAATTAAAAGAAGAGTTAGTCTGTCTCGCCTGTAATTCCAGAAAGATTTGTGATAGGGTCTTTAAATTAGGACAGCGGGTGTGAGAGGAAATTGTTATCTATGATTCTAAAAATGATTTAAAAATTCAATTTTTAATTTTAAATTATTATAACCTGCTTTTAGTTTATTTTTTTTTGTAGTTTTGCACATTAAATCGTCCCTTCCAACATAAATTTAATACATTTTTCCATATTTCGAGAATCAAGAATCCGAATTTGTCGAGAGAAGTATTTGTTTACTCGAAGATAGTAAATTTTCTTGATTTTAGAACTTATTATATCGTGTCAGTGGGAGAAAATCGATTTTCGTGACCAAGAGTGAGAAACATGAAGTATTTTTAAGAGTTACTTTTAGTTTTAATTTTTGTTTTGTAGTTAAATATCCAAGGGTATGACAGTGGACTTTACTTTGCTATTAAATAAATAATAAGTGCAATAAAATTCAGATAAAGTTAACCTAAAAATCACGGAAAATTGAGCTACGTATATCTGAATAAAATTTGTCGTCGGCCTTCTGAGCCCAAATCTGCGGGTTCGATCCCCGGTTCAGACACCGGATTTTCGGGATGCAGAAAATCATCAGCGGCCATGTCGTATGATTATGCGGCATGTAAAAGATCCCTGGAGTGCCTTATTTGCTCTTGGCATTTCCGGCGAAATTAAATTCCTAGTGCACTTTAGCATCCAAATAGAGTCTCGGTGCTGCCATCTAGTGTGGCAGAAACTGGACGTCCAAAATAACATGACCAGCGGTATCTCACCCACTGTGGTGGTCCTGAAAGAGTGGATACCACCTCTAGAGAACGCACTAGGTCTGCTCATCGGCAAGACTGATTGTGCAGCTCATTGGAAATAAAAAAAAATATCTGTATAAAATAAAGGTTAGCATTGAATATTTACTTGAAAATTAAACAGATATTTTAGATAACTGATATTTTAATATATATAAATGAAAAAGGGTATATTTTAAAATTTTTTATTAATAATTTAGTTATTTGCATCTTTAAACTATAGAATAAAACCAGATCTTTCTGAAAAGGCTACCCAAAAGCTCCAGATTGTCGCCGTCGAATGAAAATAATTTACGGATCTTTGACACAAGTAATTTAAGAGCAAAAAAAATTAGCAGCTAAAATTTATCAATTCGATTCTAATTATCAATAAAATAAAAGCAATATTTTTTTTAACACATTTCCAAAATAAATAATTATTTCTAATATGAACTTAAACATTTAATTTAAAGTACACTGTATACACTTGTTACCGTGAATGACGGAAAACATGAAAATGTTGACTTTCACCGGTGAATGTCAACAATCACATAGTCACTTTGGTAAACTTCCGAAATATTTGTTATATCCAAATTTGGTATTAATTTATTCGTAGATATTATATTTATTCGATATTTTAATATCTGCTGAGGATAGATTAGGAGAAACATCAGTGTTCGGAGTACCGATTAAATGCGCACTAGAAACTTGACCTTAAAAAATATTGGTGTAGGGCATACCGGGCAAATGTATACCGCGCAGTGGCACTTAACTAGACCTAGTATATATTTCGGACATTTGCCAAAGCGACTATGTGAATGTCAACATTCACCGGTGGAAGTCAACAACCACCAATGTCGGTCATTCACAGTAACATACACTACTGGCCATCAAAAATGCTACACCAGGAAGACGACACACCAAGAACGTGAAATTTGCAGGACGGATAAAGAATGTTGTTGTATGCAAATGATTAGCTTATCAGCGCGTTCATGCAAAGCAGGAGGCGGTAGCGACACCTACAATGTGTGTAAAAGACGAGATTTGGCAGCAAGTTTCTCATACAGAAATTGAATTTAAGCGTTGTTCTTGGGTAAAAAAGTTTTTGTCATGCCTCGTGTGGGAAGGAGAAATGCCTACCAGCACGCGTCTGAGTTTGATCGAGGTCGAATTGTGGCCTACCGGGATTGCGGTTTATCATACTGAAGTATTGCTGCTCACGTTGATCGAGATCCCTTGACTGTTAGCAGAATATGGAATCGATGGGTTCCTGACTGTCGCATGGAACGCTGTGCATGATTCCAGCTGCCACCCATCACTAACAGACGAGAAGACAGACATGTTATCCACAAGACCTTAAAGGATCAGACGAATCTAGGTTCTGTATACAGAATCATGATGGCCGCATCCGTGTTTGGCGAGCGCTAATTGGCAGCTTGCATTTGATATCGTCATACTGGCACATCACCTGCAGTAATGGTATAGGGTGGGGTTGGATACACATCTCGATCACCTCTTGTTCGCATTGCCGGCCCTTAGAACATCAGCCTTTACATTTCTGATGTGTTAGGGCCAATAACTGCGGTTATTGTTGCCAGGAGAGGCTGCTCTGAGTACTGATTACTCAGGATCTATACATCCAAATATCCCGAAAATGCAATCACTTGTTCTTCCAACTATATTGTATGTGCCCAATAAATATCATTCTGTTATTTGCATTCCTTCCTGGTGTAGCAATTTCAATGGCCAGAAGTGTATTTTTATCTTTTCTCAACGCCAAAGATGTTGGCAACAATTTTACATAAAGTAGCGTTTTGAAACACCATAAATAACTCTTATATCTAGGTTTTTCACTATAGTAAGTTTGTTCTTCTACACTACTTGGCGTGAAGTAGACGTCACCATTTTTCTTATTCGGTTACACTTAAATTAATAATTGCAGTAAAATAAAATACACATAAGAATCAGTTAAAATATTTTTTTATGAAAGAATGTACAACATAAAGTAGAACCATTAAACAATTCTTAAAATAATTATTTTTTGTTTATCAAACATACGCACATCACAGAGATAGTAAGGCGAATAAAAGACATAAAGACGAATTCGAATTAGGCTTAACAAAATCGAAGTGGATGTAAATGAAAGATCATAAAATTATTTAATGCAATTGACAATTTTATGCAAATCTCCTGATGAGAACACAATTATCTTTATAGTACAACTAGAAACATTAAGTGTGTGAAATAAAAAACGGATCACCCTGAATAACTTTTGATCTAGTTAACGGTACCTCACGTTCTAGGATTCTATCTTAATGGTTTGAGGGGGTGACTTCAAATATGCTAATTAATTAATGATGATATATTAAGTTACTAGATCGGACACAAAAACGTACTTTCTTTGAATAAACATAGCTTTTTTTCGACGGATTTGGATTTATGACCCCCTAAATATAGGGTTTAGCTGCAATCTGGAAAATATGGTCCGCATAGTTTAGTCAGAAGAGATGTTCAAAGTTTGGTCCTCTAAGCAATAATTTTATATTTTGCGAATTTTGTCATATCTCGAGATCTTTTAAACCGAGTTAAAACATTTTTGCATACATTTATAAAATTCACTTACCCAAATATAATTCTCCTCAAAAAACAGCCATTAATAAAAATGTATTATTTTTCATCATTTTATGTAATAATGCTCGAAAAAATTTTGAACTGTAAGATTTATAATTTTTTAGATCATTTTAAAGAATGTAATTTTACAAGTTAAAATACAAAATTCGAGCTAAATCGGTCGATTAGTTCCTGAGAAATCAAATTTTTAAGAAGCCATATTTTTACAATTCAATTTCTCAGAAACTATTCAACCAATTTTGCTTTGGATTTTGAGATTAAAATTAAATTCTTTAAAATGATGTAAAAAATCATAGACCTTAGAATTTAAAATTATTTTTTCGACCATTATTAAATAAAAAAATAAAAAAATAGTAAATATTTATTGAAAGTTCTATTTCACATATAATTATCTTTGGATAAACGACTAATACAATTGTGTGCAAAAAATTTTCAATTCGCTTAAAAAGGTCATGAGATACGGTGAAATAGAAGAAAATTAAATTAACATTAAGGGGTCCAAACTTTGAACATCTCTTCTGACCGAAATATGGAGACCATATTTCCCAGATTGGTGTTATCCCCTTTAATTTGTGGATCAGAAATTCGAATGCGTCGAAAGAAAGGCATCTTTATTCAGATGAAGTACGTTTTTTTGTCTGATTTCGTAATTTGAAACATCGTTTGCACTAATTAATTAGCACAGTTAAGGTCACCCTTCAAACCATTAAGATTGAGTCCTAGAACGTGAAGATTCAATCATTACATCAGAAGTTATTAGCGTGGTCCGTTTTTTATTTTGCGCACGGTAACTGTTTTATAATTGTTCATCTCTGTGGAATGTTCTGCGTCATGCGAAGTGAAACCAATCATCTCTGCTCAATTTTAAACAAGAAATACTGATCGTCTGACTGTTTCCAAACACGTGCCAATATTGATGAAAATAATTCATAAATGGAAGGAATGCATCTGAGCTTGGTGTTAGCTTTATCAGTCGGTGTTAAAATTTACTTACACCCTTTAAAGTGCGTATGAACTCTTGATTTAGTATTAACTTGAATCAACACACAATTTTTACAGTTTTTAATACCAAATACGGATAAATATTACACAACAGCGTTTACAGTGTAAGCATTTCTGCTATTAAATACATTTTGGGATTTATTATTTTGTTACAAAAATGTGTTTAAGGAATGGATTGACACATTCTAACATATTTCCCGTTTAGAAAAACATTGATTATTTTCCAGTAAATTTCCTTTCGAAGGTGTTTCAAATCCTAAGCTCTTTTTAGAGTTTAAAAGTATTCAGAGGCATTGATTTTGCATCAGCATATTCTGCAAAGATATTTCAGATAGTTTCAATATTGAGTATCGGCTAAAATACCGAAGCATTAAAGTATTTTCCTAGATTCGAATTCCTTTAAATAAATGTGTGATAAAAATGTTGAATGATTCGGCCCTGTTGAAAGTATTGCTTATCTAGGATATAAAAGTGATTAATGGAATGAAATAATCTTGATAAGAAACTCATACTCTCAATTTTTTAAACGAAGCATACAGGTATTACGCTATTTAAGTTTTTTAAAAGTGTACAAACACAAAATTTATGAAATTGAGTTTACTATAAGTTTAGAATCCCGGCACTCTTAGCTTTCTAAAAATACTTTAATTTCTTGGCACTCTAATTATTTACAAAGTAATATCAGTTTTTGTGCAAAGTGATAACAGAGGATAGACTAATGTTTTTGTCTTTAAGTGCGATTATCTCAAAATCAGATTTTTTCACATGTTACACCACTTCATACACGATATCTCATGTTGTTTCTAAAACAAATGTCCACAATTTTTCATGAGTGTTTATGATTATAGCGAACAAATTTTGAACCACAGACTAAGGGGAAAAAATAGAATTTCTTGTTTCATGCATGTTTTTTTCGCCAAGTGCTGAAATTTTTTAAAATGTGCAAATTTTTTGAAAGGTTAGAAATGTTTCCTTTAACAACTCACTATTCTGGAAGGGATGTTTCTTCTTTGCGAGCACATGAGAAATTTTTAGTAAAGCAATAGAGGCAATTATTTTTAATAAATAGAGCAATTTATTTTTAACAAAGTTACATTAAAAATAACTAGTCCAGTTTTTTTTCCATACTTCTAATGATCGGTTCATAACGTAATAGGACTCAACTTTAATGGTTTAAAGGGGTGACCTCCAATATGTAAATTAAATAACAATATAAAAATCTAGAAATAATTTAAAATTTGATTTCTCAGGACCTATTCGTTCAAATTTTGAAATAAAATTACATTTTTTAAAATGTTGTAAAAATTTGTATGCCTTTCAAAATGTTTTGAATATTTTAGTACAAATCGTTATGATTTGTAAGGCATACAAATTACGACCAAATAATAAAGGATTATTAAAAGTTATTTCTTGTGAAGAATTCTCTTCGGTTGAACGAACTTTATAGTTGTGTGCGAAAAAAGGTTTGATGTGAAAATTATTCGAGGTAGAAAAAAGTAAAATAAACAATTAGGGATCCAAACTTTAGACAGCTCTCCCGACCAAACTATTGGGACTATATTTCCCAGATTGCAGCTACCCTTTACAACTTGGGGTTCAGAGATACGAATCCTTCGTATTTCTATTCAGAGAAAGTATATTTTCATAACTTAAAATATTGCCTGCACTAATTAATTAGCATATTTAAGGCTCGATCCTCAAACCATAAAGATTGAATCTTAGTATGTGAAAATCCGATCATTAGATCAAAAGTTATTTAAAGTGTTCCATTTTTTTGCCCTGTGCTTGATGATATAAGTGCTACATAAAATTCATATACTTGGATTCAAGCTAAATAATTTGAGGTAATCATACTTAAAACATGCAAAATTTAATAAAAAGTATTAAGTTTTATTTAAAAATTTTAATTTTTAAAGAGCATTAATTTTTATTTAAAAATACAATATTTTTATTCTCGCCAACTAAGAACTCTCTTTGAAAGGTGCAAGCTAAGCCATTCACAAGGATTACGAACTTTTATTCTTTTTTTCCACAATCGTTTGCCAAATAATTTTAAAGTAATAAGTGCGCGGTCAGCACCTCACGAAGCCATTTAGTTTCTAGTCGAGAGGGCTAATTTGTCAATCCCATGACTGGCTGAACGGGATTTCGAATCCTAGCTTTTACACCTCAGTAACTACTCCATTCCCTCAACTCATGAGGAGTTTCCAGTTTCTTGAACTTCCCTATTGATGATCTTAGACTATCGGAATGTGAAATTCTCAAACACGCAGCACCATTGGGGGTAGCACCACAAAGCTACTTAACACAAAAAGTCTAGTATTTCCCATCTTTTACAATGGAAGTCATCAAAGCCTGTCGTGGGAACTCTAGGGACAGAGTGTTAGCCTTCCAATGAGGTGAACCGGGTTCGAATTTCAGTGATGTTTGGTCGATATGAATTCCGCACCGGATCATGGGTTAGAGTCCCCTTGCAGTCAGGCTAATCGTGGGATATTTTCGTGGTTTTCCTCTTCATGTAACGCAAATGCGGGTCAGTTCCATCAATTTTCTCTCAATACTTGATCCAGGAATTCCCTTGTCTTCTGGATTGGGTTCAAAATTACTGGGCTACGGAATTGAACATTAGTAGTCGTAAGCCCGAAATCGGGTTGGCTCTTCAACGACGGTTATAAAATATGAAATTAAATGGATGGCACCACTAGATAAACTAATTAACCCGCCTTCCAGGGTTCACTTCACAAAACACAACTCAACCCCAATCTAACTCAAATGCTCAAAACTTTCATTTTTGCGGTTTTAAAATCATATAGTTTTGTATTCGTGGTTTATTAACTAGTCTAATTTTTTTACCAGACAGTCACACGAGTTGCAAACGGTTTTAAACCTATGAAGGTTAACCATAAACTTTAAGGTAAATTCAATACCGACTGTTTCTGCTTTTTTTTACAGTAATTTTAGAATGAAAATTTTAAAGCGTATGACCAATCATCGATTCAAAAATGTTTTGTTCCAAATTCCAACTAAAGGAAATTTTCAATCGTTTTTAGGGATCTTCGTTAAATAGCAGAGGTTCGAAAATTTTTATTATAAAGAATAATATAATGGTCTATAATAACAAAACAACCTAGTTTTGTTACATTCTTCATTTTGTCTAATATTGGTTTCAAAACAGTATCAGGAATTCATTATAGGATCTTACTGAGAATCGTAAAGGGTGAGTCTTTTCCATCTTCTATCTGGTCAATTTTTATGAACATCATCATCAACTTCTCTAGTTTATTTTCTATATTACTCCACAGTGCTCAAGAGAAACTCCTTTAGTACCCGCAAAAGATACTCGTAAACGTCCGGCGTGAGGTTCTATGAAATTCCCTCTTTCTTTATTTCCTATCTCTACCTTATAGAATCTTTTTTTCATCTTTCGGTGCAGCTTTCAGGAAATTAATGACATCGTGAAGAAAAAAAATATACTTTTTTGTGGAAGATTAGAATTAATAACGTAAAAGTTGTATTCAGAAAGAGACGGCACTGAAGAGGCATACTGAGATGTTGTTGCGTCACATTTGAGCCGAATCTTTCAATTTTAACTGCTTTAAACTCAGTTTTGTTGTTTATTATTCGCAATGAAACTCTCTTAAAGGAACTAGATCAATTATTTTAGTTTTGGTTCTCTTAACAGTGATGGCATTTCACCCTTTAAATGGATCGATTGATTTTAATTGACTTCTCAGTATGATTTTTTGTTTAGCTGTAACCGAAAAAGGGTTATATATCCCTGCTTACTTTCTTAGCGCCACCATATTTGCTACCTGGGAAGGTGACAGCCTTTGAATAGAATTTTTTTACACCCCTTTTTTTCAGCCTCCCTCTTCCCCCTGTGTGTCTGTATTTATCTGAATATTTTTAGTAGACCTTTAAATAAACTAAAAGTAAAATTGAAAATTCAATTTAATAGTTTTAAATCTTTCCAAGTTAGAAAAATGTTTTTGAAAATTTGGTCATACAGTCTGGCGATTTCTTTTTTTCGCACACAGAAGCATGTGTTGGTCTTATATCAGCTTTACAGAACTTTTAATTGATCTTCCCACTTGGCACTAAAATTAATATGCCAGTTCGTTCCCTGAGAGAATGCATGCTTAATATCGCTGTTTGAAAATTTGATCAATAGCTGTCCACCTGCTCGTCTCCAAGACTGATGATGACATTGGGGAGCAAATAATTCATGCAATTTCAACAGAAACATTGCTAAATTTAACACTTTATTACGTCTGCAGGAAATTTGCTCGTGTTGGACGACTCAAACTACACTGTAAAATTTTTTGCTATATTGCGGAAAATTTCTGGAAAAATTACCAGATATTTTCCTTATGCTACGGAAAAAGCAAATCGGCAGAAATGACCTGTAATAAAACACTTCAAAAAATATCTGTATGAATCAGATATTTTCCGTTGGTCTGGTTACTGTTCTTAAGGTATGGAAGAGAAATTTGGCATGAAGCTAGATTCATACCCTTTGGTTTCCACAGCAAAAAAAAGTACATTTTGATTAGTTTTTTAATTATTCCATTTCTTGTCTGATTTTCCTCGATATTTGATTTAGAGAAAAACATCACGCTGGAAAGAATTGTAGAAAAATTTGCATCTTTTTCCATTGCTAAGTTTAGACGTCCTGAAGCGGGATTCGAATTTGGGACCTTTCTGATATGAGGTCAATTTTTTGACCACCATGCAGACCAGTCGACATCTGAATCAAGTCCTCTTCAACATGCTGCCCTTCCCTATCAATTCATTGTTGCATACAAGTTTTCCACTGTTCAAAGCAGTGCTGCAGATCATTAAGTGTTACCTTCCTTAGACAGCATGTCTCTTAGACTGAAAATGCGTTTCCTTCAATGCACTTTTCTTTTTTGGAAACAGGTGTGAGATCTGGTGAATACGGTAATGCCAGGATCTCGAGTACAGTAACTCGTTTGTCTGCCAAGAACTGTTTCACAGGGAGCGCAATGTGCGTTGGAGTGTTGTCTTGGTGCAAAATTCACTCGTTGTTGCTTCACAAATCTGCTCTTTTTTTCTCTCTCTTTCTCTAAGTTTTCTTTGGACCTCAATGTAGTACTACTGGTTTACCGTTTGGTTTTGAGGTTCCCATTCTATCATGATCATACCATTAATATCGAAAATAAAAAGCAGCATGATTTTTAGTTTGAGCTTTTCTGGCCCTTGGTGATGGTCATCCGGTGCATAAATTGTCATGATCGCGGTGCATCGACACAATAACGTCTAACCCAAACAAGGATAAAAAACAAACAGAACTACGCGGAATAACGCGCCTATTTTAGTGCACCTGCATCAAAAACATCAAGGTCAACTGCGTTATATTTTCACTCTCACCCACCAAGCATAATGGTTAGTTCCAGTGGTCGGAAGTAGAGCGCTACAAGTAGATAAACTACTGTATTAGCAACTTTTTTCGTAGTTTGTAGTGTCGCACCACACTTTTTAAAAGAAGTAGCGTAGCGTGTAGTGTGATGCAAAAAAAGTAGTTTCCGGCAACTAGTTTTAAAGTTTAGTAAAAATTTTTTCGTCTGACGCTCCAGAGCAGCCAAATGCTTTTTGTTTCATTTTGGTTCGCAGCTTAGTATTTGATATATCCGCCCTTTTTTTAATCGAAAATATTAAATTATGATTGTGAACTCACCAAATTTATTAGAACATAATGTTATAATATTGCATAATGTATAACAATATAAATGTTACTTTAAAAATTACTATTTAGAAAAATTACTTCTGTTTACCAATAGATCTAAATATTTATAATCCTAATAGAAAATAATATTTGGACGTGAGAAGTGGAGGCACAATCGTAAGCAAACAGAACTCTTTTTAGTACATACATGTTAAGTGAATAATTTCAACTATTGTAGAAATTTTTTTTTCTTTTTTGCCAAGAAATAATTATTGCGAAGCAGTTATCGGGCTTAGTGAGCGACGGCGAACAGGAGGCTTAGACCCCTAGTAGGGACAAAAAAGAAAAAAATAATATTCGTGTTTTTATCAAATTATTATTCGATTGCATACATTCTCAATTTGTTTTAAAATCAGAATTAATCTCTCCGCCTGAAGATAAAATCAGATGATATTCGATCTTCATCAAGTTTTAATTTTCTGCTTCGTCTGTTTCATTAAGCAGTCTGAATCCCTTTAATGAAATTCTTAATTTCATTCTTTCTCCCACTTAATTGAATATTTTGAGTATATTTCGGTTTTCTGTTCCTGATTTGATTAATTCTAATGTTCGTCCTTAAAATGAGCGTGTTGACATTATGGGTACTACAATTCTCACTTAACTTGTAGAATTTACTTAATGAAGGATGCATTTTGTCTGATTGAATTTGATGAGGGTTTTTATTGAGTCTGATTACAATTATTCCTGAAATGTTTTTATTATCCTTTTTAATGATTCAATTCATTAAATGTTCATTTGTTCAAATATTCTTTAGTTATTTAAGGTAGTTTATTGAGAAGAGAAAGAAGAACACGAGGTGTATTTAAGGCTTAACGTACGTAAATTTTTTGTATTAGTAGTAAAAGTATTGATTTGGCTAAAATTTTTTGAAGTAACAATTTTTTTACGCTTCTTTTAAAAGTATTCTCTTGTGAACATGATCAGTTAAAAATTAGAAATATATAAAACATTATCACCAATTTTTTAAGCTATAGAAAATTTGATTTAAATTTCCTAACTGCAACAAAGATTAGTTTTTAAGTGTTAGATAACACAAACATATGAAGAAGCAGTCAAACTTATTTTATAGTAGTCCAAGAGCACGAACATTAGACCACTTTTTTTGCGCTCAAATGAACTTCTACAGGTAAAAACGATTTGCTATTAGGAACCTTGAGTGCACTTGCTTTTCAGGCAGTGGAAAATGTGATCCTTCATACGTCATTTATAAAAGCTGAGCTTTATGTATGTTAATTAGACAACTAGTTAAAGACGTTACTCGAGTAGCCGGAGTGTTCTCATACTGTAAACCTGTTGCAAGATATCTTTAAAAGTTAAGAAAAATGTGACCCTACTTACGTCATTATGTATTTAGTAGTAAAATAAAGATTAATTTCATTCAGAATTATTTAGTATGATGCTGTTGCTCGAAGCAAATTAAGGATGGTGTAATTCCTCACAATAAGTTCTTTAGATGGGTCGTAAGAAGCTCCTTTATAAAAGCTGAGTTTTATGTATGTTAATTAGACAACTAGTTAAAGACGTTACTCGAGTAGCCGGAGTGTTCTCATACTGTAAACCTGTTGCAAGATATCTTTAAAAGTTAAGAAAAATGTGACCCTACTTACGTCATTATGTATTTAGTAGTAAAATAAAGATTAACTTCATTCAGAATTACTTGGTATGATGCTGTTGCTCGAGGCGAATTAAGGATGGTGTAATTCCTCACAATAAATTCTTTAGATGGCTCGCAAGAAGCTCCTTTCCATGTTAAAACTGCACCAATTACCATTAGTACGACGTTCTTTTACGTTTCTCTTCACGAATTCGAAACATTTCTTCAATAAGAATATAGAACAATAAAAAAGAAGAATCGAAAGAGAATCAATAAATATATAGAATAATAAAACAAAAAGAATATATAAAGCTTCCCTAGTACAATAGTGAAGAACTATAGAATTTAGAGCATCCTATTACGAACTTGGAGGTCTTTGGTTCGAATCCTGCCTGCAGTCAACGAACATCTGACACACACATTTGAACCTCCATATCACTTTTAAGAATATTTATTTTATTGTTTCAATTTTGAATAAATTGGGTTTTCAAATTCGACTATTATTTCTTTCGGATCTATTTCAGCAAATTTTTCTTTATAGTGTAGAGACGACCGAACCCTTGTGCGTTGGATGATTATAAGTTAGTCTTCAGTCAGTGATTACTTTAATCAGTCTAAATTATAGAAAATTTCAGAGTTTCAATTTTATTTATCTGAAATGTCTAAGGTTTCGATTTGAAAACCGAAAGATTTGAAAAAGAGAAAACTAAATATTGTGAGTAGCTTTCAATCGATAGTACAATAGGAATACTGTGTACAGTTGAATACAATGCCAGATTTTCTACTTTGCTGGTAACGTGAATAAAAGTTTTTTATTTGGAGCTCAAAACTTGTATATGTTTAACTATTCTTTAACAGTAATCCTTGTTTTAGTTTCTGTGTTTGTAGTAAAGACGAAAATACGTATTTAATCCAGAGTTATTCAGCAGTTTGTTTGCTTCAAATATTCCATTGTTGTATTTGACGTGGGTTTTCAGATTTAGCAGAATCCTTCAACAAAAGATGATACTAAGCTTGTTATGAAACGTGATTTGTTGAGAAACTATATTTGGATTGAGGCTATAAACGCTATCAGTAACAACCACACACACTCACTGAGATGGTTACTCAAGAATTTAGGTGTTATTTCTATCGGATATATTTCTTCAGCATTTCGGTTGGATACATATTTGGTATACATTTGATGAATTAAATGTAGTATCAATGTACTTTTTCGGAACACGAAGATTTTATGACAAATATTATATACAAACCATTCAAAAAAATAAAAACATTATAATTGTGTACGGAGCGAAAAGTTCTTGTTAAATTACGGTACTGTATCTGGTAAAAATACATAATTCTGGTAATAAAAACAAAACATAATTATACATTATGGTTTATAAATCATTCATTTATAATTTTTCCTTTCATATTGTAATGGGTTACTGGAAATTTAGGCTTTTAAAATTATAGTTTTTATTACCCTACATTTAAAAGCAAATACAAAATTGAAAAGTAAATTTAATCGAATAAAAGGTTTTTATACTATGCTCTAAGGAATCTTGATAGAATTGCTAAATTTTACCATAATTGATTGAATTTGATGATTGGTTGATTTGATTTAAAGCATATTTTAATTTTACCATAACCATTTTTACCATATCAAATTTTACCATAGTTACGAAATTTTAATGAAACAATAAGACAATAAAACAATACAATAAAATTAACAATAAAACAATATATTATGGTTACTTTTATTCTGTAAAAATTACAGGTGCTTTTTAATATTACCATAACCAAATTTTACCATAATTACGAAATTGCAACGTATTATGAAATAATATTTTGCTGTTAATTTTACCAAAATCATTATCAAAGCTCTTTCGTAAAAATTACAGTGTCTTTTTGTGTTCCCATAGAGCCAGAAACACGGTAAATTTTACTATATTTTGATTGTTTTGACCATATTTTATTTCTTAGTGTGATAGTTGTATAAGTTGATCACTTAGACAGGGGGGTCAACTTATAAAGTAGGAATTCAATTGTTTTCATAAGTAAGGTGCATGATAATTAAGATTAACTTAAACATTTTTTACAGTGTCTGATAATATAATTTATCTCATTCTATTGTTAAAAGCACTTTAATAACATATGAATTTTAAAGTAAAAAGTCTAGTTCAATACGTCTTCTTTTTATAAATTGATCTGGAGCTCCTCTCACTAACTGCCATTATTGAAACGTAAACATCTTATTTCTCGAACCAAAACATATTATTCCATTAAAAACTGAAGTTATTAAATTTAGAATGTCCTGAAGTGATCAAGATTTTTGTAGTTTTCTGAAAAACTACACAATCTGTTTTCAAAAAAAATTTTTTTTGATCAGTTCCTTTTTTTTAAATATGCATTTCTTAGCACGACAATTTAATTTTTAGTTCTTGATTTTCGATTTACGTTTAAAGACAAATGGTTTTCTTCCTTTTTACAAGAAACTTTTGATGTTGTTTCCCTGCGAAAATGCTGAATGGATCATCAAAAACTACTAAATATTCAATACAGTGGATGCAGAGAATGAGTCGAGATTAAAATTTTTAAACAACTACGCAAAAATTACTCTAGGGTGTGTGGTGTGGATGGATGCCGTTAAGTTCCTTTGACGTTGAATAAGCAAGACTTTGTGCTTGTGTAGCAAAACCTAGGCTATATTTTGAGTTCTATTTGATACAAAAGTTATAATTCTTCTTACAATATCTGATGAAAAAATTTTATTTTAATGTAATTAAGTATTGCTTTGAATTAAATATTCACAAATATTATTATTAAGTTGAAATCCTTTTATTTTTTCAAAAATGTTAAGAAAACGAAAAAAACCCCCAAATTCTTTAAACAGTTTTGTGCTCTTTACCGACTTAAGAGAAGCGTTAAGAAAATCTTAGCAAAAAATAAAGACGATAAAAGCTTTGAAGTTTCATACTATGGTGAGAACTTTTCACACAAAAAGTTTATTGAACAACAACGCCAGAAGAAATTCCGAATTCCATTTTCACACCTTACTAAACTTTGTTACGGTGCCACAACAAGCTAAAATGAAGGGCGCAGAAAAAATATTTACCAGAACAATTCCTTGAAGCATTTAAGAGAAACAATAAACTGGAAAAGTGTAGAAGGAAAAAAAAGGAAAGAATTCTTAAAAAGTTTGTCACTTTCGAGTGGAAAAGAAAATTCCATTGGAAGGAAAAAGTAAGAGCAAAAAACATGCCAGCTTCCTGAATAAAGGGCACTTTTAACACACGTTGTTCTTAAATATGGCAAAGAAGAACGCTTGTTCTTAAATAGGCTCTAACTATTTCATTCATCAGAAAAAAAAATCTTTCCCTTTGTTCTTATTTATCAATTTTTGTCAACTTTGTAGAGTTAACCATTTTATCTTTTTCTCTTATAAATGGTATCTTCATAATCCACGAAAATGAAGGGTGTCTCAAAATTTTCACAAAATTTGAATTAAATAGAAAACACAGTTTTCTTTCCAATTTTAGAGTTTTTTAATTATCGTACTTGGGATAGAATCCCCTTTTCACCTCTGTATATCGTAAATATTTTGCCGTCTCTTTGCCCACTCATGTTAAATCTAATCACCCAAATTGCCTAAAATTTTCTGCACTCCATACTTTTGTTTTCCGAGTACTAAACCTTTGCTCTGACTCCTTTTTTTAATTCCGAACTTTACTTCCTCCGCTCTCTTGTAGCTAACAGTGGATTAAACCCTACTACAGTTGATTCAGCACTTGCTAAACTAATTAGAATAAAACGTTCCCCTTCTTCTAATCCTTACAGGTAGCTTGTTACTTTACCGTTTTTTCCTCTTGTTTGTCATAAAATTGCTAACGTCCTCTCCCGTTTTGGTTTTAGAGTCATTTTTAGGCCTTTTAATAAAATTAAATCTGTTAAAGATCCCATTAGTTTTGATTATCGCTGGGGTATTTGCCACATTCCTTGTCAGAGCAACTATCAGACAAACTAGACGGACTAAAAATTTAAGTTGAATGAACCAACTTAAAAATTTAAGTCAAGTTAAAAGGAACACGACAGATATGCCTGTTATCAAGAGTACGAGAAATTCTCAATTGCTGCACATTGTCGGAATCTTGGCCATAAATTCAATTTTGACATTGCCGAAATCATTTCCACCTATGTTCCTTCAGCTCATTTTGATGCCCTAGAATTATGTTTTATTCATATGAACGTTGATTCCCTTGTTAACGACATTTGTTCTTAACCAGGTGGAAATGCATTTTGCTCAGATTTGCCCCTCTCGGCCACTGTGGTTTTTCTTGTTCTGTTTTTCATATTTTCTCTCTCTCGACTAATGTGGTTTTTCTAGTTTTTTTCCCCTCACCATTATTTTTCCATTTTTTGTCGGAAACTTTACATTTTATATTTCAAATCACTTTTATTTCCTCTCCTTCATGTCTGGAAAGTCTTAAAAATGATTACCTATTTTTGAGAGTTTGAAACAAGTTGACTGTTATTTCCAATTTGTACATTTTTACAGCGAATGAAGTTTTTACTTATGCAATATCTTAAGTCTTAAGTTAAGATTATTCTAACATAGGATAGGATTATGTATAGAATAGCACATTGAGCAAATAAGCTCCACGACTTTGCTGGCACATACGCACCGTTTTTTATTAACTATTAAAATAATACAATCATCAAAATAATATAGTTATCAAAATAATACAACACGAACTAATAATAACTAATTAACTATTCAACAATATTCTGCTCTATATTACTCAAAAGACTAAGTAGCGTGTTGGAAACATTATTTGTGATGAACGATAAAAATAATTTATCACTAAATTTTATCGAGTGTATCGTTTATTTTAAACTCTTGATATAAAGAGTGCTTAAAATTAAAATTATGCTCCAGTTAACAGTGTTCTTCTATCCTGTTTGAATGTTAAGGTAATTTATGTGGTCGATAATTCAGTGAATTTATGTTATATTGTAATATTTTATTGACAATATTATCTATGCATTTATTTCTCTCATGAGGCCCCCAAAACTCTAGTATTTCTCAATCTAAATTGGCTACACTATGGTCCTCTATAATAATTTATTTTTAGGATATTTTAAGTAGTTTTAAATAGTGAAGAATAATTAGTTATTCGTTACTTATTTTATATTTATCTAGTTAGGTTGACCTACGTAATAATTCAAGTAGTGTTAAATATTTAGATTTACGTTCAGTATTTATTCAAAATCATTTTGTTAGGTAGGCTTAAGGGATAGTTTAAGTAGCGTTGAATAGTTAGTTATAAGTTCAGTATTTATTTAGAATAATTTTGTATTTTTGTCAGAGTGAAAACTTAGTTACGAAGCAATTATTTAGGTTTATTTTTGATCCTTTCTAAACTTTCTGTAGACATTTTAAATATAAATGGTGCCGCATGATTCCGCATGCTGTCATACCAATTATTGGTGGCGTAGCTTGCCCTTTTCAAGTAGTAGCATATATTATAGGGTACTCAAGTTATGACTCGGGAGGTGTATGAGGTATTAGTACAGTGCGTAATGGAGCATGGGGAAAATTTTTTATTTCATTTTTTTAAAATTTCATTTAACTTTTTTTTTTAAACTTTATTTCACAACAGAGGTATAATAATCTGAATATAGAGAAATAATTTGAATATTTATACTGGAGCCATGATGGCTCAGGGGATACAGCGTTCGCTTTCCAATGAGGTGAACCGTGTTGAAATCCCAGCGATGGCTGGTCGATACGAATTTCACACCCGGCTTGCGCCGACGACAGTGCTGACGTGAAATATTCTCAGTGTTAAACGGTTCATGGGCTAGAGTCCATTTGCCAAAAAGGCTAACCGTGCGAGGTTATCGTGGTTTTCCTCTCCATGTAACACAAATGCGGGTTAGTTCCATCAAAAAGTTCTCCAAAATTTTTTCCCAATAATTGAGCCAGGAGTGCTCTCGTCTTCTGGAATGGGTTCAAAACTACAGGTCTACTGAGGTGAACATTAGTAGCCCAAAAATTGGCTCAGCTGGTTCAACGACGGTTATAAAATAAAATAAAATATTAAAACTGCTTACTATGCTGAAATGTACCAAGCTCATACTTATGTTGGTTTGTGTAATTTAATATATGCCAGACAGGTTTTAAATTATTATTAAAATTCAACACACCGAGAACTTTTAAACTCTTTAAATTCCGAGGGGAAACAGCTATTGTTTTGTCTACGCAATTATTAATATTTTATTGACGCAATTATTATTATTATACTTATGCTATTATTTTCATTTCATAAATACCATTATTATCATTTTTTTCCATACAATTATTATTCAGTGAATCTAGTTAAATTACTGAACTTGTAATCTATTATTTAGTAAATTTATGCAGAATTGTAAACAGATAAATTCATTTATGATTTGCTATCAATTTTCTCTAGAGCATAAGTTCTAGATGGCCAGTGCTTAAAATTAAAGTAACGGGGAAATAGCTATAATCAGCGGCGAACCCTGTTTGAATATTTAGTGAATGTATACTCTATTGAAGTGGATAATGCATTAAACAGACGGAGTTGTGTATTAAACAAAGATCTCCATTAATGTTGAGATAGTGAGGAATAGTTAATAAACTATATTGTAGATAGGGATGTTTCACGATAAGAAAATTTCCTCAGTGGGTGTAAGTTTGTGAATAAGAGAAATTTTGGAAAGCGATTGCGAACGCACGGAAGTAATGTACTTGTATGTCTGAAGCAACCTGGAAATATTATTTTAAAAATAAAGTTTTTTTAGTAAAATTCTGTATTAAAAGTCCTTATAATGAATAATTTTTTTGAGTCTTATAAGACTTTATAAGACATTAATCATGTCTTATAATGAATAATATAATGAAAATTATAATGAAAAGTCTAATAATGAATAATTGTATGTTGAAATACTTGAGTAACTCACGTTGCATTTTGTGTTCTGAAAACCGTATTGAGTATAGATTGTAATTAAAAGTTTAAAAATCGATGGTTTTATACGATGTAAGTATATTGTATGTTTTTAGAATTTTATTATAAAGCAAATATAGTTATAAATACAAAGCTAGACTAAAGTACACAGTATCCAATGAGCGAGAGAAGCAAGATCGAATTATTAAGAAATCCGAAAAGAGTTTTCTCGGTGATAATTACTTAAATACAGTGATTCAATGACAGCAAATATTACAGTATAAAAATTAAGATTTTACGGATTATTTTTCGCAAACTCTTATGGTAAAAAAGGGAGTTAAGGGTAAAAAGTACCAACATTCAGGGTGCCAGTACTCTTTACTGTAATTTTCTTTGGTTTTTTTCAATGTGTAAAAATTTAACAAACTTAATCCTTTTTCTCCTTTCGAAGTCTTTGTGGAGAAACGATTTAAAATATTTAGGTTTCTTCGTTTTTGAAAACTTCATTTTCTTTATTTTGTTTTCTTAAAGGGATAATGAAAATGAATAATTTTTTGGAATGTAAATATGTTAAAATATTTGAGTTACTATTAGATTGATTCATTAGTAAATTCATATTATAATGCAATCTTACTCTGTAAAAAAAGGATACTCAAATTTCACGAACCTTCTTCGCTTTTGACGAAACAGTTTCCTGGTATATGATTAGGGCAAAAATATCGTTTAAGTAACGAAATAACTATTGCCACTTCTTCAAGGAAACGAATTTCGTCAAAATTAAAGAAATGATCCGTCATTCAATTTCTTTTCAAAAATACAACAATCTAATAGCGCCTAATGTATATCTAGCGTTTCTAATAATCACTTTATTTTAGGCTTCAAATAGAAGAATAATTGTCACCCAAACCATTCAAGAAAAACTGATAGAACAGAGAGGTTACATTCGTGCCCGAAGCGGGATTCGAACCCGCGATCTTTTTAGTATGAGGCCAACTTCTTGACCCAAATTCAATGAGATAGGCCTTATTGTTACTTTATTTTCGACCGTGTGGTCTTCAATCTAGTTTCGTCATCCTAGCTAATAATCCCCCCCAATACACAATGCTTTACGATGAGGTTCTGTAATTGAGAAAATATTTTCGTCATGTATTTAAGAGAATTTTCGTCACAAATCACGTGATTTCGTGACGAAATGATTCTCAGAATTAACTAAATAAAGCTTTAAGATTGGTAGATCGTCACGTGTGAGAGTTTTAATTTTGAGAGTGTATAAGAAATGTGAAATTTGAAATATAATTTTCATTTCACAATATAGAGAGTTACTTTTTTTTTTAAAAAAAAGAAACAAATAGTGAATTGTATTTTGAATAAATAAGTTTTCGAAATACATTTATTATTAAGGGAAAACGTTAATTAATGATATTTAGATACATTGTTTATAATTTGTATATTTAATCAAACTTCAGTAAGATCAAATTAGCTTTGATATTGTTTGGTCAATGCATTTAGTTTTTTATGGTGAAAATAGTTTTTTTTATTAACCGACAATGAACTATAACACGACAGAATTGATTTATGGCACCGCAAGCACAATATTTAGCTATATAATTACGCTATTTTATTTATAGCCAATAGCCTTTACTTTTAAATTCAGCAATAATTAAACAATAAGTTACTAAGAATTTTTGTAGATAATGTTAACTCAGAATTTTCTAATCTTTTGGAGGAAAGTATGGTGTTTTTTAAAATTTATGTATTTTTTATTTTTTAAAAAAAAATTAAAAACAACAAAAATTGGACAATTCAGTTTATTACTTAGTCAAAAATATCAAAAACTGAAATATTTCCACTCCAAATAATTTTAAAAATGAATTCTCAAACAAAAGGAGTAATATTAAAAGATTAATATACGTTATAAAAGTAATGCATGTTATAAAAGTAATGCTTGTTATAAAAGTGAAAGGGAAATTGCAGACAATGACGTGTTTTTTAAATTATAAATTTGTTACGAGGCGTATATGTTTAAATTTAAATAAAAATGCTGTTTTTTGCAGCTTCTTTACAAAAAATTTAACGCTTATAAAAGCTGAATGAAAAAAAATTACTTTGTTAATATGTTGCCCTGAATGAAAAATGCCATTAAGTAAAGTTGTTAGAATATTTTACAATTAAGTCACCCTCATCAATCACAATCAATCAACAGCTAATACTCTAATAGCGAACTTTTAAACAATGCCATTGTTACATGTTTTTAAAATTCTGTTATTTTTAGCTATGCATGTAGTAAGGATAAAAACATAAATTGCGTTGAAGCTAATAAAAAAAAATTGCTTTAAAACAATAGGAAAATGACTCGTGATTCTAGTGTCCTTTAATGCCTAGGGATTAATAAAGCAGTAAATTGATTTTTAAAATCAAAGTAAACAAGTAGGCCTAAATTCCTCTTAGAAATTGTGCTTTCTAAATTATACTGCGGTACTAACTCACGCATTTCATACTTTAAAAATAACAATACAATAGCAAACAAATAAATATATATCAGCTCATATCAACATTGTTCTATTGTTCTACACTGTTCTACATTTTTATTTTAGTATACAGATGAAATTATACAGTTTCAATAACTACTTCAAACCATATTTTAGTGGGGCTGAAATACCCCGGTTGGCAGGATGTTGAACTCACGTTTGTGGGAAAGGGAGTTCGAATCCAGCCGGCCGAAGACTCCCCATGTAATAGATGGTGACTGGTGCACGTTAAATCTGTCGGGTCACAAAGTCCTCCATGTTCCCCTAATAAATATTACCTTTCGGGGTTATTGAAGTGGAGATTTATCGTACTTTGGTTCAGTTTAAAATTACGATCTGTGGAGGAATGAATGTATGTATGAATGGATCCGCCCTATAAAACTGGTGTGATGTATGGATGTGGCAGAACTGAAATTCTTGGTCATAGATGCGAGGGGCATGTACATAAATAAATATTTGATTTTTAAAATATAAAATTAAAAATATTGATTAAACGTGAATAAAAGTGACACGAATTATTGCAATTTTCCTTTAGCTGTATATTAAATATTTTACTATTTAATACACATAATTTTAATTATTCTTATTCAGTTTTACGTTTACTTAAATACCAGTACTTTTAAAATTTATTAAATATTTAGTTTGTATTTATAAACACTGAAAATAAAAAGCCTTCTTCTGGCAAGAGTAATTTAGAGTGACTTTTTTTTAATGTTTCATGCTCTAAATTATTACATTCTTCATTTGATATTTGACTGAAAATTCACGTGAAATTCACGTTTGACTAAAAATTCACGTGAGGTTTAGGCTTTGAGATTGAACAAAATTAACTACGATTTTCCTTTTTCTTGTGATCACTTTGTAATAATTATATGAATAGTTATAATTATATGAATAGTTTAATTATGTTAGTTGTTATATTGCTTTTTAATTGTATTAAGCATTATTTCCTTATCAACAACATTCAACATTTTATCTTTGTTTTGGATTGGTAAATGTAAAAAACATGATTTCAATAAAATAAATCTTATTTTTTTGATTTTCCTTTAAAAAAAATATTTTTGCCTACATTGTAACTAATTAATCACACGTTACTCATCACTAGACCTTAAAAATTCATCAGGGGTAAATAAACGTACATAATGCATAAATATCAGAGGTACTTAATAAAAACATAAGTATGAGTATTTGCATAACTGATATGCATGCCTAATGGCCACCAAAATACTATAGAGGATGTTCAAAAACTAGAAAAGGGAATCTGGTTTTGAAATTTTTTCTGTTTTCAAGTTTAAGCAACATTATACTGAACTAAACTAATCTTCCGGAATAAAGTATAACTATTTTTCTTCAAATGACAAATGACAGTAAGAATGTGTAAAATAGAGTGAAAATGCAAGTATCGTATGAAACAAACCTCATTTCTTTTGTGTCGAACACTTATGTTTAATAGAATCTAATTATTATCTTTCTCAAGAGTTCTTATTTAGATAGCGTAAATGAGTGTAAATAAAACTCGAATAGATGATTTAATTGCAAAATGGCTTTGTTTGAGAGTTTTACCGAACTCTAAAAGAATTTAACGCAATTTATTGTAAACAGACTTTTTTCTAAATTAAATTTACTGTACAAAAGACGCAAAAATTTACGAATTACTCAGGTTTTTGTTATTGCTAGTACTTTTATTTCATTGTAATTAAGTACTGTTGAGTGAATATGTGACTGTTCAATACATAAAGTTTAGTTGATTAGTGATCTGTTTCATTTTTTTTTATTTACGTGCATTTTTACTTCCATTCTATTTCGTTTGTTTGATGCCATTTATGATTTTTGCATAATCACAAACGCAGACTCTATTCTACTTTAAATTTCTCGATTTTATTTTAAAAGTTTTTCTTACTCGAAAATTTTTTTTTTCAAATTCGGAAATAAAATAAAATTTTATTTTCGCATTCCTTTCCCCCCCATTTCATTTGTATCTTCTTATGTCAGCAATAAAATTTTTTGATTTCAATGTTTTTTTTTCAACATCTTTTTTTCTGAAAAAAAAACTACGCAATTAAAAGAAAAACTTCGTCACAAATCAAACAAAAGCCGTCTTTGGCTTATTAGCTTTCATCAAGCTTTAAATAGGAATTTCTTTTACAAAAAAATTTTTTTGTAATGAATTGTTTGTATTAGCGCAGAAGACAACAAAAAATATTTTCAGGAAAAGCATCGTTAATTGTATATTAAAATAAAAAGTTTTTTTTTTAAAACTTAGTTTCAAAAAACTAAAAGTAAAAACATGTTTTTATCGATATATGATAGCAGTAAATATTCTTAAAATGATATTTCGTAAACTATTTATTCGATAGAAAATTATATAATTTTAATATTGTTTTCCATAAATGTTATTATACTGGGTATCTGGAACCGACAGGGGTGACAAATAAAATGCTTTTGACAGGTACCCAGAACTAACTCGGTTAAAGGGTTATTTTCTTTGAGTACCGGGTATCCAAACCCTGAAAAATTTTAGAGCCCGGTAAATCTTTAACACCTACATGATCAAATAAGAAATTTTTCAGAAAAATGGTTCAATAACAATTTATTTAATTATTACTTTACCATATTCAATCAAAACAGTCAAATAACCATAAATAAAATGGTAATCAATCTACTAACTGAGAGAAAAACTGTTTATTAACTTCTTTTACCTAATACGGTTAAACAACCAGAATTTTTTCGCACCAACTAAGACCACCTAATGAAGCCGCTTACTCCCTTGCAACTGCGTACGTATTTATAGTCTGTCAGTCTCCTGATCGACAGAACTGGTGTTCGAATCCCAACGTTGGCGCCGCAATATTTCCATAATTCCCTTCATCAGATGAAGAGTTTCCAGTGTCCTGCACCCCTCAATTTGTGTCCTGAACTCTCCATTGCCCATTATCTAACGAAAAGATTAGCCCCCATGTCCAGTTAAAATTCTTTCTTACCGTTTTAAAACCACTCAAGTTCAAAATGGCTAAAACAGTACTGTTTTGCATTCATGGTTTTATAACCATACTAGTTGTAAACGGTTTCGAAACAGTAAAAATGCACGGTTAATTGGATGGACCGACTGCTGCTGGTTATTTTACCATATTTTAGAATGAAAATTCTAACAGTCTAGTTTCCTTACTCGTTTCTCTGCTCTTATCGTTTCCTTAAGTCGTACATAAATTTCTTCTCTTGGAATGCAGCAAACGAAGGTCATATCCGACCCAACATGAATGCATCCGGAAATAAGAGAGGCTTACAAAAGACACGCGCTGGGATTGGTTACGAATGACATAACTGTCATGGAAAATATTTTCTGTCCTGCTTTAGGGATAATTTTTCCCAGTTCCATTTCTTTGATGGTCTGCTTAATCTTCTCATTCCCCAAGAAATGAGGTTTACTCAATAAATAAATGACATCTTCATTGAATAAAAACACACGCAAAAAAAGTTAGGATAGGGAATTTTTCCCTCCCTCTGTTTTATGTGCTTAAATAAGGTTGATAGAAAGAAGTTTTATAATGCATGAAAGTATCTTAGGGTTGTTTATTTCTTTTATGCTGAAGTTCTACACTTAGATTTTCAGTTGGAAAAATTTATTTTTTGCGTTTAAATTTTTTTACACTATTGCGAAAAAACTGTTTGTAACTCAGTATGTTTCGTATGTACAATATGGAAAATAATAGTTCAAAATAATTTAAAAAAAAATAGTTCAAATTTATAAAAAGTTTGTGATTAGAATCATTAAAAATAGTAGCACAAAATTATTAAAAAAATTTAATTTAAAATAAGAGAAAGATCCCCTTTTTACTGAAACAAATCTGTAAATAATGCAGCTTCGTAGTTGTTTAGACTACATGCAGACCATTTTTAGAAGCATTGTATGTGAAATTGAAAATAAATTTATCTTTGGTGAACGGATCTTTTTTTTTTATTAAAAAATAGCATTAAAAAATGATTGTTGTTTAAACAATGTATAAACCATTTTCGGAGTATTTCCCTTAAAATTGCAAATGATTTTATTTTCAGTAAGTGGATTTTTCTTTTTATCAAAAGAAAAAAATTAATACTTAAGTATGGAATTTAGATCCATTTTTGGAATTTATTGCAATTTGAACATATTTTAAAATTTTTTTTCTTCTGTGCAATTCTTGGCGGTACAGTGTGTCTGTGATCTTTTGGCTGGTCATCGACAAAAAACGCACGATAATTTGACTGATGCACTGTCATAAACTCGGCAGACCTTAATTACTTTAACAGCTTCTAAAATAGCTCTAAATATTTCTTTTTTAAAAATCCTTAATTGATGTTCATGAGATTTATTCAGAAACTAGTATTCATTGGCATTAAAAAATGCTGGTTTTATTAGGGAATTATAGGTTTAAGACATTAGGTTTTGTTTTTGGTACAGATTAGCCTGATTCAAGTTGATTCTCCAATCCAAAATAACATTTATATCATCGTTAAATAGAAAAACTTTAATTAAGCACAAATAAAGTACAAAAATGGACATACTATAGTTCGGAATCAATAAACAAGTACCTTCCGCAGTGTTTAAACACAAAAAGGCAATAGAGAAGTAACGAGACAAACATGTTGCCATAAGAAGAAAAAATGGTTTAACTAGTAGGGACAGAGAAACAACTCGTACATAATATAAGAAGGGAGATAAGATACAGGCGTAAAGGGCTAGATTCTTGCTTATGGGACCAAAACTATAGTTGTACATTTCTGAATTTTACTCATGTTGTTTTTTATTTTTGTCTACGTAGCACAAAATATGTTTTTTCTGTTGAAAAAAGATAACACTTGTTGCCTTTTGTTAATTTTAGCTCTTCTATCATTATTATTAATTGTAATAGTTCTCAGATACTTGAACGAGCTGGCACTTTTAAAGGTACCGTCTACTAGGGTTGCTTTGGTCACGGAAGTGACGTTGACTATTCCCTAAATATTTATACTATAAAATACAGCTACTCATTAACGTATGTAAAAAAGCAGTACTGCTAGATGTAATTATTGTAAGCTTGTGGTGGAATTGTTAGTTCTAGATTTCAAACTCTGACGGTAACATATACGCCACCTTAAATGTATGAAAACTAAACTTTTGTCGACGTTGGTGGGCTTCTAAAAATTTGCTTTATTTTAGACTTTTTTTTCCACCCCCCCAAAAAAGAAGGTCTCGCAGTGAACCAATCGTAAAGACACGGTTCCCAGTATAACACCGAAGCATCACTTTCTGTGGTCAGTATACGGGTGGGTGACCACTTTGATCAGCCTGCGTAGGGGCCGAGGGGAAAAGAGAGTGTATTGGTCCTCGTTAAACTGTTCTTCCGTAAAATGCTCGACTTTGCGACCTGGTCTTCGAACTACCTAAGTAGGGGTGCCATCCCCTCTGCAGAGGATCAAAATTGCGATAGCATGCCTTCGAGTTATCCTCAGAGATGTTTCCCAGACCATCGCCTATAGCCCATAGCCCATTGTGAATCTCTAGTGCGATGTAAATAAAATACCTACTTACCTACCAAAAAAAGACAGACGCCAATATTGCTTGCTTATATGTTTCTTTTTACTTATTGCTTGATCCTTAATTTTCCTTTTCAAGAAATTTTAAAACGATAATTTTAAGTAATTTGATAGTGATAAATATCCGCCTTCGCTTAAAAAGACGGAAGGATTTACAATAGATGTGTCCCAAATCTCATTTTGTTCCAATAGTTCACGCACGCCATTAAATCCATAAGATTTCTATGTTGTTCGAAGCAATTTATTATTCGAGTCATATTGTCTTTTTAAACATGGGGATTTAATGTAAGAAAGAAGAAGTTGATTATAAATGATATGACACATTTATCTTTAAAATGAAATGCAGTACTGATTTGCTTTATTCCATTCTTTCATTCATAATCGTAACTCTCAAAGCTTTCTTGCTATTAAGCTATTCTCAGTCGCTGAATCAAAGGACATTTAAAATAAGTTGTTTTTCTACATTGGATTGTGATTGTTAATGCCAAATAAGAGAAAAATCTGCTTCAACAGAGTCTCTATTTCATTAAAGATGGTGAATAAATAGGTTTTTAAGAACTAGCTCTTTAACAATAAAGACTATTTCTCATAGCAACAAAAGCATTTCTTGAAGCTACATTTCTTAAAATACTCGTTGTGTTTCATGCATCACGTATATTTATTTAAGCAGCATTTCTTAAAAAAAGCAAAAAAAAAAAAAAAAAAAAAAAAAAACTTGTTGCATTTAATGTAACATATGCGTTTTTTAAGGCAATATTTCTTAAAAAACTAGTTGCGTTTCATGTAGCACAGATATTTCTTGAAGCAACATTTCTTAAAAAACTCGTTGTGTTTCATGTAGCACAAATATTTCTTGAAGCAACATTTCTTAAAAAAACTCGGTGCGTTTCATGTAGCACAGACATTTCTTGAAGAAACATTTATTAAAATACTCATTGGTGGTACATAAACATATTTTAAAAAGCTGTTTTAAGCAATTGCTAGACTGACTAAGTTCAGTTCCTTTTATTTCTAAATAATAAAATTTGATTACAAAAGTATTTTAGAGTGAACAATTTAACTATCAATCTTTTGAAAAATTATTAGTTATTGAAAGTTAGTTCAATAAAAAAAGTATCTATGTAGTCAGTAAAGAGAAAATTCTTAACTTTCACTATTTTTTAAGTGTAGAATCTAATGTAAACCGGGGTTTCTCCCTACCTGTTTTGTTTTTGATGTCATTATAGGCATTGCATATTTCCTAGCTCTTAAATTTTCCTTAATTTAATCAATTTAAATTTACTTGTCCAATTATTTAACTTTTATCACTTTTTATAAGAAGCGTATATAAAAACTTTTATTCTTTTCCTAACATTCAATGTAATGGGAAACTTTTTTTTATTTAATTCAAATATATAACTATTAATTCATTGGTGCGACAAAATCGAATATCAAAATCTATTTTTAATTTTAAGCTGCTTTATTACCCTAACCATGAAAATATTTCTGTTACAGGGTTATATTAATTTCTCACAGTCTCTGTGGTGATTAAGTTGTAGATAGATTATTTAAAATTAAATATAAATAATGCGACGTTGGCTTTATTTTTGGCTATATCACTAATCGATAACTCAATAACTTAGGGTCTCTTCCCATGCTCCTATGTGTCTGTTTGTTCTATCATGGTTAGTTCATTCGCTAGTTTTATTTATGCACTGGTAGTTTAAAATTCTTGCCGTTAGAACTGCCAATAAAAACTTTCACTTTCTTACACAAACTTACTGTCACAAAACTAACAGGAGTAAAATTAAAAAATAAATAAATAAAAACCACGTGTCTTTAAAGGAACAAAAAAGTAATTATAATATTTTACTTACACCTAATACAAAAGAAACTAGGAGTATTTCATTTGCCTAATAAACTTCTCTACTTTTTCCCATTTAATTTGAAAGCGATGTACCCAACTTTTATAATTTTAGGTCTGTCAAAAGTGAATTACTTTTTGCTATTCAATCAATTTTGAAAACATATTTTTAAAAAACATTATTTGTTTCTTAAAAATTTAACGAGTTTTTAGGTCTTGAGCCTTAAGTCGAATGTTTCCAATAAATTCGAGATTTTATAATTTAACTAAAAAATTGTAGGCTTTTAATTTCTTATGGTACTTAAATTTTTAGAAAATTATTTTATGAACACTAGAAGGCCCATAAAAATTTACACTCTAATAAATAGAAAATAGACTGAAATAAAATAATGATGTAGTTGTTTATAGGGAAAGTAAATAAAATTTTTTCTAAACTTACCTATTTAAAAATAATAAAACAAAAAACATGAGAGAAAAGTTTGACCAATATTTTTGCAATCAGGGAAATTTTAATAAAATTTTCTCTTTAAACGAAGCGGAGTTAACAAAGAAGACAGCAAGTTCTTGATAGTTAAAACACAAATTATTCTCTTTATATTTGATTTAGTGAGAAGGCATTTTCTGGTTTACTTTTTTGATTATAAACTTTTTAATAGAGTTTTTCTTTGGGAACTATAAACGAATAATCTTAATTTTCATTGCAATTTTTTATTTGTTTGATTTGGAGAAACAAAATTTCATTACCCTATTTTTAACAGTTAATACAAGAAATATTTAATTTTATAAAAAATAAATAATTTTCCGCATTAGATTTCTGAATTTGCCAGTCCTTATCCAAACCTCTCTTCTACGAGTATATTTCTTTTTCCCAAAGATGTCCATTTTCCCAAGATTTCCCTCCATTAAAATTCTGCACAAGAGTAAAATATACTGTGTTTTTAGTTTTTATTATTAAAAAAGTTATAGAATAGATGGATTTCAAATAAACGACAATTAGTTTTACGAATAGTTTTAAGGTTACTATAAATTTGAATAGGGTTGTATTGGACATTAATGAGTGGATTCCCGATAATATTGACCAGGTTTGGGTACCCGGTACCGGGTCTTAAAAACCTATAACCATGCTCGTGTACCAGGTAATGAAATCATTTTGGCTGGTCCAGGTAATAAGCGAGTAGTGAAAATCTGGCTGATTGCAGGGTAATGGTCACCCACTATATCTCTAGTAGAAACCACAGTTATCTTTACTTTTGAAGTTTTTATTTTCTTAATTTTTTCCGTTTTTTTTTTCTGCATCGTGTTTTAGCGGATGGAACGACTAATGTATTTTATGTCTTTTGACTTCCCCTTTCTTATTGGAAGATTCAGTTTCGCTTTACTTTTTTCACAGTGCTCTTTTGTAATTTCTTATTGTACACTGCAAAAAAAAAGAAAAAATCCGGTAAATCTTTAACCATTATTTGGTGTAAAGCTTCTTATTACTCCAAAGTTTGGTTAAATGAAAGATAATTTCGTTTCAATTGCACCATAAATTGTGAAGTATGATCAAGAAACATTTCCACGGTGCAACTGACTGCACCAAAATTTGGTAAAAGGCACAAAACTTTGACGGTGGCTGTAAACTGATCGATATTTGTTTACGATGCCATGTTTTCTTTACAAGTCAGTCTCGTTGTATCGGGACGACTAATGCAAGTTGTTTTAAAGTTACTACTTATTTAGTTAGATAAATGGCTTATTTCCATGAATTAAATTCATTTGTTTTATGTTGCCTTTTTAAATTTGGTTGGCGGAATAAAATGGTTAGAGCTATGTGTTACTTCTTACTGTAAATAGTTTTGTTACGGTAAATAGCAACACCTTGGCCTGCATTTGAGCGCTTTAAAAATACCTGACAATGGTGCAACCTACTTTTATAAAAGAAAAAAAAAGGAAGAATGAAAATAGGTGATTTGTTTCTTCAAACCACATACTTTTGGTGCAATTTGCTTCTGATATTTAGAGCTAGTGAAAATACCAAAATATGATAAAATTAAGCTCAATTTTATGTAGCCAGCAAATGAGTACTAATTTTCGGTGCAACATAGCTCGGAATTTTTAACAGTGTATTTTACTGTGCACTGAAAACGATGGTCTAAAGTAGAATCAAACTATGCTATTTTATATACGAGGGTTGCTATTTATATTTCTGGCCTTGGCAACAGTAAATGTTGCTAGGCGACCGCAGACGATTTTAATCGAAAGTTTGATATTTTTAAACATAAATTCAGCAGACGATTTACCATTATAGCTTCATTTGTGTTGTTGACAGTAAATTGAAAAGTTCTTCTCTTTCAAAAAATGGAATTGAATCGTGAACATTTTCGTGCCATTATTTTTCATAACTTTCGACGTGGATTGTCAAGACAAGAGATGAACTTAATTCTTTATTCAGCGATGAAGCGCCATCCTACAGCACTGTAAAAAATTGGTATAACGAATTTAATCGTGGTCGATGTTCGATCCAAGACTAATCCCGTGCAGGTCGTCCAAAATCCGTTGTTGTGCCAGAAAAGATCGATGCTGTGCGTGAACTGATAAAGCAAGATCGTCATGTGACATACCGTGAGATAGAGGCGTCTTTGGACATTAGTATGACTAGCATCAATAAAATATTGCATGAACATTTGAGCGTAAAAAAAATTTGTTCGCGTTGGATCCCGCATAATCTGACAAACGCTCGAAAAAAGGCTCGTGTCAATTGGTACAAGGAAATGTCGGAAAAATGCGTTCAAGGTACATCAAAGGCTGTGTATAACATCTACACAGGTGACGAATCATGGATCTATGTATATGAGCCGGAAACAAAACAGCAATCAACTGTATGGGTCTTCCAAGACGAGGCAAAACCAACAAAAGTTGTTCGAGGAAGAAGCACATCGAAACAAATGATTGCCTGTTTCTTCGACATTAACGGTCATGTGGCAACAGTGGAGTTAGAGCAACGCAGGACGGTCAATTCTGAATGGTACACGACCATTTGTTTGCCAGAAGTCATCGGAGAAATTCGAAGAAAGAAGAAGAACAGGCGAATCATTCTTCATCATGACAATGCGAGCTCTCACACATCGACTCAAACAAAGGCATTTCTGATGGAGCGAAAGATCGAACTGATGGGTCATCCGCCGTACAGCCCTGATTTGGCACCCAATGACTTCTTCTTATTCCCACACATCAAAAATAAATTACGTGGACAACGATTTTCGACCCCCGAAGAAGCGGTTGATGCATTCAAAACGCATGTTTTGGAGTTACCTCAATCGGACTGGAAAAAGTGCTTTGAAAATTGGTTCAAACGCATGCAAAAGTGTATTGATCATCATGGAGAATATTTTGAAAAACAATAAAACCAATTTCGATCCTACATATTTGTTTTTTCATTATTAGGCCAGAAATATGAACAGCAATCCTCGTATATAGTGAATGCCTGTATTTTTCGAAGTTTAAAATGATAAGTTAAAATAAAGAAATTTTAGTAAATAAATTCAGTTTTAAACAAATTGATTATTTACTATTTTTTTCAATTGCGTTATCCAATGATCATTGTTAAGTATAAATAAATTATCAACATTATCTCCTAAACTACAAAAACAAAACAAAACGAATGAAAATACTTTATCGATATCAATTTTTTTCAATTCTTTAACTGGATTTTATTCACAATTGATAAAATAAGCTATCAGAGTTTTCTTTCTTTCACTTTGAAAAGTAAACAAAATCTTATGAATTTCGAAAAAAGTATTACATTGTTGAGTTAGAGAGGTAAAAGAAAAACTGCTTTGAAAAGTTTTTTAAAAAAATTGAAAATCTCTGTGCCTTAAGTAGAAATACGCAACCTTCCGATTCTATCAACAGATAAGACACTGGGCATTATTTTTCAATTTCGGGTGCCATTGCTTTCATTCTTTCATTTTGATGAGCTTTTTTTCCCTTTTCAAAACGCTTTTAGAAGTAAAGAGGGAAAGAAATTTTTAAAGAAAAATAGGCAATGGGAAATAAAAACGAAATTCTGAAGTTTAAAATATCAATTTAGGACTGGGTTTACCCGAAGCGCCATCTGTTCTTAAGCGAAGCCATTAGGCATTAAAACTCCGACATTTGTTTTTGTTTTTACATTACTATGTAAGTTCACTATACCAATATATTATATGTTACTTATTGAGGAACCCTTAAATTTAAAATGGTAATTAGAATTAAGTGCTGATTAATGATTAGTTTCGAAGTTTAAAATCATAAGTTTGAAATGATAATTCAAAATAAATAAATTAATAATTTCTTTAAAAACTTTTTTCAGTACTTATTTACTTTGTGTTATTCAATAACAATTTTTAAATATAAATACATTATTTTTATTATCTTAAACAGCATGATTTTAAATTTCAAAGTGAATAAAATTTGAATAAAATTATTTAAATTATCAAATTTTCAATAAACATTGGAGTTTATGTATTATTTTAAAAAATGTTTTTGAGTTTACGACTACTAACGTTCAATTCCGTAGCCTTGTCTCTTTGAACCCAATCCAGAAGACAAGGGGGGGGGGGGGTCCTGGATCAAGTGTTGGGAAAAATTTGCCTTCGTGGAGGACTTTAACCCGCATTTGCATTACATGGAGAGGAAAGCCACGAAAACCTCTCGCGGTTAATCAAACGGCAAGGGGACTCTAACCCATAATCCGTCTACCACTGAGGATATTTTACGTCGGCACTGTGATCGATTCAAGCTGGATGTGACATTCGTATCCGTAAGCCATCGCTGGGATTCGAACCCGGTTCACCTCATTGGAAGGTGAACGCTCTATCTCTTGAGCCACCGCCACTCTTAAGGAAGATTATAAAATTCTTCATAAACAAATCATACATTAACTTAAGGTTCTTCTAAATTTTCTTGTCAAAAGTATCTGAGTTTGAAAACTAGACTCCTGATATCTAAATTGATTTCCTACAATATGATAAATTGAGGTTTAACTCTATTTATTTCATTTTTTGTCTTATAATAAGACCCGTAATTTAGTATAACTTAGTTTAAATTTGTAAATATAAATGAAAGAAATATTAAGTTTGAAGACAAAGGTATAAATATTATATTAGCTATAACATTTAAAACTAATCAGTATTTAAATTAAAATATTAATTCCTCCGATGTAACTAAATATAAATGACTTGTTATCATTCGTTGTCTATTAAATGTCATCACCTTCTCTATTAGAGATAATTTCAAATAATATAATTGTCGTTGCGCCGATTAACGTTTAATCTATTGAAAGCCCTCCATTAGCACTTTGCTTAAGAGGATTGGAATTAATATTTGTAATGTCTTTTGTTAAGTTGGACACAATAATGCTACCGTGACTGACCAAATTCATGAGAATGTCGAATTCCACCGGTGAATGTCAACAATCACATAGTCGCTTTGGTGAATGTCCGAAATATTTGTTATATCCGATTTGATATTAATCTATTCGTTAATATTATTATAGTTATTCGATATTTTAATATCTGCTGAGGATAGATTAAGGGAAACATTAGTGTACTCATTCAGACTAGACAGTGGCACTTTTTTTATTTTTATATAACCATTGCTGAACAGCCGACCCAATTTTAGGTTTACGTCTACTAATGATCAACTCTGTTACCTTGTAATTTTGAACCAATCCAGAAGACAAGGAAACTCCTGAATCAGTACCCCCAGAGGTATGATTTGTTATGGGAACATGGAGGACTTTGAGAGTCGCAGATTTAACATGCATCCGTCACCATTTACTCCAGCAGACGGGGATCGAACCCACGACCTCTTGGACATGGGCTCAGTGCCCTACCAACCAGGCGATCCCGGCCCGGACCGTGGCACTTGACCTTAGAAAACATTGATGCAGTTCATACCGGGCAGTGGCACTGAACCGTAAAAAACATTGGTGTAGGTCATATCGGGTAGTGGCACTAACTAGACTTAGTATTTATTTCTATAATTTTGCTCAGATATGCAAATGGTTTTATACTTTCTACAGCTTTCCGTAGATATGCAAATTAGCTTTAATTATTCCTACTTTTCAAGATTGTTCTGGAATAAGGAATGCTTCGAGCAGAATAAAGCATTGATGACAAATATGAACGACGGTAACGGCCAGGAGTTAAATCATTTGACAATCTTACAGTCCAAATCTCGAAATATACGTATAATTGTGATTTCAAATTTTTTTTCCTGAATGTATAGTAAGAATTTTTGTTTACTAACATTTTTAATGCAGCCATAATTTTTGCAAATATTTTCTCAGTTTTTGGAATTATTTCTGTGGCGTGAAAATCAAACTGGATTTTATTTTTTTAAGAATGTGGTGTTATTTTCTCCTTTTGGTTCTATTCAATTTTAGAGCTGAAATGGAACAAAATATTTGTAATTTTATTGACGATATACTTTACTCATATTTCATATGAAGTCATATTTTAAATGAGTCCAGCTTGGAAGCAAGTGAAGGGAGTTTGTTTCGAAAAGTATAATATCGCGTAGCAATCTTAAGGGTTATGCGAGCACTTGAAGCAAGGAGTGGAACGCACATAATTATGATTTTAAATAGAAAATAAAGCATTCTTCTATGACAAGCCTTTATTTGAAAGCATTTGGTTTTGGAGAGAGGAATTAGTTTGGCTGTAGATTTCAACAACCTGCGCATAAAATAAATAAACATTAAATAAAATATTTGATGTAGATTTTGGCTGTAGATTTCAACAACCTGCGCATAAAAGCTAAATAAACATTAAATAAAATATTTTTTTTGACAGTGTTGGGGAATTGAATTATAATATCTTGTTTATTCTATGTGAAATAAACTCTAACCTTCCGTTTATTTTACTTGAATTTGACATTCATCTCTTGTTATTCCACAGGAATTAGACTCTAATATTTTCTTTGCAGCTTGATTTTACCGTCCTTTCATAGTGCGTGAATTTGACTCTAACCTTCACATAAAGGACTCTAATCATTTACTTTTCTTAGAGAAATAGTTATGTTCATTAAAATTAATTTCGACTCTCTTGTTTGTTCTACATGAATATGAATGTAAAATCTCGGTTATTCAATGGGAATTATTTTTAAAACCGTTGAATTGAACTATTTGTAAGGATTTTTCTGGTCCCTTTTGAAGTCACATGTTAATAACTCTATTGCCTCGTTAGTTTTCGAGGGCGATATCGGACACTCTGTCACTGAGGTACTAAATCATGATTGAAAGTGTTTATCAAAATAATGCAAATTTGAAAGTGAAGTCAAAAAGATCATTTATCAATATTTGATTACTTTCCATATGATGGGATGTTGAATAACCCAAGAAGATATAAAAAGATATTGGTATAAATTTCAAAAATAAAATTTATTTAGATTTTAAATTTTTGGCTGTTGCTGAAACACCCTGAACAGTCATCCACTCCACGGTTCATTTGATAAAACACAACTCCACCACAACCTAATTCCAATGCCCATTACCTCACAAAACGCTTAGCTTCAATGTCCAGTCAATTTTCTTTTTTGCGGTTTTGAAACCTTGTTAGCTGTATATGATTAAATAAACCGTATAGTTTTGTACTCCAGGTTCACTAGTAAGGTTAAAAAACCATGAGTACAAAACTCATGGTTTTAACTATACTAGTTGTCAACCGTTTCATAACCGTAAAATTAAAAAAATTTTCTTTTCCGTAATTTTCACAATTAATTGAATGGACAGACAGACAAACAGACAATTCTAACGGTGTAATCGATAAAATAATTTTAGTAAGTGTAGTTTTTTATATCGTGCGGTATATAAGGACATTTTAATAAATACATTTATTTCATATTTTTGAGATTCATGTTCATCTTTAATGTTTTGAGATACTGTTCTATTTCATATTTTCGAGTTTCCGTTGATTGTGATATTTAATTATCTTAAGGAAACTGCCTTTTGTTAGTTGAACACGTTCATTTTTGCAAAATGCAGTGAAGGAAAATTAGTTTAAAATTGCAATGGGACTCGACTGGTGTTAACAAACTTTAACCTAGATCAACATACTTAACAAGAATTCATGGATTTGATCCATTTTAGTTCTAAACGCCTCATATTTCCTAAACTATGAAAACAAAAACAATTCAAGGAAACAACAACAAAAACTCTCTTAGCATCATTTTCTTTCTTTATAATCCGTCGTGTGGGAATTAATATCACGTGTTATTTTTTGTTCTTATACTTACCGTTTCACAAAATTTTTTCGGAATATTTTTTGATAAAACTGAAAGGAAATATTCAATCTCACAAGAGCATATTTTTATTTTTACTGAAGCTGTTTATTTATTTTTTCTCAGTAGCTGAGCCTATTTAATTTAGAACTTTTCCAAGTAGTATTAAAAAAAGGAAAATGTTCATATATGAATTAGAAATGAAGTAAATAAGAAAAGAATATGCAAAAAATATTAATCTTTTGTCCAACGGAATTTTCTTTTGTGTTGAAACATAAGTGGCATGAATATTTATGAAGCATGCGAAGAACAAGTTGCAATTAGCTGTTCACGAAGAGAACATTTTTAAAACTTTTTACGTAAGTTGTATTATTATTTATGCGAAGAGAATTTTTTTAACGTGTAAATAACTATTCTAACATATTTGTAGCATTGTAGTAATTAGAATATAATTTGTAAAAAATCCCAGGATTACGTAAGGGTATAAAAATTATAGGCATGATTTCTGTTGTATAAATTTCACCTTTTCCACGTGATCTGAATTTTGCTAAAGGTATGTAACATATCGTCGCTTTGAAACTAAACCGTAGTAACTCAAGAAAAAAAAATTTAAAATTGAGATATTTGGGTCATTTTGTGTAAAAAAAATCACCCTTTTAGAGAAACAACCTGTTATCTTCATAGTCCCATAAAATTAATTTAGAGAGCAGATAAATCGTTATCGCATTGGCGCGATTCGCATTAACACGAAAAGTTAGAAATCGCTCTCCTGAAAAACTTAGCTTTTTTGAGTCACTACGGTTCAGTTTCAAAGCGACGATATGTAAAAGTAGGCCGGGATAGCTTGACTGGCAGGGAACTCTCGTTCATGAGAACGGAAGTTCGAACAGCCGGGCTCTGACTCCCCGTGTAGTTAATGGTGACTGGTGCACGTTACTATCTGTCGGGTCAGTTCCTATAACAAACTCTCTGGTGGTACTGAATAGGAGATTGATTGCTCTTTGGTTCAGGTCAAAATTACGATCTGTGGATGAATGAAAGAATGTATGAATGGGTCCTCCCTATAAATGGGTGTGACGTATGAGAGTGGCAGAAGTAGAATTCTTGGCCATAAATGGCACCACGGGGAAACAAGAACAATGACTTACAACGACAACAATAAGCGGGATACGGTAAAGACCACCCTTAATGAGTATTTTTAGAATCCTTATGAAAAAAGAAACAAAGTCATGCACATACGGGATCGAAAATGAATATTTAATAGAGGAAAAAAAATGCAATCAAAATCTGGAAAAATCTGTATACGAAGGCTATACTACAAAACAGATTTAATTGGAGATTTAAACTTTAAAGTGCTTAGAATAATCGGATTTTGCCCCCTCTCTTTGTCTTTTCGCAATCAAAGCTGTCGTGTTGTTTATTACATTTGCCTTCCTATACTGTAATTTGATTTCGAAGACATTTTTATCTTCCTGAATGAAATATTAATTTGTGATCCGCTATGAATATGCTTTTTGTCAAGGTTTTTCAAAAGGATTCTCAATTACATATTAATAGCGGTATTATTTAAATAAGAATGTTTTCATTTAGAGTAAAAACAAAATATGTTTATCAGATCTTTAGCTTTTGTAGTTAGAACTGATATGGACTATAAAAGGTTTGCATTAATAATTGTATGCTTCTAATAATAGGATTTCAACTTCTCTCTTTTTCGTAACGTGCTCAAACCATTTTTGTGGTTTATTACATTCGCCTTCCTGTACTGTATTTGATTTCGATAGAATTTCTTTTTCTGCTCGGTTAAATATTAATTTGTAAACTGCTATGAGCATACTTTTTTGTTTTCATTTTTCAAAATGTTTCTAAAAATACATAATAAGAATGATAGTTTTTTAAATTAAGAATAATTATTTTATTTAGAGCAAAAGCAAAATATATTTATCATATCTATATTTGCATTCCTAGAAAATTCCTAGATAATATATTTGCATACCTAGATTTGCATTCCTGGCCATAAAAGCTTTGCATTAATTATCTTTTAGAAAGTCAGTATAGCGCCTGAACGTTTGTATGCATTCAACGTCTTATATGTGCATATTCTAAATATTCTACGATATGCATTATTCTAAAAATACATACTAGGCGTGATATTTTTTAAAACTAAGAATAATGATTTTATTTAGAGTAAAAACAAAATATATTTATCATATCTATTTTAGAATAACTAGATATGATATTGACCATGAAAGTTCTGATTTAATTATCTTTTAGAAAATCAGCATAGTGCCTGTACGATATGCCTCCAATGTCTTATCTAATCATTCTAAAATTTCTCACGCTTTTCAACTGGCGTAGATTGGAGTCGATGTAATACATCTTGTCGCCTGTGATGAAGAGTTGATTAGCAAGTCTGCAAGATTAAACTTTGCCAAACACGCCAACTCCTGTAACCAAGGTACGTTTGATTGATTGAGAGGCCACACAGTTCATAGTGAGTTCATTATGAAGTCCAAATCTAATTTAGTATAGCTCTCAAGAGGCCTTAGGTTTATTACAGGCAACCCACACTTTGATAGTAAATATTCCACAGAGAAAGAGCTTGTTTTAATATTATAGTATAAACCTTGCTGGAAAGATAATAACCTAATATGAATGTGCCTGTTATACTAGGATCACAATATGTTTCATTAGAACCTTTAAATAAGCTATGAAATAATCTAGATAAGCAGCTTTACTCTTAGAAGTAGCATAACATTTCTTAATTTAAAGCATTCGATTAAATATATAGCAAAAAACCTGACAAGATTAGCTTAACGTATAGATTGCTCTATGAAGTCCGAATACACTATCTTAATTTTTTTTTAAACGGGTGCATGTGTGGATAGAGAAGTGCTTTCCCGGTATTGGAAAACAACGACATCGTAGTCAGTGCAACAAAAAAGAAGAAGAAAAAAAAAAAAAAAAAAACGAACCCCCCCTGAATAACATTTGTTCTAATGAACAGATCTTTAAGTTCTAGGACTTTACCTTAATGGTTCGAGGAGCTAACCTCAAATATGCTAACTAATTAGTGCAGACGATATTCTAAGTTTCGAAATCAGATACAAAAACGGACTTTCACTGAATAAACAGACATTTTTTGAAGGTTTCAGATTTCTGACTCCCAAAATATAGGGGGTAGCCGTAATCTGGGAAATAGGGTTCCCATAGTTTGATCATCAGAGCGTTCCAAAGTTTGGTCTCCCTAGTGTCAATTTTACCTTTTACGTATTTCGCCACACGTCGAGAACTTTCGAAGCGAATTGAAAATTTTTGCACTTAATTATGACATTTATTTGTCCAAAGGTAATTCCGAGCAAAAAATAAATTTTAGAAAATATTCATTTTCTTTAATCTAAGTTGAAAATTTCTTGAATAGTAGGGTAAAAAGTTTTTTTTAACATAATTTTAAAGTATGCAATTTTACATGGCAAAATACAAAATTTGAGGGAAGTCGATCGAATGAGAAATCGAATTTCAAATATACGACTTTTTAAAAATAGCTTTTTTCATATTTCGACTGTTATCAAATAAAATGGTAAAGAATAAAAAATAATTTATAGAAAGATATATTTTGCATGAATTTATATTTGGATAAACAAATTTTTTAATGTGGTGCAAACGCATTGAAAAAGTCGTATTTTAAAAATTCGATTTCTGAGGAACTATTTGACTGATTTCGATCAAATTTTGTACTTTGCCTTGGAAAATTACATACCTTAAAATGATGTAAAAAAATTGTACCTTACAAATTAAAAATTTATCGACTATCATTAAATAAAATAATAAAAAATAATAAACATTTACTAAAATTTATTTTTTGCACGGAATTATCTTTGGACAAATGAATTTTATAATTGTGTGCCAAAAGTTTTCAAATCGAACAAAATTTATTTTAACGCATTAGATCTATCGCAATCCATTTCTCGATATCGTGATCTATTTATAAAATCTATTTCTCGAAATCTAACGTGAAACTCTAACGTTGTTTTTTTCAATTGCGCGTCAGTGTGTATCAGTAAATAATCCAAGATGCTTTGTTAAATAATATAAATATAAATAATATATTTATAAATAATATATTTAATTAATATATATATATATAAATAATAAATTATGCGCGAAACAATTCAGAAATAGAAACGTTAGCTCTGCAGTTTTTCACTTGATGGTACTGTCAGAGTTGTAATTTGTAGCAATTGATTGACTTGTAGCAGATTCTGTAGTTTGTAGCAATTTTACTCTACTTTGACGTTATTTTTACAACTTGTAAGCAGTTATGTGTTTATTAAAGTTAACTTACATTAACCTGCTTCAGAGTAAGATTCAATTTAAATAACAATTTTTTTTATTTCTTAAAAAGTAATTTAACTCCATGTATATTTGGATAAATACCTAAAAAAAAACAAAATAAAAAGTATCAAATAATTTTCACTAATTGTTTTTATAAACTAATACTTAATTCTAGATATTGAATAAATTTTAATACAACTTTTCGGAGAGTTTTTATATTTATTTTACTTAAATTTGTTGTGAAATATAAGGATATAATTACCTTTTCAGGATATAATTACTTTTTCGGGATATAATTACTCAGATTATAAACCCAACAATTCCCGTTCAGCTCAGAGAGAAAAGTGAGAATAGTTTTGTTTTCATAGTTTTCTTGAGTAAAATGAAAATGACTGTTTATAAAACCTTATTATCAAAATTATAACCCTAAATAATTATGCCTTTGTGAAATAGAAGCGAGGATTATAGACTTGTGTACGTACAATATTAGATAATTAAAGTTTATTGAATAAACCCGAGGATAATTAAAATAAATTTAAAATAAGTCTAAGAATAGTTTACTACGTGTTACACGCAATTCGATTGACACTAATTATTTTTAATTATGTATATAAGGCACGTAATAAAATTCGATTGTTGTAATTATGTTTAGTAAACGTCATAATAGTTTGAAGATGTAAGTTGGAAAATAATTTATAGAATAATAATTTTACTGATATTAAAAGTTATTGCTTGTATTCAATTTTATAAGTAAATGGTAAACATTTTTGTTTTATTAATACTAAATAAACTCAATTATCTTTAAGAAAATGTCTTATTAAGCGAATATAGGTCTGATGTCAGAAAAAACTTTGTATTAAACTTTCTGCACTTAAAGAAAATTACGTAGTATCGCGTATAATTTCTCATCTATGTTCTGATTTTTGAAGGCCTCTTTTTAGTAGCAAAAATTCTGAGTTTTTTAAAAAAAAGTTTACCTTTTTTATCAGACATCTTAATTTTATAAATTAAGCATATTCATAGTCCATATATTCCTTTTTTAAATCTACATCTATTATTTTTTAACGTTTCTAAAATTTTGTACAGAGTATTTTAATATTTAAAACGAAGATATATGAGAAATTGCATCACACATAGTCATTGAATGAAATTTTTGAATCTCTTTTGTGATATTAATTAAATAAAAATATAAATTTATCTACTTAGTTAGTATACTTACTTAGTCACTATAATATTGCACTTAGTATGGATCATGGATTATAGTCCCTTTGCCATCAAGCTAAAGGTGGGAGGTTTTCCCCTCCACGTAACGCAGATGAAGGTTAGTTTTATCAAAAAGTCTTCCATGAGAGCAAATTTCTCCCAGTACTTGAGCCAGAAGTTCCCTTGGATTCGGTTCAAAATAAGAAGGTTATGAAGTTGAATATTAGTAATCACGTACCCTCAAAATTGTGTCTGCTCTTCAGCGACGGTCATAAAAATATGGAAAAAAGTAATTAATATTTAATTAATTTTAGCATTCTAAGCCACTCATGCTCTAAGTTGTAAAAATTATATAGGTGTCACAGTAGTGTAATAAATTGAAATTTATTATAGGTTTTTTTTTCAATACTTTTAAAGATAGGTTATTTTTCTGTAGATGGCACCATTATGATAAAATGTAAATTCAATCATAATAATATTTTGTTTTAGAAATTTTGAATTAGTCTTTGAAAATGGGATTTTTGGGGTGAAATCTATGTAACTAAATTTATTAATATTTATTGAGGATAGTATTATAACTTGTATGGGGTATTGGTGGATTTATGACGGTTTTTCTCAGGGATCTTTTTTTTGTTTCTGACGTCCGCCGGATGCGGGATGACTCTGGACGTGGTAAACAGGTCAGTCTGGATTCTTTCGCCTTGTTGAAGGGAGGATAAAAGAGAAGCGATGAATGTGGCTAAAAGGGCAGTGGAAGGAGGCATTAGGCGACTCGCAACTGACTATTGAGGATCGAGGACCACCCGGATTAGTTAGACCGAGTCGGAGCAAGTTGCTGCCTGAGAATAGGTTGTGCGATTAAAATTGTCTTGTGATAGATTCAAAGTTTCCTTTAAAGGTAAGATCGTTTTGAATTGTCTTTCCGATATCAACTAAGGCACGAGTCGGTGTCATGTCTTCGGGGTAGACACGGAAATTAGTGCGACTCAACTGATGGCATCTAATAGCATTTCTGATCCTACAAAGATCAATTTAACCACGGAATGGGAAGATCTTATGGATTCTATATCCGATCAGGATAGGATTACTGCAAAAAAAGGTCCTTTTAAGGGCCAGAAACCAATTTCAGCGAATACACATGAAAATTCGGATGAAAATCAAATAGAGCAAATAACCCTAAACGTGGATAACAATACCGAACTTATCCTAGTTCCCCCAGACGAAAATAACGATTTATCGAAAATTAGAGATAGTGTAAATAACATTAAAAATGTCTTTGCACCAACTATTCAAAATGAGATACACCAAACAGTTATCTCAATTTTAACAGGATATATTGAAACCCTACTTAACTCTACAACAGAGATGGGTAATCGAGTAGCAAATCTTGAACAGCATATTCAAAAGTTAAACGATCAAATTCTCGAAAATGGTTCTAAAAAACCAAAATTGATCAAGATTAAACAAACTAGGGATAACCCCCCAGCTCCTTTCCCAATAAAAAGATCCGGCCGTAAAACTAATATTGCCAAAGTAAATTTCATTAGCGAAAATAAATTCTCTGCACTAGAAGAATTAAATACGGATAAAAACGAAAATTGTAACCCAGGAGAAAAACTGAGGATTACCCAGAACTCTCAATTATAACCAATCCGAGCAAAAGGAAGAAAATAGCTATTTCAGATAATTCAGATGTTTCAGACAACGAAACTAACAAAATAGAAGAAAACAAAAATTCTAATGACATGGAAATTGATAGTAATAAAAAAGCTAATAATTTCAGAAAACCGAGAAAAACAGCAACCAACCCACCGATAGTCATTATAGACCCTAACTTTGACTGGAAAAATTTTCTCGCAAAAATGAAAGAAATGAACGTAAGTGAATTTACAGGTAAAACTGTAGGGGACAGAATGAATATTAAAACTAGGACCCCTGATGCACACAGGGCCATAGTCCAAGTCCTGGAAAAGTCAAATATTAAATATCACAGTTACTCCTTACCAGAGGATAGACTAATAAAAATCGTCATTCGTGGAGTACCGAAAGAATTGGCTCTGAAGAAGTTAATTTAGCATTAAGAAATGAGCATGATATCACACCAGAGAATGTAGTCCAATTAACAAAAAGAGTTAATGGAGACAGAATAAACATACCTCTCTACTTAGTCACACTCAAAAAATGCGAAAAAAGCAAAGAAATCTGGCAAATAGAATATCTACTAAATTGTGCAGTTAAAATCGAAAAATACAGAGGAAGAGGCCAAGGGCCCACGCAGTGCCATCGCTGCCAAATTTTTAGACATTCTCAGAATGGCTGCAGGCATGACCCAAAGTGCGTCAAATGCGCGGAACAGCACCTTACTAAAGATTGTAATAAAACAAAGGAAGACTCTCCAAAATGTGCAAACTGTCAGGGCAACCATGTTGCAAGTTTTAGGCAATGCCCGATATACTTAGCCATCTCAAATAACAAAAATAAAAATAAACAACCTCCGACCAGGAAGGCAGTTTTCGAAAGCAAAACGTACGCGGCCGCGGTACTAAAAGAGCAAACTACCAATTCCATCTCCGCAGCCGAAGAAAAAATTAAAGAGGCTAAAGAAGTAGCGGACAAGCTAACAGCATTAACCATCATAGCAAAAGAAATAGCTGACTCCCTAACAAAACTAGATATCAAATATGGATCTAAATAAAAATAAATTCATTCCACTGAAGATCGCATTCTGGAATGCACATAGCCTAAATAACAAACTAGAAGAAACAAAAAATTTTATTTATAAGTATGATCTGGACATTCTAGCTATAAATGAAACCCACCTAAATAAATTTAATAAATGTAAAATCGCTAATTATAACCTTTTTAGATGTGACCGTACAACAAGCAGAGGCGGAGGTACTGCTTTATATGTTAAAAGATGCTACAACTCCACACTATTCAGTCAGAACAATTTAAATGGCTATGAAGAAGTCTCTATTGTAATCACACTTCAAAATAGCAGAAAAATTAAAATCACGAGCATGTACAACCCCCCCGGACACCCTATACAGGAAGACACTATAAAGGACTTATTTCCAATAAATTTCGAATCTATTGTGGTTGGAGATCTTAATTCAAAACATATAAATTGGGGATGTGCGAAAACAAATGATAGTGGCAGGAAGCTAAACATTCTAATCAATAAATTCAACATAAATTTATTCGCTCCAGACGAACCAACCTACTATTCTAAAAATAGCTCAATTTTAGATATTTTAATCACAAACTCCAATACCCCCACTTCATTAGAGGTACTCCACGAATTAAGCAGTGATCACTATCCAGTAATTGCTACTACCTGTTTTAATAAGGAAGAAAAAATCATCACTAGGAAGAAAACAGACTGGCTTCTGTACAAAAATATTCTAAACTTATCATATTTTAAGAAAGACCTAAATAACAAAGCCGATATTGAAGAAGATATTAAAAACCTAACTACTGACTTATACAATGCGTACACAGAAGCTACAGAAGAGACAAAAGTCAGAGCCGATTATAAAATTATACCAAATTTTATTAAGGAACAAATTAGAACTAAAAATCGACTAAGAAAAGAATATCAGCAAACAAATAACCCTATCGTTAAAACAGAAATTAACAGACTTCAAAAAACAATTAATAAACAACTTACCGAATACAGACAAGACGTTTGGAACGAAAAAATCATTGGCCTGAATACAAGCGATAATTCCGTATGGAAAATGGTTAAATCCCTCAAAGCAAATAAAACGATAAACATGCCTCTAAACAGTGGTAATGGAAAAATTTATGTAGACAAAGACAAGACAGAAATATTTGCAAACTCAATCGAAGAACAATTTTCTCCAAATAAAGAACCAAATGATAAATCCTCAGATCAACAAATTATATCTACCTATAATACCTACTTCAGTAAAAATCAAATTAATAACTCAATGAGTTATACGGATAATGACGAAATCAAAAACATCATCAAAAAACTAAATAAGAAGAAAGCCCCCGGCTACGATAACATCACCAATATCATGATTAAAAATTTACCCCCCTTAAGACTGAACCAACTCACTAACATAATCAACGCAAGCATCAAACAGTGTTATTTTCCAAATCACTGGAAGCATGCTACTATCATCTTATTCCCAAAACCAGGGAAAAATCATTTAAACGCAGAAAATTACAGACCGATTAGTCTTTTATCTTCACTATCTAAAATCATGGAAAGAATTTTATTAAATCGAATTTACCCACTATTAAGCTTTCTCCCGAACGAACAATTCGGTTTTCGGAAAAACCTCTCCACAACTAAACAGTTGATTCGAATACTTGAATTTATTAGTGAAGGATTCTTCAAAAAACAAGCCACTGCCTTACTCATGTTGGACATCGCTAAAGCGTTCGACAGAGTATGGCATACTGGTCTTATATATAAAATGATACAGCAAAATATTCCTGATGATCTTGTTCATATTATTAATAATTATTTAATCAATAGAACATTTCAAATTAAAATTAATGACCATTTCTCTACAAGGAGAAAAATACAAGCAGGCGTACCACAAGGCTCTATTCTGGGGCCCATTCTCTTCCTAATATACTGCTCAGACTTCCCAGTTAACAGGGGAGATATAAATATTCAAACAGCCTTCTATGCGGATGATACCGCGATACTCAGCCGATCCTTAAATGTAAATAATGCAATTAAAAGACTACAAAACAATGTAAAAGATATTGAAGCCTGGTGCAGCAGGTGGAAGGTTAAAATCAATAGCTCCAAATCAAACCTTCTCATTATTCGCAAAACATATAAAAAGAAAATTATAAACTACGAAAAAATCTTATTATTCAACGAAGAAGTTCCCAAAGTCTCTAAAGCAAACTATTTGGGTATCACTATAAACTGCACCCTAAATTGGAAATATCACGTCTCTAATATACTTAAAAAAGCTGAAGCTGCTTATCAAGCTTTGAAACCCATTTTAAATAGCAATAGCAAAATGGCTTTAAACACGAAAAGGCACATTTATCTAATGTGCATAAGACCAATCCTCAGCTATGCATCCCCGGCATGGGGGACGCTTACAAATACACAAAGAAAGAGACTCAGAGTCTTCGAACACAAAACCCTAAGACGAATCACTGGGGCTCCCTGGTTTGTCAGAAATAACACCCTCTATAATGACCTCAAAATCGACAAAATAGACGAGTGCCTTTTTAAACTCAATGCATCCTTTTTTAAAGGTGCCAAAAATAGTTCAACATGTAAATTCAATAAGTTATTAGACATTGATTTCATAGATGACAATAAAAATTTCAGCCCGATAACCGCTTTTTTCTTAAGCGACTGTGTTCTCTCTAAGCATTTCGGATAATCATGACTATCCCCACTGCCCTAGACAAACTGTGTTCTCTGCACCAATGAAGCCCGGCTATACCGGTGGGAGGCGAGAGAGTGCACAGGGAGTCTTCCCCCTTTCGTAAATTTGTAAATAGTGTAAATATTCTTTCTTTATCTTTATCTTCAATTTGTTCCCTTTATTATGTATCAACTTGCGACTTATTTTTATGTATGACTCAGACTTGATTTTATCAATTATTGTTCATTCTGAGATTTAACTTAATGTTAACGCAGCACCTCCCTTCCCTTCCACCACATATTATCCAATTTAGATGAAAGAGCAGATATCCATACATGGATAGGTACTCTGAAAAAAGTTGATTAGTTAGTTAGTTAGTGGCTAAAAGGAGTAGCAGTAGTAATCAGCAGTAAGCAGTTAACCAGAGCAGTATCCTGGGGATACGGAGTTTGTCCGCTGAAGGAGTGGTTCGTGACAGTATCTCGGAGATGGTGGAGCGTAACCTTAGGGAAAGCTAAACTGAAGTCTCTAGCGGGAAGGACTACCGAGATTAGCAAAAAGCCGATATCCTCGAGACGATGGGCCAAGTCCGAGGGAATCTATGCTGGACGTCCGGTGTTCCCCTTCTACATGCCTAAGTCTCTTGAAATTAGAATAGCTGGAGAAATTTCGAGATCCTAGCCGAGGAGTTTGTCCATGAGTTCATCTACCATTCCGGTGGGCTGTTCCAGAGAGCCTACAGTAACTTCTTTTGGGTACTTATAAAACTTTAAATTTTATTTCGTTAACATTTTAGAGGAATCATTTACCGAAAATTCTGAACTGTTATGTTGTGTGTTTTTGTGTAGGAGAACAATCAGTATTTAAGTGTGATTTATAGATATCATAAACCAAGTCTGTGTTTTTAGTAATGTTAAAGGCAGTTTTTATTTTTTAAATGTCTTTTTTTGAACTGTAGAAATTGAAGGTTATGCTTGAGTGTTTTAAGGTTGCATTTTTGTTTTAATTAATGTATAAATGTTTATTCCCATGTTAGCATTTGGAAATGTGTGAAAATATGTTTTTTGAAGATTTAGAGGTGCAATAAAAATGAGTTTTAAATGTTAAAAGTTTTTTGTAATTCATTAGATATTTGTCTACTAAATAACCTGGGTAACCGTTACTAAATTTAAATTTTGAGATCATAGCCAAAGGGGTAACGGTACAGTAGAACATGGTACATTAGCTTTCAAAATATATTTTTCGAAAACTATAATAACATGTTAATGACAGTATAGCAGTTTTGACAAGTATAGAACTTTAAATAGTTTCTTTCTTTTTTTGAAAAACATTGCAAGTGACGTAGAGCTTAATATAAGCGATATTTTAAGGAATTTAAGTATATGAGCTTTAGAAAAAACAGGGTTATTCATAATTCCCTCCTCCTGTAAATGCCATTTTTCTTTACTACAACTGGCTTCAGTGGTACATGTTACTGCCATCTACCGGTAACTGCTTAAATTAAAGCTTGAATACTTTCGGAATAATTTCATATGTTCCTTTTTGCCATATTCGTCTTCGTTTTTTTACTATAACGCTTCGAAACCCCGGAGAAAATTATGAATAACCCTGTATACACTGTAAATAAACGCGGTAAATCTTTGACCAGTATTTGGTGCAAAATTTCTCATTATCCCAAAGTTTAGGTCAAAGAAAAATCATTCTATGCTAGTTACACCATAAATTGTGAAGTATGATCGAGAAATACTACCATGGTATAACTGACTGCACCAAAATTTGGTAAGGGATACAAAAATTTGACGGTTACTGTAAATTGAACGATATTTGTTGACGACGCCATGTTTTCTTTACAACTCGGTTTCGGTGTATCGGTTTCACGAAAGCATCTTGATTTAAGTATCAACTTATTTAGGTAAGTAAATGGATTATTTGCATTAAATAAAGTTCATTCCTTTCACGCTGCCTTTTTAAATTTGATTGGCGGCATAAAATGGTTAGAGGTATGTCATAAAATAACCTACTTAAGGTAAATAGTTTACCTTGGCCTGCGTTTGAGTTCCTTAAAAATACCTAATAATGGTGCAACCTTCCTCTGCTTTTATGAAAGATAAAAAAAGGAAGAATGAAAATAGGTGCTTCTTTCTTCTAAGCACCTATTTTTGGTGCCACCTTCTACTGATATTTAGAGCTAGTGAAAATAAGAAAAAATGGTGAAATTGAGCTCCAATTTATGTAGCCAGCCGATGAATACCAATTTTCAGTGCAACGTGTGGCTCGAAGGTATTAACAAATCAGGAAGATTTTATGGAACATATTTCCCTTTAAAATTCGTTTGATTTGAAACTCTGAAGTTCTAAATCTAATTCCAAAAAATTCTAAATCGGCATAATAAAAGATATTTTTAAATCCAAAATGCTGTGATTTTTTTCAGAACGTCCCTTTGTACCTTCTTTTTTTTATTATTTATAATGAGATAAAATAAAACTAGAGTTTTTTTAACCGAAAAGAAAATAAATACGACAAAAATTTTATAAATCGATACAGATTTAAGACATTTTTCAAAAAAATATTGATACCGAGTACTTAGCTATGTTTATATAAATATGTTCTTAAAATAGCAAGTTCATTTCACGCATGGAGGAGTTAACTTTTTTTTTAAAAATTTAAAAACAGATTATACTTCTAGTGATAAAGACGAAAATAATTCAAATAATTGAAAATTTAATGAAAAATTGGAAACAGTCGTGATTTCGTTCTCGCGTCGAAAACAATATTGATTATTTTTTTATGCTACAAGAAACTCCCTCAGAGATTATTTATTAAGCTACGTTATTTTCACCCAAAATATTTATGTTTCGTCGAAGAAAAGTTATCGGATTTAAGAACTGTAATTATTTGGTTTTTCATAAAAAAGTGTTAAAATTGAATTTCTTCCTATTATCGCTCTTAGCAATCTTTCGTAATACTTTTTTTTCATTATAATAAAAAACGAATACTTTATTCCTTCAAATGTAAGTTTAAAATGAATTTTATTCAATTGAATGTGTATAAATTGAAAACAAATTACAATCATGCATATGTAATGTATTAATAGAAATTTTAATATGCAAATATACGTAACTATTCTGAGAACAAAATGAGATTGCTTAACTCAAGTTTGATGATTTTATTATATTTTTATTTATTGTTTTCTGTTTAGTTCACATGCATACAGGGTATAAAAATAATCTGGTAATACTCATATTTCTCGAGAAATGGAGACTAAATCGAAAAAGTGAAAACAGACGCAATCAATGTTTCTTTTTAAAGGCTATCTAATAAAACTAAATTTTCTACCCTCATCCCCTGGGGTAATAGCTTTGAATTTTAAGTACTATTACCATCCCATTACTATTTTTATTGCATTACTATTTTTCCATTACTATTTTTATTGAAGATTCGGATTCTCCAGAAAAAAGCAATCTTATTTGACTGATAGTTTTAGATATTTTAATTCATTGATGGCTCTGTAACAGGGGAAATGCCTCGCAGTGGACTGATCGTTAAGACATGGCTCCCCGCAGATCACCGAAATCAAGCATCACTGGCTACGGTCAGTGTGCGGGTGGGTGACCACTTGGATCAGTCTGCGTAGGGACCAAGGGTGTGCGGTATTGGTCCTCGTTAAAATGTTCTACCGTAAAGTGCTCGACTTCGCGTGCAGGTCATCGGGCTACCGAAGCGTGGGTGCCATCCCCTCTGCAGAGGATCAAAATTGTGATGGCATGTCTTCGGATCATTCTCAGGGATGTTTCCCAGACCGTCGCCAATAGCCGATTGTGCAGCTCTAGTGCGACGTAAATGAACAACAACAGTAACCGGGGAAATTAGAATTAGGCTCAAACTATTTAAGCTGGTGAATATCTCGGGTTCCATCCTAATAAGAACATAAAAATGTACATTTTTGTGAATTTTTCTCAATTCGAAAAAAAAAAAGATAAAATAACGAAACATGTTTTTTAATTTCACTATTTAACTTTTTTATTTCCTATTGGCTTATTTTTACTTTTTTTGATGCGGTGCATATTTCTTAAGATATTTGACCGCTTCGAAGCATTTTTTCAGACTATCGATTCAAATTAAAACTTTCCGAGACGACAATGAATATTCTGGTTACACTGATTGAAAAAAATTTAACGTTTTGTGTGTTGAATGAATTAGAGCAGCTGTTTGTTATGGAACATTATGTCCTGATTTCAAAGATATATAGAATTGATACATCACAAGCAATGATTTTATTTATTTATTTTTGTAAAACAAAGGGTTTAAAAAAATGTCAATCATATTTCAGTTATTTATTTGAAATAAAAATGCCATTTTTAATGATTTTCTATTTTATATTATGTCACCGTAGTAACCTAGTAGTTAGTGAATCGGACTTCGGCTGAGAGGAGGTACAATTCGATCTTCAAATCCACTGAGACCCACCGACCAACGATATACGCACTCGTAAAATCTGAGGAATCTAAAGTTCTGTGGTCGGTCACTGAACAGTAGCATGGGTTCAGAGATTTTATATTTTATAATTTTATTTTATGTTATTTTATAACCGTCATTGAACTGCCGATCCAATTTTTTTGGGTTTACGACTACTAATGTTCAATTCCGTAGCCTTGTAATTTTGAACCCAATCCAGAAGACAAGGAAACTCTTGAATCAGTACCCCCAGAGGCGTGATTTGTCATTGGAACACGGAGGACTTTGTGACTCGTCAGATTTAACGTGCATAAGTCACCATTTACTACACGGGGAGTCTTCGGTAGGCAGCGACCGAATCCACGACTTCTTGGACATGGGCTCAGTGCCCTACCAACCAGGCTATCCCGGTCTGGGTGCAGAGGTTTGGAGAAAACTTCCCTCTGTTTTAGATCTGTGTTTAAATTGTGGAAATGGTCTCACGAATGAGTGGTGCTGCCATTTATCCAGGGAGCTCTGAGCTAATTAGTATTTTCATCCTAGCGATACCAAACGAAAAGCACTCCTTCCTGATTAAATATAACTGGCTAGCTTAATTTGTTCAAGTGTCATTAGAAGCAACAACACTTCACACCTCGTATTTCTTTTTGGGAAACATCCCTTTTAGTGTCCTGCAATGCTTTGTAAGCATATTTGGACAAATTTTTTAAAGTTGAAATATCTTAGTGGAATTGGAATCGCACCTTCAGTTAAATGCCAATATTATCGGGACGGAGTTTAAATGCTAATAAAGTAAATCTATTTTTATGGACATTCCAGAGCTTTAAAATTTTGAAAGAGATCAGAATTCAATTTTTTATAATTCTCAGCGTTGCCATTGTCAAGAAATTTGGATGAATTTCACAATAAAAAAAACATTAATGAAATTCGATATAGTTTCGATAAATGTAAAAAAAAAGAATTTAAGTTAGGTGAGAAACTATTTTGGAAATGTTAGGCTTAAACATGTAAAAGTGTACGAGAAGCAACTAAATTTTTCTCCCTCACAAAATTGCTGAAGAATAATATCATGCATTCACATTTTGGTACATTTCGATTACTTTATAAGAAAGTGGAATTCGATTGCCTTTAACTGCTTACTTTTATTTCAAATTATGTCAATTTCAAATTCACTATACGTCCCCAGTCGGCATCATTCTGAAATTTCAAATCACCCGATTGCTTTGAAATTTCGTATGCATGAATGTTTTGAACAGATATGGCTGGAATGATGCCGACTGGGGACGTATAGTCTTTAGCGACGAATCCCGCTTCCAACGGTGTCCTGACGATCATCGAAGACGCGTTTGGAGACGCACAGGGCAGAGGGGGATCCTGCCTTCACTATTGCACGTCACACCGGCCCTCAACAAGGCATTATGGTTTAGGGTGCCATTTCCTTTGACAGCCGGACCCCTTTGGTCGTCATTAGAGGTACACTTACTGCCCAGCGGTACGTCGACGACAATTTAAGACCTGTTTTGCTACCGTTCCTTCTGCAACGCCCTGGCTGGATTTTCAGCAGGGCAATGCCAGACCACATACGGCACGTGTTGCTATGAACTGTCTGCAAGCTTGTCAAACTCTTCCTTGGCCTGCCAGATCACCAGGTCTTTCTCCCATCGAGCATGTCTGGGATATGATGGGAGGGCGATTGCATCTGGCACGGAATGTTGATGACCTTGTTCGACAATTGGATCGAATTTGTCAGGAAATACCGCAAGAGACCATCAGGGAGCTTTATCGGTCTATGCCACGCCATGTGGCATAGACCGATGTGGCTTGGCTCAAGGCTAGAGGTGGATCAACACCTTATTGAACTTGTTACTGTAACTCTGCAATAAATTGTTCTGAAATTTTAATCATTTACTATTCTGTACATTGTCTTCCTATCCACCAATTTTCGTTTCAATCGGACAACTCCTTCTTGGTGCGTCGATTTTTTTGTTATAGAGAGTATTTTATTTAAACGATTCCGTAGTCTTCTCTGATTTTATTGAGTTGAAATTTAGAAAAATTTGTTTAACATTATAACCATATAATATCGGTACATTGAATTAGTGATTTGAATACCGTGTTTTGGTGTTGTAACTTGTATATCGCAAATTTAATGTAATCCTAAAAATAATGTCCAATAAAGCTGTCAAGTAGATGTATAAAATTGCTGTGAGATGAACTCGTGTGAACAAGTTTCAGGAATTCCTTGCACTACGAAATGTGTTAAAATTGTCGGAAGATAACGGAAGATTACGGAAGATAGCGTATAAGTGCGAAATCTCCCCATTGTAATGTTTTTGACGAACAATGCTTAAATATAGGAAATAATTTTTTATGCATTTGTTCTAATTTACATAAAATTTTAAAAAGAGTAAAGTGATTTAAACAATAGATCACATTAATGTTCAGGTTGGAATAGTACTTCTTATATAACACTTTATACTCTCTTTTAAGTAAAGAAACACAGGTTTCGTCTTCGAATTTTTTTCGCAGCCTTCGGCTTTTCGGATTATATTTCAAAGTGTCTAGGAGTTTTAAAATATTGGTTTTGTGTCGATATCTTTTCTCCCAAGGAAATTTCAAAATTTGAAATAGCAAACTGCACTCAGCCTTGCGATCATTTATGTTTTCAGTCTTATGTTTCAGTAGCGGTCATTTGTAGAAAATCTGTAGAATTTTCTCAAATCCTCTGAGAATTCAATCTATAGTTTCAGAATAGTTTTTCGAGTTGTAAGAATTCTGTGATTGATTAGATTGATTTGAATAAGAAGTGATCTTTAAATCCTTTGATCCAGAATTTTTATTAATTATATTTTTCCGACTAAAAAAGTACCAGTTAAATATACGAAATTGAAAAGTAAACTTAATGAAAAAAAGGGTTTTACGCCGTGTTCTAGGGTTTCATAATAAAATTACTAAATTTTACCACGTTACTAAATTTTATCACACATTATAAAACTGAATTTTATCACACATTATAATATTTTATTGCTAATTATACAAAACCCATTACCAAAGCGCTTCGGTAAAAATTATCAAGTGTTACCATAGAGCCAAAAAACACTGTAAATCTTACCATTTTCCAGGTAATTTTGAAAGTACTATTTTTTTTAGCATAAACGCTATTCAAAATGGCACTATCGACAAAACTGACACCACTTGTGATGTTTTCCTGCAGCTCTACTAAATCATGTGACAAAAAAGATAAGAATTTAGCTAAAAGTCACAGTGATAAATCCGGTGAGCGTAGTGGCCAAGTTAAAGAGGTATATATTCGTCGAAAGTTCGCGTTGTCTAACGAAGAAGCCTCCTTCGGATATTTGCATGCTTCGTCCGCTGTACCCTTGGTACATCAACACAACTAAGTCAAATTTTACGGTTTCTAAACCACTAAAAGCTTTTGGTTCATCCTTGGTTATTATTTTGTTTTACTTGCTGCTTTCAGTCAGATATGTGTTATCAACTATAATTAGTAACCCTTTGATGTTGAATTTTTATAAAACAGATTTTTTTAAATATTTTTCTCATTATTTTGTATCATTTTAGGTCACAATAAGTAAAAAATTCAGCATATTAATAATTTATGGTTCTGAAATACAGCATGAAACACCGGTGTCTTTTTCTGCATTAAAATCTTTCAAACGCGGCTTATATACAAACAATAATTCTTAAAATTTTCTATTTATTTGCAGTTATTTGAATCTCAGAGAAACTGTTATTCCTCACTGAAATTTATTTAATTGACAAAAAATTTATTAATGAATTTTTGAATATGAATTAAAAAAAAATCAATCTACTTTTCTGTGGATTCAATAATTTGTACAAATATAATTACAATAATCTAGCATTTTTTCCCCAGTAGTTATTAGATTAAACTGTTTCTACAGTTAAAAAATACCAAAATATAATTTTGCTTGAAATTAGAGCTTCAGTAAAAAAATAAATATATAAAAGAGACACCGTTGTCCAATTTGCGTCAAAGGGTTAAATAAATAATGACAGACTTTATTCTTGCAATAAATAGTCAAACCAACGTGATAGTCTGATCAAATTATGAATAATTAACAGAAATCAGGGTTGCTTAAATTTTTTAATATGATTTCTGATGAGTTGGTACAGTGACGAAATATACAATTCACACGAGCTGTACGTTTGCCACCATCTTGAAAAAAAACCACGATATTTTTTCTGTTTTTTTTAATACCTCCCAAAGTATTAGTATTACAAAAAAATATGTAAATTGAGTATTTTTACTAAGTAATAAAATTTGAAACCAATACGAAACTTGTAGCTGTAACACTTTTATACTAAATTCTATATAAAGAATTGAATATTACCAAGACATTATTACCACTCATTGTGAGTTAGTCATAACTAGCAGTAACGTAACGTAACTTCAGCGTTCTGTAAGTATAAACTTATAACATTTGTATAATTTTACAAAAATTTATCTCTTACTTATTCTAAAATTGACATCCTATTTATTGAGAATTTAAATTGATAGTTTAAAACATTCTATTTTGTGTGTGTGATTGTAATCCATTATTATATTTCTTAGCTGTCGCAACTGACAACGGACTAGAAACTTTCATATAAATAACTATTTTATGAGATGCGTATCTATTCAATTAAGCTGTTTATTTGGCTGAAATTTTTCTTGAAACAAAAGACTATTTTCATAATCAGCACTCTATTTCTAAACTTTAAATAAAACTACATAAATGAGTTTCAATTGACTCTATTGTTGAACCTAAACTGCGTAAAAATAACTATAATATTAAATAAATAACTATAATTGTACACGGAGCAGATTAAGCTGAGTTTAGTGTAATGAAAAATAAAATGAATTAATAAAATTGAATAAGGACTTTACAAGGGAAATATCTTGAGAAAGTTTCATAAATATTTTTCAGAATTAATCCAAATTTTATTTTTTGGAAACACATAAAAATATTATTATACTAATAGTATTTTTTTGTGTTTTTTTTAAAAAATAAATTTCAAAAGCATAAATGAAACCTTTTGAACTTTGTGGATGGTTTTACATATTTTTAAAGCATTTATTCTATAGTTAAAACTTTTGTATGAAGATTAAACTAATAAAACTATAATAATTTAAACTGATGCGATGGAAAGGAAAAGAAATGCATGTCGTTTATCCACTTTTAAATGTCAGACTCGATCAATTATTTGATTATATAAAAGCAAGATTTACCATCTATCAAAATCCTCATACTTTAAATAACGTTCTTATATTTACTATAAATTTTTTTTAGAGACTTAAACAAATTTTACTTTCTGCACTGTAAAAAATTATGCTATAAAGGAGCAGAATTTAGGGTATATCACTCTTAAATTCCATTTTTACCGTAAAATATTAAAATGTATATTTGTAACAACATTTATTTAATTAGAGTGATTCAATGATTTTACGGTATTTATTACAGTAAAAATTAAGATATATCAGTTTTTCTTGTTCCGTAACCTGTTAAAGTTAAAATAGAATTTAAAGAAAAGAATTCTGGTATTTACCGAAAGTTGATCAGAATTTTTGTACAGAATGACTATTTCAAAATTTCAAAATTAAAAAACTGCAATTAGTTATATAATTTATTTTGAGCCGTGGTGGCTCAGGGGATAGAGTGCTCTCCTAATGAGGTGTCCCGGGTTCGATTCCCTGCAATGGCTGGTTATTGTGATGTCTGTTCTATGCGATCACTCGGATCGCACCAACCACATGGAATGGATTAGAGTCCCCTTGCCTTCAGGCTGTCCATGGAAGGTTTTCATGGTTTTCCTCTCTAAGTAATCAAATGCTGTTTAGTTTAATCAAAAAGTCCCCCAAGAAGTCAAATTTCTCCCAAGAGTTCAAAATTAGAAGGCTATGGGGTTGAGCATTCGTAGTTCCAAACTCAGAATTCTGTTGACTTTTCAACGACGGTTATAAAATAAAATAAAGTGCTTTAGTTTAAAATTAATTGAGGATAATTATTGTTTAAAAATTAAATTAACCTCTAAATATGAATTCAACATTTTTAGTAAAAGAAACAATTTCCAAGTTTTTCTATACATTTCGAGCAGTTCAAGGTGTAAACTTTAATCTGCCTTGTATTAATTCAGCTCTTGTGAATCAGCATTGTTTCAAATGCAATAGTTTAAACTGCTTCGAAACATTAACTTCAGTCTGAATAGTTTCAGAAGCATATTATTCAGGATTATTCGTTTACACTGAATTATTTTAGATAATTTATAAAGTTATTGAGTGACCAGATTCTTTGTATAAGTTAACTATTTCAAACGCCTAGTTTATCTCTGAAAATGGAACGGAGGATATTATTTGCTAGATATATATTAACACTAAACTTACAGAGTGGATTATTTTAATGAATGTGACTTGTTTCAACATCCATTGGCAAACTCAATTAATTGCACAATCATGAAATTAAATATCGTAGTACATTTTTATATATATTTTAATGCATTATGCATTTTCAAAGTCATATGCTTATCGCAGACGTATAATTACTTATTTAACTTTAAACATACATTAAATAAATAAACCCTAAAAACTGATTAAAACTTCAGAAATATATAAATATGAAATAACAGTCAAGGACTCAAAAATAGGCACCGATTTTCAAGACTTGTCAGACGTGAATGGGATGAAAAAGTGATGTGAAACATGAAAAGTAAAGTTGACTACGAAAAATGGGAGAAAATTGCCCCTCTTGATTACAGTAGTTTTCCTGTTTTTTTTCTTCTTTTTATCCCATATCTCTCTCACCTTTAATTTTCAATTCGGCAATTTTACGTTTTATGTTTCAAATTACTTTTGTTTCTTTTCCTTCACGTCTTTCAAGTCTCAAAAATGGGCTCCTATTTTTGTGCACTTATAACATGTTGACTGTTATTTCCTATTTATATATTTTTGAAGCAGAATGAAGTTTTTATAATCAAGTAATATAAACATATATCAAACTCTATGTTACTTATTAAACTAAAAACATGTATATAAATCTATATTTAGATTTAAAAACATTTTTAAGGTGTGTTCATACGCAGATTGAAGAAAGAAATATTGCTCAATCAATTAAATTTTAAAATAATCAATTTCAATTAGAAATTGGTAATCTTTTTAGAACAGATAACAATAATGGAGATGGTTAACAAATTTCTTCTATACTGAAATAAAATAAAATTACGTTATTGCAAAGCATTTTTAGAAAAAAAATTAAACTTTTCTTTTAAGTGATTATGTTAATAAGAATGTTACGTAGTAGACAATTAGATATTAGGCAAACAATATAATGTGAAAAACATTAAAAATTAATTAAAATAAAGTTAGTTATATAGTTAAAAATGCTATCCCGAGTTATTGGTTTGTGAAATACAGTATTTTCATATTTTATTATTTTTATCTGAAGATTAAATAAATAGTTTCTGCGTGAGTTTTCGGTGTTCCCAAAAGGAAAAAGACTTTGTGCAGAAATTATGAAACCTAATACTACAAGAACATTTTTCAAACATTCTAAGCCTAAAAGAACATTTATTTATCACCCAAGTACTTTTATTTACTCCATCCTGCATTTGAAAACATAAATAACTTGAATATTTTAAAAAAAAAATATTTACCTTTTATTTACCTATTATAGAAAAGGTTCTCTCATACTTAATCATCTCTAATGGAAACTTCTGTTCTGATCTGCAGCACCATGGAAAAATTCCAAAAGCTATCCGCAGAGTACACTGCAAAATATTTATATTTAAATGTTACACTTTGTAAGTTCAAAAATATTAAAAAGCAAAAATGCCTAACATAACAATACACGATGAAGTAAAAGTACTAATCAAAGGAGTAACTTAAAATTTATTAACTTTTCTTAGTATGAAAATCATAAATTAAAAAAAAAATTCTAAAACAGTTAAAATAAAAATGAAATTAATCATTTCCTCTAGATGTAGTTTGTAAACAAGTATTATTTTTTTTGATGTTTTGAAATTTAATCTTATTGTACCGAGTTAAACATTGCATAGGTGGATTTTATGTAATTTCTCTAAACATTACATAACTTATAAACCATTTGAATTAGATACTAATATTTAAAGAGCTTCTGATTCATTTATAAGTTTTACGAAGAATATTTATCTCAATATTTAAATTTAAAAACATTTCGAATGTATATTCATATGTAATTTAAAGAAAAAAAATATAGTTCTGCAAATTAAAACTCAAAATAATCCATTTTATTTAGAAATTGTTAATCTTTTCGCAATAGGAACTTCTTGTTCATTTTGGATCATAATTTTGCAGGTAGTTAACGATTTCTTTAATACAGAAATAAAATGAACTGGAATTATTATAAAACATTTATCTTACTTTAAAAAAAAATTAGCTTTCAAATGTTAACAAGACTATGATATGAATATTCAATATGTAGTTGAGTAAGATTAAGAGATTGAGTTCGTTTTTTTTTACTCTTCAAAAAGGAATTAAAATAACTTAATCACCATAAAAAGAGAACTATTTAAAAGCAATGTTTAAGTAATATTCAATATTTTCTGAGTAAATATTGAATAATAATTTTATAATAAAGAAACTCCATTAAAGTCTAGTTAATAGCAATCTGATAAGTATCTAGGAGCTATTAAAGATATTGGGAGGGCTCTTGAGGATTAATTTAGGATATTATTGAACAACTAAATAGACTTTAAGTAATATGCAATCACTATAAGAAACGACGATGAAAAAGATAAAAATAAGATTAATATTGATTTTGTCGTTTCAAATATTCTTTCAAGATGATTTACTTCGCGAGAAGATATAGAAACTCAATATTGATTTCGTATTTTATTTAAACCTATTAAATTTTTTTAAAAACATCCTTTGACGATTTCATGATTGAAGTATTTTTCGATTTAAACTCTTGAACTGATCGATCTTGAACTTCGATCTAAACTCTTGAGCTCTTTTCCGATTTAAACTCTTGAGCTGTTATATTCGCTTACTACGCCCGAGACGTCAGCTAAGGCTGTTTTTCAAAGGCTCCGTCGTAACATGAAATGATGCTTTTTTGAGAATAATGTGCTATTTTTATAACTGTTGTGAGTTTGCAAATGTTACTCATGACTGTTAGGTCAAGTTTAGCCAATCTAAAGCCAGCACTGTCTACGCGTACTTTGAAAACGGCCCAAAATGTCAATATTGAGAAAAGCCACAAATGTGCAAAAACTGTCAGTGATTTTGGTAATTTTTATCAAGGTGGAAAAATGTCGCCAAATTGGCAATTTTTTAAAAAGTTTAATGACTTTTAAGATATTTAAGTTATTTGTCTGTTCTAAAGCCCTGATAATTCTTCAAGGCGGAATTATATATATAGTTTAAAACCAGCGCATTGCTTCAAGTGTAAGGCACTTAAAATATGGGCTTTTTTTTCTCCCTTGGCGACAGAGCTTCTATTCCATTAAACCTGTTCCTGTGCAAATATTCCTCCGCGGAGTTTCATGCATTTTTTTTCTTCATAAAAATGAGCCACTGATTAGCTAACTATTAATTTGCCTCCGTTAATGATTTAAATTCTTTAGGATTAAATTCTTAAAAGGCGTTTTGATTTAAATTCTTATAAAATTTTAAAATTTATGTATTAAAATTGTTTTTTTTTTGTTTAAATTAATACAAAATATTCCTTCAAAGACCAATTGTATCATTTCTTTATTACAAAATAATGAAAAACATTATAAGAAACTGTTAGGTGCAGCGGAAACTGTTTTAATACATGATTGAAATCATAAGAAAATCAAATAAAAATTGACGAAGTTCTCTTCATCGTTCGAAACATGCGTTTCAGAGTATGAAAAACGTCATTTTGAGGAAACACTCGCCAAATTCATTTATTACGAGGCCTTATTTAACTAACTACAGATTCCTAAATTAAGGAAGTTTTTTTAAAAAATAAATGATCATTTTAATATTAACGCTGTTTTTTGAAGCTCTGTCGTCAAGGAAAATAAAAAAAGCCATAGTTTAAGTTCCTGACACTTGAAGCAATGAGATGATTTTAAACTATATATATATATATCCGAATAATATTCATTTATTTATAAGACAATTCAAGAAGAAACAATCAGTTCAAATTTAGTATTTTTGTCTCTTTATTCTTAAAATAGAGAGCTAAGCTCCCTGTTCGCTAATACTCCCCAACCCCAATGACTTTTTCACAATAATTGCTGTTTCTTGGCATGAAACAGTTGAAATTATTCAACTAAAAATATATGTACTAAAAAGAGGCACTTGGGCCTTCACTTCCCACGTCCAAATACTATTAAGATCTATAAGTGAACATAAATCATTTCTCTAAGTAATCATTTTTTAAAAATAACACTTAAAATTAAAATTTATAACAAATTTGATGAGTTCACAACTGTAATTTAATATTTTTGCTCATCAAATGGATGGATGTTATATTTTAAATAAATTGTTTGCCTTCATCCACTTTGTGTATGAAGCTGAAAGTCAAGTTCTAAATCATTTAATGCATCTCTTTTACAGTAATTCATAATTCTATATTAATGTAATTTGCTCCAAAAATAATAATTGTAAAACGATTAATAAGATCAGAAAACGATTTAAATAACTTTATCTTAAAATGTATCGTAGAACTACATTATCCTAATAATAATAATAATAATACAAACAATCCTCCTAAATTCTTAATTTAGAAATCAAACAAAATGAAAAACGTAATAATAACAGTACAGGTAATTTTAACCTTTAAATTAGGGAAACAAAAATATTTATAAGAAAACAATAACTTCCTGACCTACATCAATTTTATGCTGATTTCAACCAAAGCAATATGAAAATTAATGTGAGAAAACTAGATCCTTCCATGTGATTTTTCAAACAATAAAAATGTATTGACAACAAAGGAAAACTGCGACACTATCATTATATTTTTATATATTGTAAGAAATTGAGGCTGCATGTTTTCTTTTGCACGCTAAACTGTATTATACTTAGACTGTTTGAATAAATTCAGTGTGTGAAAGAGGTGATTCTGCTAAAGCTGTTCTTTTAGAAAACTGGTGTTTCAGTTTCTAGCTGCTATTTCGCGAGAAAGTTAGAGTAGGCTTTATCACTGAAACGTGCTTAGACTACTGAGTATATTTTTTTTATCATAAAAATCTGTATAATTTTTCACCAACTAACTGACATTTTTAACCATTACTTCTTTTTTTTAAGCAAAATACTATTCAAAACTTCTATAGTTGTTCAACTTTAGTAAGTGATGTAAAAATATTGTGAAGCAATCTTAAATAGATAGAAAAACAAATAAACAATGAATAATAAATAGAATAAATAAACAATGAAAACAAACAAATTTAGATTGAAAAATTATATTACATTCAGTTTTATTTAAATTTATTAACATAGTTTGCGTCATGTGCAGCATTTTCAAGACTGTTTTTTTTATATCCTTATGAGATTTAAGGGATAAATGTAACTTGAGGAAATTGTGGGCCACAAGGAAAAATTCCAATAATGATAGTGGTTCATAATTTCAGATTTATTATGCTTTTCAATTGTAAATAAACCTCGACCTGACGTCATTGTGATATCATTAATTCTTTACAATTTAAAAAAAAAAAATATTTATTAGTTTATTTATTTGGTGAAGTTAAATAATTGCTCCGATGATGACCACATTATAAAAAGTTGTGTTGAAAGAGTTCCATAAATGGATGGTTATCTTTCCTGTTATTAAAAATAGATTAGTGAGGTGACGAATAAAGGAAAATAAACTTTTCTTTATTCATTTAATCATTTTTTTATGAAACACAACCGGCTTACTTTGTTATTACAATTCCAGGTAGAGAGCCGTCAGGCTCAGGGGATAGAGCTTTCGCCTTCCAATGAGGTGAACCGGGTTCGGATCAAAGCGATGGCTGGTCGATACGAATTGCGCACCTGACTCGCACCGACCACAGTGATGACGCAAAATATCCTCAATTGTAGACAAATCATGGGTTAGAGTCTCCTTGTCATCGGGCAAACCATGGGAAATTTTCGTGGTTTTCCTTCCAATGTAACGCAAATGCGGGTTATTTTCATCAAAAAGTCCTCCACAAAGGTGGCAAATTTATCCCAACCCAGGAGATCACTTGTCTTATGAATTGGGTTCATAATTACAAGGCTACTGAGTTGAACATTAGTAGTCGTAAACCCGAACATTAGGTTGACTATTTAACGACGGTTATAAAATAAAATATACAGTTAGAGAGCTGTGGTGGCTCAGGGGATAGAGTGCTCGCCTTCCAATGAGATGACCAAAGTTCGATTCCCAGCAATGGCTGGCTGATACGAATTCCGCATCCGGTTCGCCCCGATCACAGTGCTGGCGTAAAATATCCTCAATGGTAGAAGGATCATGGGTTGGAGTCCCCTTGACGACAGCCTAACCGTGGAAGGTTCTCAGGGTTTTCCTCTTATATAAGGCAAATGCGTGTTAGTTCCATCAAAAAGTCCTCCGCGAATGCAAGTATCTCCCAATACTTGATCCAATACCAGTTTTCTGGATAGGGTTCAAAATTACGAGGCTATGCAGTTGAACATTGGTGGTTGTAATATCAAAATTAGGTCGACTGTTCAAGGACGGTTATAAAATAAAATGTTCAGTTAGAAAAAATATCAGTGTAGGGAATACCGGGCAAGTGCATGCCAGGCTAATACACAATATGCAAAAATGTTAGCCTAGTTAATCTGAGTATTCTAAATAATAATATATGATGATTACTAAATATTCATGCCTTTCTGATTAAATAAAGCGAAGTAAAATATTAACCTATTCTTAGATCAAAAAATTATTTTCGACTAATAATAAATGATCTCAATCATACTATATTAATTATACTAAACAATAAAGTAATTAATGTTATTTTTATATTTCAATTATTATAGACACTACATACAAAGCATAACAATATAAACAATGCCGGATATTCTACTTTGCCAGTAATATAACTATTTGGAATTGTTGGAAAGGAAAGTGTTATATTATTTGCATCCATAAAATACATTGGATAAATAAGCATTGTTTGATGTACAATAGCTCAAGGCGCTTCTAAGCATTAATTTTCGTCTAAGTAATTATATAAGCATATACTTCATAAATGCATATTCAACACATAATTAATTTAGGAATTCGTAAAGTCATCGAATCACGAGATTATTTATATACATAAGTATCCTTAAACTAACTATTTCGAGAATTTAGTTAGTTGCTTACAATAGAATCTAGCGTCATTGTTTAATACGCACACTGTATAATACTCATAAAGAGTGAGCTAATTAGAAATAGGTTAATAATTTCAATGAATACTAGGCAACCTTCTTTCATTGAAATACAATCAAATTAAATGTGTAATAAGAAAAATAAATCTTAGAATTACACGTGAAAATGGCAACATATAACGTTTAGAAAAGTCAAATAATTACTCATTCGAAAGTAAAATAAACAATGTGAAATTTTTTTAAAAAAAAACAACAACTTGTATTTAAATTGGAAGTACTACCCATATTTCAGTATGTAAAATACCTAACAATATTTCTTATTTATTGTTTCTACATCTGCTCAGGCTTATGCATTTCAGTAAACAAAGTTCAAATAATTTGTGTTTAGTTCTCGATATGTAATTAATTTAGTTCCTCAGTTCATTAGTAGTATCGAAGCAATTATCAATTAAAAAATTTTATCTGATCATGTATTGAACTGAATAGCAATAATAACTTAAAATGAAAGTTTTTCAATTTATCTTTAAAAATTTAATCATAAGCATAGTTACTAACGTAGCTAAATATTGGAATATAATGTTTACAAAGACATTGAGAAATGCAAGGAAGGACGAAGCTTCTTTTTGCAAAAATACATTTTGAAATTTCATTACTTCTGATACAGTAATGTATATATTTCCTAATAATGTACATTTTAACTTCTTCAAAAAACGTAAATTTGTTGATAAATATAAAAATATTAGAATTCTAAATAAATTTATCTAGCAAAAAAATGTATCATATTTCCCTGCTTGATAGGGACATGTGTTTTTAAAAGTTAAATTGCATGCGTAATTAGGATACTTTAAAGTATGATATTATATGAAAAATACATATAGGGCGAAACATGAAAGGTCACAGAATTACCATTTTACAAAACGGTAGAAGAACTGCAATGTTTTATTTCATGAATTATATCAACCATACTTGTTACATTGGGTTAATTTTATTTGAAATAATAACAAAACTCTTATCCCTTTTCATAGCATTAAATTTTTTGAAAATTTTTTAGCTAATAAAAAGCACTTATTTATTTTATGGTATTTTAATGGTATTTCTATGTGTATGATATTTCAAAGGGTTAACTGCATTGTTTTATTGAAAGGTAGAACTGCAGTATTTAATTTAATGAATTATGCCACCAATACTTTGTTACTTTGGGTTTAATTAAGTAACACTAATAATAAACTCTACAACACTTTTCCATAACATATAACTTTTTAACTAAGAAAAAAGAACTTCTTTATTCTCTGGTATTTCAATGTGTATAGTATTTTAATGGGTTAACCGCAACGTTTTAACAAAAGGTAGCACGGCATTGTTTTATTTGATAAATTATGTCAATACTTCAACACAACAATACTTTCTTACTTTTTGCTTAATTAAATTAAAATAATAACAAAACTCTAACACTTTTTCATAGCACATAATTATAAGCTAATAAAAAGCACTTTTTTATGACAACATATATCTCTCTCATTAAATAATGGAAATGAACACCATGCTTTACTATTGTAAGTCACACATTAGTTTTGTATTTTTTGTAATTACTTGTTACAAAACACTTTACAATGTAATATTTCTCGATAATGACCTTCCTCCAATTCTTATCCATCATATGTATATTCAATATCCTACATCAAGTAGGATATAACTGGAGATGCCTGAAAGAAAAAGCAGTAATAACAAAAATTTTATATTTTGCAAAGATTTTACACATTCGTATTATAACTGAGAATATAATTACAATTAAGGAATCATCGTATTGCTTTTAGTGGATAAAAAATATCAGAGAGATAATAAAGATAAGAAAGAAAATTAAAGTGATGTATCATAGAAATGTTTAAGACGGATGTAAAAAAATGCACAGGTATAGCAAATTACTACATACATGTGTTGAGGATGTAGGTATTATTACTTGATCAAAAGTTTCATTCTCTTCAAAAATGTACACATTGGAAATAACAGTCGATGTATTTCAAGCGCTTAAAAACAGGCTCCCACCTTCAAAACTTGCCAGACTTGACACTGATTCTGCGTTTTAGAGCATGAAACATGTCGATTGTTATTTCAAATTTGTATATTTTTCAAGCGAATGAAGTTTGTAATCAATAATATCTTTCCGTTTCTTGGGATTATTTATTTTATTGATGTAAATATTGTTCAACCACGGCAATTTGGTGGCTTAACAGAAGTGTTCCATTTTTTAGGCGAGAAAGATTAAAGCGCTAAAAACATGAGCTTATTTTTTTTGGCGAGAATTCCAAACTGACACATCATTCCGAATCTTTGGTTTACTACGACAGAAAGCTCCTTTAAGATAGAATTTTAATTCATTCCTTCTCAACAAAACGCTAAATAAATTGTCAAGAATCACTTTTCCGTTTCTCTTTCACCTCGACTTTTTTTTGCTTTCTTTGTCTGAATCTTTGAATTAAACTCTATTGGTTCGCTTTAGGCTCACTTTGTTCTCGCCAACTTGTCGTGGCTGAATGATATCCTCAACTGAAGTGTCTGTGCCTATCAACCCAAGAATAATTTTTTTGAGCTAAAGCTAAATTTATTGAGAGGCGACGAGAAAAAGAAATCATTTGTCAAGAGGATCATCTTATTCACCTCTTGACTGGAAGGAAACAAAAAAATCTTTAGCTTTTTAAAAACTGTGAGTGTCAAAAATTGAGACACGACACATAAGGAAAGCGATAAAAATGAATTCATAATTTTTAAAAATAATTTAATTGCTCACTGTTTGCAATGCGTTTCATTTATCAAGCTAGTATTTATTTATTTTGCATTTTAAGAACATACAGGTCACACTTAATGCAATTTTAGAAAATCAGAAATTAAGAAAAATTTATATTCATGATAAAGGCGGGAAATTATATTTACACCGTGAAAAGAATTATAATCCAACGAATCTATCGCAAAAAGTGGGACTTGTACGCAAAAACCTGCTAGCCAGGAGGAGAAACCTGCAAAAACCAGGAGGAAAAGACAATAGTGATGTTGAAAGGCGATGCATGGAAACATTATCAGGCTTCACTGAGCAATCAAACTGGTTTTGATGTTTTCAGTCATGTATATCTCGATCCTTCTGTCGAACTTTGATACCGGTTTTGTTTCTTTCTTTCTTAAAATTAATTTGCTTCCTTAATGTTCGCAATTTTCGACCTTAGGTTTAACAAGAATGGTAAAAACATACATTAAGGGTGGTGATTGTACAACACCCCTCATAAATATTTTTAAAGCAATATTGATTAACATGGAAACTAATTCAGCAAAGTGAAAAACATTATATGCAAAAAGTACTAATGACACGTAAAAATTGATATTCTCTCTTACTCGTATGTTTTTTTTAACTCGCATGTTTTTTTGTTTTTTTTTGTTGAGTGTTTCCTGTCTCTTTTCGTCTTATGAGATTATTTCAACATTGCTTACGTTGAATTCAAACATGACTGAAAAACCAAAACATGACGCAATATTTTCCATCTCAAACTAGACTTTCTTATTCATATTCTGCTTATCATTATTATTAAATGACTAACTGAAATATCATTCTGATGTATTTTATTTGTTCAAATTTCATTTAAACTCTATTTCCTTTTTTAAATTTATGGTAGATTTCCTTCGTTTATTCATTTTTTATTATCTTGTAATGTTTTGGGTTCTAAGTAGGTTGCACATAAATTCACAATTTTCAATAAAATTGAACATAAAATGATTTGGGAAATAGCAATAAATAGAGCTGTTATTCAAAAAATTTAAATGAAAAATGTTTGTTGCGAAGATTTCAAATTAGTAATTGTATTATCCTTAGAATCTTAATGAAAAATGTAATTTACGTCTATGGCGTTTGTAAGAGGGTAGAATTAGAAATAGTGTCAGCTTTGGTTTTCATATAAGCAACAGTAGATGACAAGAAATGTATACAACAACAATTAATTCATATAATTTTATCTAAATCCGTGGTTTTATTAAATTTTTATTGAAAGTAATGATGAAGAACATATGTTTAATACGTTATTATGAAATGTTTTTACTTTCTATTCGATTTAAATCAGCTTCCATTACATTTTAAAACCAAAATTACTTTTAATCCCACAATTTAAGCTAATTAAAATTTAAGATGAGTTTTTAAATTCAATATCGACTTATAGCTCTAATAAAAGTAATAGAAATTTTTGCGCTGTAGTTTTTTACTCCCACTTTTACTAAGATTAAAAGTCAGATTGATAAGTATTAGATACTTAAGGCATCAGGTTTTTGTAACTGATACTTAGTTTTTCCTGTAAATGATACCAAAACGATTTCTACCTACCCATTTTTATACCATAGTAAATCGAAAAAGATTTGAAATGATTCATTGCGTTTTATGTAACGCGTATTGGATCTGAAAATAACGAAAAAACAAATATTAATTAAAATCGTAAATTTTAAGATAAAAACTACAAAATTGAGACAAATAGAAAAGCAAATTATTACTTTAAAAGAACAAAAAATCTATTTTGCTTGCGTTTATTAAACTAATAAGAGCTGCCGAAACAACAATCATTTGTCTTATATAAATGATAAAAGTTATATGGCTTTAAGGCATTATATGTACGTATTTAGTATCCCATCTAGAGGCCTGCAAATGACATTTTCATGGTTATTTCTTGGAAAGCACCCAATTGGTGACACAATATGATAAATCGATAGACTAACAGGCATCAACACTTCAGGATTTAATGGAATTCCTTTAACTAGTATACAAATCAGAATGATATGTCAATTCCTCAAAGCGAATAACCGTTGATAGTAAACTTTGCATTGTAAGCAGTTTCATCTATTCAACAAAATTATTTTCAAAAGGAACAAACATGTTTCATGCAAAAAGTATGTAGTAAAAGTTATTGTGACTCTTTGATAAAACTATATAGTTTATAAAATTATTATAAGATATTTGTTACCAAGAAAACTCAACTCATTGATAAAATTAAAATAACATATTTGTAGCTTAGAAATTTTAGCTTTCTGATAAAATTATATAGCTTTTAAAATTAAAATAGGATGATATGGTATTTTTAACTGAGAATTTTCAACTCTTTGATAAAATCAGATAACTTATAAAATTGAAATACGATATTTGTAACTAAAAAATTTCACCCCAAAATTTTGTTTTTAAATCTCGGGCAAACAACAAATAAAAGTAATTACTAAATATAGTGTTAACATTTTGGAACTTTATAACTAACAGACTTTGATTACAGTATGATTAGAACATATGTTATTCATTAAAAGTCCTTAAATTTTACAAAAAATTATGCAAATAAAATGTCAGATTTTAAAATTCGGCCTTTTCTTAGTAATAATTGCTGGTGTGGGGAGTGAATTGTTATCGACAATGTCAACCTTAATCTATGAAAAGGTACCCCAATATAGAATCGAGTTAACATGTCTTGTATATTAGTGAATTGGAATTGTATTTTTGTAGTGGGAGATACACTACATTATCCCTCACCAGAATTGTAGCTGTGATAGAATTCAATGACAGATACCATTAGTTGATTAATTGCTGTTTTTTGTAAGGTTGGGAGAGCTGCATTAAGATCACCATACCTCTGCTGATCGTGAGAGCTGTGTTAAGTTCACGTTCGTGGTTGCTCCTGTGTTGCCATTAGCAGTCGAGTGTATACAGGCTGACGTTGCGTGTGATCGAGTAGCAACAGTGCGAGAAGGTGGATAATGTCGCAGTCACAAGTAGCACGTCAACTGTTCAATGTGGATCATCCATTGAATTAGGCGTGTTCAGATCGAAGTGGGCGTTCTACCAAGGTAGGCGTGTTCACATCACGTCCGGGTCACCAATGTGGGGAGTGAGCTGTTATCGACAATGTCAACCTTCATCAATGAAAAGGTACCCCACCTTTGAATCGAGTTAACATGTCTTGCATATTAAGGAATTAGAATTGTATTTTTATAGCGGAAGATACACTACACTGGAATTATCTAGTTCAATATACTGGATTCAATGTACAGTCCGCAAAAAAAAGATATCACCCTGAATAACTTTCGTTCTAATGATCGGATTTTCGCGAACTAAGTGTCAATCTTAATGGTTCCGGAGGGTGACCTCAAATATGCTAATTAATTAGTGCTAATTATTAATTAAGTTACGAAATCAGACACAAAAACGTACTTTCTCTGAATAAACATGTATTTTTTTTTACAAATTTGGAATCCAGACACTTGAATTTGGGGGGATAGACAAAATTTTGAAAAAATTGGGTCTTAAATTGGGTCACAATAAAGGTTTATATATTTGGCGATAGTTCAGAAAACCGCCAGAAAAAGTCGCCAACGCAAATTAATATTTTAAGGTAACCCATTGACTAATTCAAAAGAAGAAGACTTAATTTCACTAGGTTGCTAAGCAACCATCTGACTGTAAAAAAAAAATTTAAATAATGCTCTATGATTGCTCGGAGAGGTTTAATCGAAATATTACAAAGTTAATAGAAAATATCTCAAAGTTTCTAGGATATAGACAATTTTTAAGCTAATTTCTGTCCAAAAAGCAAAAGTTTTTTTATTTTAATCTCCTTTGAAAAGAAAATTTGAATCGATTTATAAATTATTTATGATTTTTTAAGTTTTTAGAATTTAAATACATGAACTTTTTATCTGATATTATTTAGATTATGTTGTTTTTGTTATAAAAATTCGAGGATTTCATACTAAGATCAAATTAACATAACTAATTATGGCTATATACAAAATTTTAGGGATAATCATTTATACAGCTTTAATCGAGTGTTCTAGGCAAGAAAGTTTGAAGAAAAAAAAGAGCTTGAAAAATAAAATGTATATTGTATAGTAATTCTAATGCGCATTCACAAGGTTTTCGATAATTTACGATATTTCTTTTTTCTATAACTCAAGGAATTGCTGAATGTTCAGTGGTATTTTAAAAACGCTGAAATATGTTATGTTTAAGAATATGATATTGAAATAATATGTTGCATATTGTAAGATTCATTGTTTAAAAAATCGCTTCATTTTGCTAGATAATTAGGTTACAAGGCTTTCTTTGGATAAAGATGATTAGCAAATACCATCCCCATCTTTCGATACATTCTGAAACTTACATTCGCAAATTCATCATAAAATGTCGCACTGCATATTCTTCAAATACGATTACAGCTGCATTTACCACCAAATACTGCTAATATGATTATTTTTGTTTTCTTATATATGTTACCGGCAAAGTATGAAACGCCGGTATTGAATAGAATGTCTCGGCATTCTATACAATGCCGGATGTTTTTAGGCAAAGTATGAAATATGAGAGGTATTACATACTTTCCCTAGGCATTCTATAGAATGACAAATGTTATTTAGGCAAAATATGAAAAAAAAAACATGCTGATGAGGTCATTATGTTATATTAATGATGTGCATGTTACTGTGAATGATCGGAATCGGTGGTTGTTGACTTTCACCGGTGAATGTTAACAATCACATAGTCGCTTTGGTGAATGTCCGAAATATTTATTACATCCGATTTGATATTAATTTATTCGTGGATATATTTACATTTATTCGATATTTTAATACATACTGACGATAGATTAGAAGAAACATCAGTGTTTGGAGTATCAGGCTAATATATATCGGGCAATGGCACTGAACCTTAAAAAATTATCGGTGTAGGATATACCGGGCAAATGTATACCGGGCAGTGACATCCGAAATATATACTAGGTCTAGCTAATAGGATGGATATATACTATATATCCGTCCGAAATATATACTAGGTCTATCTAAGTGCCACAGCCCGGTATACATTTGCCCGGTATATCCTACACTGATGTTTTTTTTAAGGTCAAGTGCCACTCCCTGGTATACATTTGCCCGGTATATCCTACACTGATGTTTTTTTAAGGTCAAGTGCAACTCCCTGGTATGCATTTGCCCGGTAAACCCTACAATGATGTTTCTTCTAATCTATAGTCAGTAAGAATTAAAATATTGAATAAATGTAATTATATCAGTGAATAAATTAATATCAAATCGGTTGTAAAAAATATTTCAGACAATCACCAAAGCGACTATGTGATTGTTGACATTCACCGGTGAAATTCGACATTCTCCAGATTTCGGTCATTCACAGTAACATTCACAGACAGGTAACATTCGGTCTTTCACAGACAGGTGATTAAAAAATTACTTTTACGATTAAGACGATATATAAGATGTTGAGAAATTTGCAATGATGTGACAGATGCTTAAAAATGTTGACTACGTATTTTTATTAATATTTATAAAAAATATATTCAAGAAATTGATAAATATTTTTTTTCAAATCTATTCATACGTATGTATATTATAGAAATTGTATCAGTTATTGAGAAAAAAAAATAATCACATTATATAAGCAAAATCTGGTGTATAATCATATTCAATCACAAGCATGCTTTTATAAAACTCGACACTCGTTGATTAAAATGTTTTATTCAAATTTCTTTACTAAATTGCAAATAGAATTTCAGACGGCAAAAAAAAGAAATATCGTATTTTATAGTTTTAAAAAAATAAAAATAAAAAGTTTTGCAAACGATTATTAGCGAAAAAAATATGAATGAAATTTTACGCCACTCGCGCTAAGTTAAGTTCCTCGTAAGTTTATCACATTTTAATATTAATCGCCCCATTAAATCATTTCTTCATTGTCGCCAAATTATTTTTTTTTTAAATAATTAATTTTAATTTTTCTCATCTTCTAATAAATAAAAACAACAGAAACTTTAGATTTTTCAATTGAAAAATATGTAGATTAAAATGGTATAAAAAAATCTCTACCAGAGTTGGCCAAAAATGTAATCGATTACATTTTTTGATTACAGTAATCAATTACTTGTAATCATGATTACAATTTTCAGAAATTTTGATTACAGCTGTAATCATGATTACAATATTGATTACAGTAATCAATTACTTGTAATCGTGATTACAAAGTTTGATTACAGCTGTAATCATGATTACATAGTCGATTACAGTAATCAATTACTTGTAATCATGATTACAATTTTCAAAAAATTTTGATTACAGCTGTAATCATGATTACAGTTTTGATTACAGTAATCAATTACTTGTAATCATGATTCCAAGTAATTGCGATTACAAGTAATCACAACAAAAATGATTACAAGTAATTATGATTACAAGTAATCAAAATATATGATTACATGTAATTTGATTACATGTAATTTGATTACATGTAATCATGATTACATGTAATCTAATTATACGATTACAAGACTATTGTATTCTTATAAATGATTATATTTTACAGTAGATAGTAGAATGTATTTTATAAAGATACATTTTGCACGTATTAACATGTACTGCATTTTGTACGTATTTGTATACGTACAAGTGAATGTAACTGAAATGTATGACATATGATTTTATCTAGTGCATATGTTCAGACATTTTAGTATCACACACATGTACATACACTGTACATGTATACATGTACATTTATACACAATGAATATATGCATTTTATGCAAATATTTGTGTATGTAAAATGTATATCTATGTTCATGTACGCATGTATATACAAGTACTTGTGTTTGTACGAACATACATACATTGTCTGTACAATGCATGTCCCATGCATGTATGTGCAATTTATTTATGAACAGTACAATATATGTATGCATGTACAATATAGGTATATCTGTAGGATGTACAATATATGTATATATACATGTACATGATATGCATGTCCAGTGTATTTATGTACATGTACATAATATGTTCATGCTCAATGTAAGTATCCAAATATGCATAATACATTTGTGAACTATTGTACGTACATTGGGCGTATTTATATTTCACATATATTCATACATGCATTCGACATGCATAACGTACGTACACACATTTGAGATGCATATATTGTACAGATGTATATACATATAGCGTACAGATGTACATACATATAGCGTACAGATGTATATTCATATAATGTACATATGATGAAATGAACATATAATGTTCATATAATGTACATATGTGTGTACATATACAGTGCGTATGTGCATAAATATATTGGGCATAATTCTTTCGTACAAATTTTACATGTGTACATGCATGCTATCCCTCTCTATGCATATGGTGCAATGTATATATGTACAATGAATGTAGCCACACATGTACAATACACGTATGTTCCATGTATGCATATCCATATGTACTATATATGCACGTACAATACATGAATGTATGTACATACATTGTACATGCGTACATACATTACACGTATACATATGTACATTACATTTATGTCTAAATATGTGTACAATGCAATAAATAAAATGCATGTAAGTTAACTTTTAATGACTCAAGCAAGTTAAATGACAAAATCAAACGATATTTAAATTTAGTTTTCAGCTTTAATTGTTCTATATCATTTTGAAATTCTCTGAATAAAAAATTATTTTCAGGTATTTTCATGAAATGTTTGACAATACAGATTTATTTTTTTATAACATAATGCATGATTCATAGAAATTTTTTAAATGGTAAGAAAAACGGTAAATTTTATGTGTGGAATTAATATTTAGAAATTCCAAATAAAATTATCGTTTGCTTTCTAAAAAATATGAGGTCGAGTTTCATATACCTTAGAATAATTTTAAAAGAAATTTTAATAACTTTACTCATATAAATTTTTTTAATGTATGCACAATGTATGTGTATATTGTAATTACATATATTTAAATGTACGCACGTATTTGTACATAACTTGTAATTATGTACATGCATACGTTGTATGCACATGCATACATTGTGCATATAACTATTTTTTTGTACATCCATGCATTACATGCGCATAAGTATTAACAAAGTATGTAGTTATACAAGTACATACGTAAGTTGTACATAAGTACATACTTTGCGTGCACATATATCGATGTACATATAAATATGCATGTATACATGTACGCATTTTATTTACGCAACTATGTGCATATATTGTACCTTTAAATAACATTTTTACATATTGTATGCAAATACGTACAATTTTATATACAAACGTACATTGTATATACGTGCTATTATTGTAAATTTATACAATATATGCACTTAAGTGCATAAAGGCATGCAAACGCATAAACATTATTTTCATATACGTTCATACATACATTGTCTATGTATACAAAGATACAAAACATTGCCTTTTTGTACAAACTAACATACATGCGTACATGTATCATAAATGCATAATTATATGTACTAAGCATATGCGCATTGCATTAAGTATATTACAATATAATTATGAATATTGTACGTACAAACAACGTTTGTGCATACATTGTATGTATAGGAATCGCAAATTGTACGTTCATGCGTGCGTACATTCTATGTACATAAAAATATGTAAACACATGAATACTTACATAAAAAATTTGACTATAGTTTACAATCGTAATAACTTGTAATCGTATAATTTGATTACAAGTAATCACAATTACATGTAATCAAATTACATGTAATCATGATTACATGTAATCATATATTTTGATTACTTGTAATCATAATTACTTGTAATCGTTTTTGTTGTGATTACTTGTAATTGTCACGATTACAAGTAATTGATTACTTGTAATCGTGATTACAAGTAATTGATTACTGTAATCAAAATTGTAATCATGATTACAGCTGTAATCAAAATTTTTTGAAAGTTGTAATCATGATTACAAGTAATTGATTACTTGTAATCGTGATTACAAGTAATTGATTACATAGCTGTAATTATCTGTAATCAATTACAGTTGTAATCGATTACTGTAATCAACGGCCAACTCTGATCTCTACCTTATAATTCAAAATTTTTTTATCCTCACTTTAATTAAATAATAAAAAATAATAAATAATTATTAAAAATTATTTTTTTTCATGAAATTATCTTTGGGTAAATGAGTTTTATGAGTGGGTACAATTTTTTTTGAATTGCTTCCTTAGTTTTTAAAATAGGACTGGAAACGTAAAAAACGAAATTAACATTAAGGGGTCCAAACTTTGAATCGCTCTCCTGATCAAACTATGGGGACCACATTTCCCAGATTGCGGCTACCCCGTATATTTTGAAGATAAGGAATCCAAATATGCAAAAAAAATTATATGTTTATTCAGAGAAAGTACGTTTTTGTGTCTGATTTCGTAACTTAATTAATAATTAGCACTAATTAATTAGCATATTTGAGGTCACCCCCCGGAACCATTAAGATTGACACTCAGTTCGTGAAAATCCGATCATTAGAACGAAAGTTATTCAGGGTGATATATTTTTTTTTTGCGGACTGTACATACCAGATTTTCGGGCAAATCCAAGGCAACGAAATACTCTGATCGGTTATTAACTTCATATAAACAAACATAAAAAAAAATTTCCCACCACCCTCTATTACGCTAAATTTAATATTTTATCACCTGGCACCGTTGTTACAAAAATTTATTTTTAAATAATTTATTGCAAGCTGATCTTAAGTATTATGTTTTTACTAACATAATACAAGCATTGCTATTTGTCAGCATGCACGCAATACTTGTCATTTTCTAACATGTAGGCACTTTTTTCTATTTGCTACATGCAGTTAATCTTTGCTATTTGCTAAAAAGAAATCAATATTTGCCATTTTCTAGCATAAAGGCAATCTTTGCTATTTTCTAATTTGCAGGCAATCTTTGTTATTAGTTGGCATACAGTCAAACTTTGCTATTTTTAAGTAGACAGGCAATCTTTGCTATTAGATAGCATGCAGTTAAAACGTAAAAAACAAGATGCTACGTCATAAACAAGGGGGAAAGGAAGGACTAAGGTGGAACGTAACATTATGTCAAAAGCAGGGTGAACAAAATACCATATCTTGTATTATTTCGTCAAAAACATGAAAAAATGAACGAAAAATGACTGTCTGATTTTTTGGTGCTTCTTACATTCTTGTATAAATATATTTTACTTTGGTGATATTAATACAATACCCAAAAGTCTGTTTTTGAGTGCGTTAACAAAAAGGTTACATCATTTCGCAGTTATATTGTCTTTATACAAACTAATTACTTGTAATTTATTTCTCTTAAGTTTTATTTTATTAGGTTTCATTTAATTTTCTGGACTTTGGAAAACTGGGTTAATATTTTGTCACTTAATAAATAAAAAATATCAAGAGTAAGACACAAAACTTTGCTAAGAATTCTAAACTGAAACTAAAATAATTTTTCATGTCTTTTATAGTATTTAAATTTTTTTTAACAGCATTCATTTCCTTGTAATCTGAATACATTTACTTTAGAAAAGAAAAATTAATATTTATGGAATGCTGTACCTTTTGATCGTGGTTCTATCCATGAGTCTCAAATTTCATCAGTCAAACATAAAAAAAATAATTGTAATGCTTATTCGTTGTGAACATGTTTTAAAATTGAAGATACGAAATCTTAAAAATAAAACTAAAATACCATAATGCTAACGCTTTATGTATAACAAAATATTTAAAGTTATAATGACTTTTTTTATTTGAAGAAATAATGCTTGAAAAAGTTAACATAACAAAAAAAGCTCATTATTTTATTTTAAAAAATCATCGCATGTAATCACTGTATTTTTATTCGGATCATCTAAAAAAAGTCGAACGATGGTTACAGTATTTTACTTACATGCAAAAAAGGAAAATTAATATTTAATGAATTTTATCTTTAAAAATAGAATAACTTTTTTCCCATCTGCAAAAAACTTGTTGCATTTATAGAGAATACACAAGTTATAAAAATTGTATTTTTATTATAATTTTTTAAAAAAGACACAGAAGAAAAAATTCTAAAAGAGAAAATAATCAAGAGCGATAGGTTTTTTCTACTAATGTAATATTGTAAATAAAATCTATGACCGAAAAATTATGGCTACATTAAGACTTTTTTTAAAAAAAAATGATTTTTACATTATAGTTAATTTATTTTTCGCGTAGTTACAAATTTATCTCAAGACCTTACAGTGTTTTTATACCAAATTTATATTATCTATAAATTTTTAAAAAAAATTTGAGTGGGTGTTATTTTCCGAAAAGTTTTAACATCCTTGCAATTTGCTTATTAGGATATTCAAACGAGTTTTTTTTTATTATGGGTTAGATTTTCAGAATCACGAAATATTTTAGAGAGCTTTTTTTTTTCAAACAGGAAAAAATTGTTTTGTTTCGATACACAATAAAGACAAAAAAGTTTAAAAGAGAGAATAACAAAGAAAATTAAGAAAAGTTTTTTTTTATTATTTCCAATGAGCTGCACAATCGGTCTTGCCGATGAGCAGACCTAGTGCGCTCTCCAGAGGTGGTATCTACTCTTTCAGGACCACCACAATGGGTGAGATACCGTTGGTCATGTTAATTTGGACGTCTAGTTTCTGCCACACTAGATGGCAGCACCAAGACTCTATTTAGATGCTAAAGTACACTAGGAATTGTGTTTGTTTCGATAATTTGCCGGAAATGCCAAGAGCCAATAAGGCACTCCAGGGATCTTTTACATGTCGCATAAACATACGACGTTGCCGCTGAGGATTTTCTGCATCCCGAAAATCCGGTGTCTGGGCCGGGGATTGAACCTGCAGACTTGGGCTCAGAAGGCCGACGACAAACCAACTGCGCCACCCAGCTACAATTAAGAAAAGTAATAATAAGTTTTATTAACTGCGCGTAAGCAGCGAGTATATGGAAGAAGAAAAATTATTTAACTGAAATATTTCTAAGATATTTAAAAAAAAAATTTATTAAAAAAATTTAAAATCCGGAAAATAGAATAATGAAAAGATATAATCTCGTCATCAGCTCACACGATTATATCCGCAAAAAGGAGTGCTTTCTAATATTGTATCAATATAGCCAAAGCAAAATATATAAATACAATAGTGTGATTAGAACCCAAAATATTGACACGAAAATAGAGCACATTAAGTAAAAAAATATACGAAAAAATAAAAAAATAAAAGTGAAGTGCAAGAAAAATACTCAATAAAATACAAAATGTAACCTATAAAGCAGTATGCAAACTTAAACATTTCGGTATCTTTCATAAATGATTTGTCCCGCAGTGGACTGATGGATAAGGCACGGTTCCCAGCAGATCACCGAAGTCAAGCATCACTGGCTGCTGTCAGTGTGCGGGTAGGTGACCACTTGGATCAGTCTGCGTAAGGACCGAGGGTGCGCGGTATTGGTCCTCGCTAAACTGTTCTACCGTAAATGCTCGACTTCGCATGCAGGTCGTCGGGCTACCGAAGCGGGGATGCCACTCCCTCTGCAGAGGATCTAAATTGTGATGGCATGTCTTCGGATCATCCTCAGGGATGCTTCCCAGACCGTCGCCAATAGCCCATTGTGCAGCTCTAGTGTGACGTAAATGAACTACAAACAAACAAATCATAAATGATTGAAAATATTTTCGTAGCAGGTTTGCTGGTCAACAAAATATGGTAACAAAAGCTTAAATAGAGGTCAGAAGCGTAAATAGAGGGATCTTCTCACGGCGCGTTCTTGTTGCACTACTGAAGCGCGCTTGATTTGATTCGGCCCGAAAATAGATATGTGCAAGGTATACTAGATAATATGAAGTTTATAATTACTTAGTTCAGGCTGGAATAGTCTGGTTGGTAGGGCAGTGGACTCCCGCCCAAGTGGTCGTGGGTTCAATCCTGGCCAGCTGAAAATTACCCGTAAATTGTGACTGATGCATGTTAAATCGGTCGAGTCACAAAGTCCTCCATGTTCCTATAATAAATCATACCTCAGGGGGTACTGATCTAGAAGTTTCCTTGTCTTTAGGATTGGTTTAAAATTACATGGTTACGGAATTGAAGATTAGTAGTCGTAAACCTAAAATTGGGTCGGTTTTTCAACGACTGTTATGAAATAAAATAAAATGACTAATATTAATTTTTAATTTTAAAATGTTGATGATTTTTAAAAAAATTATTAATATTCATTTGAAAAAACGCGATTTGCCCGCTTTTCACGAATATTTAGCCACAGCTTTGCTTGAACTGGATTTGCACCTGGTAAAAATATAAATTTAGTTAATAAGGAAGTTTTAAGTAAAACTATTAATAATGTTAACATAGAATTAACACATCGATTTTATGTAAAACTTATTTAAATTATTTGGGTAATCATTGCTTTTTATTAAATTTTGAAATAGTTTGTCTATTTGTTTTTTGGGTAAATAAACATTGCTGCATATTCTTTTTTAATTCTACTCATTTGATTAGAAATGCTATTTAAATAAATATTTTTAGGAGCATTAGAATTCCATGTAATTAGTTTATTTAAATTAAAATTAAAATTATTTCGTTTATTGTATAAATCAGCAATGCAGACAAATGTTTTCTTCTTTTTTAATACCTGAATCCAAAAAAATAAAATTAATATTATGATCATGATTACAAGGCTAAATTAATTCCTCGGTATAAAAAGTATTTCACAAAATTGTATAATCTTGAAAATTAAAGATAATTAAATCATGAACAAATCTAAAAAGAAATTCAATAAGAAGAATACAATTTCTTTCATAGCAGTGTAAAAATAAGTTAACTAACAGAGATGAAAAATTATATCCTTGTAATCCAGCAATTTGAATAAAAATATGATTTCTATTGTAAAGATAATTATTAAAAAGGTAAATATTAATCAGAATTTCCCAAAAATCAAAATCTCAATTAAGCATATTTTTATAATAACTCAAAAGAACATCTTTTACTTTAGAAAGGAGAGTGCTACTGAAGAGAACCTGGAAATCAAAAGTCGCAATGGAATTAATTTTTATTATGTTTATTAAATTCTAAAATAGGTTGATTATTAGTGATAATCCAAAAAAAAACCTTCTTTAATGATATTGTTAATACATTTTTTGAGTAGTTATGGAAAATGGTGCCAGGTTTAGTTATGTAAGCATTAGACCCACAGGTTATTGTTCAGAATTTAATAGGAATTTTATGAAAATTTGGATTGATTATTAGGCATGGACGGATATATTTAGGCTGAACAATAATTCCTATGGTTTAATTCAGATTGTTTTTTATTTTGTTTAATAAATTCTAAAATAAGTTGATTATTAGTGATAATCCAAAAAAACCTTCTTTAATGATATTGTTAATACACTTTTTAAGTAGTTATGGAAAATGGTGCCAGGTTTAGTTATGTAAGTATTAGACCCACAGGTGATTGTTCTGAATTTAATAGGAATTTCATGAAAATTTGGATTGATAATTAGGCATGGACGGATATATTTAGGCCAAAAAATAATTCCTACGGTTTAATTCAGATTTGCAATTGTAAACTGGAAATACTTTAGCTTAAAGTTGGCAACCTCAACAAAATTGTAACGAAGACAGCTGAGGGATAGGATAATGAGTATTGATTGTCAGAAACTCGTTAGTCTCTCAAGATGGACTGAAAAATTATTTTAGACTTCCTGGACTAACGAGTTTTTAATCACGTGACAAGACTTAGAGAATTCCAATTACATTTTGAGAGGGCACAAACTTTAAACTAAAACTCTAACTTTATGGCCATCATTCATTCCAAGACGGTCATAGAGAACTAACTACAGAAGCTACTTATTTGATTGTGTTGATTTCTAATGTTAAAATATACTCTCTACAAGTTCTTTGTTTTAAAATTTGCTTCTTGTACTATTACTTTAGAGGAAATTGACTTGAATTTGAGTGCAAATAGACGAAAATCTTACACAGACTATAAGGAAATAAACGTAATTTTAACATGTACTTCACAATTTTTTCTGAGTACAATTTTTTATAATACACCATAAGCGATCGATCTGTGTCATAGACCTTCTTTTTAATAGTTTTTTAACTCTTTTAATGCCACTGCCAGGTGTGTATTTGCCCGGTATATACCATAGAATGATGCTTTTTTAAGGTTAATTTCAACTTCTCGGTATGCATTTGCTCGGTATACCCTATACTGAAATTTTTTTTCAGGTTACTGCCACTGTACAGTATACCCTACATTGATGTTTTTGAAGGTAAACTGCCCGGTGCATCCTGCACTGATGTAGGTAATTATATAGTGCACCCTGCTCAGTAAGTGCAGGGTATACTGGGCGATATGCTCTGTACTGATACTTTTTTAAGTTGAAGTACTACGCCCGGTATACTATACTATACTATAGCAGCGCCACCCATTGATGTGTAAAGTAACTACACAGGTAGATCGGATATTGGAACAATACAGGACCCATAGACCCATTTTTTCATTATTTTACTTTTTTTACCTACCCCTCCTGCTACTGAAATAAAAGAAAGGCTCTTCCTTTTTAATTTTTGCTATGGAAAATATAAAAATAATCTGACCTTATTTTAATATGAAATATTCTTTTTGTAGAAATGTATTATTTTGTAAATAATTTTTGTTAATATACTACTTTTTTTGCACATTATATAGTGTTTATGATATAAATTCTTACTGAGTTTCAAGTCATAGCCCTAAGTTTCATTCTTATAGAATTCATTGGGAAATATTATTTTCTGGAAATTTACAACGTGGATAGCTTTGGTTAAAATTTCGAAATTTTAATTCAAAAAAATAATGGAAGTTTTGGTTTTATGTCTGCATGATATAGTATGATAGTCAATGTGTTGATTCACGCAAAAAATTATGTGGGGTGTCAATTTTTTTTCCATTAAAAGATAAGAGCTATAGTAAAACTGCATAGATTATGATGATAACTTCCCCTATCAACTAAAACATTGTGAATACAATTCTATATAAAAAAAATTCACAAATGGAGTTATAATGAGTAATAAAGTTGTTAAGTGTATAGAATTTTACATATTAATTAAATGAAAATGAATTAAAAAATTGATGGAGATGAAAAAAAATAATGCATCAAATAAATAAAGTTTTGCCAATTCTTTCGGAATCGGAAGGAATATCACCGAAGTGAGAAATATCCATTCCTATTAATCGATAGAAAGCGATGAATCAGAATAACCCCCCCCCCCTTAAAAAATGACAAAAGTTTTAAACTTTTTTCATTGCTCATATTAAAACTTCAACCGATTTCAAAGAAACTGAAAAAATGTATGTATCTGCATGATTAAAAAAAAGTTTTGAGTGATTTTCGACAAAAAAAGCAATAATTCTTCCCGGAAAAAAGAAGACTTTGAAATGTGTTTCAAATGAAATTTTTTTTAATTCTAAATTTTATGTAAATACCTGAGCATATTTTTCGATTGATGATAGAGAATTGAAGTTAACTTTAATACAATTAGCATGATATGCTTCATAAAGCGGTGCATTCAAGAAGCGTTTCACAGATTATTAAAAATTTTATGGCATGTTAAACGATCGACAAAACTAAAGAAGGTTTAAAATTTTTATGCTCGGAATTTTTAAAAAATTTTGTTGAAATTTTAAGAAATCTGGAGAGTATTATAAATTTTTGAAAAACAATTATTGATTGTTTTTGAAGTGTACTTCTCAAACAGTCCCAAAATTTAAAAAAAAAATCTTATTTAATGACCCTCTATTAGACACATGTTTTGTAACTTTTTAGGAATATTATTTTTCATTTTTATCCCTTCTTTCTCGTTCCCATCAAAACAACGGGTTGAAGTTTTACCCTCTATTCTCATCCCCGTGGTGTTTCCGGGCTGCTATTTTCCAATCCAGCGGCGTTTAACGACTCGCTCTCTTTTTTGGAGCTTTTTCTCTTGGCTGTAGTTGGTCCCAATTATAATGGCTGATTCCATTTTATTTCTTTCAAAATTGTTACCTTATCTAAAAAGAAAGTGATGAATCATATTTTATTCCATTTAAGAAAATACCAACCTGGAGAGCGAGTTGTGAGAAGTCACTGGATAGGAAAATAGCTTCCGGGCTGGAGTATTCAAAATTAACGCATCAAAAAATATTAAAACAATCTATTATATTATGCCAGGAATCATGTTTATTTATCGATGTTTACTGTATATGGCAATAGCAGACTATTTGTAATATATTTGGAGATAGTTCATTTTAAACTGGATTACAGCACTTATCAAATATCAACTCAAAAACTAACCCAAAAAATTAAAAATGAATACACATATTTTATTCATATTTATACAGTATAATTGGCTAGCAATTAGTTTTAGAAAATTTTATTTAATACAAAATAGACACATTTTTGATCATTTTCTTTAAACTAATATGACCATTGAGGGGTGGGGTTGGTATTATAGTTAGTTTTGATTGTATTGAAATCTCACTTTATTTCATTTGACATAGGTTGGGATTTCAAATGAAAGGTTAAGGTCCTCGTTAAAATCCCGAATTTTGGAAGTATTTATTTATTTATTTTTACCGCTGTTGAGCAGTTAATGAATTCTGGACCTTTGTTTTTTTGAATGAATTCTGGACCAATTTTAACCTTTTAATTTGAAAATCAACGAGGCAAGGATGATCCTGCATTGAAGCAATAGTCGTCTTTGTAGAATACTTTCTATGTGTAGCTTAATCCATATTTGTGTTACATAGAGAGAAAAGCTATGAAAAAAAATCGCAGTGCTTGTCCAATGGCAACGGGGTTCTAAACTCTTTATCCATCTGCCGGTGGGGAAATTTTGTATCGATATTACCCTCGCCCAGAACCAGAAGTGGTATACGAATCGGTCAGCTATGGCTGTGCTTAGAACCCGAGACTATTCATTCGGAAGCGAGTGTTCTATCCTAACTTAGTCAATTCACTTATTTAGAGTGCATTTGTCAAAATTTGTGAATTGTCAAGGAAAAGTTCTGAGGAGAGAAAATTCTGATTCAATGAACCAAAAACACATAATATGAGGAATCACGATTCTTTCCAAATAAACCCTCCGACATCTTATAAAACAATTTTGCATGATTGTTCAAATTAGTGGATTAGTGGATTGTTCAACAGTGGTCCAAATAAATATATGATGGTTAATACAGTAAGACTTTTTTCCCGATATTTTTCTTTTGTACTGGAATAAAGGTGCTCATAAAAAATGCAGCAGTTTCAACGATAACAGTTTAATTTGGACTAGTGTCAACAAATCAGACATGCAATTAAAGTTTAACAACTGTGTTTTTTTACAAATGTCCAATTTCAATTCTCCATACATTTTAGCTAAAAGGGAGATTTCGCACTTTTACGTTACATTCAGTACTTTCCCATACGTAATTGCACGTGTGCACGTCTAACTTACATGAATAATCAGAACTTACATGAATAAATGAGAGACTTTGCAAAAACCCTTAAATTAAAAACGCTGACATAGTTCAATATCATCTTAATTTCCACTACAGAATCAGAACAAACATTTACAATGAATGAAAATGTTTTATAGGAAAATTCTTCCAACATAAATTGTGTAATTAAAATAAGTAAACAATATTTTAAGATGACTAAAATATATTCACTTTTATATGGATCTAGCGCGATTAAACGATCATAATTTTAAATTAAAACCAATAAAATTTATTTTCTTTTTATTAAATCAACCAATTGTGTAAAATCCCACGATTTATTTAGACGTTTTATAATAAAAAATCCACCATCTTCATTTTTGTGTTGTTTTTCTTAATCTATCCGTAACATTGAGTATTGAGCATAGTAAAGTGCGGCGTGCTCTCTGCTTTCGCTTATAGCACTGCGTTTCAATAGATAAGGCTTAATTTAGCCTATCAAGATTTATATGAGCTCTGAGGCTCTTCTTCAAATTCAAGTAGAGAACTATATCCGTAACATGTCCATGTTGTTAAATCGAAGGTAGGCTTAAACAGAAAACAACAATCAACAGCTATGAACAGCGTGCTTGTAGCTCTGTAAGACCACGTCAATGTAACGTAAAGATACGTAAAATCTAAAAAAATAAATAAATAAATGAGCGCGAGCATGTGCAGTTGCTCCAAATGCTGCGTACCGGAACGTATGGAATCAAACGTGACTTTGTGAAATCTTTGTAATAAGTCCGGATTAATAAACGCGGTAGCGGATTGAGATCTTTGTTTCAACCATTGCAGATCAGTAGATAAAGGCGGAACGAATTCAATTTTAGCGAATACCCTGTGTCATAGACGGTTGTTCTTGCCGCAAGAAGGTTCACATTTGAACTTCTAACGAACTGAATTTACTAATTCCCTCTTAACCACCAGTAGAACACATAACTCACTACTATCAGAAGTCACCATTATGCGCATGCGTGCTGCAGATCGGAAAAGAACAAAGCTGAATCCGCTTATCAGAATCTGTTCTTTGTGACTTTCACTTAAAACTATAGAATGGTTACAGTTGATAAGATTTTAAATTGATACATTTCTTTTTTGAATACACTGTTTGTTTGAAGGTAAGCACTGAAATGGGTTCCATTTATTTCTTAAAGTAAGCATTCATATTTTTTTATATCAGTGCTTAAAATACGCATATTAATTTGTCCCCAGGAAGTAGTTCTTTTTTTCAAATTTTCCCGTTACATCCTTAATGTATTATCGATTTTTATATTAAGGTTTAAAATCACTCGTTTGCATTTTGCTTCGAAGCTATTTTTTTAGGTTTCAAAGAACAGTTTTTTTTATTCAAACAAAAAATATTCTATTTTACATACATACGAGTGATCGTTAAATAATTTCTACACACGGAAGTTAATTGATATTTTATGGCGTCATGAAATTGGTCTGCATGTCAGATACCAGGAAATTTTATTTTATATTTACAAGTATTTCCTTAAAACAAATAGAATAAACGGATAAAAGTGCCGTATCTGTATTTTCCTGCGTAGTTCCGTAGCTAATTTAATTTTTAGTATTATTATAAATGCCATTTGTATTAAAATGAAAACAGTTAAGAAAAAATTTAAATAAAGTCTCAAATTTCAATCTTTACTTTTAAAATTTATGTAAAGAATGTCTAAGAATTTGCTTTTTCCCGTGGCAACAACAACGTCTCAATGGGATACGTGCATGTGACGTTTTTGGGTATCTCGATCCTGATAGGTTGTTGAAACGCGGCATTTGCTTACGTCAGGGGCTCTAGCTTACGTTAGCAACTGTCCTATTTCGAGTAAGCCAAACCCGTCAAGTATCAGTTCTCTTAAGTGACTCATTCTTTCACTATATATATTTCTCATTTAACACAAAGACAGGCCTGAAGCAATGTAGAACATAAACAAACTAATTATGAAGTTGCCAGATACACAAAGTAAAAATATATCATGGTTATAATAAAATACATAAACAAATAATAAATTTAAGTTAAGTAAACGAAGTAGACGTGAAAGAATTATATATCAGCTAATTCGATGTGCAATACGGCTCTTTATTAAATTAACTTATCGTCATTAACATTCTAACTTATATAGAGTTACTTAGCTCAACTCTAATACGAAATTTTTCTGATAAAGATTAGCTGGGGATGTCACATGTGTGGGTATAGGAGGTCTTCTTCCTCTTGAAGAGCAAGTACTCATGATATAAGTTACTCATAGAAAGTAAGCAGCATATAATACAGAAACTACTCAGTGTTTAAGAAGTACATCACGGGGCGACGGGACAATCCAATTTTGTTAATATTTAAATATATTTTAATAACTTATATGATTAAATTCCTAAATTTAATAACTTATAGATTAAATTCCCTATTTTTGTACAGCAACAAGCTAAGTATAGATGATGATTAAATGCATGTTTTTTTTAAATACAGACATTTCAATCATCTATATTTAACTTGCAAAAATAGAAAAAAAAAGACGAAGCATAACATATTTTTTTTCTCACTTTAAATATTCCATATGAAAGTTATAAAAGTTGTCCAAAATCTATGAAAACGTTAAAATATTTCGAAAATATACATTAATTTAAATATCTACAAAAACAAGAAGGAAATGTTATTAAAAGTTCCATACAAAACTCGATTCCCAATCTAATCCCTTGTCGTTGGAATGGAGTCAACTACAATATCTTTAAAAGGAGCCACAATTTTTTATTGCAGATTCGGATTTTCAATAAAAAGTTTACCCTATTTTACCCCATTTAGTTTATATTTCTATGAATACATGTCATATTGAAAGAAATGCAATAAACTTGCTTTTTACATTAAAAACTTATCTAATGATAGTAAACTAGACACCTTCTTCACTCTCTAGTGCTGGGGTAAAGACCAAATTGAGGAAGCGTTAGGATTTGTCTTCAAAATTTCTGCGTCATCTATAAATCAAAGTACAACAATCTGCATGCCAAATTTGAGAACTTTTTTCTTGTAAACCCAAATTTGCTTGAAAGAAATAAATTTTTTTTATCTAAGATACTAAAAAATTCCCCATCCTTAATATTGTTCTAAAATTTTGAATATTCCATTTGGAAGGGACATTTCAAAAATGAATATTTGAATTAAGTGTAACAGTAAACATTGATGCAGCAGACATTTTTACTTTTAATTATTTAAAAGATAATATTAATGATATTTGTTAAGTGAAAGATCTGTTTTTAATTTACTACAAAACGAGTTTGTTGTTGCTCTATTATAAATGATTATCTTTTTGCTAGTTATGGCATTTAATTTAAAGTGAATGACACGTAAAGACTACGTTACCAAATTAGTATTTCTAAAATTATCTGATACCACGTGTTTATTTTTTTTCATAGTTAAACTCCTGAAATGTGCTTCTATAAAACTAAATAACTTTAAATCAATGATAACTAAAACGCCGACCGGCTTGTGTAGGTGTTAGGGAACTGCCCTTGCATCAGAAAGGTTCTGGGTTCGAATCCCGGACAAGTCATGGATGTTTTTTCCTTCTCTGTCCCTACTGCGGGAGCAATGTTGGCCCACCTATTATGATGCCCCTGAAAGAGTAGATTCTTCAGTGGAAAGGTCAGATTTTATTATGATGAACTGTAAAGCATTTTTCTTAATCTGATAACATGAAGTCACCGAGGAAAGAAACAGATCATAAAAAAGAAACCAAATTATGTCAGCTTTATTGAAAAGCCTTTCAGCTTTGTACATGATTTCATAGTGTTGATTAATGAGATTTTATTTGCATGTAAATATATCGTAAACTGGTATTACTTAGTCTATTATCTAATTATGTTAAGGTGATAAAAAACATACACTCATTGGCCTTTAAGAAGTCTGTAAAAAATCGTGGCTATTAATGAAATGCTAGTAAGATTGAGTCAGAAATGGAACTTAAGATCAGTTTAACTGGAAAAACTTTCAATGCCTTTGAATAAGCCTGGCGCTATATTGCAGTGAAGCCATGCCCCTTTGGGCTAACTAAAAAATGCAATATTCAGGTAGTTTGAAGTAAGCGTAGAGTATTGGCGATTTGTTTCACTAAGCCTAAATAAAGATTTATTGCAATAAGCCTCAGAAAAATCAGCTTGAGTTTCTAATTTTCTAATCTGCCTTAACCCTTGGATGCATACTTTTGCATACTTAAATTTCATATTTTTTCATTATTTTGTTATAATTTAGGTCAAAATAAGTGAAAAATATTATATTTAGCATTTTAATAATTTATGGTTATGAAATACCGGTGTCTTTTTCTGCGTTAAAGGCAAAATCTTCCAAACACGGCTTACTTCCAATACATAATTTTTCAAATTTGCATTTCCTTGTAGTTATTTAGATACAAGAGAAACAGTTATTCTTCATTGGAATTTCGTTAATTTATAAAATAAATTACAGATGAAGTTTTAAACAAAAATGATTTTTTTTTTAAAAACTGTTTTTTTTTTTTTTTTTTTTTTTTTTTTTTTTTTTTTTTTTTTTGATTTTATATTTAAGAGAAATATAATTCCGATAATCTAACAGATATTTTTTTAGTAACTACTAGACTGTTTTTTATAATAAAAAAAAGCACCAAGATACATTTTTGCTTGTAATCAGAGCGTCAGAAAAATAAATAAAAGGGAAACCGGTGTCCCATCTGCGTCAAAGGATTAAGACCTATGAGCTGATTAAAATGAGCTTAAAACTTATCCAGTATTTTAGAAAACACTAGAGACTTTTCTGATTAGCTTGGAGCATTGCTAATTCTTTTTTGTAATACAGATGGAATTTAATCTCAATGATCATAATTAAAAAAAATGAATGAATTAGAAAAGGCACAATAGCAGTGAAAAAATAAGGTACAATAAAACAAACTCAGAAATAAAAGGTATCATAGCAGATGAGGGGTCGTGGTGGCTCAGCAGGTAGAGAGCTCAACCCCCAATGAAGCGCCTGAGTTCGAATCACAGAGATTGTTGGTCTATACGAATTTCGCATCCGGCTCACACTGACCACTGTGGTAGACGGATCATGGGTTAGAGTCCCCTTGCCGTTAGGCTTATCCTCATATGTTTTCTTTGTTTTCCCCTCCACGTAACGAAAATGCTGGTCATTTCCATCAAAAAGTCTTCTACGAGGGCAATTTCTTACAATGTTTGGTCCAAGAGTTTCCTTATCTTCAGGATTGGGTACAAAATTACAAGACTACAGAGTTAAACGTCGGTAGTCGTTAACTCAAAATTGGTTCAGTTGTTCAACGACGGTTATAAATAAAGTAAAATAGTTGGATAAGGAGCCTCACACTTAAAGGGTTTTCTTGAGGTTATGGTGTTTACCACAATGTAACTAGAAAAATAAAGTCAGAGAACTATTCCCAAGTTTATTTTCATTATAATATGTAGTTACCCGAATTACCTCATACAGAGGAATGCAAATTTCCTTTCTGGGTGTGAAAGCACGAAAAATCCCATTTTTCATTTGCATTCAAGATCTTTTCAGATATTTAGGGTGCTTTCATCTCAATGGAATACACGCACCATTAAATTTCCTTTCACTCCGCTTTTAGTGTAAAAAAGGAAGGAAAAAAAGGATGCCAAAAGTTAATGCGAAGAATAGGTCATTTGTGATTCTGTTTCCTGGATTTGAGAGGAAGATTGATGTGAAAGGTTTTAAACTTGCCTTTTCCACGACGAAACATTTTAAAATAATCCTGCATAAATCTTGGAATTCTTTAGAATTTATTCTATTGCTTGATTTGAAAAATAGTTATTAAATCATTGTTATAGAGATAAAAGTATTAGATAATATGTGTATAGTGGCGTGCTAAATCCTCCAGGCAGAATATTTTTCAACTTCTGTCGTTAATGCATACAGCTTTAAAACGATATACAATTTTTTTAAAAGGAGCTTTTATTTTAATTATTATTATTGCTTATTGCTGCTTTATTTTTTCAATCGTACTTGAAATAATTATATGCCTTTTATTTCAATGCCCACCAGATTAACACTCGCCATTTAGGTACCGGTATGGCAGATTTGTTGGCTACTTTTTCAGGGGCACCATATAAGGTGAGCCAAAGTTGCTGCCACAGTAAAGACAGATAGTACTCAGAATGAGATAACATTCATGCCTTGTCCGGTATTCGAACCAAGGACCTTTCTGATGTGAATAACCACATACTGACAGGAGATTTTTGCACTCTATTGTTAATTAGGTGGCTTCACTCCAGCTCGCTTTGCCCAACAACGCCTTCTTCCGCAATCAATAAAGTTTCATGATGATAAGCAGATTTACAAATCAAAATTATAAATATTAGAAAGATCCCAAAAATGCTGGTTGTTTTTGCTGTTGGAGTTCATTTACGTCTTACTAGAGCTGCGCAACGGGCTAGTGGCGATGGTCTGGGAAATATCCCCGAGGATGATCCGAAGACACGCCAACGCAATTTTGATCCTTTGCAGAGGGGATGGCACCCCCGCTTCGGTACCCTGACAACATGCAAGCGAAGTCGAACACTTTACGGTAGAATAATTTAGCGAGGACCAATACCGCACACCCTCGGTTCCTACGCAGACTGATTCAAGAGGTCACCCACCCGCACACTGACAGCAGCCAGTGATGCTTGACTTCGGTTTTCTGCTGGGAACCGTGTCTTAGCGATCAGTCCACTGCGGGATCCCAAAAATGTTGGATACCATATGAGGCTGGCTTGTTGTGAATATATATATATATATATATATATATATATATATATATATATATATATATATATATATATATATATATATATATATATATATATATATATATATATATATATATATATATATATATATATATATATATATATATATATATATATATATATATATAAAAGAATATAAGAGAGAGAGAGAGAGAGACTCATACTCAGGGGACTCAGGGGATAGAGATAACCATGGCCGGTTTTCTTCGATCTCCTCTGCTTTGCAACACAAAGTTCTGCGAGTCCATCAAAGAGTCTTCTATTAAAGGTAGTTTGCCCCGATGCTTCATTCAGGAGTTCCTATGCCTTCTGGGTGGGATTCAAAATTACAAGGATATGGAGTTGAATACCGATAACCGTAAACTCAAAAAGGAGACAGCTGTTTGAAGTGAAATATAAAATCAAATCTAAATAGCGCAAAACGAATGAGTTTTATTTAATCAAAAAAATTAATAAAACTTTTTGATTAAATAAAAATCACTCAGAAGAAATTTTGTCTTCTGAATTGGATTCAAAATTAATATTAAAAGAAAATGGGAAGTGAACATTGTCATAAGTTAACTAATGTTATTTTGTTTTCGGGGGGTAATAAGTTAAAATTAAACAACGAAACTTTCAATCTTAATTCATTCTTTTGACCCTAATATCTAACTATCGTTTCTAATTCTACATAAAATCTAATACTGGTTCGCAGTTTTCCATTGTTGTTTGCACATTTTTACTGTCCCAAAAATCACGTGGTAAGATCTAGTTTTTCCTCATTTATTACCATGTTGGTTTGATTGTCATCATTGTTTCTTTTTTATTATTATTACTATGCAATTCTACACTACATTTTAAGATAAAGTTATTTTCAAAGGTGGTTTAATATCGTTAACCGTTTTATAATTATTATTTTTGTGCAAATAACATTAATGTACTGTTATAAATTACTTCATGCACACTGAGATGCAAGCAATAATGGTATGTAATGTATCTGCTTGTTTGATATTCGAAACTATTAAATTACGGTTGTGAACTCATCCAATTTGTTTGAACAATATAATGCTATAACAAAATAAAAGTTACTTCAAGAAATAATTACTCAGAAAAATTACTTCTCATCAATAGATCTAAATATTTATAATACTAATAGATATTTATAATACTATTTATAATACTATTTGGACGTGGAAAGTGGAGGCACAAGCAAACAGAATTCTTTTTAGTACATACATGTTAAGTGAATAATTTAAACTTCAGTTAAGAAACTGTTTTCCGCCAAGGAACAACCATTATTGCGAATCAATCATCGGGGTTTGTGAGCGGCAGCGAACAGGGGGCTTAGCTCCCTCGTAATAAATATTTATTTAGGACTTTTTTCTTTGTCCCGTGATTTGTATCAAAATAAACTAAAGAATAAGTGATGTCAGAATAAAGCCTATTCATAAGGAAATTTACTCGATTATAATTTACAGAAGCTATTAATGACCACTCATTAATTTAGTTTTTGCTACTTATTTTAGAACTGGTGAACTGCTCAGAAGTTATTTAGGGTACATCATTGCAATTCGATGCCCTATTTCTATGCAAATTGATCCATTGATGTGAACACATTTTCAGTTTTAATCTTAAAAATGGGTTAATCTGTATTCATCTCACTTCTTTAATAATGCATCACCTTTTCAGGATGAAAGGCTGAAAACTTTTGGAAACTGTTAATGGCCGATGAGATGAAATAATAATTATTGATCGAGGCCATTTCTCTCTTTAATGTCCTCTCTCCTAGAGAGACATTCATTTCTGTTAATGAGACTCACTTAAAATTTTATTTTTCTGCCACGTACTTTGTGTAAAGGAATAATTTTGAACCTAAAATCGAATCAAACAAACGAAACCTGAGTACAAGCTATTAAAATGACAGTAAAGGAAATAATAATCTTACGCTAAAATGTCAACTGTAATTTGATTTTAGAGAATAAAATACGAGTGCACAAATACTTAAGAATTAGACAAAATATTTTAATTATAGTAATTATTCTGAATAATTTTGAACCTAAAATTGAATTAAACAAACAGAACCTGGGTAGAAGCTATTAAAACAACTGTAAAAGAAATAATAGTCTTACGTTGAAATGTCAGCTGTAATTTAATTTTACAGAATAAAATACGAGTGCACAAATACTGAAGAGTTAGACAAAATATTTTAATTATACACTGGTGTGCAAAACTCAAGAAACAAGTGGTTTTTCGGCCACAGCTCCCCAACAAAGTATGAGATAGCCATGAAATTGCAGTATAATATGCACGTAATTCAGTAGAAAGATTATTTGTATGCAAATTTTAGAAATAAAACGTCGTAGGTGATGCAAGTGTACGTAAACCTTGTGGGTCGGCGCGCGCAGGTCAAAGCTGTGATAAAAGGATGAAGAGCACCGTAGTTAAAGACATTCGCTGCAAGTGCAAGTGATTTGTTTTGTGAAACATGTCTTCAAGAAATCGTTTAGACGACTTTACTCTAGGAAGAATGATTGGAAAGCTTGAGGAGGGGCGTAGTGTGACCAGTGTCGCCAAAGAGTTTGGGGTCAACAAAAGTGTTGTTTCTCGTGCTAGGAATGCCTTTAAAACTACTGGTACAGCTGCTTGGAAGGCTGGTTCTGGCCGTCCAAGGGAAACAACACCAAGAGATGACCGTTACATTGTCCTCCAGGCGAAAAGAAACCGTTTTCAGTCAGCGAGTGCCATATCTCAGCAACTGTGCACAGCCACAGGACGACAAGTATCAAGATTTACAGTGGCCAGACACCTCCACAAAGGTGGCTTATTTGCTAGACGTCCTGAACGCTGCATACCTTTAAAAGTTAGCCATCGGCGGCACCGTTTAGAGTGGGGAAGAGAACACGAAACCTGGACACCTCATCAATGGAGTCACGTCCTCTTCACAGATGAGAGTCGTTTTAGTTCTACAAGCGATTCTCAACGTCAGTTGATCTGGAGAGAGGTTGGAGCTCGATTTCATCCCAATAACATCGCGGAAAGAGATCGTTACGGTGGTCCTGGAATTGTCGTCTGGGGTGGCATTATGTTGAACGGGCGGACTGAGCTTCAGATCTTCGACCGAGGTTCTGAAACTGGAGACCGCTACTGCAATGAGGTAATTCTACCCCATGTGCGTCTGTTCCGAGGAGCCATTGGACCAGACTTCATTTTTATGGATGACAATGCCCGGCCACACCGTACTGCTAATGTTCAAGAGCTACTGGAAAGTGAAGATATCACACGAATGGATTGGCCAGCTTACTCTCCAGATCTAAATCCCATAGAGCATGTGTGGGATGCATTAGGGAGACGTCTTGCGACACGACATTATCCTCCTGGTAACACTCATCAGCTGAAAGATGCGTTAAAGGAGGAATGGAGACGTTTACCCCAAGAACTCCTGGATAATCTGGTGCTTAGCATGGAGAGACGATGCCAAGCAACAATTACAGTAAGGGGAGGGCATATCCCACACTAGGGAACATCTGCCAGTTGTACTTACGCTTCTTCAGGCAATCATGTGTAACGCCACTATATGTCAAATAAAGCTTTTTTTTTTGTTCCATACCCTACTTTAAGCTTTATATTCATTTCTGCGCCATTATTCTTTTACCATCGTTAAAGTACAAAATAATGTACATCATATTCAAATTTCATGTCAATCGGATGATTTCTTGTAGAGTTATGACAAAAAGCGCACTTGTTGCTTAAGTTTTGCACACCAGTGTAGTAATAATTCTCAAAAATTTTCGGAATAATTGCGAACCTAAAATCGAATTAAACTAACAAAACCCGGGACACGCTGTCAGAACAACAGTAAAGGAAATAATAATCTTACGTTAAAATGTCAACAGTAATTTAATTTTAGAGAATGAAATACGAGTGCACAAATACTGAAGAGTTAGACAAAATATTTTAATTATCGAACATTTTCAGTTTGATAAAAAATCGTGTTGGTAATGTTGAAATTAGGAAATCAATTTTTATTATTACAAGGTGTTCAGTATTCACAGCCCTTAATATAGATTTTTGAATCCTTCTCGTAAATAAATACATATGCAAATTAGGGTTTTTTGCAAATTGCTGTTTCAAGTAATTACATTCTTATGAATCATTAATGGGGAAATGGAGATGAAAAAATATACAAACACTGTTTGATTGCCGGAGAAAACTGAAAGAAGGTAAAGTGACTGTACGATGTCAATTTATGACGAACGATGGAAAAGTAATGAACAAATAACTATCTATTTACTAATTCACAAAAAACATAACAGATTATATCCCGAGTGGATATGCCAACAATCATATGGTTCCGATGAACCCAAACTTCACCATAGTATATTTTTATCAAAAGACGAAATTGATGGTAATCAAGTATTACATTCGATGATTCATAAGAGAATCCAACCACGAACTGATGAGTCGGAGAAAGGGTTGAAGTTAATGGAGTTGCTCAAACTCGCCAAGGCACCAACAGTGGCAATTAGAAACACATCGCAGTACCACAAGTGTAGCTCTGTATATAAATATTCATATTTTTAATACGATAAACTAATTTACTCATAATTTAAAGTGTTTTTCAGAATCCAAATTTGTCGTTCAACTTCGTAGCCTTGAAATTTTGAACGCAATCCAGAAGACAAGGGAACTCCCGGATCAAGTATTGGGAGAAAATTGCCTTCGTGGAGGACTTTTTGATGGAGCTAACCCGCATTTGCGTTACACGGAGAGGAAGACCACGAGAATCTACTACGGTTGTCCTGACGGGAAAGGGACTCCATCCCATGATCCGTCCACCACTGAGGATATTTCACGTCAGCACTGTGGTCAGTGCAAGCCGGTTGCGGATTTGTTTATAAAAGCCATCGCTGGGGATTCGAACCCAGTTCACCTCATCGGAAGGCGAACGCTCTATCCCCTGAGCCATTGCGGCTCTATCAATGCTATTGTTCAAAAAAGGCAAGTTCCAACACCAATAATTAATATGACAGTATGCAGCACCATTTCTGGGGACCTCCCTGGCCGAGTGGTATCGCTGGTCCAAACGCTCTGTTAAGCGTGAAGGTAGCGGGTTCGAATCCCGCCGTAACCCTGGATGTATTCTTTGTGATGTCTTTCTCTGAATTGTTCTTTCTGTATTTTCTACTTGACAATGACTTATAAGCCTATATTGAGCACACAAGTAAGCAAATGTATGTAATTTCAATAAATCAATTAATCAACCATTTCTGTTTAAAATTTCTACAGCCATTTCAGAAAGGAAAAAAAAAATCTAAATTATTAATTCATGACTTATTTTTTATTTTTTATGAAAATTCAAAAATATTCTGAATAAATACTTAACGCATAACTAGCTATTCAATACTACAAACTTAAGACTACTAAACAAAATGAATGTTAACAAATACTTTACGTATAACTAATTATTTAACGATTATTAAATTATTAAGAATCCTTAAATGAAACTAAACAAATATTTGAAGTATAATTATACTCTGTTGAAAATTTAGAAAAAAACCATTATCCCTATTGAGAGAGTCTGTTTGCACGCCAAATAGGTGCCAAGCTTCCAGCGCGAACGAATATCAACATCGCTAACTCTCGAAACGACGCTGCATAGCCTTCTTTTTGCTTGTATTCTTAAATCACATGAAATGGGGAAACTAAAACTTATTGAATAATCAATTAAGAAGTATTAAGAATTAATGAAAATGGTATCTAAAAATCGTAACAAATATATGTCTTTCTGATAGCATTTAAAGAAACTGATGAGAGAATAATAAATATTGTTTCTTACAGACGATTTTCTTCTACTGTAAAAAAAAGCAAAAATTCTATAACTCGCATTTGATTTGTGAAGAGCATGTCAGCATAAGACGAGCCATTTTTAATAGTCCAATCAAACTCACTGCTCTTGGAACGTCATAAAGTTGTTGTTTTTTTTTTGCAAGAACGAATGATCTCATTATTTATCGAAATATGTCGCCAAGTCTAGGATTCCAGTAAGACTTCTAAACTATAACCTTTTTTTAAAGAATTCTATGATATATATCATAAAAGATAGCACGAATTAAATTTCTGTCTGACGTGCTTAATTTTTAAAAGTTTCTACATTGTTTTGAAAGCATATTTGTATATTTCGATAACGAAATAAAACGGAATTATATGCAGTTGCGAATAATTCTTTAAATCCTATACCGTAATGGTCTTTTCGTAACTTGAAACGGAGTATAATTATTTAACTCTACTTTGTTACTTAGAACAACCTAACAAATTAATTATTATGGATGACTATAATGTTGCCAATTTAGATATAGAAATACCCGCATTTTTGGTACCACATAAGAAGAATTACAGCGGATATATTTATTTTTCTTATGTGACACCAAAAATCAGGTGTAATCATTAGTAATAAATAGCCTAAAAGCAATGGTGTTAGATTTATACGAAATGTGGAAAGATATTAAACTTTAAGCGCAAAAATAAAAAATGTATTCATATATTGAAGCGAGTTAGAAATTTTTATGTCAAATAAAATTCAATTTCACGAAGGGATTTTTCTTTTGAAATGAATTTAAGTTTGAATATATTTCAAAGTTTCAAAGAGTTTCATTGAGATGTATTGATTTGAAGTCAGCGTTTTCTCAGCTCTGTCGTAGTTCAGGTATTGAGTTTCAATTTTGACTTTAACTGCCATTAATCATTCACATCTCACATGGTGTGCCATAACGAGACACACGGAAAAGTCATTGTGACATTAAGATTTCATGCATACGAAAACTATCATTTTAATATTCTGTAATTTTTTTATTATTATTATTTCATTGATATAATAAAACACAATCCGTACAAAAAATGCATTTTAAATGTTTGTAATGAAGAGAGCGCAAAAAAAACGAATCACTCTGAATAACTTTTGATCCAATGATCGGATCTTTACGTTCTGAGACTAGTTCTTAACTATTCGAGGAGGTGATCTCCAATATGTTAACTAGTTAGTGCAGACGATAGTTTAAGTTACGAAATCAACTATCAAAAACGTATTTTCTCTGTATAAAATTACCTTTTTTTTCAACGTGGAAGCTGTAATCTGGGTATTACGGTCCCAATAGTTTGGTTAGGAAAGCGGTTAAGGATTTCAACCTCTTCATGTTAATTTTACCTTTTGCGTTAATTTTACTTTTGCACCATATCCCGAGAGATTTTTTTACCGAATTGAAACACTTGTGCACACATTTATGAAGTTAGTTTGCTTAAAGAAAGTTACATACAAAAGGAAATCTTTCTTAATTATTATTAAATTTAGATTAATTTTATATTAAATTTCAATTATTTAATTTATTATAAAAAGAAAAATATTTTTTGAATTGTTAGCTATCACATTTTAAGGAGTTTAAATTTATATAGCAAATTTCATAATTTAAACGAAATTGGCAAAATAGCTCCTGAGAAATCACATTTTAAAATAAGATTTTCGAAAACTATTTGATCGATTTCGTTCAAAATTTGTATTTTGCTATACAAAATTGATGTAAAAATTGACAAACAAAATTTTCGACTGTTATAAAATGAAATAATAAGAAATAATAAATAGTTTTTTAAAATTATATTTTGCATGGAATTTTCTTTGAAAAAACATATTTTATAACTGGATGTAAAAATGCTTAAATTCGTTTTAAAATTTCTCAATACATATGACAAAATTCGCAAAAAAATAAAATTGACATTAAATGGTCCAAACTTTTGACCACTCTCTTGACCAAACTATTGGGACTCAATTTCCTAGATTACGTCCACCCCTATATTTTGAGGGTAAGTAAACCAAATCTGTTGAATAAAGTTATATTTTATTCAGAGAATGTATTTTTTGGGATCCGAGATAGAAACTAAAATATTGTCAGCGCTAACTAATTAGCATATTTGAGGTCACCCTTTCGAACCATTAAGAATGAATTCTAGTCAGTGAAAATCCGGTCATTCGATTAAAAGATAGGGTGTTTCGATTATTTATTTGTGTACTGTATATTATGAATATATTTGAAACTTTTGGGGAAGTAAATATAAAAATTTTATTTTAATATAATTTTTTTGTATTACCTAGTTTTGAGTAATAGAAGCAGTTTATTTTTAAATTTTCATTGAGAAATGGTTTAATAATTTTGGTAACAAATCTGGTTTTGTTTATGTATAAAAATCATGTGTTAAAATTATTATTTTTAAAAAAGTATTTCAGAATTTATTAATAATAAAGAATAGTATTATAAACTCGCATATCAAGTTTTGAGTTTTTTTAAACTTTAAGCATAATATTTACTTACGCCAGAAGAGAAGTTTCAGAAAATAAAGTTCTTATCAGCGTGATGTATTAAAAAATAGTAAAGGATTAAATGAATAAATACTCGATATCATCAGCATTATAACTGCTTTTGCTTCATGGGCCATAAACCAGATTCAAGATTATATTTATTTACTCAGAAAACAAATTTTACAGAAAAGAAAAGATTGTGATAAACGATAAATTGATAGCCTTATAGTTTTGAAAATATTAACTGAACTAAACTAGTACGAAAACAAAATATGGAAGAATACACCAGAGAAAGTGTTGGAAAAAAATCATTAAATCCTAACTAGTATAAATACGCGCTTTAATATTATAAAAATCCAATGTTATTTGAAAGCATTATGGGGAAATTAAGGACTTGACAAACCAGACTTTTTATCGAAAATTTGAGGAAGTAAAAATATATTTTCCAACGGACAAATTTATATTCGACGATAATTTAAGAATAGCTTTTCTATATACTTTTTTTTTTACATATTTGATTTAATATTTATTTTAACACATCTGTTCAGTTAAAAAAATTGTTTATTCTACTTTCCTTAAACTCGGTCATTTATTCAAAAGCCAGGAATGCTAATATAGGAAGACAAATACTGATATGTCTTAAAGACAAGTTTTTTTCGTCGATAAAAAGTATTATGAAAATAATTCTAGGATTTTTCTTAATCTTTCAGTGCTTTCTTTTGAGTCATGGTAGCTTTCGGTAGATCACTCGCCTTTCGATGAGGTGCCCCAGGTTCGAATCCCAGCGATGGCTGGTTGAATTAAATTCTGATTGTGCCGATTTGAAATACCCTCAGTAGTAGAGGAATAGTGGGTTAAAAATCCTTTCCATTCTGGTTAACGGGCAGAGGTTTTCGTGGTTTTTTTCTCTGTGAAACGCAAATGCGGTTTAGATCCAACAAAACGTTTTAATTTGACCAATTGCTTGATTTAGAAGTTTCCTTGTCTTCCGGGTTGGGTTCAAAATTAGAGGGATACTGAGTTATGAAGCTGAAACAGTCGTAAACATAAAAATAGGTTGCCAAGTCTGCGCGGGCTATGCAATAAAATAACACAAAATGCAATCCTTCTACTGTATTTGGCTCATAACACGTGTTATGGAATACACAATTTTGAGATTGTTTCCGATTTAATCTCTTTTATTTGCCTTTAAATATAATAGACATGTAAAAAAAGAAAAAAAAAGGCTTCTTTAAAGTTTCGAACGAAGAAAACAAATTTGAAGTAAATTTAAAGAAGAAAAAGCAGAAGTAATAAAAAGAATTTTAGGAACAAATTATATGAAACGCATTTGATAAGCAATTCTTCTTCTTTTGTAAAAAAGTTTAATTTTTGAAGGAAAGCCTTGGAGCAATTTGTGTGTAAATAACAAATTAAAAAGATCTTCATATTTCTTAAAGACTTTTATGCATTTCAGTTGCCAAACTCAAGTCATTGAATCGGTGATATAGTCAACGAATCGGCGATTTGACTTTATTCTCAAGACCACAGATTTGTTTATTGATTCGCACAGAGATTCGATGATTCGTTCCCTCACGACTTCAACGATTGGTTGATTCTCTTATTCAATGCAACAGTAAGGAAGTGGTTGGAAGACGCCTGGAAAAAATATCGGTCACGAACTCTAAGTCAAAGACTAAGTGAAAGTCTAAGACGAACTCTAAGTTATGTCAAAGTTGTATAAAGCTGTGATGCATACAAGAAGGCATATCATGTCGCGGACAGAGAAACATAAGTTAATTTAAGTTGTTTACGTTGAATAATGCGATTTTACGTTTAAAGTTTCCTTTATAATAATAAAATGCAAAATTCGAAATAAACGTTATCTTATTTTTTGGTGAATAAGGAATATCAAGGAAAATATTTACACTTAAAAATAATTTTTGCTCGTTATATGACAAATTTATAAGATCGCAAATTTCTAGTCGTTTGTTAGATCACAAAATTTATATGATGGTCGGAAATGTCATCCACTTATTGTACCAGCCGTAAGCCAAGGATTAACATAAATTTAAGATTATTGAATTAAAAGTACATTTTCAAATGCGTACGAACAGCTAGTCGCTCACAAAAAAGCACCCTATGGTTGAACGATGACATTTCCGACCATAATATAAATTTGTGATCTAACGAACGACTATAAATTTGCGATCTTATAAATTTTGTGATTCGAATCCCGGTGATGGTCTGGTCGATGCGAATTCCGCATCCGGCTTGCACCGACCACAGTGCTGACGTGTAATATACTCAGTGGTAGACGGATCATGGGTTAGAGTCCCCTTGCCGTCATACTAACCGTGGGACGTTCTCGTAGTCTTCCTCTCCACGCAAAGCAACTACGGGTTAGTTCCATCGAAAAGTCCTCCACGAAGGTAAATTTCTTCCAATACTTGATCCCTTGTCCTCCAGATTGGGTTCAAAATTACAAGGCTACGTAGTTGAACATTAGTAGTCGTAATCCCATAAAATTCTGTCGGCTGTTCAACGACGGATATAATAAGTGGACCAAAGCTAATTCATTATGCTAAGCGCCGTAAGCAAAAGTGTAATATAATAATCTTATCAAAAAATACATTGAACAAATCTAGAAATAACTGTTCTATCTTAGTTTACAGATTTGGAAATTAAATAAGCGAGTACTGCATAATAGTCGCGAAATCAGTAAATTATGACAAAACAACTGAATTTGTGCAGTTTTTGACAGTACTTAAAAAAAAAATAAAAGCAAAATAATTTAGATAAATACTGATTAAAATACGGTCGGACAGCCAATCCAAGGTATTTAAAGCCATATAGGATGACATTTACGGCCATGGATCGCTATGCAGTTCTCATTCCCGACGACGTGTCTTGTCTACCCTCAGAATTTATGAACGCCGAGTTGAGTCGTCCAGTGTATTACTATCAACGAAAATAAATACTCGTAGATAGAACGAAAAGAGGTTATATTAAAATACAATTCAGTTTAATTAAAAGAAAAAAAAATAATGGAAGCCATTTTCAGTTCTAAATGAGAATTTCATAGTCTAACCAATCATGCTCGACTAAAATCTACGAATAATTGAGAAACATAACTCGAAATGCAATTTATCCCGAAACAAATCCCTTTCGAAAAGTTGAATTTTTCCGGATGAATTTGTCATTTTTCTTATTCCAGCTTCTCATTGATTTTGACATTAAGGAGTTGTAAATCAGGATCGATGCTTCATTATTGGTGATAGAGATTTTCTTGTTTTGTTTCTCAACAAATATGGCGTCCGATCGAATTCATAAAGTTTTCCGATTGTTTGACAATTAAAGTACGGATTCATATAGTTGGTAATAGTTTGGCTTAACTTCTCACGTCGCTTAAACTAATTATTAAGCATTGTGTTTTCGCTTGAAGCATTAGATATTCCCAATATTTTCAATTAAATTTTCAATATGTGTGCTAATTTTTGTTTTAGTGTTGGCAATTTGTTTTAATAATCATGAGAAGTTACGAGTAAATGTTAAGAATAGAATCTAGAAAAATAGATCTAAAACAGCTAAATGTGTGAAAATATTGTGTTTATTAAAACTGTTTTTCAAAGGTTCCGTCGTATTATTAAATAATGCTTTTCTTGTGATTAATATGCTATTTTTACAACTGTTGTGAGTTTGCAACTGTTATTCATGACTGTTTGGTCAAGTTTTGCCTATCTAAATGCATAATGAAAAGCGCTTGTGACCTAATTTTTCAATATTTAAGGGGTCACAGTACCTTTGCAACAATTTTTTAAAATAAAGTTATAATCATTCATTTTGTGGATGCTTTACATGCTCATTTAACTTATAATCATTATTTTATCTTCAAAAAATAATTAAATTGTTAAATTTTTTTAAAATTTAAAAAAAAGGGAAAAAATTCAAAATTTTTAAATCCCTAAGTTTTTTTTATTTCAACATATTTTCAAAAAAATTCCTTTTCTTAGTGCTTACAATATTCATCTTAACAATTTTGTGCATTCATTTGATGATATATCAATTAGAATATTTTTTATATATTAATTTGTAAAAAAGTAGGAAAAAAAGGTTTAAAATTCCTGTTAGGTATATATAATATGCTGTAAAAATTGTAATATCTCGTGCACAGTTTAAATAAGTGTATTGTACTTAAGATAAAAAAGTTTACTTCAAAGCTTTATCTTAAATAGAAAAAATTCCTTAGGGATTTAATTCAGATTGAAACACAATATTATCATCTATGAGAAAAATCACTTTAAAGTCTATCTGCTGATCAACTTTCTGTATTAGGACAGTCTTAAATCATTCAAAACTTTAAAAAAAAATGTTGATAGAGAAATGATTTTTTTCCAGCGCATTTGAAATTGTTTGAAGTTTTATTATAAGCAATAAAGCAAATTTCGATATTTTGGTCCTTTTTTTGGTACTGTGGCCCCTTAAAAGCTTACTCCAATGCTGCATTACCTGGGCTTATAAAAATTTGCAAAAGTAGAGCATAAGGCAGTCATCTAGGTGGAAAAATGTCACGAAATTGGCGGTTTTTGGAAAAGTTTAATGACTTTAAATATATTTATCTGTTTTAAAACCCAGATTTAAAGAGAATCGAAACCTAGATTAAAAGAGAATCTTAATTTCCTTCTGAAAAAAGTCTGTTTTTCAAAACTATCTGTTTTCCTCATTTATAAACCTGACAAAAAGTTTTGAAAGGAATTGCTAAGTTTTGGCTGAACGAATGATTCACTAACATTTGATCAGAATGTCTTTAAGACATACAGGGTGTTTCGTAATTACCATCTTTATTCCCCTAACGACCACGCAATTCTTCCCTCACGGTCGACGGTATCACATTTTGGACGTACCTTTCTGACTCAGGCATCACACAGTCATGGTATCAATTTGGTAGTTTCGTATTACATCTCGTGTCGCATTTGTACTCTTTAGTACGTATACTCTGGGAGTCAGTGGCCTCTTTCTCCTTTTGCTGGTCCCGGAAGGGTTAATATACATTTTTAGAATCCGTACAAAAAGTAAAACGGAAAAAGAAAATCTACATTACGGGCCTTATATTAATATTCGAAAGAGATGAGAACCTCACACGAGTGAGAAAATAAATGACAAAAATGCACAAAATTCACAGTTTTCTTTAAAGGACTCAAAATTTCAACTGCTTTTCTGGCTGAGCACTTGAAATTATACTTTCGAAAACGCAGGAAACACTTTAAAACTGAGCGTCACGAATTCAGATTCATTGAAAGTCAAGTAAATTCAATTCAATTACTTTCTGTTTCTAATTTTTTTTTTTGATATATTGTTTGAGCGAAATGATACGCTTATTTTACGTCTACTTCTTAATCCACATTAGTACGGGAAAATTCTTTCATTTAATTTTAAGGATTCTAAAAATAATTTAGTGTTCACGCTTTTTTTTATTTTACGAACTAAGCCAATTCTACAATATAAATACATTAAGTAGCTTCCTCATTAATTCATTTAAAGAAAAGTAAAGGATCGACTATGAACTAATCAATTTTCTAGTTATGTTCAGAGCAAATTAAAATCAAAGCAATTTTTTCACCTGTCTTACGAGTTAGCATTTCTTATACAAGAAAGATCAAAGCAAATCCCTGTTTTCTAAACAGCATCTTCTAAAAGAAAATCTTTAGAATCTTCCATGGTATGATTTGAGGATACATAATTTCCATAGGTTATTAATTTCCCATCGAAAGGACTCTAAATTACGTCATGTTTTTTGAAGACGGCGCTTTTAACGTACTACGTAGTTGAAAATAGTTTACTTTAACTTAATCGATGTCTACTAAATAATGATGTTTAAGCATTTGTATCAAACTAATAATCTAAAAACAAATTATTTCTGGCGAATAACGTTGTAAATAATAATAATAATAAATAACGTTGTACATCATGAGAAATCTGCTTCGGATGAAAATTTGTGCCACCTGTTTATTTTTTGGTAGAAAATAACGAATGTGTAATTACTTTTTGTTTATCACTGACTATCTTATCAAAAATTCACATTTTAATCATTTATGTTTTTGTAACATCATACACTTGCAACTTACAGGTAAAGGGGAAACGTTTTCCTTGGCAGAGGGATTGTCACCAACTTGGTAAAGATTTTGTCGTTCTTGGTGATTCTGGCGACATTTTCGTCAACAAAAGCCTTATCTAACCTTCCGCGAAGTTTTAAGGCTCTGTCTAGATGGATACGAAACCGACGAATTCTATAATTCACGAGAAGATTAGATTTTGTCTAATGGTGAGACCATTAGACAAAATCTACTTTCCCTTGCTACTTGTCAAATCTAAAAATGGTACCTCATGGACCGTGTTGATGTATGAATCTAATCAAGTACCTTTTGATCAGACAGGGTTATATAGTTTCAGTTTAAGAAAAGAAAAAGCACTGAATTTCGCCGTACAGTAAGAAAAAGAAAAAAACTCCCAAGAAATCATATTTTAAGTACCTGACTTTTTTGAAATTCAATTTCTCAGGAGCTGTACGACCGATTTCACTCAAATTTTATACTTTGCCACATTAAATTACGTTCTTTAAAGTAATGTAAAAAATTGAATATCATACAATTCAAAAATTTTGCGACCATTCTTAAATAAAATAATAAATACTTACTCAAAATACTTACTTTTTTGCAGGGAACTATTTTTGGATAAACAAACTTTATAATTATGTGTAAAATTTTTTCAATTCGGTTAAAAAGTTCTCGACAAATGGCGAAATGCTCCAAAAATAAAATTAACAATAAGGGGTCCAAACTTTGGATCGCCCTCCCGCGCAAACTATTGAGACCATATTTCCCAGATTACGGCTACTCCCTATATTTTGGGGGCCAAAATCGGAATTTGTCAAAAAAAAGGTATGTTTGTTCAGCGAAAGTACGTTTTCGTGACTTATTTCGTAACTTAAGATATCGTCGGCACTTATTAATTAGTATATTTGAGTTAACCCCTTCAAGTCTTCAAAATTGAGTCCTAGAATGCGAAGATCCGATCATTAGAGCAAAGTTTATTGAGGGTAGTACGGTTTTTTGGCGCACTGTACACTCGAATTGACGAAATTGGATTCTCAGGAACCATTCAACGCTTATATTTTATATTTTGCCATAAAAAATTACATTCTTTAAAATAATGTAAAAAAAATTCTGTAGCTTACAACTCAAATTTTTTTGACTATTATTAAATAAAATAATAAAAAATAATAAATATTTACGTATAATAAAAGTTACTTTTTGCCTGGGATTACCTTCAGTTAATTGAATTATATATTTGTCAGTTGAAATCTTTGAAATCGCTTAAAATGTTCTCGAGATATGACGAAATACGCAAAAATTAAAGTTAGCAGGAGGGGGTCCAACCTTTTGACCGCCGTCCTGACCAAACTATTCGGACCACAAACTATTGCACACACAATCAGATTGAGGCTACTCTGCATACCTTGGGGGTCAGACTTCCAAATTTGGTCTTATTTTTATTTTATAACCACCGTTGAACAGCCGACCCAATTTTATGGGTTTCCGACAACAAATGTTCAACTCCGTAGCCTTGTAATTTTGAACCCAATCCAGAAGACAAGGGAACTCCTGGATTCAGTATTGTGCGAAATTTTGACTTTGTGGAGGACTTTTTGATGGAGCTAACCTGCATCCGCTTTACACGGAGAGGAAGACCACTAGACCTCCCATGGTTAGCCTGACGACAAGGGGACTTTAACTCAGGATCCGTCTACCACTGAGGATGTCTCACGTTAGCACTGTGATCGGCCCAAGCCGGATGCGGAATTCGTATCGACTGGGATTCGAACCCGGTTCTCCTCATTGGAAGGCGAACGCTCTATCCCCTGAGCCATCGCGGCTCAAATTTGAATAAAAAATTTGTTTATTTATTAAAATTAGCATGTTTTATTCAAGAAAAGTGCGTTTTTATGTCTGATTAAGTAACTTCATATATTTTCTGCATTATTTAACAATCATATTTGAGGTCAGCTCCTAAGCCATTAAGGCTGAGTCCTAGAACGTGAAGATCTGATCATTACATCAAAAAATACTCATGTGGTCCGCTTTTTTCCCCATTGCACATACTGATGAAATTACATTTTGTTTTCTAATAGTGTTGTACCAATGATATTAAGTTTTGTAATTTTCCCTATAATCATGACAATGAAATCAGAATCATATGTAGCATAAAATCAATGTCTTTTCATAGAGGAATTTTATTCGGTAAAGACTTGAAACCGGTAACATTTTCTTATTTACTGAAGAAGAAAAGCAATTTTACTTACTCTGGAAGTTCCTGATTTTTCTGTTTAATTATTTTTATCGTCTGACTTGATCCTATAGGCTGATCATCATCCCTAGGGAAATGTGAGAAATGAACTGATCTTCAATAGGATAGAATTAAAAGGAAATTCCAAATTTAATTCAAGAAGAAATTAAGGTATTGATGACAATCTATGCTATTTAGAACTTATGAACACAAGTGATATCATGTATATATATATATATATATATATATATATATATATATATATATATATATATATATATATATATATATATATATATATATATATATATATATATATATATATATATATATATATATATATATATATATATATATATATATATATATATATATATATATATATATATAAAATAAATCAAAATAGGATTAAAATAACAATACATTTCATTGTAATATTCGGTAATAATTAAGTTGGCACTATTTTTAAATAATTTTGCATAACATTTAATGCTTTTGGCCTAATTTTTTAGAAGAAAATGTTCTTTTTTTGTCCGAGTGAATTCATGTTAATTTTTGGATCATTAAAATGAAATGTCCAGGACAGACGGCTCGTTCTGGTCATATAGTTAAATTCGATAAAGTGTGATTAAATAAATTTTTGTACGGATATTTGCGTTCAATGAAAAGAGAATTGTCAGCGAAATTGGATTATTCCACACTTTAAATTTTAAAAGAAATTAAAAAGAAAAAATGGCGGGAGCTTAGTTGTGAACTCAATATATACAAATTATCTTATCAGCCGTGGTGGCTCAAGAGAGAGAACGCTTGCTTCCCAATAAGCTGACCCAGGTTCGAATCCCAGTGATGGTTGACTTATGTGAATTCTGCACCCGGCTACAGAGTTGAGCATTGGTAGTCGTATATTCAAAATTGGGAAGGCTGTTCAACGATTGTCATAAGAAATATCGTAACAGAATATTAAATTGAATTAAGTGGCGAAATGAAGGCACTGGAGAAAATATTATAAGTCTTAAAACATTCACTAATCAGAAATGGGGTCTAGTTCGAATTGGAAGAAGACAATCATTTAAACTTTAATTATGTTCTTTAATTTCATTATTGATAACAACTTGATATTACAGAAATCATGAGCTATAATGAATGTGCTGATGGTTAATAAATATTATGATTTATTATAAGGATTTTAAGCCATAAATATCGAATAGGATGAAAATTTAAATAATGAAGATTGTCTCTATATTTGAGTAGCCAATATTCTAAAAAAATGTGTTCTATATTTCACATGTAATTCCTCAGTGTCGGCGAGTAACATTTCACAGCATTGTAAAACATCCTTATATTATGCTGTAATGTGTTTAAATTGTAACTTTTTTACTGTATAGCCTTAAACAATGCGGAAAGAGCCATGGTGGCTCAGGGGATAGGGCGTTCGCCTTCCAATGCGATGAACCGGGTTCGAATCTCAGAGATGGCTGGTCGATACGAATTCATCACCCGGCTCACACCGACCTCTGTGCTGATATAAAATATCCTCAGTGATAGACGGATCATGGGTTAGAGTCCTCTTGCCGTCGGGTTAATGGTGGGATGTTTTGATGGTTTTCCTCACGATGTAACGCAAATGAGGGTTAGGTTCTTCAAAAAGTCCTCCATGAAGACAAATTTCCTATAATACTTGATCCAGGAGTTCCTTTGTCTTCTGAATCGGGCTCAACATTATAAGGTTACGGAGCTGATCATTGGTAGTCGCAAACCTAAAATTGGGTCGGCTGTTCAACAACGGTTATTAAAAAAAACTGTGGAAATTTTTTTTAAACTATTAAAAATCTCAAAATAAATGAAAATGTATTTTTTACAATATTTTAAAAGAGGCCGGGATAGCCTGGTCGGTAGGGTGCTGGGCCCATGTCCAAGAGGTCGTGGGTTCGATCCTCGCCGGCCGAAGACTCCCCGTGTAGTAAATGGTGACTGATGCACGTTAAATCTGTCGAGTCTCAAAGTCCTCCATGTTCCCATAACAAATCAATACCTCTGGGGGTACTGATCCAGGAGTTTCCTTGTCTTCTGGATTGGATCAAAATCACAAGGCTACGGAGTTGAACGTAAGTAGTCGTAAACCCATGAAATTGGGTCGGCTGTTCAACGACGGTTATAAAATAAAATATTTTAAAAGAAAAAATATTTGGAGTTAGGAATCTTTTTCTAAATTATGAAAAATGTATCAAATAATAGCATAATTTTCAAAAGCATTTTTTAAATTTCTTTTTATTCAGGAATGTACCTTTAAACTAATCGAAATACATTATATTTCTTTTTTTTCTTCTTCAAATAACTCTTAAAGCTTCTGAAGATTAAAAGAAAACAAACATATTTCTGAATTTGAATTACACTGGTTATCATAAATTAAGGAAAATTCACAAAAATCGCGATAACTCAAGAAATTACACATGGAATTTTATGAAACTTACCCACAATATACAACACATAGTAAGGTATTAAACAACATAAAAAGAAATTATCAGACATTAATAGTAGTATAGAAATTAGCACATGTATAAAATAAACAAATTGGAAGTATCGGTTTGCAATAGAAAAAGTACCTTTAATATGGAATATGATTGCCTCTAGAAGCAATACAGCACAAACAGCGATGTGTGATGCTTTCAATTATGCGGTCTATCAGTTCAATAGGAAGTGAGAGCCATTGCTCTTGTAAAGCAGTTGCAAGCGTGGCAAGGGTCTGAGGGGGCGGATTGATGGCAGATACACGCCTCCCTAGAGCATCCCAAACGTGCTCGATAGGATTCAAGTCCGGGGATCGAGCTGGCCACTCCATGCGAGTAATTGTTTCCTGTTGAAGATAATCATCAACAATGCGAGCTCTGTGTGGTCTTGCATTATCGTCCTGTAACAGGAAGCAATCACCAATTGCCCCGGCATATGGGCGCACATAAGCATCAAGGATGTTGTCTCGATAAACCTGAGCATTCACGGTTCCCCTTGGAAAGACATGGAGGTATGTGCGCCCTCCTAAGGATATGCCTCCCCAAACACAGACACTGCCTCTTCCGTATGCATCTCTTTCACGGATGTTTGATGGATGATAACGGGTCCCAGGTTCTCTCCATATCAAATAACGTCTACTGTCACTTTCTAGACTAAACCTGGACTCATCCGTAAAGAGAACAGGCCTCCATTGATCTGACGTCCAGTGGACATGTTGTCGGGCCCACTGCAAACGGTCTCTCCTATGGCGTGATGTGAGCGGCACGCAAATGGCTGGTCGTCTCGCATACAGACCACCTTCGTGGAGCCTTCTGCGCACAGTTGACGTTGACACCAACCTTCCGGTGGCTGCAGCAAGAGAGGATCTAAGATGTGTCGGAGTAGCGGTTCTATTCCTGCGTGCACTTAATGTCAAATATCGGTCATCGGCACTGGTCGTAACAGTTGGCCGTCCTTGACTGAACCTCCTAGATGCCGAATCTGTGGTTTGAAATTGCCTCCAAAGTCTATGAACCACAGATGGACTCACATTTAGCCATCTGGCCACTTCTGATTGACTCTGCCCTGCCTCTAGTCTCCCGATGGCTCTCCATCGTAGTTCTTCAGGCAAATGATGCCTAGAGGTCATTATTACGAATTGGCTATCTCAGATTTTCAATGTCGCAATCACAGTAAAATTTGTGTGCTTTCTCTCAAACTTGGACTTTTATGCTCCAGGCAGATGACGTAAGCCGAGTGCAGCGCCACTAATTTGCATATTGCAATTTTACTCAGCTACTCTTAGTGGACAACATATGCAAATTTTGCACGGTTTGGCTTACTTTTGAAAGAGTTATCGCTATTTTTGTGATTTTTCCTTAATTTATGATAACCAGTGTAGTTACTTAACAAATAAGGAATCAGCCATCATGCTCTATATAGGCTTACGCGGAAGAAATGGAATCCTTTTCCGTCAGAAGAGGAATCTTAAGTCACAGATATCAAGATTGGTAGAGGAAGATCAGGTATGAATGATTCTAGAAAAAGAAATCTCTAACCTATGATTATAATTCTAACTGCGAAGAGCGATGTACATCGTTTAATCTTCTGATTTAAAACATATCTTTTTTGTTCTTTAAGTCGAAGTTTAAGGGTTAGTTTAGTTTGCACAATGTACACAAGACAACTCTGAAAAGAAGCTTTATTTACTCTTGCTTTGTTATCTCTTGGCCATCGTCAGTTAAGAAATCATTTTATAGGGTATATTTGCTTATAGCAAGACGGCTTGGTTTATATAAAGAAATTAAATAAGGGGATGAAAAATATTTTTCTTCTCTATCAAATTTGTCTATAGTATTTATTCGCTTCCTTTTATTTAGGTACTTAAATAATTTCTACATATATATTTAGAGACACAATTTCTTATTGCATTGTTTTGTTGCTGTTATTTGCTTGCAAGTAGAGGAAATATCGTTTCTTTGTATCATTTGTGGATTTTTCTTTGATTTGTTTGGCCGGGAATGATTCAGGAAGCACCGTTATTCAATTCCTTTTGTAATTTCATGTTTCTTTGTGACTTTTCCCTACTTCCGATACTATTTTGGCTTCTAACACAAAACTTCCTTTTACTGGATGCAAGGATGCTCGATAAGTTTGTTCCGACTTTTTTTCTTCTGGAAGATGTCCCGTCAAAGAAATACCGTTATAGTATTTTCCTATCAAAATAATGGAGTAGTTGAAATAAAACAATATTTTGCGTCATTTTCTTCATTTCGCTATTGATGAAATTATCCAATTTTGTGATTTTCGTGTTATTAAAGATTGTTTCACAGACAAATAGTGTTTAAAAACTACAGTTCGCCGTTAAGATATTTGTAAGATGTTGTCCTTAAAAACTAGTGAGTTTTGAGCATTGCTAATTGCTGACAACTCGATTTATTCATAAAAATTTCATCATTTTCGTTTTTTTTTTCCGGATTAATTCTAACCATATGCTATAAAAAAATGTCCACTGTAGTATGCTAAAAGTCGACGCCTTCCCCCCCCCTATTTTTAAGCGCTGCAAAAGGACAACATCTATCGCATTGCGTATAGTGCTATGCAGTGGTGTTAAACAGAATTTTTGACTGCTTGATTTGAATACTTTAACTGTTTGACTGCTTAAATTATTATTTACAAAATGGTTTTGTTTTTTTCCCTTTAAATGAAATCAGATTTTAGTTAAGACGCAAACTTTTTAACTTTTTCTTAGCATTTAAAATAAATTACAATTTGAATTAGATATTTAAATATCTGACTATATTAACTATTTTAAATATATATATATATTTAATAAAAGCCGGCTATATATATATCATACCAGCTATATATATATATATATATATATATATATATATATATATATATATATATATATATATAGATATGTTCAATGTAGAGAACACATAGAAAAAAATGCAGAACAATGAAGAAAGAGAAAAATAAAAAATATCCGAAAAAGAAATTAATGAAAAACCGGAGAAAAAGATACAATCTCTTCATCAGCCCACATGATCATATCCGCACAAAGGAGTGCTTTCCAATATTGTATCAATATAGCCAAAGTAAAATATATCAATATAATAGTGTGAGGAGCACTCAATTGTATTTATTTATTGCACTATATGTATGTATGTATATATATATATATATATATATATATATATATATATATATATATATATATATATATATATATATATATATATATATATATATATATATATATATATATATATATATATATATATATATATATATATATATATATAAAGAGAGAGAGAAAATCACTCTTTTTAAAGGATATAATCATGTGAGCTGATGGCAAGATTAGATCTTTATATCTTTGCCTTATTTATTTTGTTTTATTCAATTTATTTAGTTCAAAATTTTTAAGTATTTTTTTAAAAACATTTTAATAATGGTTTTCTTCTTCTCTTTAAATATATATTGATTTTTTCGTTTTCTGTGTATTTAATAATCTAATTTTAAATAAAATCTTTTTTATTTATAAATGAGTTGTGATGGTGTCACAGTAGTTCGTTCTGATTGTTCGTTCAAGTAAAAAAAAAACTCACCATCTGTTTATATCACTAACTAGTCTTAAAGCGCCAATTTCTCGATGAATGAATAAATGAATGAATGACTTAAAAAATCGAATGAATGAAAAACAAAAGAATGAATTGGTGAATGAATGAATGAAATATTAAATAAATAAATAAATAAATAAATAAATAAATAAATAAATAAATAAATAAATAAATAAATAAATAAATAAATAAATAAAAAACATTTTCGAAAATAAACCTTGGATATTTTATTTTTGGTATATTCCCATGACTTCTTTCTATTTCGACAATTTTTCTTAACTTTTTGCATACACAAGCTCGTTCTTTAATTAAGCATTGCCGCTTATTTTAATTGAAAATTCTGCATTTTTTTTGCTTCCTAAGTGGTTTCTTATGCCAAATCAAAATCTAAATAACATTACGTCTGGAAAAGACATTTGCTCTCATATCCTTTTTTAATCTCTTTTCTAAAATATGTTCGCATTAAATTTGATTTAGAAAAAAAAATTGCGAGCTTTTCTAATTTAAAAAAGAAATTAGTTCTACTTTTACGTGTCATTAGAAGCAGATTAAATTGAGAAAATTTCTATTTTCTGGTAGAACCTGTGCAAGTTTTAAAAAATAAATTAAAGCAAAAATAAGAATAAACTGGAAATTTAATGGATTATTAGAATTCCTTTGCTTTTTAGCTTTCATAAATTTTTTTTCATATTTAAAATTAAAATTAAATGAAAGCTCAATGAAATGAAAAGTAGTAAATTTCATTTCTGATGACTTGATTTCCGAATTGTCAGAGGAAAAATAGTTTTATAAATAAATATGAGAAAAGAATTTGTAATATACCGAGAACTATATTTAAATGCTTGTATTTTGCATAACGTTAAATTCAAAGATATGGATCAAATGTTATCTATAATGGTGTATTAAATATGCATTTTAGAAGGGTACAAGTGATTATATAATCTCAAAACAATATAAAACATTTGTAATATACAAAAAATGTTATATTTCTGTCTAAAAATATTTCACTCCAATACATTAACGAAATTCAGATTTTTCAAAATATTAATAAAAGGGAAAGAAAAACGTAAGGGTCACTCTATAGTTAGGCCATCTGTTTTTAAGAACTAAAAATATGTATTTATTTTTAGAAATAATTTAAACAACATTTTATAAGAGGTTGAGCTTTCGTATATTTTCCTACATAATAGCCCGAATCAATCGATGTCTTTATTTGTAGATTCCGTGACAGTTTTCATATCCCCATATCATACCAGCTTTCCAACATGTCCCACAGCTAGTCTTTTACCTCGTCAAAGCCCTCTCATTCCGGTAAAATGCTCTTTTAAATTAGAAAACTGGCGGTAATCACTGGAGAAAAAAGCCAGACTGTAGTTCGTTCACCAGGAGTTGGCACTTGGCTTCACCTCCTCGGACGAAGAGTTCATTTCACCGCAGGAGTAAGAGCAGAAACATCTCCGCTCTTGAAATGATACAACCCTTAATGAGCGCCAAGCATAAACAGTGAATTCTTTTTCAGCCACTTACTTCGCTTTATCATCTACTAATTATACCTTTTGTTACTCTAGCTAATTAAATATATTTTAAGTATGAAAAATGCTGTTTTCCCGGCAAAATGTCTAAAAAAGACGAACTATGCACTCACTATCATCAAATTTATGAATTTATTTAAGTAATGTTAAAAAAATGCATATAAAGATAGCGAAATAAATATTTTTGTCATACGATCAACCAAATAGGAACCTTGTTCAGGAATGTTTTGTGCATTTCCTTCTCCCAAAAATAGCGAAACAGTATCGCCGGACACCACGTGATGAAGGCGGAGCCAAGTGCCAACTCCTGGTGAACGGACCATACAGAATACGTGTGTGATGATTCGTGTGTGATTGAAACTGTCTCAGTGTAGGAATGTTTTAATGTGCAACGAACCGAAAATGATCACGCTTTCGCCCAACATCGTTTTAGTGCTCTAAAATATTTTTTTTAAACAGCAGACAAAGCTCGTTTTTCGCCATGGAATGTACCGGAATTAATTGTAACTCATTTTGCGTTGCCTGTTAAGCACCTTGTGACTAAAGTCACGGAGGCGAACAGCATTGCTCACTCCACACTAACACAGAGTTTATAGGGTGGGTAGTCACATTCACACATCAGATACAGAGGACAGAGCAGAGGGAGAAACATCAATGCCCCGTGCTGGATTCGAACGCTAACTGCTCGGCCAGGTGGCCGGTGTGTTTTATAATAACTACTGACTTCCATTTTTTATTAAATTGGACATTTAATCCCTCTACTCTATTTTTAAATGAAATTTCTCTGACGACGAGGTGAAAAGAATAAAAAAATGCGAAACAATATCTTTTCAACTACATGGCAGAGAACTGGTATGACGCGGTCATAAAAGTGCGCAAAGTCTTCAAAAATTAATCGATGTAGTGATTCTGAAACAAAAAAATTAGACAAAGATTTTATCTCTGAAGTGATGTAAACATTTAATATTATACAAAATAAAAGGTATTTGTGTTTCTAAAAAAACAGCAGACTTTACTTTTGCATGCTGTAAACTTTTGCTGATTTTGGACATGTTTCAAAGAAACAATAAATATAGAGGACTAGCGAAATAGTAATATTATTATACAGATTTTATTAAAATTTTTAACAGTCTCTTTAAAGGTCTGGATTTCTTCACTATATCATTTTATATTACGAAGTAATGTTAATTCCTTTTTTGTTTACTAATGTAATTTGGGTAAAGTAGTGAGGGATTTTTTTGATTAATAAATTAATAAATATATTGTGAAGCTTTACTTTTACAAAACATATTTTTAGGACATTTTCATGCAAAATTTAAGATTTTTTTTTTACATAACAACTTTTTCTAAGCGTCTAAAATTTATCAGCTTACCTTAAAAAATATTTTTGTATGCTTGATACGCCATTTCTTAAGTCTAATATTACCATATGAAACAAATACTTTCATTTCAAATCTAATATTTTTATATCTAAAATATATCTTATATAATATATCTAAAATGTCCCTGGAATCTTTTGTTTTTATTTGCCTAATCATCGTTTTTTGTTTTTAAAAATTATTAGGCGTAAACAATCTAAGCGAACTTCTTCTGAAATAAATACTTCTCTGATTTCCCAAGATACTTGTAGTTAACGAATCTACCGGGACTTTGCTGCTTCAGTTGTATAAATTCTTAATTTATTCTACTAAATTAACCCTATTTACCTCGTTTACTTCCCTTGATCAGGAAAGGGAATTTGAGCTCCAAGAAACATTATTTAATCCAGTAAGTTATCCGCATAATTGAAAGTATCGCATGGAAACACATCACCCATATATTTATCAGTGATAAATTAAATCTTCTTTTACAGATGATTTGATTGTAGAAATCAGATCGCATAGATGATTTGGCTCATTAAGATTAAGTTAAAGACCCCAGTTTGAAATAATTTCAGATCTGTGATTTAATATAAGTTATTAAGTTAATTTGTGGCGTATTACAGCTAAATAAATCTATGATTTTGTTCCAAGAATTAATTTAAGGAGACGCTAAATCGAGGGAGAAACTTATCATGGCAAATTCTCTTTCACCTTCACTGGTATCGTAAAATGTAAAGTTTTGAGAAAAGAGAGTACAGGTAAGTCCAGAGTAAACGAAAAAATTTCAAATGATGAAAAAATATTTCCAAAATATCAAAATGCCAACAAATTATTGCGGAATAACTTTCTCCTTGCGTAATCTTAAGCAATACAGCAATAATCTGTTAGAATTTTTTTCAATATTGGTTAGGGTCCCCCAGTTGAACTGATCGTAAAGACACGGTTCTCAGTAGAACACCGAAGTTAAGCATTACTGACAGCGGCCAGTAAGTGGGTGGGTGACCACTCACTCTTAGAAATTTCTCGGAAAAATGGTTAAATAACAATTTATAAAATGGTTATTTTTCCACATTCGATTGAAAGAGTCAAATAATCATAAATAAAGTAGTAATCAATCTGTTAAGTGTGAGAAAAACAGTTTATCAACTGCTTTTGACTAATATGGTTAAGCAACCAGAATTTTATCGCACCAACTAGAACCACCTAAGAAAGCTACTTAGTTATTTGCAACTGCGTACATGTCATAGCCGACAGGGCTAATCTACCAATGTCATGACCTGCAGAACTGGGATTCGCGTCCCAGTACTGATGGCACAGTATTTCCCCCGTTTCCTTCAACACGCGAAGAATTTCCAGTGCTAGGTACTGACCAATGCGCATTTCCTTACAGAAGGCCGAGCTCCTATGTCAAGTTAAATAATTTTTTTAACGTTTTTTTGAAAAATGCTAGTCGTAAGTGGTTAAAAAACCGTTCAGTTTTGTATTCATGGTTTTATAACCATACTATTTGTAAATGGTTACAAAAACATACAGGTAAAAACTGTTCTTAACCGTAAATTTTTCTGTTAATCGGATGGACAGACAGCTGCCAGTTATTTTACCGCAATTTTAGAATGAAAATTCTTACAGTGCTTTGATCAGCTGCGTCGGTCCTCGTTAAACTGTTCTACCGTGCTCGATATTGTGCACAGATCGTCGGGCTACCAAAGCAGAGGAGCCATCCCCTCTGCAGAGGATCCAAATTGCGATGGCATGTCTTCGGATCATACTCAGAGATGTTTCCTAGACCGTCGCCAACAGTATAATAAAATTGTTTTTTAAACTTATAAAATATTATTTTCAAAATTACATTTAAATTAGATGAAAATTAGTTTTAATAGTATTCTTTACAGAAATTTCAAATTTCTTAAAAATTAATAATTTCTCTAGAATAAAGTGCATGAAAACAATCGATTATTTAGGTCTGTACTTCATTTTTAATCACTTAAAAAGAATATTAAAAGAAAATATAATTACAAGTTTTAAAATTATACATGTCAACAGATAATTCACGTAAAATTGAGTTGCTAAAATTAAATCAAAACTTTTAACCTGTTATGTTCTCCAAATGAAGCTTGCGCTTTACTTATATTTTATTAAAAAAATGATTTTTCATATTTAATTTAAACTTAAAGTTTTTATTATACGTTTATTTTAGTTGTCTTATGTGCGTTTCCTTCCTTATACTTTTTAAAAATATGTTTCTCGTTGTAAATGAATTTACTGCTTCCTTTTGAAGTATTACTTTTCAAATTTTGATTTTCTTGTAAATCTATGAATTTTATATCACAGAATTTGAATCGTTCATAAATATTTTATGTTTATACATACTGAGGAAACGTGAAAAAATTGCTTTTATCTTGCAAGTTTATTTATTTCAAAAATTTCAATTTGGTGTAGAAAAAATATTTTATTTATTTATAACTAAATATTTTAAATTTTTTTTAATGGAATATACAGTATTTTATACTTCGTATGCATTCATATTTATTCATGTTTCTAAATTTATTCAACAAATAAAGAGCTAAATGACAAACATAATGACAAAGTTGTTCTGTTTAAGCGTTATTTCATTATTCTATATTTACATTTACTTAAATAAGCGGTTAAAGTCTCTCTAAACTAACTCTTCTTTGTGCCTGTGGGGGTTGAATCTTGCAAACAAAACAAACTTAAGCCAACTTCTAACTAGCTAGAGATCTCCAATTCCTTCTGAGGTTCTATCTTTTGATGATATTGGAAGTTTCAACTGTTTCTTGATTACTACTCGCAATTTTATTGCCAAATAAAATTTATCATTAATCTTAATTTCAAGCATTTTGCGATATAACAAAAATCAACCGCCACAAAACTAAAACTAAAAAAAAAAAAAAAAAAAAGGAAATGAATGAAGAAATAAAATGTAAAAACTGATTTTTTGAAGAAGACTAAAAACTTGAGAATAGTTGTTTGCAGACTTGAAACAAAACACGTACAGTTTTGCGAAATTATTTGGATTTAATTTTTAATATTTGGCATTTAATTATGCATTTTTGGGATTTAGTATTTAACATTTGAATAGTTACTCTAACGTATTGCTTGATCTCATGAAACTATGCAAAATCTGGCAAATGCTGTAGATAAATTAATTATATAAATTTAGGTAATTTAGATAAATTTTGATAATATTTAGATAAATTTTGATGTTGAATAGCTCAAAAAATTTGTGTTGAATAACAATTTATTTCAAGTTAATACCAAATCAAACTTTCATTTACAATTCAAAACGTGAAGTTGAATCTAAACTTTAACAAGGGGATATACGGTAATCGAATTCGTTTCTGATAACACCAATTTTGGTGCACTTTGGTCAGTATTTTTTACAAATTCGATATCAGTAGTCAATTTTTTACAATTTTGTACGAGTTGGCGTGAGTTTTCTGTTGTCACAGAAAACTCATACCAAACTCTCCATTTGGTTTATAAGCGATCAACTGGCCCTGAGGTCATAGGTTACGTGTCTGTGTATCAGTGATCTTCTTCTTCTCAAGTTACATGCTCCCTACTACGATTAAAGTGCCACAGTGCTGTTAAAAACACAATTTTAAATTTCAGAATTTTTGAGACATCACTGTAAAGGTGTCAAACGGCTAATACTCATTTTACAATGAATAACAATAACAAAGAATAAAATTATCATTCAATTCGCCTTTGTTTATTTAAAACATAATATAGAACACTTTATTTGATAGATATGAACTAGTCGCTTTTAACCATTCAATTCTTCCCAATTTATAGCTCAATTTGTTCCAGCTTTTCGTCATCCACGCGTGAAAAGATAATTCATGGAAAAATTTGTAAGCGTGTCTTGCATACGACAGCTCACGCTCTTGATATTTCAATTCGTCGTTGCCAACGCGAAAAAGAAATGAGGGCTTCGTGTAAAGTGTAAGAAAAATATTTATGGATGTCGATTTTTGTTATTAATATTTATTTCCAATCCCTAATGTGCATATTTTTTGTCAAGAATTCTAAAAATATATATATGAAGAGTGGATATTATGTAACATTCTGTAAGGAGAATAAAATATAAGGAAAAAAAACCTCTGACGAGAAAAGTGTTCTGAATAATATTCACGAATGAGATAGAACTATCCAATTCGCTTTACTCTGAGCAGAGAGACGGATGCCATATTCACAGTCACTCATTAGGTAAACAGTGCCATTTTCTGCAAATGAAATGTTATTGCATTATTCATTAGTTACTGCCACCAGCATGTTGATCTCCGTTTGCAGGTGAGAATACGTGTGTGAAAACGCCGGATTATTTGTCCCTTTCTCCGCCATTCTGACACTCACATTTGTGTCATTTTAACACTTCGTTTGCAATTCACATTTTGGGAAGTACATTTATTGAATTCATACGGTCAAGATTAAAAACGAATTTATTTCTCATGAATGTATGTTAAAAGGAACAAACATCAGGTTAAAGGATGAAGAAATTCTCGTAAATAATTGCAAAGATTTTGAAATAGTTTTATGTCTCATCACATACATATTTTATAGGGTTGTCTGATAGGTTTGTGCCAATTTTGCAGGAATATTGAAGCTTAGCACTCGAATATATATTACATTATGTAATTATGCATTTAAAATTATACACATATTATATATTATACATTTATAATTATACATATATTATACATATATAATCAATCATACATTAAATTGTTATTATTAAATTGTTAACATTTCTGTACCTGCTGCAATATAATCGCAAGGTTTTGGCGAATTCCAGAAAATGGTAAGAATGGAACTTTAAGAAAAATCACAAAAAATGATTAACTCAAAGGACATAGATTTTTATTTATTATCCAGCCGACCCAAATTTGAGTTTACGACTATCAATATTCAACTCCGGCCGACCAGGTGACCGAGTGGTTAGCGTGACTGACAGCGGAGCCGATGGTTGCGGGTTCGAATCTCGCTCAGGGCATGAATGTTTTTTTCTCTCTGTGTTCTATATCCTTTCTCCTTTCTGTGATTGTGTGAATGTGACCTGCCCTATAAACGGGTTTGTGGTTGTGTGACGTGGGCGACGATGCTCCACAGCCGTGGCTTTGCCGCAGGTGCTCACTGGGTAACGAAAAGAGAGTAGCAGCTCTGGCACTCCTGGCCAATGGGACAATACATCCCAAGTGCCCACCGTTAAAAAAAATTCAACTCCGTAGCCTTGTAATTTTGAACCCGATTCAGAAGGCAAGGAAATTCCTGGATAAATCCAGGAGGACTTGTCAATAGAAATGACTTCCATTTGCTCTACATGGAGAGGGAAACCATAAAAATCTTGCAAGATGGGAAGAGGTCTAACCCACGATCCGTCTACCATTGAGGACATATTCTACGCCATCTCTGTGATCGGTATGAACCGGGTGTGGAATTCGTATTGATCGGTCATCGCTGAGATTCGAACCTGGGTCAGCTCATTGGGAGGCGAGTGCTCTATCTTCTGAGCCATCACGGTTCAAAGGGCATGGCTTGTAACCACCCGGGGCAAACCACTGCAAAGATTTTAAAATTTTTACGAGTCTAAAAACACTTTGGTGCTTTGGTGTTAGTAGTTGACATGAGTAGCTGCAGATATGAAAATATTTCCATTACATTATGAATAAATTTCCTAACCTCTTCCCTTTTTTAAGCAACTTAAAAATACTGTTTTTCCAGTTAAAATTATTTCTTCTCCAATTGAAATTGAACAAAAGATTTGAAGTGCTTTTTTTAAATTTTCTTTTTACATAACCGTCTTTAAACAGCCAACCCAATTTTTTGGGTTATTGATGTTCAACTCCGTCGCCTTGTAATTTGAACCTAATTCAGAAGATAAGGATCGAGTATCAGGATCGAGTATTGGGAGAAATTTGCCTTCATGGAGGACTTTTTGATGGAACTTACTCGCATTTGTGTTACGTTGAGTGGAAAACCTCTCATGGTTAGCTTGACAGCAAGGGGATCCGTGACCCGTCTACCACTGAGGATATTTCACGTCAGCACTGCAGTCGATGAAAGTCGGATGCAGAATTCGTATCGACTGGGATTCGAACTCGGTTCGCCTCATCGGAAGGCGAACGCTCTATCCCCTGAGCCATCTCGGCTCAAGATTTGAAGCTTGTAGTAATCGAAAACCTGAATTTTGACAGGAAGCAGGAACATTATAGGAATTTTGTAATTACAAAAATGTTTATAATCTATGAGCTCGAAGATTTGAGAATATGGTGGGTGGGGTAGATCATACTAACTGAGCTCCAGCAAGTTTTATCGAGTTGTCAAAATTACACGTGGCTCTACAAGTTCCCGTTTTCTTGATAGTTTTGTTCAATTGCTATCTTTAATTCATCAAATTAGAAGCAATCAAGCGACATAATGTCTCTTCTTTGCTATAATTTGTTTGCATTTGGCTTCTGCGTTTATGTGCTTATTTCTTTAGTGCTGTATTGTAACACCGAGGAAGGTTCTGTATTAGTGAACCAAAACTATAGTATAACTATTTACGTGTGCTTTTAACACTTTGTTTAGCCTTATTAATGATATCAATGTTTAAATTCTTTACAATATTGTTCTGTAGAGGTAAGGCTTCTTTTATATGTTGATTTTTGATTTGGTATTTTATTGTCCAGGACCAACATCATTGCAGAGGTGCAAGCAACGCAACGCATGCATATCAATAAGGAAAAATTTCATTTATATTTAAGAAATAGAGCCTAGTTTAGTCTGAATCTGTGCGATAAATGAAAACCATAAATTAAGTGACTCGCAACTCCCTGAAGAGGTAATTTGCAGACTATAACTGCCGGGAAAAATTAATTTGGAGTGTTGGTCATTTATCACTTCGGTCTATTAACAAAATGAAAGCTGGATTTCAATTTATTCTATTACAGGCTCTTGTATATGATCTCCAGAGATTGGAACAAAAGGCGAGCTGCGCAAAACTGAGATAAAATTTATATTTAAACAATTCTGCTTCCAATTCAAATCTTCGCAGTTTAGTTTCCATATTTTCATTGAAGTGTTTTCTTTGGAACTAATAGATTATGAATAAATGTATCGATGAAAAATGCATTACCTACTCGAGTTTTAACGTTAAATCTATGTAACGTGCCGCGTATTTGTAAATTCAAGTAAATTGTCTGAATTCTAAGACAGAAAAATATTTAAGTGTATTTAGAAATTCTCTATTGAAATTTTAAAATGTTTTAAATATTAAATAGTCTTAAGTGGTATCATTTGAAATACTTTTATGAGCAATTAGTGTTGAAATGATACACATTTTTGAGGTTTAAATAAAATGTTACCAAAGAATTAAAGTTGTGGCACTCCTTACTGAAACTAATTCTTTAAAAAAAATTATACGCTCATGGCTTTAAAACTTTTTACACAAGATGCAAGATCACCTTGAAAACTGAGGTTTACTGGAGTAGAAATTCATCTTTAGACATTTTGGTGAAATTATAATTTCTTCCGGTTTTGGAATTGCTTTGAAAAAAGTATTGCTTCTCTTTTTTCTCTCTTTGAAATATTTGAAATAATAAGATAGGATTTCTAGCAAAATATTAAAAAATACTTTTTTTATGAAGGGGGAAGCTGTTAAATATCCTCTTTTTAGGAAATGGAATGAAGTATCACAACATCGTGTAATCGAGTTTTATCTAGATATTTTCTTCTTCTATTGGCTTGTGACAGCCTTTTGTGGGCCATAGCTTTTCCTAGAACCTTCCTCCATTCTGTTCTTTTCTTTGCGATTGTTTTCCAGTTAGTTGTTGTTGTTTATTTACGTCGCAACTGGAGCTGCACAATGGACTATTCGCGACGGTCTGGAAAACATCCCTGAGGATAATCCGAAGACATGCGATCACAATTTTGATCCTCTGCAGAGGGGATGGCACCCCCGCTTTGGTAGCCCGACGACCAGCACGCGAAGTCGAGCACTTTACGGTAGAGCAGTTTAACGAGGATCCATACCGCACACCTTCGGTCCATACGTAGACAAATCCAAGTGGTCACCCACCCGCACACTGACAGCAGCCAGTGATGCTTCGGTGATCTGCTGGGAACCGCGTCTTAACGATCAGTCCACTAAGGGACGTTTTCCAGTTAGTAATTCCGAGGATTTTAAAATCCTCTTCTGCACGGTCAAGCCATCTGATTTTAGGCCTACCTTTAAATCTAGTTCCCATTCGTTTGTAATTGAAGATCTTAAATGTCAGGGAAGAAGGGTCCATTTGATCGATGTGACCCGCAAGCTTTAAGGGATTTATTTTGATGTATTTGTTGATATTAGCTTCTTTCAATAGCCTATGTTGTTCAAAAGTACGTCGTTGTCTCTCTAACACATCCGAAAATTTTTCTCAGCGCTTTTCTCTCAAAAACAGCTGGAAGGACTGCTTAACCATGTTTCGGATCCATAAGTTAAGACAGGCCTAGTGACTCTTTTAAATAGCATTATTATCGCTCGTCTTTTAATTAAAAAACATGAATATTATTGTCTAGAAAAATGAGGAATCAGGTTATCTTTTTTACCCTCAATTAAAGGACACAAAACTCAATACAAAAGAGCTAATAGTTGAAATGTTAATAAAATGGTTTTACATTGACCTCAGAGAGCGAAAAAAGAAAGAAAATGGTCCCTACTAAATAACTTTTGATCTTATAATCGGATTTGCTCATTATAGGACTCAAACTTAACAATTCACGGTGGTGATCTCAATTATGCCAATTGATTTGTTCAGACGATATTTGTTATAACAAAAAATCAGAGGACGCAAAAACGTACTTCTCTGAATAAATATATCTTTTTTCCCCGGCTGATTTGGATTTTTTACCCTCAAAATATAAGAAGTAGCCGCTATCTGGGAAATGTAATCCTAGTAGTTAGGTCAGAAGAGCGATCCAAAGGTTTGATTTGAATTTTATTGAATGAGTATTTCGCCATATTTCTAGAATTTTTTAAGTGAATTGAAAAATGTTTGCACACAATAATGAAATTCATTTATTTAATGATATTTTAATGCAAAAAATGATTTTCAAAAATTATTCATTATTATTTATTATTTTACTTAGTGGCAGTCGATAGTTTTTGATTTGCATGGTTTAAAAATTTTTACATCAGCTTAAGGAGTGTCATTTTGCAAATTACAAAATTTGAGTGAAAAAATTGATTGGTAGAATAGTTCCTAAGAGCTCAAGTTTTAAATATACAACCTTTTAAAAATTTTATATCTCAGAAACTGTTCAACCAATTTCGTCAGTATTTAAATACACAAAAACCGATTTCATGTATTTCTGTATTTTCCGTATAAAATTACAATCTTTGAAATAATGCAAAAAAAACTATTTACCTCACAATTAAACTTTTTCGACTGTTAAAAAAATATTATATAATTATAAATTTTTTTTTCTTCTTTAAACTATTTCTGTATAAATGAATTTTATAATTATGTGGAAAAATTTTTGATTTTAAAAAATTCGCGAGATATGGAGAAATACGTAAAAAGTAAAATTAATAATATGAGTTTCAAACTTTGAACCTCTCTTCTAATCAAATTATTTCTACTCTACTACCTAGACTCTGGTTATCTCTTACATTTGGAGAGTACAAAATCTGAATTCGACGAACAAAGGGGTATGAACAGTACGTTTTTGCGTCTGGTTTAGTAACTTTAAATACCGTCTGCGTTAATTAATTTGTGTATTTGAGGTTACCCCCTTGAACCACTAATATTGAGTCTTAGTACATTAAGATCCGATCTTTAGATCAAAAGTTATTCTGAGTGATTTGTTTTTTTCTTCTTTCGCACACTGTACAAAAAGTACTAACATTGCTCTTGCATTGCTAAAGCTATCTGGACAAGTGATGTATTGTTTCTGGAGTATTTTTTTTAAATGAATAGAAGGAGACAAAACGTGAATTAATTGAACAAATAGTGATAAAATATATAAGAAATTTTTCTCCATATTTATAGATTACACAAATATTGCAGGAAAAGCTTTTGTTTATCTTTACTCTACACGCGAGATAATATAACTTTTCACAACTTATTAAAGGGGGGGGGGAGCACGGTAGAACATTTATTTTGACGGTCATTTGGTTTTTTATATTTTTTTTACGAACTGTCTTTACTGTTCAGTGAATAATAAAAAATCAAGCTTAGCACATGTTTATTCTTGTTACTTTCAATTAAGCAATAAAATTATAATTAATCCACTGATACAACCAGGATATAATGATCACAGATCTACATAATTATTAGAACTGTGTCCCAAATTAAATGTAATATTAAACGAAATATTTTTGATTAATTAATTTCCCGATAATTTAATTAGTTTTCAAAATAATGAAAAATTAATATTGTAAAAGTTTGCATTTTATTGAGCAAGGTAAACTGAAAAATGTAAAATAAATCATTTACATATACAGCGAAAGAGTAATATGATTGTCCTTCAAATATCAAGGCTCCTTGAAACTGACCCAAAGGGAACTTCGTGAGAAATCCAGATGAAAAAAGTTCAAGAAGCGAGCTCCAAATAGAACTAATTCCGAACAGATATGAGATGATTACCTGTTGTGAATATCGTAAATCTTCAGGAAGGAGAGCTCAAGAAACCTACTCCAAATTGAACTGGCATGAGATAAATACTTGTTGTGAATACCAGGAATTTAGATGAAAGGGAGTTCAAAAAACCTGTCTGCAAATCAAACTGGTAGGAGATGAATACCGGAAACCTAGATGAATGGAAGTTCAAGAAACCTGTTCCAAATCGAACTGATATGAGATAAATACCTGTTGTGAATACCGAAAATCTAGATGAATGGGAGTTCTAAAAACCTGCTCCAAATCAAACTGATAGGAGATGAATGGAAGTTCAAGAAACCTGCTCCAAGTCGAACTGAGATGAGATGAATTCCTGTTCAGAAAATCGGAAATCTAGAAGAATGGGAGTTCAAGAAACCTGCACCAAATCGAACTGGTATGAGATGAATAGTTGTTGTGAATATCGGAAATCTAGATAAATGGGAGTTCAAAAAACCTGCTCCAAATCAAACTGATAGGAGATGACTGCCGGAAACCTAGATGAATGGGAGTTCAAGAAACCTACTCCAAATCAAACTGATTCGGAAGTGATACAAGATGAATAATTGTTGACGGATGACGCAATACTTCAGAAGCATTTAATAATAGGAACGTGGAAGGATCTTACTTTTTGATTTTTTTCAATTAGTTATAAAATTCTAAAAAATGCTATATTCACGGATATAAAATGCTATATTCACTTAATTATATTAATCCATCCATATGTTGAATAAGTAAGATTAAATTATTTTAATTTTAAATTCAATCTTTTTTAGGACTAAACTTCCTTATTAGGAAAGTATTTGATTCGGATTGAACTAATTAATTTATGATGTATTTAATGAAAATACTTGTTCCTTTTAAGTATTAAGTACAAAATCACGGATACATTTGTACAATCTCACATCTATTACTTCTCTCTTTTGTTGCACTTTTTATAGAAATCAGATGGCGCGATATTTTAGAAGTATTCAATAATAGGAACTAGAAATGACCTTACCTTTCAATTTTTTAACAAACATGCCAATTTTATGTGGTCAAAATAGTAATTTAATGCATCAAAATGTTATTTTTGCAGTTTTTTACTCGCCTCTGTTGTTGTAAAAATCAGTATAAAAAGTGTTACCAACACGATATTTTTCTATTGCGCTATGTCTTCTTGAATTCTAAACATAATTTAAAAAAACTCTTTGAAAAGAAGTGAATTATTCTTAATTTTTTCCTTTTGGGAAAATTATGCAGCTTTAGGTTTCAAAAATATTACCTTTTAAAGAAGAAGATACGCGAAACTCAATCTATGGATCCGCTTGGGTAAATTAATTCAAAAAATACAAAATTCAAAATTTATTTATTTCAGAACTAAGCTTAGTTGGAGTAAATTTGTTTTGTTAAAAAAATTAAATATCCAACCGCTTTTAGTAAATGAATACAAAATGGAAGCTTTTAGGTAATGAAATACGTGAGTTGAATGTAGAAAATTCATTTTGTATTGAAACTGCTTTTAAAAGGATTGTATTTTCCAGTTTAAAATTAAAAAATGGAATAGAAGATTTCTGCCATATTAATAAAAACGAACTATGCGAAAGATGGTTTTATTTCCTATTTTTCGTATTTTTTAATAAATTATTTCAGAAAATTTAAAGTTTGATTGATAATATTTGTTTTTCTAAATGAAAACAGTTTTTTCACTTTCTTTCTTTTAGAAAACTTCGATTTAACGATTATGAGGAATAATGAAAAAACCTGAAATTTTCTAAAATAAACAACGATATATCAGTTTTTCGTGATTTAAACAACGTCTTTAAAAACGGAATTTATTTTTGAAGATTTTTTTGCAACACCATATTTTTACATGAATTATTTCAGAAAATTTAAAAAATTGTTTGATTAATAAATTTTTTTTCAATGAAAACTGTGTTTTTACTTTATATAATTCTTTTTAAAAATGACTTAGATTCAACGATTTTAGAGAATTATGAAAACTCTTACATTTTCTTGTTAAAAATAAACAACGAACTATAAGTGCTTTATTATTTAAAAAAAGCAATTTTCTTAGTTATCTTATTTCTTTTTGCGATGCATTATATATTTTTATCAATTATTTCAGGAAATACAAAGTTTGTAGGAAATTAATTTATTAAAAAAATATTTTTTCACTCATACGTGTTTTTTTTAAAGCAGTTTAATGCAAAAGTATTGGCTATTTATTGCGAAAGTATTGCAAAAGTATTGATCATCCTAGATTACTGCAAAAGTATCGGTAACCCTAGAACTACACAATGGTTATTTTAACCATCGTTGAACAGCCAGCCCAATTTTGCGTTTACGACTACTAATGTTCAATTCCGTAGCCTTGTCATTTTGAACCTAATCCAGAATACAAGGGAACTCCTGGATCAAGTATTAGGAGAAATTTGTCTTCGTAGAGGACTTTTTGATGGAACTAACCAGCATTTGCGTTAAAAGGACAGGAAAGCCTCGAAAACCTCCCATGGTTAGTCTGACCGCAAGGGGACTCTAACCCATAATCCGTTTACCACTGAGGATATTTTATGTCAGCACTGTGATCGGTTCAAGCTGGATACGAAATTCGCATTGAATATCCATTGCTGGGATTCGAATCCGGATCATCTCATTGGAAGGGGAACGCTCTATCTCCTGAGCCATTGCTTCTCTTAAGGAATATTATAAAACTAGGTGGCTTCGCTCCCAGCTCGCTGGCGCTCGCCAACCCCCGGAACTTCTTTCGCAGTTCATTAGCTAAATAAGAAACATATTAGCAAAATAAATTATCAAATATTGCTTCACTAATATTCTGCATTTCAAAGCGTGAAAATTCAATGCATAAATAAACGCGAAATATAAAAAAAATTCAATGCATTCAATACAAACACTTAAACGTTTTTTAGACGTTAAGGTAGCTCCCAGTAGAAAAATATCAACTCAACAGCTGCCTTTTAAAGCATTCTCACTTCAATTAATTAATTAATTCCTAATTGAGTTTAAATTAAATATTGTCATGTTTTTAGTGCATGAATCTGAATTGAACAACCTGATAATGCTCACTCTGGTTATTGTTATCTGGTTGCTCACTACGTGCTCTTGCGCGCCGAATGCAATCAATTAAAAATTAAAACTGTAGCCAGCGCGAGAAGAGAAATATCATCGGTTTTATTGATACATACATACATACGTACGTATTAGCGTTTTATATAATATAGATAGATAGAAGATAGATTAGCCATATGATGCTCACTACGTGCTCTTGCGTGCCGAAGCCTAACAGTTAAAAATGAAAACTGTTGCCAACGCGAGAAAAGAAATATCATCGGTTTTATTGATACATACTTACGTATTAGTGTTTTATTTAATATAGATTCTTCATAAATAAATCGATACATCAAATTAAGGTTCTTCCAAATTTTCTTGTCAAAAGTATCTGAGTTTGAAAACTAGAGCGAGGAAATTTGGCATACAGATAGTTTCCAGCACGAGGAAGGTCACTGACAACATTAGAACATTTTATGACAAATCGTTTTAACAGGATGAGTGATTTTGAAAGAACTAATCCGCATTTGCATTACATAGAGAGGAAAACAATGGGTTATTGGCGATAGTCTGGGAAACATCCCTGCGGATGGTTCGAAGACATGACATCACAATTTTATTTCTCTGCAGAGGGGATGGATCCCTCGCTTTGGCAGTCTGATACTTGCGTGCGAAGTCTAATACTTTATGGTACTGAATTCAGGTGTCCTCAACCATTGTTCTTGTAATGCGCGTTCACTTCAACCCAGATTGTGAGATCAAAAATGTACCGAATGCAAAGTTTTGTTAGAATTCGAGACGAATAAAACAGTCCTCAAGGCTTCCGAAGAAACTTCCAGACAATAAGACTATTTACAGTACAGTACTCAGATTTGAAAATTATAGCTCACTTAGCAGTGAAATACAGCTGGAGAATCACCGGAATTTATCAGCAAAACACAAACTTCAAAGCTGCAGTCGGATCAGTGAACTAATTCACTCGAGGTTCTCAGGTCAAAACACTATTGCATTCACAGGCAGACTATTCTATTCTAATTAATAATTGCGCTACTTAACTAAAAATTGCGAGACGTAAGTAGGCCATATAGGCTTGGCGAAAAAAGCCGGAATTTTGGCGCGTTTCGAAATGATTTTGGTACGATGCAGTAAATATTGCTTTGAAATTCGAAGTTTACAGAATTATCAGTTTGTTACCAAAATAGTCGCTAAGTGTTGCCCATTTGGCAAAAATGTTCCCAAGCCGATCTTTTCATGGCAAATACATTAGGCGCTGCTTTACTTTGAAGTTACGTTAGAATTACGTGATTTTTTTCGCTATTTTTCTTATTAAACTTATTACTCAGGATCCGTCTGAGATTTTTAGCCAAATAAACAAAGAATATTCTCAAAGTATTAAAAACAGCTCATTTATTAAGAATTGATAGTATGTAAAGCAGTATAATATTTGAACGCAAAAAAGTAAAAAACAAACCAACAAACAAAAGAAAAACCCAAAAAACTGAAATTTGACTGATAACGGTTTTGGGAGGTGTGATTTTCAATTAGTAGAGGCGATCGCAACTAAATATTTAGCAATGGAAGAAAAAACTTACGAAATCTGATGTAATAATACAGGTTTAATTAAAGATTGAAACTTGAAATTGTAACTCTTATTTGATTTTTCCCACAATCAAACCAATCTTGCTGTTTATTACTTCCGACTTGATGTACAGTGATTTTTCATATTTCGAAATAATTTTTTTTCTTGGGTTAACTATTTACCATCCTAATGTATCCATTTTTTATCTTCATTTTTGCTAAGGTTTCTAAAAATATATATTAAAAGTGGCTTTTAAGCAACACCCTGTATTTTACGGCTTAAAATAAAGAACAAAATTTGAGTATTGGCCATTTAATTAATAAATTTTTTTTGAAAAACATAAATTTCATATATTTTTTTCTTTTTGCGACACATTTGTCGCTTTAAAAACAATGAAGCTTTCAGAAAGTTTTTTTTTGGAAAAATATATGGGCTTTTTTTTTATTTTTAGTTTATGGTTCTGTTTTAAAGATGGCTTTATAAAATAATGAATTATTCTGAAATCAATATACTTTCCAGAATAACATTTTATGACAATTTCATCAAAAAAAAAAATTAAACTTTAGATAATTGATAAGATGTAAGCAAAAATAAACTAATAAATAATGTTCAGGGATCAGGTCACGAGATGATGCAATAATTAAGTTTCCGTCGCTCCTTTCAATCGGCAATATATGGATAAGTTTTACAAACTTAAATGTCTAAAACTCGTTTAACTTCATCTCTGTCGAGGTTGCATCTCATACGTTCGGAGTCTTTGTGCCCGCACGGTCAGCGTCGCATGCCATGCGACGAAGGGAAAAGTTGCATCGTTGAAATTGAATTAGCTGCTACTAACACCTCTCTTTAAAATCCGCGATTATTTTTGCATTTTTAAATATTGCTAAGAGATGGATCAACTAGTCCCAATTTCTTCCCATTTTGCAGTGAGATTTCCCGTTTTGAAAATCGAAATTAAAAATCATTTTGTACTTTCTGTAATTTCGCTTTCATTAGTGATACCGTTCCATGTCAAACTAGTTCTGATGTATAAGGATAGCAAACTATTTGGGTTGGAAGAGGTAGGAAAATTATTTTCCGAAATATTTTTTTACCTAACTTTAATTATTTTATGCAGATATTTGTCTTAAACACCTTAAAACAACAGAGTTAATAAATATGTTATCACAGTGTTTCTGTTTTAAGATGAAACTTGTGTGAATTGCAGGGAAAATTGGAGATCAGTAGACATATACATATACATATATATATATATATATATATATATATATATATATATATATATATATATATATATATATATATATATATATATATATATATATATATATATATATATATATATATATATATATATGTATATATATATATATATATATATATGTGTGTGTGTGTGTTTGTGTGTGTGTGTGTGTATACTTGTTGCTTTTTACAATAAAGATGTGTAATAATTTTCTTTCTAAGTACTGTCAAAATGCCATACGATTTTGATCCATATACGAGCATATTAATTATTCAAACAAGAATATTTGAATTCTGTGGTTTAGATATGGTGATCGAGCTCGTGTTTCAAAGTAGTCCCAAAAGATCCGCAAAATCTATTCCGAATGTTGTAGGATAGTGATCTGAGGGTGGTAGTCCCCCCCCAGTTAACGTCCCCCTAACTAAGCAGTTAGTCCTTGTAGGAAGTTAATAAGAGGGAGAGTTTTCAGAAACCCCCCCCCCCAAAAAAAAATAGATTAACATAACTACCACGAGTAAACCAACTGACTTTCACATATAATCACTGTAGGAAAGATTCCTTAATTTTGGACCTTTTATTTTGCAGTTCTGTCTAAATTGTCAAAAAAATTCGAATTATTAAAGAAAATGTAAACATGCATGTTTTATAAACATTGAATCTTTAGAGAAACATGTTTTTAATAAAAACGGAATCAGAAAAGCTCACGACCCTATACTTGTAAACTTTAGCTGGTAACTAATACATATGCATAAAAACTCTATTTCCTTTTGCCATCTGTTACATATGTGCTCCTGAATTACAGCAGAGCAACAACTTTCTCGAGCAGTTAAGCAAAAAAAAAATTGTTTCTTTGAAGGCTTATTCTTGACTTTCATGGAAAATTCCTATATTTGGGTTTAAGCCAAATCGCACAAATATTGTCCGTTTGAAGAAGATACATAATAAATTTAGATGGAGTGTACGTTCAAAGTGCAATAGTATGGAAATATATTGCAGGCAAGCAAAAATTATTTTCGTCAACAAACAGAAAGGAAATGAAAGTGAGAAATCTGTCAAAAGCTTATTTTTCAAAGGAAATAAAAACTTATATCTGGGAACTTCAAATTGCCATTGAATGCGGATATTCTAAGTTTACTTCATCGTTTGAAACCATGCAATTTTTAATAAACGAAATTTTTATGATTTATAAAAATAAAATATTGTAAAAATAAAATATTATAAAATTCATACTAACGAATCCCCACTCATCTGACCTTTTAATTTATTATATTATTAAGGAAATTTTGATAAATAATTCTTTATAATTGTTGCGCATATCTAATCAACGTAACTAGATTTAAATACCAAAGTTCTTGTGTACCTTTTGAAAGACCCAACAGCAAACCTAAAGTGCAACCTAAAACGAACTGAACTGAATTCAAATCAATGAAATATGCTTATATACTATTTCTAAATTGCCGACCGGCCTGTGTAGGGTTTAGGGAACTGCCCTTGCATCAGAAAGGTTCTGGGTTCGAATCCCGGGGAAGGCATGTATGTTCTTTCCTTCTCTGTACTATCTGTCCTTACTGCGGGAGCAACGTTGGCCCACTTAATATGGTGCCCCTGAAAGAGTGGTCAACAAATCTGCCCTGTAAATGCCTAAATTGACGAAAAATGATAGCACAGGTGCACATTGGAAAAAAAACTATTTATAAATTTTTTTGTGCTTTTTCACTTCTCCTTATGTTCAACGGCTGATATCCTGTACGATGTTACTTATGATTTTCTTGCGTAAATTTCATTAAAGTTACGTTTAAATTAGACACTTCTCTTTTTTTTTATTAATCTTTGACGATTGATACACTTCAAATGTTCCATTTATTTAATTTCGTTTTGAGCTTCGAATCAGCGTTAGTTAATGATGTCAATGTTCTTAATTATTCCATAAACGACTTAAAACACACAAAATGGTTTATTTCATAGTTCTATTCACAAAAATATAGGAAATATTCGCTTTATTAATAAAACTCGAAACGATCAAAGACATAAAAGGGCATATATATGAATATATTATTTGCTCAAAAATAAATAAATATCAACTCAAAGCCATTTTGTTTTTTCTCCTCAAAAAAGAACGAATAAGCTCCAAAAAGCAAAAACAAACTGTTACCATAGCAACTTAATTTTATGAACTAGATCAAAGTTAAAGATTAAACAGACGATAATTCTCAACACTGATAAAATAAACGCAATTTATTCGCCAAATGCGTTCGCAATTGGGTATAATATGAAAAAAACACAACTACTTCGATTTAGTAGGAACAACATATGACGCAATGCTAAACGAATGGAATTTAGTTGTTGTTTATTTAGTTATTGTTATTAGTAGTTGTTGTTATTTGTTTTAGTTGCTGTTGTTTATTTAGTTGTATTTAGTTTCAATAACTTTTCTTTATAATGCAATAAAATCTGACGAGCAGCTATTTAAACGATCGAACACTTCGTTTGTTTATTTGTGGCTTGAAGTTAGGCTCGCAGAAAATGCCGTTCATGGGTTAAATTTAGTAGGAACAACACAACCTGTGACGTAGGCTATATTATACCCAATTGCTATTCAAGATTTTCAGGTTATTTTTTGTTCATCCTAGACAGAACTAACACAGATAACGAGACCCCTTCACACTGATAACGAAAATGGTTCACAGTGTCAAGAAGAAAAACCAATTTTTGTTTCTAAAAATCTGAATTGTTTGTTCGACAATATTTCAATTTTTGATAAGTTACAGTAACACTGCATTATTTTACCTCATAAAAGTGTGCGAAAACTGAAAATCATTTATTGACTTTTATTAATTAAATCAAGATGGAAAAACCGTATCAAATTTGAGCTTTTTTTTTAAAGTTTGTTCAATCTTATGAACATTCAATTCTTTTTTACAGAATGGTACATTTAGTTGAAAAATAATGCTTTACTTAGCGTCAAAGATACTCCAACAGTGACTTTTGAAAAAGCTTTTGAAAATACCTTTTAAGAATCGTCATTTTATGTATTTTTATGAAAAGCGCATTGATTTGGCAGTTATTATTATGATTGATTATTAATGAAGATAATTTATAAAGAAAATGTAATTAAAAAAAGAGAAATTAACCAAGGTAATATTGTATTTACGAATCAGGGTTTTAACTCAAAGAATTATTTTAAGCAGGGAAATAGTGAAACGTTGTATTACTAAATCAGTCAATCGGTACACTGAGAAAAAAAGCATGGTCAAAACTACTAGAATACGGAAAAATTTACCCAGTTTCTGGCTCATCAAAAAGTTCAGTAATTTTTACCGAAGAACTTTGATAAAGATTACGGTAAAATTAATAATAAACTGTGATTTTATAATGTGTGATAAAATTTCGTAAATGTAGTAAGATGTGATGATTTTATCAGGATACCATAAGGCATGTTATAAAAACCATTTATTCAGTTAGATTTACTTTTCATTTTTTGTCTTAATTTTTTATTAAATGTGTGGTGATAAGAACTTGTATTTGTTTTATATTAAGTGTGTGATAATAATTTTAGAAACAAGAATTTCCGTTAAACCGTTACTATTTGAAAGGAAAACTACTAAATTAATGGTTTAAATATGGATTATTTTGGTTTTATCAAATAGAATTACGATTTTTTGTACCAGAAATGTCTCTATCATACAATATGGTAATTGTATCAGAATTTTTTTCCCTGTTGAAGGGAAAGCTAATGAACCGTATATTTATTGAATCGGCGAATTACATATTAGTTTTATGAATCGTTCCAGTCGTGTACTAGTGAATCAGTTGAAAGGGAAACTAATAAGTAGCACAATCAGGGAATCGGCTAATTAAGGATGTATCAAAGGAGTTGAAAGGAAAATCAATGAATGGTTGCATTTGTGTATGAGTGATTCAGTAGAAGAGTAAACTAATAAGTATAACAATCAGGGAATCGGCTAATTAAGGAAATATCAAATAAGTTGAATGGAAAATCAATGAATGGTTGCATTTGTGTATGAGTGATTCAGTAGAAGAGTAAACTAATAAGTATAACAATCAGGGAATCGGCTAATTAAGGAAATATCAAAGGAGTTGAATGGAAAATCAATGAATGGTTGCATTTGTGTATGAGTGATTCAGTAGAAGAGTAAACTAATAAATATAACAATCAGGGAATCGGCTAATTAAGGAAATATCAAAGGAGTTGAATGGAAAATCAATGAATGGTTGCATTTGTGTATGAGTGATTCAGTAGAAGAGTAAACTAATAAGTATAACAATCAGGGAATCGGCTAATTAAGGAAATATCAAAGGAGTTGAATGGACAATCAATGAATGGTTGCATTTGTGTATGAGTGATTCAGTAGAAGAGTAAACTAATAAGTATAACAATCAGGGAATCGGCTAATTAAGAAAATATCAAAGGAGTTGAATGGAAAATCAATGAATGGTTGCATTTGTGTATGAGTGATTCAGTAGAAGAGTAAACTAATAAGTATAACAATCAGGGAATCGGCTAATTAAGGAAATATCAAATAAGTTGACTGGAAAATCAATGAATGGTTGCATTTGTGTATGAGTGATTCAGTAGAAGAGTAAACTAATAAGTATAACAATCAGGGAATCGGCTAATTAAGGAAATATCAAAGGAGTTGAATGGAAAATCAATGAATGGTTGCATTTGTGTATGAGTGATTCAGTAGAAGGGTAAACTAATAAGTATAACAATCAGGGAATCGGCTAATTAAGGAAATATCAAAGGAGTTGAATGGAAAATCAATGAATGGTTGCATTTGTGTATGAGTGATTCAGTAGAAGAGTAAACTAATAAGTATAACAATCAGGGAATCGGCTAATTAAGGAAATATCAAATAAGTTGACTGGAAAATCAATGAATGGTTGCATTTGTGTACGAGTGAGTCAGTAGAAGGGTTAAATAATAAGTAGCACAATCAGGTAATTGGCTAATTAAGGAAGTATCAAATAAACTGAATGGAAAATCAGTAAATCATTGCATTTGTGAATTAGTAGAAAGCTAAACTTTTCAATTAGCCAGTTTCAACAATGGTGTCTTAAAGAAGACCAAATTAGTTGAATGGGATATCTGATTTTAATAAATTTATTCTGAACTTGCGAAAGTTTTAAATTTATTCATTTAATTTTTGAGCTGAAAGATGTGACAAACGGCATATTTATATAATTTAAAGTTGAGAAACAATATGTTTATAAGTTGCAAAAAAAAAGACTTTTCGCTCGTAATATTTATTCTTACTTTATAACTAACTGTTTACACACAAATCTCAGTTATTTATTCCACTTTTATGCATTTATACCTTGTCTATGAAGGAAAGAAAAAGCAAATTCACTTCCATATGGAAATTCACTTGCACTTATCTCTCAACAGCAGAGGGTACTTCCAATGGAAAAAGTCTCGAATGCAGAAGAGATAAATGCATTCATATTCATATTTAAAAAAATACTATAATAAGTCCTTGAAAATAAAATAGCAAATGGCAAAAAAACTTTTCTTAACGACCGTAAATTTTGAAAACTTTTGAACAACAAGAAGTTTTTTAATGTTACAGTAATTAGTTTAAATGTACTGTAATTGGCTCGTATGTTTTCGTTTTCTCTCTTTATGGACAATAGTTTTTATTTTTAATTTTTTCGATATAACATATTATTATTTTAATTTTATTATTTAGTGCATTAAACTAATCTTTGTGATATTTTCAAACTTAATTATTCGGCAGCTTAATTATTTCATTGCAATGCATTATTAAGAAATATCGGTTATAAGTAAATGATTTCTTAATATTGTAACATATAAAACATTTTCTCGATGTTCCGATTATTTATTTACTCAATTGCTTATTATTCCGATAATTCTGTAAAAAACACTTTAATTCACTTTTCATTTACTCAAAGTTTAATGTTATAAGATAATTTTCAATATATTAAGCTACCTTTTAAGTGCTAATTATCTTTTGTCCTAATTGTTGACTAGTGATTCGATAGTTTTGAGAGTGTGTGTGAATCTTCAATGTCAAAGCCTTTTACTAAATTTTTGACGAGGAGAGTTTTTAAAATATATATGAAGGACAATTCTTACTGAACATCCAGTAAATAAATAAGCAATTTTTTCACTTAGATACATTATTATGGTTTTCGTATATATACAAATTAAAAACTGCAAAACATCTCTATCTTAAGGTAGACTGTATTTGTTTTACTATATTGATAATTTAAAATTTTGAAATGCTGAGTTAGGTCTAAAAAAAGTTTAAAGTACAAATAACACATTTAAAGTAAACAAAAAGCCAATAACATATTATTTTGGTTTAAGCGTTTACTTGATAGGGTATTAAGACAAAAATATCAAATTAGCTTTATTATAAGGGCAAAAATAGCTTTTTCTTTTGTGTTCGAAGAATAGATTCTAAACTATGTTTCTTTATAAATCTACTGCCGTAATAAACTCAAAAAATATTTTGTTCTTAATCAAAAACTAATTATTAAAAACCTTAACTAAAATTATTAAGAAGGATTTTATAAATTTTTTTGTTTAAAATACTAGTTAAATAAAAACTATTAGTCGATAAATTTGTTAAGACATTATTATGGTTGTATTGTCTCTATATTTGAAGGAAGTATAATTATCAAATCTTCGAGTTGGCTACTTCTTACCCAATAAAAGACCTAAGTTAGGAGCACGTGGTATCAAAATTTGAAGAAGCCCAGGGTCTATCCTTGACTGTTTCGTATGTCATATCATGCCATTAATCATATCACTAATCATGTCATTATCTTGTCATAGCATGTCATTTGCAATCATGTCATTAATTTTTAATTTACATGTTTGGTTCCTCTTTATCAGAGTACTTCTAAAGTGGATATAATTTATGATTGAAATACACGTAGAAATATATTTGAAATAGGATTACTCAATTGAAGCACTGAGCTTATTTTTAATAAATTAGCCAAATTCGGTCGTAATAAACTTGCTACTTTTTGTTAATGAGCAAGAAAGTTTGAAGTAAGCCCTACAATAAAAATTAATATAACATTTTTCGTCTCATTGTAAATATACATACTACACCTTAATTTTTATTGAAAAATATATACTACTACTTCCATTGTTTTCAAAGTTCTTCTAATAAATGACATAAGAAATATCATTTCACTCAAATATAAATTTTTTTCAAGTTAATTGCATCGTTCAGAATAGAATTTTATCTGAAATCTTTCCAAATTTACATCCAGTAGAAGCGATCGTTACTGGGGCAATTTATTTGATAGTTCATTCAAAATTTCAGAGCCAATTATATTCAAATTGTCTTGCATTAATTTCAATTTATGGTTTCGGCTTTATATATATATATATATATATATATATATATATATATATATATAGATATAAGTTCAAAATGAAGAATAAAACAAAGAAAAATTATAGACATATGAAAAAAAGGGGGTGGGAAATAATAAGTAAAAAAAATAACAAACAACATTTTATTAAAAAAAGAAAAAGAAAAAAAAGTGAAATGTTAATTAAAAACCGGAAAAAAAGCCGAAAAAAAAAGATATAATCTTTTCTTCAGCCCACACGATTATATCCGCAAAACAGAGTGCTTTTTGATATTGTATCAATAAAGCCAAAGCAAAATATATTAATACAATAGTGGGAGGAGCACTCAAAAAAAAAATTTTTTTTTTATAAAATAACTACACAAAAATAGATCATAAAAAGTAAATATAACATGTAAAAACAGATAATAAAATAAAAGAAAAAGAAAAAATAAAAGAAAAAGAAAAAACATTAAAAAGGGGGGACTATAAAGCGAGTAGCAAAATCATAGCAACTTACATGGACGGTTATTTTTCAAGAATGATTTAAAAATGTTTTCGCAGAAAGATTGCCAGATTACAAAATATGAAAACAAAAGATGAAAACAAAAGCGCAAATTGAGTGTAACAAAAGGGTTTTAAAGTGTCGTTCTTACTGCACTGCTGAAGTGATTTGTTATTCTGAGTTTTGATTTGTTAGTTACCAAGGATGGGCCCGAAATGGATGCGCGCAAGGTAATATTATACTGGATAATTTTAAAAATTGATCATAAATAGTTTTAGAAGATAGATGTTTATTTAAGAAAAAATATAAAATAGAAAATAGAAACATAAATTGCCTGCTTTGCAAATAATTTTAGCCGCGGATTTGCACGATATGGATTAGCACATAGAAAAATTATTTAAATTATCAAAGAAAAAATTTTAATAGATAATTTTTAACACGGATTTGCCCGAAATGGATTTGCACATGGAAAAATTACCAAAGAAAAAAATTTTAGCAGATAATTTTAACCACGGATTTGCCCGAAATGGATTTGCACATGGAAAATTGTATAAATTAATAAAGAAATTTTTAGCAAACAATTTATCCGCGGATTTGCCCGTGCCGGATTTGCAGAAAAACAATAAATGATACTTATTGTTTTTCTTAACTTTCTTAGTAATTTCTTGTATTTATTTATTCATTTATATATATATATATATATATATATATATATATATATATATATATATATATATATATATATATATATATATATATATATATATATATATATATATATATATATATATATATATATATATATATATATATATATATATATATATATATATATATATATATATATATATATATATATATATATATATATATATATATATATATATATTTATATATATATATATATATATATATATATATATATATATATATATATATATATATATATATATATATATATATATATATATAATGAACTTGATCAAATATTTCAAGCAGCATATGTAGTTTACATTAGATGATATCAGTGATCAAAACTTTGTTTCAAATAGATCGTTTTTTAATAGCATATGAAATTTTTTTTTGCGACTTATTTTCAAAATAAAAACGGATAAATGCTGTGATGCCTCAATTGGCATTACATATTTCCTAGCTTTTAAAATTTCTTTAATTACTTGAACTTATTTTTCAAATCATTATTAATCAAATTATATTTAAATTAAATCAATTAGTTAATTTTTTTTCTTAAAAGCGAACATAAAATAACTTATTCTTTTCTTATCGATCAATGTAACGGCTAGCTTTTTATTTCAATACTAATGTAGACTCAAGAATTTACTGTCGCGCCTAATCGAAAACAAAAATATATTTATAACTATTTTTAAATTTCTTGCCACAAATATGCTTCTGTTACATGGTTATACTAATTATATTCTCACAGTCTTGTTGGCGATTCGCGATCGCCAAAGTACTTCAAACCTAATATTGATTATGGGGGTTGGCTTAATTTTGGCTATGTTACCTTTCGATAATTCACCAACCATGGATGTCTTCCCGTGATTTTATCTGTTGAGAGCAATTCAATGACATTTTAATTTGACTTTTGATTAGACAGGTCATGAGGGATTTATCTCCCATTGGCCTGTCCTCATTAATATTATTATATGAAATTTATTTAACTTTAAGTCTTATGGATAAGACTTATTATTTGTATCTCGAGCTCTACAAATACTACTAAATAAAAGTTTTATTAATTATGATCCAGTTTTCATCTTCAACTGTCAATTTTCATTATCCCGTTTTCATCACAATCCACAATTAGTCAATTTATACCAATTCCAACTTTGAACCACACCTAATTTCGTCTCAATAAATGCTGTTTTAGACAAAATAGCAGATTGAATGTTGCATTGGACTACCTTATATTCCAGAGGTGGCCAAACTGCGGCTCGCGAGCCACATGCGGCTCTTTGAAGGATTATTTGTGGCTCTCGATAAATGTACCCGAGTACCCCTTTAATTTTTGTGCTATTATATTTTAAAAAATTATTATCGCTCCGTATGTGTTTCAAAATGTCTTTTAAATTACTGAGAACAAACATAAAAGACTAAGTGCAACGTTGTTCAATTCAAGATGAGTTTTCCATTCCCAATATAATTATGACAAAAAAAATCATCTGGAGAATTAGAATTAATAGAGATGCAAGAAGATCAAGCTCTACAACTAAAATATAAGTCGACGTCGATTACTGAATTTTGGAAATTTGTACCAGAATCGAAGTATCCTGAATTAAAAAAGGCTGATTGTAGAATTGTTTCAATATTCGGAACAACGTACTTATATGAATCATTTTATTCCACTTTAAAATTCGTGAAATCCAAAAACCTATCAGTTTTAACTAACCATCAGTATTAACTTACCAGCATCTCAAATAATTACTGAGAAGTGCTGACACCAATTATTCACCAAATTTTTAAGAATTATCTAGTGAAGTAAAATAATTGTGTTTAATTTTTAATATTTAAATTCAATACACATATTTTGTACTTTTACTTATATGCCCTTAATAAATATAATTTATGTAAAAAAAATTGTTAATACCTTTTTTCATGCCTTTTAAATACGTATTTAATTGCGGCTCGAGAAAAATTTCAAATTTTGAAAAATGGCTCGACTATGTAAGAGCTTGGCCACCTGTTATATTCTATGCTTTTCCTGAAAAACTATCGTAATGAAATTAATGAGTGTCACATTTCTTCATGAAACGTTGGTTTTCACCCTACTGTTTTAAAGCATAATGATAACCGTTTTTGATATTCAAACAATTTCTTTTCAATTTCACTTTTCTGTACACACAAACTTCAAGCTAGAGGACATAAAAATCACACACAAAAAGTGAAAAATGAAACTACAACGGAAAAGTGATATTTGTTTTCTGTTTTAAAAATAAAAACCTGAGCATATGGAAAAAGCAAATACTAAAATCCCAACAAAACACGCCGCTATAATTCCCATCTGAATCAGTAAAAATATTTATGACTGAGAGAATGCAATAATTCCTGTCGTATCTAGATGACATCAAACCGCATCTAATTTTTCATCATTCCAGCAGCATCGTTTTGGGACTTAAAAAAAAATAAATTGAAAACTGTGTTCTTTTTCTGGAATAAAATGTTAAAGCTTTAGCATTATCGAAATTCCAAAATGATTTCCAAGAGATGTAAGTCCCTGGAGGCATTTTAAAAAAGATTTTGAGCTCTTGCCAAAATTTGTTCGAGGAAAAGCGGTATCTACATAACAAATAAGTAGAGAAACAGGCTCTTGAAAAAACCATTCAAATCGATTTTTTCATAAATTTCTATTTTTTTCTCTCTCCATACTCACCTAAAGATCTGAGAATCGCAAATCTTCCGTCAGTAATATTATTTTTATCTTTCATGGGGATAAACATTTATCAAATGTTATCAGATATGCTATAATATTTGTAAAAATTAATTTTATTTTACGTATGCATTTTTGTATAACTGACTTCATGAAGGAATTTTGACTCATAGACTATATGCATAAAGTAAATAATTTAAAAATTATAGTTTTAAAAACTTTGAAATCCTAGAAAAGATTCTTCTGTAACATCAGGGTAATGCCTTTGCCAAAGCTTCTTCGTACTGCAGTTACAACAGATTTTTGTCGTATTCCTGTTTAGGCAGTGGGGGTGCGATTGCTCCTGTTTTTCAGTGGCGCCATCTATGGCCAGGAATTCGACTTCTGCCACACCATTCACACAACCACAACCCGTTTATAGGGCTGGTCACATTCGAGAACATAGAACACACATCGAGAGAAATAAACATCCATGCCTTGCCCGGGATTCGAACCCAGGACCTTTCTGATGCAAGGACAGTTCCCTGCCCCCTACACAGGGCTGTCGGCTGTTACAGTAGATCCACTGGTTATAGGGTTTAATTGGAAGTGTTTAATTGATGATGTTTGAAAGTTAGAGTTGAAGTTAGTTTTATTGTTACATTTCTATGTATCCTATTTTTTCCCGTTTCATTTAAATCTGTTGGTTGATAAATTCTAGTAAGGACGAAGGAAAGAAAAATCTATACAGATAGTTTATAAAAAATCATTTATGAAGTAACTACAAGAAATAAAATTTAACAGTATTTATTCTTTTATTAATTTAAAAAATAACGGTAACATAAATATATAAATATTAAATTCAATATAAAAAATTAAAAACGAAAATATCATAAGATTAAAATATTTAAACCGAATCGTAACTCCCTTTAGATGCTCAGGAGAAATGTACTATTGACTTCATTAACATTCGTCATGGGACCGCACTGGACCAGCGGCAGATCTCATAAGCCCTCTATAGCGAAGATGTATCAAGTTCGAATCCACCGTATACTTGGATGCATTTTTGAGACGTACTTTTCTGATTTGTGCTATTTGTTCTTCAACTTGATAAGGGCGTATAAGCCGTCTTTGAATTGAACACAAAATAATGCATATGTGCAACAATATTAAAAAAAAGTAGTAATTCTTTAAAATACCATTGAAACACTTTCTATAATTAGAAAAAATCTAAAGAATTGGAATAAATTTAATAACTAAACTATTACTGCGAGTTTAATATTAAAAAGGAACTATAAGATCATCATTTTACCATTAGTAGTTAAGATCATTTCATGGAGGTGCTGTATACGTTAGGGCACAAAGCGGTGCCGTTGTTCCGCGCGTAGGAGGAACACGCGTCGATTTTGTCTGCTGAATAAGGGAAACTCTTTCGAATTCTCCTGTTATTATTCAGTACAAATGAGGAAAAAAAAGTTCGATCCAGTTTTTATTTTAATTTTACACTGATAGAAAATTTCGTACCGAAAGTTTAAGAATTTGCTAACTGACGGTTCAAAATGCGAAGAAAGTTGTAACTTACATTTTCCTTTATTTTCTTTTTGCTTCCTTTCTAATTTCCACTTATATTTTTAAAAGCAATTATGAAATTTTTTTTATGCTTTTTATAGCAATTTTCTTTAGTCAAAAAATTTTTCGATGTAGTTTAAAATAGATAACTGCATTTTATCATAATTTCTAAAGTAACATAAAAGTATATTAAAGTCGAAACAAAAAATTTTCTAATCAGTTCCAAATTTCTTATTTTCTATTTTAATTCTATAAGACATAAATGTATTTCCATTGTATTTTTATTTACTGTTGTTTATTTTAATCTCTTATAGAATCACTTCTACTATGAACAGAGAAAAAAAAAATCTACATTAATAACGCTTTTCCGTATTTATTCTTCCATTAGTTTTAAAGAAATAATGATACGTGTCATCCATGTTAATACGTACTAAATTCAACATTGAAATGTACACAAGAATTAATATATATAAGAATTCCACATTTTATTTTATTTTCCGACCCAATTTTGAGTTTATGACTTCTAATGTTCAACTCCGTAGCCTTGTCATTTTATACTCAATTCAGAAGACAAGGAAATTCCTGGATCTAGTATTGGGAGAAATTTGCCTTTTTGGAGGACTTTTTCGATGAGACTAACCCGCATTTGCGTTACATGGAGAGGAAAACCACGAGAACCTACCACGGTTAGGATGACTTTATATGGATTCGAACTCATCGTCCGTCTACCACTGAGGAAGTTTTACGCAGCACTGTGGTTGGTGCGAGCTAGGTGCAGAATTCGTGCTTCTAGGCGCATCGTTGGGATCCAAATCCGGTTCACCTGAGCCACCACTGAAGTAAGATTTCCACAATGGAATTATCATAGAATTAAAACAAACCAACAGACCAAATGATTATAAAAAATTTTATAAATTCAATGAAAAAAAAAACTTATCATCCTTGTGTGTGCTCTAACATTAGAGTGGAAACGATATATTTCTTTGAGGATGAAACGCTTGAGGGAGGCAAATGAACTGTAGATAAAGAAAAGATTTTAATATAAATTCGAATTTGATAAAAAATACTTTCCATTCCCTTCTTGTTCCTAGTTTTATTTTTGATTTGGATATGATACATATTTCTGATAATTATATGAACTATAGCTTCAATTCTTCGAAACTAATAGAAGAATAAATACGAACAGGTGTTCCAGTTACTACAGAAATATGTTTTTCGAAAAATTCTTAAATATTTTGTTCACTCAGTGCATGAAGTAATATATCGTGTATTGTTATATTTCTAAGTCTTAATATAAATGTATATGATATTCGAAAGCCTCATAACTTTAGAACTGCATAAAAATAGAATAAGTAATATTGATGGGTAAAGAATACGATTAAGAACAAATATGTTGGAAATGCTGGTTCGTTAAATCTTCAAAACATATGCAACGTTTCAAATTAGAGTAAATTGTTGATGTAAAGGAAGCTTCCCCAGCTTATCATAAATATTTATTCTCTGAACAATGTTTAGATATATTATTAATATTTCTGCTTGCGTTATTTCACATTTCAAACTACGCATAAATAATCAAGAATTAAATTCAGTGATTATTGTAAGGTATACTTAGGCGCATTTGATTTAGGGCCGTGCATTTGATAAAAGTGATAAAAGAAATTAGATAGCTTGGTAAATCTTCCCAATGTTCATATAAGCCAACTATCGCTGATGTTCGTACCCGATTTACCTCATCGGGAGGTGAGCGCTCTATCTCCTGAGCCTCCACTGCTCAAGATGGCTGATTCTGGAGGAACCAACCTCCCTTCATCAGGCATGAAAATAAAAACCAAGAAAGGTGGGAAAGCTAGAGGGTTCAAATTTTAATTGATGCCCTGTGTTTGATAATACAAAATTTCAATTGTTCTCTAACAGAGTTTCGAACTTTGAAACTCGTTAATTTTCGTTCTAGTTTTCTAGCACCAGATGGCGATAAGCTCGTTTTTTGTTAAATTTGCTGCTTTGTTTCTGGATGAATTAGCTACTTGCGGAAAATATTCATCAAAGAAAAATTTCAGTTTGCTAAAAATTTAATTTGATCTTAAACAAGGATGACAATAAAGTAACTATAGAGGTTGGTGAACAGATTTGAAACATCCCAAATTACAATGTTTCTTTGTTTTCCCCTGAAAAAAATTAAGATAAAAAAAATGAAAGAGGTAAATTTAAATTAAATATAAACTAAATGGTTTATTATGGATTCCTTTATAATGAATTCACTTTAGAGCCATTAAATTTTTTATCTGTAATAAAAATTTCAATGTCGCGAATATAATAGATATTTCATATTCATTTAAAAATGATTTTTATTTAGTCAAAAATACGTATATTTTTATTCTTCTATTTTCCTTTCAACGCATGCATTTTTTAATATATTAATATTGTTCCTTTTTTTCGTTTGTTTGTTTAGTTTCCTTATCGTGATTCCATTACGGTGAATATCATGAATAAAATGCGGCTTCATTAACTTTTATCGTCCTGTTCAAAAATATGTTCTTTTAGAAGAAAGAGTTTTTATCATTCAATAATGCCTTTCTTTTGGAAGTTTTATTCTTCAATTATGCTAATGATACTTTTTTACTTAAAAATACTTTTAGCTTTTCATATGTGTAGAAAGCAGTCATCAAGAATTGCCCGCATTTTTTTTCTCGTTATAAAGAGATGTCGAATAAGTAATGCATTAAATATTTAATTTTGTCCTAACAAATTATTCAATAATGCCATCTATTATAAAAAAAAGTGTAATTTTTTTGTAATATAGTAAATAAAGGGTGTTTTTCAATAAACGCTCTTAATATATACTTTTGGAGTTCTTGTTAAAAATATACTCACATTAGAGCTTACAATGATGAGAAGTTGAAGCATAGGTGTTATAAGGACAGTTAAAAAAAATCCAAACCAGATGAATTGCCAGCTTGATGATTCTTGGATAGGTTTTTCAAATAATGACCTCTCTTCCAGGTGGCAAACAAACGGATTATGATGTTTTTAGTCCCGCCTTCTTCATTAGTTTGATTTCCTTAGCTTTAATACAAATTTGCACCCTGCAACGAGCATAGTTTATTTTTTCCCCTCATTTTTGACAAGGGTTATAAAAAATGTATTGAGTATAATCTTAGCGGAACATTTTGCATAAAAAATATATCCTTATTATGTATTCATTCATTCATATATATATATATATATATATATATATATATATATATATATATATATATATGAATAAATTATGTATTCATTCTTTTCATGTCAGTATTATAATAAAATTTACACTTACTCATGCCTTCGTCTATAGATTAAAAAAATAATAACTATTCATTTTAACAGAAGTGATGCAGTTTTTTTATCAATGGATATTTGATCTTTTTTTGTATATTCGTTATTATTTGTCTCTTATGACGTCATTAGATATCGAAGAAAAATACGTTATTTTTAAAAAAAAATTAGTATTTAGACAGATTTTTATGAAAATCCATATAAATAAAACAGAATGTTTATATATGTATGTGTGTGTGTGTGCAGATTATACAAATTCTCAATTTCATACCGATACGCACTTAATTGGTATAAATACAATGACGCGAAAGAATTAATTGTTTATTTTAAGATTCTCTTCGATCACCGGCTCACGTGTTAATTCCCCCTCCCAAAAAAAATGTCCAAGGCTTTGATAAAAATTTTATGAAATGAGTGATTTGCTAGATTGCTTTTCTAATCAATCTAATTTTAATTCTATCATATGTTTATATAAATTGTTTAACTATAAGCCGTGGTGTTTCAGGTGATAGAGTAGACCTAGGTTCAAATCCCAGAGGTGGCTGGTTGGTACGAATTTGCTCCCGGCTCGCCATGACTACAGTGGAGACATGAAATGTAGACGGAGTAGTCAGTGGTAGACGGATGATGGGTTAGAATACCTTTCGCATGGCTGACCGTGGGATGTTATCGTGTTTTTTCTTTCCATGCAACGCAAATGTTGGTTAGTACCGACAAAAAATCCTCCACAAAGGATAGTTTATCCCAATGCTTGATCCAGGAGCTCCCTTGACTTCTGGGCTGGATTCAAAATCACAAGGCTACAGAGTTTAACATTAATAGTCGTAAACTCAGAATAGGGTCACCTGTTCAACCCTGGTTCAACTCGACGAGGTTATCTATATTATCAAGGGCCTGATCTAGAAACGAGGGGGCCGTAGGCACAGAACTGTTAGAGGCAAACAAATTTATCCGATGTTTAATAATGAAGTGTTTTAAAATTATTTATAACACGAATAAATTACTATATATTAGTAAATGTGAGCATATATCTATTTCAATCTTTGCTAACATATAATTCCAATAGACAATTTTTAAGGAAACACACAAAAAGAAATTATTTGTGACATTTGGGGGGCCCACAAAAATGAGGAGGCCCTAGGCCTAGGCATCACAGGCCTTATGATAAGTCAGGAACTGCTATTATCAGCAGATGGCAATTAAAGGCGTTTATATCTTCCTCTTGATTATGCGAATGCATTGATTGGCACTAATCTGAGCTGCTATGACGTCATAGGAGGACTGCAAGACTTTCGGTTTGATTTCTTTGTCTTTTAGGATGCTTGGCGAATCTTTATTTTGGAGAGTTGAGCTTCTAGCTCATATATGGTAAATGTAATGGTATAAAGTCGCAATGAAATAAGCAAAAAAAAAATAATAATAATGAAAATAAAGGTTGCGTATTAGGTGCTATAAATGTGTAGTATGATGATACAAGTATACAGATTCGTTTCAGAGGGTGATAAAATACCTATTACTACAGTACTTTTATTAGTCACCTATGTAGGTTTAATAGATTTTCTTCACCACGGTACTTGTTTGGGCAATACCAGTAGTATTTAACACCACTTTTAACTATAAGCATCACTGGCGTCAATAATTGTTTGACAATTTTTAATGGTTTTTGAATTGGGTACTTTCACTTCAAGAATAAGAAGATTGCAGCTACCCACAAATGCGACCGATGACGTTTGCGCAAATTGATCGCTTATGAGCAAAATGGAACGTTACAGTTGAGCCAAGTTTCTCCACATACGTAAGAATGTTAATAAACCTGAAATCAATTAAATACAGCTCCGGTATCATATGTTGAATTATTTGAAATATAATTCTTTCTCGTCCGTGTCTTTTACTTAGATTTATTATTTGTTGATGTATTTTATTGTAACCATGATATATTTTCATTTTGAGTCTCTGACAATTTTTATGCATAATTAGTTTGTTTATGTTCTATATGGCTTTGCGCCTGTCTTTGTGTTAAGTAAGAAATATATGGGGAAAGAATTGAAATCTTTGTGAAGGAATATAGAATGTAATCCTGGCAGACTTCACTTACTCGAAATAGAATGGAAAGAACAGTTGCTAACGCAAACAAATGCCACGTTTTAACAACCAATCAGGATCGAGATAACCACACTACGTCACTTGCAGGTATCCCAATGAGTAATAATATTAGTTCATCAAAAACGATTATAAAATATTAGCTTGATACTAATTATTTTTTAAAATTACAGTTAATGAATTTTGGTAATAAGTAGAAATTGAAATAAAAATAAGTTTTGAATGAAAAGGTTAAACTAATGGTGAAAGGTTGCTTATTCATACACGAAAACCATAAAAAATTGCTATACACCGATGATGGCAGTACCAGTTCTACCAGTGATTGAAACTTATGAGGCGTAATTAAATTTTTCAATAGGTAGAAATTAAATTAAAAAATAAATTTTTTACTGAAGCACTAAGTTAAAGGAAAAAAGGCACTTCTTCATCTAGGAAAATCGTAAGAAATCGCCTTATTATTATCATAACTAATGATGCGTTCTTAATTTTAGTTACAGGTACTACATACATCATGTTAATTGGTGTTTTTCTTAAAAGGTACTTGATATAATAATATATTGGTACCAAGACACCGACTAAAGATACTGTGAAAATAGGTTTTTAAATAATTAATAGTGGATATAATTAATCTTTATTTTAATGGGATAAACCTTTAAAAATATGTTTTGCTTAATCCCATAACATAAAGCGACCGGGAAGGGCAGCAAAAATTAAAAATAAAAATTAAAACTGTTATAGCTTAATTAGTGTTGGTATACAACTTTTAGGTTTGCACATGATTTCATAGTGTTGATTGCTACAGAATTCTTCATTATTTACTTTTTTTTTATCCCGTACAAAAAGCGGGTATTCAGCTAGTTTTCAATTAAAAAATGTACAAGGCGCAAATTGACAGTTCATAAAGGCAGTTTCTCTTTGAGTTTTGTATATAATTATAATTAATAGTTTGAAATGTACTTTTCAAAGTCTTTCGACAAATTTTAATAAAAAGAACTTAATTTTATAAAAAATAGTTTTCACCAGAAGCTTTTTATAGTTGTGGAAGTTTTAATACTAATTATTAATTGCTTTTATATCTGAACGTATCTCAAATATCTGAAATTATTTTGTGAATTTATTATTTTAATTATTTTAATAATAAATCTTACATCAAATAAACAAAATAAGTGAAATTTTAAACTCGTTTTTTTACAGATAATTTTAACAGCAAAATATTTAGAAAAAATGGAAAAAGAAAAGCATCTAAAAATTTTTACTTCGAAACATTCTTCGTTCTAAAAAATATATAATCTAAACGTCAAGTTGAATTGGACAAGTAAAATGTTTTAATTTGACAAGAGCAGTAGTTTATCTGACATCACAGTTGCTTTCATTTGTGTACTCTCTCCTCGATGAAAATCTTTTTTTAAATTTGTAAACGACAATTTGACATGGAAAGTTGTTATGCATTAATCTGCCGGCAATTTAGAAATTTTTTTTTTAGGAAATTGTTTTTATTTTATATGTTAAATTCTAAATTATTTGTTTTCAAAAGAAATTCTTTTTCTTACTCAATAAGTTCGATTTAATTGTAATTTGTATAAATGTAACGTTTTTTTCATATTACAGACATCAAATAGTTACAAGAACATATTTGTAAGACTTACAGACTTTGACTTATTTAAGAAGTTGATTTTGAAACTGATATTAGGATTCTTCTATTACGTCAAGTTTTTTTTCCACAAGTTGCGTCAATTTTATATCAACAAGAGCAAATTTTTAAAATAAATTTAGAGTAGTATGATAAAATTTCATTGGAAGAAAATATTATTTATTGAATGTATGGGATAGAAAAATGTGAAAAATAAAATTTAGTTTGATTTTTATTACCTTATGGGCATGTTTTTTTAAAAAAAGTAATGCTTCAAATTATACTGTGATTAAATTTATTGTCCTTAATGTCTAGGTGCAGAATCCTTATAAAAATGCAGTAAAAAAAGTTTACATGCTAGAAGACTTCTCTTACAAAAATATAAGGTGCTTTTTAGGTTGTTTTGAGGTTGTCAGATGTAAAAACATACATCTAAGGTAGAAAATGAGGTTTTGTTTTGCACCAAAAATAACCTCATTAATAAGCCTCGATTTCTGCCTCATTTACACCTCACAAAATCAACTTCATATATAACTCAGAAATAATTTTAGTTTAGATCGGGTGAATTATTCACACCTCAAATATACGTATTTGTTCGAAGTGTATAAAAAATAATCCCTACACTTCAAAAACAACCTCCTCAAGCTTTTTGTTCTAAAGTGGATTTCCACTTTACAACAACCTCAAGTGTGAATAAAACAACTTCATACACCTTGGGAGGTTCATCCTTTAAGGTTGTGTTTTGAAATCAACTTCGATTAAACCTATAATCAACCTTGACATCTCAAAACACACCTTTTGACAATCAAGCAGGTTTTGATGTAATCAGGTCACGATTTCCTCAGTAGTGTTTTGTTAGATTTTGATAGTAATTTTCTTCTTCTTTACAATTTTTGACAAGGATTGAAAAGAAACATATGATAAAGGCTATCATTATGAAAAACAATTCATATTTGAGAGAAGAATTATTTAAAGGATGATCAGAACACATTATAGATAGATTCAGGATAAACTATTTGAAAAATCTCTCTATTGACATTCATTTTTCTTAGAAGGTACTTGAATTCATGAATATGTGACTAAACCGGTTATAATTCGATTGTAGTTATGTATTTTTACGCTTTAGAGTTTAAGAAGCTTCACAAGCCTTAATTGTGAACAGAAAATAGCAGAAATTATTTGTGACTGATTAGCAGAATGAGTATTTCTCTCATACCGCCTTTAAAACGTATTTTTTAGAATTCTTGACAAAAGCGAGGTCAAAAAATTGTGCAATTGATCTGCCTTTGATAAATTAAACTGACTTTGAAATTTTTCAATGGTGATTCATCGAGCCGCGGTGGTTCAGGGGATAGAGCGGTCATATTGCATTGAGTTGACTCAGGTTTGAACCCTAGTGGTGGCTGGTTGATACGAATTCTTTTCCCGCTTCCCATCAACCATAGAGCTGAAGTAAAATATCCTCAATGCTAAGCAGATCATGGGTTAGAATCCCCTTGTTGTCGGGCTAAATGTGGAAGACTTTCGCAGTTTTCCTTTCCATGTAACGCAAATGCGGGTCAATTCAATCGAAAAGTGCATCATGAAGGCAAATTTGTTCTAATGCTTGATCCAGGAGTTCTCTTCTCTCTTGGGATGGGTTGAAAAGTACAAAGCTATGGATATGAACATTGAGATTCAGAATCGGGTCAGCTGTTCAACGCCGGTTAAAAAATAAAATAAAATAAAATAGTGATTCGTCAGATATTGATAATGTTTTTGTTCCTTTAAGTAAAGCACATCTACAAAAACCTGATGTCAAAATCTGATGGAATCGAAGTTATAGCTCCATAATTCGAAACCGCTTACATAAATAGTGAAAACGTGGTTAGCATTGCGCAACAGCCGCCTTTACTTCCTGGTCAAACTGGTACCGGTCTATCTGAAGCTGGATTGGTTTCAACCCCCTCACGGGGTTAGAACGAGCCCTTCACGCTCTGTGATTTTACCACGGTGCCATACCCTGTTTTTTCCTTGCTGAAATCTCTATTTTCAAACCCCAATCTGTAGATTTTTATTACTTACATTTTGAGAAAATTTTATCGATAATTTTAATAGATAATAGATAAGTTTATATCTGGAGGTGATTATGAAATGTCCCGTATTTTCTTTTGATCAGTTATCTTTTTAAAGAATCATAGAAAACTCACAAAAGTAAGTCTTTAATGTATTTTTAATAATGAAATTATGCATTTGAAATATGACTCCTTGGACTCATAAACAAAAATGATGATCCCTTTTCACTTTTTGATCCAACGAGAACTCAGTTATTAGTATTGGCAATTTGTTGACACTGATTTATCACTTTAGTAACCCGATTCCATTCTTTCTCTCTATCTCTTCCATATTCCTTCACTCCCCATTGTAAGCAAAGCATGAATTTTTTTTTTATGCTTAAGGTATCTATATATGAGCCGGGAATTTATCTTTGAGTAGCAGGAAGATTATTTCTCCTCCCTCGGGGTTTTGTTTGAAGATGGATCATAAGGAAGATTGTTGAGCCCCAAAGGTATATTTGCTTTCGTTGCTCTTTCTGTTTTTATAAACATTAATTCTTAATAAATAATGCTTGAAAAAAGATATTTAAACAGTAAAACATCAAGGTAAAATGTACAAAAAATAAGTGAATCACCTTGAATAACTTTTGATTTATTGATTGGATTTTCACGTCTAGGACTCAATCTTATTGGTTCGGGTGGGTGACTTCAATTATGCTAAAGTAGTATACATAATATTTTAAGTTATGGAATCACGCGTAAAAATGTAATTTCTTTAAATATGTCATCACTTTTTCGCCGAATTTCGTTTTTTGATCCCCCAAAATATAAGGGGTAGCCGCAAGCATGGTCCCAATATTTTAATCAGGAGAGAGGTTCAACGTTTGGAACCCTTGGTGTTAATTTTATTTGATGTTAATTCGCCACATATCGAGACATTTTGAAGTTGTATATTTGCACATTTATAAAGTTCGTTTTTCCAAAGAAAATTCCATGCAAAATGTAGTTTTTAATAAATATTTATTATTTATTCGCATTATTTTTTAATAATATTTATATTCTTTATTATATTAGTAACATTTATTATATTTTATTTTTTATAATATTTATTGTTTTTTAATAAGATTGAAGGGTGAAGTCTACAAATTTTTACATCATTTTAAAAAATGTAATTTTATAGATCAAAAACTAAGTTTGAAAGAAATCGATCGAATAGTTCGGGAGAAATCTAATTTTAAAGAAGTTGCGTATTGTAAACTATTGCAGAAGAGTATTTACTGTGTCTAATTTTACAACTGACGGGGTATTTCCTGAACAAGGAAACATCACTAAGTCCCTGATATTTTCTATTTTAAATATCTGTCAATAATTGACTTTATACAGTAAATATGTAAATCTATATTTTTTTCGCTGAATAAAATATTTGTACATAATTATGAAAAAAAGGTTTAATTCAAAAAAAAATAAATTATTTTGGTCTACACGAGGTACAACTGAAAAAATTCGATGAATATTTCCACAGCAATATGAGTTAAAATGCGGCTACAGGTGTGCACAGGAAGAGAATTTTATGCTTAATATATAAAATTTAAAAAATATAATATATAATAATATATTATAAAAAAATATATAATAATATATATTATACAAAAATATATAATATATAAAAATACGGCTTACTGCGTATCGCACTAGACCAGCCAAAGCTTGGCTGATATAATCATAGCATTGTATTGCCAAACGCGTGGCTATGGTGCTGATTGTTGTGTTTTGTGAGAAACTAATAAATATATGAAATGGGAGAAATCCCAACAAATATGTTTACACAGCACTGAGAAAAAAGTATGGTCAAAATAACCATAATATGGTAAATTTAACGTGTTTCTGCCTCTAAGGGAACACCAAAATGCTCTTTAATATTTACCAAAGTGCTTTGGTAATGGTTTTGATAAAATTAACGATTCAATATGGGCTTATGATTTGTGATAAAATTCGGCAAATGTAGTCAAATTTGGTAATTGTATCATAATACCTCAGATCATGGCATAAATACGATTTATATGGTTAAATTTACTTCCGGTTTTGAATTTGTTATTAACTGTGTGGTAATAAGAACCATAATTTTGAAAACAATAATTTCCGGTAAATCGTTACATATGAATGCAAAAATTACCGAATGAATTATTTACAGAGCGTATTATGTTGGTATTATATTGATTTCATTAACCGAAATTATGTTCTTATTTTTTCATTTTTTGAATCAGAAGTGTCATTACTATGCAGTTTGGTAATTTTACTAGAACTCTTTCCTCCACGAGTGTAAAAAGAGATGCTTTCAACCTCATAAAGTTTCCCTTGTATACCAATGCCTTGTTTCACAGTTGAGATGGCGCGTAGCAAAAAGCATAGTCGATACAGATTACTCATTTTTAAATCGAAATGAATCAACGAATGAAGTTTTCTGACAAGTTGAAAAAATCGACCTAAGAAAGACCAACTAGATATGTTAGGTAATACGGAGTAAGCTTTCAGTAGAAATGAGCAGAAAGCTGATGAAACCAAGAAGATTTGAAGTGAAAACAGTAAAACGATGAAAAGGAGATTATCATTCCATTGAAATTGTCCGACTGGCACATCCATCCTAATTGTCTGATTGACGTATGTATGTTACTGAGATTGACAGAAATGGGTGGTTGTTGACTTCCACCAGTGAATGTTGACAATCACATAGTCCCTTTGGTTAATGTCCGAAATATATACTAGGTCTAGTGAAGTGCCACTACCCGGTATATATTTGCCCGGTATACCCGACATCGCTGCTTTTCTAAGGTTCAGTGCCACTGACCGGTATACATTTGCCCGATACTCCGAACACTGATGTTTCTCCTAATCTATCCTCAGCAGGTATTAAAATATCGAATAAATATAATAATATCAACGTATAAATTAATATCAAATCGGATATAACAAATATTTTGGACATTCACCTAAGCGATTATGCGAATGTTGACAATCACCGGTGAAAGTCGACATTCTCTTGATTTCGATCATTCTTCGCGGTAACAAATATATTTATTTTTGCCTCGAGGTGAATTCTGAAGTGCGGATATTTTGAGAATTACATCAGATGACCAAAAGTGAAGAAAAAAATGACATTCAATCCCAAAAATGATCTACGGTGATTCATATCGATAGGTTTAAAAATATGTAAAAATTGTATTGTTCTCTATCACTTTAGATGTAAGGAAAAAAAAACATGAAACATATTTTTTATCCTGTTTTGTGCGACATACTTAGCGTTTATGAATATTTAAGACCATTTTTTAATTAACTTAAACTCTTAAAAAATACATAATAAAATCGCTGATGCAAGGAGCAAAACAATCAATAAACAATAACTGTATTTTGTATCTCTTATACATTGTAGAGCCGCAGCGGGTTCGAATCCCGCTCAGGGCGGGGATGTTTCTCTCTGTGTGTTGTTCTCTATTGTGGTATGTGTGAATGTGGCCCACCCTGTAAAAGGGTATCTGTGGAGTAGGTAATGTTGCTCTCCTCTGTGACTTAGGCTGACAGGTGTCCACTGGGTAACGTTAAATGACTAATACTTTCGGTATCTTCCTAGGCGAAGGACATAAAAGTTCAGTGCCTGCCATTAGGAAAAAAACATTGTAGAAACTACTGTAAAAAGTAACTGCACTAAAGGTGCTGGTACTTTTAGAGATGAAGTCCTTTTTATTAAGAACATATTATGGTACAAAACATCTGGTATAGCGCAATTTTTACAGCAATAAGTACCGTAAAATCACTGAATTACTCTAATAAAATAAATATTACTATAATCATTACGGTATAACATTTAAAGGTTAAAAGGAATTTTACGAATGATGCATTTAAAGTGCTGGTACTTTATACGGTAATTTGATTCGGAATTGTAATAATTACCGTAAAATCACATTGAATTACTCGAATTAAATAAATATTACTTTAAGCATTACGGTAAAATATTTCACGGTTAAAATGAACTTTACGGATGATGCGGATGATACGGATGGTCTTTTCATGGCCATTAGACTGTTTTTTTTAATATAGTAAAATAACAATTAGATAAATTGTAATTTAACCATTTTTTCTAGAAATTTGCAACAGCGAAGAAGATAATCCATACAGATTTAATTGCGTAGTAAGGTTTTGAAAAATTATTTGATTGATTGATTTTCTTGTTGCTTTTGGATTTTGTTGAATACAATTTTTTGGTATAAAGTAAAATAAATAGTAAGTATTCAATGAGGAGGTAGTCATTAAAAGCTATGAAATGATACACTTAATTGAGAGATATGTAGTAATCCACAAAACTGCGACTCACAGCTTTTCACATTTCCCTTCAAAACACGAAGGATCTAGAGTGTCCCCCGATTTGTGACAACTGATTATTTAACTTGTATATAATAATTAATAACTATGATTTCAATAACTATATTTATTCTCTCTCATGCAATTTAGTTTTGACATACTCGTTATTCAGCGTGTACCTTTTTTTTTAAAATTAATTTACTATGAAACTGAAGATGCGCATAAAAATCAGCCTGCAAAAGTTTATTGTATCTTTACCCAACCATTTCATTTGTGAATAATCGCTAGTGTGGAATCTACACAATCAAGTTTTTAAATACTTCCAAGAATAAGGATAAATTCAGCAAAAGAATGTAAAAAATGCATAAAAAACTATACCTTTCAATGAAAATATGAACAGAAAAATATTAATCATCAACATATTTCAAAATACAGGCATTCTGCCAAATATCCCTTTAAATTCTGCAACCCTTACAAAAAAAAATATTTTCAAGAAAAGCAATGGAACAACTTTCACACAAGAACAACATAACATATCGTATTATGATACGCATTACTTTTATCGCATCGTGCTCCCCCCCCCTTACATTTTCATTTTTAAACCGACAATGCGAATAAAACGAAACTAACGTCTCTTCAAGAATAATTCCATCCAAGCTTAAGTTACCCCCATCTGAAAATTGAAGAAAAAATGACTTCCGAGGGGAAGGATTTGAAATTTTGCCAAAGCACTTCCCCTATAGCGACAGAAGCATAAGAACTACGAAACACTTAAGCGTCATTGTTTGCCTACACTGAAACGTTTGTAATCCTAAAAAATAACCAAAGAAAAGGAATTATAACCAAATAAAAGCTTAAAATCGTGTTATTCTTCTTTTTCCATCCTCAAGAGGTATGTTTAGTTTGAAATATCCATATTTAAAAGAAGACATTATCATTTATGGACCTTTCTATTTTATTTTATCTTATTATTTTATTTGTAGAATAGAAGTGAAACCAATAAAAAATGCAAATTTTCTGCCTCCTTCATAATACATTAATTTGAACCATGTTTTCGGTAATGTGGAAACGAAATAACGTGTAATCTAGTTTAAGAAGGATTAATTGAATTCAGCTTAATATCATATTTGGTTTGTATTAATTTCTGTCTGATACCCAATCAACGGGAAAGTACCACATTTTATGATGTTTTTAAAATTGCCATTGAGAAGTAAATTTTTTAAATAATTCCTAGAAGCATAATTCCTAGATTTTAATTAATGACTGTCCTCAGTGGATTTTAATTAAATATTGTCCCTAGCTTATTTTAATTAATTATTATCCTTAGTGAATTTTGATTAATGATTGTTCTCAGTGGATTTTAATTAATGATTGTTTTCAGTGGACTTTAATTAATGATTGTCCTCAGTGGATTTTAATTAATGATTGCTTTCAGTAGATTTTAATTAATAAAAGTCCTCAGTAGATTTTAATTAATGATTGTTTTCAGTAGATTTTAATTAATGATTGTCCTCAGTGGATTTTAATTAATGATTGTCCTTATTGGATATTAATTAATGATTGTTTTCAGTAGATTTTAATTAATGATTGTTTTCAGTAGATTTTAATTAATGATTGTCCTCAGTGGATTTTAATTAATGATTGTCCTTATTGGATATTAATTAATGATTGTTTTCAGTAGATTTTAATTAATGATTGTTTTCAGTAGATTTAAATTAATGATTGTCCTCAGTGGATTTTAATTAATGATTGTTTTCAGTAAATTTTAATTAATGATTGTCCTCAGTGGATTTTAATTAATGATTGTCCTCATTGGATATTAATTAATGATTGTTTTCAGTAGATTAAAATTAATGATTGCCCTCAGAGGGTTTTAATTCTAAACACATATCATTTTTGTAATACACATATATTTTTCGTAAATTACTCATACTTAGGTACGATGATGTTGGACATAAATGAGACACAACGTTCTTTTTAAACTTTTAAAAGGATTTAAGAACCATTACAGACCCTCACACGAAATCTTTATTTGAAGTGTGCTAATGCTCCTTTCGTAAATTATGCTAAAATTAGTCATCATTTACAGAATCAGAATTTTACAGCAGTAATTAAGCCCACCTATTGAAGCTACTTACTCCCTTGTAGATGAGTATATATTATAACCTAGAGGGCTAACTTGTCAATCTCGTGACCGACAGAACGGAGGACCGAGTCCCAGCGTCAACATCACAATGTATCCAATTTGTGACCCTGGACAATTAGAATACAATACTCTCCTTCACACATAGATGGCAACACCATAAAGTTACTTAACACAAAGAAGTCTCGGGATTTGTCATTTCTTAAGATAGCTAAAAAAAACCAGATAAACTAATTGAACCACATTCCACTGTTCATTTGATTAAACACAACTCACCTAACTCCAATGCTCATTACTTAATGAAAGGCCTAGTTTTAATGTCCAGTTAAATTATTTTTTTACCGCTTTAAATCCATGCTAGTTGTAAATGGTTAAAAAATCGTATAGTTTTACATTCATGTTTTTTTTAACCATATGAGAATTAAACGGCTTCAAAACCATAAAAGTTAAAAAAATGTTCTTTAACTTAACGGTTAATGGGATGGACTGACTGCTGCTGATTATTTTACCGTAATTTCGAAAGGAAAATTCTAACAGTGCCAGTCGATTGATTACCAGTTACAGATGATTGTTTTATTTAATCAAAGAAACACAAAAAAGAAGCGATGAATACAATCTACGAGAAACAAAAAAACTCATGAACATTAAAAAAAACATCATAAAAATAATTAAATTAACGAAAGGAATTTTATATTCTGTGTGAATTCTCGTTTTCCATAATGCTTCAAAAATAATTGTTCATCATTTGAATAAAACATTTAATCTTAAACAACTATGGAAAATTTCTATTATTCATAAATATTGAAAAACAATATTTTTGAGTGATAATTTACTATTCTAAATAATTCAAACTCAAAAGAAGTATTTCTATAACAAAGGTACTGAATGAAAAGACTCGTTTCAAATTGCAATGCATATTATCTTTGATGTATTTTTTAAATGCACATTTTGTCAATAAATTTGTGCTTCAGGCAAAACATTAACTTTAAGCAACTTTTTTAATAGCATATCCGAAAACAAATATTGTTTTTTGAATGTACTTTCTCTTTCATTTTCTCGATTTCATTTTTGAATGGATCTGATAGAAATATTTATTAGTTATTCAAAAATATTAAAAAGGTACTAAATGAATGCATTCTAGAAGTGGAGATAATTACCTTCAGTAATTATTGTATACAAGATAATTACCTTAGAGTGAAGATAATTATTTTCCTCGAATTTCTAAAGAACAGTTTAATTTATAATAAAATATAAAATTATTATTTGCAATTATTATATACACGTATTTCTTAAACTACATAGGGATATCAAAATGCTTAAAAAAAGTTTTGAACAGTTATTAAGAAGTTATTTAGAGTTATTAGAGTGGATAATAACCCACTATAATTCAGTAATTATTTTACATTAAATGGGCACAGTATTTCTAACAATTGTACTATTCCAAATTAAAAAAGAGGAACAGAAATAGAAATGTGCAGTTTGCTGCTTTCTGTTTAAAAAAATCTCACTAAATTTTATCTCATTAAATTTCAAAATTAGTTGAATTAATCGATAATGGATGGCGTTGATGACTGCAAAACAGTAAAATAATATTTTCTGCTGCATGTCAGATCATGTTGACTGAAATATTTTTACAATCACCAAATGATTTTGTCCTTGAATTAAGTATCTGGATTTCTGGTAAGGAAACTTCAAGCTTTAAGTACGCTTTTGACAGTAAATGGGGGCGAGGTATCCAAGGGATATCCAGAATCTCAACTATTCAGAATTCTGGCCCTATTTATTCTTTCGATTCATTGTTCATTCTTTACCCCGTGATTAAAGAGCGATAAACAATGAGAAAAAAGTTATCCATGCTCCTATTCTTATATAAAATAAACTTAAGCATTATTTCGTTTAATGGTGAAACATTCATAAATTATCATTCATTATTCATAAATTCCTTAAGGCAAGGGTGCGATTGTTCTTGTTTTCCAGTGGCGCCATCTATGGTCAAGAATTCGACTTCTGCCACACCCATACGTCGCAGCCGTTTATAGGGTAGACCCATTCATACATCCATTCATTCACCGACAGATTGTAATTTCAACCTGAGCCAGAGAACGATCAGTCTCCAATTTTGTACCCTCAGAGGTAAAATTTATGGGAACATGGAGGACTTTGTAACCCGACAGATTTAACGTGCTTCATTTACTACACAAAGAGTCTTCGGCCGGTGGGGATCGAACTCACAACCTCTCAGATATAGGTCCAATGCCCAACCAGCCTGGCTATCCCGGCCCTGGTTGACATTTTAATATTTCTAATTGATACTAAGAAATAAAAACTACACAAATTTTTTCTGTTCTATTTATTTATTAATTATTCTTTTTGGTATAATTTTTGCTCTCAAAATATCATTTGTCATTCTATAATTTTACAAATTTTTCTCTCAATTGATCATATTAAAAGTAAAAATTAAGTCCCAAATTAAAGATTTTATAAGAAATTAAAAAAATAATATTGTATATTAAAAAAAATACTTATAAAAATGTAAAATAGTCATTATTTAATGGGACGAGCAGGCCACCAGACACCATCCCACCCAGGTTATACAGGTCCCTGAAGAGTCATACGTTGAGTCTAATTCCAACAAACCCATACAATGTATAGTAAGATATAAAACTTCTCGAAAAAGTAGATTAACCTTTATTTTAAACTATTACTCGTATAACTATAATAAATCGCCAATGTTCAAAAATAGTTCTTAAGGAGACATTTGAGAAAATAAATAGGTCTTCAAAAGTATTTATAATTCCAAAAAATCCATGAAATGTATCGCAGACATAAAAAATGTCTCGAAATAGTTGCCAAACATTTAGTTTAAATTATTGCTAATATATAAATAAGCCTCTAACGTTTTAAAATAGTTCTCAAGAAATCTTTTGAAAGATTAAAAATAAAATCTTCAAAAGCAGTTTTTAGTCTTCAAAGTTTTTCCTTTTTTCATCGCAGAGATTATTTTAGTAGCACATTTTTCCTTAACCTATTTTTTATATTTATGTAGAAGAAAATTAGCTGTAAAACTCTTAAACTCGAAACAATTTTTTAATTATCATGATTTAAATTCACCTCTTTTCTTTTCTTTTTTTACTTTCATTGGAATGTTTGGATTGATACATTAACTAAAACTAAACTAAAATTGTGGTTTTGTTGGTTATTTCTTTTATTTACGATATTTTTGGATGCGTTTGGTATTTCTAAAAAAGGTGTGAGCAAGCATTTTACGATAAATGCAGTAAAAGAAGAAAAACGGTCACTTATCAAATTAAAAATTTCTTATTGTTGGCGCTCGTTTAGTAAGAGCTACAATTATGAAGACAAAAAGAATGCACTGAGTTCCTAAAAGCAACTATATCAAAAGTTTTTTGAAGTGCAAAACAGAACATACTGTTATTTTGTTGTTAATAATGTCACTTGACAATAAAAATAAGCCTTGCTTCGCTAGAACCAAGTGATTTTAAGGCGTGCTCTTTTTGTTATTAGTGGCGGCATCTATGGCCAAGAATACGACTTTGCCACACACATGCGTCACAGTCCGTCTTACAAGGGGGGCTCAATCATACATCATTCATCACCAGATCGCAAATTTGACCTGAACTAGAGAACGATCCCGTTCCTACAGAAGGTTTGATTTGTTATGGGAACTTGGAGGGCTTTGCGATCCCGACAGATTTAGTGTGCACCAGTCCCCAATGGAAGCTTCGGATTTGAACTCATAAATTCTAGGACATGGACCAACAATCATTTTCGAGAAGATTTTGCGATTTAAACGCAATTGAATGAGATTGATTTGATTGGAATTATCTCCGACATATTGTGTAGCAGAAGAAGTACTCAACTATGATTCAGCTGACAAAAATCTTCAACCAAGGTTTTCCCTCAACTAGATTTGGCTCGATCTATGCACAGAGAACTGTGCTAAGGATAGGAGTCGGTAGTCTGGAAACCTCTTATTTTTGCTCAAAATACTGGAATTTGTTTACAGTGTTGTCGTGGAAATACGACACTGCACATCAGAGGGCCATGAGATGCTTTATGTGGATGGTTGAAACACACTACACCCTGATTTGTGCTGATGAAAGACGTAGAATTCGACAAGAACCCCCACGAAATGGCAGATTCATCTAGTCTTGTTCGCACTCTTCAAGGGTCTGGTGGAAATATCATGATGTGGGATTTGTTAGCATAGAAAAGATGCTCTAGTGTTTCTTGAAGGTCAGCAAAAAGTCACGCAATATCTGGACATGTTGACAAATCAATTGCCTCCAGCAATGTTACTTTTTTAATCCGAAACAGAAGTATACTTAATGATAATCCAATTATACATAGTGCCAGAAGTGTTCATAATTGATTGCATGAACATCAATCTGACTTCCAACGTCTTTCCTGATCACCGCAAGGCTCAGCTTATTGCCCAATAGAAAAGGTTTCGGGCATGTTGGAAAGGTACACCAGGAAAGGAACACATCTATTAAATTTATAGGATCATATTGTCTGAGTAGCCAATGCATGGTATTCTCTGGATGTATAAATTCACACAAAAAGCTTCTAGAACCGATCCCACATGAATACGGATTGTTATTCGTGCAAGAGGTGGCCACACGAAGGTTTCCAATTCATGGGCCAGTGTTTGCAGTTGCTTATTTAAACTATACTTGAAAATTCATTACTAAATATCATTATTAAATATGATTACTAAAAATAAATGATTTAATATTATAATTTCGTGTATTGTAACTCATCAATTTAAAAATGCAACTTTATAGAGATTACACTTGCACCGAAATAAGCTTCTGTTTGGCACCGCAAATGCAAATTTTTTTAATGTGAGATTTAGTAATTTCTAAAGGTTTAAATGCAAACTGAAGGTTGAACTACGCACTATCAGAAATAAAACTCTCACTTTTGACAATTTAGCAATCCTTGAGCTGTATTTCGTTAATTTTGAGAATCATTTCGTCACAAAATCACGTGATTTGACGTGAAATCACGTGAAACGCGGACTTTCAAACATATGATGAAAAGGTTTCCTCAGCTCAGAATCTCATTGCAGTGCATTATGGGAGATTGTTAAATAGAATGACAACTAGACGATCGAAACTAGAATGATGAAATTAGCCGACTTGTCTGTACGGTGGTTAAAAAGTTGGCCTTATCAGGAAGGTCTCGAGTTTGAATCCCGCTTTTGGCAAGAATGTAATTTAACTCTCTGTTCTTTCTGTTCTTCTTGCGTTATTAGGGTGACGTAGATCTAGCTATGGGGCCATATGCCATGGATATATGGCGTCCTCGAACAGAGATCAACAATACATTATATTGTATTCCATTAAGCACTACGAAAGATTATTTTTGGAAAAAAAATGGCAAAATATTTATTTACTTTTGATGAAATTCGTTTAATCCATGAAGTAACGATAGTTAATTTGTCTCTTTGCCAAAAGTTTTGCTCGGAGGCTATAGCGGGAAATGGCTTAGTCAAATCGTGAAAAAATTCACGATATTAGAGAATCTATTTTTTATTGTGCTAGTAAAAATATTAAAAATAGATGCAATTTGACTAAAACTAATAACGAAATGTTTTTAACTGTTTATTTTATGCCGATTAATTTCCTCTTTTTAGACTATTTAAAAAAAAACATTTGAAATTTAGAAGAAACATTCAGCAAATAGAAAAATGTCAGGAACTGATAAAGTAAATGCATATTTCAAATTCGTAGAATCCTGTTGAAAATAATAAACTAAGCGGAAAAATTATAACATTTCGAAAAAAAGAAAGCTATTATCGGAAAAATGACTAAAATGAAACCAAAGTATAAAGAATTTAAAAATAAAACGATGTTAAAAATGAAAAGAAACGAAAAATGACTAAAATTAAACCTAAGTATAAAGAATTTAAAAATAAAATGATGATTAAAAATGAAATGAAAAGAAAAATGACTAATTCCTTCAATACAATAAATGGCTTTATGTTTTATATTTTCCCAAGAGGATTTTACTTTAAAAATTACAAATTCGTCACGCGATTAGAAAAATGTAATTTTTATTAAACGCTAACTACATCAAGAAGGAATTACAGATCATTTATAATAAATAATGAACCTAAGAATGGAATTTTCAACATTTAGCTGTTTTGCTACCGAGAAAGAGATTACAGTTTAAAATCGTTTTCACCTTTGAAACCAAAATGTGGTTTGCGAAAATACATATGCGTAGTTTTTCGATAACGGTAGCCGTTTTCTTCATTCAGCAAAAGAAAAAATAAATATACACGTGTCTCATTATTCAGTTGATTTATGATCTGTAATGGTTTATTCGAAATATGTTATCGTTTGAAATATACTATGTATGCTTTCAAAAACTCTTTTGTCTGAAGATATTTCGGTTAGTTTGAAAATGTGTAATTCATTTTCTTAACAGGTAAAAATAATGGTGTATTTCTCAGTTTCTGACATCATAAATTATAATACGCTCGCCTCTGAATTTGTTAAGAGAACTTTTGTTATTGGAAAGATAAAGCTTTTCATTTAAATCATTGCACTGTAGTTTTTGAAAAAAATATGAAGTGTTAATTGCACTATTTATAAAAAAGATGAAATACGATATGTGAGGAACACTAAATATTTAATCATCCTACTTTCATGTCATAAATTGTAATAAATTATAATAAATTATAATATAATTAAAAGTTGGATTAACTTAGAGAATTTGAGTGACAAAATGGTAACTAACATTTATTTCTTTTTGATAAAATAAAAGTCATTTTAAATGTTTAAAATTGCTAAAATTGATTTATAAATTCCTATTAAATATTAAAATGTTTGCATTTCTTAAACATAAAAATTGGGACAAAGTAAATAATTTTTAATCTAATGGTAGATTTTTCAGGCTATAAGTTTAATCTTCATGGTTCTATGGTTAGGCCTAAAATATGAAAATTATTAGTGCAGAATCTGATCAATAGATCGAAAACTATTTTAGTTGTTGTGCTATATTTATTTCGTGCTCTGAACCTTCACGTTTACACTCCGTAAATATAAAGAATGGAACACCGTAAATAGTTTTTTATCTAATGATAGAGTTCGCCCTTTTTATGATGATTTTTTTTAATTCTAGAGTTAGGCCTAAAATATGGTCTTTAGTTTTTAGTGTGGATTCTGATAAGATCAAAAGTTATTCAGGGAGATTTGCTTTTTATTTTGTGCTATTTACTTGCATTTTACAACTATCTTCCTTCTAAAAGCAGAATTAATTACCCCCTTTTACATTTATCTCTTACATGGTTGCAATTTTTTTCATGTAGTAAAGAAAAAAGGAAAAAGCTCTCTTTAAGTCTTTTTTTTCTTTTTTTGTAATTATTTTACCACGTGCTGATGATATGATTTCTTATTGATTTATTGATTACCATTTTTTATTGACTGGGTTTGAAGAGCTGACTATATTGATTAGTTGGTAATGTCATTTTGTTGTAGTTCTATGACTAATTATAACAATAACAATAAGGAATTTAATAATAAACAATTAACATGATTTTGACTCGGAATAAGAACTAAATTTTTTTTTCTTGGATGAACCATGTTATCGTATTTGTTTAATTTGATTACATGACACAACCCAACAAGCACACGTGTTTTACTAGTGAAGGGACAATATCGACTTAACAAAAGTGCCATTATGGCGGGCTTTTCATCGCCGTATCGGTTCCGTTAATAAAGTGAAATCTGGGCCAAAATGAGGGCCAGTGCATGGCATTTCAGGTAAGATTCTGGCAATCGTTAAAGAACCGGAACTACTTTGTTACCTCTGGATTGCTTCGCCATTTTTGCCTGTTAAATACCGGGGAAATTTTTTTTTCACAGAATAAAGAGAAAATTGCCGTAAAAGATTTTATTGTATAGTTTAACTTGAACAGAAACTCGGTACACTTGGACAATTTATTTAAATAGCAGCAAAATTTACTCTATATTATAGTTCAAGTTATTGATTCTATGGTTCAAATTTTAATTAAGTTTTGTGAGAGTGTAATGAATTAATCTAAATTGTTCGTAATGTAATAGAAGCAGAGGGAAAGAAAAGTAATTTCATTGAGATTTTATTCTTAGATCTTGAGATCATTCTTAGTTGCAAAATAGATGAATTTAAATGACAGATTAATGTAAGTACTTATCACAACATTTTCTTATTTTTGAAAAACTAAAAACTATAAAATAATCTTATTAAAAATTAGTTTTAAAACAGCAATTGAAAATAAATTTTTTTCTAGTAGAGTGTATGAAATGGCATTGAAAATAAGATAAAATTTAAAATAATACCGAAAAATTCCATAAAAAATGAAATTCAATATGTCTGTGAAAAAAGAAAATCTTTGATTCAATGAAAGTATGAAATAACATTGAAAATAAGATAAAATTTAAAATAATACCAAAAATTCAATATAAAATGAAATTCAATATGTCTGTGAAAAAAGAAAATCTTTGATTCAAAGAAAGATTCTAAGTTTTTTTTCGCATTCAATAATTTATTCACTGTATGTAGAACAAGAAGACGATTATGTAAAACACAGTTTAAAAGAGAAAATGTGATGGAAATTTTGTCTTTTGCGAACTCGATATGTTTTCAATTCGACAAACGATTTTAATGTTTTATTCTAACGGAAATGCTGAAAGAAAATACATCATTTGACCATTTAGCAATCTTTTTTTGTTAACATTTCTATTAATGCTTTTGAATACAATTTTAAACTTTTTAAATGAAAGGAAATGAAACTAATAGAGGAAAAAATTTGTCTCTGACATTTGTATTGTAAAAGGGTTTGCACTTCTCTTCTTAATCTCAGGAAAAAGAACCAATTTTAGGAAAATAAAAAAGAAATATAACATTTATTTGTTATAATACTGAAATTATTTTTCAGATTACTCGTTTTTAACCAATTTAAATTTCAAGAATATTAAAGAATGTTTTTTCTATTTTTTCTAAAATAATGCTATATGGTAGCTTTATGTTACATTTTGTTCATGCTCATTAAATGTTCAAAATCTTGAAGATTCAGAATTCTTTTGTTTTTGAAGTAATAATGTCAGTTTTCCTTCTTCAAGACGTGAAGCTAATTGAGCTAAGAGGGATAAAATAATATAATGAAATAATACAAAAAATATGCACAAGATTTTAATTTTACAATTAAATTGTGTTGGAACCCTTATTATTTCATGTTTTACGGTTCTTTATTTTTACAGATTTTGAAATACGTGAAACATCACGCATATGAATCATGGATACTCTATCTTACAATAATTATTGATATATATATATATATATATATATATATATATATATATATATATATATATATATATATATATATATATATATATATATATATATATATATATATATATATATATATATATATATATATATATATATATATATATATATATATATATATATATATATATATATATATATATAAATACAAGAAAACACGAAGAAAGTTAAGAAACAATAAGTTTCATTGCGCTTAAGCTGCAAGTAAGCAGAACTCATCAGATAAGTTCAAAATGAAGAATAAAACAAAGAAAAATATAGACATATGGAAAAAAAAGGAGGGGGGGGGGAATTAATAAGTAAAAAAATAACAAACAACAGTTTATTAAAAAAAAATGGTTAATTAAAAAACCGGAAAAAAGATATAATCTCTTCTTCAGCCCACACGATTATATCCCCGAAGCAGAGTGCTTTCTGATATTGTATGAATAAAGCCAAAGCAAAATATATTAATACAATAGTGTGAGGAGCACTTAAAATTTTTTTTTATGAAAATAACAACAAATAAAATAGATCACAAAAAGTAAAAATAACATGTAAAAGCAGATAATAAAATAAAATAAAAAGAAAAAACATTAAAAAGGGGGGACTATAAAGCGAGTAGCAAAATCAAATCAACTTACATGGACGGATATTTTTCAAGAATGATTTAAAAATGTTTTCGCAGAAAGATTGCCAGATTGCAAAATATGAAAACAAAAGCGCAAATTGAGTGTAACAAGAGGGTTTTAAAGTGTCGTTCTTACTGCACTGCTGAAGTGATTTGTTATTCTGAGTTTGGATTTGTTAGTTACCAAAGATGGGCCCGAAATGGATGTGCGCAAGGTAATATTATATTGGATAATTTTAAAAATTGATCATAAATAGTTCTAGAAGATAGATGTTTATTTAAGAAAAAATATAAAATAGAAAAGAGAAACATAAAATGCTTGTTTTGCAAATAATTTTAGCCGCGGATTTGCACGATATGGATTAGCACATAGAAAAAATATTTAAATTATCAAAGAAAAAAATTTTAATAGATAATTTTAACACGGATTTGCCCGAAACGGATTTGCACATGGAAAAATTAACAAAGAAAAAATTTTAGTAAATAATTTTAGCCACGGATTTGCCCGAAATGGATTTGCACATGGAAAATTGTATAAATTAATAAAGAAATTTTTAGCAAACAATTTTATCCACGAATTTGCCCGAAATGGATTTGCACATGGAAAAACTGTATAGATTAACAAAGGAAATTATTTAGTAAAGGCATTTTTAGTAAATAATTCTAACCACGGATTTGCCCGAAATGGATTTGCACATGGAAAAATTATACAAATTAACAAAGAAATTATTTAGTAAATAATTTTGGCAATGGATTCCCCTGAAATGGATTTGCACATGAGAAAATCATAAAAATTTACAAGAAAAAAATGTTAGTAAATATATCCACAAAAATATACGATTAATTCAATGATTTTATATAAAATTTTATTACATTAGTTAGGTATCCATTGTTTTTTTTTATTAGATTTTGAAAGAGTTTATCGATTTGTTTTCTGGATAAATAAATATTACTACATATTCTTTTAATTCTGTTCATTTCATTAAAAGTGATATTTAAATAGATGCTCCTAGAAAAATTAGAATTGCAAGTAACTAGTTTATTAAAAAATACCACTTTTAATGAAATGAACAGAATTAAAAGAATATGTAGTAATATTTATTTATCCAGAAAACAAATCGATAAACTCTTTCAAAACCTGATAAAAAACAATGGATACCCAACTAATGTAATAAAAGTTTATATAAAATCATTGAATTAATCGTATATTTTTGTGGATATATTTACTAAAAAATTTTTTTTGTTAATTTTTATGATTTTCCCATGTGCAAATCCATTTCAGGGGAATCCATTGCCAAAATTATTTACTAAATAATTTCTTTGTTTGTATAATTTTTTCCATGTGCAAATCCATTTCGGGCAAATCCGTGGTTAGAATTATTTACTAAAAATGCCTTTACTAAATAATTTCCTTTGTTAATCCATACAGTTTTTCCATGTGCAAATCCATTTCGGGAAAATCCGTGGATAAAATTGTTTGCTAAAAATTTCTTTATTAATTTATACAATTTTCCACGTGCAAATCCATTTCGGGCAAATCCGTGTTAAAATTATCTATTAAAATTTTTATATTTGATAATTTAAATAATTTTTCTACGTGCTAATCCATATCGTGCAAATCCGCGGCTAAAATTATTTGCAAAACAAGCAATTTATGTTTCTCTTTTCTATTATATATTTTTTCTTAAATAAACATCTATCTTCTAGAACTATTTATGATCAATTTTTAAAATTATCCAGTATAATATTACCTTGCGCGCATCCATTTCGGGTCCATCCTTGGTAACTAACAAATCAAAACTCAGAATAACAAATCACTTCAGCAGTGCAGTAAGAACGACACTTTAAAACCCTCTTGTTACACTCAATTTGTCATCTTTTGTTTTCATATTTTGTAATCTGGCAATCTTTCTGCGAATTTTTTAATACTTTATAAAGAGTTCAGTGAAACTAAAAACTCTTGATGCAATTCTTAATTGATAACAGAATAATAACAATGAAATTTGAAAAAAAAAAGTAATTAAAAATTTCGCAAAGATGTGATCATTTAAAATAGTGCCCAAAATATGCACGGAAGGCATTAAAAGTGTTTGTTTGCTGATTTTGTTGGGAATCGTATGCAGCAACAAAAATAAAGTTCGATATATATCTTGAAAATTTTAAAAAAAGTTTCTAGTAGTTTATTAAAGCAGTTTATGTATTTTTTTAAAAAAAAAAAACTTTTGCAACTCTACAAGTTTTGTTTTGTACTGATAAACAAGATTTATTAAAAATTGCACCGGCATCATAGCTGATAATAGGGAATTTTTTTTATAGAAATGTCCTATCTCTATAAACATTTAAGCTAGACTTACGAGATTTTATGCAATTGTGGCATAAAATTTAATTAAAATTTTGTGCAATGATAGCATAAAACTTGGCAAGCTTTGCTTAAATAATCGATAGAAGTTATAATTTTATTGCTGTACTTATAAGGCATAGGGTGTTCAGAACCACTTATTTTTATTCATAATTTATTATCGAACCCTCAAAGCCCTGAAAGTTAAACCTTTCCGATGAGTTCTAGAAATCACATGACTTACACATTTTTAAATGTATTAAAATAATCTAAGTATATTTTGAGAACACTGAAAAAAAATCGCAAAAACTGAAAGTGTCTCTTTAATTGTTGCAGTTTAGGCATGATATTAATAGAAAAACGAAACTAAAGAAAGGAAAGAAAAATCAGAATTTTGTTGTAAAATCACTAACTAGAATATTTAAGAGCTAAAAACTGTCAAACCAATTTATTTCTTTACGTCGAAAGAACATTATAGGAATGCTACATATTTAATATAACGCTTTTGTCGTTATTTTATTTACTTTTAACTTTTTACTTGTCTCTTGTTTCAGTTCAGTTATTTTTTTCAGAAACACTCATTTGTATTTTTTTACAATACAAAGTACTCTTTTCTTAAAATTCTATTTTTGTCTTTGTGTTTTTAAGGTAACCCGTAAGCTAAGAGTAAATGCCTTGCATTCAGTTTTGCGTTTTACAGAAAAAAACCCCCAGTTAAATGCTTGCAAAAAAGTATCCATGCAACAGATAACAAAAGAACCACTACTTCTTTTAGCCTAAATTCTAAGATAGTTTTTTCTTCTCATTTATTTTTACAGGAAAGTTTCTTCAACTTTTGTAAACCGTTTTTTTTTTTTGGAATTTTAAGAACAATGGAACAAAACTGCACAGTTTAAAAATTTCGAAAGAATACAATGATTAATTAAAACATTTTAACATGCGTTAAAAATCTTATTCATGAAAACAATTTTTTTTATTGTTCACTTAATGAATAGAAAAACTATAAAATGTAGAGTTATTCTGTTAAAAATAAAGTTTAAAGTAACATTTCATTGTGAAAAAAATTATTTCTTCGCCGATAAAAAAAAAGTTCTTAATGTTTTTGATCTAAGAATCGAATTTTCACACACAAACATTCAATTTTTATGTTTCAATTTTAATGTTTTATAACTCTAAAGGTATTCCGTTGTTTTTAAAAGTGAAATAAGTTCAACCTCGTAAAAGAAGCAAATTAATAGTAGTTTGAGCAAGATATATATATATATATATATATATATATATCGAAAAAATTCAGTTGTCACATTGCTAAGATTTTGATTGAATTTGAGTTAAGAATCGTTTTCTCCCCTGTAAGCAATCTAAATTTTACCAATCTGAAAGACCCTATTGCTGACATTAATAGCTGGGGCATTTATCAAATTTTTTAGCAGTGCCACCTATCGTATATTAGACAAACTAAACGAAATCTTAAACGTCGGCTTAACATGAAAGAAATTTCAAAAATTAGGATATGAAATGATCTTCCATTGTCCTACTTAGTTAGAATTATAATAATAGCTTTGAGTTTTCTACTGCTAAATCATTTAGCGAATCTCTATATCAATCGAATTTCATTGCTGAGAATCAAGCCACATTTTGAAAAATTCTTATAATTTAGTTAATAAACTTTCGAGAATCACAACCCCTCCCAGTATATGAAAATGAATTCTAATTAAATCTTTTGGCCCAGCCAAATCCTCTTACACCAGTTACCCTTATCCTATCACCCTTCCTTTCAATAACTTTTTCAAACTTGTGCCTCAGACCTGATAGGTCGAACGATTTCGGACGCGTTTGTCTCTTTACTTTTCAAATGTCTTTTGGTATTTAGGCTCTGGGGAAGGTTCTTGTATAGAGAACCGAAACTATAGTATGTCTATTTCTGCCCTTGATTTTTGCTTTATTGTAATAAAATGGATATTTCCTCACTAATCATCCAGTTCCATGATTCAATGTTTATAATTTTAGTCCCTAGATGGCGCTGTAGAACTGTGTGATGTGTAACATAAAATAAGTTTCACTTCATCACTCTATTCTATTCTCCATCTTAAGAGCTCTCACTTATATCGTTTTTACTTATTATATTTATTTAATAATAATCTCGCATTAAAAAGCATTCTGAACTTAAGATGGAATTATTATTCCCTGAATAAGTCACTTGGTACTCGCACTATATAAGAATATAAGGTGACGACAAGCACAAGTGAACATTCACACAAGATAGACAAAAACAGCACAAGACAAAACTAAGCAATACTTATATCTTTTACCTTTTATTCTCTTAAGTGCGTGCTATACCAACATTATTCACATTGTTTTTCACTTTAATCTACTTAGTACAAAGTACACCCTATCCTTTTGGGTACGAAAACAATTAATCAAAAAATAATATATTTAGAAAGTCTCCATAAGGATTACTACATATGTCGCAACTATATATGTTACGGTGAATGATCGAAATCAAGAGAATGTCGACTTTCACCGTTGAATGACAACCACCGGTGCTTGGTCGATAAGACATGCTCAATCATGAATATGTTACTCTGAATGACAGAAATGGGTGGTCGTTGACTTCCACCGGTGAATGTTGACAATCACATAGTCGCTTTGGTAAACGTCCGAAATATATACTAGGTCTAGTTAAGTGCCACAGCCCGGTATACCCTACACTGATATTTTTTAAGGTTCAGTATCACTGCCCGGTATGCCCTACATCAATGTTTTTTTAAGGTCAAGTGCCACTGCCCAATATGCATTTAACCAGTTCTCAGAACACTGATGTTTCTCCTAAATCTATCCTCAGTAGATATTAAAATATCGACCAATATAATAATATCAACGAATAAAATTAATATGAAATCGGATATATCAAATATTTCGGACAATTACCAAAGCAATTAAGTGATTACTGACATTCAATGGTGAAAGTTGACATTTTCTTGATTTCGGTGATTTACGGTAACAAATACATGGGGTTTTCAAGTACGACTCTATTTGTTTCCGTCTATTTAGACAGATTTTTAAGTCAATTTTGAGAAACCTTTTTTTGCTGTGAATATTTTTAAACTGAATCAAACACTAACCCTTAAATATCTCTATATATGAAAAAATGGTTTTATTTCACTTTTAAAAATCATGACTCATACGCAAATTAATTTCACAACTCATATAGATTCATATTGCGCTGTAAAACATCTAAGATTAAAACTCTTGGAAGGAAATAAATACAATTGTTCAAGAACTTTTGTTGTTGATATTTTTAAGCAAATTAATATTTATAATTCAGCATTTTATAGAATAAAAAATAATTATAAAAGAGAAAGAAATACACATATCATTTTAATTAAAAAATAAATTAAGTTTTTGTTTAATAACTGAAAACCACAATTACTTTAAAATAAAGCATTAATCTTCGATATGAAAATTACGAAGACAATTTATTTCATTATTTCTTCGACAATTTTTCTTACTTCTACCATTTTGAAGATTTTTCAGGAAAGACAAATCGCGTCATTTTCTTAATAGCTCCCATTGTCTACCTAAAATGTTTTCATTCTTTGCAATCCCAAAAGGAAAATTAAAGATCCCATTTAGACTGATGTGTTAAAGTGGCTTATCTTGTAATATAGCTTCGCTTAAGAATCTGCATTTATCATTTTTCACTGCGGCTGGCATGAAGTAAAGTGAGTATAATTTTTTATATTTTCAAACACAGGTAAACATAGAAAGACAGTAATTTTGCTTTAGTTTAACTTCACTATTAATTATTTTTTGTAAAAAAATGGGTAAATAGCATTATTTGTTTATGTATTTTATTGTAACAGTGATATATTTTTGCTTTGTCCATCTGGCAACTGCGATGAATAATTAGATAGTTTGTTTATGTTCTACATGGCTTCTTGCTTGTGCCAAGTAAGAAATATATAGTGAAAGAATTTGAATCTCTGTGAAAGAATATAGAATGTGTCACTTAAGAGATCAAATACTTGACGGGCTTGGCTTACTTGAAATAGAATGTAAAGAACAGTTGCTAGAGTAAATAAATGCCTCGTTTCAACAGCCAATCAGGATCGAGGTACCCCCCTACGTCACTTGCAGGTATACCGTTAAATTTTTTTCTCGCGTTGGCAACAAAGTACTAAACCAAATCGAGCTATAAGCTGAGCAGGAATAAAAATTTTAAAGTGAAAGATTATTTAAATAACAGAACTTTTTATTTTTTTGTTTTAATTTTGCTTTTTAATTTACTGAAATAACGTAAAAACTTATCGTCGTACTGTAGTTTTATGATGCTTAATAATTGAAGGGAATAGAATAATTGCAGAGAACAGAAAGTTTGTGTTTAATGAAAATTCAGAAGAACAGATTAAACGGGAATGTGACAGAAATTTTGACGAAGGAGATTCACTTAAAAAAAGTCCCAATTAAATTACGGTAAAAATACTGGCAGCATTTCACTATAAATTTTTAAACCGTAATTTTTACAGTAATTTTTATTTATTTACAATGATTTAATAATTTTGTAGTAAATACTACTTTAAAAATTACGGTACATCAGATATTTTATTCCGTAAAATTTTACGGAAAATTGATTTTGCAGTAAAAAATACTTGCGCTCAAGGCTCCCGTGCGTTTACTGAACTTTGATCTAGATTTTTTTTACAGTGTAAGTCTTTCTAGGTTGAGATCCTACAATTTTCTCCCTATTTTTTCTTATTTAGGATCATTTAATTCCCCATATTCCCTAATTTACTAGTGTTTAATAACATTTTTAAGCTATCCAATTTTTATATACTTTTTAATGTAGAATATTGTTTATTGGTTCAACAGTTTATTGGTTAGTTTATCGGTTATTATTTATTGGTTGGTTGGTTTATTTGTTGGTTTGTTTATTCGTTTCGTTTTAACCCTGGAATACTACTTTAATTTATAAAAATGTTTTTTCTCTGCTTTTTTTTCCTTCCATTTATTATATTTTTCTTTGGTTTTCATACACTTTGCTTCTTTAGAATAAAGGATTTAAAAATATTCTGTTTCCAAAAACTGAATTTTAAATTGTGATTGTAAGGAAAGAAATTAGATCCTAATGTATATAAATTGCGTGAAACACAGGGTGTGGAGGCTGTATAGTTTTAGAACATTATTAAAAAAAACACTGGTATTCACACAAAGCTAGATTACATTGAGAAAATAAGTATGGTCAAAACTACAAAATTATGAAGAGAATTACCGTGTTTCTGGTTTTAATGGATCACCAAAAAGCTCAGTAAAGCACCCTACCAAAGCTCTTTGGTAATAATTTTGTTAAAATTTGTGATAAAGTATGGTTATGGTAGTGATAGAATTCGGTATTTTCATCATGATACCTTAGAACATGACATAAAATAATTTATTCTGTTAAATTTACTTTTATGTTTTGTATTTTTTTCTAATTGTATGGTAATAAGAACTATAATTTTGTAACCTTGAATTTAAGGTACACCATTATCATACATGGAAAAATTATCAAATAAATAGTTTAAATACAGTATAATTTCGGTTTTTATGGCCAAAAATATGTTTTTTTATTACCAAAAATGTATTACCGTGCAGTCTGAAAGTAAAATAAATAAATGAATAAAAAGCGAGCGAAGGGAACTGAATTGCTAAAACAACTTACAAGGTTTGAAGAGAGCAGCAAGCAGGAGTCAGACAACTCTGTTAATAAAAAAAGAGAACTATCTTTTTATTAAGTGACTTAAACTTTCTGATAATTACGTAATATATATGTTACTGTAAATTGATGTATCGTTATAAAACCCTCTACCAATGAATGGATCAAGTAATAAGTAGTTTATCGAATCAATAAATCAATGAATGAGGTAATCAATAAAACAGAAAAATCAGTAAATCGCTGATTCTTCTGTTGGTTCATCGGCTTATTATTATAATGATCTGCACACATTTTAATAAGTGCGCAAGGATATTAGAGGAAAAAATATTATAAATATTGTATTCATTGAGAATAAATATTATATTCATAGAAAAAATATAAAGTCATAAGCAAATAAATTTTGTTAATGAGACTGGTTTTAAAACTCGATTCTCAAAAAATATTTAATACTCTGTAAATCATACCAATAACAGTTTCTTCCTTTTTACAAACAGAAAAAAATAGGATTCGTTTTTTAGATGAAACTCTTTTACATCATTGAAAACTCATCAAGAAGCATTTTGGGAGGAAAATGATGATTCATTTTTATAAAAAGATTTTCAGTTTTTCAAGCAACTTAAGTAGTAAGTAGTCTTAAATGCATGAAAACAAACTTTTTTTTTTTTAAAAAAACAGAACCTAAATGTTGGAAAACATCGGAGTAACATAAAATATTAATAAAATGTCTAAGAACAAAAAGGGTCAAACTAATTGTATTAGAAAAAAAATGGAGGTAGATAAGTGCGGTATGCTGCATTTACTTTGTACTACATTCCCCAATTTTTAAAACTGGCAACGAAGTTCATCAACAGATGGCACTATTTACCAACTAATCACTTTGCTTTCAAAATAACCACTACCTTTAAAAACAAACTGTCTTTGTCAGGGATCAAAATTAATAAGGGTTGGTGCAAATGTTTCAGTTTAGATGGTTTAAAAGGTAGCTTGGAACATTTTTTTGATATTGTCTTCATTGAACAAAGTCTTTGATTGTGGAATTAGTTTTAATAATACTTACTGCTAATATTAAACATCAAACAAAGCGAATTTGTTGTTGTTAATTTACGTCGCACTAGAGCTGCACAATGGGCTATTGGTGACGGTCTGGGAAACACCCCGGAGGATGATCCGAGGACATGCCATCACAATTTTGATCCTCTGCGGAGGGATGGCACCCCCGCTTCGGTAGCCCGACGACCTGCGCACGAAGTCGAGCACTTTACGGTAGCACAGTTTAACGAGGACCAATACCGCACACCCTCGGTCCCTACGCAGACTGATCCAAGTGGTTACCCACCCGCACACTGACCGCAGCCAGTGATGCTTGATTTCGGTGATCTGCTGGGAACCGTGTCTTAACGATTAGTCCACTACGGGACACAAAGCGAATTTAGCATTTTCCAATGAAAAAAGCTAAGTGTGCTTTAAAAGTAGTCCTTAACTGTATCTACTATTAAAAAGTAACGAAATACCACAAACTCGCTTACATTAACCGAAAATCCTACTTTATTGGAGTCGTATTAACGAGAGGTTGCTATGTTTTTAATTGAGTGGATTGCATTTTAAATTATCGTATAAGGTAGAAGCATACATTAAAAGTTTCTTAATACACAATGTATGCAAAAAGCATGCGTTTTTTTTAATAAAAAAAGAAAGAATTAGTGTGTATATCCTTGTAATTGTATGTCTTCCTCTTATGACTGAAGAACCAATGGTTTAGGTTGTTAAATTTGGATAACTGGAAATTTTAGCCACTAATTTTAAAAATCGTTAAAAATTTCAAATTTCTCGGTCGGAAGGGATGAGCGAAAAATTTTATCTAACGAATTAACGAACAAATCTAAGAGTTGCCAATACGCATTGCTGAAAATGAAATCGCAAACGATTTTGTATTATTCAATTGTTTAAAAGATAACACCAAAGTATGCTTCGTAGCTAGTATTTCTATTTATTGTGAAACGAGTTACAGTGAGAAATTATTTCACGTTTCTATATTAATTATTATTTATTCATTGTACTTGGTAAGCTCGATAATCAAGATGGATTTCATATGGAGGTATCGTTTTCAAATTAGTACTTTTAAAGGAACATGAAACAACAGTTTAATTTGTTTTAAGCATGCTTTCTCAACATAGGTGCTTCCGCCACACACCCCTATTAGGCACTGAAGACTTCAAGGGAAGTTTTGGAACATTTTCGAGAGGGTGTTGAAAAGCTCACACACAGAAGAAATTTTTTCAAGAGTGGAGCATATTTTAAAATTTATAAATTTATTTTGTATCGAAAAATCATAATGTATTTAACTGCGCATAATTTATATGTTATTAAAGCTGTTATTAATTTAGAAGGTAATTGAAAAGAAGATTAGCACACAATGCTATAGTTCACTAGGCTATAATTAGTGCTATAGATCTAGTTCGATGCTTGATGTTCTACAGAAACACACAAAAAATAGCACTTAAAATATTTGAGATCACTTTTTTTTTCACATGTCAAAATTCTGACGATTTTTTTTAAAAATTTTTAACAATTCAGTTTCATATTTTTTTATTTATCCATACATAATGTTACACTAGTTTGGAGTTTCAAAAATTATTTTTCAAAAGTTATTTTACGAATTGCCTAAAAGTTCCAAGCGAATAATTTTTTAACTATTTTCATAAAAATATTACTATATAAGGACTACTTTCATAAAAATATTAGCAAAATAATTAAATTAAATGTTAAATTAATCACTCAAAATTTCAAGCATTCATATCAAACTTTGATCAATAAGAATTTTCAATGATTTGATCAAAAGTCCTCCGTATTGAAAATAAAGAAAGTAAAATAGATTTGTTTTTAAAAAAAAACCCTTTTTGTTGAAAAATTGGGGGGAGGGGGGGGGTTGAAAACAAATTTTATTTGCAATGTGGATGATGAGAAAATAAGGTTGGGAACCTATGGTTTGTAAAATCATTTCAAGAGATGTATGTGTACACAAGTTGGACACGTTTCTATAAACCGAAATAAGGAAAAACCAATGGTAGTTGAAATGGAAAAATTATATTCTGAACAAAATTGCAGTAAATTAAGGACTACCAAGAAATGACTACCAGTAATAACATTATTTTCTGTATTTAATCTTTGAGTTGAGTTCCGAAAGTTGCATTGTTCTTAATCTAATAACGTAAAGTACACAATGTAATAATAATAATCTTTGGATTTTTTTAAACTGTGCTGGCTTTTAATTTTTGAGCTTGATTGCTTTGCGGTGATTAATACCGATTTAATGTTGATATACCCTTTATTTAAACCCCGATTGAACAATTTTTTTTCAGGTAGAACCGTAAGGCTTAAATAATTAAATTACTTTGTTAAAAATGTAAAATAGGAGCAAGATTTCTTATTTTTTTTGTTGCTGCAAATGATTGATAAACTGAACTGTGTGATGCAGCGAATACTTATTCTGCTAGTAAGTATTATTTAACCTCTAATCTTATTTTCAAAAGAAAATTGAAAACCAAAAATACTTGGTCGTATAGCAAATTATTAGTAACCTTATATACCAATTACGTAAAAAGGAGAAAGGTAAACAGAACATGAAACAGACAAAATATCCTACGACACAGTTAAAGATAAAGCATTAAATCTAAGAAATATAGCTTACTTGATCGAAGTATATTTGAATCAAATAAAGAAAACGATTGCTCTGAACTTTCTTTCCTTAAAATCACTCTAAGAATTCCTCAGAACACTGTTTTAGAATGTGATTCCAACCGTTGAAAGAACAAGAGCCTAAATCGAAATATTCGATGGGAGAAAAAAAAAAAAAAAAGAACGAAAACGGTTGGAGCAATTTCATTCAATGTTTTCACTTTCTCATCTAATCTTCTTATTTCTTATCTTATGTCTAAGGAAATGATTTAATTCGGATTAAAAAAGAAAAATGTTATCTTTTGGAGTTTTCATATTAAATACGTCTTTATATTTTCGTTTGGTATGCATGTCTTACCACTTCTTCAAATATTATGAATTCAGGAATATTCTATAAAATAATTTTCAAAAGCGGATTTAAATAGTTTTGCATATCACGAATCCACTTTCAATCAATGCACTTAAAGAGTAATTCATCAAAGACGATATCCTTTGGTACAGTCCACCCAATTTTTGGTTTATGACTATTAATGTTCAACTCCATAGCCTTGTAATTTTGAGCCCAATTCAGAAGACAAGGGAACTCCTGGATCAAGTATTGGGAGAAATTTGCCTTGGTGGAGAACTTTTTGATGGAACTAACCGGCATTTGCGTTATATAGAGAGGAAAACCACGAAAATCACTCATGGTTAGCCTGACGGCAAGGAGATTCTAACCCCTGATCCGTCTACCACTGAGGATATATCAGATATCGCATGGGAGATATTTTAAATTAAATTGGTTTCACTAGGAATATATTTGATCCGATCAAAGTTTAACTCTCTTGCCTACAAATTGCAGCCGGTTAGCATTGAAATACTGTTTGAATAAGATTCCGGACACTTTTTAGTTATGCCTTGAGTTTATACAATTTTTTATCCAGCACTTTTTCAGTATTCACAATAAATTAAAAAAATTAAAAAAATTAAAACATTTTGGCTTTATTAATGTTGTCTTTACAGTTTTGTGCTTAGTTTTTGTAGTGTTGATCAGAGTCATGAAGTTGGTAGTTAAAATGACTTCGGATGTTCTCAGAAATTGACTGCAATTTTGATTCTGACTTATAAACTACAGCCCATAGAGTGTCAAGGTCTTCTGTGCCGATCTCAGACATTGGGCTCTGGGATGCAGGAGCAGATGTTCCAGTTAGGTGGTCAACCGAACGTGGAACCCACAGTGTTTAGTTCCGAAGCATGCTTGGTAAACATTTTATCGACCTACTGAAGGGATGAAAGGCTGAGTCAACCTTGCCCGGACCTACACAGGCCTTGTGGCACGAGAGCGTGAAGCGCTACTACTCAGTCACCGGATTTTGACTTATACTCAATTACAATTTTCACCTCATTGATTGCTACGATAATCATCATTTATCAATATTTTTGCAACGTTACTTAATTAATATTTTAATTTAATTGATAATTTGATTGATAATCTAATACTTAAAAATCTTCTTTTCTAAGTTGTCTGCTCTATATTGTTATACGCAATACAAATTCACCTGACCTTAAATTTAAATTCATTATCACTATCAAATTTACAAAGATTGATTGATTGTATCAAATTTACAAAGATTGATTGAACAATGGGAAAAAAGCATGAAATGCCAAAAAATATCAAAATAATTCTACAAAAATTAAAGAAAACAACAATTTTTATATGACTTTCCTCGAAAATGTAACAAATATTGCTTGAAGCATATAAGACTGAGTATGATATAGCCTCAGACAATTTTCCAGGTGAGGATTTATTTTACATAAAATTTATCTCAAAATGTGTTGCTAAATTTTCTAATAAAATTTTTAAAGGAAGCCGTTGATGTTATTGTTGTCCAAAAGCCACCGACTTTTCATCAGAGTTTTTTATAAATGTTATAAGAAAATCTTACAATGTAATTTAACGTAAACTTTGTATAAAATGACCATAATACCTGGAATATTGTTTGACACTGCCCAGTATAGCCTGGTTGGCGGGGTACTGGACTCTCGTTTGTGAGATCGGTAGTTCGATTCCAACCGACCGAAGACTTCCCGTGTGATGGTGACTGGTGCACTTTAAATCTGCCGGATCACAAAGTCCCACAGGTTCTCATTACTAATTATACCTATGGGGGTACTGGATTGGAAATTGATCGTTCTCTGGTTCAGGGCAAAATTACGATCTGTGGATGTATGAATGGGTCCGCACTATAAACGGGTATGACGTATGGGTGTGGCAGAGATTGAATTCTTGACCATCGATAGCACTATTGGAAAAAAGGAACAATCGCACCCCTTGCTTTTATGGTCTACGATAACAAAGCAATTGTTTGAGACTATATCAACTTATCCTTGTATCCTTATAAGACTATATCCTTATAATATATCCTTATAAGACTCTCTCCTTATAAGTCATACTTTTTTTATGTCATGTTTTAAATTTGTCTTCGGTTTTTTTTATTATTATATTATTTAATTATGATTATAAAATTTACGTGATACAAACGTGTTACAGTTTCATAATTTAAATAATATTAATAATTGCATAACGGCTTCTAGTACGGTTGTCTTTTCCCTATGATAATTATTTAAGATTGATATTATTTTTCCCTATGATAATTATTAATAATTACCTCCTTGGCCAAGCGGAACTGCCAAGCGTGAAGATAGCGGGATCGAAAGCCACCGGACGTAGGTTAACTTATTTTTCAAAAGCTGTGATAACAATAGTTGATCTAGAACAGTGGTTACCAACTGGCGGCCCGGCGGCCTGCGAAGCCTTTTTTGTGGCCCGCGAACTAAAATATATTAGTTGTCATTTTTTGCGGACTATTTTCGTAAAAAATCCATATGGGTTTAAAATAATTTTCTCGTTAATAAAAACCTAATTTCTTCGTTTCTGTGAAATTTATCATACAAAGGTGCAAAAAATATTATTTCTCAGGTTTTGCATCCAAGAAAATATTTATTCAAATACAAAAATAATCGTGTATGTAGCTCTTTTTTATTTCATTTTTTTTGTATTTTGTGAATATAATTTAGCATGTGTGTATCAGAAATTTTCTCGAAGAAATAACTTAACTTTTATTAATTAATTTTCTAATTTAACTTTTTGAAACCACTCATTTTGGACGAAAATATTTACACACACATTTGTAAATTTAAAATTTTAAATTTAAAATGTAAATATCTATTCTCTGGTGGTTGCAGCAGACAAACCGTCATTGAACATTTTGTGTGCCACTATGTAAGTTTTAATACCAACCTTTTTAAACTTTTATATCTTAACAATTAGACATCTGTTGCACATTAATTGTTGAATACATGGGTGCACATTAAAGTTATTGCAGCCCGAATTCTTTAATATGCAATTAAATATTTCTAAAAATCTACTTATTTTAATTTGTAATTCAATACTTTTGTTTTGTGCAACTTGGTAAAACTCTGACAGTAATATTTAATGTTCCTTCAAACATAAAAGAGTCCTACATAAAATTTGATAAAGTTGCGGCCCGCTATTTGATTTGTGTTTTTATTTGTGGCCCCCGGCCTCATGTAAGTTGGAAACCCCTGATCTAGAAAGATTAAATATAGAATTTTTTTGAATAAAAGGAGCAAATTGAAAGAATAAATTGAAACAGAAATAGAAAAATTATGACGGAAATGTTGCAGGTTGATTAAATATATAATTTGTTTTAAGAGACGAAAAATAAAGTGAATATTTTGAAAATATTATTGAAATATAGCAATAAGTTAAAAAAATATTAATTTTACTATAATAGAAAATAAACAAATAAGTTATTGACACAAATCCTGAGAAAACAACTACTGATATTTCTTAAAGCCAGAGAAAGTAATAAGTTATTTCTTTTACTTTTTTCTTATCTTATTAAAGTACAAAGCTTTTTTGTTGAACGAGGAAAAAAAATTGAGATTTACTTCAGGTATTTTAAAACCACCGAGATTTTTTTTTCACGTCGTGAAAAGTTTAATTTTTTGTTTTATTAAAAAATATGTTTCCTGAGACGGATATGTTTTTTTTAAAAAAAAATTGCTTTCTTTCGTTTTTTAAAGTAATTAGTTTTCTTAATCATATTTCGCTAATTATTTTTGCTGTGCTTGCTTTTAAGACGGCAAAAACCTTATGTTTCTTTGTCTTCTTTTTTTATTTCTTTCGTAATCGCAAACTTTAATGTTTTTCTTTCATTATAATTTAACATTCAGAATGGTGTCTTAGTGAGAATTTTGAAAAAAAAAAAAAAAAAAAAAAAAAAAACAATTAGACTACTAGATTTTTTTAAAATTTTTGAATTCACTTATTATTGAATTCAGTATTTTTACAGCTTGTTTTTCATTTCATAGAGTTTGAAGTTTTCATACGAACTTTATTATAAACAATACAAAAAAAAAGTTTATTACATTTTTATGTCATTTGTTCAGTATTTCGTAACAATGTTTTCATTGATTTTTCTGTTAACTGAACAGGAAAATTGCTACATTTTTGAATTATTTCGAAACCATTTTCCTGCTGTAAATTTGTTTTTACAGTAAAAAAATAGATTTCACGAGGCTGGGGGATTTCTACTATCGGTATAGATAGGAAAATTAAAAAAAAAATGTATTGAATGTAAAATAATGAAGTTTAAAATGAGCGATGACGAAAATTTATTTTTGTTTCAATAAGAAATAAGTGTAAAAGTTTTTGAATTATTTATTTATAGAAAATTCAGAAAAATATATTGGGGAGAGGGAGTATATAATAACAGAAAAGAAATTAATTTAGAAAATGAGATATTATTTATATAGTTGTTCACCAGGAGTTGGCACTTGGTTCCTCCACTTTCGTCACGTGGTTTCCGACGATACTATATCGCTATTTTTGGGAGAAAGATTTGAACAATCTTCAACAAGGTTGTTATTTGGTGATCGTCTGACAAAAATATTTATTTCGCAATCTTTATGTGCATTTTTTTAACAGTAAATATTTCAAAATTTGATGATATTTCTCTCCTTTGAGTGAATAGTTTGTCCTTTTTGAGGCATGTTACTGGAATATATTTAATTAACTAGAGCAACGAAAGGTTTAATAGCAGATCATAAAGCGAAGTAAGTGACTGAAAAAGAAGTCACTATTTGTGTTTGGCGCGCATTAATGGCTGTCTCAATTTCAAGCGCGGAGACGTTTCTCCTCTTACTTCCGCTCTGAAATGAACTCTTCGTCCGAAGAGGTGGAGTCAAGTGCCAACTCCTGGTGAACGAAATTTAATTACATTGTTTATTAAGAAGATGTTTCAAATTTACAAAATAATACGATAATGTTAAAGGAGATAGGAGGAGGAGTTTAACAAAAGTATTTCAGTGGAAAATATTGTATCTTATCGTTAGTTAAATATAAATAAATTTTTAAGTTTTAAACTTTTTTATTGTTAATATACCACCAACTTATTCCAAATAGATATTCATACAAAGAGCAAAAATCATTCTTCCCGTAATTCAAGATTCACTTTCCCTCCAAATATTCATATCTATAAGTGAAAATCTTGCTGGAAGAGATTTAAAGATGCAAAAGGAGTATTTTTTAAGACTGTATAATGTGTTGTACAGATCGCATCAATGCGTGTTGTTTAATTGACTCAGTAACATTATTTCTTTTAACAAACCATGTGAAATTTTTGAAAAAATTATTTTTGCGTTTTTTTGGATTTTTTTTTCTTGTGTGAAGCTAATCATATTTTCTGCAAATTTTTTAACACACACCTGAATTACAGTACTATTTTTTAAATTTATTACTTCATACTTAATGCTCTGCACTATTAGTAGAAAATACATTAAGGATATCGAGAATAACTTTCATTAAATAGGTTATTAACTCAATCTCTGTCTACCTGTGTACCGAAGTAGATTAAAAAAAATTACACAACATATAAAATTTTGGACATTAGTTTGAAATGCTTTATACTTAGAAAACTTAACTTCCTTTCATGCTGAAATATGGTTAAAATTGAAAAGGTTGGAAGTTCTGTAACTGGTCCTATGGGCTCTGCATAATATTTTTTAATACTATTATTTAGCACATAACACATTTTTTAAACACACAATACTTTATTAAACTATTTTAATCAGTTTTTCTTAGTGGTGTGCCCACCAGGGGGTCACACTTTTCCCCCAATGCCCTCCCGGTCATTTGGGTATCAGAAGAGCAGATTTGTTGACCACTCTCTCAGAGGTACCATAGTAGGTTTTTCCCACAGTAAGATAGTACAGTGAAGAGAAGGAAAGGACATCCTCCATGCCTTATCCGAGACTCAAACCCGGGATCTTTCTGACTTGAGGTCAGCACTCATACATGCCGATCAGAAGGGGTCACATGTTGCCAAAGTTATTTTTTTATAATTACTCTCACATATTTATGCAAATAACTAAAAGAAACATATATGTATCAGAACAAATCATACTTTAATATGGAAAATTGAATTACAGTTTCATCAAAAATATCTGTGATATCAAAAACTAAATAATTTAGAGTCATTGTCTTATTATTGGAAATTAGTTGCAACGCTGAAATATTTTAGCTACTCTTTTTATAATTGCTAAGTGGAAACATTCATAAACAACAAGTAAATTGAAAAGAAAATGTTTCCGTACAAATTTAAGCCCCCAAACCTGCCAACGGATTCATTGATATTCGATTCTTTTTGTTCGATTTGTGCTGAAAGAGCATTATTTTTATTCACACTCCCTTTTGTACCCTCATTGATCGGACATCACACAGCTCTTACAAAGGCTATTAGGAACCGGAAGTAAGAAATAGCTTCGGGCTATTACGAAAGTACTGACATCACTGCCGAGGAAAAGATCGCATCGTTCAGCAACTTTGTATCGAGAACGGCTGTCGATCCTCCTTTTCAGAAAAGTTTTATAGACAGAACCATTCCCTTCTTTTGATTGGTTCATATCAAACGTCTGGAAGGCGAGCCTTTTGTGCTCCTGGCGTTAATGCCAGATGAAATTTCTTAGATTCACACAAAGAGAGTGTTGTAAGGAACAATGTGCGGCATCTTGAAATTATCTTTTTCTTCAGTTTTTTTTCTTCTTTTCTCTGAGAGAAGAACTTAAGTTTAGTAGTATCAAAGATGGGCGACGAAAATAAAATAGAAAAAAAAAAAGCGAATTTAGCTCTTTTCTTTCGAGTACTTCAGTAAACTGAACATAAAACACTATAGCAAGGAGAATCATTGAATTGTTTATTTCATGAATATAGAGAAACAAAACTGGGAATAACTTTGTATTTTATTTTCGGAATTCTTTTAGCTCTGAAAAACTTATCCGCATAGTTGATGTGAGGATTTTAAGGCCTGGATATTAATGATCTATGGTTTTAATCTTAACAAAGAAGTTAAAGTATTTTAGTTGAGTCAAGGTTTGGAATTGTCGCACTCGTGGAATATTTCGTGGAATACTTCTCACTTTTTGAGAATACTTATTGAAATAATTCGACTTGCGTTCAATGAAGAGAAACGTTCTCAATAACCATGCATTAAGCTGTACCGAATATTAAGCTGTGCTAAATAAACAGTTTCTGTAAAAAGGAGAAAACTATTTAAAATATCAACAAACATAAAATAGGCTTATTTCATTTCCGATTACCATTACGAGTTAGTACATAAAAGCATCAAAAAAGGTTTTGTCATTTCCATTTTCTGTAACAGGTTAGTATACAGTTTAAAATAATAATAAAACAATCTCAATTTAAAATCAAATAATTCTCAGACGCTCCAAAATGAGGTACCTGCAAGTGACGTAGTGTGAGTATCTCGACTCTGATTGGTTGCTGAAACGTAGCATTTCTTGACGCTAGCAACTGTTCTTTAAATTCTATTTTGAGTAAGCCAAAGCATCAATTCTCTTAAATGATACATTCTTTATTCTTTCACAAAGATTTCAATTCTTCTACTTTAAATTTCTTACTTAACACAAAGCCAGGCACGAAGCCATGCAGAACAACAAAGAAAATAATTATGCATCGAAGTTGCCAGGTACACGAAACAAAAATACATTACAGCTACAATAGAATACATGAACAAATAATAAATTTAAGTTATGTAAAAGGCGTTGAAGAGAAAGAATTATATTTCAATAAATTCGATGCGTAGTACGGCACTGTATTTAATTAACTTCACGTTAGTTAACATTCTAACTTATGTGGAGAAATTTAACTCAACTTTAACGCGCCATTTTGCTTGTAAACGATCAGCTGGAGCTGACATCATAGGTCACATGTATGGGTATGCGTGGTCTTCTTCTTCTTGAAGTGCAAGTGCCCAATTGACAGCTTCTTTAATATTTTTCTTAATTTCTTTGTACTGTTTTTCTATTAACACTTGTGTTAGCTAGTTATATTTTTAGAACTCTCTAATGTCAATTGAAATGTCCTAGATATGAATTCCAAAGCTAACTGAAATAGCCTAGGGTCGGCGAGAGCAGCGAACACGGAATGGAGCCCACCAGTAGTTTTATTACTTTTCACTTCAATTAAAATTATGTTTACATTTTTCTTCATATTTTCAATGAAATCAATTTGAAAATTTTCGCAATCTTATTATAACAAAATTTTGATGTAACTTAAAATTAATCTGTCATGTAAGTATGTAAAAAAACTTCTCAACAATATTATGGTACCGTATAAAGATCGAAGCAAATTTGTAAAATATGGTTAAATACTATCCGGAATTTCTCAAGACTTTTTGTGATGTAATTTTATCAGAATATAGTTTCTTAGTTTTCTTCATTTTTATTTATTTATTTTTTTCAGAAAAAAAAATATTTAAATTGGTCTATTTGTGACGAAAATAATAACCGAAGTGGCTTTTAAGGAAATGAAAAAGTTCACAAAAAAAAGGAAGTGTTCTCACTTTCTTATGGCAAAACATCCCAGAATTTTCATTAAATTTTATGGGCCTCGCCATCATATGATATTGAAAATATTTTGTTCCTTTAAAAATATTTTTATGTAGTAGGTAATAAAATATAGACAAATTTTTCCATAGCTACATGACGCATTTTCTTCTTACTTTTTAAGAAAAATAAAAGAAATGATATGTTTTTCCAAAGAGGTAAATAAAACAATAATATGTTACCAATTTTTTCAATTCCTATATGCTTGATATTTCATTTTATAACCACCGTTGAACAGCTGACCCAATCTTGCGTTTGCGTCTTCTAATGTTAAACTCCGTAGCCTTATGATTGTGAATCCAATCTGGAAAACAAGGGAACTTCTGGATCAATTATTAGAGAAATTTGTCTTCGTGGAGGATTTTTTGATGGAACTAACCAGTATTTGCGTTACATGGTGAGAAAAACTATGTAAACCTCCCACGGTTAGCCTGAGGGCAAGTGGACTCTAACCCACGATCCGTCTACCACTGAGGATATTGCCGGGATTCGAACCATAGCTAAGATTCGAACCCTGGTCACCTCATTGGGAGGCGAACGCTCTATGTCTTGGGCTCCAAGGCTATATGTTTAATATTCATGATGTTCTTATTTTTTTTTAAATATTATATCGACTTTTAAAACCAAAATGTTTTCAAAATTCATTCTGTTGTCTCCAGTCACTGTTATCCATCTTCATTCTTACTATATGGCAGTTTTCCTAAAAGGCTTTTGCTTTTTGCGTGAATTATTGAGCATTACTCACACTAAAAATATAGCTCCAAATTAATCTGCATAAAGTATATTAAGCACATTTGAAACAAAAAAAAATGTAAATGGTTTCCCTTGGAACAACCAGAATTAAAATGCTTCTTCAAATTAAAGTAGAGTAATGAGAAAGTAGAGTAGAGAATCGACACACAAACTGTTACAATTAAGTTCAGCCTAGGTTTAGTTTTAACTAGCGCTCTCTTGGAACCATTTGAATCGAAATATTGCGTCAGTTACAATGTTAAAATCAAGTTCAGCCTTAATTGTTGCAACAGAAAATTTTCTAATACATTTAATATTTTGAATTTTTGCTTACATAAAAATAAAAAAAAAATCTTTTTCATTTGAACACTATTTTAGCTGCGATCACAGATTCTCACATAATTTTCAAAACTGGAACTCTATACTACTATAAGCTCACCATTAAAAGTCTAATATGGAAGCGATAAATTGAACTATTTCAAGTTATATTTGGTGATGGAATAAAATGTACGAATTATATATTTTAATAAATCTTTTTCTAACTCTAATTTGTAATTAAACATCCGTTCTGAAGGCAGAAACAGTCGATCAGCTGTCTGGGGAGTTAACCAGAAGTTATGTAGTCATTATTTTACGAATATTATAACTAGCCTTGGTAGACCAGTGGTTAGACAATAGGACTCCGGGCCGGAGGAGCTGGGGTTCGTTTCTCAACTTCCTCAAGAACCACAGACTACATGCTTGTAAAATCTGTGGAATCGAAAGTACGATTCCACAGATTTTACAAGCGATTTGTGGTCGGTTACTGAGCAGGGCTATGGATACAGGAATTTGGAGAAAATTTCCTTCCCCTGCAGATATATGTCAAAACTGTGGAAGTGGCCTCATGAATGAGTAGTGCTGCCATCCATCCGGGAGGTTTTGAGCTGAGACGTATTTTCACCCAAGCGGTGCTCTCTTGTCATACGAAAGGTGTACCTTCTTGGCTTAATTCACAATGGCCAAAAGCTGGTGTGTTTGACTTGTCCAAGTGCCAAATAAAACATAGAAACAACAAAAGAATAATAATAAAAAGTTAGGAGTTAGATAATCTTTAACAGTCGGGTAAATAAAAAAAGTGGCATTGTGCCTGTCACATCGTTATCAAGGTGAGGAAAATAGAAAATGTGATTTTGAAAAACCAGCTTAAATTACAAGGAATAAAGCTGCCTATGAATACGTGAACTATCAGAAATATTAATTAGGTATTCTTTTAATATTAAAAAAATTGTTTTTTGAATAGTAGATGATTTTGGGCAAGCTTTTTGAAATTGAGTTTATATTTAATTTAGAATTCATCTACTTCTAGCTTTCTAAAAATACTTTATTTTTGCCTGTACTTTAACTATTTACAAAGTTATGGCAGTTTATGTGCACATTATAACAGTGGATATATAAAATGATTTTAAGTCTTTAAATTAGTTTATCTCAAAACACGATTTTTCGTGTTGTATTTAAAATAATTGTCTAAAATTTTTCAGGAGAGTTTATGATTACAGCACTCATGTTTTGAACTACAGACTAAGAGAAAAAAGTAGAATTTCAGTTTTTATGCCTGTTTTTTCGCCAAGACAAGTGCTGACATTTTTTACAATTTGTTTTTTAAATTATATTTATCATTAATTAGTAGTATATGCACTTGCTTTTAAGATAATAGTTCAAAACATAGTTGACAGGACTCCAAATTAAATCCTCAAATTATTTTTGATTTAGGAGATAGAAATGTTTTTACACTGTTTAGCGCATTTCCAAAAAATGCCTAAATTTACCTAAAAAGGGCCATTTAAGAAATAATAATAATATTATTGGTTTTTAAACATAGTGTTATTAGTTTTTAAACATAATAAAGCAAATAAACTAGTTTTTCAAAATTTTATATTAATATTTCAAGAAAAAAAGTTGTCGAAAATAGTCGGATACCCTAAATTTTATATTCTTATTATTTCCACTGAAAAAGTTTTATGTATCCATTTATTACTAAAGCATTAGGTATACTTTAGATTTTTTTTTTCAAAGTCACAATCATTAAATCACTGCAATGTAAGGTAATTTATTGTCATTGAAAATGTGAAAAATAACTAGAAAAACTTGATGACTTTGCTTAATTAGATTTCTTTCAGCTTCAATTACGAAAATATAAATTAGCTTTTCGGGGATCAGTTCGTTTAACCTCAAACTTTTGGCTGTCATAAAAAGTCTCCACTTTAGCTATTATTAATTTTAATTCTCATCAATTAAAACATTCCGTAAGTAAAAATTTTTTAATATTGTGTATTACATTAAACTAAAACTTCTATCATAAAAAGTTAAGGAATCTTAAATGAAATTAATGATCTCTGTAAATGAATATTTTTGCTGATGGTGACATGTAAATTGATAAGAAGAAATATATGTGTACTTTAAAAGCACTGATGTGGATTATTTACTTTATTTTCATATTTTTTATATACTTTCTACAATAAATATTCTGCAGTTAATTTTTTTTAAATATAATCATAAAATATATGTCGATCTATTTATATGAAGATTTTTGTGATGGCAATTTATGATCAAAAGTTATTTATCTAAAAATGTTTTTAATTTATGCTCTTAAATTATATCAGTAAAAAATTATGCGCGACTTTAAAAGTCTGTACGAGTCAAGTTAGCGGAATATAAAGATCAAGCTAACAATTATAATTTTTGAGGGTATTTTTCTGATTTAGAGGTTCGATTTAAGCCTCATTTATAAAATGTTTCTTTCAGTGAAATGAAAGGATAAATTGTATAATGATTTCATGGTTTTATTTCGGCAACTTCAGCTACATTTAAAAAAACTTGAAATCCCAAAATAATTATAAATTAGCTTATAAAAGTGATGGCGAAGGTAGCTGTGCACTCCGAGAACTGATTGAGCTCGACCGTGCTCGATTTCCAAACAATATCGTTAGAAACAGGCGAGAGCTAATATTAAGGATTAAGTATAACTATGGTAAGAACTAAAGAAATCTGAAAAACAAATATTTTAGGAAAGTGTTAAAGTTTTGTTGGTCACTTGCCAAATGAAGCCTTTTAATGCCACTTGCCTTGCCAAATACCAGCAAGCCTGCTTTGTGAAAGCAATCGAATTTATGGTAGAGTGTGCGTTTCCTGTTTTTGAGTGGCACCACCTACGTTTAAGAATACGAATTCAGCCACACACTCGTCATAGCCCATTTTGAAGGGCGAACTCATTCATACATGCATTCATTCATCTACAGATCATAATATTGATCTGAACCAGTGAACAATCAATATCCAATTCAGTACCCCTAGAGGTACTGATTTGCCATGGGAATTTGGAGGACTTTGTGACCCGACGTATTCAACGCGCACCAGTCACCATTTACTACACGACGAATCTTCAGCAGACTGGCATCGAACTCACGACTCACGAACATGGGCCTAACACCCTACCAACCAGGCTATCCCGGACATATTTTTGTTGATTCCAACTATAGCCACATCAATTTTCTATAAAGATCTGCAAAGACTTCAAAAACGGTCGAGTCTGCAATTCAAACTGCCAACAACAACAGCAAAAATAAACACGATTTTAGGGAAATTGCGTTTAAGGTTTTATAGCGCTTTTCTTCTGTTTTTTTTGGGTACCATCAATCGGTGATGACAGGACCATGCAGTACGCTTTTTTTCCCAACTCGCACATTTCGCTCTCTCTCTATCTTATAGCAGATATGGCTTATTTGCTAAAAATAGACTCATGGTGCTCCGGGCTAACAAGGCAATCTACGTTTCGCGTTTCGTAAAACTCGAATGCTGTGTTGCCAATTCGAATACCCATGACATCCATCATGCTGGCAATCACCATAAAACCTCCACTGAAGATCACCGCAGCCAAATAATTGACAATATTGACCACATTTTTACTGGAGTAGAGTGTTTTAGAGAAATAGATTGTTTTACTGGAGTATTTTAGGGAAAAAGTCCAAATAAGCAAATCTAACGATTTGCTGTTGCTTTGATTGTTCGCGCCAACACATCATTATAGGAAATTGTCATCTGAAAGATCCTTGTGTATAGGCTTGATTACTTCCTTCAACGATTGTAACGTCTATGAACCTTCGACGACGCGGACCGCATGTGCGATGATCGCGTTTTTTAACTATATCAAATAGTTTCTGGACAAAAAACTTTCCCCTATATATATTCCATAGTATATGGAAGGTATCAAAAGAGGCAATAAATAAAAATGATGTTTTGAAATTTCTAGACAAGAAAACCAACTCTATTAAGAACAGCCGCTCATAAAGTCTGTTCTCCAAAAATACTATGCTATTTTTATAAGTGATGTGCGTTCATTCTTTTGATGTGGCTCAGAATAATTTCTTTTTGCAGATAACTGAATGTAAACAGTCTCTTCTTTTAAAATTAATTACTCCTAAAGTAATTATTTTTACACATTAGTTCATTTAAAAATATTTGATCCTTAAGTCTATTCCCCAAAGACTCAAATAAGGTTTCTCATATAAGGTTTCAACGAATAATATGATCTATTTTTTCATAAGTATTACCTGTTTTTAACTGTTACATTTAAGGAAACTATTATTTTTAAGAAAACCTTTACATATTAGTATAAAAATAGCAGCTTATTGCTTTAAAAGGTATAAATTCTATTTCAATATTGAAAATTAAATATTTCTGTCCATTCATTGATATAAAACTTATTATTTACAAGTCAGATATTCATTTTCATATTTTAAGAATTTGATGAATGCATTTTTTGGAATTTAGTGAAGTGTAATTGGTTTTTGAAAGAAAAGGATTCAATTCCAAAATAAAATCCTAGAAACCTTTGAGAAATTGCGAGTACTTTATTCGCATGAAAAGTAATTCGAAATGGTGCGGAATATCTCAAGATAAGGAAATCGAAAATTTAAAGTATATTTTTAAAAAGAAACAAAAAATAATTGGCACAAAATGTTTTATTTTTCCCTTTAAAGTGTGCAAGCTTTTTTCTATTTCGATATGCGAAGTAAAAAAAAGCTTACACACTTTAAAGAACTGAACTTTATTTTATGTATGTTAAACGTTTGTTTTGTAATTTTTTTTAAAGTTATTTTTTAGAACGTGTTTACTTGTTTTTTGAATAAATAAATATAAATCATTTAGCTACGCATTAAAAAAAAAAAGATACCATTTCGAACATGTTAAAATATAAAGATTTTTTCGAGTATTTTTGTAACGATTAAATTATTTCTCTTATGTGTTTTTCTAAAAATGTTTTTTTTTTACAATCACTTTTTACTTAACTATTGATAAAGAATATTTCGTTCAAATGTTTTTTTGTTAAAAATTTGCTGGAATAGTTAAGGAAGGAAGTATTTTTCCACTAAGGTGACATAAGCTCAAATCCCGGTTATGCATTCGCAGAAAAATCGGAAACTATCGCGACAAAATTGCTATAACCTTCAAAAGGAGCTAAACTAAAACATATTTACGTTCAAGTTAAAAGATAATATTGTGTTGTTAAAATTAAATAGATACAAAGAAAGCATTGCAACCTTACAGCAACCTTGCGTCGGAATTTTCTTTTTATTGTTTTGAAAATGTTTCCATTAAAAACCTTTTCTTCAATAAAGCAAAAATATTGCTGTTTCAAACCTTTCATCCTAAAGTTCTAAATTAGTTTTAAAGCTTTTTTAAAAAGTATTGTCACTTAGGTAAAATGGTCTTTTAGGTCCATAATGACGTTTTAGATGACGTCACGCTAGGGATAGGATCAAATTGCATTGTCCATTAAAATTTCAAGACAAGGTGGACTTTAGCTGAGCATACAAGACGCTGCAAAAAGAAACCTTATAATTACCTAGATTTAAGATTATTTTCACCTTTAAACGCTTGAAAACTCTAAGACAACCTCGATTTTCAGGTTTTTATATAGAAGGTTGTTTTTTCCAAGGTTTAGGATTAGGGTATTGTCAGGGCTAAAGAGAATAGAAGGGCTGGTTCACTCCTTTGAAGTAACTCTCGCCGCGCCAAGCCTCCGATTTTCTCTAGTGACGTCACTTTGGCGCAAAGCTCGCACTTTCACTTCAAAGACGGAGCGTTCAGCCTTACTAGCTCTAACTGATATTGGATCATTTCTTTTTGCGAGATATTCTAAGACATTTGTTATTTTCTATAATGACTTTCCTCAGTTTTTGCAGTGAATTTACAAGAATTTAAAACTATTATGGAAATGCCAGTTTGCGCGATTGCAACTTGCAAAAATTCTGATACAAAAACAAAAGGAAAAAATATAATTTTCCGCGTGTTCCCTAAAGTAAATGAACAACTAAGTAAAGAATGGATTCCGAAATGACACAGTTAATATAAAACAGCAATACGTTTATTCTGTCGTTAAGAACTTTTATAAAAATTCATTATCTAAATAGAAACCGCCTCGTTACTTCAAAAAGAAAGGCAGGTGAAAAGAATTAAAAAATGGATAAAGTCAACGAAAATTAATATGAAAATAAAAAAGTATAAATAAAATATATAGCATATAGTTGAAATTCTCCTAATTTCATAGCATATTTTTTAATGTAATTATTCTAAATATTTATGATTTTTTTAAAAATTATATTCTCTTCAATTTAAATATCTATAAATTATATCATTGTAGATTTAAATATCTATAAACAATTGTATAATTTCTAATGTCATTATGAACCTAAATTATTATTTTGCTTCAGTAATTAGCGTTTAAGGTTGATGTTTCCTAATGATTAGATATGAACAAATTGCTATTAACGACATATTTTAAAATCAGGGATTCTAAATTTAACTCAACTTATTGTTATAAAAGAATATGCAGATAAAAAAAGTGTCGATACATGCTTTCATTTTTCTTAATAATTAAAGTTAAAACTGAACTTTTTAAAATAAAATATTTATAGTGACAATTTCGCCAACTAGTAAAACATTTTTATAAGTTTAAGATGGTATTTTTTTTAATGTAATAACCAAGAAAGTTTTATGCATTTATGAACGGAAATAATGTGTTAATTACATGAAGTTTGAAAGATAATAACCAGAAAAAGTCTAACTTATTTTCACAAGGAGAAAGATGCAAAGTTATCATATTTTTGCTTACGATCTCCGAGATCTGTGGACACAGTGACGTCATGAGGAGGGAAATCGTAGCTTCAGTTCTAAGAGCGGAGTGAACTAGCCCTTCTATTCTCTTTAGCCCTGGGTAATGTGCGTAGAATAGAGCAGATTACGTCACGTTTTACGTCACAGATCTCGTTTTAAGATTGGAAGATTTACACGTGAACCGTATAAAAAACCTTTTTAGGTTTACATTAAAAGGTTTTTGCTGAGTGAAAATAAACCTTATTTTGCTATCTGGGATGGTTTTTTATAGTATAATTTGGTGTTAACCTTAATATAATTATTATAACTAATGGTTTCAACTACAAATTCAAAGAATATTATGGATCAACAAACTGGTCATTGGGATAAAATTTCTTTTATTCTAAAAAGGATATGCTTAGGCGCTATGATTCGTACATTTTTATTATTTTCCGCTATAATAAACGAGATTTTAAATGATTTTTTCAAAGTGTTTTAAAATTTGAAATTATTTTAGCTTTGGCTTCTTTTGACTCTTAATTGTTCCTCTTAAGTTGCTAAATTATTTAACATTTATTTTTAAATTTTAAATTGTTTATTGTTTGTTTCTTCGTTCATTGTTCTTTCTACTTCTTTGTGAGACAGTGAACTCTTATAATTATGGATTAAATACGAAATAAATCCATACATAAAGCAATTCTGCTTTAAGGATAGTTGTGGTATTTATAGAAAATTACTTTTTTTTAAAGAAAAATGCAGAACATAGATATTTACGATACTAATGCAGGCGTTTTCTTAAACACAGTTGAAAGTGGGGAATGAGCCAATTACCCTTTATTACCAATTATTTTTAAATGCCCTTTTCCTGGTCTGTCTTAAATTTCTATTAAGCTGATTTAATTTGTTTAAAATTTTTTACGCCAGTATTTCTATATTTAAAGTATATTACATGGATACTTAAAGATGTGAAATAATATTTCTGAAACTGCTTAATAATTTATCTCTCCAAGTTGTATCATTTAAAAGTTTGCCCCAACGGTTTATGTTACACTCCTGGTACAAGGAATTTTTCTTTCATTTTGGTAATTTGTCGAGTTTTTACTTTTTTTTTATTCTCTCCATTCTGCTGGATTGATAAAGTGGTTTGAAAATCAAGCAATCGAGTGAATTACTCGACGCTCTTATCACAGATATGAAGTCACTTAGATATGTAACAGGTTCTGCTGTTACTCCCTTGTATAATATTTTTATTCTACGCGAAAACTCTCTTTTAAAACATTAAAAAAATGTAATAATTATATTAAGCCTAAATTTGTTTTTAGAACTTTCTTAAGCCTAAAATTTGTTTTTAGAACATTGCAGCAATAATATAAAAACATATGTCATTCTCTGAGCCAGAAGACTGACTTAACAGACAACATCGTTAAAGTGAATTCTCTTTACTTTTTTCCTTATTATGTGCATTATAAGATGTAAGTGTGAATTTTTTTCTTCAGAATTATTAAAGCCTTTTCAGTTTTCAAGAATTTGTGTTTTGAAAATGTCAAGTTTTAGTTGAATCACCCTAAGTAAATTATTATACATGAGTTGATTTCAGAATTTTATTCTTCGAAAGCCATTGTAGATAAATGAGTGTAATAAGTCATCAGATTATTTTTGGCTCAAAGTTTGAGGTAAGATTTCGGAAAAGAAGATAAGAGAGGAACCCAAACTAATAGGCGTGAAAGAAAGTGCCCAAGGAACATAATAAGCATTTAGTATTTTAAGTTAAGATGTAGATAAAAATATGTGAGCAGCAACAAAAAGAAAAGTTTATTGCATGCGCATTCAGACACATTTATAATATAATATGTTTACTTAATTTATATGAATTTTTTGGTAAGGCTTTTATAAGCCCGCAGTCATTTGGAATTTTTTTTTATCTTGGATCTGACAGGGGAAAAACAAGTTTTTATCTTTTGATGCCCCCAGTCATTAAGTGTCATTATAAGTTCACAGGAGTTGTTTTCCGACATAAATTCATTATTTCTTTATTTCAAAGTATTATTTTTTAAATTTTATTGCTTGCTGCTCATATCAAACAGTATAGTCTTTCATGCCATCTACCTCCAAACAAATTAGAAGTAAAGTTCTAAGCTTGTTTATTTATTTATATTCAGTAAATATTTTAGTAAATAGAATTGTGCTTGAATTCCTTTTCTTTGGGGGGGGAGGAAAAAATACAAATGAGACATTTCTCATTAGGACGTATTTGAGTTAAAACGAAAAAAAAAAAGAAATTCGCAGAAGAAAAATCACTTAGAATTTCAAGAAGTTTTGATTAAATTGCAATTTTGAAAATGCCACTGCTTTAAAATCATAAACAAATGAGTTCTAGTGGCATTATTCTCGAAAAAACTCATAAATATTGAATTTTTATATTTTATTATATTTTTTGTATACTTTTCTGCAATATTCTGTATACTTTTTTCGATGTAGTTTCGAAGTTTTATAATTTTTGGGTTGCAAAAGTATAGGTATATAATATAAAATACAAGTAAAAATGATGAAAAATTTGAGCCTCTTCTTGACACTGTCACACGATGGGCATCCCTTGGAACAATTCCAAGTGTTGACAAAGTGATAAATCGAGTAGTTAATGTCCAATATAGAACGAATGAAAAAAAAAGACATGACTTTGCTTGGGCTGTAGCTGTAGTTATTATATCTTTGAACGTTTAACTATTACTGAAAAAAAGAAAAAAAAATCTTTTCAAAGAGTTAGTACAGGTTAAAGTTAAGAAAGGAATGACAAATATTCTGCTTTAAATTGAATTTGTAAGTAAGAATTTTGAACTTAGAAATATAGAAAATTTAGAAGATTAGGATAGAAAATTTAAGGGAAAAACATAGGGATATGTAATCTCATAGTGTTATTTAATCTGTGAGTAATACAAAATAAGGCCATTTGTTAATACCTTTTAAAAATATTTTTCTGTGTAAAACAGGACAAGTATAGTGCAAATGACTATTCTTTTATTTTATGACAGACATTAAGTTACTCATGAAATGTAAGGAAAAAATTATATGAAATACGCGATTAATAAATAAGAAACATTTTCTTATACAACTGTGTAGTGTTTCATTTGGTTTTAAATCTGTTTCAGAACGTGGGAACCGCCTGATGTATAATTTTATAAATAATTTTTTTAAAAAAAGCATAAAACTTTTAAAATTATTTCATACGCGTAAAAAAAAATGAGAAAAAAAATTGCAATTTTTGTATTAAAACGAATAGGGACGAATTTAGCTTTCGTCAGTCCCAATTATATTGTAATTTTTTTATGCTCAAACGATAAATAATCTAAGTTTTAATTATCGAATTTTGATATTTATTAATTTAATTGTCTTTAATTTAATAGATGATGAGCCTGAACTTAAACTTATTGCAAGCACAAATAATAAATTATGTATATTTTTAATCAAAGCGGTTGGAAAAAAAATCATTCATATTCATCCAAACTCGCATCAGGACAAAAAGCACGATTTTTTTTCCATTTGTGTGAATAAAAACTTAAGATTTTTCAACAACTTGTTCATTACTGTCAAATTATGGGAAATTACAAAGACCGGTTTTGTGAAAATTGCACCGCATATCTGATAACGGAGTTCTGTAATTTTAATTTGCAACTTCTAGAAGTTACTGGATTCTTATGAGGTTTTTTAAAAAAAAACAGTAAGGCAAATAAAACGAACTTTTTCACATATTTTAAGAATGATACTTTATATGCACAATTTCAGAAATTTATCAAAAAGTTAAAGTTTCAGTTAAACTTTCATTTAAACTAAAGTCAGTTAAACTTTCACTTTAAAGATCACAAATAAATATCTAAGCTTAGAAGAAAAAATAGACAGACCAATCTTACAAACTAATAATGAGAAAGGTAGTACTTGCTTGATTTCGAAAAAAATAAAATAAAAAACATGTAGAGGTGTTTGACCGGGCAATCAAACAGATGCATTTCTTTAGTTTTCATATATATATATATATATATATATATATATATATATATATATATATATATATATATATATATATATATATATATATATATATATATATATATATATATATATATATATATATATATATATATATATATATATATATATATATATATATATATATATATATACATATATATATATATATATATATATATATATATATATACATACTCGATTTCTCGAAAACCTTGTTACGTGTCAAAAAAATATTTTTCCCTTTGGCATTATATATTCACCTAATATTAATTTTAATTCCCATGTCGAAGGGTTTGTCCTCAAAAACTTGTTATGTCGAATTTTTTTCGAAATAGAAATAGATTTTTTTTGGAAAAGTCGCAATGTAAGTTTATTGTATTCCAATTTTTTTCGATTTAATGCATAATTATTTTTGTCTTACTTTTGAAAATAAAATTATCAATGTTGTATTTAGACTTGTAGTCAACTATCATTATATACTTATATATTAATAGTTATTCTCATCTTTCATTACTCTAAATTTTTTCGATACATTAATATTTTGATTTAGTTTAATATTTCAATTCTTTTACATTACAAGAGTAAAAACTCTACAGTTTTTTAAAACCACCAGAATTCTTTTTTTGCTAAGACGTTTAGTTAAAGCAAACACTTTTTCAGAAAGAACATATATTTTTTACGAAGTCTGTATTTATGTGGCTAGTACACCCATAAGAACAATAACACTAAATAAAATTCATTGTCGCATAAAACAAAATAAAATATAACAGATAAATAATACATTAAATTGCGGAAACATTTTAAAGCTAGTGCCAAATTTTATTGTTGAGAATAGTGAGATTTAAAATCTTAATGGAATTGCAACTCATGACGTGTATTTCAGAATTGTAACATAATTCTTTTAAAAGTGACCCTTTGAGATTTTGCTTTTATTGTGCATACTGAGGAAATGCGAATTTTTCCCCCGGATATTTTGGTTTTGCTGATTAGCATACAATCGAAAAAAATTAAAGAAGTTAACTCCTTTATATTAAGAAGTGATTTTCATGTAACAAGTTGCAATAGCCTACGCTCGTCATCTGAGCAATAATGAAATATGAATTTTTTTTCATTTAAGTATCTTGCGGAGATGCGCACATCGCGCTTATTTTAAAGGAGCAGCGCAAAAAAGTTTAATATTATATACTTTTTTTCAAGAATTCGTTCTTAACATGAAAAATATGATTAAAAATCGAAAAGTAAAAAAAAAAAAAGAAGAAAAATCTTCAACTCAGAAAACAACGTAAAATGGATTTTAATGTCAGCAGTAACCTTCATCACAAAACCCTTAACAATAACTTACTAGCAAACAAACCATGCAAGCGTGAAACAATGTTACATTAAGCTATGCAAGTTTACGCCACAAAGAGGTTCATCTTGCATAAACAGCTCTTTTATATCGAAATCGAATGTACCTTGATACAACAAAGCAAGAAAACTGTCTGAAACTGAAACGAGATTCACAGGTCCCTTATTTTATTTAATTAAAAATAAGATTTGTGCTACAACCAAGTAATGACAAGAAAGAATAATTGAAAAATAAAGTTTATCGTTATAATAATTGAAATAAAGTTATAATAATTGAAAAATAAAGTATATCTCAGAGTTTATGATCGTCATTGCATCAGAGCTTTTTTACAAAGGTTAAAGAAAAGTAAAGGTTGGCTCGATTAGTGAACTCTCATCATTAAAAAAAATGTTGGTTTGAGAGCCTTAACATACATAGGAAAAAACAATTCAAAAACAAGGTTTGCAATAAATGTTAAGAAATTATATTTCTTTGAAAATGTATCCGTGTGACCTTTATTAGTATATTTCTGCTGTTCTTATATTTATGGCTGTTTTCTGAAGGATTCGTCGTAAGATGAAATGATGTTTTTTTTTATGAATAATGTGGAATTTTTATAACTGATGTGAGTTTTCAACTGCTACTCATAACTGTTAGGTCAAGTTTCGCCTATCTAAAGCCAGCTCTGTCTACGCTTATTTTGAAAATGGAGCAAAACGTCAATATGGAGGAAAGTCACAGTTTTGAGAAAATGAAAAGCTCTTGTTGTCTAATTTTTTAATATTTAAGAACTTACTCTAATGCTGCATTATCTGGGCTTATTAAAATTTGCAAAAACTGAGAATGCAGCAATGAGTTTGATAATTTTCATCTAAGTGGAAAAATGTAGCCAAATTGGTGACTTTTTAAAAAGTGTAATAACTTATAAGTCATTTATTTGTTCCAGAACTCAGATAATTCTTCACGGCAAAATAATATATATATATTTTAATCGTTTAAGTTCATAATATAGTTCAAGTTATATAGTTATTGCACTGCTTTAAGTGTAAGGTACTTAAACTATGGCTTTTTTATTTTCCTTGGAGACAGATCTGCGAAAAACAGCGTTATAGTAACATTTCGGTTCTGTAGGAATAATGATGAACTAGTCAGACTTTTAGGGTCTATCAAAAGAAACCGCAAATACAACATTTAGGGCCGGGATAGCCTGGTCGGTAGGGCGCTGGGCCCATATCCAAGAGGTCGTGGGTTCGATCCTCGCCGGCCGAAGACTCCCCGTGTAGTAAATGGTGACTGATGCACGTTAAATCTGTCGAGTCTCAAAGTCCTCCATGTTCCCACAACAAATCAATACCTCTGGGGGTACTGATCCAGGAGTTTCCTTGTCTTCTGGATTAGTTCAAAATTACAAGGCTACGGAGTTGAACGTTAGTAGTCGTAAACCCATGAAGTTGGGTCGGCTCTTCAACGACGGTTATAAAATAAAATAAAATACAACGTTTACTTGCTATTTGGGAAGGGTTTCAAAATTTTGAGCCAATATTCTTCCTAAACTGCTTTAAGCATATTTTTTTTTAAAAATTCAGGTTACCCTGCAATATTTTTCTATTTAGCACTTATTAATAAACATATTTAAGGCATGCCCCATATAACTGAGAAAATATCTGACAAGCTCTAATTTAACAAAGCAATTTTATTGCTTGTACGAAGCTCTTTCTACAAGGAAAATAAGAAAGCCACAGTTAAGTGCCTTACACTTGAAACAAAGTTATAATTTTAAAGTATATTTGTGCTCTTGTTGTGAAAAATTATCTGAGCCTAAGAGCAGACAAATAACTTAAATATTTTCAAAGTTACTAAACTTTTTTTAAAATCACCAATTCGGCGAAGTTGAGTTATTAAAAGTTATCTTGAGTTGTGTTATCTTGAGTTATTAAAATCACTGCCTTATTCTAATTTTTTTGCATATTTTTGTGAGCCCAGATATTGCAACATCGGAATAAGTTTTTAAATATTAAAAAAAGAAAACAAATTGTCACAAACGCTTTTCATTTTCTCAAAACTGTTGCTTTTCTCCATATTGGCGTTTTGCGCAAGTTTCAAAATCAGCGTCAACAGCGCTGGCTTTAGATAGGCTAAACTTGTACTAACAGTCCTGTTTAACTGTTGAAAGCTCACAACAGTTATGAAATCAGTATATTATTAGTGACGTCATCATTTAATGCTGCGATAGAGTCTTAGAAAAACAGCCTTAATAAAGCAAAAATGAGAGAATCCAAAAGTATAATTTTTTTTATTCGTCCCCAGCTTTTTAAAAGCGAAAGATATTCATAAAAATTTAATTTAGATAATTATTAAAGCAAAACACATTTTTACTGTGTATTTTAAATTTAATTTTCGATTTTAATTTTTTTGACACTTCATGATATCCAAAGCGGAAGATATTCATAAAAATTTAATTTAGACAATTATTAAAACAGAGCACATTTTAACTGTGTATTTTAAATTTAATTTTCGATTTTAATTTTTTGACACTTCATGAAATCCAAAGATCTAAAACTGTTTAAAACAATATCTGAAGTCTTTTCAATGCATGAAAAGAGAAAACAAAACTTTTTTCCACTATATTTTAACAGCTTTCTTCAAATTGAGAGTCCTTATTCTGGAGGATGCAAATATAGTTATTCTCTTGAGAGATGTTTTTTTTTATTTTTAGAATTCATGAATTTTAATACCAACGAGGATCTTGCTCAGAATACTGAAAAGTTTCCAAAACTTTATTCCTCTACGAAATTTACTTTATTTTCCAGCTCTTTCACGTTTTGCATTTAAAAAAAAAATTGTATACATAAATACACTTTAGTTTAAAGATATATTCTATATAAGGCTTGAGCTTCCAAGAAAGAGACGCATTTAGTTAAACTAGCAAAACACTCCAAAGCTTTATTGTAAAACACTAACTAGTCGAACCTTTAAAGGGTTAAATATCTTGCTTTTGTTCTTAAGGGGTGAGCGCAAAATATGGCCAGATTTCATAACTATTTGAGAACACTATATGTCTAATTTACGCCCTGTGGCTGAGCGGTAGCGCTTCGCGCTGCCGTGCCGCAGGTCCCTGGTTCGATCCTCAGGCTGGGCAAGATTGACTCAGCCTTTCATCCCTTCAGTGGGTCGATAAATGAGTACCAAGCATGCTTGGGAACTAAACACTGGGGATTCCGCGTTCGGCTGACCACCTGACCGGAACATCTGCTTCTGCACCCCAGAGCTCAAGGTTAAGAAAACTGAGATGGGCACAGTAGGCCTTGGCCCTCTATGATAGTATAATAAGTATAATAAAAAGACCTAAGTATAATAAAAAGTATATGCTTCTTTCTCACTTAGTTTCAAATTTTGGTTATTTCGTGGAATCTTGCATTGGATTCTGACATTTTACAAATTTTGGTTGTTGTTGCTTATCCTCTTAATGTGACAAATGTCAAATAAGCTCCAAGATTCCAAGATGCTTTTGACCGCAAGAAAATTCGCAACTGAAAGAAGATCTGATGTAAGATCCACCTCAGAAAATCCAAGTTCCGGCGAATCTGGTTGAACACAGCATCTTTTACAAGTAGGGAAGATCTTTCTGGCTCCCTCAGAAGTTAGGCCCCTAAGATGGCCACTTGTAAGCCTAGCCAAAGCAGGTCTGGGTTCTTTGATCCATTTTATGTCCAGCAGAGTACCAGGGGATGTCCTATGATACCAGCGGTGTGTAGGTTTTATACGCCACAATAGATGAAACTTGGATCTTTCAATGGAACAGAGTTTCCTATAAGTAGGTGAGGAGCCAGTGACCGCTTTGCATTCATTTCCCTTCAATGTTTTTAGCTCACAAGAAGACTGAAGTTCATTTAGAGAACGAGGCCCTCTGTCTGAACTCCGAGAGTGTCTCCGATTAGCATGCCCGACGTACGATGCAGCATCCTATCCGGAAGTCAACGAAGCCATCTAGAAGAGAGAATGAGCAGTTTCTGTTGGTCAGAAAGACTGGAGCACCCTGACCCAAGTCCGCGGGCAAAAGTCTGTCTTCTGCCTGCTAATTTCAACTGGATAAAACGGGAAAAATTGTTGATTATTTAAAAAAAAATTTTTAATATCAATAATTTTTTATTATGAAAATTTTTTTTTATTATAAATTTTTTTTTGATTAATTAAAATTTTTTTTATTATATATAAATTTTTTGATTAATTAAAATTTTTCTTATTATATAAATTTTTTTTGATTAATTAACAAATTTTTGATTATTTCAAGCGAAACTAAAAATTTTTAACCCGAAACATTTTAGTAATATTGCAGTTGGTTTTACGAAATATACACAGTCCAGTCACATTAATGTGACCACCACCTACTTTCGACGTCAACGTGAAATAATCAATCACAGAGTGCATGTGGCAGCACATTACAGTGTAGTGTATATATTGGATGTCCTAGGACATCGAAAAGCATTTCAGTCGTTGGTGCAATGCAGAAACGTAGCGATTTATCCGACGTCCAAAAGGGCAGGATTATTGGCTTTCGGACCAAGGGTGAAAGCATTTCGGAAGCGACTGATTTTGTGAACTGTTCGCGTGCCGCCGTGGTAAAAGTATACCGTGCATGGCAAAATGGCACTATACAAAACAAGCGGCGTGGCACATGTGGTGCACCACGGGCCAAAGATGGCAGAGGCGAATGAAGGCTACGGAGATGCGTTCAGACGAATAGACGTGCAACTGTTGAGCAACTGACCGCCCAAATGAACCAAGGGGCTACCAAGACTGTATCCTCAACAACTGTTCAGCAAACGTTGCTGGCCATGGGCCTCCGCAGCAGACGCCTGGTTAATGCACCTATGCTGACTGCTGTTCATCGGTGACAAAGGCTGGAATTTGCACGCCAGTACCACAACGGGACGTCCACAGAGTGATAACAGGTGGCTTTTTCCGATTAATCACATTTTAGTTCCATGGGACAGATGGACGTTGGCGTATACGGCGTGAAACGTCTGAAAGCAAACACCCTGCAACAATTGCCGGAAGGCTGCAGGCTGGAAGAGGGAGCGTTATGGTTTGGGGAATGTTTTCCTGGCATTCATTGGGTGCACTCATCATTGTGGAAGGCACTATGGATCAGTGCAAGTACGTATCTGTCCTTGCGGACCACGTCCACCCCTACATGCAAATGATTTTTCCTCAGAATGATGGCATCTACCACCAGGACAATGCGAGGTGTCATACAGCTCGCAGTGCATGTGCGTGGTTCGAAGAACACCAGGATGAATTTACCGTACTCCCCTGGCCAGCAAACTCACCGGATTTAAACCCAATCGAGAATCTGTGGAACCACCTCAATCGGGTTGTTCGCGCCATGGATCCTCAACCGCGTAATCTAGCGCAGCTGGCCACGGCACTGGAGTCGGCATGGCTCAACATCCCAGTGAACACTTTCAGAAACCTAACTGACTCTCTTCCTGCACGTCTCGTAGCGGTTCGCTCTGCAGAAGGTGGTTATTCTGGATTTTGACAGGTGGTCACATTAATGTGACTGGACTGTGTATTAAAAAGCATACAAAATTTTATTTAAATACTAAAATTCGGATGTTATGGCCAAAAGAAGAAAACAATTTTTGTATCAAAGTTTAAAAAATATTTTTTAAACAAAGTTTCTTATGCAAAACAAATATTATAATAAACATTATTGTTTGTTTCACTTTATGCGAATTCTACGTAATTATTATTGAAAAGCATTTACACTACAACATCTCAGAAAGTCATTGCGGAGAACTTGATTTAGATTCGAGCGGTGTTGTAATAAATTTCTCGGAAATGTAGAGGTCTTTTTCCAGTTCATGAAATTCCGGACCAGTAGCATTTTATCCGGTTGACAAGTTCCAACACCATTTATTGCTTAACATCGGAGGACGGTAAAGATTTATAGAATTCGTTAAATAAAAGAACCCCAACGAATTTCTTAGAGAATTCTCTTACGGCTTAATCTTGGCGTCTTCTCCTTTTATAAAATCTGTTTTAAACATTCATTTGAAAATTATTTATTGACATTAATGAGTTAAATAAAATATTTTTTAAAAACTATTTGTTATATTTCGTCTTTTTATTATCTGTGAAAGAAAGAGACACTCTCGTTACAGTTAAATATTTTATTACATTTTATAACCGTTGTTGAACAACAGTTCCTATTTTAGGGTTTACAATTACTAATGCTGAACGCCGTAGCCTTGTAATTTTGATTTTAATACGGAAGACAAGGGAACATTGGATCAAGTATTGGGAAAAATTTGCGTTCGTGGAGGATTTTTTGATGGAACTAACCAGCATTTACGTTACATGATGAGGACAACCACAAAACCTCTCACGGTTAGCTTACCGGCAAGGGAACTCTAACCCTTGATCCGTCTACCACTGAGGATATTTCAAGTCCACTGTGGTCGGTGCAAGGCTGATGCGGAAGAGAAGTTTGGGCTTCGTTTTTTTAATTTTGTAATTGCATCAGAGGTTACAACTACTGCACCACTGCCTGTATGCCATTAACTTGTTTGTTTTTTATCAAGTTTTGTCAAGGCTTGTCAACGGAACATCGGAACGTTCGACAACGATTCTTGACTATTCTCGTGATATTCTCTTGTAAATTTTGGTTCTATCGCCTGAAACTCGAAGTTTCCACAGCTATCATTTTGTCGCCAAAATAGCCGCCAAGTGTAGTTTGGTCTTTAAGATAATCTCCAAGTGAGCAAAAATGTCGCCAAAGAGAGTCTTCCATTAGACATGATTTTCTTTCAAAATTACATTAGAATTATGCGACTTTCTAGCCATTTTTCTAATTAAACTGCTTATTTAAGGTCCGCCTGAGACATAAAACCACATAACAAAAGAATATTCACGAAATTATGTTCAATTTTGTGAATTCGTTACAATATGTAGAGAAGGAGAACGACAAATCCCGTTAAAACTCTTGATTAATTCCTTTTACAGCTCTGGTTACTTTCTTATTTACTTACAGGAAGTAAAAAAGGAAATGATTTCATTTGATCTGGAAGTGGTCGGTTTCTTTTTTCGATTATTTTGCTCATTTGACGTTGGTCACTCGTATTGACAATCCCTACTTCTCTGGGGGAAATGGGGATATTAAACCGGTCATCAAAGAAATGAGATTGAAGAGAAAATCGTCCTTGGAGGAAAAAAATAAAGAAAGAGAAGTGGAAAACCAGCAAATACAGTTGTGTGGCACAACACAGTTCATTTCTTACTCAAAGCATTTATTGGACTTTCTCGTAAAAGTTTGTTATTTAGTTATAGAGTAGCATCATTATATCGCATTTCGTTCTAGCGTGAATATAGGTGAATTACCCTTTCTAAAGACCTTTCTAAGCCAATAAGGGTTGTAATCAACATTATGAAAAGCAACATTTACTAAATTGTTCTTGACAGCGTTTTAAAAGGATTTCTATTGAAAAACACCATCCTTGTAGATAATACGATATTTCTGTTATCCAGTTGAAATTTCAGAGACTTGAAAACTACCTGTTACATTTTCAAAATTAAGAAAATATGAATGGAATAGTGAATTGCTGCAGGAAAAAAGGCATTATATTAAATATATTGAATATTGAATATATTGAATATTGAATATCTTGAATAATGAATATATTGAATATTGAATATATTGAATATTGAATATATAGAATATTGAATATATTGAATATTGAATATATTGAATATTGAATATATTGAATATTGAATATATTGAATATTGAATATATTGAATATTGAATATATTGAATATTGAATATATTGAATATATTGAATATTGAATATATTGAATATTGAATATATTGAATATTGAATATATTGAATATTGAATATATTGAATATTGAATATATTGAATATTGAATATATAAATTAAAAATAAAAAAAATTAATAACGGAAAATATAATCTTGTCATCAGCTCACTCGATTATATTCACAAAAATAGTGCTTTCTAATATCGCATTAATATACCCAGAGCAAAATATATCAATACAATAGTATGACGAGCAGCAAAGGGGAAAAATGCACCAATTTGAAACTTAAGTTTTATCAATTAAAAATCACAAAAATTCAAGAAAAATACAAATTAAACACAATTAGGAACATACAAGAAAATAAGCGAGAAAGCAGAGCGGATGTCATACATTCTTGCAAAAATGATTTAGAAATATTTTCGTAACCATGTTGTCAGAATTCAAAACATGAAATTAAAGTGCAAATAGAGGATAATGGGCTATATTTTTAAGGAGCGTTCATACTGAAATAAAGAACCTCATTTAATTTGTCTTTTACCTTAGATTGTCGCGAAAACTGGATTTGAGCAATCAAAACTTCATAATTAATAAAAATTTGTATTTTATAAATAAATCATTTTAATTCGATAATATTTTTTGAGGTAATTAACATTTATTCAATAATAGTTTAGGGGGTTGATAGTTCGTTCTAAGACTTTTAGCCACAGATTTGACAAAATTGGGTCTGCACATGGCAAAAATATCAATCTGGATAACTAAAAGATTTTTATGTATATATGCGTTTATTAATCTTAATGCACAGTTTACTCAATGAGTTTGTTAATTACATTTGAAATAATAAATGTTTAATAAAAAAAAATGGAAATTTGACTTCTTATTATTTCATTGTAACAGAAAAAAAATCTAATTCAAGTTTTCTCACAAAATAATTGTTCCTTTCCGAAAAAAAAATTCATCGAAGCATTTAGCATGGAACATATAGGAAACCGTAAAATGGGATTAACTTCAAGAAAGCAAAAGAAAATCTTGAATATATGAATTATCGTGGCTTTATTTTCCTTGCTTTTTATTTACTATTACAAATAACAGCACTTCTCAGTCTAAACGAAATTATTTTTCCTAAAATTTGCAACAACCACCTCCAAACCATATTACATTTTTGTTTTCGTTATTCATGATCTTACTTGGATTGGAATTCTCTACACTCCACACCCGGCTGAAATCTTCGTGAAACAAGATCTTGAACATCTCCAGAATTTATAGATTTGCTTCATTTCATCATAGAGATTTTCCGTTGGTAAAAATAATGTATTTTCAAAATGAATCCAAAAAATCCCGTGAGATGATATTTGGCGGGTATGCTGGCGCGAAATTAGGATTTTTTCATCTTCAAAATTTAAAGTGAAGGAAAATTTTATTTTTGCTTTGTTCAAATAAAGAGAAACTTATTTTTTTGTGTGTGTGTATTTTGTGTTTACTTTGGTTTGAGTGTTAAGAGATTTTTTTCAGAGCGAAAAGGTATTCGACTTTTATTATGCTAACTCATGGAAAATTATACAAACACAAATTTCCTTTAACAGGTCATTTTTTGCTTCTTTTAATTTATTGATATGTGTTCTGTTGTTTTAAGTTATCGAATTTTTAAGGCTTTGAGCATTTATAAAGCAATTTTTTTTAATTTAGTTTAATAACTAACTAGTTGAATACCCGTTCTTCTTACAGGAGGAAAACAAAATGCAAATAATCAAGCAACCTTTTTTTTATTAATGAGAGCTATAAGGTAGTAGACATCAATGATGTTATATTTTAAAATATTTGATAAAACGAAATCATCTGTGTAAACTTATAGACATCAATTTAAAACAATGACTCGCTGCTATGAAATCAATGGCAACCAATAAAAAAATTACACTCTTCAACGTCTCTACGATGTAATTGAATTCTTTTTACCGGGTTTTAGGTTCGAAGGTTGAAATTTGCCTTTCATCCAATGTCCGAATTGCAGTACGATATCACAAACGGTTCTAAAAGTATAAAATAGAATCATACGCAAAAAGAGGCCGGGATAGCCTGGTTGGCAGGACGTTGGACTCACGTTCGTGAAAACGTGAGTTCGAATCATCCAGTTGGTTGAAGAGTACCCGTGTAGTAAATGGTGACTGGTGCAAGTGAAATCTGTCTGGTCACGACGTCTTCCATGTTCTCTTGACAAATTATACATCTGAGGGTACTGGATTGGAGATTGATCGTTTTCTGGTTCAAGGCAAAATTACTGTCTGTGGATGAATGAATGGGTCCACCCTATAAGCGGGTGTGGCAGAAGTCGAATTCTTGGCCATAGATGGCTTCAACTGGAAAACAAGAACAATCGCCTCTTTGCCTTAATGGCATACAACAACAACAACAAACGCAAAAAACACATGCGGTATTTCTTTTATTATTACGGATTACAACCTTAAAATTTAATATTTTGTATACAAGTTCAGTTAAACATAATTAAATAAATAAAGAGAAACAAAAAATATTTAAAAATGCCGATTAGTTTCTTAACAGTTCTACTTAATTTAACATGTAGGAAACAAGGGTCAATTTTTTTCCTCAAGCAGACATATCAAATATTTGACCAATTCTTTATTCTATTATAGTTTCAAATGATACATAAATACAACTTATTATTGATATTATACTATTTAGGTAACACACTATAGAAAATGTACGGATATATTTTTGAAAAATGCTTAAGTTTTGGAGTACTTGGAACTTTTCTTGAAATATAAAATAGAAAAAGTTATTTTTATATAAAAGAGTAAGGCATCTTCGGATGAAACTATTTGAAGCATATTTAGTTAGGAAAAAGCTTTTAGTTTAAGTAACTATATTTCAAAACAAATTATGTTCCGCTTTCTTCCCTTTTGTATCAAAAGATTTGGCACACAGAAATGAAGGCACGTAATTCAATTTTCTTATAGCCTAACATTTTAAACTTTATCGCTTTATTCAAAATGTATTTTTCAGACATAGTTTAAGGATAAAACAAAGAGGAATCATAACATTATGAACACAATAATCAAATTTATTCTTAAGTGACCAAAAAAAGTAGCAATACATTAGATACAAAATCGCAGTTGATCGCATCTTTTATATAAAAGTAACCCTTTCTGTGTTAAATTTTACGAAAATTTCTGGTCGTAATGAATTTATTTTCAAATACTCCGAAACTTAAACATTTTTCTAAAATAAATTTTTACATTTGCTATAGTGTGTTTCCAAAATATAACATCAATAATAATTTGTATTTATTTACTCATTTGAAATTATGTTGTTGTTTTTAATGCCACCTGCCAATATCAGCAAGCATTCTTGGGGAAACCAAGCGAATTTGTGGCAGAGGGTGCGTTTCCTGTTTTTCAGTAGCACCATCTATGGCCAAGAATATGACTTCAGTCACACACAAGGATGGACTAATTTATACATCCCTTCATTCATCCATAGATCGTAATTTTGACATGAGCCAGAGAATCACTATGGAATTTAGTTGCCCCAGAGGTTTTGATTTACTAAGGCAAGTTGGAGGGCTTTGTGATCCGATGCATGGGCATAACGCTCCACCAACCAGGCTATCTCATTAATTTCTGTATAATATTTATACTTTTTTGTCTTAATTTTTGGCAAGGATGCTATAAATATATATTAAGGGTATTCACTTCGAAACACCCTGCATAAAGTGCGTGAAAAAAATTAGCATTTGAAATTATTTGCTTTTCATTGTGTTCCGAAGGTTCAAATTCTGTCTATAGATGGCCATTTCGAATGTTAATTTAGATTCGCATCAACCGCATTGCTGGAGTGAAATATTTTTAGTGGGTAATAGATCGAGAGTTAAGAGTCTCCTCGATGCGGAGCTAACTTGAGAGATTTTTGTAGTTCATCTCGCCATGTAACGCATATCGTTAGGGAGATTTTATTCAAGACACAGATCAAAATACGTGTATAAGAATAAGGGGCACAATTCGAGAACCGTGTTTTTAAAATTGAACATTGCTTGAAATATATGTTTAAGAAATTAAACACAGCTCGAAAAACCATGATTTTGAAATTAAGAACAGCTCGAAAACCATGTTTGAGAAAAAGGAGTCAGTTCGTAAACCGTGTTTTTTAAATTGCACACAGCTCGAAACTCGTGCTTAAGAAAATGGATACAGTGCGTTTAAGAGAAAATTTATAATTTTATTTTAAGAAATTGAGCATAGTATTTGATTCAGTTTCTCAATTTTCTTTATTAAAACTGTTCCTTTTTTTTAAAGAATCAACTATAGAGTTCAAAGGAATTCGTAAGGGGATGTGGCCCATTTACTTAATCACTCAGAATATTTTTTTTAAAAATTAATCTTTTTCCGAAGATATTAAAAATCAGCAGTCCTTTTTACAAGCTTGCCACTTTACCCATAAATTTATAATCATCATCATCAATGGCTCCACAGTCCAGTGTTGGCCTTTTCCTTCTCAAGAAGTTTTATATTAGAAGTTTTATAAATTTATAATAGTGGTATTAAATTGATGTTGTTCGAGTTTTGATTTTTTAAAACCACATATTTTTGGAGTTCTGAAATAGAAAGAGATGTCTGTAAAAGTTGATCTGCAATATCACCAGAATTTTCTTTTCTCTGAGTAACAAACTTAACAAGCTTGTCTACACTAATCTACTCAGGTATAAATTCTTTAAACATTTTCCAGGACTTCCTCTAAGGAGATTAATGATAACTTTTAGTTAAAAAATGATTAAAATAAAATGAATTCATGTTTAAGTTAAAATAAGTTATGTTATGTAATGTAAAGGCATTATGTAATTAGCATTCGTGATTTTTAAGTGTGACATAAGCAATTAAAGTTAAAAATGATAGAAGTAATTTTTAAAGTTTTTCAGATGTAATGAACACTCTGTAAAAATATTACTTCGTTTAAATTAATTTCCCTCGCCTGTTTATTCTTATGAAAAACACAAATACTCTGCAGGTTACATATAATAAGATTTCGCAATTAAAATTTAATATAAAGAATTGTTTCTAAAACACTCGTTTTAAGTGGTTTTAACCTCAATATTCCGCACACATTGCTACAAAGTTCCAAAATTTCAATTTAACTAAAGCAATTAGGTAATGCATTTTTAAATGAATCCCATTTTTCAATTACCTGAATTATTAGGTCATAGTTTAGTTCTAGACACCTATTTTGCGATTTCTAAATAGCAATGCATTTTCTTTTTTTCACTGAAATTTAAATGTCTGCTTCTGTTCATAATTCTTTTACCATAATTTATTGTTTAATTACGTAAATAACAAATATAATATATTATTTCAGAGAACTTCATAATTAAGAGTTTTTAATTGGTTACTTGTACTTCAGGAAGAAGAAGATTGCAGATTCTAACACCCTACGACGATTCTGCCCTATGACATCATCGCAGCTGATTGTTTTTTTAATTTTTTCATAATCGTTGTTGAACAACTGACCCAATTTTATGGGTTTACGATTACTAATGTTCAACTGCGAAGCCTTGCAATTTTGAACCCAATCCAGAAGACACGGGTACTCTTTGATCGAGAATTGGTAGAAATTTGCCTTCGTGGAGAATTTTTTGATGGAGAGGAGGAATACGAGAACCTCCCACGGTTAGCCTGACGGTAAGGGGACTCTAACCCATGATCCGTCTACCACTAAGGATATTTCACGTTAGTACTGTGGTCGGTGCAAGCCGGATGTGGAATTCGTATAGCGAAATGGCGTGTTAAAGTTGAGCTAAGCATCTCCCCATAAGTTGAAATTTTGATTAACGTGAAGTTAATTAGATGCAGCACCGTATCGCCATGGAATTTGTTGAAATATAGTTCTTTCTCATGTACGCTTTTTACTTAACTTAGATTTATTATTTGTTTATGTATTTTATTGCAGCCTTTAGATATTTTTGTTTTGTGTACCTAGAACTTCGATGCATAATTAATATATTTATGTTCTACATGATTTCATGCCTGTCTTTGCGTTAAATAAGAAAAATATAGTAAAATAATTAAAATCGTGTGACAGAAATCGTGTAAAATTTGTGACAGAATATGGAATGTGTCACTTGGGAGAATTGATACTTTCCGGCTTGGCTTACTCAAAATAGAATGTAAAGAGCAGCTGATAACGCAAGTAAATGTCACGCTCCAACGACCAATCAGGATCGAGATACCCACACTACGTCACTTGCAGGTTTGCCATTGCCAGAAAGATTTTGACTGAAAAGCCTTTTCCCGCGTGATCTCAGGTTTCAATAAAACATTCTGCTTTCTTTTTCTCGGTTTTTATAGCAAATATTCGGTTATAAGATTTGAAGAAGAAGGAAGGCAAAAAAAAAAAGATCAGAAAATAAAGGTTTTAGTTAGATGTTATATCTTGTAACTGGAATCGAACATTCGATCTATTTTGGAGTTGGAGCCTTGTAATTTTGAGCGTAACTTAGAAGACAAGGACGAACTCCATAGTTTGGCCTCAAAATGAGTTTGAACAACGCTTTATGCTTAGTAAAAATCTCATACTATTAAGATAAACCTTAGTGACTAATGTTTTAGCCAACTATGAGGCTGACCCATTCATCTCATTTTGTCGCTTTCGACATCAATTTAAACCTGAGCATATAAGATAAAGATCTCGAAAAAGATAGACAATAGTTTCTCAACAATGGAAAAATAGTTAATATTGAAAGTAGAGATAGATAGATAGATAGATAGATATATAGAGAGAGAGATGGAGAGAGAGGGACAGAGAGAGAGAGGTTCAAAAAGTAATCAATTAAAATTGCAACAACTTCAAATAAATCGTAATTTCGAAGAAAAAACAGAATTAAGAAAAAAAGCTAAGAAAAATTTAAAAAAATGCCCCATTCAGTCAGCCAATTCAACTTGCTAAACACTTTGGATTGCATAGCGGCTCACGAATTATTTTTTATTGCAAATGTAATGGTAAATAAATTTTGAAATGTATACTGAATACTAGTATTTTTATTCAATCGGATATCCAGTGTATTTTTCTACACACTTTCGTAATTGCAAGTCTTACAGTTTTTTTTACAGCAAAGCAAAATATAACGTAAAGTTGGGTAAAGCTGGGTAAGTAACGCAGAGTTGCTTGCTATTTTTCAATAAAGAAAGAAATTCTGTTTTGTGTTTAGCTACAAATCTTATTTTTATGTACCGAGAGCATTACTAAATTCTATCTCGTTAGAGGAAAGATTGTCTTTTCGGGATTATACTTCAATAAAACACATTACTGAAAAAGTTCTCAATATAGTTATAATGATTTTATAAAGGTTATATTCATATATTAAACTTTGTAAAGTAGAAAAATTAAAAGGATTCATGTGAAATGTGATTTGTATTTTTGTTATGAAGGAGCACTGAGTCCAAATCAGTTTCTTCCCCATAGCACCTACACCCTACTTTGTTGATAAATCTAAGGCCCCATTATATGTTTTTTGTAGGATTTTCGAATATGTCAGAAGAAAAATGATTTAATGCTAATCAGAAAACTGTAAATGCAATACAGTAGTAATACATCTGCACTAATCCTTAATTGATGTTAGTGAAAACATTTGTTTTCTTTATTTGCCTGCTATATTGTTTACTTCTGCGTTAAGTCTTTTTGTTTTTTTGAAAATCAATAGCCAATAAATACAAAAAAACCTTAAAAGAGAGTATATGCTATCCTGTTGAAAGAAAGAATACATTTTTTCAGCTGAAAAGAATTATCTCATTTTTAAAATAGGCAAATAAACGTAAATATTAAAAAAAAATAACAATAAATATTTGAGGAATCTCCAATTTGGTGAGAATTTTGGACAATAAAAGTAAAATCATCAAAACCAATGATTAAATCTCAATTTATTTTCACACTTTCAAAATAACTCACAAACGCTTTTCATTTTCTTAAAACTATGGATTTTCTTTTAGCTGACATTTTGCACCATTTTAATAATTTTATTATTGAAGGTGTTTGCGAAATATTTATAAAGCAGTCATGGATAACTATTAAAAACTCACAACAGTGATAAAAGTAGCACATCATTTGCTAAAAAGCTTTACTTCATATAACAACACAGCTTTCAAAGAAGAGATTTATGAAGGCTAGCAAATGCAATTCCTATGATTCCAATTTTCGAAAATAAATTACCGATGAAGTCTAAAAAGCCTAAAATAGAGTATATGTTATCCTGCTGAAAGAAAGAATGCATTTTCAACTTAAAAGAATAATCTGATTTTTAAAATAGACAAATAGAGTGAATATACAAAAAGAATAACAATAAACATTTAAAAAATCGCCAATTTGACGAGAGTTTTGGCCTATTGAAGTAAAATTACTAAAATTAATAAATAAATCTCAAATGTTTCATACTTTCATGAGTACAAACAATTCAGCGTTGGTGTAGTATTTCAAACAATAAAAAAATAACTCTCAAACACTTTTCATTTTCACAAAACTGTGGATCTTCCTTTCGCTGACATTTTGCGCCATTTTAATCATTTTATCATTGAAAATGATTGCTAAGTTTTATAAAGCAATCATGTATAACTGTTACAAAGTCACAACAACCATAAAGGTAGAACATTATTTGCTAAAAGCTTTATTTCATATGACAACAAAGCCTTCAAAGCAGAGATTTATGAAGGCAAACAAGTGCAATTCCTATGATTACATCAACTATTTAAGGCTTTAGTTTTTTATTGTTCTTAACGCATTTTTAGGAAATGGTTTGAACATTTCTAAACAGCACTATAAGGAAAGCATTTGTCTTGAATGTTGTGTTGTTAAATTCCAGACGGGATAGAGTAATTAATTAAGGCATTCCTGGCATCATTCTGCTTTAAATGTCTTCATCAACAAAAGACCCGCAGCCATTTCTTTGATGAACGCGTAATTTGGAAGGAGAATATTGCAAGGTTAAGTACACTAAAATGTCCTTAGAGGGCATTTCGAACAAGCCCAATTCTTTCTTCTGTTATTAACGCTTTAGAAACAAAAGTAATATCCCTTTTAGAACTTTTTTAAGTGTAAGGCCCAGCTCTAAACATGTTCTTACAAACTTTATTTTTCTTATTTTTCCCCTCTGTTCTACCGAACTTAAATGTTACAGAATGGATTCTTAGCATTTAGAAAGTAACCAGACACAATATTTGTAACAATTATTTTATCATTTAAAACTATAATTTATGAAATTCTATGAAGAACTTTTTATACATATATTCCATTTTTTTATAAAAAAAAATTTAATACCAATTTTGATTTAAAATAAGAAAAAAATATGTTCGAAACTTTTCCAGAACAGGGTTAAATTTACCATGTTTCTGGCTGTATGGAAAAACTAAAAATCTTGGTAATATTTATCGAAGCGCTTTGGTAATGATATTGCTTAAATTAATCATATAATATAGTGTTGTAATATGTGATAAAATTTAGTAAATGTGGCAAAATTTTGTAATTTTATCATGATTTCTTAGAGCATGACATAAAAAACATTTATTCGGTTAAATTTACTTAGCAGTTTCGTATTTTCTATTAAATATTTGTTTGGGCTCGACTTCGCATGCAGGTCGTCGGGCTACCGAAGCAGGGCTGCCATCACCTCTGCCGAGATCAAAACTGTGATGGCATGTCTTCAGATCCTCCTCAGGGATGTTTCCCAGACCGTCGCCAATAGCCCATTGTGCAGCTGTAGTGCGACGTAAATGAACTACAACTCCAACAAATTAAATGTTTAATAATAAAAACTATAATTTTGAAAACAAGAATTTCCGATAAACCGTTTCCATGTGAACGGGAAAATTACATAAGAAATGGTTTATAAGTGACATATATTTGACTTTATTACCTTGATTATGGTTTTTCTCACTAGAAATGTCATTATATACTAAGGTAATTTTACTAGAATTTTTTTCTCCTTGTAGAAAATTTAAAGAAGTTTAAGGAATTTATGTTTTCTTTCTTCAAATTTAAATTTTGGCCATGGGTAAATAAACAAATAGCTTTTCAGTAGGCGGTTAAAAATATAACGCGTAAAGAATTTTTAAGCAAGTGTATTTAGTTTTAAGATATATTAACTATGTATGGTTAATATTTTTTTAAAGAAGTTTAGTAGAAAACACTGGCGGACTAATTTGAATTAACTTACGCATCTTTAAATCTTAGGAGAAAATAACCATTAATGACTTTTTAAATCTTAATTTAAAATTTATTTTTCGTAACTTTATCTAACTTTTCTTATACGCTAACTTGAAACTTGTACATAGCTACCTTTTCTTGTTTAAATGCATATTTAATGAGAAAGTTGTGACGAGTATTAATAATATGTTATAAATTAGACTTGTAAATTACAAGAATATCAAAAATAGTTTTTCCTTTCAACTTTCACTTAAATGCATTTTTAAACCTTTATCTTCATTTGTGCGTATCTTAAGAATGTTGTCTAGGCTTCAAGTAAAGTGGAAACTCATTTTTCTGTACTTTGAAAGAAGAAATTTTTTTTCTCTCTCTATTAAGGTGAGAGAGATATTATACGTTTTTTGTTTATGCTGATTGAGCAAATTACAGGAATGTTTATGGATGATGGGACTATTTGTGTTTTTGCAAACAAAGCAGCCTTTAAATTTTTTCTTTTCTAAAATGTATCTTTAATTATTCTTTGATGGCATTTATTTTATTTTATCAATCGCGCTAGAACTTTTACGACGATTTTATCTTCTTCTCATTTTTGCATTCTATTTCCGTAAAAAATATTTTAAAGCCATCATCATGTAATATAACGTTTTTAGTAGGTTTCTATTTGTTGTGAATTCATCCATTAGAAGTCAGCATTTTTTGTGGAAAAAAAATTGTAATGAATCAGTATAAAAAAGCCACGTTTTAAAAAAATTAAAAGTGTTATTTTTTTAAAGTTTTTGCTGTTTGAAAAGATATATCAATGCTGTATTGTTTGGGTTTCCTAAAGTATAAAAAAGCTGAAAAATCTTCAATGATTTTAATAATTTTTATGTAGAGCACAAGACTCGATAATTTAAACAATACTTTGAAGTTAAACATTATTTAAGCTATACGATTGTTGTGCTTATTCTTTTATAAAAAAAGCCTTTTATTAATTAAATGAAATAGTGAATTATTCGTTGCAATTGAACTATTAGAACATTATATTAGCTATTTGGAACATTATACGGGGCAAAAAGGGCATGGAAGTTGAACAATGGACGTTTGAGATTTATTTCAAGGTCATTCCTTATTGATTGTCTGCAATTTATATTTTTGGAATTTGAAAATGAAAAATGAAGATAAATAATGAATACACAATGCGGATTGCTAGTTAATATTTTAACGAGTCACAAATAACCGAAACCTAACGGAACAACGGCTGAGGATTTCTTAACAAAAATAAAAAACAAAAACAAATTTACCAATTATGAATGATAGAAGTAAATATCAACAAAAATAAAAGTCGTGATCGCCTTATTACGATCACTGCTTACCCATTGGTCAAATACTTTTTTCTTCGTCAAACGTCACAACATTTCAAATCATGGGTTGCAAAAACTGTCTCCATTGATGTTTGTCGTCTGATTGGTTTTCAAATCCTGGCTATGGGCGTGTTTCAAGACGTCACAAAATACTTCTCTTTCTTCAGCATTCATATTTATGTTGATATCACCGTCAAGTCAGTAGTTATACGTTAATAATAAAAGGAATATAAAAATTCTTTAAATTATTATGTAAATACATTAAAAATACCGGCTAGTGAAATAAAAGAGAAAAGCAGCAGTGGTCACTATAGCAATGCATGCAATGACGACGCATGCGCACTGTTTACTACTACTACAGTTGCACGCCATCAAATCCAAACCCAGACCCATTTTGGGAAATAAAAGTGTTTGAATGCCGCCAGAGAATATCAGAAAGACAATTATAAGAAACATGTTTAAGTTTTATCAAGTAATCAAATTGGTTTTGATGTTTCGCATCCCGCCTTTTTTACTAGTGATTTGACGAATTCCGATGACGGTTTAGCTTTTCCCTCTCTTAAATTACAAACCCTAGTGTATGATCTTTTTACTGTTTAATTGTTTGATATTGGTTTAAGAATATAAATAAATTGCGATGATTACAGAATACTGTTCAACAAAAATCAGACAAATATTAATCACAGTGCTGGGTGACAACAAACTAGGCTAAATGCATTAAGTGCTTTGGTTTTCTATTATATTATCCGATCTTAAAATAGGATGTTGATTTAAGTAAGCCTGCGTAATCTGTAATAATTCCACAAATAGGATGAATAAAGTAATTTTTTGAATGTTAAGGTTGTTACCTTTTTGGTAGACTTAATTTTTTACTAAATTTTCATACGCAGTAAGTCAAAAGGAGTGAGAGGATTTCTCAATTTCTCCAGACTGCAATTATTGCCTGAATTGAATGCCAGTGTGATCTTTATATTGACATACAATGATAGCTATGGGCTATTTTTCTACTAATTTTAGTATGTTATAATTCCCTAGCGCATGATATTAAATGTCTATCATTCAAATTTCCTGCCATTCAGTCTTAAGCTCATCTGCGCAGTTTTCCAAGTAAAGCCGGGATGGCTCAGGGGATAGAGCATTCGTCTTCCAATGAAGTGAACCGCGTTTGGATCTCAGTGATGGCTGGTCGATGGCTTGCACCGATCACCGTGCTGACGTTAAGTTCCTTTGTCGTCAGGTTAACTGTGGGAGGATTTCGTGGTTTTCCTCTCCATGTAACGCAAATGCCAATTAGTTCCCCCAAAATTGTATTTGTAATTGTATTCTCCCTATATTTGATCCAGGTTCAGTTCCCTTGTCTTCCGGATTGGGTTCAAAATTACAAGGCTACGGAATTGAACATTAACAGTCAGAATAAAAATTGTAACAACCCTGTATGTTCATCTACATTAAAAACTACAAAGATAAATTTTTTTAGCTGATGGACTCTTAAAATGTTTCTCAGAAGATTTGTGAACATTTCTGCCAGAACGTTCAAAATAATACATACTTATTTTTAAATTAAAAACCTCCGTGACCCCTTACATTTAAGTTCTTCTTTGGAATGTAAGATTATTCAAAAATATAATGATCTGATAATACATGCGAGTTTACATTTTACATCTTCCAAACATATTCAATAGCACGTTTTATAAAATCCTTTAACACTATACCCAATTCATCGAAATCCCTATTCATTTACCTCCCTTCAAAAAGATTTATTCGAAATATTTAAGCGTGGGGCAAAGGACTTTTCTTAAAGCTTTCCATGTTTTTTAACGCTAGTAAAGGAATCGGCTTAGACTTTTTATTTATTGTGTCGAAATCAAAGTACAATCGCTGCGATTTCCCACTTTTAGCTGCACCTCATTACCATATAGACGACATTATTCGAAATCGAACATTAACATGAAAGAACCTGTAAAGTCGTTTGCCTTGTGTGAAATGCAGATATCCTTTATCTTTAGAGACTGCGTTTGAAGTAAATAGGGTTTAATATAGAAAGGTGGTTAATGCTACGAATTGCAATTGGGGGGACATTGCTCGATGTTATTCTGCGTTGTCTGTTTCTCGGTAAGTCATTTCCGCGCATTGTGAACAAAATAGAGTTGGTAATTTCATTCACGGGTGATTGAGATGAGCCGTAAGAAAGGCAAAACTAATTTACATATTGTGTTTTAATGTGCCTGAAACAAATGGTAATTCATACGGGATGAAATATTAAAGACAGTCATTCGCTATTGTTTTGTTTTTCCGTTCTAAATAGGTAATCTATTAGGTGAAAGATACTCTCGTAGAAGCAACAAATCGTCTTTTCATTCTTATATTCAGAAAATCTGATTAGTTAAATGGATGGAAAAACCGTTATAAGAACGCTCCTATTAGTTGATGTCGAAGTAATGCGGTAAAAACAGCTGTGCTGTTAATGGATATACACGCTCATGATGTAGCATCGTTTTCAATTAAGAAAGAACCTAGAAGAAAGTAAATGTTCCCGAGAAAAATACCATGGCTAAAAACATTAGTAACAGGGCAATATCACTTGTATCTCATGTATATCACAGATAATTATTTATGGACCCCAATTAAGGTTAAACTAATTTAAAACAATAGTAAATATTGAAAAAAAACTAGGGAGCTAAGCACCCTATCCGTTGTTTTTTATCAATCCCGTAGATTGATTCGCAATAATTGTTATTTTTTGGCATAAAACAGTATTTTCTAAAAATGTTTAAATTATTCATTTATAGTACATTTACCTTATGCTTGCGCTCCCCCCTCTTTCCACGTATTCATAAAATCTGAATTACCACGTAATTTGTAAAGTTTCACATTGTCCGCTTTTGGCCTAAGTTCTGAGCTTTAAACGTATCACAAATTTTTTTAAGATGGGCCATAAAGCGTTTACTGAGATATTTTGTTCCATTTTTTGTTCAAAGAGTGCTTTAGGAATGACACACAGTGTGGTCAAAACTACTAGAATATTGCAAAATTTTTCCCGTGTTTCTACAAGGATCACCAAAAAGCCTGGCAATTTTTACGGAATTGCTGTGGTAATGATTTTGGTATAATTAACAATAAAATGTAGTTTTATAATTGTGTTAAAATTTGGGCAGTGTGATTAAATTTGGTAATTTTTCATGATACCTTAGAGCAGGGGTTGCCAAACTTTTTTGATCATCGACCCCTACATAATTTTTCGAAATCTGCATCGACTCCCATAAAAGTAATTTTCTGTTAATTAAAATAAAACTCTATTAGATACTGTGTTTGTGCATTTATTATATGATTTTGAACATTTATTAAAGTAATAGTACATAGTGTAACAATAGTTTTATGAAAAATATATTAATGTTGAAATATAAATACCTTAATATTTATGAAATAATAAATAATTATAAGTAAATAGAAATAATAAGTAAAGTAACTACGGATTTATTGCTTCTTAATCAATGACATGGGTGTGCCTGGTGTTTTTTTTCCAGCAAGGTTCGTTATATTGGGTTTAAAATTGGTCAATTTCAATCTTAAATGCCCTCGAAACTCCACATTTAATTTATTTCTGTTCTTAGTTAAGATTGAATTTACGTGACTGAAACCGGCTTCAACCATATAGGAACTTGGAAATGCTATCATAAATGGCTGAGCTATTTCGTAAAGTCTTACATATTTTTGCATTATATTTATATTTGTCCAAAATTCGGTTATTGTTAAAATATTAAAAAGCGTCTTTGCTTCAAATTCCCATAATAATTCAGCAAGTTCATCTTGCAGGTTGATGTCCACGTTTTCAATTTGAACAGAAAATGGCACAATAATCCAATCAGGGATGTCAATGTTTTCCAAATCAACAAAGCGCAGTTTAAAATCGTCGCTTAATTTTTGAAGATTACCTGTAAATATTTCCAAGTCTTCTTCTTTTATTTTTAATTGTCACATATCTGAAAAATACTGATAATCCCTCGACCAATCGACCCTTCCGGTTCGGATCGACCCCCATTCGACCCCCTGGCTCAGATCGACCCCCGCTTATGTTAAATAGACCCCTGGGGGTCTATATAGACCACTTTGGCGACCTCTGCCTTAGAGCATGGCATAAAAATCATTTATCCCGCTAAAAGTACTTTTCTATTTGTTTTTAAATATATGGTAACAAAAACTTTAATTTTGAAAGTCAGGATATTCCATATGAACAGAAAAATTACCTAACGAATAGTTCAAAGATCGTATATTTGGGGTTTATCAAAAATAGTTTTTTTTTTTTTTTTTTTTTTTTTTTTTTTTAAGCCGAAAGGTCATTACCATACAGTATGGAAATTTTACCAGAAGTTCTTTCTCCGTTCAAAGATTTACAAGATTTAAACAAATTCTCGTAATCCCAAGATGTGTCGAAGAAAATTTCCATTGGAAACAAGTCTGATGAATAAGCTGGTTATTCTTGCGCTTAATAATAATCATGGAAATTCATCTGGTATCATTCTTGAGTGTTTTCAGTTCGATATGTTTGAGTAGGATGATGTTGTTCATTTCTTTTCTAATTTTCAAGGAACTTTAATGACCAACGAAAGTCTAAAGTAATCCTTTTGTTAATGCGTATTAAAGCCCTACCAAAATAGCCAGTGCTTGGGTCATAGAAGTAAAAAACTTCCTTACTGCGATACAAATAGCGTGAAGTAGTTAGCATTGCGCACCTGTCGTTTTTATTTCCGGAACAAGTTGGTACCTATCAGTCTGAAGCTGAGGGAGCTTCGAACTCGCGATGCAGTTCCAGTCCTTTACAAAAAGTGCCTCGACCATTTCGTCTCATTGAAAGCAAAAGAACTTTTTTGGTTTATTTGTAAAATTTTTAACTTATTTTGAGTTGTGTTGTCATAAACGGTGTCACGTTACTTTTTCATATACATACCAAATTTCTAAACTTTTATTTCATGATAAAGTTCCAGACTCTAGCCGAAACAATTTTTGTTTTTGTTCTAGATGCTTCTGAAGCACATTGATAATTTTGCAAAAGATTTTTATATCAGATAGCAGGCAATTAAACTTAGTAGAAACATTAGTATGCCAAGTTTGTTTCCTTGACGATTGAATAAAGGCATGTAAAAAACTTTACAAAAAAACTGATTTTTTAGCTCTTACTACAAAACTTTGTTTTTGCCCTTTTTACAAGTGTTAAGAAAGTATATAAAAACCTGATCAAATAAACTTTCTTTCAGTGATGGCCATAAAATCTAAAACTATTTTCGAGAAGGTAAAAGTATCCTTGGTTTGAGAATGCTTCCTACTCTTGATTTGCGAGTGATACATTCTAGATTTCAGAAGGTTTTCCCATCCTTGTTTTGTAAAGGTACATTCAATCTTGATACAAAAGAGTTGTTTGCGCAAGCTTAATGCGAACCTCATTGCACGTGATCTAACATTGTTTTAAGCTTGTATGGTTTATTTGCTAATCATTTATAAACCTTGTTCAGCTTTGTGATAAAGGTTGTTGGTTGCTAATTATTAAAATCAACCTTAACCCGAAATAGAGCTTCTATGTACTTATGAATAAGAAAATATCACTTAATATTCAAAATAATACAGGATTTTTTTTATATTTTTGGTTTTTATTTATTTAGGTTTGAAAAATGCTTTAGTGTGCAATTAATTTTTAAACATCTACTTAACGGTAATCAAACCAATTTTTAGTGTATTTAAATTGTTTATTAACTCTTACATTTTATTTTTTGATTATTTATTCAGAAAAATATTAATGCTAAAGATTATGTGTCGATAAATATAATGGCTTATGTGTCGTTTTAATAATTTCCTTATAAACTGCAAACCTAGTGCTATAGCTGAAAGTTTACGTTTTCTTATATTTTATTATGCCATAACAGCTATCGATAATTATTTTGCATTGACAGGTATGAATTACCAAATTATGAAATTCCCAGAAGTTTTCTAAAAGCAGCTGCGAAATATAAATTTTCTCGTTTAAACATTTCAGGCGTTTCATTTTGCGTTTTATTATTAATGGTTGAGAATAACCTTGCGATGGTTCAAGTCATTCTTTGCCTTCAATGCATGCACTACCATAACAGTTTAATTTCTACTACCTAATGGAATGAAATAATGTCAAAATATTTCTTAAAATCAAACTGAAAATGTGAGCAACAATATAGTTTGAAAGAAGAGTAAAGTTATGAAATAAAAAAAGTTACCTTTTAAGTTTTCTCTTACTTTAAATTTTGTAAAAGCGATTTTTTTTTCTAATAGAAAGATTTTAATTGGATTTTTGTAAACGCTTTCAATACTAAAGAAAATATAATATTTTATTAGTATATTGAATTGTTTATTGTTATATATTGATTTGCTTATTGTTATATATTGTTTGCTTATATATTGATTTACTTATCGTTATATATTGATTTGTTTATCTTTATATATTGATTTGCTTATTGTTATAAATTGATTTACTTACTGTTATATATTGATTTACTTATTGTTATATATTGATTTATCTGGCCAAAAGTATCTGGACACCCGGCTATTATGGAGGTGGAAATATAATGGTGTGGGGGTGTTTCCCGTGGTTTGGCCTGGGTCCGTTAGCTCATGTATTGGGAACATTAAATCTGATATGTATGTGGACATTCTAAGCAAGGCTACACGCCGACCTCTATGGCAATATTTCGGGGGAGGCCCATTTCTCTTCCAGAAGAATAACTGCTCCATTCACACATAGAGGCATGCACAGACGTGGTTTGACGATATGGGTGTTCAAAAATTGGGTTGGCCTTCTCAGAGTCCCCGATTTAACTCCAATAGAACACTTTTGGGACGAATTAGAGCGCAGATTACGTAGCCTGCAAAATCGACCCTCCTCACTGCAAGCACTCACTTCAAGCTGTGATAGAAGTCCTGTCAAAAACTGGTGGAAGGTCTTCCCAGACGTGTGCAGGCTGCCATCGATGCAAAAGGGGGACCAACATTATATTAATAGGTGCCTCGGGACGCTCTAAGTTCATACCATTGGGTGTCCAGACACTTATGACCAGAGAGTGTATTAATATTTGCTGTTGTTGTTTCAAATACTTCAGAATAAAGCCTGGGCTATATCAAATCCATGAGTCCAAACGCTCTGGCAAAGTCACACATTTGTTGCAAGAGAATGTCCTCTAAGGAAAATTCCAGACAATCAAGGATGTGTTCGGGGGAAGCTGATTTTTAAATTGCACTTGCCACATGTTAGGAAGATTTTTGATCCCAAATTTAAATTTTTTAAATTTTTCTTATTTTTTTATTATTTTTTTTAAATTACGCCCGCCATCGTCTTCTTAGACATAAGGCGTCTTGCAGGTCCAATACAATAGTGAAGTAGCTCCAGAAGGTGAGAGGGCATGAAAGTCGTCACGGAACGAATGTCAAGAAGAGAGGGTTAATCAAATTTAAAAGTTAAGCATATTAAATGCTTAACGTAATGCGTATGCTTAACGTAAATTTGAAAGTTAAGCATATTAAATGGTCACAGATGAATCGTGAAACTGCCGTTTGAACCGATCTATCTCTTTTCAACTTCAGAGCACCACAAGGGCTTTTCCTGTTAAACCAGTATAGATTATTATTAGTATATTGATTTGTTAATTGTTATAAGTTGATTTATTATATTAGTATATTAATTGATTTATTATAGTAGTATATTAATTGATGTATTGTTTGCGTCTTAGTATATTGCTGTTTTATAATTGTGTTATTTGCGTATACGGAATGGAATACTATGTTAAGAAAGGAGAAGAGTTTTAGGTTTAATAAAATTTTCCCCGAAACATCTTCTTGAACATTGTAAAGAAAAATTGTTAAAATGTCTTATAATGATTAAATTTTAAAATGATACCTAAGAGCATGACTAAATGATTTTTACATTTATTCAATCAAATTTACTTTTCAGTTTTGTATTTCTTACTGAAAATGTGGTGATAGTTTCTATTTTTTATTCAAAATTCTGGTTTTAAAAACCAGAATTCCTGGTAAATTGTTACCCTATAAGCAGAAAAATTTAACTAATAAATGGTTTAAATACCGTATATTTTAGTTCTATTAACTTTTTTTTTTTTTTTTTAATGGCGGGCACTTGGAGCTATTGTCCATTGGCCACAGAAAGTGCCAGAACTGCTAATTCTCTTTTCGTTACCCAGTGGGCACCTGTGGCGAAGCCACGGCGGTGGAACAGCGTCGCCCACGTCACACTACCACAACCCGTTTATAGGGCGGGTCACATTCACACATTCACACACAAAGGAGAAAGGACATAGAACACAGATAGAGGGAAAGAAACATCCATGCCTTGCCCGGGATTCGAACCCAGAACCTTTCTGATGCAAGGACAGTTCCCTGCCCCCTACACAGGCTGGTCGGCAGTTCTATTAACTAGAATTACGTATTTTCTTGCACCAAAAATATCATTACCATACAGTACGGTAACTTTATTAGAATTTTTTTCTCCGTATAACTCCATTGCCTTGTAGCAGATTTTATTTTGTAGTGCATAATCATTTTACGATATGCAGAAACAAGTTTCATAAATATAGGTAAAACTGCTTGAAAATTAAGTTGGAGGCTGATTACTTAATTAGGTACCTTTTACATATAAACAACATTATTCTACTTATTTTTCTCACTATTTTAATTTAATACTTTCTGAATAAAAAATAAAGTTGACATCAGCTCTTCTTCAAGGTACAACACTATCTAAAGCTTTAAAAAGGATTATTCATCTTCTAAATTCAATGTATGTTCCTTTACATAGAAACATACATTATTCTATTTATTTATCCTACTATTTTGAAACTTACTTTTTGAATTAAAAAAGTTTAAATTGGCCCTTCTTCAAGGTACAACACAATCTAAAGCTTTAAAAGAGATTATTCATCACTTTAATTTTTACTTAGGATTATTTATCACCTAATATTCCTCAAATACATGAGGAATAATCTTAATAACTTGAGATTATTCATCACCTAAATTTTTACTTAGGTTTACTCTTCACCAAATATTCCTCGCCTAATCTTAATAGCTTAGTATTATTCCTCACCTAAACTTAATGTTTGTTCCTTTATATAGAGCATACATAATCCTATTTATTTATCTTACTATTTTAATAATTACTTTCTGAATAAAAAAGGTTTAAATTGGCTCTTCTATCAGAACTATCTAAGGCTTTAGAAAAGATTATTCCTTTCCTAAATATTTACTTAGGATTATTCTTCACTTAATATTCCTCACCTAAATGAGGAATAATCTTAATAACTTAAAATTATTCCTCACCTAAATTTAATGTATGTTCCTTTGCATTGAAACATACATTATTCTATTTAATTATCTTATTATTTTAATAATTACTTTCTGAATAAAAAAGGTTTAAATTGGCCTTTGTACAAGGTACAACAGTATCTAAAGCTTGAAAAAAGATTATTCCTCACCAAAATTAAAAGGAAAAAAAATCTTTTTATGCATTTTTTTAAATAATAATGCGATTAGTAGTCATTGTGTGCTAATCTTTTGAATCCTATTTTTTTACTATTTAAACATTTTTTTTATTATGAAACGCTGCTGAAGATCGTAAATAAATCTCTTTTTACAAAATATAAACTTTTATGGCTTATTTCAGCTACACAATTCTTATCTTTTCTTTCCTTTTTTACGTTAAAACAGATGTGAAAGAAACAAAGAAATATTTTTACTTTGTTAAAGCATTAAATAAATCTTTTATTCGATAAAGTATAAAAAAAGTGCTGAATCTTTGAAGGAAACTTAAGATTAATTAATTTTTTCTTAAAAAAATCCTATTTATACTTTTAAGTTTTTTTTTAAATTCTCTATATTGTATTGCTTTGATACATCTCGTTGAGTATGAAAAAAAAACCTATTTTAAGTTACAGACTCAATTCTGAATGTAACTGAAACTGTGACGAAGAATAGGAAGTGTTAGTGTTAGATAACTCATTCATTATTAATGAATGAGTTGATCCTTATAAATAGGATGGAGTTTTAGTCATTATTCTGCTCTTTTATTGTATTTTAATTTTTTATGGTGTATCTTTGCTAAGTGCAAAACCGTAGAAAAAAATGTTGTTGCTGTTTGTTGTTGTTTCTCATCCCCATGACCAACAGAGCTAGATCAGGTCCATGAGCTTGTTCACTCTGAGAAAGTCTAGCAACAACACGGAAGCTTGAACCAGGTCCTTCCTGGTAAGTCCCAGACAAGATAAAATGTGGCCAAAGAGGCCTGGGCAGCAGAACACTTAGTGCAGATTTCGAATTGTTTATTACCATCAACATAAGTCATTGATGACAGATGTCCACTGAGGAAACGAGTAATGGCAGTAGAAAAAAAATAATTCTGTTTAATTGCTTCAAGAAACACTTTTCAGCTTTTTCGCTGCTTGCCCTTAAGAACCATTATTCACTTTTAAAACAATTTTCAGTTTATTCAAGTATATATTCTTTGCCTCATGTGGTGCAGATGCAATCCATCGAAAAATAAAAAGGCTGAATGCACACGAAAAGGTCCGCTCACATTTTCTGTAACTTTATAGATTCTTTTAAAAGTATAAATTCTTTGCCCCGGATAGAATAGATATATTAATTCAAGTAAGTTGATAATGCATTACAGAACTCTTGCATGGTTTTTACAACTTTCAAAAAATAAACTATGCATTTTTTACCAAGTGTGGTGCAGATATCATCTATTGTTGCACAACCAGTACGTACATTTCTTACAACTATCCAGTGGTTCACGTATACATTCTTGTGCAAATGTGATCCATCAAAGAAACCAATAACACACGAATCAGTTAGCTCACTTTCTTCACAACGTTTTGGGTTGTTAAGCATGCATTCCTTGCATAATGTGATGTAGATATGATCTAGTAAAAAAGCTGATAATGCTCAACATGTTCTGCTTACCTCTTCCACATTTTTCTGATTATTATTCATTTTTTTTACTGGTTTGGTGCAGAAGTGAACCATTGAACAAACCGATAGTAGCTCACGTTTTCTGGAACATCTGGATTCTTTTATGCATTCTTTGCATCGAACAAGAACTTTTTTTAAAGCTGCTCGAAGATTCTTATTTTTATCATTATAAACCATTTGAATTGCATATAGTTCAATAGTTCGGTTCCTTAACTGTGCGTGAAGAGAAGCTGGAAGATATCAAGATGAAAGAATTAGCTTGTAGCTTACATAGAGAGATGCATTTAAAGGATTAAAGTGAAAGTTAACAAAGTAAGAAAAAAATGCTTAAATGAGTTATGAAAAAACAAAAGAGGTGAAGGGAGAGAATGTGTGATTAACAGCATCACAACGTGGTTACATGCATATCCTTTCAGCTAATGGGAAAACTACGTTAAACATAGTTAATATGCGAGCAAAAAAGTGAGTCAAATTGAAATATGATGTAGCCACTTTGTAACTCAATTTTCATATTTCAATGAAATATGAAAATAAAGTGCATCAGTTATGTCCTTAAATTAACAGGGGAAAATAAAAGATCGATGTAGAAAACTCCTATTTTTAAAACGCCTGCATTTTTGTGAGAAAAAAAGCATTATGTTGATTGAGAGAAGAAAAAAAAACATTGTCTTAATAAAATGTTACAAAGGCGCTTTAATATTGCAGTGTGTCCCACTTAAGTAACGCCGTATTAATTTTTTACTATAATTGGGAGTAAACAAAACGAATGTGGATCAAACTTGTATATTAATTAAGTCGATGTCCAAACAGGCACTTGCAATGAGTATCTCAATCCCTGCTCTTCCTGGATAGGAAAAAAGAAAAAAAACAAGCAAAATAATGAGGGAAAAAGTGTCCCATCGAAATAAAGTCACTTCTGATTTTAGTCAAAATACCCACCACGTTTCTATAAGACTTGAGATAGGTGATATTGCACAATAATTACCAACACCCGGAAGACAGTATCCTCAATTTTATTCGAGTTTTCAATGACTGTAGCTTTCAATTATGCACAGATTGAGATTGCCCTTTTCGGGCTTATGCTATACTGCCCTACTGAGAATACCCCCTACGTTTCCTTGGGGGATTGAAGTTAAGAAAAAGAGCAGGCCATTCATAATAAGTACTTTGTTATCCAAAAACCGCCACTGTGAAAATCTTTCAAGGAAAGTTTAAGTATTGTCCAGATGGTAAATCTAGATTGAGCCACCAATTCTCTCTATTAATGACAATGAATATGTTTTAACATATTTTAAGTAATCGGTAGCCTTCAAGCGGTCTTTGGAAAAAGCCACGTTGAGTTCACCCTCATAGTCGAAACCTTTCCACACCATTAAAGAGCTGTTCATTGGAGATTTTTTTCTCATGTACTGTTTTATTTTATACATCATGCAAATAATTTGCGATATAAAATAATTAAGCAGTAATTTAAGTTGAAAGCTATCCTCCAGACATAAAAGAGTTGGGAAAAAAAGAATTCCGATGATCCTAACAGTTTGTGTGCGATTGGCAAGTTTATGAGAAGAAAGGAGAACAACTTCTTCATTATATTGCAAGAAGAGGCTCATCAATGAAGACTATAGCTATTGTGGCCAACTTAGACTTGTCATTTCCTCATACCGCTTTGAAGCTGCCAATTAAGGCTAGGAATCTATTTATTGCCCTTTCACAAGAGAATTGGTGGCTCAAGCTACATTTTTTCATCAGGATAATGCAAGTAAAAAACAATTAACAGTGTTGATGTTTGGAAAATAGGGTGCTTGCCATGAATGGCGTGTTCTCTCCCTTAACTTCAATTCCCAAGAAAATGTTAGGGATGGGTATCATCAGCAGAAAGAGGGAAGGTTTTTATTTGTGGCAGAATTAAAGGCTGCTATCATTGAAACCTGGTATAATATTGATACTAATATCCTCCTGTTATTTGTTAATGGTAAACAACATGGGCTGGAATTTTGGTTAAAAGCAGAAGTTGCTTTAATAGAGATTTTTTAAAATCCTTTCTCATTTATTAAAGTTTTTAGTTGTTCAAGTGGAGCTGCGTGAGAATTACTCTTTATATCAATTTTCTTAATATTCGTGTTTGATTCACGTTGGTTTCCTTCCCGTTTAATTATAGCTCAAGACGACATTATTTATGTAGAACACATTGTATTTCATAATTTTTATGCATGATATCCTCTCTGATACTCTTTCCGGCATTAAAACGCGTTTCAAGTCTTGCCTTCCTCACTAGTGATTCGCTAGATTTTGATATCCTTTTTGTTTCTACTCATTTGAATATTAATTTGTGATTTATAACGTGCATGTTTTATGTTAAATACGACTAGGAGTTTAAAAATATGTATGCAATACGGGTCGTAATGACAGAATACTATATACATGCTTTTATTTACCAAATAATTAAATTAAAACAAGTCTTTAATGAGACATATGTGTTCTAAAGAAAGATTTTGAAAAGACATATTTAATATTTTAAGAAAAACAAATGTTTTTCACTTTCACGCCATTATAAAATATGTATTGAATTATGAGTCTGTATTGAAATGTATGTATGAGAATGTATGTATGAATATGTATTGAGAAAGAGAGTGTTATGCGGGTAAATTTCTCACTATAAAAATTTTAAACTAGCGTATTTTGGAAAAGATCAAAAGAAAAACGTGAATATTTGAATTACAGTGTCACTATTTTCACTTATTTCTGCTTTTTTATTCGTATAAATGAATACACGGAACTTAGAAAGCTTCTTTAAGCTCTGGAGAAAATATTTTTTCCTGAAAACTCGGCTATAACCACTTCCAATTGGCTTCTTTCCCCCTTTTTTATTGAAATTCCCTACGCTCGAACCAGCTGAGATCCTCTTGAAACAAGATCTTGAATATTTTCAAACTTTAAACATTTTTTTCCTTCCTATTTAGTTCAGCGAAGGGATTTTTCACCTCTATCGTTTAGAATACCGCATTTTTATTATGATTTTGAAAAATTCCATCTCTGCAGCAATGATAATACTTGGCAAGTATTTTGCCGCAAAATTGGAAACTTTTATTTCCTTACTTTCAAGCGGCAGGTGTAAAGGCAAAGGCATATTTCGCAAAAAATATATTTACTAAAATATCTATTTTATTGCTCTATCTATTTGATTTTAACTTTTTGTTTAGACTTTGAAGACATTTTATTATTCTTACTAATAGTTTTGTTGCCTCCAGGAAAATAATACCAAAAATATGTTTTAAAATGTAACAAGATAACATATTATATCATTAGTTGTTTTAATAACTAAAGAATGAGGATTGAGTAAGATATAAATTAAATATACAACAACAAAGCATACGTACAACAGAATATTACTTATTTTGAGATTAACAGCAAAGCATACACTGTTTTTCTTTTCTTTTACTGGTTGATGGATTCTATAATTGAATTATAAAGGAAATCAATAGTTTCTGGCAATGTATGGATAATTTATGACATATTTTGTGAAAATTATAAGAAAAATGAATTAAAAGGGCATTACAATTTATATATAAAATTTTGGAAACCACACGTTTAAAAAGTAGTATGAATTAGTTACAGTCCCTGGCAATATTATAAGACGCACTGTAAGATTCTATGAAAAATTATGATTATCAGGGGATACTATACAGCTGTATCGTTTTTACTGGGATGAACATTTGTTTGCGATCCTGTATCTATTGGTTAACATTGTAATGCAGCGTGTTAAAAATAAATGCAAATAAGAAGTATATAAAAAATCTCCTAAATAAAAACCCATTACATGTTTGTTTAAATATAAAAGTATTGCATATAAAATCGTGCAAATCATGTAATTACACTGCTGGACAATTGCTAAGGACGGATCTCAAATTGCAATGTAGCATAACATTAAGCGAGACATGAGGCCTAGTAGGATAAAATATAGTTGCCACACTTTTCAGATATTATTCATTGTTCTGGAAAGTACAAAAGCTATGAAACATCTGAAAGAAAAAAAATGTTCATTTGATACTGCTTACGGAAAGATGGAACAATGCAGCTAAATGTCAGCAGGCAACTTGAAGAAAGGTGTCAGTACGGGATATGTCCACCGTGGAATGTGATGCAACATTCTACACGTCGTATCATACTTTGCACAACATTATCCAGCAGCTGTTGAGGCAATTTTTCCCATTCCTCTGTCAGTGCACGGATGAGGGTGTTCTTATTTGTCGGAGGATAGTTTCGACCAGCAAGTTGCTTCCCCAAAAGCATCCCAAACATTTTCAATGTGGTTTAGATCTGGAGAACGTGAACCTTCAAAATTAATTTTAAGCAAGCAAGAGCCAACTATATTAAACTAATAAACAGAACAAAAAGGTCTTGTTGGAAGAAGTTTTGCACAAAATCTACCACCACCTTCGGCAAACCATATAAAACAGTCTTCACAAAAGGTTCACCACCATCAGAACTCATTCAACTAGGAAGCGCTACATGCTTCAAAGATAATGCCCAAGGAATCCTGAACTCCTTATATCCAACTGTCACACAAGATTTAATTAACCTGGTACCTATCAGCACTAATAAAGACCTTCTCATAGCTGAAGAAGAAATAGATAGAAATATTGATTCATTGCCAACCAGGAAAGCACCCGGTCCTGATGGAATTGATAATGAAATTCTGAAGACAATCCACAGAGCTTTTCCAGACATCCTACATAAATACATACAGAAATGCTTTAAACTAGAGCACTTCCCAAGGGCGTTAAAACAAGGCTCACTCATACTTTTTCATAAACCTGGTAAAGATACAACAAACATCAAGAACTATCGCCCCATCACCCTACTCCCAACCATAGGAAAACTCCTAGAAAAAATAATAACATATAGACTAACATATGATCTACTTAATGATCTACTTAATCCCAACCAATTTGGATTCAGGCGAGGATCCTCTGTAGATGATGCACTCCTAAATATAATTACGGAAGTCAATACCTGCAGAAGTCTGAAACTATATACAATGATCCTTTCCATTGATATCGCAGGGGCTTTCGGGAAAGACGAACATGAGGAAGTAGAACTTCATCAATGTATCGTTGGTCCGTCATAGTCCCATTCGCAACCACATGTAAGAGCGTGCGGCCATTGATCATGATGCCGGCCCACACCATGACACTGCATGTCGGATATCTGTCCCTTTCCTGGATATTTTCTGGACGATAACCAGTTCCACTCTCGAGCTAGATCAGTTGGCTTCCACAATCCGATGGCAGACTGAACCTACTCTCATCTGAGAATAGTAAGTATGCCCAGTCCTGTTCAGTCTAATTGTGATGCTCACGACACCATTGCAAACGGGCAGTACGGTGCTGTCTGGTCAATGGGACACACACAACAGGTCTGCGGGCATACAGTCCTCCTCCCCTCAAACGTCTGGCAACAGTTTTTCGGGAGATCTGCTTTCCTGTGGCAGCAAGAAACTGATTTGCCACCTTCTGAGCTGTGGTGCGGCTGTTCCTTTTTGCTGATAGGACAATGTACCTGTCTTCTGCAGGCGTCGTACTTCTAACACGACCTCCCCCGTGCCACCTACTACACATTCCAGTAGTTTTAAATGATTTCCACAGCCGTGAAACAACGCTGTGAGCGATGTCGAACTCCCTGGCAACTTCTGCTATTTTTCGCCCTTCTTCGATCTTTCCAATAATTCGGCCAGTTTTGAAATCATCTAAGTGATATCGGGAAGACATGCCGAAAATTTCAAGTTCGCCAACTAAATCTTTCCCGTAAAACTTTGACTTGAAACAACAACTCTCCACACGCGTCAAAACCTTTAAAGCTCTTATCAGCGCCATCACGTGATGAAAAGACATGGAAAAAAATTTGCATACGCATACCTCTTCTTACTATATCCCGCACTTATTTTAATTTTCCACATTTTGCTTCCTTTCATTTTGTGGTTGCTATGAATGATAGTGTTATCCGTACTTAGCAATTGTCCAGCAGTGTATTAAAAAACTACAGTGTGACTAATAATTCGATCTAATTATTATAATATGCTAATATAATGCTTGTTATAGTAAATATTCTATATTTATATAATATATCGTCTAATTTATCCAATTGATACACTAACGTAAGCAAGTGCAAACCGATCTCAATCACCAAAAACAGTAAAGCTGTATAGTATTACCTGATAATTAAGATTTTACATAGAATCCTACAGCGCGTCGAATAATTTGGCTGTATGTGCTGCAATGCCTCTTTATTATAGCAACATTAAGTTTACGCATCATTTGTTCATAACAAATTTTGCGTATTTTGAATAATTTTAATTTTAGCTAACAATTTTATAACAACTAATTATAAATACATTCTTGGCCAGAAAAATCGAACCATGTATTGTTAATTATAATTTATTATTTAAGAAGGAAAGTTTTGTACAATTACGCACTATTTAAACTATTGTGAAGCGAGTATTTTACTAATATAAATAATAAGAAGCATTTAAATGGGCGAAATATCATGGAAACTTCATAAAAAATACTCATTTTGATAAATTCTAATTTTTTTTTTTTGGATTTGCATAATTTTTTACAAGATTATTACTCTTATAGGAAAATGAAATCTGTAAGGAACACAATGAATTAACCCGCGAAACAACCTGTTAAATTAAACTATTTCCTAAATGCATACAGCAACGTGTAAATGTAAATTTTAATACGATGATTAATATCCCGATTTTATCATTTTTGAAATGTAAAATAATCAAAGCTTTATCAGATTCCCTATAACTTTGCAAAATATAACTGTCGAAACAATAAAAATTATCATTCTAGTAATTTCTTATTCAATCATTCTCTGAATATTATCATATTAAATGTCAATTCATCTTATTAATTTTTTTTTAATTCTGTAACGCAATTAAAAAATTGTAAATTTGAATACTGCTCAATTTAAACTCTCAAACCATTCTGTAAGTAAAACAATAAACTGTAAACTGTTAAGTTGTCACAAAATCAAATTACTACGCGTCTTAAGTTTAAATATCTAAACTTTGAAACAACAAAGAGTAAAACTTGAATGTAATTTGTTGTGAAATATAGCTACTTAAACTAAAAGCTTTTTTGAAGCTTAGAAAGGTTACAAATATTTTTCTTTATAGGAGCATTGCATGAAATATATAACGCAATCTTTCTATTTTCCCCATTTCAGTAAAACAAAATCTATATTGAAGTATTTATTTTTAACATTTCTAAAGTTACAAAGTTACATATATTGAATATTTTCATATCTGAGGATCTTCTGCGCATGCTTCTCTATAACCAAAGAGTATGGATGGTTGTAATGCTAGGGGTTAAAATTCATCTTAAGATTTCAGGGTTGCTACTTCCAACTAATTTTTGAGTCTAAACTTGAAAAAACGGACAATTATTATACTTGTAGTGTTTTTACGTTCTTTAAATCTAACTTTCAACAAAACAAACAACAAATGAATTCGGAAGATTCCGCAAGCTTGCTATGATACTATCCAAAAAATAACAAACGGGGCTATTTTACACAAATAAGAGATAACACTGCAAACATGACTATCCGTACACTTTATTTATGCTGTGATATTAATTTTGTTGAGTTTTTTTAGGCTTCCAACTTGTTAGAATTTATAGATTACTGAAAACTCTTATGAATGGTACATACGTGAAAATTAAAACAAAAATTACAAAATAAAACTTTTTAGAATATTAAGCCTGTCACGCGGCCTCATAACAAGTGGAGGGATACACCGACAGTTTTGTAAATTTTTTTCAGTTCTTATGAAGTTTGTTACTGTTTACATTCAGTTAACCATCCATTGCTCCACAGGTTTTTAATGGGCGAAATATCATAAAACTTCGTAAAAATACTCCTTTTGATAGATTCTAATTATTTTTGAATTTGCATAATTACATACAAGTTTATAAAATTAGCAAGATAACGTTACAAGATTATTACATTTGTAGGAAAATGAGACTTAACTTACCATAACCCCACTAAAAATAATCTTAAGATTTTCTTAAGAAAATATCATTTTCTTAAGAAATTCTTCAGAAATTTGAAGAATTTCTTAAGAATTAACTCTATCTCCAAAATATCTTAAGAATTTTTGCAGACATTTTGAATGTCCTTAAGGTGAATTAAGTTTGTCTTAAAAAATTCCGTAGACAGTTTCCTGAGTTAATGTTACCATAAAACATTTTAAGAGTCTTTAAAATATCTCACGAATTTTTGCAGACATTTTGTAGACATTTTGAATATCTTTAGGGTGAATTAAGTTTGTATTAAGAAAATCTTAAGAAAGCTTCCTGAGTTAATGTTACCTTAAAACATCTTAAGAGTTTTTAGAACATCTGTTACTGCTGTTGTTTCTAATGCCACTTGTCACACGGGCAAGCCTGCTTGGTTAAACCCAGCAAATTTAAGGCAGAGTGTGCGTTTCTTGTTTTTCAGTGGCGCCATCTATGGTCAAGAATTCGACTTCTGCCACACCATAAATCGCACTCGTTTATTGGGCGGACCCATTCATTCAGCCACAGATCGTAATTTTGACCTGAATTAGAGAACGATCGATTTCTAATCTAGTACCCCCAGAGGTATTTATTTGTTATGGGAACATGGAGGACTTTTGCGACTCGACAGATTTAACGAGCATCACTCACTTTACTTCGGTCCGCGGGGTTCGAAATAACGAACTCTCGGACATGGGCCCAGCGCCCTACCGACCAGGCTTAAACGCCTCAACATTTCAAATCATGGGTTGCAAAAACTGTCTCAATTGATACTTGTCGTCGGATTGGTTTTCAAATTCTGTCTATGTACGTGTTTCAAGATCTTTTTAGCAATGGTTACAAAATACTTTTCCTTTCTCAGCATTCACATTTATATGGAAATCACAGTCAACCTAGTAATTATACGTAAATAATAAAAAGAATATAAAAACACTTTAAATTATTGTTTAAATACATTAAAAATACCAATTAGAAGAAAAACAGCAGTGGTCGCCTTAGAAACGCACGCAATAACAGCGCATGCGCACTGCTTACTCTTGAACACAGCTGAAAAGTATGTGGCCATCAAACCCAAAAGACCCATTTTGCCAATGGTTCCAAAAAAAAGAACTATCACGCTTAGGGGTATCTCAATTCAGAGATGGCTCTTTCTAATTACATTTATGAGGGAAAACGTGATCACATACCAATCGTGACCGCCATTAATTATTAATATAAAAAAAATAAGTAGTAGAAAGTCACGTGAACAAAACATGCTCTGTGGTAGATCTAAATTTGCTGTGGCGCAATAGCAAAATGAATTATACTGAGCCGACTGATCGGTATATCAGGCACTCCGATTTTTAAATTAAAAGAATACATGGAATCTTGTTAGCAATGGACTCTTTTATTGTTATACTTCATTTAAAAGTCCCTCAAAAAATTCCATTACGTTTAGATAGTTGCCAATTATTAACAATTACTTAACTGGCATAAACGTTGAGTTGAAGAGTGTGAAAGCACATGCCTATCTCCCCAATATGAATCATCAGAATATTTTTCAATATTATTTTTTAATCCCTAAAAAAATATTTTTTTTAATTATTAAAATATCAAAAAATGATGGTTTATGTAAAATTTTAGCAGACTTATTTTATGACTGTAATTTTTATATCTAGTAATATCTTAAAAATCAATTGATGATTTTTTTAAAAAAAGCAAGCTATGACAATCTGTATGCAATATCTCATGAAAAAAAATGTAAGCTTTATTACAAAATTGGATCTCGATTTAATTTTTATTTAGACTATTTTACGAAACCTTAAATTGTTTTCATTATTTTTATTCTTGCGAAATTTTACAAAATATAACAATAATATAAAAAAAAATTGAATAAACCAATGGCTGTTGTTGCCATGACGCAGGTTCTTATGGTCCATTTTTTAAAGACAAAGTACATGCTAAGAAAGGACTAAAGTAGTTGCTTTCAAATTTTTTTGGACCAAAACTATGATTAGGAAGCCAGTTTGAAACCCGTTACATACAATCACGTGATATCTTCTCATTTGTTACTCTGTTAAAAAAAAAGGTAAATCTTTAACTAGTATTTGATACCAAACGTTTCATTATCCCAAAGTTTAGTTTAATGAAAGAACATTTTAGCCAGGTTCTTCATTCGTCTTCAATTGTGACAGAGCTTCTAAAACCGTAATTTCCAGATTAGCAAGTTATTAGACACAAGTTATTAGCAAGATATTAGACACAGAAAATCTCTCGTTTTTCGAAGGCAGGAGACTTCGAAGGCTTCGAGATCTTCTCCAGGTGTCACACTGAGTAGGCTTGAGGCACATCCTGAACATCCGAACACATCCTGAACTGTTTGGGACTTTCCGGAGAGGACATATACTCATCCCCCTTTCTGGCCCTCGATTTCCTTAGGATCAACGGTCTGATGGACCTTGTCTGATTTCGTCAGGCATTTGGAGGATAAGCCACAACAACACCATTTTACTTTAATTGCACCATAAATTGTGAAGTATGATAGAGAAATACTTCCATGGTGCAATTGACTTCATTAAAATTTGGAAAAAGTCACAAAACTTCGAAGGTGGCTGTAAACTGAACGATATTTGTTGACGATGCCATGTTTTCTTAACAACTCGGTCTCGGTGCATTAGGACGACTAATGCATGTTACTTCAAGTATCAACTTGCTTAGGTAGGTAAAAGCCTTATTTGCGCCAACTAAAGTTAACTTCGTTTATGCCGCCTTTCTAAATTTGGTTGGTGGTATGAAATGGTAAGAGGTACGTCATAAAATTACCTACTTACTGTAAATAGTTTTGTTACGGTAAATAGCAACATTATCCAGCATTTGAGCTCTTCAAAAATACCTAATAATGATGCAACAACCCTCTGCTTTTATAAAAGATGAAAAAAAGAAAGAATGAAAATCGGTGTTCTATTTCTTCAAATCACCTATTTTTGGAGCAAATCATTCTACTGATATTTGGAGATAGTGAAAATACGAAAATATGGTAAAATTGAGCTCCGTTTTATGTAGCCAGCAAATGAATACCAATTTTTTGGTGCAACGTGGCTAGGAATTTTTAACAGTGTGTCTGTCATGGCATTACAATTTTTTTATTAGTAAGATAGATGGAAAATACTGATTTTTTATAAGTTGCAATGGAGATTCGTAAATACCAATACGATAATTAGTTTGCTTAGCAAAATCATTTCAGTAGTCCCAGGACTCGAAAAAAAGCCCGTCCGCCCGTCCTCGACGGTCAAAAATTCTCCGCGGACAATGAATTTCTCGAATCCGACGTCCGCGCGGTCGGCCATTTTCCCGTTAATGTTCGTGATACATTTTCAATTTTTGTTATCTTACAAGAGTCTTGTAAGCTACAAGGCAGCAAAATGAGCCACAATACAGCAACATACTGCGCATATATTGATGTTTTCTCTGTCTGGGAGTACTGCAGCGGTTGAAAGGGGCTTTGCAGCAATAAACTTACAAAAAAAAACACAATACGTACTGGTCTTAAACAAGAAGCTTTAAAAGCAATTATGAACATCTACCTAAATGGAAAACCCCTTTCAGATTTCTGTTCAGAAACCTCTGTAAATCATTGGCTTGATTGTGGAATTGGCAAACGTCATATTTGATTCATTTAAAAAACGCAGTACCCTCGGATAAATTGACATTCCAGATAACTTGACTTTTGTCATTTAAATTATTTCATAAAAGAAATATTAGGTTACTATTAGTAACCTAGTATTTCTTTTATTACTGTATAATGTAATCCTAGTAACGACTAATTCACTGTGCAATTTATATAAATGTTTGTAATAAATAAGAGAAAAATATATTTTTATTTATTTAAAAGCGACGGGTTAGTTTCAACGGAGGACGGGTGCATTGTTGGACAAGCCGTCCTCGGGGACGGGTAAAATTTCTGAGATTTTTCGAGCCCTGAGTAGTCCCTAAATGTTCTTAGTAAATCATTACATTTTTCTGCGATGCAATTTTAAAAATGTAGGTGAGGTGACTAGTCAGGCAAAAATCAATTTCCCTGTACTTCAAAACAAGAAAATACTTTTTCTCAATCTATCTACGGAAATAAAAGAAACATTAAATCTTTTTTCTGTGACACCTTATGCTGATTGAGCGAATTACTGGTGCGTTTATTTTGTTTCGCTTCTAGTTTATGCATGAAGACACTATTTATAAATAGATGTTTTTGCTTATAATGCTTTGAGAAGAAAATTTTAAAAATTCCTTCTTAATTATCCTTCGAATAGTCTCATCACTCCCCCTCTATTTTTATTAATTAAATTTCCTTCTTGAAATTACTTTTTTTAAAGGAACTTGTTTACGAATTCTCACTTTATACTGGAAGTTGATATTAATATAACTTCGCTTTTTATCACTTTGTAAAATGTAGTTTTTAAAGTTTTCATCATATTCTATGTATTGTTCTTCGGTTTTGGATTTGTTTGCTTATGACAAAAAATAGAGGAAATTTTAATTAGCGATAAGGTTTTGATTGGATATAAGATTTGCTTGCAGTACTTAAGAAAAAATTTAACTTGTAGTGGAATCTAGCAGAGAGCTCCACTTAAAATTTAAGTAAACATTAGCTATTTGGAACGTAGTCAAAATTTTAATTAATTAAAAAAAAATTCGCTGCCTATGAGGAGATAAATTCTGGTTGTAGAGGACAGTAAACGATTGAATGTCTTATAACCATCCAATACACCTGTGTATTGGATGGTTATTGAATGGAAGATTTAAATGTTTTAACTAATCGAAAAGTAGACAAATTTTGACTCACTAGGAATTTGTTTTAGAAATAACATGAGAATTATGTGCGTTTTGTGGTTCAGGAAATTAGAGAGATTTTGCACTTTTACGCTAGCTGCCGTACGTAAGATTGAGGTAACTGCTCAAGCTAGCGTGTATTTTGGATGCTACGTACCTTCACGTTATGTTGGAGTGATTTACGCTACAGAGACAAAGCTAGAAGCACGTTGCTTTTAACTGTTAAATGCTGTTTTCAGGTGAAGCTTACCTTTGAACTAAGAACATGCACATGGAAAGATAATTTGAAGAAATGTATTGAGGAAACTTTCGAAATGAATTGTGTTTTCTTAAAACCATTGGTTAATTTAATGAAAAAAAAAATTTTTTTTTAGTCTTTGTATAACATTATGGCTGTCTAATTGCTCTAGTTTTATAAGAAATTATAGATACATTTTCGCTATTTCAAAATTATAAATTATACTTATTTTAACTATACAATTTAGTTAAAAGAAGTTCAATAATCGATAGAAGCTCAATAATAATTTTTTCAGTAATAATAATATTTTTTTATCTCTGATTTCATCAAAATCTGTAATTTTCTAAATTTTTCTTCTCACAGATCCCCAGTTTTATGTAGAGCATCTTGAATCGTATTCTTACAGCGTTAACGAAGTAGTCTACATCCAATGTATATGTTTGTTTTAACTTTGTGGTTAAAGTTAAAGTGATATTCCACTACGTTCGCGTTTTTAGGTTACGGATTTTTGCAAAATCTCTTATTTTCCCTTGAGTAAGTTTAATATTTCTTTATGGGCGCATGTGCATTTCACCAGAACTGACGCATGCTCACTAGAAGTGAGCATGTGCAATTATTTGATGCTTACGGAAGCTAACGTAAATTTGCAAAACCTCCCTATTATCAAACTTTTTTCTCTTTAAGCACAAAGGTCTAGTTAAAGTCTTATTGCCCAATCTCGTGCACAGTAAAAAAAAATTATAAAATCTTTATACCAAAAGCGGTGGCAACTACTTTATACAAAAGTAGTGCTTCACTAAGCCTGATATTCTATTCCACTACCAAGTGTTAAGTAGGAGCCACCATTTTTTTGCTTTCAGTAGTACAAAAATTTATAACTATAGTAAAATAACACATAAGAGTCAGTAAATGTTTTTTCACGATGCAACGCAAAGAAAAATCATTCATTTAGAATGATATTTATTCCTTAATTTATAAAAATAAAATTAATTTGTTAATGAAACTTTCGCGTAAATGAACTCGAATAAGGCTTAGCAGGATGAAGTTGATAAAAATCATACATGATAAAATCACTTAATATAATTCCTAGATATTCAAAAGTAAAATATAATTATCTTTATATCACAATTAAAAACATGGATACTAATTTCACAACGGCGAGCACAAATGTCTTTCGGTCAAACAAATCATCAACAAGAACAAACTTTCGATTGCAAATACAACTTCTGGCGCTAAAACAAAACACAAAAAAAAAAAAAAAACAATTGGGCTTTTTGGAAGAGAAAATGATTCTTGTTTTGCGTAAGGGAGAGACAATTTGGTGCAACATCATGCTGTTATGAGTGTTTAGATTTAAATTACACCTTTTATATCGTATATGAACTCTTCACACAATGGGATGCCTGCGAGTGAAATAGTTTGGGTATCTTGATCCTGATTGGTTGTTGAAACGTGGCATTTGTTTACGTTAACAACTGTTCTATTCCTTTTATTTCGAGTAAGTCAAGCCGGTCAAGTATCAATTCTCTTAAGTGACACATTTTCTAAATTTACTCACAAAGATTCTTATTGAAAGATTTCATTCATTTCACCATATATTTATACAGAGACTTAACACAAAGACAGGCAAGCGGCCACTTTGAATATAAACTGCTAATTATGCATCGAAGTAGCCAGGTACACAAAACAAATATATATCACGGTTTCAATAAAATACATAAACAAATAATAAATGTAAGTTAAGTGAAAGAAGTAGACGAGTAGAAAGAATTACATTTCAACTAATTTGATGTGAGACACGTTGCTGTATTGAATTAATTTATCGTTAATTAACATTCTAATTTATGTAGAGAAACTGTTTGGGTGGTTCAACATCATATTTGGAGAGACATTACACTATAGTGTTTAGGAATAATGAGTCATATCGAAATGAAAGTAAATGAATTTTCGAGATGATATTGCAATTGAATGTAGTGATCAGAAAACAATAATCAGCCTTCGTTCCAATAAAGACTTGAGATGAAGATTTAGGCTGCAGAAAGATCTATTAGTTGATTAAAGATCTAGCTATTCCAGAATCACATACAATAAATTGAGTGAAAACCCGGATCACTAAAATCATTTTATTATTTAACAATTTTCCTTTAAAATAAAAACATTTTGCTAGAAAAAAGCGGGCAATGTATAGTTGAAAAAATTGGGCCACAGAAGCACACCCAGTGGATATACATGGTTTTTAAGCCATCTACAATGGTGGCTATAAAGGAGCATACATAAAACGATCAACACAATAGAACTAATCTGCTACACATATTGGGGAAAAGCAGTCAATTTTTTTATAATCTGGTGAAGTATATCATCATTTTTCAAGAACTATTCTATACTTTTAAGCAAAATTAAATACTAAAGTACCAAAATTTAGATAATGATTTCATTTTTATTACGAATTTTCTTATAAATTATATTATATATCGATATGTTGTAAATAAATTGTAGCTCATTATAGAACAATTATAGCCTGTCTTTTTTTCCTTCTTCAGTACTCAAAAGAAACTATGCCAACGCTCCTGGTAGGACTTGAACCCACACTCTTAGGTTCCGGAGACCAACGCTTTATCCATTGGGCCACAGGAGCATAACCAGTGGACATACATGGTTTTTGAGCCATCTACAATGATGGCTATAAAGGAGCATACATAAAACGATCAACACAATAGAACTAATCTGCTACACATATTGGGGAAAAGCAGTCAATTTTTTTATAATCTGGTGAAGTATATCATCATTTTTCAAGAACTATTCTATACTTTTAAGCAAAATTAAATACTAAAGTATCAAAATTTAGATAATGATTTCATTTTTATTACGAATTTTCTTATAAATTATATTATATATCGATATGTTGTAAATAAATTGTAGCTCATTATAGAACAATTATAGCCTGTCTTTTTTTCCTTCTTCAGTACTCAAAAGAAACTATGCCAACGCTCCTGGTAGGACTTGAACCCACACTCTTAGGTTCCGGAGACCAACGCTTTATCCATTGGGCCACAGGAGCATAACCAGTGGACATACATGGTTTTTGAGCCATCTACAATAGTGGCTATAGGAACATACATGAAACGATCAACACAATAGAACTAATCTGCTACACTTATTAGGAAAAAACAGCCACTATTTTTATAATAAGGTTTAGTATATCATCATTTAGTAAGAACTATTTTATACTATTAAACAAATTTAAATACTGACTAAAGTACTAAAATCTAGATAACAAATTCCTTTTTATTACGAATTTTCTTATAAATTATATTATATATCGATATGTTGTAAATAAATTGTAGCTCATAATAGAACAATTGTAGCCTGTCTTTTTTCCTTTCTTCATTATTCAAAAGAAACTATGCCAATGCTCCTGGTGGGACTTGAACCCACAATCTTTGGTTCCGGAGACCAACGCCTTATCCATTGGGCCACAGAAGGACACCCAGTGGACATGCATGGATTTTAATAATCCAAAAAGCATGCCGAGAACAAATAGCAAAGCATCTTTAATAATCAGAAATTGGTATCAACCATTTAGTTTAATATTAGTTGAAGTCTCTCGAATAGAAGTTAAATATATCCTATTAAATTTAATCTATCATCAGTGGCGTGGTTACTCAGTAGTTAGAAAATCTTAGCACCGCTATTACCTACAATATACATGCGAGATGGGGAATTTAAAGTCCTGAGGTCGGTAGTTCAGCAGTACCATGGGTACAGGGATTTGGAGAAAATTTCCTTTCTTTCAAAATATATGCCAAAATTGGGGGTCCCGCAGTGGACTGATCGTTAAGACACGGTTCCCAGCAGATCACCGAAGTCAAGCATCACTGGCTGCGGTCAGCGTGCGGGTGGGTGACCACTAAGATCAGTCTGCGTAGGGACCGAGGGTGTGCGGTATGGGTCCTCGTTAAACTGTTCTACCGTAAAGTGCTCGACTTCGCGTGCAGGTCGTTGGGCTACCGAAGCGGGGTTGCCATCCCCTCCGCAGAGGATCAAAATTGTGATGGCATGTCTTCGGATCATCCTCAGAGATGTTTCCCAGACTGTCGCCAATAGCCCATTGTGCAGCTCTAGTGCGACGTAAATTAACAACAACAACCAAAATTGGGGAAGTGCTCCCCCACGAATGAGTGGTGCTGCCACGTATGCATGAGGTTCTGAACTAAGACGCACTTTCACCCTTGTGGTACACTCTTGTGAAACGAAAAGAGCGTAGTCCTGACTTAATTTCCAAAAGGCTAATGATTGGCAAATTTCGTTTGTCCAAGTATCCTTAGAAACAGCAATATGTATCTTCAGTTAGAGTTAAAATTGCATAAGGTCGTTTTATTTCTTTTTAAACGAGAAAGAAACTTAACTCCTTATCTTAAAACCAACAGTTTAGAAAATCTAAACATTCAGTTAGTCTGAACATTCTCAGATAAAAGGAAATTCCACGTCCTTAGATAAAAACTGCCAAGTAGGCAAATGATCGATTGATGTTCAAATATTTTGACAATAGTTCTTTTTAAGCTCTACTCTGCCTTTTAGACAAATAATCAAAGTAAATAAATAACTAAATGATATATCAGTTCTTAAAAATCATTAATAATTGCAAATGTCACTGTCAAGGCATGTCCGAAACCCTAACTTATTATTTAAATTTTTATTTTAAAACTGAAGCATACTGGAAAACTGAAACAAAGGAAACAATTATCTAACAACATTTCACTTTTCTTCCTTTAATACATATAAAAGTTTAGACTCAAAAAGAAAAACTCAGTTGTTTTTTTCTTAGTTAAAATTTGTCCCTAGTGGCTACTGTCATTACCATGTTTTATTCTCGGTATCGTTCGACAAGATGGAGCTGACAGATTTGTCAAACTGATCTTACAAGCAAATAATGTCTTTATTTTAAACAATCAAAGAATATTTTATTTTCCTTATTATTATAGCCAGTATTTTTATCGTGTGCAATTGTCTCATATGAGGAACAAATTTTTTGTTGCATTTGTACAAATACTTAAACTTAATCTTGCCCGATTTCGGAGTGGCGATTGCAAATAAGAAATTATTTTTGATCCTAAAGATGCAGATTTGTCTTTAAAATGGTACTTTTACTCTATTTTTTGTAAAAATGAACAAGTTTAAAGACGTTATATCAAGCAGGTGAATGCGTTAATAGTGAGATAAATATGGATATATTTAGAATAAATAATTATGCAACTAATAAATTTATAAAAAAGTAGTCATTACATAATATATACATTTTAATAAGTTAAAGGATTTATAAAGGGCTTTGGAACTATATTCAGAGAAAATATTAAACTAGTTATAAATTGACTTTAATAAAGTTTTAACATAAGATGTCATGACTTAGAAGACGTGGTAATAACAGTTTCAGACATTTTATTTGAGACACGTCTGCTACAGATACCTAAAATCTAAATGCCAGAAAAAGTGTCGCCAAATATTACGTGAAATATTTGGTTTCTCAGTAGTTAGAATATCTCAACTCCGCTATGACCTACAGTATACATGCGAGATGGGGAATTGAAAGTCCTGAGATCATTAGTTGAGCAGTTCCATGGATACAGGGATTTTGAGAAAATTTCCTTCCCTTTCAAATATATGTCATGATTGAGGAAGTGACCTGCACGAATGAGTGGTACTGCCACCTATTCACGAGGTTCTGAACTAAGACGTACTTTCATCCTTGCGGTGCTAAAAAATAGGAAAAGAGTAAAATTGAAAAATAAAATAATTAACTCAATACATAAGGTAAACAATCTTTTGAGGGGGATGAACCTTCTCATATTAAGTTGAAGACAACTAGGACATAAATCAACTAAACATTTATTAGCAACTGAAACATAACAAGCTAAAAAAAAGGAAAGTAAAATTAAGTATGAGTGTGCGCACAGAGCAATGTTTGAAGCTTCTTAAATACTGGGGAAAGATACAAGGTTGCCGATCGTGTGTATGTCATCCAGCTGATTCCTTTGGCGACTACGCACCATGCCTGGCGCCACACTTTAATGACAATATTTTTCGTGACCGCAGAAAAAAACATAAATGAAAACATGACTTTTTAAAAAAAATAATATTTCTTTTTAACTGAGACCCAAATATCACTTCCTTTTTGCGCATTAAGTCACTTTACCAGTCAGCGAAGAATGGATGCTTATTTTAGCTTTCATCGAGTGAGTACTTTATCCGATATTTTAAAGAGTTTTGATACTTACTGAAATGATAAAATAATTTTGGATTTTCTGCTGTAATATATTTGAATCAATACATTTATAAATATAAATTTAGGATGAGTTTCAGAACAACCGCAATGAACTAAAAACTGCATGTGTACAATTGTAATAGAAATTATTGCTCAACGTTCCACTAAAATATTAATATAATGGTTTTTAACCATGTAAGTAAAAGTCTTAATGGTACCCTGATAAAAAAAAACCAAGATTTTACTACAGTGTAAAAAATTTTAGTGCATCTTAAAACAAAAATGGTGGCAATCACTTATTACACCAAAAAATGGTATATTATAACACCCACGATGATCCATTACACTTCTTTTGTGCAAAGTAGTTGCAGCAAAGTTATGCACAGTGAAACGAGAAATTGTGACAATAAAACATTGCAAATAAAATGCAATTTGTATGAAAGTCAGTAAAGTTATTTTTGCATACAATTTACAGCAAGAATTATAAATTTAGAGTACAGACACTCAGCGGTTCTCGAAATGAAGTTCATCAAATGTATTCACATCACAGAGAGAACATTAAAAACGAAGTTCAAAATTAGGATAAATAGAACAGAAATGAATAGAATTAAAAATATGAAATTATTTAAATATAATTGACACATTTATGTAAATATTCTTATGAGGACATAATTATTTTTACAAAACTATAAACATACGTGCTTTTTGTAACATCGAACTTCTTTCACTCTTAAATGCGTGCGAGACGACAGCAAACTTAACACCACCTCGTGCTCAATAGTATGGTTGCGATCTGTGTGCAGGTGGGTGACCACTTGTATTAGTCTACGTAGGGACCGAGGGTGTGCGGTATACGTCCACGTTAAACTGTTCTACCATAAAGTGCGCGACTTCGCGTGCAGGTTGTCGGGCTATCGAAGTGGGCGTGCCATTCCCTCTACAGAGGATCAAAATTGTGATGGCATGTCTTCGGATCATCCTCAGGGATGTTTCCCAGACCGTCGCCAATAGCCCATTGTGCAGCTCTAGTGCGACGTAAATGAACTACAACAACAACGTGCTCAATAGTAAACAATCTTTCGTTATTATCTGGCGATATACAAACGTAATCAGAATTGGCGGTTTTAAAGACTACAACAGTTTCTGAGTAGTGTAAATGCGTGTGAGCTTGGTGTAAGCAATCACCATTTTTGGTGTTTAGACTAAAAGGCACTCTTTAAAGTGTGTATGAAAATTTGATTCAGAGTTAATTTGAGAGGCCTTATACCACAATTTTCAAAGGGCCAATAAAGCATATGAATGTTATGTTTCATAAAAAATGTTAAGTTTTCCACAATTCAAATCTGCAAGGAAACTTTTAAACGTAAAATAAAATAAATAAATAATGTTTGCGTCGTTACATACCGTAGTGGCAATATAAGGTGCTTGTGGTTCTAAACGTTAAACTCTAACCATTACAGGATGGCAAGTTTCGTAACTAGCAGCTATCCTAAAATAGAAGAATGAGCATTATGGAAGTAATGGGGTACTAAAAATAGTCTGATGAGCGAATAGCCCATCTTTAAATGACTCTAAATTGGAGCTTTAATTACAGGTACGATTTCTTATTCATGGTTGCACGCTCAGAAATTTTGGGCGAATCAACTTACAATATAGATCAGGTTCAGTGCAACCTTAATCTAATAACGATTTGGGTTATATTATGTTATACATTAAACTAGCTTAAACTAAATTACTTGATACTGTGCTTCAACTTGAAAGTAATTTATGCTCAATTAAGCAAATTTTAAAATTTGCTCGATATCTTGGTTTAAAGTGCACTAGAACATTTATAAATTTGTATAAGACTGAATTTCGTTAAAAACTTTTATAAGAATAAAGGAATATAGTTAAGATATAATGAAAAAAAAGTTCTTAATAAAATAGCTGAGAAAAGATTCTTTTAAGTTTCTGAAATAAAACTTTTGTTCTAGGGGTCGTAAAGAATCTTCTTTTTTTATTCTGAGCATTGGTCGATACCTCTTTTATTAGGACAGCTTTATGGACAGTTTCATGGCCTTCCCTTGATTATTTTCCGTCAAGTGTCTCGATTGGGCTCTGAAGAGCAGAAGTGTTGGAAGAAAACTTCTTCAGAGCCCACAAAGGATACTCTTTAAATGACGATGTGTGGTCCCACGAACTTCTTCCGTATCTTTATTCTCTATCCTACTCCTTTTATTATTCTTATTTTTTATTCTTTCTTCTTCATGAGGAAAGGAATGACACTGTGGATGAGAAGGATGAAGATCATGAAGGAAATGGCATTCTAGTTTAGAACGTTTTTTAGAATTTTTGAATGGAATGTAAATTGGATCGAGAGAAAGTGACGATTTTGAAAAGATAAAACGTAACGATTTCATTTGCGGCAGAATATATTTTGTCGTTGATTGTTTTTATTATTCTAAAAAGAGGTATAGGGGCTATTCTTTGGTATTTTCATTTGAGAAACATGCATCTTTTAGAATCTTTTGAATTTTTTTGTGATGTTGTACATTTAATAAGTATACGAAAAATTTGCACAAGCCTTTGGAATATTTTATTACCTTTAAAAAATGATTTGTTAGATTTTAAATATAGAATGACGGCCAGACTGTGTAGTGGTCAAGGAGTTGACCTCCCATCAGAAACGTCCGGGGTTTGAATCAGATGACAAGACATGGATTAATTTTCATGCTCTGTACTATCTGATCTTACTGTGGGAGTAACGTTGGCCCACCTAATAGGGTGCCCATGAAATATTGGCCATCAAATCTGCCCAACTGATACCGGAATGACAAGTGTCAATCAGGTGGACATTGAAATTTTTTTTTGACATCGATGAAATATATACTTAATCAATATGAGTAGTTTAATTTTTTTATTAAATAAAATCATGATTTTATTTGTTAGTATTATTTACTTTAAACCTATAAAAAATCGTAAAAGATCCACAAATAAAAATGACATATTTTTACATAAAAACCAGTACCATAAACCGGGGCGAGTCTAGCCATTTTAGTTTTATTTAATTTTCACTATTTTAAATTGCAAATAAATTTTTTTTTACCGACTGAGGACTTAGTTCAGACTCTAAGGAAGATGGCGCTGTAGGAGTTTGATCCGTTTTTATTTATTTGGTGTCTTTTTAACCGACCTGTTCAAACGTCTTTTGAGAGATTTGTATTGAAAATCAGCAAACTTTTAGTTGGTGCTCCGTAAGTATATTATTATTATTACTATTTTCACTTCGGTTAAGTGATAAACTTATCTAAGACTAAGATTACATTAATTTTATATGAAAAAAAAAAGAATGTAAGTTTTGCTGTTGTAAACAAAAAGCCAGAATTCGCTGGGCGAGTCTACCCATTCGTATTTAGTTTTAATAAAGCATAATAATATAATTTAGAACATTGTTTATATTAAAATTAAGTCATTTTAAATGAATTTGAGTATATTATTTTAATTCTGCATTGATAAACTTATCATTAATAAGAAAATTTATAGGTTAAATATAAATGTAAATATTAAATATGTTTATTTTACCTATTTTTTCAATTTTTATATTACAAAATTAACTTTTTTTATTTAATGCAAGTTAAATAAATTATTATTTATTATTACAGATGGTTCGAAATTATATTCGCAAAACAATGGATTTAAATGTTACAAAAAAATGCCACCTGAGATGGAAAAAGCTATATAAAGGATAAAAGCCAAACAAATGTTATTTTATAATGTTAATGATTATAAAAAAAAAGTGTGATCAAAATGTAATAATCGATCAAATACTCAATTTGTGTTATTTTATGAATAAAAAAATGGAATATATAATAAAGTTATAAATTTTACTTCATAAATATCCTATATAGTAACTAAAATAACAATTTAATAGTAAAATTTGATTATTTACAATGTTAACATTCATTTTAGTAGAATGGGTAGACTCGCCCCATACGAGAGATTTGTCAGCAGTTCTATAAAAATATACAGTAACAGCGTAACTGTTAATATTTTCTAAAATCCATTTCACAGCTTTAAAGAGGGATAAATAGCTATTCCGAAACACCTATTAAAAGCCTTTTTTCTTTAATATTTACAAAAGTTTGACCACTTGAAAGTTGACAAACTGAAAAAATGGGTAGACTCGCCCCGGTTTACGGTAAGTGATTATGATTACCAAAGTGAGAATTAAGAAATTGCACAGAACCAAATTTTTCTCATTATTTAGGGTTTGATTTAAGTTACATAAAAATAACCGGAAACTTCTAAAGAGTGAAGCGTTAAGAGAAAGGAAAGCTTTTTGGAAGCATGGATTGAATTCGCAAAAAAGGAAGTCCATAGCCAATTATTTTTTAGCACAACGAGATAAAAGAGCACATGGTTATTGTTGATTGTTACCAAACTGTGACTCAGTTTTCTTGAACCGCAATTTTCCTGAAAATCAGGAAGTGGAAAAAAAGCACTTTAAGAGTCCTCAACGGAGCATATGGTTTGCGATGAGCAATCAGAAGGATTTGGTAATAAGAATATTGAATATACTTAAATGAAGATAAATTGAACGTGTCTTGTTACCAATTTTGGCAAAATAATTCAAAACTGTGATAAGTACAGTAGGAAAAATTATGCAACAAGTGTAAGATTCATTGCAAATATAATCGAAGGATTATAGTAAAAGATCATTGAGAGTGTTGAAGCAATAGTACTTGGTCATCAACACCTAATTGTGATTTAATATTTTCTGAACAAGATTATAAGTGAGATTGAAATTCGTTTATCTAAAACTAACTCTGAAACTATTTGTGTAAGATGAGAACAGAATGTTAAAAAGGTTGCTGATGATAAGATTCAGTGTTTTGACCAAAATAAGACTTGAAATAACAATCTGCACAGGCTCAATCGTTAAATTAAGATCGATTTTGAAAGCAATAAAACGTGCTGCTGAAAGACAAGTATAGAAAGCTCTAATATCTATTACAAAAGAGTAAAATTACTGGGAAATAATACTTATTGCGGCAAGAAAATAGAACATGGTTATAGCTTCCGAGCTGTGGTTCTTTTGCCAGCATCCTACTGTTTATAAATATTTGGAAATGTAAAGAAAATTGCATCTTAAAAGTCGGGTGGCACACGAAGTAGTCTTCACATGGTCTGAGATGCAATTCGGGTGGTAAAATCATTGGTGATGAAATATGATTTGAATATTTGTAAAGCAATAACTGGAACTCATTACCAGGTTTCACTTCTACGATGTCAATCCTAACTTAGGATTTAGAACATTTAAACGCTAAAAGTGATTTTTTTAATACGGGTTTATGAATACCCTCTCCCCAAAAGGATCTTCTATAATCTTTGATAAACATATTTGTAATAAAGCAAAGTAAATTTAATGGGGATTATTCGCATGAATCTGTTAATACCTGTTAATATTCGCTGTAAACCTTAGCCTGTTTCCGTGGATATTAATTAGAGTGCAATATTTTGCCCACCAATTGAAGTTTTTTCCTCTTACTCGTGAAATATTTGATATTCTTCTAATACTTAGCTGTCTTGTTTTCCAGAAAAAACATATTACTGAAGGGTCAGAGTGTATCATTTATCGTGTCCATCATCTCAGAATTTCTTCTTCGATCTTTTGATGATCTTCGCTCCAAGTTGAAGAGACATCTTCATTCACGCCAGTCACTATCTACTCTATTTCCGAACAAACACTTCAACTTTCATCCATCATTGATCAAAGGCGCCTTCGGACTTATTCCTTTTTTTGGAGTCTTAACGTCATAATTCATTTTTGTTTCTGTATTAATTTTTTTATTAAACAAATAAAAAAATTTATTTAATGTCAATACATTTATATACAGTGAATTCCACATAAAGAAAGTCATCTTGAATTTGAACCATAAATTAGTGAATGAATAAGCTACACCACAAAGATTATTATAAAATAATTATAATAATATATAACTTGGTTTTATTTTTTCAACGCTATACTTCTAAAAACATTTATACTTTGTATGAAATTTGCTTTGGATTTCACTCGAGAACAAAATTATTCTTGTATTTATACAAGTCCTTAAGCATGCCTAATTTGGGTGAGGGAATTTTAAATCTAAAACTAGTTTTGCCACATTTTTTAAATGAATTTTTAGTCTATTTTTTTGTCAAAATGTACCAGTTTGTAAACATTATATATAACAGGGGGTCATGCAAATGCTGTAACAAACTTCTAGGAGAGTTAGGGAACATCACCAGGAACAAAATAGTATCGGAATCCATTCCTGGATAAGTCGTCCAATTCGGGTAGGTGTGATTTCCTATTATGAACTGTTCAGAAGCAAACGGAGAAAGTATTGATAGAAGGGAAGCGTCCCTAGCTGCTGATGAGGACATTGCTTGGCATGAGTTTCAATGCGATTTTAATCCTGAGGATGTGCTTTAATTCCTCTAGAAATTTGTCGCAACTTTCACAGCACCCCTCTTTATATATGAAGTTTCGAAACTTGTACATTTCGATTAAAAATGAACTGAAAAAGTCATTAAGAACTGTAATTTGGAGAAAGAAACAGATTGCATGTTTGACATTAGTAATATGAAAGTATGTAAGATATGTTCAAAAAATCTCTATCAACAGAAGAAAAAAAACTTTTTCCCGGTGTTGTTTAAGTTCTACAATTATATGTCAGTGTGATGGTGCTGACCTGATTGATCGATGCCCAGGAATACGATCAACCGGGTAACACCATCTCACTTGCAGGTGCAAACGCAGTAAAAAATAGACTTCTACGTCACACTTTTAAGAAGCCTCTTGCCGCCGACTTCAACTGTCCCTGAAATTTGACATCGGTTATAGCAAGACTTAGAATAAATCATTTTTGAGGGATGAAGATTCCTCCAGACTAGACTTGGACATATGTTCCCTGCAGAAACTGCCCGGATGTCATTTTAACACCTAGAAACATTTTCGAGTGCCCAGAAATCACACCACATGTTCCGAAATTGGGAATGGTGCCTCTTGAGAACAACCTAAGATCTGTCCTCTATAGTCAAGAGGCACCGTACACTTTGGCCGCAATTATACAGACTTTCGATGTTCTTTGAAAATCCATGGACACGAAAGCATCAAATTGCTATTATATGTTTAATTCTTTTGACAAACTTGAGCACTTTCATTTAAAGGAGCAAAATACGCAAAATGTGAAACAAACATTTTGAAATCCAAACTGCTCTCCAGATAAAATTATTAAAGCTGTGTCGTAACTACCACTACGATTATTAAATATCAATTCACTAGTGTATAAAACACGCTAACTCGATTCTACCTTTGGGTTCCTTGTGATAGATGAGGAAGGTAGAGATGGTTGAATGTTCCTTACCCATAAGACAAAATTTTACAGATAGCTCACCCTTTACTATTTTATTAGTCAAAAATCAAAATCTATTAAAAAAATGTATGTTTATTTATAGAATATTTTTGCGTCTCATTTTAGTAATTTTAAATACTGTATGCTAGTAGTATATGGGGGGGGCTAGAGGACACTTTTGCCCTTCCCTATATACTACTATTAATTTCCTATTTTTAATATTAAAAAAATTTAAAATAGACCAATATTTTACATTTTTTATGAAATATTAAACAAAATCAGTATATTTAAAAATTCTTATTTTTATATTAATAATTTTTATTTTATTAAAACCTTATTGAAAATATCGTTTTTTATTTTACATGTAATTCATAATCGTAATATTTATTTTTACCTTTAAAATCAAAAATATATTTTCCACTATTAATTTTTCTTATAGCTTTATCAGATAATTCACCATGACATTTCGAGAGATAAAAATCTTTCTCATCATTGTCTACTTCTAATCTAGCTATAATAGAGTCACCGTATTTTGTATTTATTTTTCTCAATGATATTAAATTATATTTACCTATCTCGAGTTCATTTAATTTGTATGTTTCAGGAAATCGTTTGAGGTCATTAAATTCTTCCATTTATTTAGAAACATTTTTTGTAATATAATTTCTGTAATACATACACTTGTATAACGAACATTTTACTACCTATAAATGGAAAGTATTGAAAAAGAGAGAAATAAAAAGTTGTTAGAGCAATTAAAAAATGATCTAAGATTAGTTAAACTACAATCAGAAATTAGGAAAAATAATGAAATAAAATTAGAAGAAGATATAGGAATACAAAAATCATTGGCCGATTTCCACGAACCTGTACTTCATCAAATGGAAAAACTAGAAACTTCTAGACAACAAAACTTGCTAGGTATAAAAGATGCTGTTGATAATTTATCTTTCACTATGAATGAGACCTATAGATCTTTACCTCAGATAGAGAATCAGTCAGAGGAAGATTATACTGAAGATGTAGGAAGTATGTTTTTAAAAATAGATATAGACAAAAATTTAGATAAAGAATTATTAGAAGAATTGGAATTTGAATTACCTTCAATAATGTGGAATAAAACTGATGAAGATATTGAAGAAGTTATTAAAAGGGCAAAGGCAAAAAGAGATCAATTTAAAAGAGAGAAAGGAAATGAAACCAAAAATAGAAATTTAACAAACAACAAAGATGAGTATCAGAAAAGGATTGATAATGCTGATTATAAAATGAATATGATGAAAAGATATTTAGAAGCTTTATCAGCTATTAAACAAGGTAGACATTACACAGGAAAAGGTTTAGAAGATAAACTGAATATCTTAGTTGATCTGACAGATAAAATTTGTAAAGGTTCTAAAAGTAAAAAATTGTATAATAAAACTGTAGATTTGTTGGATTTACTTTTAAGAGAGGGAACTATGACAAACGATCAGGTAAAGGAATACTATGGAAAATTTCTTAGTAAATAAATGTATATTGTGAAAAAGGTATACTTGAGCGACAGTCAGATTTCTAAATTGAAATCAGCTTATAAAAATGGTGAAGAACTTAGTTTACAAATAGATAAAAGTAAAACACCCAATTTTGATTTACATTTAACAGCTACACAAATTAACCAAATTGATAAAGGTAAAAGAATTAAAATATCAAAGACTCAACTGAAAAAGAATGGAGGGTTTTTGCCATTTTTAGTACCTTTACTTTCTACTTTAGCATTAGGAGCAGCTAGTGGAGCAGCTGGTTGGGGTACTAAAAAAGTATTGGACAAAATTTCTGGATCAGGTAAAAAAAAAAAAAACTTGTGGAAAGGGAGTCTATCAGCCATGGGAATATCCAACAAAATGATTGAAAACAATATGAAAAATGAAAAAGGATTTAGAGGTATATTTACTATAGATATGTTACCTAAAAAGATAAGAAAATTTGAAAACGGAATTATAAATTTAGATGTATCTACAGGTCCTGGAACTCATTGGGTTTGTTATTATAATGATCCAAAATATAATTTTGTTGAATATTTTGATCCTTTTGGAGAATACAAATATAACAATAGAATAATAAAAAATGATTTTCTTCCTCAAAACATACTAAGTTATTTAAATACTTCTGGAAAAGAAATTAGATATAACGATAGTTTTTTACAAAGTCCGAGTTCTGTAAGATGTGGTTTCTATTGTATGAAATATATAACTGAAAGAAATAAAAATAAATCTCCTATTGAAGTTTTATATTCATTTACTCAAGAACCTAGTAAATTAAATGAAAAAATTGTTCTTTATAAATGAAGTATATTATATTAGATTCGAAAAACGTAGATAAATCTGAAGATTTCACCATTGAGTATTCGAGACCTTTTCATTTTACAGAGATAGCTCTTCAGTCTTTTTCAATGTATATTTCATGGAATAATATTACGGAGAAAAACAATAAATTTTCATATTTTGATGGAGTCAAATGGACAGATTTCATTATTCCTCATGGTCATTACAATATAAGAGGTTTGAATCGTTATATGGTAAAATATTTTGGAAATGATTCACCTATATTATTTGGAATAATAGAAGAAAGACAAAGGTTTAGTATTAAACTCGAGAAGAATTATAAAATTGATTTATCTAAAAGTGAATTGTACAAAATTTTAGGATTCGAACCCAAAATATATGAAGAGGAAGAGCAAGAAGGTAAATTTATTGCTGATATAGCTAATGGTAATGATAATATTTATATTCACTGTGATATAGTGGATGGTGCTTATATAAATCAGTTTCAATCTCAAGTTATTTATTCTTTTACATCATCAAATCCTCCTGGAAGTTTATATACTAAAGAATTTGATAAACTAATATTTTTTCCGGTTAAATCTGATTCTATTAATCGAATTAGAATGAGAATTACAAATCATAGAGGTGAACTAATTGATTTAAATAAACAAGAAGTACAGTACAAATTTATTGCTAAATAAATGAATAAACAAAGATTGTACAGAAAGAGTAAAAAAATACAAGGAAGAGGCTTCTTTTCAGACTTTATAAGTCCTATTGTAGAAGATAAATCTAAGGAATTTGTGAGAGAAAAATTGAATGAAATATTTTCTAAAAATAAAAAACATGGTACTGGATTGAAATTTTTTATTCCTAAATAAATGGATAAAATTTACGATTTGAAAGACACTAGTTATTATTATAATAATGACGTTGAAAGTTTTGAATATAGAGAATTAAAAAGTGAAAATAGAAATAATATTCATGAAAATGCTACATATAATTTCTTTATCAATGATACAAATGCTAATATTTTATATTCTGCAGGATATCTGCAACAAGAATTAAAAATTGTAAAAGGAGATGGAGGTGTAATAAGTAATGAAAATGTTACTCTAGTGAATGGAGGAGGTCTCATAAATTCAAACAGGTTGACTATAGGAAATACTGAAGTTGAATCCACTATAAATTATAAAGCCATTATGAATCAAGTATTAGGGATGATACACTTCACCCCTGATTATTCAACATCGGAAGCTACTAACATGTTCTTTTATGTAGATACAAATGATTCTGTAGATAGAAACAATTTCAAATATAATGGAAATCTGATAGATACTACCAAAATAACTGATTTTTTTAAAAACCTTAAACTAAATGAAAGTTTTAATGAAGGATTTTCAAAAAGATGTAAATTTACTAAAAATAGTCAAACAGTAAAAATATGGATTCCTTTAAAGTATATATTTGATTTCTTTAACGAATATAAAAAAGTAATGACAGGTTTCCAAGTTAAAATAGAAATTCAAAGAAATGATAGTAAAAATATGTTGTATACAGATATTCAAAATCCAGATTTTAAGGTTCTTGTTGAAGATTTATCACTTTGGTTACCTTATGTTAGATTTAAAAATTCCGCATCTGTAAAATTCAATCAATTAAAATTATCAAATACTCCTATAGAAATAAATTGGGATCATTATAACATTATCAAATCAAATGTATTTTATAAAAATTCCAGTGGGTCTTATTCTATTCCTGCTACATCTGATGAAGTTTTGAGTTTATATGTCATTCCTCAATATGATGAAAGAAATGAAAACATGAATCAAAATAATATGATGTTTGATCACTTGGATATGATAGAATGTTGGTTAATGATTAATAACATTAAAGTTCCCACTGTAAGTTATATGATGGACTTTAATAAAAATGATTATAATCGATTATATTATGCTCTTTTAGAATCAGGAATGAATAATATAAATTCTGAAACTGGTTGTATGATAAACTATTCAAATTTCAGTAAGTATCCTATAATTTGTTTCAACTTGGCAAACCATGAAAATTATACGAACTTGAGTAATTTAATGATTGAATTCAATTGGAGATTGAGAAATAATACTACTAAAAATTATGTTTTTTACTTTATTTTGAAAGAAAGAAACAAATGCTCCTTGAATATGTCAACTCAGGATATAAAAATGATTAAAACTCTGAAAACATAAAGGATTTTTTCTATTTTAATAAATGGCTGCTTATTATCCACTTTACGACGATGAAATAAAAGAAGGACCTTTAGGACCACCAGGTGTAGGATTTAAATTAACGAATGATGGTAATTATGATATGGAAAGTAAACTTTTAAAAAATGTTTTACATCCTCAAGAAGATAATGATTCTTCAACTAAAAAATATGTAGATGATTTAAAAAATAAGTGTTTGATTCGTAATAACGGTTATTTTAATGCTAAAAATAAATGTATTAGAAATATAGCTACTCCTCTAGAGGACAATGATGCTTCAACTAAAAAATATGTCGATGACAAAAGTTTAATACATGATGAAAATAATTTTGATGCTAAAAATAAAATCATATCAAATGTAAAAGAACCTGAAAAAGAAGGCGATGTGGTTACCAAAAAACATCTTGATTATTATTGTATACTGTGGGATAAAATTAATAGAAGTTATTATGCTCACAACGAAAGAATATCGAGTGTAAAATGGCCCATAAATGATACTGACGTTGCTAATAAATATTACGTTGATAATAAAACTTTTTGCGCTACCACAGATAGACTTGTTCAGTTTACAGGTGTGGGTTACAAGACTTTTGAATTCAACGAAACTACTTCAAAACTTTTAGATTCAAACTTAAAATTATCACAAAACATGTATATGAAAATTACAATTTTTTTAGCCTGTAACAAAATGAATGAAAAGCCAAAAATACGCTTAGAAAAAGTGAAAGAAGTACTTCTTGATAAAGAGATAAATGTTAATGAAGATTCAATAACTATGTTTGCGTATGGAAAGTTAAATGAAGTTTTAACATTATCAGTGCTAACAGGAGGAGGCTGTAAATTAAAGCCTTATTTACATATTGAAAAGATAAATTTTTCTTCTTAATAAATGGCCAATGAAATTAATTGGAACGACTTTTCTAGAAAGAAACTTTCAGAAGATGTAATTATAAGTTTAGCAGATTCTTTAAAATGGGAATATGTGTTTCAATTTTCTGAATTATCTGAAGTTTTAATCGAACGATATGTACAGCCAGATGATTGGTATATTATTTCTCAATATCAAAAACTCAATGAACCTTTTATTGAAAAACATGCCTCTGATGTAGATTGGGAAAAAATATGTAGATACCAAACCTTATCTATCCGTTTTATTGAGAGACATTTAGATAAAGTGACTTGGTATGAAATATCAAGATTCCAAAAATTGGATTTAAGATTTATAGAAAATTATTCTGACCGTTTAAATATGAATGTTGTATCTAGATATCAAAAATTATCAATGAACCTTATAAGAAAATTTCAAGATTATGTAAATTGGGATTATATTATACAGTATCAAGATATTGATAAAGACTTTGTAATAGAATTTGTTTCTAAAATAGATTTCTGTCTTTTAATAAAAAATAAAAGTAATATATTACCAGAAGAATTTTATAATTCAAACAAACAAAAAATAGTTTGTATACTTCTTGCTGAAATTTGTCATAATACACGAGTACCGCTATATGAACCATTAAAAGAATAAATTATTTAAAAAAAAATATTTTTATTTTAATAATAGTTTTTACTCGTAGTAGATTATTTTTTACTCGTAGTAGATTATTTTTTAATTAATAAATGTATTCTAAAATTGTAATTAAAGACTATAATGAACCAGATGAATTTAAAGATCCAAATCAACATCCTCTATTGCCTATACATCCCTTTAGATTAATCATAAATGGTTCTTCCAACAGTAGAAAATCAAACTTATTAATCAATTTAATTTATGACTATTTACACTTTGATAGACTTTACATGTGTACAAAAGACATATTTGAATCTAAGTATAAAAAATTACAAGAAAAATACATTCAATTTACAGATGTAGAATTAGAAGATATTCAAAAATGTAAAGGTTTAAAGAATAAAAAAGAAGTTTTGAAAGAATATAAAAAATTTAAAAAAGATCAAGTTTTGTTTTCTTCCAAACTAGAGGATTTTATTACCGTAGATGACTTGGATTCTTCCTATATGAATTTAGTTGTATTTGATGATTGTATATGTGAAAAAGATCAACAATCTATAGAAGAATTTTTTATACGAGGAAGAAAGAAAAATACATCCCTTATCTATATAAGTCAGTACTATTATAAAATACCTATAACCATCAGAAGTAACAGCAATTATTTTATATTTTTCGATATGAAACAAAAAGAAATTAAACAAATAATACGAGAAATAGATGGTCAATTAACAAAAGAAGAATTTAATAAAATGTATAAGAACTGTATCAAAAAACCATATGATTTTTTAGTTTTAGATTTAGTCAATCCTAATATGAGGTACCGAAATAAAGAATTTCTGTATATATAAATGGAAGAATATTTAGAGAAAAGAATTTTTATTCACAGAAAAAGTTATAATTTCTATCAAAAGATTAGTATCGCACTATCTATGAGTAAGTTTTTATTTAGCGCATCAGGCTTATCTGGTTTTATTTTAATCCCTTTATCAGCTTTGAGTTTAGGAGCTGGCGTTATTGAAGTGGTTGACAGATCTTTAAATATATCCGAAAGAAAAGAAGAATATAAATATACTTACAAATTTTATAAACAACTACTGAATTTGTTTAAAGCCAATACATTAACTGAAGAAGAAATTCATAAAAAAGAGGCTGATTTTATTCAAAGTTTGAAATATTTTCCTTTAGAGAAATACGTTAAAAAAACTCAATTGAATGGCTACAAATACATATAATTTTTTATTGCCTATAAATGACGTGTAAAAGTAATATATTCAAAGTTGGAAAATTAAGTAAAGACGGAAAGTTCAAATTTTGTTGTAAAGAATGTGGTCAAAAAGGATCTGGCTTTATCAATTCAACAATTAATAATTTACCCTTTGAAATGCATTTATCAGGACATCAATTTACAGGACCTGGAACACAATTATTACATGGAAAGAAAAGATTAAACGATGATTTAACATATAAAGAATGGAGTAAGCCCATTAACAGAGTAGATGAAATAGCATATAAACATGATGTTTGTTACCTTAAAAATAAAGATACTAAAACTAGAAATGATGTATGTGATAAAAATATGATAGAAGAGTTAAATACAATTCCAAATCCTACAATCAGGGAAAGAATAGAAAGAAGAATTGTTAAACCTATTATCAAAGCCAAAAGAACATTCGGTATGGGTATGATTTATTGTTTAAAATGTAAAAATTTTACTAATACTGTTCATACTGTTTATGAAGAAACTTCTAAAAATGGAAGATTGACGAGGAAAGGTATATGTGAAGTTTGTGGATCTAAAAAAAGTACTTTTTTAAAGAAAACGGGGTCATAAAAACAGTTTATTATGATCCCGAAAAAGGTTATTGTGGTATCAATGAATTAAAAAGAAAAACAGGTTTATCTCAAAAACAAATTACAGAATTTTTACATGAACAAGATGTTTATACTAGACATAAACCAATTATTCGTAAATTTAGAAGAAGGAGATGTTATGTTTCACATATTGATGATCAATGGCAAGCCGATTTATTATTTATAAAACCATTTAGTAAATATAATAGTGGAGTTAATTATATTTTAACAGTTATTGATATGTTTAGTAAATATACTTGGGCTATTCCAATAAAAAGAAAAACAGGCGAAGAAGTATCAAATGCTTTCAAGTTAATATTTAAAGAACGAATTCCAGAGAAACTACAAACGGATAAAGGTACGGAATTTATAAATAAAGATACTCAAAAATTATTCAAAGATAATAATATTCATTGGTTTACTACTGAAAATGTTGAAATAAAATGTTCTATTGTTGAAAGATTTAATCAAACAATTAATGGAAAAATAAGAAAATATATGGCAGCAAATAATACAAATAAATACTTAGAAGTACTAGATAAATTAGTTTATAATTATAATAATTCTTATCATCGATCTATTAAAATGACACCCTCACAAGCCAGTCGGACAGAAAATGAAAGTATCGTATACAATAATTTATTTTCTAAAAAAGAAATAAAGAAACCAAAGTTTAAAATAGGCGATAAAGTTAGAATTTCAAAATATAAAGAAACATTTACCAGAGGTTATCATCCTACATTTACAGAAGAAATTTTTATAATATCTGAAATATTGAAAACAGATCCGATAACTTATAGAATTAAAGATTTAAATGGCGAAGAAATTAAAGGAACTTATTATGAAAAAGAATTAGTAAAATATAATAAGAAAAATGAAACATATAAGATTGAAAAAGTAATAAGAAGGAAAGGAAATAAATTATTAGTGAAATGGGTTGGTTACCCTGAAGAATTTAATAGTTGGATAGATGAAAAAAATATTATTCTAATTTAGGAATCATTTTTAAATCTTTTAATTTTAAATTATTAAATTTAGTATAATATTTTCTTTTATTCTGTTAAATAAATTAATAGTATTCGGATTATATTGAATTTCATGAGCTATTTTTATCTAAATTTTAAATCTCGTATAGTTTTATTATATAAACCTCTAATAACATAATAATGATAATCAGAATCATTTTTATTCTTTTCGATTATTGTAAACATTGTTTTTCATTTTTTATTTTTAAGTCATTCATTTTAATTTTTATTATATCTAATTTCTTTTGAAGTTTATCATTATCATTAAATTTATTAGCATAATAATTAATTACAACATCGTTTACTTTTTTAGAAAATTCAGGTGAAATCCAACATTGTAATTAAATCCTTAGAAACATAAATCCCATTATATTTTAATTCTTCTACCTTTAATTTCATAGTCTCTAGAGGGCCCGAATTCGGGCCTTCTAGGAATTTAGCTAAATATAAAATTAACTCTTTAGATTCTTTATTTTCTAAACAGTGTTGCTTATAAAGTAGATTATCATCAGATAAGAACATCACACCACTCTGCGGTTAGAATCCCACGAAGCGGTCAATTTTTATCGCAAAGTGGCATGAAAAAAGTTTCTTCGATTTTCCTCCCGCTGATAAGGTCAGAGAGGAAAGTGTTTTAATTATTATTATGTAAATAAATGGAAGGTCATTATTTCGAAATATTTAATCAGATTAAAAGGAATGGCCATTCAAATTTAAAAATTACATTTGATAAGGAAGAAGAAAAATATTATTATGATACGAAAGACTTTGACCAATATTTAAAACAGAGATACAATTCGAGAATTAGTTTTTTTAAAAAGTTAAAAAGAAAATTGAACTTGATTTTTACAGTTGAAGCAGATGAAATGTTTTTAAAATTTTTAGATTATATGTATTTTAAAAAGAGTTTAAATTATAAATATTTTATGAAAAAGATATGTGATTATTATAATATTCCTAATAATATTAAGTTAGGTAGTCCGAAAAAACAAAACATTTATGATGAAATTTGGAATTCGTTTCTTAAAGAGACAGAAAAGTATTTATAAAAACTCCATTTAATAAATGGAAGATAAATTTTGTTGCGATTGTAAGACTTTGAAATCAGCTGACGAATTTTACAAATATAAAAAATATTTATTTAAAAGATGTATAGATTGTGATCTTAAAAGAAAATATATATATTATGAATGCGATTGTGGTAAAAATTATACTTATTCGCATAAACAAAGACATTTTAGAAGTAATTTTCATATAAAACGTATGAACTCCTTTTTATAAAAGTATTTATAAATTTTCTTCCTTATAAATGAGTAACATGACAAAGGAGTTCAAACACTTGAGTAATGTACTCTCAACTTTCAGTATTAAAAAACTAAGAGAATTGATAACTAAACTTAAAATTCCTGTCCTGACTGATAAGAGATTAAAATCAAATATTATTGAATCAGTAGTTTCTTATATCAAAAGTACAGGAAATTATAAATCTGTTTTATCAGATTATTTAGGATTGGATGTTTCTTATTATATGGAAAACAAAACTAAACTATTTAATAAATATCCTAAGTATAGAAATGAATTAAAAAAAGTTTTTGATTCTTATAATTTAAAATATAAAGATGGTAAATTTATACCTAAAGAAGAAAAAAATATAATAACTGAAACTAATTTAAATGCTTTGTATAGGCCTCAAAAAATAAAAGATAAGGTAAAAGTAGAGGTAAATCTTAAAAATTTCTTTAAACCAGATTATAAAATTATTGAATTCAGAGGTCAATATATTGAAAAATATAAAGTTTATAGAAAACAATATAGAGTGGCAGGATCTAAAATTTTACCTGAACAATATTATAATATTTTAAGAAATATATTTAAAAGGGCTATTGGAAATATTACAGGAAAAGTAGATGTAATTATACATAATCCTAAATTAAATGTACCTTTTCATGATAAAATGATGTCAACTAAAACTGCTTTTAATGAATACATTGATAAATTATCCAACCAAATTGAATATAAAGAACTCGATATAACAGAGTGTATATTTGATTTTAATGTCATCGAATTACCTCATGGTGGTAGACACAAGGCTTTAAAAATGTATTCTGAAACAGATCCAGCAAAAAAGAAAAGTATTTGTCAAATAAAAAATGATGATAATATATGTTTGGCTAGATCAATTGTAACAGCTTTAGCTATCCAAAATCCTGAACTGTTAAGTGATAAATTATGTACTGAAAAATTATCAAGTAATGAAATAATTTATATTAAAAAAGGTCGTGTTTTACAAAAAACATTAGCTATAAAATTACATGATGTATGTAAAATTCCTTTAGAAGTGTGTAGTTTAGAAGAAGTTAAAATATTTGAAAAATGTTTAGACATTCAGATCAATATAGTTTGTAGAGAAAATGGTAATGAAATTATATATAATGGTGATTATAAATCAACATGTATTTTTATATATAAGAATAGAAATCATTTCGATGTCATTACATCAATGACAGGATTTTTAGGTAAGAATAATTATTGTAATTATTGTAAAGTGGGTTATAAACGTTCAAATCAACATAAATGCCCTTTAAAATGTGATAGGTGTTTTGTTGAAGAATCTAATTGTGAAGGAGAGGAAATATTTTGTAAAAAATGTAATCGGAAATTCTTAGGAGAAAATTGTTTTGATAATCATAACAAGAAAAATTCAGAAGGTTTTACTGTTTGCAAATTACTATGGAAATGTCTAAAATGTAAAAGAAATATTAATAGAAATGAAAGGAAAACAGAAGAACATATATGTGGTGAATATCGTTGTAATAATTGTTGGAAATGGGTTATGAAAGGTCATGAGTGTTTCATGAAATATGAAAACAGTAAAGGAGGTGTATGTGAAGATAATTGTGTAAAAAATAAATGTAATAAAATAGATTGGTGTAAGAAATGTAAAACAGGAAAATACTTATTTTTTGATGTTGAAACCAAGCAAGATACAGGAATTCATGAAGTGAATCTAGTTATATGTCATGATTTTCATGGAAACGAAACAGAATTTAAAAATGAAAACGATTTTTGTGAATGGTTATTTTGCGAGGAACACGAAGGATATACAGTTATAGCTCATTATGGAAAAGGATTTGATTTTCAATTTTTAGCTAAATATTGTTTCAAAAAGCATATTAAAGTATTTACAATTTACCAAGGAAATAAACTAACATATATGAATGCTGATGGTTACTATATAAGATTTATTGATTCTATTAATTTTACAATGTGTGCACTTAAAAAATTTCCTAAAACATTTGGTTTAAATGAACTGGCCAAGGGTTATTTTCCTCATTTATTCAACAAACAAAAGAATCAAAATTATATTGGCAAATATCCAGATAAATATTACTATGGATATAATCATATGGTTGATGAAGACAGGAAAAAATTTGATAAATGGTATGATTCCATTAAACATGAAACTTTTGATTTCCAAAAGGAATTTATAAAATACTGTAGATCTGATGTAGATATTTTAAGAAAAGGTTGTTTAGAATTAAGAAGATTATTCTTAGTAACTGTGAATATAGATCCGTTTAAATATGTAACTTTAGCTGGTCTATGTATGGCCATTTACAGAGATAAATTCTTGAAAGAAAACACAATAGCTATTGATGAAATTGTCATTCAAAAAGATCAGTACAGTAAAAAATCAATAGCTTGGTTAGATTACATATCAAAAAAGGAAAATATTAATATACGCCATGCTTTGAATGGAGGAGAGAAAAAATTACAATTAGGTGAAAAATGTTATAAGGTAGATGGATTTTATAAAAATACAGTATTTCAATTTAATGGATGTTTCTGGCATGGATGTACCAAATGTTTCACTAGAACAAAAGTAAACACTGTTAATCAATTGCTCATGGAAGATTTATATAAACAAACTAAGAAGATCAATAAAAATATAATTGAAGCAGGTTATGAATTGGTAAATATCTGGGAGTGTGATTTTGATAATAATAAGGATATGAAAAATTACATGAAAAAAGAATGGAAGAGAGATTTTATAGAACCTTTAAATCCTAGAGATGCTTTTTATGGTGGAAGATGTGAACCTACCAAATTAAAATATGAAATGAAAAGTAATGAAAAAGGCAGATATATTGACGTATGTTCTTTATATCCTACTGTAAATTATTTTGATAACTATCCAGAAGGTCATCCAATCAAAATATTTAATCCTAAAAAATACGATGAAAATTGGTATGGATTAATAAAATGTAAAGTACTTCCACCTAGAAAATTATATCATCCAGTATTACCTTATAAAGAAGAAAAATTAATATTTTCATTATGTAGAACTTGTTCTGAAACAATAAAATGTAATCATTTCAAAACCACTTTAGAAAAGAAAAAATGTAAGCAGTGTTATGAGATAAGAAATTCTGAGTGTAAACACACTGATAACGAAAGATGTCTAATAGGAACGTGGACTACCGATGAGATCAGATTAGCTGTTAAAAAAGGATATAAAATATTGAATATATATGAGGTTTGGCATTTTGAAAATAAAACAAATGAATTGTTTAAAGAATATGTTAAAACGTTTTTAAAGATTAAACTAGAAACATGCGATAAATGGAAAAACAATTTCAAAAATGAAGAAGAATACAGACAAATAGTTAAAGAAAAATTAGATATAGAATTAGATAAAATTGAAGAAAATCCAGGTTTGAGATTCATAGCTAAAATATGTTTAAATTCTTTATGGGGTAAGTTTGGTCAAAGAAATAACATGAAACAAACTGAATATGTGATGGAAATTGAAGATTTTTATAGAATTATTCTAAATGATACTATTAAAGATTTGAATATGAATTTTTTGAATGACGATTGTGTGGAAATGAGTTATAAAATGAAAGATATATTTGAAAAAAATAACTTCAATACTAATATATATATAGCTGCTTTTACAACTAGTTCTGCCAGAATTAGATTATATGAAATGTTAGATAAATTAGGAGATAAAGTACTTTATTATGATACAGATAGTGTAGTATATATAGACGACGGAACCAATAAAATTGAAACGGGATGCATGTTAGGAGAATGGACTGATGAATTGGGAAATGATAAATATATTACATCTTGGATAGCTGGAGCCTCTAAAGATTATGGGTATAAATTAAATGATAAATCTGTATATGGAAAAGTAAAAGGATTTAAAATGTCTTATCAGAGTGAAACCATATTAGACTTTGATAATAGGGCTAAAATAATAACAGGTGAAACAGATTATTTGGATGTAGAAATCAATCAGTTTAAAATCGAAAAAGATAGAAATATTTCAAGTATTAAAACAAATAAACGTTATACCTTTGGATACGATAAACGTAGACTTTTAGATAATTATGATACTGTACCTTTTGGCTTTTAAAAAAAATGTTTCTTAATAAATGGATAAGATTACAGTCATCCTAAACATTCAGGGATTTATTTTTCCCAGTCGTAAGATTGTAAGAGAGATAGGATGGGTTCATTTAAATTTACCAATCGGTGAATATATTGGCGTATTTACATCTAATTGTGAATTGAATGATCAAGAATTGAAGATTGTACGTAAATGTACTTCAGAAGTACACGGATTAAGATTTAATAGAAATAAGAATAGTTTATGGATAAATCATCAAGATGTAAAAAATTATATAAATAACCTATATCAACTATATGGTGGTACATTTGCTTATAAAGGAGGTATTTTAGAAAAAGAGATATTAGATGAATTGAATATACCATCTATTGACATTGATGTACCTAAATGTACTAAAATTTTAGGACCTGGATGTTCGTTATACAAGTGTATGTATTACAGAAATTATATTACAAAAAATGTTCTTAAATAAATGGAAGAATTTAATGACCTCAAACGATTTCCTGAAACATACAAATTAAATGAACTCGAGATAGGTAAATATAATTTAATATCACTGAGAAAAATAAATACAAAATACGGTGACTCTATTATAGCTAGATTAGAAGTAGACAATGATGAGAAAGATTTTTATCTCTCGAAATGTCATGGTGAATTATCTGATAAAGCTATAAGAAAAATTAATAGTGGAAAATATATTTTCGATTTTAAAGGTAAAAATAAATATTACGATTATGAATTACATGTAAAATAAAAAAACGATATTTTCAATAAGGTTTTAATAAAATAAAAATTATTAATATAAAAATAAGAATTTTTAAATATGCTGATTTTGTTAAATATTTCATAAAAAATGTAAAATATTGGTCTATTTTAAATTTTTTTAATATTAAAAATAGGAAATCAATAGTAGTATATGGAAAGGGCAAAAGTGTCCTCTAGCCCCCCCCATATACTACTTATGCTTTAATTAATTAGTTTATTTAAAGTTCACTCTCTAAAATAACGAGATCGCATGTTGGTGCTTGAAATTTCGATAAGAAGATCAACAGTTATTATGATGTTCCGTTTTATATTTTGCGATGTATACCGTAAATTTGGTTTTACAAAAACTTTCAAATTCAAAATTCTCAATACAGCATTTGATACGAACAGCTTTGACTTAGTTTCTTGAGATAATAACTCATAAAAAGACAACAAAAAGGGAATAAAACGTTATCATCAAAAAGTGAATCATTCCGACGAATATGGAATTATGATATATATTTCCCTTTTCTTTTTCTCTTTACACATCTCATTGATTTTGACATTAAGAAGATGGAAACGAAGAAAAATGCTTCATTATTCGCAAAAGGAAGTTTTATTCTTATTGAATTCGCATTGTCATAAATAGAATTCATAAAATACATTTTTATTGTTTCTATAGAGTGAATAACATTTTCCAAATGAGTTCAAGGAGTAAGAAAAAAATCTTCATATGATTGTCTTGGTGATTTTAAATGGTATTTGACACATATTTCACAACTTGTTTAGATATGATAAAGTGAAAAGAGTTATGATATAAAATTTCTATAACTTATCTGTATACAGGGTGTCCCGGTAATGTTGTGACAAACTTTCTAGGGAAAGTAGGGAACATCATAAGGATTAAGAATTACCTAGGAAACCATTACCGGAAATGTCATCGTACGCTGATAGGGCCGCTATTCCTATTATGAACTTTTACATCATGTGCCTTAGAACATTATGTACTTTTATTTGTCTAAATTATCTTGTTTTTTTCTGTTTTCTATTAATTATTGTCAAAAACTGCTTAAAATTGCTTAAGTGGATAAGCTCGCCTAGTCAATGAATTACAATAAAACAGCATTTCTGAGCCCATTTAAGTAGAACTCTCAACAATAACTAATAGTAACATAAGAGCCGCGATGCCTCAGGGGATAGAGCATTCGCCTTCCAATGAGGTGAACCGGGGTTTGATCCTGGCGATGCCTGGTCGATACGAATTCCGCATCCGGCTTGCACTGACCACAGTGCTGACGTAAAATATTCTCAGTGGTAGACGGGCCATAAGTTAGATCCCTATGCTGTTAGGCTAATTGTGAGAGGTTCTTGGTGTTTTCCTCTCCCTGCAACGCAAATGCAGGTTAGTTCCATCAAAAAGTCCACCCCGAAGGCAAATTTCTCACAGTACTTGATCCAAGAGTTCCCTTGTCTTTTGGATTGGTTCAAGATTACAAGGCTACGGAGGTGAACATTAGTAGTCGTAAACCCAAAAAATTGGGTCGGCTGTTCAACGACGGTTATAAAATAAAATTATAGTAACATAAAATTAACACGAAATTAAAATATTTTAGAAAAATAAAAGTGCGTCGTCATTGGAAAAATGGATCAATTATGTGTGTTTTGGAGTCTCTTCATATTTAAGAATGAAACAACTGGAATTTGCAGTGCTGGTGGAAAAGTGGTGAAACTGGGTTGATTTCACTATCCAAGCCCTTATCAACATCAAATTTAGGTCAAACAAACCAATCGAAACATTTCTTGACGAATATAAACCGGTACAATTCATGTTTTCAAATGACTTCGATCATCGTTGCACATATCATGCCCAAGAATTACAGGTCATTCATTTAAAATGCAAGGACAAATTTATCATCGTGCCGAATCAATTCTACCTTTGTCTGACGCACGTCACAAATTTCTTGGAGGCGTTACAAACCCCATTGTACAGTTAGTATATTATAAGGATTTTCATGAAGGATCTATGTTCCTTTAAAACTTATAGCAAAAGTTCATAACTTGCAGCAAAATTTGAATTAAGTAGTGGTTGCATTTTAAACATTTAGTAGGTGCATTTTTGCTCTAAAAGTTATATTGTGACTTTCCTGATATTTAAAATGAAGTAAGTTTAATTAGGCTAGTGTCCGAAAGCGACTAGCGTGCGTCTAAGAAAGCAATTTTTGCATTATATGGTGGTTTTTTGTGTAAAGAAAATTGTTGTGTCACACACATCGGATTTAGAATAAAGTACCTTTATGCTAACTTTTTAAATCTCATTAATAAATTTATCATGAACAGTGACGTTAAAGTGACCTCTGGAACATGATTAATGCACAAACTGCTGGAGATAGGAAAAGATGAAGCTCTAAAAATGGGGTTAGGCGCTTAGCCACGGTTGGTTCTCTAGCCGTGTATGCCGACATTTTTCTATGCAATTTTAATTCAGGTGATGTGTCTAAATTCTCTAAGAAGTTTGTCGCAGCATAAGAACAACATTGCAGAGGTTGTTATAGATAACATTAAAAAAACTGTAGTATCAGGAGCAAAATTAGTTACACATTTGAAATCACCTCACTCGAATCAGACAAGATCAACAAGATCAAGTATTTGTATAAATGCAACAAAAACTTCATTTCCCAATGTTATGAAATGACTTAACAATTTAATTATTGAATTCCATATCTGTTCCTAGTAAGGCATTTGAGCTGTTATTTACGCGCATGTTTTCGTGTTTCAATATAACTTGAAAATGGGAAAGCACTTTTATTGCCCATCAAAAAATTGTGAAATGGATACAAATAGAATTGTAAATAAATTCTTCGGAAACGTTTTTCCGGTTCATGAAATTCCGGATCAGTAGCATTTTATCCGGCTGACAAGGTTCCAAGTAAGTAACAACACCATTTATTGCTTTCCCACGTCAGATCGAAACTATTTATAGATTTTGTTAAATAAAAGAATTCCCTTGATGTTCTTCTAAAGTTTATTTTCCGGTTTTTCATGTTTTTCTTTCGTGAGAGAATGAAACAGCGATCTTATGAATGAGAAAAAAAAGTTGGGAAAAATAAAGTTTAAATTGTGAAGTCCCAAATTTTTTTACTATGAATTGTTTTTGCAAATATCAAATTTTTAAACGTTGTTTAACGCATGTATTTATTGTCTAATAGTTTGTAAGTGAGCTTAAATGTCTTTTAATTGACAAAAAAAAACATTCTTAAAACATCATGAATCGCAGTCTAAGTCAATTATTAAATAGTTATAATAGTGGAAATTAAATTACTGATGAAATCAGAAAAATTTAATATGTTTAATTATGTTCGACAAAAGTTGTAAAAAGAGGATGACGAGGTGATTGTCTGCTAATGTGCCTCAGAACGTTTTATTGCAAAAATCAGGGAGAATTTAAAAAATTTTTTTTTTAAATATTTTAAAGTTAGAGTAAAATTGATTGAGACAGTATATTTCATTGGGTTTGCTTATTTCAAATTTAGTTTTAAAATTGATAAAATTTGATAAAGTACAGAACTCAGTACGCATTATTATATAGTTGATTAACTAAAGCTTTTACTTGGTTAATTGAAAAAAAATCAAACAAATATTTAATTAAAAAAATTTTGAGTAAATGTTGAATTCGCTATGCAAATTAGTTTTAAACATATTTTAAAAATTCATGCATCATTAGAGTCTTCCTGCAAATGTTGGTCTAGAACCCCAATGCAATGAAATATTAGGTACGTTTCGCACTTTTGCGTTAGCTTTCGTAGGCTCCAATATGTAAAATTGAAGCAACTGCGCATGCTCACGTTTATTTTAGATGCAACGTATCCTTACGTTATGTTGTCGTGACTTACGCGACAAAGATAAAGCTAAAAGCACGCTGTTTATAGATGTTAAATGTTGTTTTCTGTTTAAGCCTACCTTCCAACTAAAAACATGTACATTGAAAGCGAATTTGATGAAATGTATTGTTGAAATTTAGAAATGAATCGTGTGATCTTACAATTAGTTCGTTCAATAAAAACATAATTTCATTGGTTTTTGATTAATACTATAGATTTATGATTGCACTAGTTTCATAAGAAACTAAATATACTAGTGGGCTGCGCCCCCTGCTCTCTAACGCTCGCCAACCCCCGAAATTTGCTACGCAATCTTATATGGTTTGCTTCGCAAACCACGCTCGCATAGCTCGCTACTAACTTAGGTACATTGCAAATGCACAAAATTCTAAGAATTCAAAACAATCATTCAAATCCATATAACAACTTTTTTTAAAAGAAAAATTAAATCTTTTTAGTAAATACTAAGTCATTAAAATAAATTTGAATTCAAATAAATGACATGTAATTCATTAAACCTATTAGAAATGTGCTGTAGTATAAAATCTTAAGATAAAATTTCTAAAACTGATATCTCTTTAAAAAGGTTAAAATTTTGGCTATAATTAAGTCTATTAAAAATTGAAATAAGTGAATTGCAATGGAAAAACCTGCATAAACAAATAAATTCTTGTAAAACAAATAAATTCGTGATATAAATCAAAAATCGTCAAATAAATTCGTAATATATAAATTCGTGAAAAAAAGCGGTTTCGACAAAATACTAAAAAAGAGATCTATCGACAAAGACTACTCCCTTCTGCCTAGCTTATGCTCTCTCTGGTTATTTCAGTTTCCGTTTTTAAAAGAGCTATATGTTGAGCCATCTCAGCTAAATTTGGCATGTGACATTTTTAGCGGCAATCATTGGTCGACTTTCTACCGTTGCCATTCGAGGAGTTGCAATGAGGCTTTTTTTGTCGTCGTGTAAGAGAAATATATATATAGATTTTCGCTATTTTAAAATTATAAATTACGTTTATTTTAATTATAAAATTTATTTAAAAGAAGTTAAATAATCAACATTATTTTTCGAAATATTTTTTGAAAGCATTAATAATAATAAACTGCATTCTTTGTCTCTGAATTCATCAAAATCTATAATCTACCAAATTTTTCTGTTTACTGTACCGCCGTTTTACGTAGAGTAAAATATCTTGAATCGTATGCCACAGCTTTAAAGAGATAGTCTGCGTCAATTGTGAACGTTTGTTTTGATTTTGTGGTCGAAGTAAAAATGATATTCCACTACGTTAGCGTTTTCATCTTGCGAAGTTTTGCCAATTGATAATCCCGGGCGCATCTCCCTAATAAACGTAAATCTTCCTATAATGAAATATCCCAAATGCTTATATTTTCCTTTCCGTTCCGTTTCCGTTTTTTTGCTTATTTCCTAATTCTTGAGTTAATGTGTTACATTAGTACAGTACTATGTGAATCCATAACCTTAAATACAAAACAGCTTTCAGTTTGGGATAAAATAACCCAGTTCTTGTTTTGTGATATTATACATTAAACTCAAAACTTTCAATAATCAAAATTACAGGAAATGGTTGTGAACCAATGGCGGATCCAGCATAGGGATCAGGACCCCTCAAATTAAAAAAAAAATATAAATATAATAATTTTTTTAATAGTTTACAAAAGAAATAAAATATTTTGAAAAATATTTAAGGGGGCATATACACCTAGGTGGGTAGGAAAAATCGATTCCGCCCCATCTAATTATCACTGTTTCAGGAATCATAATCTAAAAGATTAAAACGAAATTCTTCATAGTTTCATTGTGAACATTAATAATGTTGAAGAGCGCCGAGAGCTCCAAGCGCGCTTCAACAGGTTTAACCAAAGATTGTATAAAGGTGAAGATGGGAATCTTGAGAAACTCGTAACTAAAAAACGCATTACATTTATTATTTAAAGATTTTGAATACTTGAATTATTTATGTAATTTAAAAAAAAAAAATTTGCAGAAAAAAAATTTATTGTGTGAGGGGGGGGGGGTCTGAGTCTATGACCCCCCAAGAAAAATTTCTGGATCCGCCCCTGTTGTGAACTCCTGCAGTAGATCACTTTTTGTTGACATTTTGAGAATATTAGCTGCACGACGAGTGATTTTAGTATAAATAAACAAAATGACAAACTACCTCCATTGGATATAGTTTTTTTCCCTTGGAGTATTGAATTTCGGAAAAATGTTAAAATTGTTTAATAAAATCTTAATCGAACATTATACACAGTAAAAGACATTAATCAATTAACTGCTGGAAGAGTGTCAAAATAAATTTACGTATTTAAATCCTTCTATCAAAATCAGTAAAATAAAGCTGTAAATAATTTTGTTTATATATTATACATGGTGATCCAGCACAGGAGCGATGGAGAATCACATGACCGGAAATATCACGGTAGGATGCTTTCCTATTACGGTATGAATGTTCGTGCACATATGAAACGGTACTTTCATTCATAGATATCATTTTAAATCAACGTTTTGCTAGACTCAGCAAAAATTGCATAAATGGAGACAGAATATACGCTTACTTTTTCATAGCATAATTAATGATTTTGCGACCAAAAATTTGCCAATTTTGTCACCTAGTGATTAAATTACATAAAAACTGATTCTGGTTCTATTTGAACGTAGTTTGCGTCAGCACTACTAAAAAACTTAAAATTTAAATGATTTACGAAATAAAACGTTTCGAATGCGCACGAATAGCCACCTGTAGCTACGCAATTCCCAATCCTTTCTCTCTTAAGTTTGTAACTGTAATACTGAATCCCTTGGCATAAAGGTGGCGGATGAGCTTGTCTAATATTTCCTGAATCAGCAAACTCAATGTTTGTTTAAAAATTCAAAGAAAAAAAAAGTGTAGTGTTTACTGAAAAATAAAAATCAGGTTTTATGCCACCGCTGATGCCCCATATATGCTGTAAATTTGGTTTAAAGTAGATGTTTTGTTTACTCTAAAGTAACCAATGCAAATTTAAAATTACTGTTTTTCTATGTAAATTGAAAGATAATGGTCTAAAACAAATTCTTATTCTTGTCAAGTTCATTTTTATAGGATTGAAAAATTACACGAAGGGGACCTTAATTAATGTAGAAGACTCGGAAAACTTTAACAGTAATCAACGTAAAATTACTAAAACTTTTAACTGCATTTACTTGAAAATTATTTATTAGTGTCTTAGTTAACGGTATTTTTATTGTGTTCTAATTTTGATTATAAAGATATTTAATAATGAAGTCAATGATTATAAATATGAATAGTGAAGACTGTGATACTTAAAATGATACGAATATAGAGTGAATTTTGTCGTACTTTATGGAATTGAAAAAAAAAAACATAATTCTGGTTAATGAAACCAAAATATATGGTTCTCAAACAACTCATTTGGAAATTTTTTCGTTCCTATGATAACGATTTACTAGAGATTTTGTTTTTAAAATTTGTAGTTCGAATTGTCACTTATTTAGAAAAAAATACAAGGCAGAAAAATAAATGTAACCGAATAAATGGATTCTATGCTATGCTCTAATTGAATCATGATAAAATTACCAAATTTCAATATTTGCCAAATTTTATCACATATTTTAAAACCGTATTTTGTTATTAATTTTCTTAAAAGCATTCCCAAAAGCACTTTAGTAAACGTGGTGTTCTCATAGAGGCATAAACACGGTAAATTTCACCATATGTTGGCAGTTTTGACCATATTTTTTTTTTTTTGGTACAGATTTCTCATGGGCTCTTTGCCAATTACTTTACATTTAATTATACATACCTATTCATATTCAACATGTGGTCAGAATTGCCAATTTCTTCAGCTTATTTTACACATTTTCTAATAAATTTAATATAAAATGTTAATTTAATAACTCTAATTGAAGAGTTAGAAATTTTTCGACAAAGTCATTTAAATTAAAATAACACAATAATCCGTAATTAATTTAATTTCTGTTCATGAAAATTAGATTAAATTTTTTTTTCCCTTGAAAATTGCGAAGTGAAATAACAAGGAAACACAAAGAAAAGATAATTACAGTTATCGTATTAAATTTCACTTAAACAACAGGTAAGACGAGGAAAGAAAAGCAACTGGAACCTACGTAATAAATTAGGATTAAACCTGTTGTGAACCATCTCAATTTGAAAAATGTCATAACTGACGGGTGCGTACTTAAGAAGTTTACAAAGCATGATAAATGAGAAAACATAATACTAATTGATCCCTGTTATTATAACGTCTTCCTTAAAAATTATTCGAAAAGGGGATCTTTTATATTATAGCTGCATAATACATTAAGCTTGGTAAATAATTTAAAATTTTGGAAAATGCTGAACATCTACCATCATTCAGAGGGCATTGAACTTGATATTATTCGATTCATGACAAATATTTATTAAGTTTATTTTTTGGAGAGTTAGAACTGAATGTAATAGGGATAAATATTTTGATATTTTCCGAAACGAATTACTTTGGATTTAAGGATATAAATATTAGCGCTTAATTATTCTACTACATTTGTTACAACAGAATATTTTTAGTAAAAAATAGCTAAATTTAAAAAAAAATTTATCTTGTTGCTCATTTTTTTAAGCGTAAGAATATAAATATCAAGAAATTAGTATAACAACTTCCTTAGAAATTATTCGAAAAGGATATAGTTTAAATTATAGCAGTGTAGTACCAATACGCTTGGTAAATAATTTAAAATTTCGAAAAATGCTGAAAACTTTTAATGTCACACTAACAGTTGTACAATGAGTTGTATAAATATCAAAAATATTTTTTTCTCTATTAAAAATATGCTTGACTGTGTTTTGAACTAACTACTTTAAAAAATTTCTAACATATAATGAAAAAGAACTAAACATATATTTTTCAACATAGATTTTTTTTAAGAAATCCTCTAAGCATTATTATTTGAAACATGATTAAAACAATAAATTCACACTTAAATCATAGCTTTTAGTACAAAATTCATCACACGAAATCTACATTCAAAGTTTCAAAGAACTCTAATGTAAACTTTTTTATAAATTATAATAGCATAAAGAGATTTTCTCAAAATCAGCGTCTTTCTGGAAAGGCATTTAAAGTATTTAATTGCGAAAAATTCTAAAACAATAAGTTTTTAGTGAAAGAAATAGATAAAATCATTACACATACTTTTAGTTTCAAGAGATTAAGAAAGTTGATGACCAAAAGTTCAACTACAGACATTTGAAAAAAAAAATTAAAATTGCCGATTTTCACCTTAATGATCGAATAACCTTAATAATTGAATCTTAATAATCGAACCTTAATATTCGAATACCTTAAATAGAATTACAATTTGTGTACGGAAGACCTCTGTAACTACTCTTTACCAAAATCTACAAGGTTTCGAGAAAGGCATTCATTACTTATTTAATATTTTTTTCTCGTCACTTAAATGCTTAAAATAATTCAGCTTCTGGCGTTTTCTTTTCACTACATAAAAGTAAAAATTAGAAAAAGTTAAGATTTGAAGAAAAAATTGTTTCCTCTAAAGGAAAAAAAAAATGTTACCAAAAAAGCGAGAACATAAGATGGAAGAAAATGCCTCGTAGCTCTTTATTTCCTTTTGTAGCCGTTAAATTTCCTCTTCTTACATTTCTGTGTTTTTACTTTAAAACTAACAGCTTCTCACATCACACACCTTATCTTTGGAGTCAAATTTCTCGAGCAATTGGACTACAAATGTATTGCAAAAGACGTGCTTTCAATTGAAGTCAGCATCCGATGGTGCTGATCAAAAAAGTTTACTCTTTCTTTTGAAGTGAAGCCTCATTTCCGGTTACTGATGGAAAAAAAGAAATAGAGAAAAAAAAATTGCTTGACTCAAAAGAAAGTAAAGAATTCTTTTTTTGCTAAGAGTTTGCGAACTTTATGTTTTAGAAGCATATTATATCTGTATGCACAATGTTAAAAATAAAAACACTTTTGATATAATGATTGGATTTTCCTACACTGTTAGAAATTTCAAAGAAATAGTGATTAAAAAAAATTTCGTTTCATTGTTATTTTACCATATTCAGCCAAAACAGTCAAACCATAAAAAAAAGATGAAATTCAAACGTATAATTGTTTAATGACTGTTTTCTCAGCTAATGCAGTTAAACAACCAGAATTTCTATAAGTGTGTGATGAACATCTTATAAGGCCACTTTAGATCTTCACACATAAGTGCTTTCGTTTGCCGAGAGGGCAGATCTATCAATCACGTGACCGGCTGAAGGGGGATGTGAATACCAGCGTTAATATCTTAATATTCTCTAAATTCCTCCAACACGTGTTTCCAGTGCCCTGTGGTATTGGTAAACCTTGATTCAATTGATTATTGGTGAATAGAACTTTACATTGGAATCGGCTATAATTACATTTACAATTGGTTATTGGAATGCGAAACTCACCTACACAGAGAGATGTAGCACCCCGGAGTTGCTTTCCACAAAAAGTCGAGTATTTCAAAATTCTCCTGATAGGTGGCATCACTAAATAAACTAATTAAGTCACATGGCACTGTTCACTCGACAAAACACAACTGAACCACAAGATCATAAGATCTACAAATTTTTCATCTTCTTGATCTATATAATAAAAAATTGCAGAACTTGATTGGATCGGTTAAATAGTTCTCGAGAAATAAAAACTTTAAAATACTACGTTTTCATATTATTAAGGGTAAAAAAATTGAATTAATATTAAGGAGGCCGAATATTCAACCGCTTGTCAGGAACTATAGTTACCAGATTGCGACTATCTCATGTATTTTGTGGGAAAAATCTGTGAGATTACGTTTTTATGTCTGATATTATAGTTTGAAATATCGTCAGCACGAAGATTGTTCTATCAAAAAAGAAAAAAAAAAAAAAACACTTTAGAAAAAAAGAAAAAGGGTTCAACCTCTAACACTGTTTGGCAAAAAAGATATACAAGTTGATTTGTAAAAAAAATGCTGGTAAAATTCTTTTATATTAAAAAGTCAGCGCGAAAGACTAAAAAGGCAATAATATTTCTATGTTTAATTTTGTTTATTATAAAAGATGTTTACCAGATTTTTATTTTTACAATTACAAATTAACTTGTATATCTTTTTTTCATACTAGTATTAGAGGTTGACGACTTTTGCTATTTTTCATAATTCTTTTGGGAGGATAATAATTTACTGAAAATATCTTAATTTTTTACTCTTTGCCATTTTTTCACTCTTCAACCATTTTTCGGTTCAGGATAAAAGTAATTTTTATTTACACATATATGAAAAATAGAAAATATTTCAAAGGAATTGGTGTCTACACTTTGACCTCAGGATGTTTTTTTTCTAAATAAAGTGTATGACGATGAAAATAAAGAGATGAATCTATAATTTAATCAATTTTTTTTAATATGAGAGAACTTAAATTTATAGTAAGAATATAATGGTGATCAATTATAAAAGAGAGAAAATTGTGAGTGCATAATTGCGATCACTGGTTACCCATCGGGCAGTTTGTCTTTGGACTTTCATATACGCTACAATATTTCAGGGCATAGATTACAAAAAAAAAAAATAAAAAATATCAAAAGTTATTTTCTTGCAATTGTTGCTCAATTCCAGCCAATATAGGTTTTAAGTCATAAAAAAAATCTTTTCTTTCTTCAATATTCATATCTATATAATAATCACCACAAAACAATAACTACGAATGAGTTTATCTTAAAAAGAATATAAAAATATTTTAACGTAATGTTATACACAAGCATTAAAAACACCCGGAGGTGAAATTAAAATTAAAAAACTCAGTCTAGAAAAGAATTCGCGATTGCAACGAACTATAGGGGGCGTTGCTGTATGAGACTAATACCTGCGATTTCTATATGAACCGTCATTCAGTTACTCTGGAGACGTCTTTAATGTAGCGTGTAACATTGTAACGTTCCTTCTTTATCGAGGCTTATTAAATTTAAAAAAAGAAAAATGTTTGATATCCTTTCTTAAGCAACCAAAAACAAGATGGTATCTCTTTTTTTTAAAGAGGGAACATCCAAAACACATCTGAAAAATATTTGTAAATAAGCAGAAAAAAATATGTATCTTCTTATTAGAGTTAAACCTAATGCCTGAGAAATAGTTTTACTAAATTTAATGATATAACCTGAAAGGCCTATTTAAACTTTACATTCCATAGTTTTAAGAATCATATTACTTCAAACATTAAAATAAGCAAAAGTATACATAAACTTCATAATTTTATATAATTAAATTTTGTAAAAAAAGTTCTTTGACAACAATTTTTATCAAAAAATTTTAAGTTTTAATAAAAATCATTATTTAGAAACTAAAAAAAGTAAAATAAAGAATGCTTACGACACAAAGCAAAAAAGAAAAAAACAATTTTAAAAATTCCTTACATTAAATTAAAACAACTTTCATGTTTTTTTCTTTTTTGATTCATAATCGTAAGCAGAAAACCATTCTATAGAAAACTATCATCAAATAAGAAAAACATTACTTAAAAGTAAAATTTTCTATTCTTTAAAAATTAACACTTACCTTCTTTATAAATCAAAAGAATTCCAAAATGATTTGTTCTTCGATTTTTGTTACCATTTTTTAGTGCTACGAAAATGCGTCTTTGGGATTTGCCAAAAATAGAACAAGATGCAATTTTATTTTTTCAGGAGCGAAATATTTTGCCCATTGTCCACCAAAATCCGATAAACTACTTTGACTTTAAATAAAGTGTTTTATTTTATGATTTGTCGCAAAAATTTTGGTGTAGATTGGTGGCACTTAAAAACCGCCAAATCTGTAGTTGCGGTGGCGTTATTACGTAAGTACCGAATTTTTATTCCATACTTTCCATACTACGAATTTTTATTCCATTTTTATTCCGTCAAACCTTTCAAAGTTCATTTTAGTACTTGAAAGTCTTATCACTAAATAAGGTTGCATTTTTTAGAACTTTAAAGCGTAAATAGTTAAAAAAGAAAACATTGAAAATTTCTTTTTCTGAAGTATTTCTTTAATGTGAAATATATCTTTAATTTTAGCGCTTTAAGGATCAGCATTTTTATAAACTCTGAAAAATTTTGAATACTTAAAAAAATAAACCAATTAATAGGAAACTATTCTAAGTTCAAAACATTTTAATACTCTTTTTCAAAAATTATCTTTTGAATTTTTTATCGAATTAATAGTTCTTATGCCCATTTGTCATGAGCCCCATTTGTCAAGATGTCATGATAAAATTACCAAATGTTGCCACATTTATCAAATTTTATCCTAGATTATGAGACTTTATTTTATTGTTTATTTTACCGAAACCAATATAAAAGCATTTTGGTAAAATTACCGAGCTTTTTGGCGTTCTTATAGATTCAGAAACATGGTAAATTTAACCATTGGTACTTTTGACCAAACATTTTTTCTCAGTGCACTTATTTATTTTTGAATTTTATAAATTTTGATACCTATGCAGATTTAATATAGATAGTGATTATGAAAATTATTTAGCTTTGCTTGGTGAGTAAAATATTTAGTAAGAAATATACTGAAATATCTTCAATGTGGAAATCTTTTTATACATTTATAGCTGCATATTTTTCGTTAAAATAGGTTAAGCAAATAAATCAAATAAAACGAGAAGGAAAAAATATAACAAAGAATTTTCTAGAAATGCAAAGAATTTTTCTAAAAGGCATAATCTGCTTTGCCAGAAATAAATAAATAAAAAAAAAATACAAAGTAAAGAACTTTACTACAAAGTAGGAAGTAAGCTGACTTTGCAAGAAAAATGTAGGCATTGCTATTTTTGAGAAAAATGTCAGTCCGTGTAAAATTCTACTACCACCTCACGTACTTCTCAGCAACATTTTTCGAACTTTCTCATAAAAGTATATTTTTTTCCATAAATATTCATATTTTTCACAAATATTCTATTTTTATAAATATTCAAATTTCTGGGATTGGTAAATGAAAAGCGCAATGATTCTTCATCGAATTCATTAAAATAGTAAAAGACATTTAAAAATTTTTTTTTATGATAAATGTGACCGTATAATATTAGTAGCTTTTTATTTACAAAATTGATTAGTTTAATAAATAAAATATCTATATCTTCATTTTTCATTCTTGATAAATGATAACTTTGGAGTAGTAGAATATTAAAATTATTTTGTAAGGTTTTGCTGTAAGATCAGGTGACATTTAGCATCTGACTTGATAATTGAAGAAAAGCATTTTTAAAAGTGGTGTACACTCCCTACTTGCTGCAGCAAACCAACCCCCATTAATTGCTTTGCAATAATTGTTATTTCTTAGTATGAAACAGTTTTTCTTACGAAAATTGAAATGATTCGCTTTTATGTGTGCTAAAAAGAATTCTGTTTGTTTACACTTGTACCTTCACTTCTAACGTGCAAATATTTCCCTTTTGATTCTATTAAGATCTATAATTGAACATGAATATTTTTTTAAGTAATCCTTTTTTTAACAAATTTGGTGAGTTCACAAACTTAATTTAATATTTTAGCTCACGAAGCTGAAGAATATATTCAATACAATTTTTGCATGCGCTAATGTCTAATCTTTAAGCTTTAAATCATTTAATGAATTTTTTAAATTTATGATTGTAGTAGGGGGCTAAGACCCCTGTTCGCTGACCCTTACCAACACCGATGATTGATTCGCAACAATTTCTGTTTCTTGGCATTAAACAGTTTAAACTATTAAGCTAAAAATATGCGTACAAAAATATGTAAAAAGAGCACTTGTCTCGCCACTTCATATGTCCAAATATGAAGTCCTTTCCTTTATGATATATGTCCAATGATGATTTCCTTTATGACACTATTAAGATCTGTTAGTGAACATAAACCATTTTTCGAAGTAATCATTTTTTGAAATAACATTTAAAATTAAAAGTATATTGTTATAACAAATTTTGTGAGTTCACAACCGTAATTTAATATTTTTGCTTACCAAACAGACGAATGCTTATTTTATATACATTTTTTGCATTCATCACTTCCGAGGGTGTGTGGTATTGGTCCTCGTTAAACTGTTCCACCGTAAAGTGCTCGACTTCGCGTGCAGGTCTTCGGGCTACCGAAGCAGGGGTGCCCTCCCCTCTGCAGAGGATCAAAATTGTGATGGCATGCCTCAGGATCATCCTCAGGGATGTTTTCCAGACCGTCGCCAATAGCCTATTGTGCAGCTCTAGTGCGACGTAAATGAACTACAACAACAACAGCATTAATCACTTTGTGCATGAATTCGAAAGTTAAGTTCTAAATCATATTAATTATAATTTAGATATCCCGGGAAGATTTTAAAAATGCGTAAATAATTTAGGGTATTTTATGTCTAAAAAGAGATCAAAAAATTTTTATGAACCTGTTTTAACATATAATAAAGTTTCAAAAAGTTAAACTATATAAAAGTTGATGCTTATAGTTTTGAATTAAACTTCAAACTAATGCTTTAATGCAAACTATTTTGAATTTTACTTAGAAAATAAATTAAAATGTATTCTTTTTTTTAAAAAACTTTATGTGACAAATATTTCACAAATTTTTAAAAACATTTCCAAATATTTTATTGAATTTATATATTCTAAATTTCATTCAATTAGTTTTATTGGTTATGCTATACATTGTTTTAATCACTAAAAAATATTAATCGTGAAGTAAGAACATTAAAAATTTCAGCACAGCTATATGTTTAATGCAGTGAAAACCGAAATTAAGTTTAGTTACTCACGCGAATGTATAATTATTTCAAAATTTTAAAAATTATTATCAGAATAACTTATTAGACAAAGAAAAAAAATATCAAAGCTTTTAAGATCTTAATGTTTTGTCCCCTCTGAATAATTTCCGAAATAAGAAGTTATTTTTGACATCAAGCTGCAATTGTAAATCCATGTTTTTCTATGGCCTTTCCTGATAAATGAAAGGTCATAATTATAATGATGCCACCCTATTGTTAAACCTGGCTTGGATTTTCAGGAAATGCAGTTAGTGAACTCGCACTATTACTGTGCCTCAGATGTCAGTTAATGTTCCTGTTGTCTGGATACATAATGATATTAATAATGGCGCCCTCTTCCGTTGCTCATTGTGTGAGACTTAGCAACTCATTTAAACCAATGGGAGTGTTTTAAATGATGCCATTTTTAATTACGTCACATTTTTTTCGATATTTGTTAAAATATCTTAAAAGAAAAGCTAAAAGATAATTATAGGGTCCATTTAATTTGCGTAAGGATAAAGCATGGTTGTAAAAAAGAAAATGGTTTACTTTTTTACTCTGTTTAAATTAAGATAGTTTGGATAGTTAGTAGAGTCTTCAAAGCAAATTTGCTTCCGTATCTTGAACATCTTAAAGCTTCTCTTCAAAGGTGCTACGGAACACATATCTGAAACAAAGCAGAATGACATACACTGTAAATTTCTAGAATAGCATACACTGTAAATAATCTGGGTAAATGGGTAACCAATACTTGGTGCAAAGTTTCTAATTGCACAATAAATTGGTTAAATGAAAAATTATTTTATTTAGTTTGCACCAAAAATTGGTAAATAGGCTCGAGATATGCGTTCATGGCACAATCGATTGCACCAAACTTTGATATTACGAGAGGCTCAAACTTTAACTGTGACCGATAACTTATTTTGTAACTGTTGACAGATGGACGATTTTGTTGTTGAAGCTTGCTATCATCTCGTGCAAGTTGGCTTTGAAATTGTCCATCTCTTTTGCAGGTAAGCAAACTTTTCTCATTTATTTGCATTAATTACAGTTCATTCCTTTCATTTCATCTTTCAAAATTTTGTTTCCTGTTCTGAAAGAGTTAGTTTCAAATTTCTTCTAGGTTCGCTGCATGAATAATTAAATATTTCAAGATTTATATTTGCTCTTTTTCAGTAAATAAGGAGATACATCCATTTTATGCGCACAGAAAATACAATAACAGTAACAAATAAACGGAAAATACGGCAATCTTAAACAGCATAGTTTTCCACCAAATTTACTACTGGTGAAATTTTTTTATATATATTTAAAATTTTATAGCGAACTTTATATTTTCTTTTAAATGAGCGCATAAACTAAGATCAGTAAATATATTTTTTGTAATTATTAGTTTTGTAAAATTGTATTTTTAAAATTCTTAGCAACATTTAATTTCAGCATATTTTTTTGTTAAGAGATTTGACTGCCAATCTAATGAATTGAAATTAGCCTTAAATTCATAATAAAAAACTACAAATCGTTACTTACTATGTTTTAAAATGAAGACATCATAATATAGTGAGCATAAACCAACAACAAAGAAAACATGAAGAATTTGATAAAAACTTAATTCGAGTCATCTCTTTGTGAAGGAAAAAAACGTGGCAGTAAAAAAAATGGTGATGTGATTTCTTTTGTTGGGTTCTTTTATTTTATCGAATTTCCAATTTATGTTCGCGTTCTTTCTAATGTTAGAGAGTCACTTCCATTGATCTGGTAGACTATTTTAGAAGACAACTTAATTTGTTTACTTGGTTATCTTATTGTAATCAAATCTCCGTATTTGATAGCATATTTTAAAACATCATTTTTAAGACATCGTTTAAATAGCTCATTTTAAACTTTGTTAATTCGCTATTCATAAATCCAGTAGATTCTGTTTTATTGGAAATATTTTCTTCACGTAGCATTTTTTACAAAGGAATGCAACTAAAGATGTGCGACATAAATTGAAAAACGGCTCCAGAAATAAGGGATAACAATCGGAATTGAGTGATTATCCATTCTATTAATATTTCTAAACTATATTATTATAGCCATTCTTGATTTATTATTGATTTGATATTGATTATTGATTTGATAGAAATTATTGATTGCCATATCTCATTTTAATCATAATTATAGATCAATCATAATTTTTTTAACAAATTATAGTCAATCATATTTAATCCTAATTAATCAATTTTTTTCTTGATATGTTTTATTTCGTCTATTTTTTACTTAATATGTTCTATTTTCATCAAAATTTCTTGGGTGCTCCCCACACTATTGCATTGATATATTTTGCTTTGGCTATATTAATACAAAATTAGAAAGCACTGCTTCTTGCGAATATTATCGTGTGAGCTGATGACGAGGTAATATTGTTTCATTATTACGTTTTCGGGTTTTTTTAATTTTTTTTAAAATATTTTTTTCAAAAATTTTTTTTAAATATTTTTTTTTAAATATTTAAAAATATTTTACTTTAATAATTTTTCTTCTTCCCTTTTCATTTATATTTATCTTTATTATATTATTTTCCATGTGTCCTCTATATTTTTGACTTATATGTTTTGTAATATACAAACAGTTTAATAATAAACCAAGAATTTTACTAAGGTCAGTAATTTAATGTATCCTGAACAATAAATATAATGCAATAATAAAAAAAAAATTAAATTTCCTAAGTTTACATGAAAGTAGATAAAACTGCTACATAGTACTGCTAAATAAGTAACATAGTAATTTACTAACTAAGTACATAAAACTTTCCACATAATTTAGCATTCGGTAAACTCTCTATAAATGTCTTCGTTTTTTATTCGATTAATTTAAAAGCAATCTTATTGTGTACATTTAAAAAATGCATGGTACAACTGTTATCTATCAATGTAAATAACTATTTTATACCAATGAATAACCAATTAGACTCAAAATGGAATCGAAGTATATTTTTATCTTTTAATGAATCAAAAATTTTAAATGCAATCCAAGAATTTCGTGGCACAATGGAAATTATATACACGGCAGATTCGAGAGTATGACAGCGTTGCTAAAGTCCATCTAAACTTCAGAATATTCCTTTCATTTATGCACGCTCTAATATAAAACGAGCTTATACATCATTGTTACACCCTCGAGTTTATTAATTTAAGCTTGTTTTAATAAGAATTTAACAATCCATTCGTTGAATATCCTCGCTTTCCAGATACTCATCAACCATGAGAGCCCTATGTGGTCGCGCATTGTCGTCCATAAAAAATGAACTCAGGGCCAACCGCCCCCTTGAAAAGACGCACATAGGGCTCTAGGACCTCCTGCTTGTACCTCTGAGCATTCACGGAACCATTGTCAAACACATGGAGTGGTGTGCGCAGGGGCGGATCTACTTAAGGGCTTTTTGGGCTGCAGCCCAGGGCCCCGTGGATACAAAGGGCCCCAGTCTCCATTGAAAACAATAGGTGATATTTTGAATTTAAAAAAATATCTAATATTAAAAAAAAACTATTATAAGGTTGGCAACCCTGAGATCAATCAACCCATGCATGTGCGCGTCTATCGAACGGAGCGGGGAATTCCCCGGTACTTGTTTTTGGTCAGTGTATTTTTTCGCGTCTATTACGGGGGACTTCTCGGCGCGCCACTTTACGCCCGACGTAATTTTTTTCCCCCACACTTCTGTTCTCGTCGTCAAAGTGACAAACTTGTTTAGTTTACTAGTAAATGATATCTTAAAAGTTATAAAGACCTGACCTTTCTCTGATTTTACTTATAATTGAAAGTATATAATCAGTATAAGAAAAGATTTCCTGCTCTTAGTTGGTAAGTAAGAAGAATTATAAATCATGTTTTTTGTTTGTTTTTAATGTATTTTTTCAATACTAAATGAACTTTTTAATCGATTTCTAATGATAATTTGTGAATTACTGCACTCATTACAAAGTATTAAAATGTGACGTGAAGAACAATATTACATCGATTATCTCGTTCCCTGCTTATTACCAGAAAATTATCAAGTTCATTGTTTATTTGCAGCAAAATATCAAAGTCTTATTTTACAATATGTCTGGTTGAAAATATAAAAGTGGAGCTGAGAAACGGAAATTACAGCTAGATCAAGAAAAAAAAGGAAAGAAATGTGCAAAAATTGAAACTTTTTTCAAATTAGAACATAAAAACGAGAATGAAATAGCTACAAATTTATTAACAAGCGAAAAGGAAGGGATCTTATCCGAAGAGAATCTATTTGAAGGGAGCAGAAAATCGCAACACCAGGAAAAAAATACAAGTGGCGAAAACGTACAAAGTTTTGACTACCAGAAACCCTCTAATCCCACTGAAAACTATATTGGTGTTCAGCAAGAGGACGGTAATACCGAGGTGGAAAGAAATTTAGAGAATACTAAGTTTGAGTTCGAGAAATATGTTGACGTGGGCTTGTGGCCAGAATTGCTAAATAATGATTTTATTTATGACATCCTCTCACA